>NW_028227273.1:61798276-62998276 GCF_978045245.1 Mus caroli
GAAATTGGAGGTTGCTTTGGAAGCCAGGGGATAAGGCCCAGAGCATGTGACTAAGAAGAAATGATTAATGCTTTGAGCATGGGCAGAGGTGCTGGCAGAAGTCAGGCTTTCCAAAGACCTGTCTGCAGCCCTGCCAGCCAGCAAGCACTGGGTCTAGCCCCTTAGTAGCCAAGTCAGAATTGCCTTTCACTTTCCAGAGTTTAGTAAGGAAATAATGTGTTTGGAAGGAAGCTGCATTAGCCCAGGGTTACCCGCTTCCTACTAGGGACTTTGATTCTGCCTCAAAGCATCTCCTTCCACTTCCCGGATGCTAGGAAGGAATTCCCACATATGATTCTTAAGTCATGCCTGCTCCTGTGCGATAATCCTGGGCCTCTGTCTCACTTCTGCAGTATGTTAATGAATGTAAAAATGACAAATGACAAGGTCCTTTTCTTTAACGGTGAGAGCCCATTTTTTTTAAAGCCGCTTGATGTTTCAGTGGGAGCACTCTAGGCTCCGCTGTGCTGAAGTGGGGATTTGAAAGGAGGGGACTGTGTGCCCCACAGGCTGTGCTCCCAGTATGATGTCAGCAGCACCACCTGAGATAAGAGACCAGCACAGGCTGTTAGAGGTCAGGCTGTCTCCTGTCCTTGTTGAGGAAGGCAGGGTCCCTGGAAGGAGCAGTGCCAGAGCAGTGCTGAGGCCTTTGCTGTGCTCCTGGGCAGCTCCTAGACAGAGTTCCCAGCTCCAGTTACTTCAGCCCTTACACTGTAAAGTGAAGGGAAGAAGAAGTGAATGTACTTTGTCTCCAAGTTCTTCGCTTCCTTGCAGCCCTTTGGGGGACTCATTAACTTGGGGTATCAAGCCATACTTAGGTAGTTCATACATGCCCAGGGTCCACAGGCTGGGCCCACTTGCTTGCACTGGGCCCTCCGTGAACCTTTCCGGTCAGTGTATCCACCTGGACCAGAGAGGGCACTGGAGTTTGAGTGGACAGGCATGGACCCAGGCTTTGGTGGTGTGCCTTCAGGAGGGTGCCGCAGCCCAGTGGCCCCTTTTATTGCTGCCATCTGCGGTGCTTCTCTTCCAGACATCCACGTAGCTAGCTACCTGCAGAAAGCCATGTCTGTCCATGTGACAGATGTATGCTAACCACGGGCCCCACCAGTGGATACTAAGAATGGGTGTCCCTCTAAGGGGCAGTTCTGGGAGGTCAGGTTCAGTGTGAGGTTACACTAGAGCTGCAGGTCTGAATGAATGTCACTCCCCCCCCCCAATGACGGAGACAAGCCCTGGGGTGGAGGTGCAGCTGGACATGCCTGTCCCCATGCTTTTCCACACTTTCTGTGACAGCTGCAGATGGCCAGCAGGTGCCAGTCCTGTGGAACCAGAGAAGAGAGGTGTCTGCCTCCAGTTGCAGTCTCAGAATCCACCAGCAGGGGGCACGGTGGAGCCAGCGGAGCAGTGTCAGAGGCCCAGGCAGATGCTGGTACCAGCAGATTAAACAGCCATACTGCTATCCTGCTGGGAGATTTGGTGGTTTGTGTGTGTGTGTGTGTGTGTGTGTGTATGTGTGTGTGTACATCTTTCTGTCAGGCCTCAGACTTGGTGTTGTGCAACACCTGACAGTAAGTGGGAGTCAATGTGTCCCCAGGTCAGCCTGACCTCCCAGAAAGCCATTGCGTGGTCAGCAAGGCCAGAACCAGAACGGACAGTTTGTAAATATCGGTGCGTTTTGCACTGTTGTGTCTCCTTACTGGTTTGTTCTTGTTGCAGACACTTTCTATGGAGAGATTAACATAAAATAATGTTTTCTATGCCATATTCTCCCTTCACTGCACCCTAGTGGGTTTAATTTGCTTAAAACCAGAATTTGCAATTTTAAATTTAACAGTATCTAATCTTTTTATGCCAATAGAAATTTTTTTGCCTGGCATGGAGATACACACCTACAATCTAGTACCTTAGAGGCTGAGGCAGCAGGATAGCTATGGAGTAAGACACCTTCACTCACACATTGCGCCCCCCCCCCCCCATTACTCCTGGAATTTTCTTTCTTTCTTTCTTTCTTTCCTTCCTTCCTTCCTTCCTTCCTTCCTTCCTTCCTTCCTTCCTCCCTCCCTCCCTCCCTCCCTCCCTCCCTTCTTCCTTCTTTTCCTTTGTTTTCTTGTTTAATTCCTAGTGGAATAAACCCAATTTTAAGATTCCACACTATTGAGCCAGGCAGAGGATGTCCTCAGAGCAGGAGTCTCCATCTCCCTTGGATTACCGTCCCTGACTGTGGCTGAGCTCCCCCTGGCCAGCATCTCAATCCTTCCCCTGGCTCACCGTCAGGCAGGTTCTGGTCTTGGTGCAACGGGATCCACATTCCAGGTGCAAAAGGTCTCCCTGGGGCAGGGAACCCCATCCTGCCCTGGTCAGCTCTTGAATAGCCAGCTAGAGCTGCCTCTGCCCTGACGCTACAGGTGGGTGGAAACAGGAGAGAGCCTGCCACTCAGACTTCCATGCTTGGAAGTTCCCAGAAGGCCTTGAGTATAACCTTGGCCATACCTCACTGCCCATCCTATAGAGCCAGCAGGCCCCGTGAGATGTTGGGTAAAGCCATGTCTGCACCTCACAGCCTGCCTTGCAGGACTAGGCAGTCCTGCATGCAGGCAGGTGTAGGTGACTTGGGTTGGGGCTCTGGAAGCCTCTGAGCTACACTGTCACAGAGGACTCAGTTCATGCCTGACATGAGGAGGGTGTGTCCTGGGGGGTGACAGAACACAGTAGAGGACATGAGCTTAGCACACCCTTCTCTCTCATATCCCACAGAGCAGGAAGGCCGAAGCAAGGTTCCCTCAAAGCTCAGGCCTGAGTGAGTCCCACAAAACACCTGAGACCATTTTCTGACTGATGGGGGAGGGGTGTGTGTGATGACAGTGTTTTGTGAATGGAGGTGAGTTCTTCATGAACAAAGCTCTTGAAGGATGAGATATGGGCAACATCTCGAATGTTCTTAGCTTCATAGCTGCCCATTCCTGACACAGAGCCTGTCAGAATTTCACCCATGTGTTGTAAATGTGAACCAATTGGAGGATGGGCTGCACCTGTGGGGCTGGCCCGACCCTGCTAGTCCTTTCCAGAGACCACCCCTCTGTGGCCTTCAGAGCAAAGCACAGTTGGCCCCTCAGTCCCTGCTGTGCAGGAGGGGTGTGCTCTGGGCTCAGGAGGTCTCCTGCCCAAGTCCCCCAGCCCTGTGTACTGTTCCCTGTCAGCATGTTTGTGGAAACGAGCACCTGTCAGCACTGTGTAGCTGTGTCTGTTTTGTGCTAGTCTGTTGTCTTTTATGACTATCCACAAATAAATATTCTCATTGCAGTTGTGCTAGTGTGCTCCTTTCTCCCCAGCGTGATCCTTGTGGTTACTGCTCAGAAAGCGTGGCAAGGAAAGGGGGTGCTTGGTCACAACTGTGGTGGCCTGCAGCTCACTCTACACTCTCTCAGTCTTCTCAGTCTTGGGGGACTGTCTGGTGCTTTAGGGCTTCTAGGATGATTCACAGAGTGTGGACACTTGAAGATGAAGAACCTGCCTGGCTGCTCCCTGCAAGGATCTGAAGACCAGCCATTGGCTGCCGATCTGGTGCCATCTGGCTCCATGACTTTTGACAGTGACCTTGGGTGGTGACTCGAGCTTGGGAGTTCCATGATCATGACTATCTCACACCCTTAAGTATAAAACCTTAGAAGAGTTCAGCAGTGGGTCTGAAGGCAAGGAGATGCGCAGGGAGAAGAGATACCTGAGTGCTTATTTGGCCATTTATCACCAAAGAGGATGGGAGGCTATGGTGGGGACCGCCAGGGACAGAGCAGAGACAGAACCTGTCCAGTGACTGTTGTATTGCTTTCCGTTAAAGGACACATCTGTTTTTTTTTTTTTTAAACCAGATGAATTTAAATGGGACATTAGAGTCATTTCCTTCTGAAGGTACCAGGTACAAGAGATCACCGCCTTTTCTATATACAACATGGAAGCATGCTTCGTGTCTTGTTACAATTCCATTGCTGTGAAGAGACACCATGGCTGTAGTGGTGTGAATTTGCTTGGTTCAGGAAGTGGCACTATTTGGAGGTGTGGCCCTGTTGGAGAAAGTGTGCACTGTGGGTGTGGGCTTTAAGACTCTCATCCTAACTGCTTGGAAGCCAGTCTTCTTCGGTTTGCTTTCAGAACAGGATGTTGTACTGTCAGCAACTCCTGCACCATGCCTGCCTGGTTGCTGCCATGCTCCTGCCTTGATGGTAATGGACTGAACCTCTGAACCTGTAAGCCAGCCCCAATTAAATGTTGTTCTTATAAGAGTTGCCTTGGTCATGGTGTCTGTTTACAGCCGTAAAACCCTAAGAAAGAATATTGCCATGGCACCTTGGTTATGGTGTCTGTTTACAGCAGTAAAACCCTAAGAAAGAATATTGCCATGGCAACCCTTGTAAAAGAAAACATTTCATTGAGGCTGGCTTACACAAGGAGCTAAGAGTTCTACATTTTGATCCGAAAGCAACAGGAGACTGTGAGCCACACTGGTCATGGCTTGACCATATGAGATCTCAAAGCCTGCCTCCACAGTGACACACCTCCTCCAACAAGGACATACCATCTCCAACAAGGCCACACACACATGGGTCGATGGGGGCCATTTCTATTAAACCAGCACACGTAGCCCATCATCTGTGTTTCAGATTAGAAGCAGCGTCTTCCATCTCTCGTAACTCAGACCCGCAGGGTCTTCTGAAGTCTGTTGCCTTCAGCTCTGTGTGAGGGCAGGGAGTCTAAAGGCCTGGCTAGTGCCTGCTAAGCCAGGCTTTCCAGAAACTTCCAGGGTCTTGTCTGTCAGCAATCCCACCTACACTACCTCAGGGAGTCATCAGGAGCAGGCTAGCAGCTCAGTGACAGTGCTTCTCCCCTCCCAGGCCATCAATGCTTCCCTGAGGCATGGCTTTACCCACACATGGAGGGTCCCCTGCCATGTCCAGAGCCCAGCCAGGGAAGCAGGAGAGAACAGAGGGTCCTGGAACCACCTCTCTGATCCCTTGTTGCAATATAGCACATCACAGTGGTTGACCCATTCGGAATGCAAAGTCTGGATATGGCTGTAAAATGCAAGTGTAGAGTAAATTAACTCTAGGTAGATGTCTGCTCCTCTGGTGTTCCTGAACCTCAGGGTTGCTTCTGGTTTTAGTTTGTTTGGTTTTATAAAGGATGCTTCCAAACACCACAGTTAGGATGAGGAAAGCTGGACTGGGACCCTGCCTCACGTCTGGTGTCTTAACAAGAACGTGGTCTGTGGTCAGTGCACTGCAGTCCAGGGCCATGGAACTCCTCGGCCCCACCCCTGGAGAACTAGATCAATGTGTTCCTTCCCAACAAGACCCCTGTGGGGAGAGTGTAGTCCATGAGCCAGGACAAGGGACTTGGAGGGTCCAGCCTGAGGTCTCCCCCCACCCTCCTCACTGAGCAGAGTACCACTCATCTGGGCTGTGTCTGGGGCACAGCTGAGGCCAACAGGGAAGGAATTCACTTGGTCCCTGCAGATGTGCCTGCAGCTGCTGGAGCTCCTGATCCATCACTGCTCAGATCAACCAGGATAAGGTGTTCTCCACACCCCAGGATGGCCTTTCTGTGACAGTGAGCATGAGCAGAACCTGGTGGGTGAGGCCTCAGGGCAGGACTTCAGATAGAAGCCAGCACCTCAGACTCTGGTATTCACTGTGACAGTGACTGAGGGTTAAATAGGTCCCTGAAAGGATGTCCTCATCTTGATATCACAGGCCTGTATATAGGACTTCATTTAGAATGAGGCGGTTGATAAGGAATTGGTGGCCATGTTAGATTAGATTACAGTGTTCAACCCATGACTGCTGTCCTTGCAGAGGGGAAATTTGGAGACACAGAAGTTAGGATGTGGGTTGTTTCCAGGCAGGAGACTGGAGGAGAGTAGCTCAGAGCCAGGGCAGGAGCAGGAACACCAGTGTGTGGGTGTGTGGATAAAGGCTGGTGTGCACAGGAGGTAGGGGAGGAGGAGGCAGCCAGGCCTAGAGGGGAGCCCCAGGGCCGATGGGTGTCAGGACCCAGGGATTCAATGCTTTTTTGTGTCTCTCAGAATCATTTCTGTCTCTCCCGAAGACCTGTGACCCTGACATTCAGCCTTGTCTCACTCAGGCCTAGGGATGAGAGTCTAGCCACAGCGGACGTGACATGTGACATGTGACTTGTGGCTACAGAACTGTCAACTACAGTCCCACACAGCAGGAAGCATCACCTGCGTGTCCTATGTCCAACAGGTGACACCACTGACTAGGAGTCAGAGCGCTTCAGGTCCAAAGCCAGAAACCGTCTTGGGATGTTTTCTCCTGTGTAGCAGCCAGTGCGTGTCACCTACCTCTGTGTGTGACTTGGTGTTCTTGTTGGGGCTCCAAAGCTGCTTGACAAAGTTAACTATTAGGACATCTATACAAAGTGAATCCACTATCCTCTCTTTCCCTCTTATGCCCTCCCCACAACCTTTCCTATCTTAGGTATAAACAAACAAAGGAAAATTAAAAAAAAAAAAAACTCATTAGTAGCAGCAGCAGCAACAACAAACAGTCCATACGATGCTGGTGCATGCTTTTAACTCCAGCACTCAGGGAAGCTGAGGCAGGCGGACCTTTGAGTTCAAGGCTAGCCTGGTCTACAGAGCTAGTTCCATGACAGCCAAGTTCTCCTGACCTCATCCCTTCTCATTCCAAATGTTGTTACCATGCACTTTTTCTGTAGCCTGGAGTTGGGAGGTGAGCAAGGCATCTCAGCGGTATAGGACCATTGGGATTGTAATGTACTGTCCTATGCCTGGTGTCCTATTAGTGTATTTATGCTCTACCTTCCCGCTGCTGTAAGAGCGCACTCGACACTCTATCACTGATTTAAATAGAAATTCCTGTCTTCAGAGCTCTGGGAGCTAGGAATCCCAAGGGGAACAGGCCCCGTGCTCAGTCTGTCTGTCTCCAAGATGGTGTGTCTGTGGTCTTTACAAAGGACAAAGGTGAAAGCAGCTTTCTGGAACCTTTGATGAGTCACTAGCTCCATTCCCAAGTGTGTATCCCGCACTTCTTCATATGGCCGCTGGGTGTGAAGTTTCAACGTGTGAATTTATTTATTTTGTAATTCCGGGGTATCAATAAAAGCAGCTCATCCCAGGAGACCAAATTCCTCAGAGCTGGTCAGGCACCCACACTGTGTCAAAGTTGGTGGTCACCTCTGTCAACATAAAACACGGTTGTCGTTTTAAGAGAATAGTTTATTCTGTGGCTGGAGGGATAGCTCAATCCATGAACAGTTTCAAAAGCACAAGGAGCCAAACATGATGATGACTTGTAGTTTCTTTGGAAAGTTAGTCATGTCAAATGATGCTTTCCTGGGACACACAGGTGAAAGGCTGTCTTGCCAAAGCAAACACGGACGAAAGGATGTTTGCATATAGCAAAGGCATGAAAGGACCCAGGAGGAAGGAGTATAAATATGACCCCTCGGACAGTGGGAGACGAGCACTGAGCACTGGTTTGGTTTGCTCCGCCTCGCTATTCTTCAGTAAGGACACGCATGTACTGGTTCACCTTACATAGCATTGCTGAGCTCAACTTGTGATAACTCTGACACTGAGAGAAACTCGCCCAAGAACTGCTCACGAGGTTCCTGTGGCAGCTTGCTGCTTCCACAGCCTTACCTCAGGCCAGCTGGTAAGCCTGGCGGTTTCTTCAGGATTGAACTACAGCTGCCTGGTGTCTGCTTGCTGAAAGGATGGGACTGCTAAGTCATATTTGGTGTTTGCTACTGCTACAGAAGATCAAGCTCACCCAGAAGAACTCTTGCTGAACAGGTCCGCCTCCCCCACATCCTAACAACTTGTCTCTTCACCTCCCTCTGCTGGGTGGTGGCTCGAGGAGAGGTCGAACCCTTATTAAAAGTAGGTTGCAAAAAATGTGTGCCTACAGTGGTATATACTTCTTATATTGATTGATTAATTGGTTGATCAATTTTGGCTTTTTGTTTGTTTTTTGGATTTTCGAGACAGGGTTTCTGTGTGTAGCCCTGGCTGTCCTGGAACTCACTTTGTAGACCAGGCTGGCCTCGAACTCAGAAATCCACCTGCCTCTGCCTCCCGAGTGCTAGGAATAAAGGCGTGCGCCACCACGCCTGGACAATTTTGGCTTTTTGAGACAGGTTTTCTCTGAGTGGCCCTGGCAGTCCTAGAAATCACTCTGTAGACCAAGCTGGCCTCAAGAGATCCACTAGTCTCTGCCTCCTGAGTGCTGGGATTAAAGACAGACACACCAGGCTCAACTTATTTTTATTATTTTGAATTATGTGTTTGTGTGTGCCCTAGCTAGACCAGGCTGGCTGGAACTCAGAAGTCTGCCTGCCTCTGACTCCTAAGTGCTGGGATTAAAGGCATGCACCACCACTGCCTGGTGAGAAACTGTGTCTTAAACAAAACATATAAAGAAAGCACATCTTTAAACTCCAAGAGCTTGCATCAGATAAAATCAAAGCAGACACAAGGTGGGAGCTAACTTAGAGGAATTCCAAAGCTTCAGGAATGGCTGCCCTAAGGTTCATTCCAGCCTCTAGGAGGGCAGCATTCCTTCATACCCAGAAAGCTGCTGCAGAGACCTGCAAAGGCTAAAGGAAGCCCAAAGTCTCCTGCTGGAGGGACCAGCCCTTCACTGGAGCTGGAGGGATCTGATGTGAGCCCCAACAGCTGGGGTGGCTTGACAAACCCAGTTGTATCTGTGACAAACCCAGTTGACTCTTGAATTTGGAAACCCACCAGGGGTCACAGGCATCTCCTGACCCCTCAGGGATGCAGGTGGAAAGTCCTGGGGAGAAGACAACTCAGCCCCATCACTAATGCTGTGCCCTGCACAGCATCTGAGGCTTCCTCCCTTCTCCCTCCACCTCCTCTGTTCAGCATGTCTTTCCTTTCTCTGATGCATGAGTTAGACCCGCCCAAAACATCTCTCTCATGAGGTCTGTTCCACAGGCTGCTGGGCACAGGACCCTGGCAGGATGAAGGCAGGAACATGTTCTGGGCAGGATATCCTTATGGACAGAGGACAGAATGAGAAAGGACAGAAGCTCTGAATGTCACTTACTTGGCTGTGCCCTGGATGGATGCCAGGGACGGAATGAGGGAGTTCTTAGGCAAGGAGGCCTTGCACTTCAGAGCTAAAACTAGGAATGTGGAGGTCAGAGGACAATTTGTGGGAGTTGATTCTCTCCTTCCACCAAGTAGGTCATGGGGATTGAACTCAGGTCATCAGGCTTAGCTGCAAGCACCTTTACCCACCGAGGCATCCTCCTGGACTCATTTTATGAGTCAGTATCTCCCTATGTAGCCAATGCAGATCTCCAATTAATGATTCTCCTGCCTCAGCTTCATGAGTGCTGGGATTATAGGTGTGTGTTTGCATGACCAGAAAACACACATTAAGAAGTAATTAGTTTTGAGACAGAGTCTCACTGTGTATCCCTGCCAGGCTTGTAACTCACTAGGTCGACCAGTCTGGCCTCCAACTCACAAAGCTCTGCCTGCCTTTGCCTCCCAGGTACTGAGATTAAAGATATGTGTATCTGGCAAATACATAATTTTTTAATGGTGGGCTTTGAATCACATATAAGGCCCCAACTACTCCTCATATTCAACTTGTGCAACTGCCTTAGGGAGCAAATTGCATTCTGGGAAGTCAGATGAGTGACAGGCCTCTACCTTCCCTAAGTTATCACCTCTGGTTGATTATGTCTTCAGCTTTTGTTCCTGGGACCCAACACAGAAATAACAACAGGATTTAAAGATTGACGGACCCCAAAGGATTAGTCACCAGGCGGTGAGTAACTCCAGGAAGAACCGAAGCAATTTTTAGCCTGGGCGCAGAAAGCCAGTCCCAGAACAAAAGGCGCATTCTGAGCCTGGGAGGAAAGCCAGCTCTGTGTCCATTAAGACGCAGGTGGTCCAGCCCCTGCTTGGTGCTCCCTCCTGCAGAAGTCAGGGACCCAGTGTGATCTGCCTCCTCAGTGAACCTTGTCCCTGTGGAGAAGTGGGTACAGCTGACTGCTGGGGCAGTCTCCCCCAACCCCAGCAACTAGACACAGAGAGTGAGGCCAGCTTTCCTACCTCAGCCTGGCTCCCTTCCTATAGCTGTCTGCATCCCTATCTGCTGTCCATGGACTAGTGGCTTCTTTGTGGCCTGGAAAGACTGACTTAGTGGTGGAGAGTCTCTGGGTGGGTTACTATGGAAACAGACCCATGGTTTACAAGACCCTCAAGTCCCTCTTGAGAGCTATCCACCACATGTAGGGGTTCAGGACATCTAGGAGTCCATCCTGCCTAACAGGAGGGGAGGTCAAAGGCTGTCTACTCCCAGGTCGCTTTTTCCTCTTCTCTCCTTCCTCTCTGGTCTTTTATCCTTTCTCTTCACTTCCTTCTGCTTTTTTCTTTTCTGAGACATGTCTCACTCAGTAGTCCAGACTAGCCTGGAATTCATGGCAACCCTTCTGCCTCAGCTCCTGAGTCCTGAGATTACAGGCATAGGTCACGTGCCCAGCACCCAAGTGACCCTTGGCATTGTCATGGTAAAAATATGAAGTGATGGACACTTCAGTCGTGTCCTTTCCTGTCTCCTCCCTGTCACCTCCAAACCAAAGCAGCCCTTCCCCTGCCTTCCTTGAGCCTCAAGTCCAGCTGTTCCTCCAGCTGGGGCCCAGTCCCATCTCTTCCTCCATCCCATCCTTCCCCAGAGGCCACCAGGGAACCTATCCCGGACTCTAGCTCCTGCATGCTCCCACCTGCATGTCTCCACAGCCTTCCTGACTGGGCTGTACCTGGCCAGCCCTCTGTCCTCTGCTGCCTGGACTCTTATGCCTGTTACCTCTGCACACCTTGCCTCAGGGTTCCCTCTGTCCCTATCCTAGCTTGTCTCTGGATAACATTCTTTCACCTTTGGGTGCCTTGGCCTTTATCACAGCTGTGAGCCATGAGCGGGCTGGTTTCCTGTGACACACGTCTGGAATGCAAGCACATGTGACTTTCTGAGACTGTGGCAGAACGGCTGTGCATCACCTAGACTTTTTATATGGATTACAAGTTGAAATGATAACTTTTTGGTATTTCTGAGTAAATTTCTTTAAAAACAAAAAAAAAAGATTTATTTTATGTGAGTACACTGTAGCTGTACAGATGGTTGTGAGCCATCATGTGGTTGTTGGGAATTGAACTCAGGATTCCCTCTTGCTCCAACCCAAAGATTTATTTATTATTATATATAAGTACACTGTAGCTGTTTTCAGACACAGCAGAAGAGGGCGTCAGATCTCATTATGGATGGTTGTGAGCCACTCATATATATAAATAAATCTTTTCTTCTAAGGCAGGGTCTTAGTGCATAGTCCTGTAACTTGTCATGTAGAGAGGTCTGCCTCCGCCTCCTAAGCTCTGGATGCACTTTACATCATGCTAGGTCTAGACTGTTACTTGTGTTGTGTGAATGGTTCCTGGTTTTCTGAGTTCTCTGGCTCCTGGAGAAGCCTCTTACAACCTCCATTTGCCACAATCCTTCCTGAGGCAGGCTGCAAAGCTTTCTGGGGCTCCCTGTCCATGGCTGGGTGCACATTATGTGTTTTCTCCCTGTGGTGAAGATGGGGATTGCACTCAGGGCCCAGATCCTCGGCTTTAGACACAGTGAATGGCAGTGAGCAGTCCCAGGACAGGATCAACCACCTGCCTGAGTGCCTGAGCAAGTCCACTGGCTCTGGGGAAACAGGGATAGGTACCTGCTGTGTCCTGTTTTCAAAAACGACAGATGCCTGAGTTTTCCAGACCCTGACATGACAGTCATTCCCAGAGGTCTATTTTTATATACACAGAGGCAACATCAAAGACCAATCCGAAGATAAAAATACATTTCTTTTAATTGGTCTTGGCTTTGATTTGTACCAACAAGCCCTGGAAACACCAATACAATTTGATCGTAAACAAACAGTACTGCGGCAGTTAGAGAAAACACTGACCCACTTCCCAGGCAGGCGACTGCTTCCCAATCCCCCCTCATGCTCCTTCTTGTGCTTCAGTTCACAAAGGTGATACTGTGTCCCAGCAGTAGCCTGGCTGAGGCAGGGAGACCACTGGTGTGGGGCCAGTATGGGATAGGATACATACTGAGACATTATTATTTTTAAAAAGGAAAGAAAAAAAAGTTAGTTTGAAACCAAATTGTGCAGAACTGCCCACACCCATACTAAGGATGGAGACAGTCTCATCAAACACTAACTCCATCTGCCTGCACTAAGATTTGCTTCTCTGGACTTGAAGAAATTTAACAGCAATTTTACTTGAGAATCTGCATCAAGGACCAGGACGCCATTCTAAATGCACTCCTTCATGGGGTGGAGCCTTCCTGTGCTGTGTAGGAATTGGTCCAGGCATGGCAACGCCCACCTGTCAACCTAGCACTGAGGTCTCACCCTCCATCTTGGGAGCAATTTTGGTAGGAGGTGTGCTTTGACTAAGACAAGGACACTCATAGTCCCCGAGGTTGGGCGGCCATTGTGAAAATAGTGTGAGGTTGTTTCTACTACTGCTACCTGGTGTCTTGCTCTACACCACTGGGCTGTATGACCCTCTTGGCTATATTAACCTATCTTTGAAACAGAGAAAATGGCTGGGCGCACTCAACTTTTTAAATAAGAATCTAGGCATCTGCTGCCTCGACCTTAACCTTCCTACACAGGTTTTAGTTTTGAATGTAATGGTCAAACTCAGCACGCTGTAACCATGCAACCACAAGTGACACTGAACAAGACCTACTGTGACACAAGCAAAACATCATCTCCATTTTTTATGGCCTAGTGATATACTTTGTGACTGAGCAGGCAGAGGACAAAGTCACCACTTGGTTCCTTCCGGGAATGGCATTCAGGAGTCAGTTGGTTCAAGACTTGGAAATGGAGTCAGGCATGGTGGCACATGCCTTTAATCCCAGTACTCGGGAGGCAGAGGCAGGCGGAGTTCTGAGTTCGAGGCCAGCCTGGTCTACAGAGTGAGTTCCAGGACAGCCAGGGCTACACAGAGAAACCCTGTCTGGAACGAACATACAAACAAACAAACAAACAAACAAACAAGACTTGGAAATGAACCCTGTGACTGTGTGAAGCAAAGCTGGCCGCAGGTACCCGAGCTTTGCGATCCCAGCAGGAGCGAGCTGCGGTCCTCCCCTGAGGGGCAGCGGTGTGAATAGTAGGGCTCCAGCACAGGGTGCACAGAGTAGGACATACTTGGGGAGATCCTGCGCACAGTAGGCAAACTCATAGAGCTCTGAGTGCTTGAGATGCAGGGCCTTGGCCTTGCCACTCCAAGCCTGCAGCTCCTAATGGTAAAAGCAGGAGCTGCGCCTCCTATTGTGCTTAATCCCAAGGCCTCTCCACCTCTCAGACCCAAGGTAGTTTCCTTAAATAAGAGCAGTCGCCACGTAGGCTTCTCTCTAAAGGAGCCAGATTTGCTTTGGTGGAAGTCTGAGTAGCTCCCTGGGTTCCGCACTAAGCTAGAAGAGCTGTATAAAACCCATGGAGGCAGCTAACAGGCTTCTACTCCTGGGCAGCCAACTTCCAGGTCAGGCAAGAGCTGGGGTCCAGACCCTGCTGGTGCAGTCAAGGAGGCCCTGGGAAAACTGTGCTATGTGGGCAGCAGCCTGGGGGGTACTGGCCCTCCTGAAAAGACACTTTGGGCTTGCTATAGAGGTAGGAAGACAGGGACAGGAACAGGCCAGGCAGAGGAGGAGAAGCCTCCAGGAAAAGTGGCTTTCCCCTACCCCCCACCTGTCTAGCCTCCTGCTGGTCACCCGTAGAAAAGCTACACTATTGCTCATTCCATTTCAGGAGTCAATCCCAGGAAAAACAGCCACATGCCCAGATGGGCCTGAAGCTGCCCATGCTTTCACAAGGGACAGACTGAGACTGCAGACACCCAGAGAAGGCGTGCAATCCACAGTGGTGGTGCAGCAATGGGCATGGAGGAGGGGGCTCCGTGTACCAACAGCACTCAGTCCTTCTGGTGAGGGTGTGCGCAGACGTGCACCGTGGGCTGCAAGCCTAGCAGGAAGGCCTGTGGTCCAGGTTCAGAACATCTGTCCCACTCATGGGTATTTGTAAAGTAGTTAAAAAGCCCACCTTTAAAAGTTATAATTTATAGAACATCCGGTATAAAAGCAGGCTTCAGAAAGGGCTCCTGGCTCTCAGAAGAAGTCCGCAGCCCTTGGCCTTCTCTTTGGGGTGGTAGCTGGTAGCCTCATGGGCGACAGAGGAGTGCTGGCCGGGGAGCTCGTGGTGGTCTTCAGCACTCCGTGGAGTGGCCTCTGCTCAGGGTTAAAGGCCACTCTGGAGAGGCCTGTGGGGCTGACCAGGATACTCTTGTCTGTCTTCTTAAATTCTGTCCCAGAAGAAAGTGAGGATATTTACTTAGTTTATTTAGTTGAGTGTCATGCCTGTCCTTTCCAGGAACACAGGGCTCTCGGCTTATATTCCCAAGGCCCCAGAAATGCAGAAAGACACCTAGATACATCGAAGGGAGCAAGTTCCACTTGGTGTGTCCATGCACGTGCTCGGCAGTAATGCAAGCTGTCTGAGGCCTGTCTTCACCTCCAGCTCTCTAGCTTGGGCTGTTTAGCTGGAGGTATTGTCTGTTCTTCTCCTTAACTCGCTGCTTTCTCCAAACTCATGCGTGTCCACTCATGCAAACAGAGGTGTGTTTGTCCACACAAATAAGGTCTTAAATTCATATTAAATTAAAAAAACCACTGGGGTGTGGTGGTTTGTGCCATTAGCTAACTCAACACTCAAGAGAGAGGCAGGGATTGTGAATCTCTGAGTTCCAGGCTAGGTACAGCCACATATTTAGACTCCTCAAAAACAACCAACCAACCACCCTACCTTCTTAGAAGGGCCATTTGGTTTCTTTTATCTAACAGTAAGAGTGGTCCACTATGTAGCGGGCAGTGTGGCTACAGCTGGGGCAGCTATAGTTAAGGAACCAGGGTTTCTTAGCCTCTGAGACAGAACTAGAGAGCACCTGGTAGCCTAAGAAGATCCCAAGAAATCTCTCCCAACCTTTAATCTTAATATTCAGGAGGCAGAGGCAGGTAGAGCTCTGTGAGTTTGAGGAGCTCACAGCCCAGCCAGGGCTACATAGAAATCCCGTCTCCAAAAACACAAAACAAACAACTCCACTGAAACACACACTCTCTCTGTCTGTCTCTGTCTCTCTCTGTCTGTCTCTGTCTCTCTCCCCCTTCCTCAGCAACCCACATCTGATCTGTGAGGAAAACGACCTCAGCATTGTCTAACTGACTAATCTGGAAAAGGACAGGAGAAGACAACATCTCTGGTTGATGGAGAGCCCTGAGCCAGCTCTAGCTGGTTGGTCCCAAGGAAGTTTTACAGAAGGCCACCTACTCACCTGCAGTCATGTTTCTGTTCAATCCAAAGGTGACTTTCTTGGAACTGGAGGGTGTTTTATTCAGCTGCAGAACAAAGGAGAACAAAGGAGTAACCATGGTAACATAGGTGCTCAGCCTCCTTGTCTGGGATTTTTCTCAGGAACGTACCCAGGGAGGGCCCTTGTAATCTTTTTTCTGACCTGCACACACACAAAGGCTAATGGGGTAGCATGTTGTAGCCTAAATGGACTGCACTACCAGACTTCTGCCCATGACCTTCACAAACTACTTTTATGCATGCACAGATTTTCCAAATTAGGCAGTGTGTATTCCCAGTGAGAAACATCGAAGAGGGACAAGGTTGTTCAGAATCCCAAATTTATCACCGCAAGGATGTATGTCAATAACCACCTTTCTTTTGTCCCAGAATTAAAAGAGTTATTTACTATTAGTGTAAATGGTGTGCCGTGGTGTTTGAGCTGTCAGAGGACATGTTTTGAAGTCCCTTCTCGTCTTTTACCTTGCGTTCTTGGGATTACACGCAGGCACTAAGACCTGGGTGGAAAGTACTGCTACTGGGCAGGCCTAGAATTTCTAAGCTATTGTAAACTGAACTTGCAGCTCACATACAATTGACTAAATTGGGCTTAAAATGGGGTTTATTTCAATGGGCAACGGATATGAATTTAAAATCTCTGTTGGAGATGGCCCCAAAGGTCTTGATATGTACTAAGCAAATGATCTACCACTGGGACCCCACTGTAGATCAAAGCTCTCAACACTCCATGTAAAGAACTTCAAATTATCTACATATCCCACAGTCCCTCCTGAAGCCAACTCATTTGACACTGTAAGAGCTGCGCTGAGCCCATCCCAGGACCCCGTCTGTGCCTCTTTCCTAAGTGTGCTGTTATCTTATTCCAGCTGTGTGCACCCGCCAGCCATGAGTCCTCTCTTACCAGGTAGAATGGAGCACTTGCACCCCAGACCTTAGCACACCTGCCTACGTGTCCCTGAGGAGGGCTCACCTGGCCAGCAGGGCCTTGGGAACAGGTGGCAGAGCTGTTCTTGGCTTTCCTGAAGAACAGGGGCTTTGGTAAGTACCGAGTGTCAAACTTGACAAAGTCGTCCTCCGTTTTCAGCGGCTTCTTCAAAGTCCTGTTGCTTCCCTGTGAGAAGGGCAAGAAGCTGAGAGGAAGAACCCTAGCATGCGCCTTGCCAGGCTCACACCAGGACCGCGTGGTGAGGAAGTGCTGGAGGCAGACCCACCCCGAGCTCCTTAGCCCACAGCCCACTGTTTCTTGCACCAGCTCTGTCAGGAACTCTGCTGCTCACAGAGCACAGACCTCACTTCTGCACCATGCCAGCAGGGACCACACATCTTTTCAGCAGAAAAGCCTCTTTTTTTCCCTTCCCTTTGTGTTCTAACACCGGGCCTACCATCTTAATAATTCTTCCTTTCAAGGTCTAGTCATTAAGTGAGAACTCATTTTTCTATTTGTGATTAGACACTATGTGGGCTGTGAGTTTGGTGTGGAGCCACCATGTTGGCTGTTTGCAGGAGCTTGGGGCCTCCCTTACTGAAGCATCCTGACTTCTTCCGGCACGCCCCACAATAACCCTAGCCCAGGAGCAGACAGTAACAACTCCCTAGACCCCAACTCATTAGCAATCATTCCAATTCCAAGACCAGCTGCCAAGGGTATGAGAGTCAGGCTGTGGAGAAAGAGCTGCCTCTTCCAAGGGCAGGGCTGGAGGCGGGGATGATGTCCAAGTCAGCTCAGTGCTCCTCTCTCCTTCAGTAATCCTGACTGTCTGTGAACTCACGTGTCAGGGACGGGCTTCAGGTCACAGGCACTGCCAAGCAGTGTGTGTAGGGACTGGTGCTAAACAAGGTCAGATGTCTCCCTGTAAAGCCAGAGAGTCACCATCTCGGTGGCTTGGTGGGCCACAGCAATGAGCACATGTTGTGGTGTGTTTGCTAGACGTGCAGCCCGGAAGAAGCAGTACGCTTCCTGGATAGGGCACAAGGCAAGAGCTTGGGTTCTTTACAGCTCTAAAAGTCCATAGAGAAAGAAAATCCTTTCGTTAACCCAAACGTTTTAAGAGCCCCTTGCCACAGAGGCTGGATGGGAAGTGGAGCAACTTTGCGGGTATGACTCTGATCGTTTCTTAGCTCCATGTCTATCCTTTCCCGTGCAAAGGGACCACGGGTGGGGATGAGGGGGAGTAAGGGCATTGGCCACTGAGATCGGAACCTGTCATTGCTTGTTGGTGAGAGCAGTCATAAAGCAGTATATCCTGACCCTTGCTTGGCTGAGGTGTGCCTCTGCCCTATCCCTAGTAGACAGCCGAGTTCCCTGAGCACAGCTGCTCAAGCCCAGTCCCCGATCTCTGGGCCCTTCCCATCTTACCAGAGCTTGGATCTGTCCAGGGTTGGACTCCAACACACCGTTTGACATCAGCTTCATTGTTTTCTTCTTTTTTGAGATTGCTGTTTTTTGACTGGATGGATAACAGGGGTCAAGGGTGCTGGATGCTATCTTCTTTTGTGACTTCTTACACTGGGGCAGGGTGGTCTGGCCATCCTTCCCTTCCACTGGGCTTGTTGGGGTACCTGACTTTTGTACAGGTAGGTCACCACTGCTGACAGGGAGAGCTCCCAGTTTCCGTTTCCTTTTCTGGGCTTGGACACCTTCTGAGGAAGAAATGTGGGCAGCAGAGCTCTGAGAATGCCCACTGACAGCGTCATTCTTTGACATGTCCTCCTGAGGTAAAGTAGTGGATTTGCAGATCTCTTTGTGGGCCCTCAGTTTCTTCTTTCTCAGCCGTTTTCTTTTATTGTGTATGGGCAAGATGGGTGTAGGCTTGGAGCTGTTCTCCCGGATGCTGGACACAGCCTCTGCTGTAGGCTCAGTCGCACATGCTTGTGGGGCCTGCCTCTGGGTAGTGTCAGGCTCCCTCTCCGCATTCGGTACTTTGGGCGTGGCAGCAGCATCCAGGTTCTGAGTGTCAGGCTGGAAGGGGCTCCTCTTCCTCTTTTTCCTTTTCTTCTTGTGAATGTGGCCTCCACTGTCCTCTTCAGCAGCAGGAGAGACTGTGTTTCCTACAAAAATGCAGACCAATGATGCAAAGCCCTGCTGGTGACCACCAACAGCCAGGATTTTTTTGGCTTTGGGTCTCAGGTAGCTCAGACTGGTCTAAAATCTGCCCTATAGCCAAGGCTACTGTAGAAACCCTGATCCTGATGACCTCCCCTCGAGTGACAGGAATACAGGTGCACAGCATCACAGCACACTCCTTTAGAGACAGGGTCTCACCACAGAGCTGCTATGGTGGGCTGGGCAGATGGCTTAGTAGGTAAAGTGCTTGCTGTCAGAGGAGGAGGACTCGAGTTTGGATCTATGGAACCCACACAGAAAGCTAACTGTGGCGGCAGGCACTTGTAACCCAGAGAACCAGGAGACCAGTGTCTTCAGAGGAAATGACAGAACCCAGAGGATCTGTGGTGTGGTGCTGCTGTCATAGCACCCCAGCGCTCATGAGTTCGAGGGAAACCTGGGCTATGTAAGACGGCTCTATCTCAAAGAACAAACCTCCCCTCTCTCAGTCCAGTGTGAGCAAGTCGACCTCCTTTAGCACCGAGACTTTGCAGCTCACCTTTCTCACTCTCTAAGGCAGCTTTCTCTAAAAGCTTCTTTCTTTTCCTCTTGAGCCTTCTCTGACCATTTTCCCCAGCAGGAATGTCCTCAGCAAAACTGAGTGGAGCACCATTGCCTGTAGGTTCCAAAGGGACATGGGTCAGCTTCCAAGGACTGCATCTGGGCCCCACCCTGAGCCACCCAGCTAAGACTGCTGAGCCTGACATAGCTCCATCACCTGCACTACCAGCCACTGTCCCAACCCAGAACACACACTGGACAGTGACTGGTGGGATTCTCCATCTAGACTGCTTTACATTCCTACTGCTCTGGGAGCCATCTAGTCAGGGCACAAGGATCAAGAGAGCTGGCTCACTGGTCCGCTCAGGTTTAACCAAGCTTATACCCTGGGGACATGCGTCCTAAAGGAAAATGAGACACCCGGATTTTCTTTCTTGACAAAGGATTTTAATCTTCCTAGCCCAGTTTTGCCTGCCTCTATGTTGTGTATCATGTGTATGCCTGGGGTCCACAGAGGCCAGATGTGGGCACTGAGTGGATCTCCTAGATCTGGAGGTATAGACAGTTGTGAGCTACCATGTGGGTTCTAGAACTGAACCTGGTCCTCTAGAAGAGCGGCCAGTGCTCTTGACCATGGACTCACCTCTCTGCCTTTCCTTCCCCATTAAAACCTTAACTGTAGAAAGCACCAATAAAATTTCAAATAAATACCACATGGGTGTTACCCACACACTGCAGGCACCGTATGGATAGAAAGTATGTGCAAAGGGTCTTGCATGGAGGCACTTCCCAGGGTACTCGCTTAGGTGTGCCAGGTGAACGCAATGAGGATGGCCACCCACGGATTAATTTCCCTATGGCCCCATGTCTTGGATCTGGCCGGGCTGCCCTTGGTGGGGTGTGCACTGGGTGAGAACGACTCCTCTTACCTTCACAGAGGCCCTGGAACCTGTTAAAAAAAAAAAGCACATGGAAGTTCAGAGTTCACAGCTCAGGTTTTGAACATAAACGGGAATCCGGATACTCAGTGCTCACCCTCTCCTCCACAGGGAGGCCAGGGGACAGCCCCACCTAGGGATGCGGTGAGTCAGGAGGGAAGAAGCCTAGGACAAAGGTTCTTTCCATTCCACCAGCTCTGCATAGGGCACAGTGGCACACAACACCAAGAGATCCAATGCCTTTCTCGCTTGTTTCTGAAGGCAGACAACTTAACGCTCTGCTATGTTCAGGGGAGGCTTGCCCACTGGGGGTCTCTTTATGCATCAGATCAAATAACCAAAGCTGAGGCTATGAGGGATGTACATGGGGCTGGGATGGGTCGCTGGGGCAGGCAGGTCAGCCCTAGTACCCACACTGAAGCCCCTGGCATGCCTTTGGAGGCCCAGCTATAAAGCACGAGAACTTATGGATGCCATCTACTTGGGAATTCTTTAAGAGCCATTTTTGGTGTGTCTGCATATTTGCATGTGAGCACACGTGCACATAGAGTCAGAGGTTGATACCAGGTATCTTCCTCAGCCACTCTCCCCTGGGTCTCTCAATTTGGCTAGTCTACCTAGCTTGCTCTGGGAGTCCCATCTCTGCCTCCCAACCAAGTGAGCTGCTGCCTTGCTGCCTGGAACTTCATGGGTGCTGGGATTAGACATGAGCCTCCACACCTGCCAGCTACTTCCATGCGTACTAAGGATCCAAACTCTAACCTTCATTCTTTATTCATTGGGCCAAGTCCCTACCTCCTTTCTAAAGGCATTCATAATATAAAGGATTGAGCTCAGACCAGTTACTGCTATGTGGTTATGAATAAAGTGATAAAGGAAAAAGAAAAAGGCAGCGGGGGCTGGAAAGATGGCTCAGAAGTTCCAGAGGACCTGAGTTTGGTTCCTGGTACCCACATTGGATGCCTCACAACTGCCTGTAACTCTAGTTCCAGAGCACCACTTTCTTCGAGCCGCTGCAAGAGCACACATACACAGACACATCTAACAGTAACTAAATGGTTAAGAGAAGGAAAGAAAGGTGGGAGAGTGCCGGTGTGGCCACAGGATCTCACTTGCTACTCACTTTCTGACGAGTCTGCAGAGTCGTTTCCTGTTGAAAGGTGGGGTGCTCTTTGAGTTGGCTATTTCCAGGAGTCGATCAGCAACAGCCTTATAGTCAAACTACCACAAAGAGACAGGAAACCCAAGCAGTGGTGAGACAGCCTGGCCTGTCTGAGAGTCACCTTCTAGTTGTTGTTGGGAGCAGTCTTCTCCAAACTGGGCTCTCATGCACAGAGAAGAACTGCCTGAGGAGCTGCTTGTACGTTCATCCTGGGTTCTCAATCTCTATAACTGTCTTTACATTTTCAAAGCACAATTGTGTACACATGTGTGGAGCGGCACAGACCTTTAATCCCAGCAGTTGGGGAGTAGAAGTAGGTGGATCTTTGTGAGTTCAAGGCCAGATTGGTTTACATGGCAGTTCTTGAGTAGCTAGGGCTACATAAAGGAAAGACCCCGGTAACCAACCAACCAACCAACCAAAACTCAAAGCGGGAAGCCTGGCATGGTGGTGCACTGGTGTATTCCCAGTACTTGGAGGGGCAGAAGGACCACTGTGAACCTCACTCCACCTAGACTATATACAGCAAGATCTGCTTAAAAACAACCCCACCCCCCAAGATCCCCATAAAGGCTGGTGCTGCTACATGCAGAAGAACAGACAACAGTGCTTAGAAAATGAGGTTTGGTATCTTTCAAAACCCACTTAATTGTTCATTGTTTATTTTTGATAGGATCTTTCTGCATAGCCCAGGCGTGCCTGAACTCAGAGACCTGTCAACCTCTGCCTCCTGAATGCTGGGATTGAGTGTGTGTACCACCATGCTTGGCTTCATTTTGTTTTTGTTTTTTTGAAATGGGAGTATACTAGGTAACCCAGGCTGTTCTTGAACTTGAGACCCTCCTATGTGCTGAGAATCCATGTGTACAACACCACACCAGCCTAAAACCCTTTCAACTGTGTCTCCAACAAGCTCATTCTAAGAATGGTGACGTTAATTACAGAAGGGATTATAAAGGACTTTACAATTTAAGCCTTATGGCTTAATGAGCTCTGACTCTAATTCTAGCCAAGCCATCCCAGGTCAACCCACATTCTATTAAAAGCAAAAGCTGTTCCCACCTGGAGAGGTGACCCTGAATCTTTCAAGGCTGCACAGATGTCTCTTTCTCTGCTGCCAATGACTCCGTCTCTGAGGCATTCGTCCAGAGCTGCCAAAACACATCCAAAGACAAAGACACAGTCTTGACATTCAAGAATGGATGTGGCTCAGTCCCTCCAGGCTCTGGGTTCAATCCCCGTTACCAGGGAGAACACCAGTGACTGCTGCCTGGGGAGATACTTGAAATTGGTCTCCTAAAAATCCCGGTCTTTATTTTATATGCGAAGCTCCAGGTTTTGCCCCTAGTACCAACCCCATACTGAACAACCCTACCCCCACAAAAGGACTCAAGCTTGCAGGAAGGAAGCTATGTGCTGGAGGGGAGCTAAGGGAACAAGTGCTCCTGACTGCACGGTAGTTCTCACAGGCACAGGCCAAACGACTCACAAAGGAAGCGAATGGCTAGGAGGGACAGAAAGAATTGGGCCTAGTGTGAGTGAGTGGTGTTGGGACCAACTGTGCACATGTGTCTTTTATGTACCCTGCTTTATTTTTGGGGAGGCCTATATGCAGTGAGATGCCAACAAAGTGCTTGATGAAGACTTAAAAACCAAGAACAGAGGGGCCAGCAGGCTTCATCAGGCAAGTACAAGGGGCCCAGATTCAACCCTCAGAATCCACATAAAAACTCCTGGGCATGGCAGTACAGGCTTCTGGGCTCAGCACAGGGAAGGCAGCAACAGGTGTATCCCTGGGACTCACCAGCCAGCCAGTCTAGCCTAATTAGGCATCTTCCAGGGCAATGAGGAACCTCACCTCAAAATAGGGGTGGGTGAAAGCTGAGCAGTGACTCCCAATGCTGACATCTGGCCTCCACATGAAAGCGCGCGCGCGCACACACACACGCACACACGCACACACACACACACACAGAGGCACGCGCGTGCACACAGCAAAAATGGTATATAGAAATGAGGAAAGCCCAGGCAGCCAATTAACCCAGCAGAAAGGAAAGAGTCTAAGAGGAAGCCTCTTACCAGCTTTCTTCCCACTGACTGCCTTCCTGCAGGCCAGCTCCTTTGTAGGGAAGCCACTGCCATCCTCTTTGGTTTTCCGCTCCTCCACAGACTCTTCAGGTACACAGGCAGACTGATCTACAATGACTTCAAAAACACCCCTCGCTACAGTCTGTACCAGCATGTGGCTAAGGGCAGAAACACATTGGAGAGAACGGGATTAAAACACTCGGCCTGGAGCCTGTGCAGACAGGAACACAATGGAGAACAACTCCGGTAAGTGCGTGCATATGCACGTGCCTGCCTGGGGCCTAGTGTGCCCACCAAGTGTTAGCAGGGACTCAGATACCCCTGAAGCAGGTCCACTCAAGATTCAAGGAATCACAGCATGCCACAGGACAGAC
Source organism: Mus caroli (assembly GCF_978045245.1). NCBI lineage: Eukaryota > Metazoa > Chordata > Mammalia > Rodentia > Muridae > Mus > Mus caroli. The sequence continues at coordinate 61,821,980 of NW_028227273.1, forward strand.
AGACATAAGGTGGGAATCTGGTGTGGGAGAGGGTCCTGGATTGGCAACCAGGCGCTGCTGACAGGCCAGAACCTCTGCCTTCTTCCTTTCGTCTGAGCAGGATCTTGTGTAGCCTGGGCTGGCCTGGCCTCAGGCCTGTGAGGGGTGTTAGGAATGGGTGCTCCTTACTCTAGACTGCCTGGTACTGTACTGTGTGACAGAACCCCACCCAAGGGCACTAATGGAAGCAGTGAGAACGCACGGGCCAGAGCCACTTACTCCTTAGTCTTGGCAGCAATTCTGCAGAATGGATCGATTAACTTGAGGTTCTGATCCGCTAAGAGCTGCAATTCAGACATAAAACAGAGGGAAAGTAAGGGAAGAGAGCCTTTTCTCTTCTCTGACATGTTCTAGAACAGGAAGCACCTGCCCTTCTCACAGGTCAGATCAGCTGCACGCATGCCTGCCCAAGCAGTCCCAGACACAGGAACCCCAGAGCCCCGCTCTGGCTTTCTGGGCGTTTTAGTGCAGTGACTCAAAGCACCAACTGGTCAGAGCTAAACTGTGGCACTCGTGCCTCTCCAGACAGCTGGTTGTGACACCTGCCTAGCAGAAGGTCCTAGCTAGCTCCAGAAAGGCAAGGAAACTATGAATACTGTGTGGGTGCTGACTCTGCATGAGACAAAGCCATTCTTTATGTTTACACTTCATTCACTGATTCAGTAGAAGTGTACGTGGTTGCTCCTCTCAAACATTTTTCATTTGTAAGTTCCTTTACTTAATATATGTATAAAACATTCACTACAGAATGTCACGGAGAAGAGTAGAAATTGTCTAACTAAGAAATTGTCCAAACTAAGAAAATCATCTGTCTATAAAAGCGTACCTTTTTCTTCCCGCGTTTTGTCTGCTTATATTGGGTAATATGTGTAGTGCTGTCTACTGCCTTTCCCACACAGCTTTGGAAATACTCACTCAACATAGCCTGCCTTTTTTTTTTCTTCTGTTGAACCCTGAAAACTGTTTCCAACTCTTTCTGCAGGGGGAGGAGGCAGGGTCTTGCTATGTAGCATGGACCACCCTGGAACATGAGATTTACCTGTTTCAGTGCTGAGATTATAGATGTATACCACCAAGCCGTTACATGGGGCCTTCATTCCTAGCTCAAATGACCTTCCTGCCTCAGCTACTCCTGAAGCTGTGGGTGTCTCAATCCTACTTTATAGGTAAGACTTCTAGATATATGTCCAGTGTGCAGTTCTGTCTACAAGTTCACTAGCTGTCTGAGACAGGGTCCCAGGAGGGGAGAAGTCCCAAGGAGGCTGCTGTTTCTGATAGTACCCATAGCCACCCCAGGCATGGCAGTCCCAGCCCTCTGCTGGGCGGGGCAGACGGCACTGCTCCTCACCTCTGCCCCTCCCACCGTGGTAAGCTCATCCAAGTACACATCAATCAAGTGGGCTCTGATGCCATCGGGAGCCCGACTCTCAGGACTCAGGACCTCCTTCATCAGGATGTCCAAAAACAGTGTGATCTGGCTGAACAACAACAACAACAACAACATCAACCACACAATTGTTTTTATAAAGACATTATCACTAATATTCCTTCTTTTCAAAGAACAGACAAAAATATGTAGTTTACTGCTCATACTGCATAACAACGTGAGGTCCCAAGAGAAGAAACAGCTCCCCTGTCAGCTTCAAGAGACTGTTTTAGGCTCTCCACTGGATTTAAACTCCCTGGGATTAACATCTATTTGCTTCTCATAGCACTAGATATTGGCAGGCGTAGGTCAGTCAATTCATTTTTCTAATTATCTAAAATATCCAAGGGCCCTTTTAGTCTATAAAGATGGGGGGGACACTAAAGGTCACAACTAGGGCCTCATACCCATTAGACAAGTGCTCTACCACTGAGCCATGCAGCAACTTTGACATGCTTTTAATGTCACCACATGTCAAGGTGAATAGTGTACCAACCTTTCTTCCCAGGCATTCCGCTTGAGAACTTCAAAGGACTGCCTCAGGACCAGGCGGATCAGCTAAAGGTTGACATATTTTTATAATAAAAGTAAAAAAGCAGTGATCATCTTGGCAGAATGAGGACCCATATTCTGGATCCCCAAAGTGAGACAACATCCTTACATCTTCTAGATTAACAACATTAAACCAGGCAGTGGTGTGTGCCTGTACCCAAGAGCATACAGACTCTGCCCCACAACCCCCAGAAAACAAGCAAAGCCAATATAAGACACAGCAATGCTCCCCAGCCTCATTCCCAGCAGCTCAGACAGGAACAGAGGCACCCTTGGCACAGGCCCGACTCTGCCACACCATGCTGGGACTTCCATCGTTTTCTTGCTTGGATAGAAGCCAGGTCTGAAGATGGCTGGGCAGGCAAGGCTCTCCTGTCTGAGACCCCACAGCTATCTCCTTGGGTGTGGTTATTTTCTCCCCACAGCCTTTCTTTCTTTCTCTTATCTCTGTTGCTTACAAATCTACAAAACCTCTTAGCAAGCTGGGTGGTGGATGCTTGGGAGGCAGAGGCAGGAGGATCTCTGAGTTTGAGGCCAGCCTGGTCTACGGAGTGAGTTCAGGACAGCTAGGGCTACGCAGAGAAGCCCTGTCTTGAAAAACCAGAACTAATCAGCCAACCATCCAAACGTCCCTCCCCCGCCCCCTAGCAATAGCAAACTCCAAGTCAGCTTCGGGAAGAAAATAAAAAGTGCCCGGTAAGCGCACTAGCACGAGCTGCACAGCAGCTTTCTGCTGGTCCTCAGACAACATTCTGTGTGAACTCTGAGTCCGAGTACACCTTACCATGCAGTACTTGTCCAGCCGCAGCTTGTCTATCCCTTGCCACTCTCGATTCATGGTCTGCCAGAAGGTCTGAATAAACAGGTACTCTGCAGGGACAAGAGGCTCTCAGGGCTCCGCTGCTGCATGAGCACACAGCAAGAAGGAAGCGACAGAAAACACATCTAGTTCTCTTTACACAGCTATTGCAAGAATTCTTGGACAGGTGGGGTTTGGCCAAAGGTTAAATATGTCCAACAATTTCCTTTACAGCTATATAAGGGCCTTCCTACCACACCTGCATCCAACCAACTCCAGTCTAGAGACACAGATGATGAGCATCCTTACAGTTCATGGACAAACGCAGGCTATTCTGACGTTACGTGCTGTCTGGGTGAGACACAGCACACACTGTTATCCACAGATTCCTTATTTACTGATTTTTAAACACTCCCTTCAAATGTAGGGTTTGGCTGCTTCCAAGGCTGGTCTGGGACTTTCACACCCCCTGCCTCAGCCTTCTGAATGTTGGGATTACAGACATATATCACCATGCCCAGCACAATTTGTAAACAAATGTAAATCTTCACTATACAACCAATGCAGAATCTTAGGTGTTGTAAGTCAGCCAGAATTCAGAGTGTCAAACAGAAGTGACTGCTGTCCAGCTTCAGGGTGCACTTGCCAGGTTGCCGTATGTATTGGCAAAGGCGTCACAGGTCCTCCGTGGGAGAGTGACCTGAATGTGGAGACTGTGGAGGAGAGCTGATGAGTCTCTGCAATGCCATACGATCTCTGCTCAACACTAGCAGGAGGCTCCCATATCACGAATTCCCAGAAGACCAGAAGAAAAGCATTGACTAGGTTCCCCAGGAAAGCTAACAAACCTGCTACCAAGGAAATCAGAGCCAGGAAAATGGCAGGACTTACGAGCCTCCAAGCTGTTTACAACGTGGATGAGTTGGGAAATAATGTTCGCTAGCTCCTCCTGTAAAGGCGGGTTGGGGAAAAACATTGGTCATAAGGTGGTCACACTGATGGGGGTGCTGTGGGCTGTATCCTCTTCCCTCTGTGGTGGGAAAGCCTGTGCCTCTTGTTCCAGGTCTGTGGCTGACACCCCAGGTTTTAGCAAATGTGTAACTCTAAGCTACTGGGCTAATGTCATATGTTTCTGGAAAAATGCTAAAACTATGTGTTTGAGCCGGGCCCGGTGGCGCACGCCTTTAATCCCAGCACTCAGGAGGCAGAGGCAGGTGGATTTCTGAGTTTGAGGCCAGCCTGGTCTACAGAGTGAGTTCCAGGACAGCCAGGGCTACACAGAGAAACCCTGTCTCAAAAAAACCAACCCCCCCCCAAAAAAAAACAACCAACAACAACAAAAACCCCTATGTGTTCAAGAAAGCGTCTCTGGTAAGAAGTTGGATGATTCCAGGAAAATAATCTCACTGCCACCTGCCCCGCTTTTGGAGACAGGTTTTTTCCTACACATCCCCAGCTGCCCTGGAATTTACTCTGTAGACTAGGCTAGCTTTGAACTCACAGAAATCTGCAAGCCTCTGCCTCCAAGCTCTGGAATTAGAGATGCGTGCTACCATGAGCCACTCTGTTTTTAAGATGTAGACTAAACTGAGTCCATCACGAGCACCAAATGCTGCAAAGCCAGAAGGCACAGAGCCACCTTGCTGGAGCCTGTGCAATGGAGTTTGCACTCCAGTCTCCTACTAGGCCTGGTCAGAGGAGGGCTGGAGCACCAAAAGATTCCTCTAGGTTGTGCCTGTGGCACAGCAGACTCCATTCAGCAGAATCAAGTGGCGAGCCTAGGAGGAAGCCCCTGTGTTCTCCTGCTACTGTTCCCATCTCTGAGGCCTAGAGTTCCTTATTTGTCTTGAATGAACTCCAAGACTTGAAAATGATGTTCCTTTTTGTTGGTTCTCTTCCTCCACTAAAGCTGCTTGTTGCTACTTCTGAATATAATCTTACAATATTTTGCTCTGCTATCCCACTCAAAATATGTTCCGTAGAATCAACGCAGTGAACTGAGACAAGTCACTACATGTACTGAGAAAAGTAGCAAGGCTCCACATACAAGATAAGTGCTACCCAGGAGGACTCTACACTGTGGCTTGTGCAATCGTGCATTGTGACCCTTATGCCCTTGCTACTGAAGTATGTCTAGTTTGAGATATTACAACAAAACTCTTCTACAGTAGTATCAGTGGCAAGCTCAGTGGGCAGGGATAAAAGCTGGCCTGTGAATTCTGGGCACCAGAGCATCTCATGGTGCTTTAGCCACAGGGCCTGGCTGCTTGCTTTGTGTGGAAACTGAAATTCAGCAGGTCACTGACCACCTTACTTGGACACCAGGCCCTCTGGGACCTTCTCTAGGCCCACTGTTGTGCTTCTGACCATGCATTATAAACAAAAGAAAACAGAAACGTTAAGAACGCCATGTAAAACCTACCATAGAAGCTATGAAATGACGAGAGCAATAGGGGATCTATGACTTAGCGTGTCCGATATGTCTGAAAGCACAGCCTAAGTGCCCGCTGCCCCTTCCTGAGGGGACAAGAGCTGAGACAATGGCTCCTTGAAGCATTTACTTCCATCTGTTTGGGGATGGCAGCAGATTGGCGTCCATCGTGGCAAAGGTCCAGGACCATGACGAGGGGACTGCGTTACCTGCAGAAGGGGCTCGTCCTGCACCCACATGCAGTAGAAGAGTCCTTTCCATATTTTTAGGAGTTCTTCTTGACTGAAACTTCCTGCAGGAGAAAACAGAGCAAGCACCTTGGAGTCTACACTTTCCTTAACGTGTACAGTTGCTACACAAGTGGCAAACTTACTACATACATTCCTTCCTCTGCACCTTTCCCTAAACATGAAGTACACCTCATGCTAATAGCTAATGTTCCAAGCAAGCCCATGAAGCACCACATATGCGTTGTTTATCAGCCAAGGGAGGGTGGCAATGGGGGCAAGTCCTTATCTTCGTGTGTGACACTAAAACTAACCCATGTGCCTGGCATACCAGTTGCCAAGCACACAAAAGGCCCTGAACTCATCCCTTGAACCAACAATGGAAGAAAGGAAGTTTCACCATCTTAATGAAGGAAAACTACAGATCCTATAAAGGATGCAAGACTCTCCAGTCACACAGTGTCCCTAGCAAATGGCAGAATCATTCCTGATCCACTTCTAAAGAAAGAAGCCTGGGTCAGCCTGAAGATGGGTCTGCTGAAGTGTACTTTTAAAAGGGTCCAGCCATGGGCAAAAGTCAACCATGCCCCATCTTCTGACTGTGTCAGCCATCACTTCTTGGGCAACTCTTAAAATGGTTTCATCTGTTTTAAGTGGCATGCCCTGGAGAGGTCACTGCTCTACCCAACCACTTGTTGCCAAGCTGCCAGGTTCATGGCCGGCTGGTTTGTTTTCTTAATTTTTGGAGACAGGGTCTTGCTACTTACCTCAGACTGGCCTTGACACTTGAGATCCTCCTGTCTCCATGTTCTACCTCATACAACTCAAGTATGGATTTGAAACCAGTGTGCTATTAATTCTAAAAGATATTTTTAAAATGACAAAGAACCCTTGTAGCCGGGCGTGGTGGCGCACACCTTTAATCCCAGCACTCGGGAGGCAGAGGCAGGCGGATTTCTGAGTTCGAGGCCAGCCTGGTCTACAGAGTGAGTTCCAGGACAGCCAAGGCTACACAGAGAAACCCTGTCTCGAAAAACCAAAAAAAAAAAAAAAGAACCCTTGAACCCTTGTAATGGACTCATTCTCCTGTAGTGTACTCAGTGGTCCAATTTTATTTTATGACTGATTAAGAGCCATCTCCAGGCTGGGGAGATGGCACAGTAGATGAGACCATCTGTTATGCACAAGGACCTGACTAAATCTTCAGCTCCACATAAAAGCTACATGTGCCTGTCATTTCCAATGGTCAACTCAGCCAACAGAAACACTAAGCTTCAGGCTCAGTCAGAGAACTTGCTTTAACAGAATAGGGTAGAGGGATCACAGAAGTCACCCAACATCCTTTATGGCTTTTACAAGTGCACCCATGCACACACACCCTCCCAATATTCTCCCAAAAAGGTTTTTGTTTTTCAAGACAGGGTATAGCCCTGTATAGCCCTGGCTGTCCTTGAACTCAGAAATCTGCCTACCTCTGCCTCCCAAGTGCTGGGATTAAAGGTGTGCGCCACCACTGCCCGACTCCAAAAAGGTTTTGTTTTGTTTTTTCTAGAGAGGGTTTCTCTGTGTAGCCCTGGCTGTCCTGGAATTTACTTTGTAGACCAGGCTGGCCTCGAACTCAGAAATCCACCTGACTCTGCCTCCCAAGTGCTGGGATTAAAGGCGTGCGCCACCACGCCCAGCTCAGTTACAACTTTTCTTGTCATAGTAACTTGCTCCTATTTAATCATGCTCCAAGATTGCACATGTCCCTGGAGAACTGTGGTTCTGGGTAAGGATTGGTGACTTTAGGAATTACTTCAGATCACTTGGATCAGATCACACCAAACCATCAATCAGAACTTATCATAGGAAAAATCAGTAACACAGAGCAGTCTAGGTAATCATATGCAATCTGACCAGTACCTCTGAGTACTAGCTTAGAGAGAGCCTAGGGGGCAGAGATACCAGTTAAATGAGACTAAGGGTGGCATTTTATAAGACAAATGACCCACATTCTGTAACAAATAAACAGAACAGGGAGGAGAGGGGGGAAAAGAAAGATAAAGAGCTGCTAGAAATTAAGTGTGCACATAGACCAGCCAAAGGAGCCTTGTTTGGACTGAAAAGATGGTGAGAAAAATCTAGCAGACTGAGTAAATTCATGACACCAAGACTTTTTATTTGTGTGATTTTTCTGAGAGTCTTTCTATGTAGCCCAGGCTGGCCTTAAATTCTTAAACATTTCCTGCCTCCCCCTGTGATGACAGTGCAGACTCTAGCTGAGGCCTTTTTTATGGTGGAAGGAGGTGCTGTGGTTGTTAGAAGAGTGCTGACTTTTGGGACCTTTGGGCCACCACACCGGTGAAAAGAGGGTGCTTTTCACGTATGTGAAATGCTCCTCAATGGGGCAGGGGCGGGGGGAGTGTGGGAAGTTGCCAAAGTTCCACCATGGGCTTTGGGCTTTGATTTGATGCCTGAAGAAATCTCCATAAAGCAAATGGAAAGCTATGGCCTTTAATGAACCACAGCACAGAGGGCCGGGCACTTCAGGCCTTGTTTGCTACCTGCACTGTTAGTCCCTTCCAAAGGTAGGACTTCAGGCTATGGCTGTAGAGGGAGGCAGTGGGCTGAGGTGTGCCAGCAATGAGGGCTCATGCTAAGTCAGAAGCAGGGCAATTAACCTCCTCCAACCCAGTACCATCCAGGCTCTGCACACAACCCTTTCCAGTCACACAGAGGGAGAACAAAAGAATGGGGATCACCGAGCGAGTGGGGCAAAGCTTCTTCAGCGATCACACAGGGGCATCTCTCTGCCTTTAAATGTGTGGCACAGGGGCTGGGTGGACTATGATTGACTAAAATCATCTTACTTCCTTCTAAGCCTGTCTGGGACTCTCAGTCCCACGCCAGGTCAAATGCCCGCACAATGAAAATGCAGCTTGCAAAAAATTCACAAAAATTCCAAAAGTCATATAGTCAATGTCTAATTCACTGGCTTGTCCCCAGAGGGACCACTGGCTGGATTATATATTCCTGAAGACCTATTCTATGCATACAGCCATTACACACATCTCAGAACAGTATGGCTACATGCATTGGATGTGTATACTTTTCACACTTAAAGCATCTCAGTATATACTATCTCCAGGCCCCCTGCCATGTTGGAGATTGGAGCCAGGGACTCACACATACTCATTAACTGCTCTACCACTGAACTCCGACCACAAACCTGGTTCTTTTAAGGGCATCAATGGTTAGAGAGAATTCAGTGCATCCAGTATCTCTGGACACCTCACAGCTACCATAGATAGGATATGCATAAAGTATATATTCTACAATGAAATCTAGTCAATCTCAACAGACTGACAGTGGGCCTGGGACAGCAGACAGACAAGGAAGCTCAGGCACAGTGCACCTTGTCTAATTTATACTGAAGGGTAACAGAGCCCAGTTAAAGCACACTGTCAGCAGGCGCCCATTTCCCTCACTGTATGCATAGCACAGGGTTAACACCGAATCAAGAGCACACACAAGCATGAGAAGCACAGGAGCCCATTTCCCTCACTGTATGCATAGCACAGGGTTAACACCGAATCAAGAGCACACACAAGCATGAGAAGCACTCTGTCAGAGCTAAGTACTGTCCCACTGGCAAATGCCACTGTGCTCCACTTACTTTCTTTTTTTGACTGTTCCCATTTATCCCAGTTTCTTTTGTATGTGTATGTGTGCCTGTAAGCACACAGAGGGAATAACACAGACACCATCCACCTTGTTTTTTTTGAGAGTCTTTTACTGGCCTCAAGAACATCAAGAAGGCTGGGCTGGCTGCCCAGCGAGCCCTATGGATTTGCCTGTCTTTGCCTCCCCGGAGCTGGGATTACAAGTGTATGCTACCACATTTGGCTTTTTCTTAATGTGGGTTCTGAGAACCAAACTCAACTGAGCTATCCCCCTAGCCCTCATCTTGCAGCTTTTAAGCCATGGGTAGTGACCCTCTGTGGGCTCTGAATTCAGGGCAGTGAGAAAACTGCCAACAGTAAAAGCTTCCTGAACACACAGCAAAAATAATTCAAATTAAACACAAAATGAATCCAAGGTGTTGCTGGCAGTGCTAGACCATGTATGTTTGTGTGGCCCAGTTCTGAACACCCAACATGTCCATTTTGTATTTTGTATGCCACCATGACACAATGCCAGTGAATACTGCCTGCAACACCTTCTCTCAGATTCTTGACAACCGTAGGTGACACTATAGCTTTGTACTCTTCACACAGGTTTTCTGCTTTTAGACAAGTGTAATGGCTGAACTACTAAAAACAAAGACATCACTGTTTCTCCACTGTTCCTTCAGAGCATGTTCCAAAACAACTAGTGCATCAGATTGTTTAAAAAGTCAAGTTAGTGAGTGGTGCTGGCATACACCCTTAATCATAGCACTAGTGGGCTGGAGGCAGGTGGACCTCTGTGAATTAGATGCTAGGCTGGTCTACAAAGAGAATTTCAGGAGTCTCTCTACTATGTAGCTCTGGTAGTCCTAGAATCTGCTCGGTAGTCTAGGCTGGCCTTATTATTATTACTATTATTATTCATACTGTCCTCATTTTCAATAGGTGACAAAAGTCTATATGTGCCAGAAGTTTAAAAAAATAAAATTCTTTGATGTAATTATTAGTAAATGTTTTGTTTGTAAATCTAGTTTATAAATAAATAAATCTGTATACTTAGTTTCTCAGGTAAAAGGTTTTGTGACTTAGAAAAAAAATTAAGAAGCCCTAGTCTGTTCAAGTCCCCCATTCTAAATATCTACTTCCAAAATATGTATAAAAGCCCTGTTTTTACTTCTAAGAGTTTAGCTGGTAAAAAGAGAAACTGATTTTTAAAGGACTTAGGGAGTATGGAGAGGCACTGGGTACTGATCCCTGTACTCACTGAGGTAAGTATATGAAGCAGCTTTATTTGATAGCTGCTTTCAAAGCTCTCTTTTCTTCTGGACACTGGGAGTGAACGCAGGGTCCCGAGCACTCCAGGCAAACACTCTTTCACTAAGTTTCTCCTCCTCTGCCCTTTATTTTGTGACGGTCTTTCTGTGTAGCCCAGGCTGGCCTGGAACTTACAATCCTGCCTCAAGCTCTGGAATCACTGGTGTGACTACCATTCCTATCCGGGAATTTTTTTTTTTTTTTTTGAAAGGATTTCACCATGTATCTCTGTCTGGCCTGGTACTCACTATGTGGACCAGGCTGACCTTCAATTCAGAGATATATACACCTGCCTCTGCTTCCTGAGTGCTGGGGTTGAAGGTGAGTGTCTGGTTGGAGATGAATTTTACATCTTCATATATCCTAGTTTCTAACAGCCAACAGTTTAGGTTTAGCTATCCTAAAAAGAATGTCAGAGATATAAAAGGTATGAAGACACAGGAAATACCACTGCATTTTGAAATGACAATTTCCAACAGCAACCCTCTCCATGAAATGAACACAGGAGCCATTCTGTATGGGGACAGTGCATATTCCAGACCACCCCATAGTAAACACACACACACCTCCCTCTTTTATAACTAGCTGTCAGCAGGAAAGGCACTTACTCCCACAACACCTACAATGATTCAGCCACTACTAACCATAAATCCAGTCATCTTATACGACATCCAAAAGGAAGCTGGGGCTGGGGAAACGGTTCGGCAGTAAAGATGCCGACCACAAAAACCTGGTGGCCAGAGTTCCAGTTTTTGAACCCATGTGAAAACTAGAGGAGAGAACTGACTGATGTTTCCAAACGTGTGCTGCGGTATCATGTGTGTGAGCACACACACACACACTAGCACTAATAAAAAAGAAGAAGCAATGACACAAAGGAAATTGCCACAGGGTTGATGCGCCATAGGCCAGACAGTGGTGGCGCACACCTTTAATCCCAGCGCCTGGGAGGCAGAGGCAGGCGGATTTCTGAATTCGAGGCCAGCCTGGTCTACAGAGTGAGTTCCAGGACAGCCAGGGCTACAAACCCTGTCTCGAACAAAACAAAACAAGATGCGCCATAGCTCTATGATAAGTGTTAAATGTTTGAGGCTGAGAACTGCTCAGACAGGCAGGGACTGCCTGCTTGGTTCACTGCTGTACTCCGTATACCAAGGACAGCATTCAAGAAGATACGGTGCTTTGTGTTTGCTGCATTTATGAATGACTACACCAGGGCTCACGAGCCACCAGGAACACAGTGACCATCTCAAGACAGTAAGACGACAAACTAAAATGTCAAATTTCCCAACAAGATGTAAGGTTGCAAAACAAACTGAAGGAGATGCAAACATGAGGCAACTTGTGCTTCTATTATGATGGGACCTAGCGGTGCCACACACTTTAGTTTTCTTGTCCCATGGTTATTTTTAAATGTTTTCTTCTCTTTTACATTCTATGTCCATTGGTGTTTTGCCTGCATGTATGTCTGTGTGAGGGTGCTGGGTCTCTTGAAACGGACAGCTGTGAGCTGCCATGTGGTTGCTGGTAATTGTACCCAGATCCTCTGGAAGAGCAGCCAGTGTTCCTAACTGCTGAGCTATCTCTCCTGACCCGTTGTCCCATGATCATTAAGACATTTACTCTGCAGTTTTTATTTATTTGCATGGCACATATGTATTTTGGAAGTCATTATTTCCTTCACTAGCTCTCCAGCTAATTTTCTGGGACAGATTATTTTATCAATATGGCCACACCAGGATTACACTTGGCTTTTATAGGTAAAAACCTGAACTCAGGTCCTCACAGTCACATGACAAGCATATTACTGATGGAGCCATTTTCCTAGTCTCTGCAGTTATTTTTTGTTTATTTTATGCATATTTTACTTGCATGCATGTACACCATGTGTGTCTATGGTAACTGTAGACTGCAGAAGAGTTAGAAGAGGGTGTCAGGCTTTTCCCTCTCTCTTTCTCCCCCCCCCCTTTCTCTTTTTCTTCTCTGCCCTTCTACCCGCTTCGCCGCCCCTATCTCTGCACAATAAACCTCTCCCATTAAAAAAAAAAAAAAAAAGAAAAGAAAGAAAAGGGTGTCAGATACCTAGGAACTGGAGTTATAGATGGTTATGAGCCACCACACAGGTTCAAGAGCAAATGTTCTAACCTGCTGAGCCATCTCTCCAGTCCCTCTACAGTTATTTTATTTTTTGAAGGCCTACGATATTCCACAAAGTGTCCATGATGATGAATGGGGGACCAAGATAAATCATCAGCAAGGACCCTGGGATACTGACATGAGCCAATGGCTTCAGGTCCTTGTGCCCTGGGCCTGTTCCAGGGAGTCAGAAGCATGATCTCTGGCTGCCTCCGGGCCAGGTGGACTGTACCTGTTTGCTTTTGTCTCCTGAAGGCTCTCCTAAGGCTCCACGCTTTTACCCATGGCTAAAGAGACAAACGGAGGCCTTAAAGAGAAAGGATTCAAACCATAGAGTTCAGAAACAAAGTTATCTGTACATAGCTGGGGACAAGGTCATTCATTGTCAGTATAGGTAGTAGAGACCAGCCCTGGCTCCAGGAAATCCTGTCTCCAAACAAATAGCCCGTCCTCCCCCCATGTATCTAAGCACTATAAAAGGGACACATAGTTTATAATTCAAGAGGTACCAGGGAGATAGTAAAGGAGGATTTCTCTCAGAAGTGATTCTTTGTAGAAGAAGCCTGAATGCAAGGGGGAGGAGGTGAGAAAAGTGTGCCTGCTGTGCTGGGCCTAAGAGTTTAACTGACTACTGAGGAATCAGAAGAGCAGGTGAGGACACCACAGTATCTGACAGGACTGTGGCCTTCAGGGGAAGCAGCAGTAAGATGAGATTTGCTTTAGGAAAATGACCTGGGCCATTTGTGGAGGGCAGTTTAAAGAGGCACAATGGAAGCCCTGGATGAAAGCCTTTAACCCCAGAACTCAGGAGATAGAGGGAGGTGAATCTCTGAAGAGTGTGAGACTAGCTTGAGAACAGCCAGGGCTTTAACACAGAGAAATCCTGTATCAAAAAACCAAAAACAAACAAACAAACCAGGCAGTGGTGGCTCACAACTTTAATCCTAGCACTTCACAGGCTAACTCTCTGAGTTCGAGGTCAGCCTGGTCTACAGAGTGAGTTCTTGGACAGCCAGGGCTACACAGAAAGACCCTGTCTGAGAGGTGGGGGTAGGGACCAAAACAAACAAAAGGCACAAGGGAGTTAAGGGAATGGATGGGCCAGAAATCTAGGTAAAATAAAGGAACCTCTGGTTAAGACAGAGTAATTCAAGTTGTTGAGAAGGCAGGACAGAGGGACAATGTGTGCGTGTGATGAAGAGTCAGGGCAATGTGGTGAGAAAAATGGAAGAAGCAGCAGGAGAGAACAGGTGTTTGGAGGGGAGAGTGGAGTAAACTGAGTTTCTGGGGCAATCCTTAACAGAAATGTTATGGGGGAGAGGGGATCCGGGTGGGAAGCACAGTTGCCAAGGTGGCTCAGCAGGCAACAAATAGCTTGCTTGGTCAGCCCTACTGCCTGAGTTTTACTTCTGGATTCCACGGTGGAAACAGGTAACTTTTGGAACTCAACCTCTTCGAGTGCCTATAAGCACACACATACATAAACACACACACACTAATAGTTAAGAAAAAAACTAGTCTTTACGCCTTTATCAGACTTCTCTTCCTTTCTGGGAGACAAGGTCTTGTTTGCTCTGTGGCCCTGGCTGTCCTCAGCCTTCCAATGCTGGAATGAATGGTATGTGCTCTCACCTGTGGCAGATTTCAATCAAAAACCATTTAAAAAAAATTTAATTGAGGTCTATGAGATTTGCTTGCTTCTATGTATGCACACCACGTGCATGCTGGTGGTTAGCAGAGGTGAGAGGAGGTGACTCCTTTCCAGGAAAGGGTTGAGCTGCCACGTGGGTACTGAGACTTGAACCGCTGAGCAATCTCTCCGCCCCTCCCCGCGCCCCCCCAGACTTCAAATTTAAGTAGATATAGCAACATGTAGTTCAAACTTCGGCCAACTGGCTGCAACCTAAAACCACAGAACCTATTCTGGATCACTTAAATAAATCCCTGCAATGCATTTCACGGCAGCTAAAACACAAACGAGAAAGCCAGTGATGTGGCTACACTGCCCCCAGGTTCAATTTTATTTCAACATGCCTTGCGCGCCAACTTAGATTTCTCTGGCTTAGGGCACACTTAGCTCTTTCTTGCGTCTGCCTGGCCAACTTCCTCTTTGTCAAAATCTCAACAGAGCACAGGAGGCTCCTTTAGAGGGACTTTCTCCTGCACTTTTCCGCACTACCGGTATACATTCCCGCATTCACCCATACTCCACTCCATCGCCACGAGGTCCTGCCACCACATTGCCAGAGTTCCTCTCAGGGCAACTAACGCACGCCAGCGCCTACAGGCACTATCCAAGGAAGGCAAAGAGAAACACAAACGAGCCTCGGTGAACTGGGCCAGTGGTGAGCTGGGACTCAAGGCCAGGAGTTCCGCCGCACAGCCCGTAGCAGCCGCAGCCGCACCCCCGCCAACTGGCGCGACCCTCGCCGCACGAACCCAGGCCCGCACCTGTGTCGCTCTGCGTCCTGGCGCTGAGATACTGCCGCAGCTTCCTCACTGCGCGGTCGCGGACGCCCTTCTCACTGGAGGCCAGCCGCTGGGCGAACAGGAACTCGGAAGATTGCATGGCGAGAGCCATCGCACTCGCTTCAGCATCCCCAGGCTGCGCGCGTGCCGCTCGCCGCCGAGCGATCCGGACTGCGTCTGCGTATGGGCTGCGGCGCGCGGGTGATGGCGTCACCGGTGCGCCGCTCGCCGCGCGCCCAGGGAGCCCTCGTGGCCCCTGTGCGGGTAGACGCTGTAGCAGCGCTGCTTGAAGTGCGTCCTGAGAGTGGTCCAGGTTCAGGACGGTTGACAGAGCGGTTAGTTGGGGGTCAGGTCTCCTCCAACAGAACGCCTACGGCTGGTTTGATGCAGTTTTAGAGTCTAAGCAAAGCTAACAAAGGTCTATCGGGGAAGCGGCGATCCTGCCACCTCCATTCACTCCGCGGGCTTCCCTGGACAGACTTGAGACCCAGGAGGAAGGCCGTCATCCGGCAGCCCGAGGCTGACGACAGCACAGGGGCAGCCCCCACAACCACCCCCCGCCCCGTTTCCGCCAGGATAGTGCCTTGAGTCTTGATGTAGCATTATAGAGGGGATGGCCAACCTCCCAATGTCCTGGGACAAGTGCAGAGGTAGAGAGGAGACCCTTGCAGCTTTTTAGGACAGGTGTGGGATTTTGGAGAGGAGAGAGAACAACCCATCCCTGCAGCATCAGGGGCACTTACAGAGGTGTGGTGTGGTGAGCAATCCGTTTCTGCAGGGTCCTAGGATAGATCTAGGGGTGTGTAGTGGCATGACAGCAAGCCTTCCGCCGCATCTTGAGACAGGTGCAGGCTTGTTGAATGGGGAATCAGCAAATCCACACACAGGACGTCTGGGTCAGATGCAGGGATGTCTATTGTAGAGGGAATATTTGAGGATCTAACTTGGCTCTGTAAGTCCTGTATTCAAAACACACAGTTCGGCCGGGCGTGGTGGCGCACGCCTTTAATCCCAGCACTCGGGAGGCAGAGGCAGGCAGATTTCTGAGTTCGAGGCCAGCCTGGTCTACAAAGTGAGTGCCAGGACAGCCAGGGCTACACAGAGAAACCCTGTCTCGAAAACAAACAAACAAAACACACAGTTCTGAGCAGTGGGTAGTGAGATTTTCAAACACCAGGACCAAAAAGCAAGCTGGGGAGGAAAAGGTTCCCCCCGTCCCCCCCCCCCCCAGACAGGGTTTCTCTGTGTAGCCCTGGCTGTCCTGGAACTCACTTTGTAGACCAGGCTGGCCTCGAACTCAGAAATCCGAACCCAGGACCACCAGTCCAGGGATGGCACCGCCCATAACAGGCGGGGTCCTCCCCATCAGTCACTAAGACAATGCCTTACAGGCCTGCCTACAATCTGATTTTATAGAGACATTTTCTTTACTGAGGTTCCCTCCTCCCATGACTTTAGCTTGTGTCAAGTTGACATAAACCAGCACAAGCGGGAACATACTAAACCAACATAAAAGAAGGCTTTTAACAATTGTGCTAACTTTAGGGACATCTAAAACTCTACGTCATCAAGCATGAGAATTATTAGATTAGTATATTCTTCCAAGCTCTGGTTATTTAATTTTGATTTTTTTTTCTTTTACCCCCATGTAGCCCAGGCTAGATTTTCCCATGCTATGTAGCAAATTTGTCTTGAACTCCAGCTTCCACCACCCAAGTGCTGGCACAGAAGCACTTGGGGCCAAGGGATGACGAGGTTTTCCCTGCGCGGTTTCTCACAGTGTGTAGGTTTGGTTGTAGCATCTTCTCCCTAAACAGGGAAGGACGAATTCTGCTTGACTCTCAGGCCTCATTTTGCAGGTAACAAGTCTGAAATGCAACTGAAGTAGGAGAGCTACAGTAGAATCCGGGTCCATCTCATCCCTGTACCCAGAAAACGAGAGTGAAGAGCAAATCGTCGAGATTTGAACCTTGTGGCTTTCCGTATCGTGGGGCATCTTAAGATTCCCGCGTTTTTGTGTGTGCGTGTTAGAGAGCTCTGCGCAGGCGCACGAGGCTGAGGCAGCGGCTATGGACGCGACCATGGGCGACGGGTCCGGTACTGAGGAGGCCTGCCGGGTCAGTGGGTGCCCTACATATGGGAGCTGCTGCTGATTACTCCCCTCAGGGCGGGTCCAGTGCCTGAGGAGATGTCCCTGTAGCCCTGAGGGGACCTGGCCAGGAGCCGCGCGAGGGTGGGCCAGGGCCGGAGACACGAGGCGCAGTTCCAAATCATCTGTGGATGCCTTCAGGTTAAAAAGTGGTAGCAGGCCTCAGGCCGTGAGGCTCCGGGGAGCCGGAGCTGAGAACTCACTTATCTGGGTTCTGCCCCTGATGTCCCTTCATGAGAGGGCCTGGTTAATGCCTACTTCCTGTAGGATGCCATTGTATGATGGTGTGAATGTTAGGGGTTAGCAAAAGCCAAATGCGGCCGCAGGGATCCCACCCGAGCAGTTCAGCCTAGGGCGCATTAACTTACAGGCGTTTTCTTTGGCTTTTAGGAATATGAGTTCGGTTTTTCCCCTTTCGTATTTCCATTCCCTCTTCCACCATATTTGTTCTTACTGAATCAGTCTTGATATGTTGCTCAGGCTGGCCTCCAACGCTTGGGCAAAGCCATATTTCACCCTCAGTCTCTTGAGAAGCTAGGGTTGTGGGTGTGAATCATCACCCTTGTCCCTGTCATCAAGGCCCTCTGTATATAAAGCCCATGTATACACACACACACACACATCTATTTCCATATATGTGTAACAGGAGGGACATTAGGTGCCAAGAGTGGTGGAAGAGACTGTAACCCAGCACTAGGGAGGCAGAGGCTGGCACACTGCTTAGTCTACATAGTTCCAGAACAGCCAAGGCTACACAGTGAGATCCTCTCAAAAACCGAACAAAACCTTTTAACACACACACAGGTACGTATGTAAACACATTTGTGAGGCAATTATGAATGTAAGAGGCATGAAAGAAAAGGGAGCAGGTCGATTTGGGGTGCTAGTTCTAGTCATCTGAAGAGAAATACCACAATGCTAAGATCTACTTGTTCTTTTAGATCATGGAATCTAAAGAAGAATTTGTTAAAGTCAGAAAGAAGGACCTGGAACGGCTGACGACGGAAGTGATGCAAATACGGGACTTCTTACCCAGAATACTAAATGGGGAGTTACTGGAAAGTTTCCAGAAATTAAAGATGGTGGAAAAAAGTGAGTCTTACCTCATGCATGCTGCTTGTCTTTGGGTGGGCAGGGAGTTGAGCGAAGTGCAGGATTGCTAGGACTTGTCTATCCAGATGTCTGACGTTTGAGCAACATATCAGATACTAGTCTGGAACCCTGTTAAATTTTTTGGGAGGTATTTGGAGCTTTTGTCAGCACTTTACCAATCGGGACTGGATTGCAATGACATCAGCTTTTGGTGGGTAAGGCTAATTTCTCAAGTTACATCTGACTGCCAGCTCTCATAGTGTGGCTTCATAGTGTACACCTTAAAAACCCAAGTAATGGTTAGAGCTGTAAGTCCAAATAAGGAAGTATCTTTTTTTCTCCCATTTATTTATTTATTTATTTATTTATCCACTTTACATCCTGATTGCAGCCCCTCCCCCATACCAGTGTGGTGTGTCATGTCATCCTGAAAGTATTGTCTTCTACCCCTCTCCCCTCCCCCA
This sequence comes from Mus caroli, assembly GCF_978045245.1. Lineage (NCBI taxonomy): Eukaryota > Metazoa > Chordata > Mammalia > Rodentia > Muridae > Mus > Mus caroli. The sequence goes on from NW_028227273.1 coordinate 61,840,728, forward strand.
CCAAGAGAGTATCTTGATTCAAGAATGTAGGTTTCTGAGCCAGACTTGATGGTGCATGCCTGTAATCCAGTCCTTAAGTGGTGGAGGTATAAGGATCAGGAGTTGAGGATCATTCACACCTACATACTGAGTTCAAGCCTAGCCTGAGATTCGAGAAACAAGCAGTATGGTGATCTACTTGGAAGCAGGCTGTGGGGTATTGTGGGGGTTGGGGGCCAGATTGCCTAAATAGCGAGCTAGAAGGGATCAGAATATGGGTTTCTAGTTTGTGCATATGGACTTGGCCAGTTAGCCAGCCCTATACAGTTAGAAGGGTGAAGCAGTTAGAAGTTTGTGAAGTTCACAACTGTCTGGAACTCCAGTTCCAGGGGATCTATTATCCTCACACAGACATGCATGCAGGCAAAATGCCAATGCATGTGAATTTAGGAATAAAAAATAAAGGATTGCCAGGCGTGGTGGCGCACACCTTTAATCCCAGCACTTGGGAGGCAGAGGCAGGTGGATTTCTGAGTTCAAGGCCAGCCTCGTCTACAGAGTGATTTCCAGGACAGCCAGGGCTACACAGAGTAACCCTGTCTCGAAAAACAAGCAAACAAACAAAAATAAAGGGTGAACGATTATGGTTACACGGAACCCTGCCCCCATTCTTTCAGGAGTCTTCTTATTAATTTCTGTTAACTTCTGCCTTGTACTGTGCTCTGGGAGGTCAACCCCCTACAGACTGGAGTTGGCAGGGCTGACCAAAGAAGGCCTCTCTGAGCAAAGAGAGAGGGAGTAGGTGGGAGGGCCGCCAGCCTGCCCTCTGCCCCACTTGTTAGTCCAGGGGCTGGGTTGCATTCTTCCACAACAAGTGCCCCTCCCAGTGGCTTCTTCCATAGTCTACCTCCTACTGGGCTCCAATAACTCAGTGCTCTCCCAGAGAGGGAACAACAGAGCTGTCACCATTCCCTGGCTGTGTCACCATTCTTTGTGGGGGCCTTACTCCTCCTGTCGCCGGCTATTGACTTCTTAACTGCCTCATTCTAATCTCATGCTCAACTGGCAAATTTTGAGAGCAATTAGTGTCTGTGCATTTATTTCCAGAAAAGGAAAATGCTGCCTGGTAACAGAGTGCATTAGCCTGCTGGTTGATTGTTTCACTGTAAAGCCATGAACCAGTGGTCGGCAAAATAGATCAGGCTCTCATTCGTTAGGGATTAGACGCCAGTGTCCTTCCCAAGGCAGTCTGGGGGCCACACATGAACCTGGTAACTTGGTAAAGTCAGGCTACAGGAGCTATCTACTTGAGGTTTGTGGCCTTCCTGGGACCTGTGTCCCTTCCCCATTTGTCTCTGTGATGTCCTCTTGGCCTCCTTTGCCTATTCACCTTTCTCGAGACCAGAGGTTCTCATCCTTCCTAACACTGTGACCCTTTAACATAGTTCCTCATGTTGTTGTGAACCTCCAAACTTAAAATTACTTCATAACTATGATCTTGCTGCTGTTATGAATCGTAATGTAAGTATCTTTGTTTTCTGATCCTCTTAGGTGACCTCTGTGAAAGGGTCTTTCGACACCACCCCCCTCGACCCCTAGAGATTGCGAGTCACAGGTTGAAAACTGCTGTTCAACAGTCTTTAGACAGTGCAGGTGCTTAAGGCCCAGCCTAGTCCTATTTCATCGTAGCCTCCCCAAGGCAGTCTCAGGCACACATAAAGCTTTAGTCATTTTCTTGATGCTAGTGACTGCTGAATGCATTTGTGATCTCCAACATCTGCCTGACCCTGACTCTGACTTAGCATTTTTTCCCATTGCTTGCTTGATTATTCAGACTCTAAATGTCGATCCTAAGTTAATCAGGGACCAGATCTGTATCTGACTAGATCAGGTTTATGACTCATTGATGTATGCATGACCATATACCAGAGGAATAGGAGGTACCTCACTGGGCCTTGGGTGGAGGCATGGACTTAGGTGGTGTGGGAATGAAACAGTGTTTATATTGGAGATGGCTTCATTATATATCCTGGGATAACCTTGAATTCTCTGTGCAGCCCAGGCTGGCCTCAAACCGTGGATAGGAATGGTTCAGCCCCCTAAGTCCTTGAGCTATGCTTTGAAAGCTCATAGCAAGGTGGAGCTTTGTGTAAAGAGGCAACTAGAGGCTGAGTATGAAGTGGACCCAGGTCTCGTTTGCTTGTAAACAGTGAAAGTTCACATAAATGTAGAATACTGTTTAGACATACCTTGCCTGTACCTCTGAGGCTAGAGGGAAGTCAGGCTGTATTTGTGTGTCACCGTAACTCTTCAGGCCAGATCAGGCTTTTCCTTCTGAAAGCGGGGGAGCTTTCAAAATGAATTTGATGAATAAGAAGTGAGTGGTCACTCCAAGAAAGCAGCATTGTGACATGTTCCAGTTAATGGGAGATATAACGTTTTCTGTTTACTTGGCAGCTGGCTGTATCTGCCTGCTATTGTAGCCTGACAAATGGCAGGGCATATTTCCACTTAGCTAGCTAGCTAGCAAGATCATTTTTACTTTCTTTTGCCTGACTTATACTGATTCCCTTGTGTTTCTTCTTACTGGCCTGCCCTGGTCTTCTCAGAGAACAGTCCTGGACCACACACCTTGGAGCTGTACCTCCAAGGTGTTTCTCTGTGTAGCCCTGGCTGTCCTGGAACTCACTCTGTAGAGCAGGCTGGCCTCGAACTCAGAAATCCGCCTGCCTCTGCCTCCCAAGTGCTGGGATTAAAGGCGTGTGCCACCACTGCCCGGCTTTTTTAAAGGGTTGTTTGTTTGTTTATTTATTATATAAGTACACTGTAGCTGTTTTCAGACACCCCAGAAGAGGGCATCAGATCTTATTACAGATGGTTGTGAGCCACCATGTGAATGCTGGGATTTGAACTCAGGACCTTTGGAAGAGCAGTCAGTGCTCTTAACCGCTGAGCCATCTCTCCAGCCCCCAGCCTGGTCATTTTTGTTTGATTCTATCATTCTACTACTGGAATGAAGCCATTTCAATAGCTGCTCCTTGTTCGTAGGATAAAATCCCGTAGCAAACTGGTGCTAGGCCAAGACCTAACTAGACCTTACTGTGACGGCAGAGCTTTTCTGACAGGTAAGCCTTGCCCAGAGTAGCTCTGACTACCCAGACATGAGCTCTACATTAGGCATTAGGCATTAGGCATACCTCATTTCTTCCTGTGAGGTCACGGTAAACTTTCAACTTAGGCTTACCCTGACGACCCCCACTTTTCTGGCCAAGGCAAGGTTGAAGAGATGGCCTTCTACAGCACCCTTTATCTAGCTTTTGCTTGTGAATTCTCTTTCTTTTTTTGTGACAGGGTCTAACTTGGTAACCCCGCTGTCCTGGCATTCTCTATGTAGATCAGGCTGGCCTTTCACTCACAGAGATCTCGCAAGTGCCTGAGCAGATAAAACAGGTACCAGATAGCATGCGAAACGATTCTGAGCTAGCAGGAGACCTGCCTGTGAGAAGCTGGGTAGGCAAGCAGTGTCTTGTCTAAGCATCTTTAAAGAACCAACACTGAAACAAAGGCACACTTTCTGTTTTGTAAAATATGATTTTATATGTCTGAGTGTGTATGCATGTGTGTGTGTGCCTCGTTGTGTGCCATAGCTGAGGGAATTAGAAGAGGGTGTTGGATCCTCTGTTACTGGAGTTACAGTTGTTACAGGTGCTGGGAATTGAACCCCAGGTTCTCCAAAAGAGCTACTCCGTATCGCCCGCAAAACACCATTTAAGAAGGAAAAGGAAAGATGTGTGACAGTCACAAATGGAGTAAAGATTGTTGTTTGGATCTGTCAGAAGGTTTTCCTGCTTGTGAAGGACTCTCAGATAGCAGAGGCAGAAGAGTGAAGGTGGGATGTTCGTGAAGGGTGGGAGGGGTTTCGCTGAGGTCAGAGGCCTTGGAACCTCCAAATGGACAGATACGAAAATACTGATGAAGTGGTGTGTTTTGGAGGATGGCTTAAATCTGAGCATCAGATGACTTAGAAGGGTTGGTGAGCCTCAGGGTGAGTCCTAGGCTCCATTGGACTCTGACTGGATGGGTGGGATCATGAGAAAACAAGATAGGTTCTGGAAATGAAGGGAAGGCACAGCCTTGTAGGTCAGGATCAGGCATGATGGGGATACGGAAGGGCAGGACATCTGTGTCCTACATGCTGATCAGCGTTTCGTTGTGTTTTCTGGAATGATAAAGCACTCATCTGAGAACAGTAGAACACTTGCCTGGTTATATACTGGGCCCCCAAGTAAGATCCCTAGGACTCTGTTACTTCTCCCCCAAGTCTCCAAGGATGTGGCGAGTTTGAGATAACTTAATCATTCTAAATGGTTTGTATGGTGCCTGTATTGTAGGAATCTTGGGGGAAGTGTTTTCCAGCTGGGAAGCTCCTTGAGCTCCTGGTGTACTGGAGAGAGCATCCTGACAGATTCACAGCCTAGCAGCTTCCGTTGTGACTCAGACACTATCACACGGTGAGCTTAGGATAGCCTTGACTTGAGGTTTACCGAGTTGGAAAGTACTCCTGTGAAAACATTATCAGTACTCTTCAGCATGGAGCACTGGAAGAACGGACTGGTAGAGGAGTCCTGCACTGTTGTTGATTGTGTTGAGGTCTCAGTTGAGACTGAGACGGAGTGAGAGCACTGTGGGGCTTTCAGTTATCATCTAAGACCATTCAGCTAATAGGACAGAGTCCGTGACTGAGTTCTTCTATAATTTTCTATAATCACAGTGAGGATGGTAAAGGGTTAGCTGAGTCCTGGCCAGCTTCAGGAGCAGAGCCTTCAGAGGTTAAGGAGTTTGTTTGGCAGTTCTAGCAGGGAGCACAGCTATTTATATGTCCTTGGCTGAGGAATGGTCTTCCTCAATCAGGGAAGGCTGTCCTCTTCAACTGGATATTTAGTTTAGGAAGGGATGTGCATGGGATGGTGAGGAAGGACATGCCTGTCTAACCATCCAGGTAACCCTGTGGAGGGTGGGGTGAAGTGCCAAATCCATATTGTCCTTACATCCAAGAGTCCTGTGCCTTCAAATGGGACAGGATGGTTGGGATTTTTAGATACCACTAGAATGGCTTGTGAGCTTTGAGGATCTCAGTCCATGAGAGCCCTCTACTGGTTATTTGAAAGAATCTACGAGTACACCAGGTGGTTGTAATCTTGGGGAGTAGGGAGAAAGAAAAGAAAAACAAAGACAGTATAAGGGGAGGTAATGTCACAGATGTCTCCCAACCATAAAAGGGCAGCAGAATCCTAAGGGGGTTGGCTGGGGGAAGCCTAGGCAGCTTTATGAAGGAGTAGACTTAGGGGGCAGTTAAAAGGCATCCTAGAAGTAGTTTATTCAAGAGAGAGGGGACAGCATTTGGTATAGTAGGCCAATGGATTTCAGTTCCGCATGTTGGAAAGTGCAGGTTGTCCAGTGTACAGTCCACTTACTGTGGAAATGAATTGGCTAGACTAAAGCAGTGTTCAACAGGTAAACGTACGTGGACGTCTTCTGTGGATCACTGGGTTAGTCTGTACACCTGAGATACTTAACAGCTCCTCTGGAACAGTGGCCCAGAGCTGGGTCTTTAGTTCAGGAGCCCTTGAGCTACTGCAATGGCTTATTCCTGGGAAACGTGTAGGATGCAGAATCATTGTGGAGGTGTCTGTTTGCTGTGGAAAACCATGTGAGTGGGAACGCCTGACAAAGGGCTGACAGTCTGATGAAACCCTGGCAAGTTGCAGAAGTATCTGTCAAGCATTTCCCTGAAAAGATAGCTTCAAGTATAGTCCCCAGGTCCTTAGAATGTCATAGGGGAACAGTGAGGCCTGTTGGGCTCTAGTCCATTTTGTCAGGAGAGTTTTAACCATGGTCACAGTGAGGTCTGTGTGAATATATAAGGAGGCCAGAAAGGGAAGATAGTGAAGAACAGGCCATGTGCAGGTGGAGGTAGGGTCTGCCAAAGTGTACTTAATCCAGGGAATGTTGGGCAGAAAGAGGCAAGGAACAAGTCTACCTGTCAAGCTCTCACAGTGAGTTTGGCCCTGATAGCACCTGGACTGGGGTTTGAAAGTCCGAAGACCATGGGACTACATTCCATGTGCTTGGCAGGGAATATGCCACCCAAGTCTCAGCTCAGAGTGAGATGGAGCTTGTCAGTATTGCACTCCTTTCTCTGAAGCTCCCACAGTGCTGGGGAGGAAAAAGCTAGTGGTTATTTAAAAGTGTTTGTGTTTTCAGACAGCTGTTGTGGTAAAAAGTATTTCACATTAATGGAAAACAGCTGATGACGTGTTATAGACATGCCAGGTAACAGGGGAAGAGAAACCAGATCCCAGTGTGATCTGAACGTTTTTGATCTGTGTTCAAAAACAAAACAAAACAAAACAAAACAAAAAAAACCCCAGCTACCAATACCACCAAAACAATTCAAACTCAAACCTATTGGGCTATGTGTGGCTTACACCTATAATCCCAGGCTGGGGCAGCTGGATTCTGGAAAATACAGTGAGACTCTGATCTAAACCCCCAAACAAAGCCTGAGCTGTATAAAGTATTGCTGTTGAAATAGTCTGTGGCGTACATGGCTTCCCTCTATCCCTAGTCTGTCTAATGTGCCAGCCTCTATGCAGTTGTGTTGCTAGAGACTCTCCTGTTCTGAGTGCCAAAAGCAGTGGAAGCAGCTAGGCTGGGTGACAGATACCCTGTTTTCATACACAGTTTGTGTAAGATGTTTCCGTTCTGTGTATCAATCATTGCATTGTCTATATTATTTATGTTTGTAGATTTAAAACATTTACAAAGGCAATGTATTTTTTATGTATTGTTTTTATGACTGTTTTAGAGATGCTATGTAGATCAGGTTGGCCTGAAACTCATATAGAGATCTGCCTTCTGCCTCCTAAGTGCTGGGATTAAAGACGTGCACTACCACTCCTGGCCAAAGGCAGTATATTCCCCCTGCCCCCAGTCCCCAACCCCCAGACAGGGTTTCTTTGTATAGTCCCGGCTGTCCTGGAACTCCATCTGTAGACCAGGCTAGCCTTGAACTCAGAGTTCAGCCTGCCTTTGCCTCTTGAGTGCTGGGATTAAAAGGATGCACCACCACCTACCTGACTTAAAAGCAGTACATTCTTAAGGAAGATCTTTTGTTTTAACTAAAGTTGTATTTTTCTGTCCAAGTAGAAGATGAAGAATGTATAAAGAAGTGATACTCATGTGAAAATATTCAGGTAGTGTCTACAACATTCCAAACATTTTCCTAAGCCCTTGGGGTGCAGCATAAAACAACATGATAGTCTCATGTCCTGGTGGTGGTGGTAGGTTGCAAGCAATGGTTCCATCAGGCCACTAGGCGGTGGTCTGACACAGCTGATACAACTGGTGTAGGGATGGACATAGTCTCTTGAGCAGTATGGCCAGGACTTTTCTGGGGTTCCATATTGTGACAATGGCCTTGTTGAGCCTGTTGCTTCGGTGTGAAAACCTGTGCATGTTCACATAAAGCTACACAGAGAGGAATTTACTATAACAAAAGTGTTGGATGGTTAAAATTGGTCTCTGTATATTTTTACATGCAGGATTCGCAGAGATTTAACTGCTCCCCTCCTTTCGGCTGTGTTCGAGTAGCAAAGTTTAATAATAGAAGCAGACTTTAAGAGCTAGTTGCAAAGATCAAATATCGAAACTGCTGCTACTTTTACTATTTAGTTTCTGTCTGGTTATGTGGAATGCATTTCAAAGTTCACCTGTGCTTATAATGTATATGTGTATTAACATTCAACACGGTTACATGTCTTCAACAGTGTTATTTTAGTCCATTGCTCATTGGTTTCATAGGTGTTCAGGATTAGTGGGACGAAGGAGAGTTCATATGGTAGGACATACCTGAAAAGCCAGGGAAGAAAGCTCTGACGTAGGGGAGAATAAATAGTCCAGTGCGGCTTGCATGTTTCTAGGAAATGTGAACGGGACCTTGCCAGCCGGTTTCGTAATCTCCAACTTGTTGTTGACCTTTGGGTTCTAATCTTCCTTCTTGGACAGGGTCTCAAGGAAATGGAGACACTTTCCTTGTTCTTTCTCCAGAATGCTTGGGATGCCACATGGCTCTAGGCAGTCCCTGGGGGTTTTGTGTAAGTGTTCCTTTGCCTTTTCAGATCTCTGGAGCACAAAGCGTGCCCCTTCCCTTGCCTGCACATGATTGATCATCAGCCTGTGAACCTTTTCTCCTTGAGGTGGAGGGGTGTGTGGTCTTGCATATGTTCTTTGAGCTACTCTCCTTTACTCGGGTCTCATTACCCTCTGTTTATACTCCTGTTGCTGTAGCTGAGCTCTCTTGTCCACTGTGTGTTCCTTTCCTGCTCCTAGTGATGAGAGCTGAGGCTGTTGATTTGAAGTAGTTGGTTTTGAAGTATGATTAATTAAAGCCTCTGCTAGGAACCTTGTTAAAAATTTAATTTCTTTGGGCTGGAGAGATGGCTCAGTGGTTAAGAGTATTTGTTGCTCTTGCAGAGAGGGCTAGGATTTGGGTCCCAGTACTGGTAACCCACAACTGTATAGAACTCCAGTCCCAGGAGATCTGACACCCTCTCCTGGCTTCCATTGGCACCAGGTGTGAACATGGTACAGATACATATATGCAGGCAAAACATTTATACAGTTAAATAAAAGGATTTTTTTCTTTTATGTGTGTGTGAGTGCTTGTATGTATGTTTGTTCACACTTGGTACTGAGGAGCCAGAATCGGGAGTCAGAGTTTCAGGCAGTTGTAAGCTGCCATGTGGGTTCTGGGAACAAAACTCTATAAGATCAGCCAGTGTTCTTAGCCATTGAGCCATCTTTCTAGCCCCCACATAGAAATCTTAAAAAAAGAAATGTGCCTTCTCTTTACCCCTCCCCGAGGAGCTGTTGGCAGCTACTGGTTGTTGGAGGAAAGGGAGTGGTTCTTCTCATGCTGTAGTCATTGGTAAGTCACCTGTGCTTCATGTTCACACGACAGGGGTTAAACTCAGAAGGTCATACCCAACCCTAACAGCAGCCACAAGCCAGGAGAGTAAGAGGAGGCTCCTTGGCAGTCAGGTGACCAGCAGCAGTGGGAGGAGCATGAGAGTGGAGGATGGGGGGGGGGGGCGGCGCAAATGTAGTAGATGTGTCCATGAAAGTGTTAATAGGAAAGAGTTACCTTACAGAGAAGAGATGTAAGTTCTGAGGCCTACCTAATAAACTCCATGTGCCAGGTCCAAGTCCCCTGGGATCCTAAGCATATTAAGCTTTAGCCAGCTGCTCTCTCTTAGTATTTATTCTCAAAGCTTGTATATATATTGGCAAAAAAAGAATTTGATTTCTTAGCCTTGAGATCAGACTATTAAAATTTTGAATTAAATACCCCATTTTTTGAACAGTGGTATTTCTACAGTATGACAGTATTTAAAGTTGATAATATGCTTCTCGTTGGTTTATTGATGTGGGTGTCTTTTGAGTTTTTTGTTGGCCATTTGACTCATAAGCTAAATGCTGGTGGAGAGGAAGTGTTACGTCGTCACTACCCCCTCACTGTAGCATGTTCTTGTCTTGATCTCTGTTGCTTCCCGCCTCCGTTTACTACTGCAGTTGTTCCATTGAGTCAGTCTGCCAGTTGGTGGGACTTGCTCTGTGAGTCAGCTCCTGCTGGCACCAGCCACTCATGAGATGCCTTCTGCTTTTTATGGCACAGACACACGTTTGTGCCATGAGAGAGTCAAGCGTCCCAGCTCTGCCTTCAGTACTTTAAATAACTCATTTTCTTGAAGTCTTGAGTACCCGTCTGGCAGAAAATGAGATCTTAAAATCACAAAGTAAGAGAACAGGAGAATTTCTCTCAGGACTGGAGGCAGTTCAGTACCACACTGTGCTTAGTGTGCATGGGATGGGGTTCACTCTCCAGCATCTGTTCCCACCCCACCTTTCCAACCCCAAATAGATCACTGGTATGGCTTGAAAAATGGAAAAGAGCTTAGGCACAGGACTGTAAGAATGTTGTATGTGGTTCGACATGTCTTAAGCAATTTTCTGTCTTTTCTAGACCTGGAAAGAAAAGAACAAGAATTAGAGCAACTGAGATTGGACCGTGAACACTTCAAAGCCCGGCTAGAAACTGCACAGGCAGACAGTGGGAGGGAGAAGAAGGTAGGCTCTTGGGCAAGGTGCCTGCAGGGGCTGGGTCCCTATACGGTCAGTTTGCTGCCTTTTGCTTCTGAGCAGCAACTGATCGCTTATTTTCTCTGTTAACCCTCAGGAGATTGTAGTTTCAAAGATGTGTATTTTGAGTAAGTTTGTAGGTAGGTGAATTGTTCATAGAGTTTATAACCGTTTAATAGGTAGACCATTCACTTCCTTTTAGTATATTGGTTTTTGCACATTTAGAGTCCTTGGGCATGAGAGAGTGTCTGGTGTGAATGTTTGTGTATATTATGCAGGCTTGTGTGTGCTTCACTTTGTTCGGAAGTTGGTTCTTTTTTTCTCCATGTGGGTTCTGGGTTGTGGTCACAGGTTGTGTATCTTTACCCAGTGAGCGTCTCACCAGCCTCCTTTTAACTTTTATATTTAAAAGGCTGCTTCAGCAGAACATGATGGTTCATGCCTTTAATCTCAGCACTCAGAAGGCAGAGGCAGGTGGATCTCTGTCAGTTTAAGACGAGTCTGGTCTACATAGTGAGTTCTAGGGCAGCCAAGGTCACATAGGGAGACAAAGCAAAACAAAACAAGTCTGCTTTATTGTACATTCTTATAACATGGTAAGAATCTGGAAGCAAATAACTTACAGTTGGTGATATATTAAGTTAGAAATATTTCTAATTAATTTGGTTATGACTTATTGATACTTAGGAAATAGATAATTGTATTTTATTTACTATGGGAAACTATATTTTTCTTTATAAAAATTATTTTATATGCACAAGAATTTTGCTTGCATGTATGTCTGTCTAGCATGTGTGGGACTGGTTTCCCAGTGGCCAGAAGAGGGTGTCAGATCCCCTGGAACTAGAGTTACAGATCACTATGAGCTGCCATGTAGGTACTGGAACTGAACCCAGGTCCTCTGCAAGAGCAGCAAGTGCTTTTAACTGCCAAGTCACCTCTCTAGCCCCTATGATACTGTTTGAAAATACTTTTACAATAGGATGGCATACATTAATTCATCTACTATAAAACTAGGTCTTTGCTTCCACTTGTAGAATTTTGGGCTTGCATATCTTTGTATTTTAAAATAATAAAGCAATATTAGTGCAGAGCAATGACAACTAGTATGTTTTGGATATTTGTTGTGTGCTAACAGGCACACAGCCTTTGTGTCCCATGTGTTGCTATCACAGGTAAATCAGCAGGTATTACTATTGTACAAGAGTTCTGAACTATCCGGTCCAGGACCATACTGCCTACGTGCTAAGGAATTCTGAATGTTTGTGACTGTGGTAGAGGTTTAGAAACTGGTAGAGTTGGCTTGGATTTTAATCCTGAGCAAACAGAACTTGGTTTGTTATTAAGCCTGGATTAGGTTTTGTGTGAACTAACACAGTTGAAGTTTTAGTTTTGCTATATTCCATTAAGATCAGCTCATAAATTGCAAGCAGTCTGGTTAGTTTCAGACTAAACTTTTTTTTTTTCTTAAGATTTATTTATTTATTTTATATATGAGAATACACTGTCCCTCTCTCCGTCACACCAGAGGAGGGCATCAGATCCCATCATAGAGGGCTGTGAGCCACCATGTGGTTGCTGGGAATTGAACTCAGGACCTCTGGAAGAGCAGTCAGTGAGTGCCCTTAACTGCTGAGCCATCTCCAGTCCAAGAGTAAGCATTTATGGCCTATATTTTGACCAGTAGGCAAGAAGGAGTTGGTAGACATTTAAAATAGAGCCTACTTTAATCCCAGCACTTGGAAGGCAAGAGTAGGCAAACCTCTGAGTTGGAGGCCAGCCTAATCCATATAGTGAGTTCCAGGACATCCACAAACAGTGAGCCAGGTGACAATGAGTTCTGTGAAATTGTGGGTCAAAATGAATTGCTCCTTTTGGTTTTTTTCCTAGGTATTTGTCACAGCAATAGAAACACTCTGCTTCACACAGAGTTAAAGTTAGTGCTGAGAGCAGGGCTGTGCCTGTGACTAAACCTGGCCATGCGGTGTGCAAGCCTTTGGAGCTGGTTTGTAGGAGGAATCTGGAAAACTGGACATACAAACTAGAAAAGTCTTAAAGCACTATGAGTGGAGCTTAGTGAGGGTAGTGGTGGGGGCTGGGAAGCTAGATGTGCACAGCAGAGACTGTCATGAGGTTTGGGTGGGACCAAGGGTTCCACTGGGAATTGGACTGTCTCATTCACTTCCATTATGACAGAGAACTTGCCCTATCTGTGTCTGTGCTCTAAGACTTTGTGGGAGGCTGAGTTCAAAAGTAACTGAGTAATCTGATAGAAGAATTTTACTTTTAATTAAAATGTTGCATAATTTCTCTCCCTTCTTTTCTTTCTTATGCTTCTCATGTCTCCAACCCCTGCTCCCTCTCAAATTCATGACCTATTTTTCTTTAATTATCATTGTTCTACAAACACACACACACATACACATATATGTATATAAATGAACAAATATATAAATGCACCTTGCTGAGTCTGTGTATTGTTGCTTGTATGCATCTGATTCTAGGACGGATCACTTGGCATGGATGGTCAGTTAGGGGTCTCTTCCCTGGGGGAAACTAGTTCTCCCGCTCTCAGCAGTTGTAGGTTGCCTGTAGTTCTTCATTTAGGAGTAGGCCCTGTGAGCTTTCCTCATTCACATTAGTATGTCAGCTGATGTTGGAGTTGTTCAGGTCTCTCTAAGGCAACCATCTTGTAGACACTACAGTGGTATAGCTTTCCTGTCATATTTAGAAGAAACAGTTTCACTGTAAACTTTACTGTTCTGCGGTTCCTACAATCTTACCAGTCCCCTGGAAAAGGAAAATTTAAGGTAGTCTAGCATTCGGGCTCTCACAGGGGTTAACTGCCCACTTTTAGCCTGATTTACAATGAGCACTGAGAGTGAAAAACAGGGTAGAAAAATTTTAAAAGGTGGCTTGAAAAAAAATTACATTTAAAATTGGGACCAATAAATGGATAATCATTAGAGATTACAACCATTTATTGTACTTGGACAATAGAAAAGGTGCCTTTAGGGCAGAATGAGAGTACAACTTGGTGTTAATCCCAGCACCCAGGAGGCAGAGGCAGGAGGATTTCTGTGAGTTTGAAACCAGCTTGGTCTACATAGCGTGCTCTCGAGATCAGACCTTAGTCCTTGGGCATGTTAGGCAAGAACTGATCTACTCAGCTGTAATATAGTCATGCCCTACTTGGATTCTTCCAACCTTACTTAGTTACCCAGATACTCACCGTCCAGCACAGGTTAAAATACTGTGAGCAGAATTTACGGATGATCCTGGTGGAGGAAGTCAGAAGACCAGAATGACTATAGACACACAGAAGTAAAGACTATGCTTAGAAGTGTTGAGATGGGATCTGGACTAGAACAGTCAATGAATTTGTCTTCTCTGAGGCCTAACTACAGCTTAAGCTAGTGGTAGCCCTTGCTGTCCTCCATCTGATGTTGTGTACGCAAGTCAGCTCATAGAGGCTTCTACTCAGATTTCAAGGAATGTTGGGGAGTCTGGATGATATGTGACAGAGGTAAGAGTACGAGGTAGTTCTTGGGAGAACAGTGGGTGTAACATGGAGCAGAGACCTAGGATGCCGAAGATGATGCAAGTGCAGACTGTCTGCCAAGGAAAGCTCTAGACAGTGAGCACAGTCAGCCTGGTAGGGGATGGGCTCCCCCAGCCTTTTGGCACCCAGATAACGCCACTGAGCCTCTTAGCCATGGAACCGTAAGAGCTTACATTTGCCATGCTGATTCCCAGCTTGTTTTGGTCTCCTCGCTCCTTTCCTTGTGTCCCTTTTGGAATGAAGACCTTATTTCTGCTGTATACTTGGGATACGCAAAACTTTCTTTCTGGTCTTATAGGAAGGAGCTCATGGGTGAGAGTTGGTCTTGAGTCTCAGGAAATGCCGTACTTGTCCTACTGAGCAGTGCTAGAGCTATTGAGGCGTTGGGGAAGCAAACTAGAGTACTTTGGGGTATACATAGGATGGTTTTGTTACGTGTTATTAATTATGGCCTTGTTGCTATCTTCGGGAATTAGGTATGGTTTTAGGAGGTGTGTTTGAGTATCAGGTTGACAGAGGGTGTTCTTGTGACAGTTAATCTTGATTGTCAACTTGGACTGAGAAATACTGAGGACATTTGTGAGGTGCATTTCTGCTGTGCTTGTGGAGGTATTTCTAGTGATGACTAAGTGGGGAACGGCTACTCTGCATCCTGCTTGTGTCGTAGAGTAGGCTGAGAACCCAGATAGACTAAAAGGGCAAGAAAGAGCGAGCACAGGACCTCTCTCTCTCTCTCTCTCTCTCTCTCTCTCTCTCTCTGCTTGCTGGTGTCCATGCGGTGAGCGACTCTGCTCTGCTGTCCTGTCCTTCCCTGACTACAGCTGTGGAACGGACTGACTGTGGACTGACCCTGAAACTGGCATGGAAAACACAGGCATTTGTCAGTGATGAAAGACTAACAACACCAGTTCAGTGCTGAAAGGCTTGTGGGTGGACACACTGTGAGCAGGCATGTCCCTCTACAGCGGGGTGGTGAATGAGGCCTTGGGTCTGACCTGTAGCACTGTATAGAATGGGCATGGTGGTGTACACCTCACCCTTGGGAGTTGGAGGCAGGAAGGTCAGAAATTCAAGATCATCCTCTGTTACATAGTGACTCCGAGATCTGCCTGTTTCAAAAACAAACACTGCAACAGCTGTGCCTGTACCATAGCACCGAGACCTTTTGCTGTTGCCAGGACTCCTCCCCTGGCCAGCCTCTGCACTCCAAGAGCAGGTGTCCAGTCCCAACTCTCTTCTTCCAGTGGTCCAACTAAGTTGCTGCAATGAAGGAGAGGAAATGACTTCACTACAGCTTTAGCAAAGCCCCTGGGTAAGAGATCTCACCCCCCCCCCCCCAGGGCACAGGAATTGCCACTTGCACAGCACACTTGTATTTTAGATGCCACACTTTTCTTACACAGTGGATTCAGTCATTTCTGTCTTTTCATAATGATTTTTACCCATATTGAAGTACTTACTGGCAGTAATCTAATTCAGTCTCCTAGTTGCTGGATTCTTTCCTGGTTTCTCAGCTCTAAAATAAGCTTCCAGTCCTGCCTCATGATCTGTACGGGCCTGGGCAGGGACCACAGACAGTGCTACAGAAAAGACAGCTGCAGGAGACAAGTGGCCTTATTATAGCCAGCTTGCTTATCCCTGTTCAACCAGTGAACTGTTCAACTTAACTGGAAATAGAGAAAGAGTCAAAGCTAAAACATCCCTTCATTTCCAATAAGGTCAGCATATCAGCATACTATGACAACAGCAATACTTTCAGTGTTCGAGACGCTGGCCACTTCATCACTCAGTACAGGTGCTTACTGAAAGGCAGCTGCAGCTGTGCTTCCTCCTCTGTCTTGTCTTATTTTATTGTGAGATGGGGTCTTGCTCTGGAGCCTGAGTTGCCTTCTCCTCTTTGTAGCTTGGGCTGGCATTGAACTTTTGACCTTCCCATCTCAGCCAGCCTCCAAGTGCTGGAATAAAGGGCATTGCCCAGCATGGTTGGCTCCATGCACTTCTATCTCACGGCAGGTACCTTTCCCCAGTAGCAAATCAGCCAGGGTAGAGACTTGCCAGTTTTCTGTTGACATTTTACTTTAATATTTTTAATATTAAAGAGTTTCTACTTCTAGCATGCTAAAAAGGAAGCTGTCGGAAACATTCAGTGACTCAAGAAACTTGAAAAAGTTTATATTTGTGTGTGTGCGCGTGCCTGTGTACGCTTATGTGCATCATGTGTGAGCAGGAGTCTCTGGAGTCCAGAAGAAAGTGTCAGAGTCTCTGGAACTTGAGTTATAGTTTGTTGTTGTCATTGCTGTTGTTATATACAAATGGCACCCAGGCTATCTGTAAGAGCAGTGTAAAATTTTTTTTTTTAAATAAGCTTGAATTTAATAAATCTGAAACCATTCTCAGTACATGGCATTGTATATGGGCATCTGTGCAAACAGATTCATTTTAACAGGTCATAGTTTTAAAAAGTCATAGATACCGTGAGTTCTGTATAAACCGGAGGACGGCAAGTTAGTTCCTTTTGATTTATAAGCCTCAATGTTACCGCAGAATAAAGAATGTAGCCAAAGAAAGCATTATCGGTCACTCGTATAGGACAGTGTTGTTTCTATAATTTGAAGCTTTCTGAATGGACGGGTTCAGGCCTGATCCAACTGTAAAAAGACCACTCAGTGAATAGACTATATGGGAACTGTACATTGTCATTAACTTCCATCATTAATTGCTTACTCACCACTATACTACTATTGCTAGTTAAAATAACCTGCTTCTGAGGCCCCACGGAGGGAGGCGGCCTGCGCACGCAGCCTCGATGCCCTGGCCACCTCATGTCCAGGGCGTGCCATACAGTCCAACAGAAGCTTTGGCTTTAGGAAGGAATCACAGACATCGAAAAGAATGGCTTCAATAGTCAGTAAGTGTGCAGTGGGAGGGAGTGTGCTTCAGATAGTCTGGGCAGGGCTGGTGGCGGGCAGGTCACTCCTGCTGCCACAGCTGCAGACACTAGTTTGTACATGACAAGACAATGAGGGAAAACAGTCCCTTTCAAACAAACTGGGAAAAAAAAAAGATAAGAATTTAGGGGCAGGGTGGTTTCCATCTTACTCTAGTGGGTCTATCTTTTTTTTTTTTTTTTTTTTTAAGCAGGGTTTCTTTGTATAGCCCTGGCTGTCCTGGAACTCACTTTGTAGACTAGGCTGGCTTCGAACTCAGAAATCCACCTGCCTCTGCCTCCCGAGTGCTGGGATTAAAGGCGTGCGCCACCACTGCCCAGCTTAGTGGGTCTATCTTGCCAGGCTAGTCATTACTGGAGCTTCAGGGGTTGCGACTGAGGAAGACTAATGATGTTTTCCTTCCACTGCATACTGTAGTATTCACAGAACCCAACACTTCTTCCATGTTTGATTGGATTGTTTGTCCTCTTTCAGAAACAGTTGTCCCTCAGTATCTGAGGGAATCAGTTCCAGGACCTCTTGTGGATAGGCCTAGGGTGTTCAGGACCCTTCTGTGAATAAGTTCAGTATTTGCGTGCAGCCCACACATAAATGCCTTAAATAGGTTATTTGTGCTCTCTAATTCAATGTAAATGCTGTATAATTGTTACTGTACCCGATCGGGCTGGGGAGATGGCTTATTAGGTAAAGAGCTTGCTGTGTGAGTGTGAGGTACTGAATTTAACTGGTAGCACCTACAAAAGTAGGTAGCTGCTAGGGTAGCTTCAGGCCTCTGTTGGCTGAGTCAGTGGATCTGGAACCTCTAAGGCGTGTGTGGCAGGCCTGATAGATTTTGGATGCAGTTTTTCTCAACCTGTGGCCTCCCTCCTTCACCCCCTGACAGGATCTTGCTTCCCCAGTTCTGCCCTTTGACTGCTGAGTGTGAGGACTACATGTGTACTGCCACGCCTGGTTGAAGCTGGAAGATTGAGGTTTCCCTTACTTTAGTGGATCAGGATCTTGTTGTGATATATTTGAAAGTTCTGTCCTTGCAGTTTCAGATAAATGGGTTTATTGGGTCTGTAGTAACCAAAAGGGAAAGAACAAATAGCAAGCAGTAGATAACATCATCAAACGTGACTGGTGTAGCCTGATGGAGAGCAGACCAAGGGAACATCAGCCAGTGGAGGCTTCAGCTCTCAGAGGACCCGGACCGGGGAAGAAGCAGCTGACTGGTACTACTGGCTGGGAGGCTCGCCATCCAGCTCCCACTGCAGACGTATTAGACCGTGCGTGGGTCAACAATAATAGTCTCTGTTGGAAAGGCTTCGCCTTCTGGCTGTTCTCAAGGACACAATGTTTTTAATCCCCTTAGCTACTTGCTGTTTTTCTTTACCCCAGTAACAGAGCTGGGGAGAAAGGGCTGACCCCAGGACAGGGCATTTTGGAGGACACTTGACATTAACATGTGAGTGTTAGAATTTTTATTAATTATATATGTGTGAGTATTTTGCCTGCATGTATTTATGTGTACCATGTGTACCTGGTACTCACGGAGGCCAAAACAGGGTGTCAGAACCCCTGGAATTAGAGGTACAGGCATTGTTAGCTACAATGGGTGCTGGGAATTGAACCTACATCCTCTGTAAGAGCAGTCCGTACTCTTAACCACTGAGCCATCTCTCCAGTTCCACCCTCAATTCTCTTGAAACTCTAGACAAAAACCCCGTATTATTAAGTATTTACTTCTTTAAAAGGAAAAAAAAACCTTCAACCATCTAGTATAATTTAAATTGTGGTTGAGCTAATTCTGTTTAATATAAATGAATTAACCTGTTTTTATAATTTTTGGTTTATTCCTCCCTCCTTGGTGGTGCTGGGGGTAGAACCCAGGCCCTCATGTATGATAGGCAGGTGCTCTACAACTGAGGGATATGCCCATCCCTGTTCATCTCTCGGGAAGTGCTGTCTCCTTAAAGGGAGTGTTAGTACCAGAGGAACGCCATCCCTAGGGAGGGATGTGCTGCCTGAGGGTTGTCGGGACAATGGTTCTCTTCTTGCCTTAGGGACCCTGTGAGAGTCTGGCCCAGCTGCAGCTGTCTCAGGTGCTCTGGAGGAAGTGCAGGGGACCTTCCCTGGCCTCCATGGTCTTGTTATCCGTGTGCTGAGCCTGAGCATGTCTCTGGTACCCACCTTCACAGCTTTCCTGCTTAGGTCTGGTGTTTGATGCTGCTGCCATTTCACAGCCACACATGCTTTTAATATTTTCCAGCCCCTGTGATGACCCTCTCATGAGGAGTTCCTCATGATGTTTGACTAGAACATCATGAGTTCTCAGCCTTCCTAATGCTGCACCCTTTAATACAGTTCTTCAGTGTTGAGGTGATCCACAGCCATAAATTTATTTTTGTTGTTACTTCATAACTATAATTTTGCTACTATTATGACTCATTATGTAAATATTTCTGTTTTCTGATAGTTCTTGTTGACCCCTGTGAAAGAGTCAGTTGGCCCCCAAAGGGATTGCAATCCACAGGCTGAGAAACATTGGCCTAGAAGAGGACTTCTTATAATTCTTTTTCTAAACTCCTCCAGTTGAGTGAATCTTTGGCTGCAACAGGTTCCCTGAGTAGAAATGCTGTGCAGTGCAGGCTGTGTGTTAGGTCACTGCAGACTCTAGCAGCGCTGCTGTGCAGTGCAGGCTGTTAGGTCACTTCAGACTCTAGCAGCTCTGCTGTGTACTGTAGGCTGTGTTAGGTCACTGCAGACTCTAGCAGTGCTGCTATGCAGTGCAGGCTGTCTTAGGTCACTGCAGACTCTAGCAGCTCTGCTGTGTACTGTAGGCTGTGTTAGGTCACTGCAGACTCTAGCAGCTCTGCTGTGCAGTGCAGGCTGTGTTAGGTTGCTCCAGACTCTAGCAGCTCTGCTGTGCAGTGCATGCTGTGTTAGGTCGCTCCAGACTCTAGCAGTGCTGCTTAGGGGGTTATCACTTGGGACCCAAGCCACCTCTAGTTTTCTCTTTACTTAAATGGATGAATTTAGCTTTTTGCAGTTATCCTTCATAAGCTGTAAAACAGCCGTGTGTTCTTCTGTAAGCTTGGAACTTAACTGTTTAGATGTGAATTGTGACTCATAAGGGCTAGAATTCTGAATGCTTTCTCTTTAATAAATATCATTGTGAAAGAGAACATGTGAGAGAGGTTTTTGAGATTGAATGCTAGTATCTGTTTTCTTGTTATATTTTGTAAATTTAGGAGAAGTTGGCTCTTCGACAGCAGCTGAATGAGGCAAAACAGCAGCTCCTCCAGCAAGCAGAGTACTGCACACAAATGGGAGCTGTCACCTGCACCCTCCTCTGGGGGGTTTCCAGCAGCGAGGAGGTCGTCAAAACCATTCTAGGAGGAGTAAGTTGTCTAGCACTGTTGAATGTGCCTGTGACTAGAAGAGGCAGCATGTCTGCTGTGACATTGACTGTTGAGGCCTGCCATGCTGCAGACTTGTAAGTTCATTCACCAGATGGTGACCAGATGCCTGATGTGTTCAGTGTGTCACCTGGTGCTCTGGGGATGTGTGAAATTAAGTACCATGTTCTGTCCCAGTACCCAAGAGAAGTTTTTGTATATTAACCACTTAATGTATGCATAAAAATCTAATGGCATTCACAGTGCTCATGTGTGTTTTACCTCATGGGTAAGACAGAAATTAAACAGGTTGTATTATTTGACATATTTATGTAACTAGTATATTGTATTATATGTATGTATGTTAGGGATTTCCCAAAAGGAGAAGAATTTGAAATTGTCCTTGATGAGTAGATAGGAATGGCAGAAGTGGTAAGGATACTTTAAGAAGCAGTCAAAACAAAGGTATAGAGTGGCCCGAAGGGCACGGTAGCACACACCTTTAATCCCAGCACCCAGGAGGAAGAGTCGGAGGATCTCTGAGTTTGAGACTAGTCTGGTCTACAGAGCAAGCCTAGGATAGCAGGGTTACATGGAGAAACTCTGTTTCAAAAAAAACCAAACAACAAAGACAAAAAAGGTAGGAGTAAGAAGTATATCTTCCTTTTGGATAGAGGGGAGGGAGGTCATGTGACGGAGTGGAGGGCTCCTATCCTGAAGCAGCGGGCAAGTGCTTTGAACGAAGGAGTGATAGGACATGGGTAAATATAGGAAATTAACATGATGATGAGTGAGTGAGGGTTAGGGGTGAGGCTGCAGCACTCTGCAGGGCAGATGGGGAGGGAGGAGGCATGTGGGAGCTGTGTGAGTAAACAGGTGTGGTGTCAGGGTGAGGTGACAGTTGAGGGAAGAAAGCACCAGCACACACAGGGTGCATCTGATTCTGGGGGAAGGAATAGAAGTGAAGAGGAGGGTGGGTATCTGGCAGAAGGCCAGAGATACATTAGTCACCTCTTAGAGGACACACACAGTGGTAGGTCTTAAGGGACCCCAAGGAAGGTCTTAAGTGTTCTTTAAAAGTTTGTTGAGCTTTATTAAAGTATAATTTTCAGGACTGCATGAGACTTTGCCTTAAAAATAAAGATGATTTCCATGTTGTAATTTTCCCACTGGACTTAAGTGGTTCGCTGGGTTCTTAGGAAACTTCCAGAGTTGGGAGCTCCCCCCACTCTCAGAGTGTCCTGTCACCCAAGGCCTTCCTTTATGATGTTCTCTAAGGTTTTGTTTTCTGTTTTTACATTCTAAAAGGTGCCCTGGTTTTAAGTCAATCTTGACAGTTTTATACACACATACACACATGCATGCATCTCAGTGTATCTCAGTCATATAACCCACGTCCCCTTCGACTTCCTATGCTCACTTCCTTATTTATCTATATGTCACTAAGGCCATTAGTGCTGCCTGCGTATGGCTGGGTGTAGGGCCATCCACTAGAGCATGGGCCTACCAGTGCCCACAGTCCTGAAGAGCACTGACTCCAGCAGCCATCAATTGTCAGTCGCTCCTCTGTGAGGCAGGGTGAGGCACAGTACCTCATAAGCCCATCTCTTCTCCGTGCACTGTGGACTGGCTTGCTTTGTGCAGGTAGCACAGCTGCTGGGAGTGACAAGTGCAGTGGTCCTGTCATGGCCAGGGGACAGCATTTGCAGCACTCCTTTTATCCTCCAAGTCCAGCATTCTTTCCATGCAGTCTTCTGTGGTGTTCCCCAGCCTGGGTGGGTGGGGTTAATGCAGATGTCTCCTTAAGGGGTGAACACTCAAAAGTCACTTATTCTGCTGCTGTGGCCAGTTATGACTGTCAGCATTGACTGTGTCCCTTCCTGGTTGAATGGTGGCACAGGCTTCTCTATGACTGCTTCTGTAATTACACCCTGTTTCTCTTCTATATGGCTTGCCCGTTCTGGTGTTGTTACCCAGGATTCTTTGGAAAGATGTGACAGTTCTATCTTTTTTTTTTAATCTTTCAGGACAAAGCATTGAAGTTTTTCAACATAACTGGCCAGACGATGGAGAGTTTTGTGAAGTCATTGGATGGGGATGTCAAGGAGGTTGATTCTGATGAAAATCAATTTGTCTTTGCACTGGCTGGAATTGTAACAAGTAGGTAACTTTTCAGACACAGGGCTGTATATCAGGGTTGGTAATTACAGGTGTGTGTGTGTGTGTGTGTGTCTGAAGGACAGTGTTCACACTGGAGTCTATCTCAGTAAGCTGGGAGAGGTGTCAGGTGTATGTAGTACAGGAAAGCACCCCAAGGGCTTATGGTCACCGTCACTTAGAAGTAACTGCTCTAAGGGAGACCCAGGTTTGTTTGGTTGCTATTTATTGTTTTGCTACCAAACTGATCTTCAGTCTTGCACACAGCAAACAGTCTCCCGGTTGCTTTTCATCTTTTTGAAGTTCTGAGAGTTTGAATAAAGCCATGCATCAGTGAATATCCCAGCTAGGGTGTGAAGCTGTATCCTTCCATAATCAGCCTTCCGCAGCAGCTGGGCTGGCTTGGTAAACATTCGCTCTGCTTTGTTGGGATTGACTGACAGGGCCTTGAGCATCTGCCCCGGGTTGAGAATGCTTGTCCCATGTCTCTACCTGTAAGTCCCAGGCTCTTTGCTTAGGCACTTCACAGCCAGCCTTAGGTTTCTGATGTATTCAAGAAAAGCTGTGATGTTTTAGAAGGCCTTTAGAAGGCCCCTTCCCTTCCCTGGGGAAGAATGATGCAGTTCCATTTTACCATACCCTAAGCAGAGGCTGGTATTAAATGTCTTACATGTGCAGTCATTGTTCTTGTCTGTATCACTGTTCTGTTGCCGTGAGGAGATGCCATGACCACAGCAACTCTTTTTTTTAAGATTTATTTATTATTGTATCTAAGTACACTGTATCTGTCTTCAGATACACCAGAAGAGGGCGTCAGATCTCATTACAGATGGTTGTGAGCCACCATGTGGTTGCTGGGATTTGAACTTAGGACCTTCGGCAGAGCAGTACAGATATGTTGATGCCATGATGTGTGCGTGCATGTGTGGTGATACGCGCATGAAGGTTGGAGGGAGGCCAGGAGCCATTCCTCTTCCTCTGCCACTGTGTGCTCTGGCTGCACCTGCAATCATGACGCTTTGTTCTGTCTTCTGCAGATGTTGCCGCCATTGCGTGTGGTCGTGAATTCTTGGTGAATTCCAGCCGGGTGCTCCTGGACACCATGTTGCAGCTGCTGGGGGACTTAAAGCCTGGCCAGTGCACCAGACTCAAAGTGTAAGTAGAGAACTCAACTTGCACAGCGCTTGGAATGTGCTGATGGAGCTCTGTAAACAGGTGACCCAGCAGCTCTACAAACCAGGAAGCAGGACTTAAGGAATGTAGTATCTCTTTAGATGATATTTTATCTAATTTTATTTGAGAGAGAGCTAATGTGTAGCACAAGCTGGCCTTGAACTCATGTTCCTCCTGCTTTAGCCTGCTGGCTGTTGGGTCAAATAGTATTTCAGAAAAAAACCCATAAATCAAGAAAAGGAATATTTACCCCTTAGTGAACCCTAAATATTTCAGGGCTGTGTTACTAGTGGCCTCAGGATGAGCTTCAGTAGGTGTGTGCTATGGGCAGTCTAAACTTTGTAGCTATTTTCCTTAATCATTGTAACAAATCAGGCCAGACTTCCGTTTACTATCTCAGTGTTGTTTGTAGGTCAGTGTCTGAGTTGGCTTGACCAGGTCCTCTGCTGGGTGCTGGGTGGTGCTCAGCTGGGTCCTTGGAGGAGGCTCTGAAGAATCTGCTGCTGCTTTCCTGCTGCTTTCCTGCTGTGGTCTATCTTCTATCGGCTGAGTAGCAGGCCAGCTGAATCCTGTCCAGGGCTGACTGCTCTTCCTCACATGGCCCCACTGTCATGCCACAGTGCTTCTCAGAATTGGCATCTGTATTAGTTTCTTTTCTGGTTGCTGTGACACAAGCAGTTTAAAGAAGGAAGGCGTTGTTTATGCTCACACTTTAAGGGCGCAGTCAGTCCCTCGTCCAGGGAAGGCATTGTGGCAGGAGTGTGAGGCAGCTGGTCACATGGCATCCATGCTCAGGAAACAGGGAAAATTCTGACACTCAGCTGGGTTTCTCCTTTTGAAAAGTATTTTTAACTCCTTCTTTATGTGTGTGCACGTGTGTGCTCCTCATGAATTTGTGTGCGCGGTATAGCATGCACATGGAGCTTAGAGGATGACTAATGGGCATCAGTTCTGTCTGCTAAGTGGGCTCCAAGAGTTCAACACAGGCCAGTCAGTCTTTTTTATTTTGTTTTGTTTTTCGAGACAGGGTTTCTTTGTGTAGCCCTGGCTGTCCTGAAATTCACTCTGTAGACCAGGCTGGCCTTGAACTCAGAAATCCGCCTGCCTCTGCCTCCCAAGTGCTGGGATTAAAGGCGTGTGCCACCACTGCCCAGTTTAGGCCAGTCAATCTTGGTGGGAACTCTTTACCTGTTATACTATCTCACCAGCCCACTGTATCCCCTTATTCAGTGCAGGACCCCAGACCACAGAGTGGTACCGCTTATATTCAGAGTGAGTCTTCCTTCCGAACTTCTGGACACACCCTCAGAGTTGCTTTTCAATGTTAATTCTAAATCCGCTTGAGCTGATCATGATTATCCATCACAGTGTGTATCACACTTTTCCTGCTGTTCCTAGCCAGAGAGCCAGCGCTGCTCTCTGTGGGCTCATGTGTGTAGATTAGACATATTGGATAAACCTGTTTAATCAGCTCAGTGCCTGCTGATTAGTAACTGTGATTGCATCTGCAGAACCTCCTTTGCCATGCAATATAACTTTATCAGAGTATGATGTATATATAGTCTTGGGGAATAGGACGGGAAGTCTTTTTTCCTTTTTGGGGGGACAGTGCTGGGAATGGAATCTAGTGCTTTCACAGCAAACATTCCTGTGCTAACATAGAGACCCATGGCAGAAAGCTTTGGGGGGTATTAGGGTTCTTCCTGTGATACGGTTTTCCAACTGTATGCCTTATGTATTGCAGTTTCTCTTACTTAGTTCAGGAGTCCCTTAAATGTATGTCTGTGGCAGATACTTCCAGCATCTGTGCCATCTTGGCCTTGGTGTCTCTTATATTTTCCCATGAAGTGAGATTTTCTTTTTCTCTTTGTATGCTGAATAATTTTGGATGCATCCTGGGCATTTGAAATATGTCAGAAGCCTCATGTTTAAAGCCTTTGGAAGATTCAACAGTCCATTGGATTTGAGCCACAAGTCACATGTTGTTTCAGTATCAGCGCCATGTCTGTAATGTTTCAACCTGCTGTTTCCCAGGCCAGTGGAACTGCCCTGTGTGCCTTCTGGTGCCACACAGGGGCTGGTTAGCAGCCCAGAGACTATGCTGTGTATGATGAGGTGAGACTGGGAATTTAGAAGTATCTCTCTGAGGTCACTTCCTGAACTGCCGACTCTCCATAGTGCTTGTAGTGCTCTGGGGTTCCCCAGGTGGAATGCAGAGGCTTGGTGTGGTCTAGAGTATCACTGTGGCTGCTGCTTAACTGCCTGCAGCTACCAAGGTCCTTCAAGGTGGGGAAACGTCCCCTTCTGCAGCAGCTGAGTTGCCTGAGGCTCCTACTATTACTGTGGCTACCAGAAGAATCCCCCTTTCTTCTACTTAGACAGAGAGAGCCTTCTGTGCAGTCTGAGTGCAGGCCAATGGGAGCTGGTGGTTTAGTCCTTCATGCTCTGCTCCCATTTCCTCAGCTCATGTGCTGCTCACCAATCATGATCTCAGTAGCTGCTCCAGGCATTGTGTTCAGTGGACAGAGGATCCATGGTGATACCCTGTGTGAGCCACATAACAGTCTGCACTAGTGTTTTATGCTGACATGTCTATGTGCATGAACAATGCATGCTGTAATGTGACATGTAGCTTTCTTTGTAATAGCATTAAAACTTGACTGTGGATCTTATCTGTTTCTTGGGGGACAGGGGGCGTGTCTCAAAAATTGCAGAAGCCCTAATGGTGAGATCACCTTTCTCTGCTTGAGGGGACATCTGGAATATTTTTAATTTCTCTACATATACACTGCTACAATGAACATTTGGTAAATATCTACTTGTGGACCTATGTGTTAGTTTCTGTAGGAGTTTCCCCAGAAGTGGGATTTTTGAGAAGTGGCACCCATGCAGATGTAAGCTGCTGCCATTGTACTGTCTCCTACACGCTGTCAGCATTTTGTTATTTATTCCTATGAAGAGTATATGTGTCATCAGTCAGTTGGCCAGCCATTCACCCACCTGCGTCCCTCCTCTGACTTGGAATACCAGTGAGGTGGCATGTTTTCTGCATGCTCATCCCATTAAGTCTTCTCTGTGAATCACCTGTCTGTGCCCTTCTGTTTCCTGCTAAGCTGTTTCTACAGTGATGTGCTGGTGTCTGTGTGGGCTCTGGGTGTTGATTCATTGCCTTCTTTTCTTCTGTGGTCTCTATAAGTGTTCATGGACCAACTAGTCTCTCCTTCAGCTTCCCAGCAAGCATTGTGTGAGGGCTGCTGCTTTGCCTCTCTCCTTTGGCCTCTATTCTCGTGGGTCTGACATACATAAGCACATGCTGGTGGCAGTGATGGTGGAGGACCTGCTGCAGAGCCATCAGATTGACTTCTTTCCCAGCAGCCTTCCAGGGTTGTACACAGTCAGCTTCCAGCTCCTCCACTGAAGTCCCTTTGCTGTTGACAGTAGCCTGAGTCCACTTAAATAGGGCCTTTGCTATGCTGTGCTGAGATTTTTGGCATGTCTGTGATTCACTTCTCTCCTGGGGCTTTTGCTTTTATCGCTTTACCATCAAAGGATGCTCACTTTCAGAGTTGTGCCTCAGGGCTAGAGATGGGTCCAGCTTTCTCCCAGCTGGTTTTTAACTGTAAAACTTTCTTTATGGTTCAGTTGTTATGGTGGTTTGAATGAGAATGGCCCCTTGTGCTTGAATGTGTGAGCCCAGTTAGTGGAACTGTTTGGGAAGGATTAGGAGGAGTGGCCTCATCTGATGAGATGTGTCACTAGGGGTTGGCTTTGAGATTTCAAAAGTCTACAACTGTCCCAGGTAGCTGTCTCTTTGCCTTGAGTTTATGAGTCAGATCACATCCTTCTATTCCACTTGTCACTCACTTTAACTACAGACCTAGATAATGGTGGGCAGAAATCTTGTTATAGCCTGAGTGCTATGCCTTCAGGTTCCTTCCATCAAATAATTCCATTGATTTTTGAATCCAGCCTCTCTCAAGCTCTCAGGACTGGAACAATACAACTAGAGTCTTTGCCAAAATGTAATGCCAGGGGCTTTGTTATGTTACTTTTTTTGGAGAGATGTGAACAAATGTCTGCTCACCCAGACAGGCCACTGACTAGAAGAGTGAACCTAAATGTTTTGGGTTACTTACTGAAACATGGATGAGTCAAAGGCAGCTGCATACCTGAGTTTTGACCCCAGCATGGGTGATGACTCACAGGAGCTGTGTGCCTTCACTTCCCTGGACAAGCTGGAGGCAGCGGGCTCATCCTCCAGCAGTTGCCAGTGTTTATGTGACCTTGGGGAGAGGCTCTCCTGAGTTTCAGGAACTCCCCAAGAGTGTGTTTGTTACTTCCTGAGTTTTTCTTCCCCTGCTGTCATGTGACACTAGTAGTTCCATTTGACCCTTGATGAAATCAGGCAACCCAAAACTCTTGCTTCATATTAGACATGTGAAATTCTTTTTTTTTTTTTTTTTTTTTTTTTTTTTTTGGTTTTTTGAGACAGGGTTTCTCTGTGTAGCCCTGGCTGTCCTGGCACTCACTTTGTAGACCAGGCTGGCCTCGAACTCAGAAATCCGCCTGCCTCTGCCTCCCGAGTGCTGGGACTAAAGGCGTGCGCCACCACGCCCGGCGACATGTGAAATTCTTTAGTCTTTTAAAGGTGATACTCAGTTGCCAAGCATGAGGGAGAAGCAACACACTCATTGGACACACTAAGGCTTTGGCCTAGTTGGTAGAAGACCTGCTTTTAGCACATAGGAGGCCTACCCTGTCACCATACAAATCAGGCACAGAGGCACATGCCTGTACTTTGCACTCTGGAAATAGAGGTGGGGAATCAGAACACAAGTTCAAGGTCACCCTCAGTTATAGAGAGTTCAAGGCAGCATAGGCTATACAAGATTCTGTCTCAAAGCAAACAGATAATAAAAATAGCAGCCCTCACTCTGACTATTCCAGACTTGTTGTCTTTAGCCAATAAGAGCTTCCATGAGAAGGGTCTTAAAGCAATCCACACATGGCTGAAAGACATGTCTTCCAGAGAACGAGAAAGACATGATCCAATCACAGAGGTGGGCTGTCTCTTCATGACATGTAGAATCCAGGAATTTGGCTGTGAAGGCCCTGAGGCTCCACCAGGTCAGTACTTCCACTGATTTCCATGCTAACACGGGGGAGGATAAGAAAACAGTAACTTCATGGAGAAGGACCATGTAGATCTGAAACTCTGAGATGTGTTTCTGCAGTCCACCATTTGTGACTAGAAGTGGCCCTGCAGAGCCTGTCCTCCCTCCTACTTTCATCTGACTGACATGCAGGTTGTTCTGAAGCCTGTCTCACTGAAACACCGTGTCTGCCACTTAGGTGCCATTCAGGGAGAGGATGTTCCCTTTGCCAGGATTGCAACCCAGTCCATACCTGGGGTAGAACATTCAGCTGAGAACCAAGCAGTCACTTGGGAACAGTCTTTCCAGGAGTCCTATTCCATGTCACCTGTCAGGGGTCTCTTCCCTACAGGTGTGGGGCACGTTAAACTCAGCTAGCAGCCACCCCTTTCCATGACTTCTGTCTTAGTGTCTTAGTTAGGGTTTTACTGCTGTGAACAGACACCATGACCAAGGCAAGTCTTATAAAAAAAGCAACATTTAATTGGGGCTGGCTTACAGGTTCAGAGGTTCAGTCCATTATCATTAAGGTGGGAGCATGACAGCATCCAGGCAGGCATGGCACAGGTAGAGCTGAGAGTTCTATGTCTTCATCCAAAGGCTACTAGTGGAAGACTGACTTCCAGGCAACTAGGGTGAGAGTCTTAAGCACACACCCACAGTGACACACCTATTCCAACCAGGTCACACCTCCGGATGGTGCCACTCCCCGGTCTAAGAATATACAAACCATAATATTCCACTCCCTGGCCCTCATAGACTTGTTAAAAAACATGAGCCTATGGGGGCCATACTTAAACATAGCGTAATGCAAAATGCATTTAGTCCAACTTTCAAAGTCCTCATAGTCTATAGCAGTCTCAACAATGTTAAAAGTCCAAAGTTCAAGGTCTCTTCTGAGATTCATTCAACTAACTGTAATCCCCAAAGCAAGGTAGGAAACCAGCTAGGCAAACTCCAAACTCTGCATCTCCATGGCTGATGTCAAAGCAGTCTTCAGATCTCCACTCTGTTTTCATCTTTGTTGACTGCAACAAACTGCTTTCTCCTGGGCTGGTTCTACTCCGTTAGCAGCTTTCCTCAGCGGGTATCCCATGGCTCTGGCATCTTTAACATCTTTGAGTCTCCAAGGCAATTTCAATGTTACAGCTTGTTGTTTCCGTGTCTGGGATTCCACTTGATCTTTTGGACTCCTCCTAAGGGCTGGCATCACTTCTCCAGCTCTGCCCTCTGTAGCACTCTAAGCTCAGGTTGATCCACTCCACTATGGCTGCTGTTCTTGGTGATCATCCCATGGTACTGACATCTCCAATACACTGGGGTGTTCCACTCCAACTAGGCTTCACCAATAGCCTCTCATAGGCTCTCTTCATGGTGCCAAGCCTCAAATCCTTTGCACGACCCCTTCAGTCCTGGGCCATCAATTACAGCGGAGGCTTCATCTTCTCCAGTGGCCTTCCATGACCTCTCACAGTGCCACGCCTCAGCTGTTCTTCATGACACCTTCATGCCTTCAAAACCAGTACCACCTGGGTGATTCTTTTTTTTTTTTTTTGGTTTTTCGAGACAGGGTTTCTCTTTATAGCTCTGGCTGTCCTGGAGTCACTTTGTAGACCAGGCTGGCCTCGAACTCAGAAATCTGCCTGCCTCTGCCTCCCGAGTGCTGGGATTAAAGGCGTGCGCCACCACGCCCGGCTTTTTTTATCACTTTTTTTTTTTGGTCACCTGGGTGATTCTTACACATTACCAAGTCCAGCTGCAGCACAAGGTACAACCTTGGCTATCTCTGGAACACAGCTTCTTTGTGCTCCCAGAAAACACTTCCAAGAAGATTTCACCTCAGTGATGCTGGACTCTTCATAATCACTGCTAATTTCTTAGCTCCAGCTGACCAGCATCAATTGTCCCAGTAGTTCCTTCCATTCTTAATTCTAGAGCCAGAGCCACATGGCTGAAGCTGCCGAGTTCTGCTGCGTGCAGGAATTAGAACATGACCTGCTTGGACTATTACATTGTCACTGGCTTTCTGTTTTCCAAATCCTTCTCTGCCTAAGCTTGGCTATCCTGGGTCTTGCTCTGTAGATTGGCCTTGAACGCAGAGATCAGCATGCCTGTCTCCTGGGATTAAAGGTGTGTACCACCATGCCTGGATCTAAATTTAGCTGGGTAGGATCTTGCCCCAAGGTCCGGCTCCCTTAATCTGTTATCTCCTAGAACACGGGATTTTGCTCCATTTCAGTTCCTGGTACTCCTTTAATACTCGAACCATATATTTTATATTTTAACTTTCTAAGCTTGCTATGCTTGTTCAAACTTCTCTTCATAAGACTTTTTTTTTCTGTCAGTTATTTTTTTTTATTATGTATTTTCCTCAATTACATTTCCAATGCTATCCCAAAAGTCCCCCATACACCCCCCCCCCACTTCCCTACCCACCCATTCCCATTCTTTTGGCCCTGGCATTCCCCTGTATTGGGGCATATAAAGTTTGCAAGTCCAATGGGCCTCTCTTTCCAGTGATGGCCGACTAGGCCATCTTTCGATACACATGCAGCTAGAGACAAGAGCTCCGGGGTACTGGTTAGTTCATCATGTTGTTCCAACTATAGGGTTGCAGATCCCTTTAGCTCCTTGGGTACTTTCTCTAGCTCCTCCATTGGGGGCCCTGTGATCCATCCAATAGCTGACAGTGAGCATCCGCTTCTGTGTTTGTTTGGCCCCGGCATAGTTTCACAAGAGAGAGCTATATCTGGGTCTTTTCAGCAAAATCTTGCTAGTGTATGCAATGGTGTCAGCGTTTGGAAGCTGATTATGGGATGGATCCCTGGGTATGGTTCTTCATAAGACTTAACCAGAAAGCCGGGTGTGGTGGCGCACGCCTTTAATCCCAGCACTAGGGAGGCAGAGGCAGGCAAATTTCTGAGTTCGAGGCCAGCCTGATCTACAAAGTGAGTTCCAGGACAGCCAGGGCTACACAGAGAAACCCTGTCTCAAAAACAAAAACAAAACAACAAAAAAAGACTTAACCAGAGAACAAAGTCTCTGCTAAGCTTTTTTGAAACTTCCTTTGTCAATGCAATTAATGCAATTAATCCAAGTCTCTTCACCTTAGCCTCAGGCAGACTTTTCAGTCAAGGGCAAAAAGTAGCCACATTCTTCACCAAAATGCCACAAAACCAGTCTTTATGCCACATTCTGAAATTCTTCTCCTTTGAAATCTCTTGGGCCAGGTCAATACAGTTCAAATTACTCCCAGCAACAAAGTCTTCCATATTCCTATTAGGATGACCCATTAAGCCCCATTTAAAGCATTCCACTGCTTTCTAAATCCAAAGTCCCAAAATCCACATTCTTTCAAATAAAAGCATGGTCAGGCCTATCACAGCAATATCCCAGTCCCTGGTACCAACTATTGTCTTAGTTAGGGTTTTACTGCTGTGAACAGACACCATGACCAAGGCAAGTCTTATAAAGGACAACATTTAATTGGGGCTGGCTTACAGGTTCAGAGGTTCAGTTCATTATCATCAAAGTAGGAACATGGCAGCATCCAGGCAGACATGGTGCAGGAGGACCTGAGAGTTCTACATCTCCATCTGAAGGCTGCTTAGCAGAATACTGACTTCCAGGCAGCTAGGATGAAGGTCTTAAGCCCCCCCACACAGTGACACACCCACTCCAACAAGGCCATACCTCCTAATAGTGCCACTCCCTGGGCCAAGCATATACAAAGCTTCACAGCATCCCTAACGACCTTAGTTCTTTCCTTTAAGTTCCATCCTCTGGAAGTTTCACCACCTCCCAGTACTGCCACAGGCTGGCATCCAGTTTTACACATGGTCTCTGGGCAACATTGAAGGTCCAAACTATAGCAGCTGTTTTTGAGAAAAAAAAAAAAACTGATACTATAGTACCACGTGTGGATTTATAACCAGAGAGCTAGTGTTGGTCTGCTCTCTTTGTGTTGCATAGTGATGAGTCTTAACATAGTGGTTTAGAACCCCACCAGTCATAAATCACAGTTTTAGGTTCTTACTTGACAGGGATGGGGGCCCCAAATCTAAATAAAGATGTAAAATAGTTAATGACTAGGGCTGAGGCTGGCTCAGTGGTAGAGCATCTGACTGCTAAGGATACACAAGGTCCTGGGATTGTCCCTTGCAGTTGGAAAATATACCTCCTTGTTGTATTCCCATTTAGAAATGAGCAGACCTCTAACTGTAGGCTTCTGTCAGGAATGAGCTGAGCAGGACTAGGTATGTAGGGTAGTGGTGGAGCATTGCCCACTGTGTGTAAGTGCTGGGTCCTATCTCGAGTACTCTGGCTAGAAGATTGCACAGCTTAACCAGTTTGTTCTCAGCTTACATGCTGTCTTTGATGAGGAACTTGTTTCTGTACCTTAAAATTGGTCAGTGATGCCAACTTGTCTGCTGGGTTCAGCTGGCTGGGGATGAGTAGAGTCTAGAATCTGTGTCTGTTTGTGGTACTGGGTGTTCACTGTTGTTCCTTGACGAAGCAGGTCTGACGAAGCAGGAAGGTGGTTCATTTCATCACTTTCACCTCAGGTGACTCACTTGCAGGTCCGGCTGGTCAAGAGCAAGGGAGTGCTTTCTGTCCTGTCTCAGGCCTCCTCCGTTTCATTAAGCAGAATTACTTGGGTGGCTTTCCAAGATCACCCCTCTCATTTAAAATTTAAAACAATTTTTTCTTTTAAACCTCATGGTATATGAGAACACTTCTGTCACAGAAGGTTTGTTTTACTAAGGAGTCCAGGTTGATAGCTAAGCACTTTAAGAGCACAAAGTTAACAGTAGACAGGTCTTGCAACATGTTTGTTTTCTGTCTTGCCTTTATTCCTTGTGTTCTTAATGTCAGCTGTGTTTATAACAGGATCAGGGGAACAGATACTGGGCCGTTTGACAATCAGAAACTTGATACATCATTCACAAATAGTTTTTGTTAGGATAGAAATGTCATATGGAGAAATCATTTGCACAAGAAGCCAGAGTCTTCTGGGTTGGTGTAGTAACTCTTTCATGACCTAGAGGTCTCTGGTTTCTGTGACATGTACCCTGGCAGTGACACGGGGCTCAGGTCTCTCAAAATTACATTGGTTTCATTTTAGCTTCTTAAGGACAACTGATCTGGGGACAAATATGAAAATTCAAAGACAGTTTTGATATATGAGTAAATTTTACCATTTTGAGGTTGCATGACAGTTAGTGCCAAATCACCCGGACACTTTGCCCAGGTTTCTCTGAACCATATTCATCCTCATATGGTAGCGTTGCTTTTTGAGATCTAGAGAAGATTGGCTGGTTTATTATCATGCTATAGAACAGAAGGTGAAAGGTGTTTTGGGATTGGTGGGTCACACTCTTGCTATTACTCAGTCCTGCTCTTGTGACCTTCATAAAAGCAGCTGTGGGGCATAGTTTAAGGCTTGTGATGGTGCGTTTAGGGATCTGAAGTAAAGGCTTTCCCCTTCTGGAGACCCTGGGTAGAGACTCCAGGAAAGCCAGTCTCAGGACTGATTTCTCTCGGAGCACTACATTTGAGCAGCCCTAAGGCCTACCACATAGTTTGTTAGGGTGCAACTTTGTAATCCTTGTGAAACTGCTAATAAAACTCAGATGGCTTGCTGCCTGTTGGAGGTTGGAGGACTGAGAATTCCTGCCCTGCTGGTAGTTTTATGTCAACTTGACACAAGCTAGAGTCATCTGGGAAGAGGGAGCCTCAATTGAAAAATTCTCCACAGGTTGACTGTTGGGCAAGCCTGTAGGGCATTTTGATTGAAGATTTATGTGGGGGCACCCATCTCTGTGGGCAGTGCCACCTCTAGGCTTATGACCCTAGATACTATAGGAAGGCAGGCTAACTACGTCAAAAAGAGCAAGCATGAAAGGGGCACTCCCTAATAGTCTTGGCATTGGCTGCTGTCTCCAGGTCCCTACCTTCTTTGAGTTCCTGCCCTGACTTCCCTCAGCCACAGAGTGTGACCTAAGAGTTGTAAACTAAAACCATTTCCTCCCTAAGTTGCTTTTGGCTATGATGTTTTATGGCATCAATAGAAAACCTAACTAATGGACTGTTTAGGAAAGTGCTGGTGCCTTCTGTCTTTCTGACTCCTGGCATTGCTCTGGCTTTGAAAATTGTCATGGAAATATGGGAAGAAGGGTGATTTTGTTTCTGTGCATTGTGACCAGTTGAAGTTCTCTATCTCTGGCTTTTGTGTGACTCTTTTTCTATATCCAGTTGCTAGTCTGTGGTGTGGTAAAGACAAACTGAAGAGCCTACCTTTCTCAGACTGAAGTCTTGGGGGAAACCTAGCATCCCAACAGGAAGCTGCAGGAGGTATCGGGTGTGCTAGGCACACATATGCTATCATTTCCTTAACTAGCCCCTGTACGTAGACTGCGTCACTGGTCCTAGTTTCTTCTGCTCCAGGCTGCTGTATGTCCCCAATGGTGCTGTTGCCCATTTTACCTTTATTTATAAGCTTGTAGCCTTTACAGAATTTTAATTTTAATTATTATATAAAAATTATGGCCATAGAGCATTTTGGAAATTCTTCAAGTTTGTACCCAAAGGGAGTACTTAGCTCTCTGCACACATTGACTGTCCCTGATAGTTAAGTGTTTGATGGTCTGTCTATTGGCCATTGCAGAATGTGTTGTGGGCCTCTAAGCTCTGCTGTATTTTCCTGAAGAAAGGCGATGCTTGGCTTCGCAGGGCCCTGGCTGTGCCTCATCCTCAGGTTGCAGCACTCACTGCTCGGTGCCTCCGTGTCTGCCTCAGACATTCAATGATTTTGGCTGGCTGAGCACTTGGGAGCTCTGTCATGTGCACCAGGTGCTTCCACATTGCAGCCTTGTCCTCTGCTTCCTCCTCCTCTTCCTACAGTCTGGGGAATCCAGGCTGTCTTCTAACTCA
The DNA here is from genome assembly GCF_978045245.1 of Mus caroli. NCBI lineage: Eukaryota > Metazoa > Chordata > Mammalia > Rodentia > Muridae > Mus > Mus caroli. The sequence goes on from NW_028227273.1 coordinate 61,876,213, forward strand.
TGCTGTGTGGGCTTGTGTGAAAGCTGCCCTCCTTGTCTCAAGCAATGCTCTCTCTCCTTGGAAGGGGGTGTTGCTCACAGATCCTCTTAGGAAGGAGAACTTCTAATTACTACAAGTGAGAGGCTGTTGCCATGGAGTCTGGGCTGTCATCAGTGCTGCTCAGTAAGTTTCAACTTCCCCTAAAACTGTGTGTGTGTTTCATTACTTTTACTTTAAAAGTTTATTTATATATTCATTAGTGTTCAGTTTTAACTGTTATCTGACTACTCCTGTAATGGCCCAAGTCACAGGGACCCCAAAGACCACCGAGGAGCCAATTCTGATGCAAACACATAAGGGTCTTTATGACAAAGCTGGAGATCAAGGACTGTCACCAGCACTGTTGCAGTGGGTCAGAGGGAGAGCCTCGAGTCTAGGGGTGTAGGGTATTTATTGTAGTTATGGAAACCTTGGGGGATTTCCATATGGGTCAGCAAGTTAATATTTTAAAAACTGCATTTCTGGAATAATCTGCAGGAAGCAAACACAGGGGCAAAGCCACCTGACACACAGGATGGCTAGGTTATCTGTTTTCTGCAGGATGTCTTAGGTTATCTATATGCACCTTGACCCAACTCTAATAGTCTGACTGGCTGTTGTTTGGGGGCGGGGGGTGCCATAGGATGTTTGCTCAAGTGGACTTTGTGGTTTTCCTCCTGGAACTGGAGTTTAGTGCTGGAGCTTCAAAAATGGAGTTGGAAAAAGAAAAAAAACCAAAACAAAAAACAAAACCCAAAAACAACAACAACAAAAAACCCCCAAAAAACAAAAATGGAGTTGGTTGGGCTTTACAACTCTAGTTAGTTATGTAGCTTATTTTAATGGAGATATTTTTCATAGCTGGGAGGAGAAGGTTATTTTTAAAATTATGAGCATGTGAATATGTGCACTTGAGTGTGGGTGGAGTCCATGTGGATGAGATGGCCCCAAGTGGTGCTGGGGACCGAGCCCTCCTCTGGAGAGCAGCAAGCTCCCCTAACTACTGTGGGAGCTCTCTGGACTGGAGACACTGTTTTTATTTTTCCAGATAGTGCTTGGAGTTTTAAAACTTAGTTTAAAAAATGATTTTAAGTCAGTCTGAAACAGGAGGATAAAATCCTGGCTATGTTGTCAAGATCCTGTTTCAAAGTGATTAAAAATTGTTTTAAATGTAATTGTGTGGTGGGTCAGAGAATCTGTGTACTGTGAGAGCCTATTGCTGTGCACTGGCTGCTTTGTAGTTCTGTCGATAAACTCTTTAATGCAGTATATGTTTCAAAATTGTAGTTACATTTAGTGTTTGTGTTTTCCATGTGTGTATGTGTGCCACAGTGTGCAAGTGAAGGTCAGATGTCAGAGGATAACTTCTGGGAGTTCATTCTCTCCTTCCATAGTGTGGGTCCCTAGGACTGAACTCAAGTCATCAGATTTGTCAGCAAGTGCCTTTATCTGTTACACCGTTACGCATTCTTCCTGCCATGTATCTTTGAGGAGCAATTCTAGATGCCTGCCACAGTAGAGTGTTTGCCCGCAGTCCTCATCCTCAGTGTTCCCTCTCTGTCAGCATTTACATGGTGTGTCTTCTGTTCCTTTATTCGCATCCTTTGTGTGAACTTTCGTTTTAGGGGTGTTGTATGCTTGTGATGTTAAACCCGTCTAGCAATCTGCCTTTTGGCAAGATAATCCTCCCTACTAACATTTCCAGCTCTTGAAATCCTTGGTTTTATTCCTTTCATTTTGTCTCATTCTTACTTGGATTATTTGATATCTTCCCCTTTTCTTTTCTTGTTTCTTCACGCTGCTTCTCGGATGCCTTTCTTCTCTGAGTTTACTTTCCTCCTTAGGGCATTAAAAGTTGACCTCTACTCAGTGACTGGCTTTCCTTTAGAGCATGCTTGGATATATTTGGTATCTGTTTGAAAGTAATGAGTACTTTCAAACAGTAGAACAGTAGAAGGACCTCAGAATGATTTAGTTCTTACCTCTCAGTCCACATGTGTTTGGAGACTGTGTCCCTGCTTTGTTGGAAACGTATTAGTCACAGTGTTAGTCATTGTTATTACTGCCTTTCCCCACAGTGTTTCCTTCTCTGTTTGCATTTCTGTACCATGGTTCCCTTTCCTGTTTCTTGTTGTAGCTCAGAACTTTCTTCTGAGGTTCTTTTCTTTTCTTTTCTTTTCTTTTCTTTTCTTTTCTTTTCTTTTCTCTCTCTCTTTTTTGTTGTTTGTTTTTTGTTTTGAAGTTTTTCTTTTAAGTTTTTATGGTTAAGGTTTGTTTTGGGGACAGTTCTCTTGAGATTTCTTTTGTATTATTTACTGGAAATATTTTTTGATGGGTTTTTAATTCTGAGGTTACAGTGATTTTTTTTTTTTTTTTCAGTTCCCTTGAAAAGCACACATTGCCTACCCTCTGGCAACTATCTTAAAAAACAAAAAACAAAAAAAAAACCCAAAAAAAAACCTTTGTGCATAATGTGCGTGTATGGTGTGTGTGTATGGTGTGTGTGCTGTGCATGTTCATGTGTGTGGACATAGGCAAGCATATTATAATATGTAGAGGCCTCAAGTGTTATTCTTTGTCTTCACCTGGTTTTGAGACAGGGTGTCTTTTTTTCTTTCTGTTGTGTGTGAGACTGGCCCATGCATTTAGAGATTCTGTTGTGTCTGCCTCTCATCTCCCTGTAGGAATGATGGAATTACAGATTTACTATTGCATAGGGAGTCCACAACAGATCAAAGTACAGATACCATCAAAGTCCAACTTGAAGAACCAATGAATTTTATTGAGAGCACTTACAGAAATATGGGTTACTTACAGGAGCAGAAATGACTCAAAGGCGATTGTATTACCACAGCCACTCCACCAGGTGTGACAATACACTGCACAGCCTGCAGGCACTCAACAGGAGGGAGAGTGTCCTTTCCAGGCTGTTCAGTTGGGCAGAGCCTCTTCCAGGCAGCTCAGCCACTCTTTATTTCTTCTAGATAGATTGGCTGTTGTTGCTTCTTCCAGGAGACTGGGCTGGTTTCAGAGTCATCTTTGCAGCTTGTCTTGTCTGAGAGTGACTCTCAGCACCCCGGATGTTTATGTACTCTTGGGGAAGAAAGGGGCCTAGTGAATCTGGTCAGTTCTGGGGACTTGCTGAAGCTCTTTTGAATTATTTGCTTCCTGTCTTAATAGGCTTCCCCGTGGGACAGAGTGTTTTACCCAGTACCCTCCAAATATCCTGTCTTTTCGCCTCCTTGTAAACATCATGTTCTAGAATATCCTGTTGTCTCCCTTTCCCTTTATATCCTATACATTTTTTAAAAAAATTATTTTATTTCAAAGAGATCTATCTGCTTCTGCTCTGCTTCTTGATCTATGCCTTAAGAAGTTTCCTTCCAAGTTGGAAGGTAAACTTGATAAACTGCTGCACAGAACTCATGCACTACCATTTTGGAAGGTAAACTTGATAAACTGCTGCACAGAACCCATGCACTACCATTTCCAGCTTTATGTGGAGTACAGAGATCCAAACACAGGTCTTTGGCTTGTACAGTAAGTGGTTTACCAATTGAGCCATCTTCCTAGCCCTGGCTTCTCTCTCTGATGCTGAGAGTCCAGCTTTGGGATATCTTTTGCAGATAGTGTCATTTATCCGACACTTTGGAACACTCTCTGGTTTTCGTATACTGTGATTAGATTGTGATGTGTGTATATATATATTTCTTCTAATCTGTAGGCTGTTTCCTCATTTCTTGAAAAATCCCAGTCTTACTTTTTTGAAACACTTTTCTTTTGTGTTTTTGGGGCCTCTTTTATGGAGCACTAATTGGAAGAGTGTTGGACTTAATCTAGCTACTCTCATTTATCTTTGTTGTTGTTGTTGTTTTGCTATTGTTTTGTTTATGTTTCTCCTTTTTATGTGTCCAGGTCTTGGAATGTAGTTTGTTTATTTTTAGGATGATTTTATTTTTTATTTAAAAAATTATGTATCTGTAGTGGACATGTGCACATGAGTACAGGTGTCTCTGGAGTTCAGGAGAGAGTTTTGGATCCCTTGCATGTATTGGTTCACCTTACATTGTGTTACTGAGCTTTGCTTGCAGTGACATCATAGAAACCCACCAAAGAACTTCTTGTGAGATTCCTAAGGCTTCTTGTCACTTTCATGAATCCGGCTGAGTCCTTGCCGTTTCTTCTGGAATGAACTGCCCCTGCTGATTTGTGTGTGGTATCTGCCAAGTGGACTGGATTGCAGCTGCTGGTTTGTGTTTGGTGTTTGCTAGTAGACTGGACTAAGAACACTAAAGATTGGAATCACCCCAAAGAACTATTTCTACTTCCCTGTATGCTAATAATCTTTCTTTTCCACTACCTCTGACCTCTGGTGGGCGGTGGGCTAGAGGGGAGGTTGAACCCTTTTTAAAGTAGGCTGAGAAAAATATATGCCTATAATAGTTTTCATTTTTATAAGGTTTGCTAAGGAGAATTTTTCATTATGTGTGTGTGTGTGTGTGTGTATACCTGTTTGTGTGTACTCATGTGTGTGTAGGGAGGAGAAGTTGATGTTGGATATCTTCCTCAACTGCCCTTTATAGTTATGTTATATTTTTATGTGAGTGCTTGGCATTGAGCTGAGGTTCTCATGTTTGTAGAGCAAACACATAACTAACTGACTGAGACATCTCCCTGACCTAGGTTCTACTTGTTTTTTTGCCTGGTGATTTCATAATAGTAGCCCTAGCTTCTTGGTTGTGTTTTAGTTTCTCTTAATTTTTACTGCTGGACATTAGTGGTGCACTCAGGAAACAGAGGCAGGCTGACCTCTTGTGAATTCAGGGTTAGCCTGGTCTGTGTTTCTAGTTCCAAGCTACCCAGAACTACATAGTGAGACTCTTTTTTTTTTTTTTTTTACAAAAAACAAGACAAATCAAAAATAAAACCAAGAAATAACCAAGTTTTTTCTACCTAGTCAGCATATCTGTCTTCTGTTTCTGGGGTTGATACCTATAATGACTGAAAACTGAAAACTGCTCTGCTACTCTTCTTATACTGCCTGCTACTTGTTCAGTCTTGGTTTTTCATGCACTGTCCAGTAGTCTGTGATACAAACTAGCATTTGTCAGGGCTGTGTCTGGTGCTTCTTGGAAGACCAGATAGATCTTCTGTTTGTTTGTTTGTTTGTTTGTTTGGTTTTGGTTTTTTTGAGACAGGGTTTCTCTGTGTAGCCCTGGCTGTCCTGGAACTCACTTTGTAGACCAGGCTGACCTCGAACTCAGAAATCCGCCTGCCTCTGCCTTCCAAGTGCTGGGATTAAAGGTGTGTGCCACCATGCCTGGCTGAGAACTCACATCTTAATCCACAAACAGGAAGCAGAGAATATACTAGGAGTCCTTTAAAACAGTAAAGCCCACACCAGTGACTTCCTCCAACAAGGTCACGATTCCTAATCCATCTTAAACAGTTTCATCCCATTCTGGGGACCAAACATTCAAACATGTGAGCCTATGAGCTATTCCCATTCAAACAAGTACAGTCCACTCTCTGGCTCCTATATGCCCCTGGCCATATCATAATACAAAAGGCATTTAGTCCAACTTCAAAAGTCTCTAAAAGTCTTAGTCAAACACTTTTTAAAAGTCCAAAGTTCAAAATCTCTTCTGAGACTCAAGGCAATAAAGAAGCAAATTATATACATATAAAAATATGCAATGGCACGGAATATACCTTACGATCCCAGAATGAAGGACTATGGTCCTAGTTAGGCAATGCTGGACCAAAGAAAAACTGAAACCCAGCAGGGTGTATTTAAAATCCTGTAGCTCCATGTTGAATGTCAGAGAGCTTAGTTAGATGTCTCTTCCTGCCAGCTTTGCTGCCTGTAACACACCTCTCACTCATGGGTTGGTTCCATTCCCTTCCTGGCAGATCCTCATGGCTCTGACATCTCCATATCTTGGATCCTCCAATGCAATCCAGGCTTCACTTTTATAGTTTCACATGATAGCCTTTGAGGGCCTCCATACAGGGAGTCTCCTGACACATGCCAGACCTAAGCAGCAATCTGTAACCACAGAGGAAGATTTCATGATCCCTGAACTGGTGTGTCCCTCATGACATGAAAGTTAGCAGCATAGATGACACTGCCAGCATGGGGTGAGCCTTGTCCTCAAGAATCACGCTTGCAGGAGCTTTGATTTGTTACTGTTCTTTTTGGAGCTGAAAATTCCTTAGGCCTTTTCCTTTCACAAGTTGGAATCTTATCTGAGTGGAATTGTGCCCTGAGGCCATTCCTCTCTTCAGTCCAATGTGATTCAGCCTTCTTAATCTTCTCATCTCTTTTAACACAAGCTTTGGCTCCAACATTTTTCTTATTTTTCTTCAAATTATGCATTTTGTATTTCTCTTTGCCCTGCTTGTCATTTTTTTCCCATAGTAGAGCTTCATAAGTGATTACTAATAAGCATAAGACAGAGTCAGTAACAGACTGCCTTGAAATCTCCTCTATAAAGAAATTACTTACTTCTCAGTTTAGCCTCAGCTAGGTTCTTAGAATGAGAGCCATTCTTGCTCAGGTAGCAGAAGAATAGTCTCTAGCCTAGTTGCTGATAGTGTTCTCCTGCAAAGCTTCTCAGGCCTGACCTCCACAGTCCTTGGTGCACTCAGCACTGGCTTCCAGATTTCTGCTAGGATGGAGCGTTAAGCTCTGCTTACAACAGTCAACCATTTTTCTAGTCCAGAACTTCAAGCCTTCCATGTCCTCCAAACCCACTGGTCAATATAAAAGGAGCTGGAGTTGTGGTCCCAGAGGAATGACAGTCCATCACCATCAAGGTGGGGAGCATGGCAGCAGGCAGGCAGGCATGCCAGTGCAGCCTCAGCTGAGAGCTCACATCATCCCATAAACAGGAAGTAGACAGCACACTGGGAATGGCACAAGTCCTTTGAAACCTCAAAGCCTACTCCCAGTGAGGCACCTCCTCCAACAAGGCCATCACTCCTAATTCTTCCCAGATAGTTCTACCAACTGGGGACCAGGTATTCAAACATGAACCTATGAACCATTCCCATTCAGGCCACCATGCACTCCGGATAAAACCTATGATTAGATTTTAGATGGCTTCATTGAACCTCAAGGACACAGTGCACTTATAAACTGAGGGCTGCCTGAGTAAATGCGGGCTTGCTATTACAATGTCTCAATGCTGAGACATTGAGTTGTGAGGTTTCTCTGCCTGTGGTTCGATACACAGAAGATGATGTCACAGTGCTACTGCTAAAGCTTCCTTCCCATTATCTGCGGCTTTCTGTAGATGAAAACATTAAACATGTCTTCCACTTTGTAAATGTTCTACCTAGATATCTGAGATGTAAAAATGTCTAGATCCTTGAGAGTAGGCGATGAATTCAAGGTGAAATATAATGTGGATAGCCCAGCATATCAACACTGTATTCTTTTGCATTTCAGTCTAATGCTGATGTCCCTGTATAATGTGAGCATCAATTCAAAAGGCTTGAAATACATCACTGAGAGTCCTGGATTTATCCCTTTGCTGTGGTGGCTTTTGAGTGGTAAGGAGCCCTCTGCTATGTTCTTGTGTGGTCATATGCTCTACCTCCACAGCTGGAGGAGATATTAGTGTGTTAAAAAGCAGGAGCTATTATCTTAGATGTTTACTCTTTGAAAATGAGTTACCAGAGCAGCTTGGCCAGCTACAGTTTCTCTGGGCTGGAGTGGCTTCTGGGGATGGAAGAGGAATACTCTTTCATAGTGGCAGTGTTCAAATCTGGGTACTCTCAGATAATTGGCTTCTCCATGCCTGTCTCTGTTCCTCCCCCAAATGACTTCCAATTTTAGAAAGCCATCTGGTATGTCAGTGGTTTTATAGTTTTTTTCTTAAATATTGTTTTTAGTTTAGTTGTGACCTTTGACACAAAGATCATTTTATGAAGCAGCACTGACATGCGCCTTCTCTGAAAGCAGAATAGTAGATAGATAGTTGGTGGACGTGGAAGAACTCCAGAGTCTAGACAAAGTGGCATAGGAGACTCTCGAAGTTCCATATGCATGTAACTTCAGAGTTGTAAATAAATAAAACTTAACCTTACTGCTGCCTTTCTTGTTGATCTTTACCACTAGTTTAGCCTAAAGTCTTGTCCCAATTTCACCATAATTGTAAAGCCAAAAAAGTACACATATCATTCAAATATTCAAGTGACAAAAAAAATGAATTTTTTGGTTTTTTTTCATAACTCAATCTGTTTTTGAACTTTAGTTACTGTTGATATGAATACTTTCTTTTCTGATAGTTTTATTGAAATATAATAACTGCATATATCTTAAATGAAAAATTGATCATTTGCATATAAATATCTACCTATAAAACCATTACCACAGTCAAGATCACCGGCATTACCCCACAAGGCACTTCCCCTCCCTCCCACCTGCCTCTCACTTTTCCCAGAGCTGCTCACCTCTTTTCTACACTGTAGTTCAGTTTCTATTTTCTACAGTGCTTATATCTTGCCCGTGCACTGCTTCCTGTTACATACTGTTCCATTATGCAGATGAACCTTTTAGGTTGTTTACTGCTTTGACTTGTTACACACACAGATGCTGGAGCCTCCTTGTGCAGGTCTCTGCGTGAAGATGTGCTGGCATTTCTCTTGGGTATCTCCTAGGCACAGAGTGCCTGGGTCAGATGGAAGTTGCACATTCATATTTTTAAACTGCCAACTGTTCCAGCAGAGAACAGAGCATCAGCTGTTTGTCTTCATAGTTTTTGGTCGTCTTGTTCCATTTAGGTTTAGATATTCCAGTAGGGATGCCTTGGTACCACACTGTTACGTTATTACTAGTGGTGATTGACTGAAAGGAAATAAAAAGGAGGGTATGACCACCCTTAGGTATGGTGGAGGAGAAGGTTTATTGTAGATATGGAGGAGAACATCGTAGCTAGAGGTAGAAACATTGGGAGAGTCCGGAGTGAACATGAACCCAAGCTGGGCCATTGTGAGGAGAGGCAAGAGAGGACAATCAGGAGACCAAGAGGCCAAACAAAGAGGAAAAAGGGTAAAATTAGGACCAATATAGCCAAAATGCTGAATCATATAGGGAAGGGCAGGTTGGGGAAGGGCAGCTGAGCCCAGTCCTTGGGCTGGAGAATATTAAGGTAGGGGATTTGGTATACCAGGACCCTGTAACAGGTAGGGACTGAGGGATATTGGGAAAGCCTGGTGGCCAGGGTCTGATTTGATATGTTGACTAGGCATCTTAACCATTTGTCTTGGGTTTGAGACCCAAGTGTTAAACATCTTTGAATGTGCTTCGAATCAATCTTGATGGTCATCTTAAGTACATAAATCCTCCAGCTATATTCTTTTTTCCAAGTGGTTTTGGCTGTTTCTATGTCCTCTGGCATGGATTTGCCACTTAATAACTTGTCACTTAATATCAAAAAGAAACCCTTTTAGAAAGGGAGTCTGTTGACTCAGTAGTTCATTTAGGGGAGAGTCCGCACATTAGCAATAGTAAGTTCCAGGCCAGGAGCAGAGGTATGTGGGGGTTCTCTGTGTCTGTATGTCCTAGGGACAGGGTAAACACATGTCCTTGGCTTCTGGTCACCTTTTGAAGGATGTATAGAGTGAACACTCTTGCAGTGGGCCCAGATCTATTCCCTTCATCTAGAACAGAAAGTGTTTGGAATGAAGATATTTAACTCCAGGGCACAAGTCAGGCACTCTACTACCCATGTGAAGAGATGTGGCTTCTCTGAGCTTGGGGTCCCTGTGCTGTGATGCAGTTTATATCATGTGTATAATCTGTGTCATTGGGTCTTGAACCAGCACAAATGTGGATACTCTGGCTGTACTTATACTCAGATAGGAGTGTATTTTCTGTTAGCATCCTTTAAAATGAAGCATGTAGCTTGACAACCTACTAATGGGTTAAATTCTAAGACTTCCACACCTTAAGAGCTGGTTGAGTGGGCTTTAAAGAAAACCACATGCCCCAGGACTAGATACTCAACTAAACAGCTTTTTTTTTCTCTTGAAGATGCATCACAGAATCAGGTGCTTCCTGGACTTCGTGTTGGTGTGCAGGTCCTCAGTACTAGCCTGGAGGAGATGGTTAGGGAGAAGATAATTAAAGCAGAAGTCCCGACGCTCTGCTGCTCTACATGAGCACAGATGCACTATGGTTTATTGTGAGTTTCCTGTGAGGAAAGGCATTCCTGTCTGCTCTCAGATAAGAAGACCAAGTGGCTTGCTGGGCATTAGCAGCTGTGTGCCAGTGGAGCTGGGTTTGAACCCTGATTGCCTGTTGTATGGCCCTTTCCACCATGAAAGCTGCTCTGAAGGCACTGGTCAGAGCCACACACCATTAGAATTGGCTTTGCTTGGTTTTCCAGACTTTTGCTTTTAGACAGCATGCCTGGCTCTGTTTAATCCAACTTGTACTAGTGACCTTCTAGCAGTCTTTGTGAGCTATTTGCTTGCTTATGAAGGACGAATCTAGGCTAAACATTCTCGGAGGCCCTAGCTGTGCTAGTCCAGAGTTTGCCTTGATTCTGTGTCACAGACTCAATGGAGTGGTTTCAAAGGTATCTTTTCTCTCTCTCTCTCTCTCTCTCTCTCTCTCTCTCTCTCTCTCTGTGTGTGTGTGTGTGTGTGTGTGTGTGTGTTGTGTGTACTCGCATGTGTGAAAGACAAAGTTTCTTTGTGTAATAAGCCTTGGCTGTCCTGGAACTCACTTTGTAGACTAGGCTTGCCTTAAACTCACAAAAATCTGCCTGCCTCTGCCTTCCGAGTACTGGGATTCAAGGCATTCAACACCATACACCAGCTTTCTAAGGTATCTTAAAGTACCACTTTGCTCTGGGGCTGTTTGACTTTTCAGGATTTCTTGTCCTTAAAGACAGTTCTTGGTTCTTTGAACTTAACAAGCACAGCCCAAACCTTGAGGTCTGTTGCAAGCTTATCTCACTTGATAACTTTAAATTTATTCCTTCTACAGTCAAACAAAACATGCTAGACTAGAGTGCTAGACGCTTAACCACTAAGTTATGTACGCTCTGTTTTATGTTGCTCTGATTTTAATGTTTTAGAATTTAATGTGTTTTAAGGTTTGGTGGTGGAGATGGTGGTGGTGCTGCTGCTGCACCTAGGGTTCCAGGCATGCTCTGCAAGTCTGCTCCTGAGCTGCTTCCCTAGTCCTGCCCTGAAGTTTAGAAAGCTGAGAATATGTTTTATCATGAAGTGGGGGAACAGGAGCGTGTTGGCTGCCTGGGAAACTGTGATGCTTGTGCTCGCGGCTCTCAGGACCCGACCTTCTGACCTCAGGCCAGGAAAGAATTTGAAGACGGCTGCCTGTGCTCTTCTGTCGGTAGGGGATCTGCTTTGTGAGATGCATTCAGTTTTGCTCAGAAATCTCAAGTACTGTTAGAGAGCTCTGAGGCCAGGAGCTTGCTGCCTCTCAGAAAGCAGTTTCTGTTTTATCACAGAACCCCTGTCACGGAGCTCGATGTCTTTAAAGAGCACAGCCTTAGGCTTACTACAGGTGGGTGGCAATCGAAGCTTTCTTACTGGTAAAACGATCTAATCTGTTGAATTCACTTCTCTGATCTGTACAGTGGGGATCCACCTCAGGCTCTTAGACCTAATACAGTAGGTGTCAGCTCTCTTCTTTATTTCTGATCTAAAGATCTTGTACTTCAAGGGAAGCTTGTTTCCTTTTTCTTTGCTTGACCTAAGCAGTTGCTTCTGAGTTTTCAAACCCCGTGCTTCAGAGACCAGAACCAGTGGTTGCTGTTCCTATCTCTGGTAAGCTCATCTCTTTCCTTCTAAACTTTGCTAGATTTCATTTTCTTTCATTTGCTCATCTACATGGCTGCCTTTTTCCCAGGCTGGGTCCAGATTCTTCACATTCCTCTTCAGCCGCAGAACTGGCACAGAATTCTAGCAAATAGCTGATGAGGACAATGTGTATTGGGGTGGTGACCACATGTTATGCAACCGCTAATGCAGACTAGTGTTAGAATCCCACTGTGGCTGTGGTGCTGCATTCCCTGGATACACTGCCGATGTGCGCATGGCAGTCACACCCATCCTACAGCTACTTGGCTTCTCGAGTGATCTGAAGCATGCAAGCTTTACTACCTGTGTCTTCAGCTCAGAAGACTTCCTCCAGAGCTCTAGACTCAGAGCCAGCTCTGTTTGATGAATCCACAGGCACACTGAATAGACATTCACATCCAATGTTTACACCAGACTCCCAGTCTTTTCCACACCAGCCCTAACCACAGTCTGCCTAGTCTCAGTGAATCAAAACTTTCCTTCCCAACTTATCAGCCTGTTTAACCCCCCTCCCCCAGCAACTCTTGATTTCTTTTTATCTGTCACACCAAGATCTAGTCTGTTTGGAGGACTGCTGACTGTGTTTTCAAACATACCTAGCATAGCAGCTGCCATGTCCTCCCTGTTCTGAGCCACCATCATCTCATCCCTGCAGGTCTTGTGGCCATCTTTCAGGACTTGAGTTGGGAGCCAGGAGTAGGAGGGAACAGAGCACTGGCCAGCTTTCTTCCTTGAACCAAGAGCTGAGAGAGAAAAATTTTGTTAAAAATGCTTCTTTGAACTAGAATTGTACTTAAAGAATAAAGCTCAAACTGGACAGAGATTAGCTGAGAACTGCTTGTTTTGCAGCCTCGTTTTGCTTTCAGCTTGTGATCTGCCTCAGTTTACTGTGTGCTGGGATTAGAGGTGTGTCAGTATAACTGAACTTCTTCATCACACTTGACCTTCAGATCTTGCGGCCCAAAGCTTAGAGGACAGGGGATAAAGCCTAAGTTTGAATCTCAGTACTAACCTAATAAGGAACTCCTGAAAGTACTTAGTGGAGATGTTCCCCTACCTCTGATCAGCAGGAAAATGTATTTCTGTGACCTGTGAGAGGAATGTGGAAAATCTCCTTGAAAAATGAATAGCCAAGCTGACTTTAGGCTGACTTCCATCTCCCTGGCTGAGCCCTGTGCTGTTACTCTGTATGTCACCTTGACTGTGCCACTATGTCCACACAGTTGTTAGACATTCTCACACACTTGGGAGGATGTTTGGAGATGACATTAACTTTGCGGTTAGTAGACGGACTGGTGCAGTGAGCTCTGCCCAGTCAGATGGAGGCCTGAGCAGGTCACAAAGGCTGACTGCTTGCACTGCATTATGGCCCTTTCCTGCCTCACTAGAAATGCTTGTGCTAGGCTGTGAGTCTAACGGCTTCTGACCAGGAGCGGTGGGTTGTTTCTCCTGGGTCTCCATTTGCTGACTGTGATTTGGTGCTGAACAGTCTTCATTACCATTCTTTAGAGTTAATTTTGTTAACTTTCGCTGTTCATTTGCTAATCCAGCCACTCATCCATCCTCACATCTTTTTGGCTGCTTTTTCTCTGGAGAACAATTGAGAAAAAAAAGTTTCCAGAAGAACTTCTTACTTCAGTTAAGTCCTTAATGAATTCTTAAAATATCCTTCCAGGATTAAAAAAAATTGTTTATTTGAGATGATAATAAAATTATATAATTTCCGCCTTCCCTTTCTTTCATCTTAATCCTTCCCATTTATCCCTCCCGTTCTCTTTCAAATTCAAGGCCTCTTTTAAAAAAAATTAGTTATGTACATTTATATGTGTATATATATATTCGTAAACACATAAGTACAGCCTGCTCAGTCCGTACAATGTTAACTTGTTCTTAGGACTGACGGTTTGGTTTTTGGCCTGGGGAAGGCTGTTTTCTCTAATCATATCATTCCTTCGTTGCTGGGAGGTAGTTGCTTTGTGGTGTTGAAGCCTCTTGGGTTTCCCCTATCCACTTGGCATGTCTATCATGTCTGTTGTTCCTTGTTCAGCTCACATTTAAGCAGTCATGTTGGTGAGACTTTATGGGTGTAGCTTCTGGCACGCCTATGAGACATAATCTTGTACCAAACTTTCCAGTCCTCTTGCTCTTACAGTCTCCAATATCCTCTTCTGACTTCTGCATGCACTACACACATGTGGTGTACACACACACACACACACACACTTACATGCATACACACATACACACATAAAATAAAAGTAAACAATTATTTAAAAAGTAAACCACCCATTAACCCATGAAGCAGGTGGATAAAAGGTAAAAGCCTTAAAAGAAATATCCTGGGATGGTAGTTGTCCCTCAGAACAATAGTGTGATTTCTCATCAGGAGAAAAGCTAACTGCCAGCTTTGATCTCTATCCTCTTTCCCTCTTGCATTAGTTACCTTTCTTGTTATCACAGAATGCCTGATATAAATGACCTAAAGTGAAGGAAGACTTTTCAAGCTCATAGCTTCGGACTTTTTAGTTCTTTCTGACAGGGAGGGGTAGTATACTAGCTCCCATAATGCCAGACAGGAAGCAGGGAGAAGAAGGGACCAGGGTTTGGACATGTCTGTCAAAGACATGCTCACAGTGATCAACTTGCTCCAGCTAGGCCCTAACTCTTAAAATTCTCGTTGCTCCTCTACCTGTCCTACAAAAGCCACCGTCTGGGAACACATAAGCCTGCAAGGGATTTAGATTGTAGCACATACCAAATATCTTTCAAGAACATTTTAGATAAAACAAAACAACCTTCAGCCTGGCAGCCATAGGCCATTGGGAACAATGGACAGTACTCAGGGATGTGCTTTGGGGTATGTGTGGTCTTGGACGGGAGGTATGAGACACACACAGGACAGTGATCGGGTACAGTGGCAAGTGTTATGCTTGAACGATAGTGCATAGTCTCAAGAAAAATTATGCAAAGTGTCAGAAATGACTCAGTGATGGCGGAGCTTTCAGCCCTCCATGGGCACTGATGGACAGACAGATCAGTATTACCAAACTCAGCAGGGATGGGGATAATTTGTCTGCCAAATACACAGAACACTGTGTCCAGCTAGAGAATGTCTGTGTTTCCTGAACACGTGGTCACCAACGAGAATTGGCAAGTTTATTGACTGTACATCAGGGAAGTTCCACAAATGTTAGACAGCCAGAGTCATATGGAGTATCTTCTTAGTGTAGAGCAGAATGAAGCTGGAAGTCAGTAAAATGCCTCATGCAGACACAAAGTGAGAGAGGCAGTCATAATAGAAGCCAGATGTAAGAGTATTACATCAAAATGGATGAGCTAATTTAAATCTTTCTCAGCCTCCCTTTCCCCCCCCCCCCCCCATATGTGCATACAGACACACAGGTACATGCATACAGTGACATGTCAGAGAACAACCCTTGGGAATCAGTTTTTTCCTTCCACTGGGGATGGAGCTCAGGTTTTCAGGTCTGTGCTGCAAGCACCTTTACCCTGCCCGTTCAGTGAGATTTATTTAAACTAGTATTTAGTAGAAGGTATAAGTGCTTATATCACAAAAAGAAGAAAGTGCAAAATGAGTGAACCAAATTTGTATCATAAGAACTTATTGGGGGGCAATGAGATGATTCATTGGGCAAAGGTATTTGTCACCAAGCTTGAGGACCCACATGCCCTTGAGAGTTGTTCTCTCATCTCATTGTGTCATGTGCCCTTCCAGTGAACAAATGAATATAGTAAGAATTTTGAAAAAGAACTGAAGAAGTTGAAACAAGTTGAAAGAAGCACAGCAGAAAAATGTCAAAGCAAAAGGGAACAGTTGGGCAGGTGGGCAGAAGACACCCAGAGGCCTGCCTGCTGGTGGCCCACCATAGCAGGAGCCACTAAAATGTCCCAGTCTGATGTGGAGAGAGAAGTGGACAGATTGTGCACCATGAGCAGAGGTGAATTGGAGATGTGAAGGTGGAGAGGAACAGCCTGATGGGAATAGCCTGCCCTGCCACCTGCGACCGTGGTGAAGTCCTGGCCTACACTGCCACTGAGAGCCATGTCTGGGTCTGTGGCCATGTTTGTGGCTCTTATCACCACCAAAGGTCATGCAAATATCCTCAATCTGGGCCACCAGCTGGAACCATCTCGATGTCAAAGGCCTATGCAGAGACAGCCCTGCCCCTCACAGACTGAGTCACTCAGGAGAGCTAGCCCCACTCCTTGTCTGCTGCAGCACTTGGGAGAGTAGACCCTGCATCATGCCTGGGTAGCACAGTGGAGCTGGGCCTGGTGTCAGGGACACTGGTAAGCTGGCCTCAGGAGTGTGAGTGTGGGAGGCTGGCCCTACACTGTGTCTATCATGGCATGGGTGAGGGAGAGATAGCCTCTTCTCCAACCCCTAGTTGCCTGTGTCAGGAAGGAGAGCTGACCTCGGGTCACGAGAGTAGGAGAACTGTCTCTGTCCCTCACCTGCTGCAGCACTCAGGAGAGCAGGTCTTGTACCTCACCTGGTTAGCACTAGTGCTGGCCCTGGTGGTGTGGGGCGCAGGTAAACCAACCGCGAGGGCATGAGAGCTGGAGAGCTGGCCCTGCCCTTTGCCAGCTGCAGCATTGGGTGAGGTAGCTTTGGCAGTACTGGAAAGCTTCCCCTGATAGTATAGGTATGGAAGAGCTGGTAGGCTGACCAACTCAGCTTACACCCAGGCTTGACTTAGCCCAACCCAACATCTGCCCCATTTATGAACTGCTCATGTTGGTTCTATGAATCTAGAGTTACATGATCTCTATGGCACAGGGCAGCAACATCATATCTGAGAGGCATCCAGATGAGAATCCAGTATTGATGCCATAGTAGAAGCCAGAGTCCTCAAACCAGACAAGTGATTCATTGCAATGAACATTTGCAAGTAAAGATGTGTGGACAGAAGAGTAAACTGTGGGACACACTGTGACACAGTATAGCTTCCAAGATAAAATTTATTTTGTGAAGGAGGTTGCAAGGAAAATGCTAAGGGATGGGGAGATGAGTGGGATAGGGGTGCATGATATAAAATGCACAAAGAATCAATAAAATATTTTTTTAAAACTGGACGTTTCCTGGTAGATCCAACAGCAGGAGTAGAAAGAATTAGCACATTTAAAATTAATCAGTAGAGTATCCAGTCTAAAGAATTGATCAAAATGAGACATGGGATATTATAATACATACCCACAAAGGAGAAAAGAAAGGGAATGAGGAAGACAAAATACTTGCTGGGCTGGAGGGTTGATGTGGAAATTAGGAGCCCTGACTGCTCTTTCAGAGGAGCCACCTGAATTCCCAGCATTCCTATGGTGGCTAATAACTATCAGTAAGTCAAGTTCCAGGGGGATCTGATACCCTGTGATGATTAATACTACCAACTTGACAGGTTCTAGAATGATCTAGGAGACAAAACTGTGGGCATGACTCTGAGGGAATTTTTAGACTGAGACTCAGAGCGAATTGGACTAAATGTGGGCAGCATCATTCCTATGGGCTGGGTCTCTGACCAAGTAAAAGGGGAGATGGAGTCCAGCACCAGTATCCACCTTTCTTGTCTCCTAAGCTTGGAAAAGCTTGTCCATTAGCTTCCTCTTCCCCGTGGTGAGCTCTGTCCCCACAGACAGTGAACCAGGGAAATCCCACCTCCCTCACACTGCTCATGACAGATAGTGGATCACAGCAAGAAAGTTCTTGAATTTAGAGCCAATAGCAGTCTTTCTTTTAAAGTGTGTGTGTATGATGTATGTGTGTGTGTGTGGTGGGGGTGGGGTAAGGTGAGTGCCACAGTCCATGTGGAAGTCAGCTCTCCTTCTGCCTCTCTCATGGTTACCAGGATCAAACTCAGGTCTCCAGGTGTGCCTGCTGGGCCATTGAGATGCCTCCTTCTCTGTCTCTCTTAGCAATCTCAGTATGAGATGCTGTCTGGGTTCCTGTTCACTGCCAGAAATGGTTTGTAGAGCAAGGAGCTAAGAAGCACCTTGACCTTTGTGAGTTTCAAAGTTGCTGGCAGCTAGACTACCACCTCCATCTGGAATATCTCCTTGGTCCTGAGGGAATCAGACCACCCATCATCTCAAGGTTGCCCTGAAATGAAAGCATGTGGAGTTAGAGGCAGAGGAACTCAGAAAGTATGGCTGTCATCCTCAGCACACACTACCACATGGCCCTCGATTCCCTTCCTCCAGCCTTTCCCTACACAGTGCCTCCTCCCCAATCCGTCTTTCTATGTTCCGGATTCTCAGCTGTGTCCCCATGTCAGGGTTCCACCATCGTTATCCAACAGGCAGATTTTGTAGTCTTTGAAGGTTACATCCAGATCTCCTGGGCGGGCTCTGAGTCTGTGACTTACTCCCAGGGGCCTCTTCTCATGCACATTGTCCAGGCTCCATGTTGTTAAGATTCATGCAGGGAGCCTTCTGCTCCAGTGGAACCCATCAGTACCCAGGAGCCACAGTTCCACCATGCACTCCACCCAGACATCAGCCACAGGGTAGAGCCGTCCATCCAGGAACCAGAAGGAGAGCACTCAAAGCATGTTTTGAATGCAAGAAGCCCGTGGCCTGTGAGCCTTTGTGGTTTTCTTAGGTCACCATTTGTATCTGGGCAGCCTCTGAGGGGCCCTGATGTGCAATCAAGCTGTGAATAATTTACTACACCTGACTAATCAGCATATATGAATGTGTTTAGCATAATGGGCTACATTAGCATTCCACAGCAGATATTAGAAATAAGTATATTTCTTAGCTTTAGTTATTTAGTTTATTTGTTTTTGACTTTTTGGGCATATACTGTAATTTAAATTGGCATCTTTAATCTTCAAATGCTTGGAGGGTTTCCTGCTAGCTTTCTGTTACTGATTTCTAATGTAAGGAGAACATGCCAGAGAACATTCTACAGATGATTCTAGTCCTTCTGAATTTGTCAAGACTTGTTTTATAGTTCAAAGTATGGCCCGTTCTATAACTGTCCCGAGTACACTCAAAGGAGAGGGTGTGTACCCTCTGCTGCTGTTGGGTAGGAGTTTGTAAATGTTAATGTTTTCTTGTTAGTTGATGGTTGTAGGATTTTTGTATGTCTTGGCTCGTTTTCTCTCCACTTGCTCGGTGGATGATTGAGAGGAGTGCTGAAGTCATTGGACCATTATTTCTGTCCTGCTCTGCCCTTTGCTTCTGACGGTCAGTGATAACCCCTCCCTATTGTTGTGTCCCTTTGATGAGCTGACCCTGTTGACATTTGTGAATGCCCCTAATGGTAAAACTCTTGCTCTGAAGACTGCTTTGATGTTGGGCTTATTGCTGGACATCACGCTTGCTTTCCATCTCGGTACTTCCAGAATACCATGCTTCCTGGTTACTTTTCTATTGCCATGGCAAACCCCCATGACTGCGGCATCTTAAAAAAGAAGCATTTTATTTGGGGGATCACAGTTCCAGAGTCTTAGAGCCCATGATCATCAGACAGGGAGCATGGAAGCGGCAGGCAGGCAGGCAGGCACGACACTGGAGCAGTAGAGAACAAGGTTGAGAGTTAGGGAAGGCATGCGGAGACAGAGGTAAGAGTGGAGTAGGCTTTTGAAACCTCAAAGCTATGACACATCTACTTTAAAAAGGCCACATCTTCTAATCGTTCTCCCAAAGTTCCACCCAACTGATGACTAAGTATTTAAATACATCAGCCTATAGAGCCATTCTCATTTGACTCACCATACTGTGTCTCTCTTTAAAGTGTCCCTCATTTTGTAGTTAGGACTTCAATAGTTATTTTGTCCTGGGAATTGACCCAGGGCCTATGTGTGTTAGGCAAGCACTGTGCCACTCACTGTATATCCTCACATCCTTAAAACATTTAAAATTTTGGATGAGGGTCTCACTAAGTTGTCTAGGCTGGTCTTGAACTTGATCTTCCTATCTCAGCTTTCTAAATATCTGAAATATAGGCTTGTGTCAATAGGCCTGACTTATTTTCTGCCTTTTGTTCCTTACTCCATTAAATTCCTGTTCTTTTCTGGATTAATTTAGTAGTTTTCAATAGTAGTGTTTTGGTTAAGGTTTTATTGCTGTGAAGAGACACAATGACCAAGGCAACTCTTATAAAGAACATTTCATTGGGGCTGGCTTACAGGTTCAGTCCATTATCATCATGACAGGAAGCTTGGCAGGGTGCAGGCAGACAAGGTGCTGGAGAAGAAGCCGAGATTTCTACATCTTGATCCTAAGGAAGGAGGAGATTCTCCTCTGCAGACAGCTAGGAGGAAGCTGTCTTCCACACTGGGCTTGAGCACTAGCAACTCCAAGCCCACCCCACATCGACACACTTCATCTAACAAGGCCACACCTCCTAGCAGTGCCACTTCCCATGGGCCAAACATATTAAGACCATCACAAGTAGTAATTTTTTGTCTCTCCATTATTGCCTTATCAGCTTTAACTTTTTTTTTTCTCCTGGTTGTGGCTTAGGTAATAAAATTGGTCTGTTTAAAGTATGCTAGCTACATTCTGATGCTGCTACACCCATATCAATAGCAAGAAGCTTGCAGACTTCTATCCTTCTACTGGTGTTATCATCTGTCTTAGTTTCATTCCCTGTTGCTGTGATGCAGTACTCTGACAAGAGCAACGTAAGGGCAGAAGGCTCATTCTGCCTGCAGTTGAAGGAGTCCATTATGGCGGGAAGTCAAAGCAGCAGGAGCTTGCAGCAGCCCTTCCCACTGTCCAGAAGCAGGCAGCTATTGCTTGCCTGTTAGTGCTCAGATGCCTTCTCTACACAGTCCAGGAACAGGAGCACAGTAGCCAGAAGTGTGCCTAGGGCCTCTCCCCACAGGATCCTTGCTGGTATTGACATCCTCTCCCCAGCATGGCCCATCAAGCTCGGTGAAGCTCTAGGAGAATGTTCTCCCATTTCCTACTAGGAAGCTAATTCAGAGAACAGAAACGCTGCCTCTCCTTCCTTGCCCACCCAGGAGGCTCCGTTCTTGATCCTCGTTCCTCTGCCTGAGCTTATGTGTTTCTCTGTGCCAGGCTGAATTTATTAGTGAAACTTACATCTAATGGGAAATGTGAAAATTACATGCTGCCTCCACTCTAATAGACGGCACACCATTCTGAGGGCTCTGTGCTCATGGCATTTCTGCCCACTTGAATGTGTCTTGCACGTATCAGAGTGGGGCTCAGGCTCTGCACTGCGTCAGAGTAGAGCTACCTGCCACAACAGTGTGTCTGGAAGAGCAGCCTCGTCCCTTTGCCTAGCTGGCTAAGCAGTGCCTCTTCCACTGCCTTCCCTGTGATCTGCTAACTGCAGCATCACTTGGAAAGTGCAGATTTTGTGAGCGGGAAGTGAGGAATCTGTTGCTAGAGTGTGATTTAGAAGCAGACAGCACTGCTTGTGGAGTAAGTCAGGCGGCTGCATTCCATCATAAGATGTTTTTAATTTATTCTAAAGTGTGAGGAATAGTGTTGTTTTGGGTTTGGGAAAGAAAACACTAAAAATATGAAGAGGCTGGTGATCTGCTCCTACCAGCATGTCTCCTAAGTGTCTGGGTGATGGGCTTTGTCTTCCCAAGCCTTCACAGTCCGTGAAGCCTTTCCACATTCCCTTATTCTGTAGTTCTTGGGGAATGGCACCGTTGTGTTGCTGATCTGCCATTTTCTGATACCTGTGCTGCTACCTTGGAACTTGCTGGCTTTGTGAGAGAGCTGGTATTCTGAGGCATGTTTCCTTGGTCTCCCACATAAGTCAGTGATAGAGCCTCCATTGCTTTACCAGCCTTGCTGTGGGTGGCACTTAGAGGGGCCAGCTCCACCTATTACTGCAGTATTCTAAGTGAGCAGAACTGAGCTTTTCCCTATGGAACACATGTCCAGGTAGGACGATTTGACAGTAGACACACAGAAAACGTTTGTGGTACAGTGAGCAGATGAAGTGGAGTGGGCTAGAGATGACATATGAGGCTGCTTCTCTTGGTGTCTGAGTAGAGCAAAGAACAAACTATGCAGAGAGCTATGAGGTGGTCAGTAGGCACTGGAGAGGACCTGAGTGCATTGGGCATTTTAGGAGTAACCGGAGGACAGTGTAGCTATAGTGTGTGTGTGTGTGTGTGTGTGATTCAAGAGGGGTGACCAGAGGGTTGATGGAGTCAAATTACCTGTGAAGACGCAGGCAATAATCTGAATAGAGGAGGCCTTGGTCATAGCTGGTTCTGACTGCTGGGCAGGAGCTAAGAGGAGTCATAGGGACCTTGTAGGGTGAGGGGGCCAGTGCAGCCTACAGTAGGCAGTGGTTCTGGAGACGGAAGGGAGTTGAGTCAGGATGGTACCTAGGGTTTCAGTTTCCGTGTTTGGGCCAGGGATTGTGCTGTTGTAAGGAGCAGGAATAAACCAAGAGTTCAGGTTAGTTCATTTAAGCCTAAGACATCTGCTAGCTGTTCCCAGGAAGGCAGCATCCATAGCTGGGTTTAGGGCTGGGAGGCAGAAAAGCGCTGGTTCCAGAAGATGTATTGGGATACTCGGGAAAGGGCTTCTGGCCAGGCTGCTCTATCCTCCGTATCCCCCCCCCCCCCGATTTACTTATTTTATGTATGTGGGTACACTGTCGCTGTCTCCAGACACATCAGAAGAGAGTATGGGATGGTTATGAGCCACCATGTGGTTGCTGGGAATTGAACTCAGGACCTCTGGAAGAGCAGATGGTGCTCTTAACCACTGAACCATCTCTCCAGCCCCAGTATGACTTCTCTTATGAGCTCCCAGCTGAGATAAGGCTTTGTTAGAGTTTGAATACAAGTTGTTCCCCACAAGCATTTTTCTGAGTTTTCATTTTTCTTTATGGTTAAATAAAATTCCATCATATATATATACACCATATTTTAAATTTTTATTTTAAATGTTTGTTTATTTATTTATGCACACATGTGCATGTACACAGGTGGGCATGGTGTATATGTGGAGCCAGAGGACAATGCCTGTGAGTTGTCTCTCTCCTTTCATTCTGTGGGTCCCAGGGATCAGCCTCAGGTCTTCAGGCCTTGAGGGAAGTACTTTTACTCACTGGGTCATCTTGCTGGCCTCATATGCACCACGTTTTCATTATCCATTCATCCATTTTAGACATGTAGCTCATCCATTTGTTTTGCTATTGCGAATAGAGTAGCAACAAAATGTCTATGTAAGCCTGGAGTGGTGGGGTGGTGGGGCCAGGTTGTATGGAATTTTTTTTTTGGTGTGTGTGTGTGGGGGGGACTTCCACACTGATTTCCATAATGGCTATATCAGTTTATATTCCCAACAATGAAGAAGGATCCCTGTCTTCCACATTCTCAAGCATTTGCTGTCATTTGTCTTGTTGATTAGTTCTGGTTGGTTTGTGAACATGGGATTTCTTTTAACATAGTGCTCACCTTTAGAGCTGAAGTTTCAGGCTGTTTTGAACTGCCTGGTGTGGTGCAAGAGTATCAAGTATTCCTAACCACTAAGCCATCCTCCCGCCCCAGCCACAGTCCTCTGTTCCTCCTCTCTAGAGTAGCATATTCCCACTGGCATGTCAGGGCCGTCTGGGAGAAATGGAAGATTTCTTTCTTTCTTTCTTTCTTTTTTTTTTTTTTTTTGTGGCTTTGTGTGCTTGGGCAGAGCATCACTGCAGTGAGGGCATGGCTGAGGAGGTTCTTTTAACTGACTTGGCCTTCCCGATGTTGCTGGTGATAACTATGGTGACCAAGACAGTGTTATCCTTATCATTTGGTTATGCCACTGGTTCTAGTTCTCACTGCTGTGGAGACATTTGTGCAAGAAGCTGAGAACCTGATGTCCATCTGGAGTCTCAGCATTGTGTCACAGTTGTCGGTGCCCTCTGTTACACCTGTTCTAGATGGCTGGCCTGTGTGCTCTGCCTCATGTTCTGCCCTCACAGGCCCACATGATTCAGACATGGAAGTACCAGCAGCGAGCTTGTCCCATCTGAGGAGGAGGTGCATTGGGATTCAGAGGTGTGGTTTTCCCAAGGACTATGGAGAAAATAGCCCCTCAAATACAGGGAGGGGGCAGGACACACATGGAGGAACCAGAGGGAAAACACAAGCACAAGTTACTTCATTCGTTGATTGTTTGGGCTTTTGTAATAAAATCGCCTGTTTTGTTTTGTAATCTTTGAGTGTTACCATAGGGACAAGAAGTATTTCCCCCTAAGGCTCATGTATTAAAGGCTTGGATCCCAACTGGTCACACTATTTTGGGAAGTTCTGGAAACTTTAGGAGGTAGGGTGTAGATGGAGGAGGTATCTCTAGGGCTGGGTTCCTAGGGACTATGTCTTGTTCTGTACACCCCCACACCCCCTAAATTCAGGGACCTGGGGACCATGTGTTCACCCTGCATCACCGCAGGTGTGAATCAGCTATGAGCTATGTGCTGACATTGTGAGCAGAAGTCCCTCCTTTAACTGCTTCTTCCAAGCATTTTGTTCACAGCTACAGAAAAGTGAAAGCTGATTCTGGAGGTGGAACCTTGGCTGTGATGAACATGACTTACACATCTTAGCCTTTGGAGCTGGTGGGCAAGAGGGAGAAGGGCTTTTAGAGATGAGGCTAGAGAGGCACCAGACTGCTGCAGGCAGAACAGAGCGCCAGCATATCCACAGGGATGCTGAGCTGCAGAGACCTGTGCTCTGAGGCTTCCAGTGGGAATGAAGACTGTGCTTGGGATTGGACCCAAGGTCATTTATGCTCCCTGTAATATGGGATTTGTCTGTGCTCTGCCCATGCCCTAAGACTTAGGGTAAGTGGAGTTTACAGGGCCAGGTTGTGGCAAGAGCCTTGCTGGCTGCTCTTAGTGAGACTGACAATGAGAGTTAGGAGTAAAAGAGAGACTGAGAGGACTCGGAAAGCATTTGACCAGAGAAGCAAATTTAAAGTTGGGACCAAAGTAGAGTGTTACAGATTATCGCCCTCCAAAAAGTTTCATTTCACAAGGACAATAGGGATGATGTGACAGGGGCATCTTCGTCCCAGCTGTGGCAGACTCAAAGGCATAAAAAAGTGAATTCATTTGAGACTTTCCTTCCAGGAGACAGTGCCTCTGAGTCACCCTTCTCGGGTCTCATCACCTAGGACAGTGTTTCCCCTCAGCTCTGCAGGCTCTCAGAGGCTGCTACAGCTAGCTGTGGGTCACAGGGACATGGTTGTTCACTGCTTGAGCCAGTGGCAGACCTTGATGTCATCCAGCTGATGCTGGCCTTTCAGATATGCAGAATGCAAGAGTTATGGGCTCATAGAGGTATCACTAGATTCACAGGAAAACCTGGGAGAGCAGGTAATATGTAGCACAGGTGAAACCTTCACAGGAAGCTCATAGAGGACGGGGTGAAGCCAAACATGAAGTGGAGACTTGAAGAAGTTAGAGATGCCAGGGAGTGAAACCGGTGTGAAGGAAAGCTGCAGGTAATGAGGTGAGCCATGTAGGCTGTGAGTGACAGGGCCATAGGGGTGTGGCTCCCCAAGATTTCTGAGGCTCACATCCATCATCACTTGCTCCAGATGATAGACATGGAAGCTGCAGGACTTAACATTTTCCTTCCTGATTTTAGTCTTTGGTCACTCCTTCCTTTCTGTTCAGCCTTCCTCCTCATCTGGAATAGGAATGTTCATTCAGTGCTATTGCATTATGGGAATGCGCTGTGAGTTTGCCTTGAGTCCAGAGGATGTTGAGCTTATCCTTCTGAACAGCATTAGCACTGTTAAGACCACAGTGGTTCTTAGAGATGGACTGAAGTTATTTTGTGTTGTGGTGGACATGAACCTTTTTGGGGGCCAAGGGCAGAATCATAACATGTGAAATGCCATTCTGAAAAACTCAGTCTTTAAAACACAGTGGAGAAGTGGTAGCCTGTTTTGGGAGCTTCTAGAAACTTCAGGGGGTGGGACCCAGATGGAGGAAGTGGTCACTGAGAGTGTGTTCTTGGCAGTGGTATTTTTCTTCACTGCTTTCTGTCTGCTGTGCAGTGAGCAACTGCTGCCATGTGCTCTGGGACTATGGTTCTCTGCTTCACCAGAAGCCCAGAGGCAACAGCCAAGGGTTATGGACTGAAACCTTTGAATCTGCATGCAAACTAAATGATTCTTCTAAGTTAAGTTCTCAGCAATTTGTTCAAAACTATAGAAACCAATTAACACAGGATAGTTTGATGTACACAGTTTTCAAGAGCAGCTAAAACTCAACCCCAGAGCAGATGAGAACTTTAGTTGCTTATAGGTTAGCTGACTGAAGGAAAGGGCATGAGGGAACTTGATGGGGTGGAATTGAGTGTCAGAAAGTAGTCATCATCTGTAATTTCTAATTTTGCTTCGGTGAGACAACACAAGAAAACTGTTCTTAGCCATCAAAGTTCACATTGTACACACTACTAATCCGTGTTCGTGTATGTCGACTCTCACTAGCTCCAGTCAACCTTTGCTGGCCTTTCCCTTCTCAGTACAGCACACCTTCCCTTTCTCTTGTCCAAGATTCCTTTTCTACCCAACACTTCATTCCTGTTTCATTGCTCATATTTATAGGAAACTTGCAAGACTAGTTATATTAGTCAGGGCTCACTAGAGCTAGCTCTGTGTGTGTGTGTGTCTGTATTTTACTAAATCTGCTTACAAGCTGTGGTCTGGATAGTCCAACAATGGCTGCCTCATGATGGAAAGAAAGGCCAAGAATCTAGAAGTTCTCCCATCCACGAGATTGGATGTCTTTGCAGACCCAATCTGGTGCTGGAGTCTGGGAGGGAACCTGGACAGCCGCTAAGTCTACACTGGGCTCCTGAAGAAGTTGGATTTAATACCAGCTACAACAGGGTAGATGAACTTGCCATCAAGAATGGGGGCAAGTAGACAAAAGCAATAGCTTCAATCTTCATGTCTTTTTATGTGGGCTGCCAGTAAAAGGTATGACCTGGATTTAGGGTGGTCTTCCCACTTCAGTCTGAACAAGAAAATACTCACAGGCATGCCTAGAAAGTTGGGCTTTAGTTGATTTCAGATGTAGTCAAACTGACAGCCAAGATTAGCTGTTATACTAGTGTTACACATGTTAGTGAATTACACAGTCCAGAAGTTATCCCTGGTGTAATTTACTGCCTGCTTGTTAACCCTCATTAGAACATCTTACCATTTCCCATGATGTCCTTCCATCAACATTTTCAAAGTTTATCCTTGTTATAACATGGGTCAGCACTTTATGTTTACAGTATGGATGCCCAGAGTGTGTGCATCCGTCGTCCAATGGGCACGTGGGTCATGAGCTGTGACCCACGCTGCTGGAGTGTGCCTACACGAGTCTTTGTGCTATCTAGTCATTTCCCTCACTCGAGCACGACTAGTGTTCCCCTTCACATTAAAAGACTGTTCCCTTGGAAACAGGTCTCTAAAGCTGACAGTTCTCTTTTGTTCAATGTGTGGGAAGTGCAGCATCACTTCCTCTGAGAAGCCCACTACTTAGGAGTCACTTCTTTTATGTTCAGCATAGACTCCCAAGGTTTGGCTATGTTCTAGATCATAGTGCGTGTTTCAGTGTTTTGGCACCCTATTTTTTGGCTTAATCAGGTACATGCTCTGTCAGTGTTTCCCAGCTGTTTCCAGCCTTCCTCATTTTGCTCTCTTATTGTACAGAGCTGTGAACATTGTGTCTTACCAGTTCCCTTGGGGTTTTAATGTCATCTTTCTCTTGCTAGCTCACATTACTTCATTCCATTTTCCTGTCTTTTCCTCTACTCATCTTTCATTTCTTTGTTTTTCTGTGCTTGTGTGCACAGGAACACATTGCCACCAAGCAGATGTGAACTAGCACAGGCAGCTTTTTTATGTGGGTTCTGGGGTCACACCTGAATGGCTGGGCCTGCCTGGCTAACACTCTACTCACTGAGGCGTTCTTCGGGCCCTCACAGATTTTCTTCACCTCTCCCTTTAATTCTCTCTCTAGTAACAGCTTTGTCTCAGTTACTGTATTTTCAGTTCTAGCTTGCTTTGTTACCAAGTATACCTTCTCTTTATTTGCTAGGATTATTTTTAAGACTTTACACCTTTGTTCATTGAGGAACTCTCATGGTGGCTGCTTTAAAACCATTGTATTAACCTGTCACTGCACTAAAATACCCAAGGCAGGTTAATTTGTAAATTTTAAAAATGCTTATTTTGGTTCATGGGTTTGAGGGTCAATGCCTTAACAGCTCTGTTCATGTTCTGGTAAGGAACCCCTGAGCTGCATCCTGTTGTAGTAGACAACTCAGGTCTATGTGTGTCTTTATCTACTTTTATGAAGCTACCAGGGTTCAGTCACTAATGATTGAATTAATTCCCAAAGGCCTTACCTCTAAAAGCAATTAATATATTATTTACACTTTAACACTACTAACAACTCATGAATGGCATTTAGATTCCCACATGAGTTCTGGGAGGGAGCAAGGCCTCTAAAGGCAGGGGTCCTATAGACCCTTTTAAGACAGTAGTAGCATGTCCCCTCTGTGTGAGACAGTCCTAGCATGTCCCCTTTGTTTGGTGATCCTTCATAATATTGCCTCACCTGTCTCTAAGTGCCAGGTTTCTGTGACTGGGACTGAGTTCTGTATTACTCTTCTTTCTACATGGTCTATGATAGTTTCCCTCCCTTCAACTATTGTCACAGTGACTGAGCTCTTACAGTGTCATCATGAGGTTATCCCTATTGGCTGTACCCTTGGCTGCATTTATCTCATGACTCCAGTCTTATCCTTTCTAGGGGTCCACAAAGCTCTTTCTAGCATGCCTAGTGTCAGTGAGGGTGCAGTAGAACCACCAATAGGCTGACCACTCTACCTAGACCACTCCACAAGTAGAAGGAAAGGTTTAGTGGGGAATCTAACTTCCAGGCTGTCTCAAAGTAGGGGGTAGAACAGCCAAAACTCTGGGAGAAGTCGTGTTAGTTTTAAGGAGACAGCTAGCAGAGGGGGAGGGAGGCATGTAAGCCAGAACAGCCTGGGAGTTAGAGCAAGGGGAGGTCTGATGTGGGCCAGAATAGCCTGGAAAGTACCAAGGGACTTTAATCTGTTACAGGTTTGTCTGACTGAGTTAATCAGGAACTAGATGCTCCTGCCAGAGGCAGTTGACTGTAAGGGGTGGGTAAGGGAAGTGATGGCTTTTCCCAACAAACAGAAAGCAACTTTACAAGGGTTCTGAGGAATGTGGAGTTTAGGCTTTTGTTTGCCCACAGCGATCCTCCTGTTGACCTGGTCAGAGTCCAGCCTGAGCTGAGGCAGACTGTGTCATTGAGGACATTGTCAGCAGCACTGCCATTTGGGGGCCTGTGCTGGATCCAACACCTAGTTATTTTGTTCCTCCTGCAGTTTCTTTATATTTGTATTGTAGTAGCCTTATGCATATAAAAGGGGCCTTTTACTTACAGGGTAAATGAGCCTTACTCTGAGTTTTGCACATACAGTGAATTAATTTATATATGTATTCACTTTACATCCTGATCACAGCCCCCCTCCCTTTTCTCCTCCAAGGTGTACCCTCACAACACCCTCCCCCCATTACTCCCTTTCCTTCTCCTCAGAAGTACCATGGGTACCAGCCTGCCCTGGCACATCAAGTCACAGCAGAACTAAGTGCATTCTCTCCTACTGAGGCCAGACAAGGCAGCCCAGCTAGGGGATAGGGATCCAAAGGAAGGCAACAGAGTCAGAGACAGGCCCCTCCCACCCCACTCCCCACCCCCACTCCAGTTGTTAGGAGACTCACATGAAGACCAAACTGCACATCTACTACAAATGTGGGGAGGGGGGAGGCTAGGTTGAGCCCCTGCATGCTCCTTGAAAGGTTGGTGGTTCAGTCTCTGTGAGCCCCCAAGGGTCCAGGTTAGTTGACTCTGTAGGTCTTCCTGTGGTGTCCTTGACCCCTCTGTCTCTTCCCATCCTTCTACCTTACCCCCCCACTCTTTCACAAGACTTCCTGAGCTTGGCTGTGGGTCTCTGCATCCTTCTTTCTACCAGCTGCTGAATGAAACCTCTCAGAAGACATAGTAAAAATGGCCATCTTACCAAAAGCAATCTACAGAATCAATGCAATTCCCATAAGGTTTCCAACCCCGCTCTTTACAGAGCTTGAGAGAACAATTATCAACTTCATATGGAAAAACAAAAAACCCAGGATAGCTAAAATAATCCTATTCAATAAAAGAACTTCTGAAGGTATCACTAACCCTGATTTCCAGCTGCACTATAGAACAATAGTAATAAAGACCTTATAGTATTGGGATAAAAACAGACAGGCTAGTCAATGAATTAGAATTGAAGAGCCAGAAATAAGCTCAGATATCTATGGATACTTGAGTTTTGACAAACCAAAGCATACAATGGGGGAAAAAAAGCTTCTTCAACAAATGCTGGTGGTCTATCTAGATACCTGCATGTAAAGAATGCAAATAGATTCATATTTATCAACTTGCACAAAACTCAAGTCCAAATGGGTCAAAGACCTCAACATAAAACTGGATATACTAAATTTAATAGAATAGAAAGTAGGGAAATGCCTTGAACACACTGGCACAGGAGATAATTTCCTGAACTGAACACCAATAGCTCAGGCACTAAGACTAACAATAAATGGAACCTCATGAAACTGAAAAGCTTCTGTAATGTAAAGGGCACCATCAATAGGACAAAATGGCAGCCTACAGAATGGGAAAAGACCTTCACCAACCCTACATCTGATAGAGGATTAATATCCCAAATATATAAAGAACTCAAGAAATAACACTTAAAAACCAAATAACCCAATTTAAAAAGGGGGTACAGGGGACTGGAGAGATGGCTCAGCAGTTAAGAGCACTGACTGCTCTTCCAGAGGTTCTGAGTTCAATTCCCAGCAACCACATGGTGGCTCACAACCATCCGTAATGAGATCTGATGCCCTCTTCTGGTGTGTCTGAAGACAGTTACAGTGTGCTCATATACATAAATAAATCTTAAACAAAGAAACTAACAAACAACAGGGTACAGAGCTAAACAGAGAATTCTCGACAGAGGGGTCGCTAATGGCCAAGAAGCACTTACAGTAGATAATTTAAGTATTGGCAAGACAGCAATACCCTGCTGTCATGACGCTTTCGTCTGGTGGGCAAGGAGAGAAGGACATTTTGTAGAAGTGGTGCACACTGACTATCATTGCCCCATGGTCTCTGGCTGCTGCAGGTGTGATTTTAAGAGGGTCTGGGAGTTGTAGTAGAGAGGCCTAGGTGGCAGAAGTAGGTCTGAAAGGTAATTCCTTGGGAGTGTCTTGTCCCTGGCCTCTTTCCCCGTGCTCTGCTCTCAATGCACTGAGGTTAAAAAGCCCTCCCAGCACATGCTTCCATCAACACAATGCTCTGCCCAAGCATAGGAAGCCATGCAACTGTGCGCTGGGCTTTCCAAAACCACAAGTCAAAAGGAAACTTTCTTCAGTTGTATTTGTTAGATATGTTGTCAGAGAGGAGAAGGGCCCTCTAAGTGTAGGGAATGGAGACGGTGAGTGAATAAGGAGGTGATATGAGATTTGATGCATTCTTTGAGTTTCCATCTCTGTTTAAGTCCATCTACTTTCTACCTTTTCTGTTAGAATATGCCATGGTCTGAATTGTGCCCCACAGGCTGAAGGCCTGATCTGAGGAGGTCACTGTACTTGGAGACAAGGTCTTTCAGAGATAATTAAGTTAATGAGTTTACTTATCCAATCTGACGCCTTTATGAGAACAGCCATAGACACACAGAGGGGCAGCCGTATGAGGACATGGGGAAGATGCTGGCTGCACACTAAGGAGAGGCCTGAGGAGCAGCCAGCTGCTGGCACCTGGCTCTCTGACTTCAGCCTCCAGGACTGTGATGAATAACTTTCTTTTGTTTACACCCCTTCTCTGTGGTGTTGCTGTGGTAGCCAGTGCTACCCCGAGCATATTAATCAGCGGTGTAAATTCTCTGTGTGTGTCTGCATCTGTTTCTGATGCTTGGTCTCCACACCTCCTCCTTTTCTTTTTAAAGATGTTTTTATTTTATCTCTTATAACTGATTTATTTTATGTATATCTGTGCACCTCTTACATGCAGTGTCTGCTCTGGAGGCCAGAAGAGGGCATCCGATTCTCTGGAACGGAAGCTGCATGTGGCTGTGAGCTTTCGTGAGTGCCAAGAACTGAACTCAGGTCCTCTGCAAGAACAGCAAGTGTGCTTAATGGCTAAGCCACATCTCCAGCCCCTGCTTTTTCTTCTTAGTATGCCATGTAAAGTTTTAGCTGAAAGCTGGGTTAACCAGAGTAGCAGAGGAATGCTCCTGAGTAGTGGCACTTACGTGAGACTAACAGAGGCTTGCAGCAGAGGCAGGTGTGTCCTAGGACACTCTGGCATAGTACAGAGCTCGAGGTAAGGAGACACTTTCAAACGTAAAGTGAAGATTATGTAAGGTCTTGTGAAACAGTACTCCTTGGCCACAGGGATCAATAAAGTGACGAGAGTCAAGGTTCTGCATGCTGCTAGCAGGCAGTCCTTGAAGAAGTACTTTCCAGACAAGGCTACAGTGACCTCAGTGCAAAACTGGTCCCTGCAGTCTGCCATGAACCTACATGAGAACACTCCCCGCCCCCTTCATACCATCCAGAGTTCTTTCATTCATTTGGTTTGGAATTGACAGCTCAACACAGTACTATTTTTTTTTTTTTTAAACAGGGGTTTGGGGATTGGAGGGGTGTCTTTTTTTTTTAATTTTTTTTATTATTATAAATAAGTACACTGTAGCTGACTTCAGATGCACCAGAAGAGGGCATCAGATCTTATTATGGGTGGTTGTGAACCACCATGTGGTTGCTGGGATTTGAACTCAGGACCTTTGAAAAAGCAGTCAGTGCTCTTACCTGCTGAGCCATCTCCCCAGCCCCAGTACTATCTTTTGATTCTGACAGCTTTTGTATGGGACACGCTTTCCTGGGTAACAGGAACTGAGGGAGCTAGATCTTTACACTGAGATTCTCTGTTAATCTAGATGGGATTTGTTGTGCCTAATTGTAGGGCTCTTGTTTGTTCTCCCCTGTTGCCTTTTGGATTTCCTGGGACTTCTTTCTGAAGTGAGATTTATGTCTGTCAGTTCTCTGAGCTGTAGACCCCCGTGTTACAGTAGTTGGTATCAGTGTGAAGTACTGTGTGGGAGAGGAATAAATATGTTCTGTCAAAAGACAAAAATTCAGTCTTAGTGACATGTGTCTCTGGGCTGTAACTCACCAATATTTCTCCTCTAGATGAGTCAGAGCCACCCTTTCCTCAAGTGTGACCAGGCCCTGGGGATCTTTTTCTGAGGACCAGCTTTGCTATGTAGAGCACCCAGGACATGTTACATGATAGGGGTCTTCCTTTCTCTCTGTCACAGTTTCTAGATGACAGTGAGAACCTGGTGAGATGCCTAAGGCAAACCCAGTCCTAAGGCCATGGACCCCTGGGAGGTCCCCATGGCCCCAGCTGTTTCTTTGCCAGGGAAGTAGATGTGACTGACTCCAGATTTCACAGTGATGGTACTGTTGGATTCCAACCCTCTGACGGATCAAGTTCATTGCTTTGGTTGTGAGGCTGCAGAGACAGTTTTCAGGTGCTGTGTATGTCACTGGTGAAATACTCAGCTGAACTTTGAGGAAAGGCAGTTGAAATAGAGGAAAGGTGTACTGGGTGAAAGGACAGAATCGTAATGGGGAAAGCAAGGGCAAGGCAGTGTTCCTAGTGTTTAGGAAAGACTGCACACAACCTGAGGGGAGCCATGGGGAAGCAGTAGAGCTGGTGGGGGAGACTTCTGCCATACACAAGGCTGTGTTCTTGTCAAAAGTGCGAAGCAGAGAGGGGTGCATTTTGATTTCCATTTAGAAAGTATCATTGTTGCCACAGGAAGATTCGGAAGTGGAAGTGTTAACTAGGGCCTCTGAGGCTCACTGGATGAGAGCTGTCTGGGGTGTAGCCATTATAGACTTAGGCTGTGCTGGGAGGAAGAGCAGCCACGGCTTCTGATGGGTGAGAGTGTCAGTGCCCACTTAGTGCGAGGTGGACTTTGACACTGTATAAGCAGATGTGGCATCAAATACCCAAGGTGAGCTTCCTGGCAGGCTGCTCAACAGGAAATCTGGATTCCAGAGAGAGGAGGGTTAGGGGAACAGATGAGCAGCACGGGTGAGGTCACCTAAGGAGACAAGTGGGGAGGAGGACAGTGGGGCAGAGGCAAGTGCATGAGAGGAGCAGTGAGGAGACATGCTGTAGGCGATGGAACGGGGCTTCCCAGTCACTCTCCAGGGCCTGGAAGGGAGTGCTAGTGTGTCGGAGCACTAAAGAACTGGGCAGTGCCAATGTGGAGATCAGTGGGGACCTGGAGATGTGCCACCTCAGGCACTGAGGAGTGGCAGTGTGACTGCAAAGTAAGGAACAGTGTGAGTCAGAGCAGGAATGGTAGCAACAGCAGCCAGTCCTAGAGTCTCCTGAAAGGAAGCAAGAGGCAGGTGGGGTCTGCAAGTGAACTGGGGCTGTGGAGAATGGTTCTACACCCCCCCCCCACACACACACACCCCACACACTGTTCTCTGAAGTTTGGAAGCACAAGGCTGAGGCTGCTGCTGGAACAGACTATATTCTTAGGTGTCCATGGTGCCTTGGAAGTGGCCAAGGGTCCCAGAGGAAGATAACTGCAGGTGTGTTCCAAGTGCTTGGCCACTGGCTAGAAATCCTGGTGGGGACAATTATTGTTGCAGTTGAAACAAATGCCCTTGCCTCAGATGAGAGGGACAGCTTGCTGGATTCCTTCACGATAATTTTAATCATTAAGCACATTGGATGGTTGAAAAGAATCGTAAACTATTACTAATATGTGGACAGAGATGATTTATTTTTGGTGATTGTGAAGAATTTTTATTACACATCATTGCTTATTCTCAATTAAGTTAATTTGCATGTGATTTGGAATATGAAATCTAATATACAGAATATGTGCATAGAAATAGGATTCTCATTAAATTCATATTTTATTTAAAAGCCTTGTGCAAATTCATTTATCATTTCTATATTAGAGCCCTGCTGATCCCTGTCAAATGCCCTGTGCCCACTGCTGCTTGCTTCTTATGGGTACTGGTGCTAGTCTGTCTGCTCAGGCTTCCCCCCATGAAACTTATTCCTCAGAATTGCTTGTTGACTCCTGGTAACAAAGGAAGAGAGTCTTCCATCATCCCCCATCCCAGAACAGTCATAGCTTGAGTCAGATTAACATTGATTTTTTTTTTTTTTGCATTATTATGGCTGCTATTATTCATACCTAAGTCTTAAATGATTTCCTTTTCTTCCAGGTTTTTATTTTGGCAATAATTTTCTCATTTTGTATATTTTTCTTTACTACTACTACTATTGTATTTGTGCATGTATTCTTATATGTACACACATCTGTATGTGTAAGGACAGGGATCAACCTTAAGTTGAGAGACAGGGTTTCTCTGAGACTTGTAGCTCACCAATAAGGCAAGGCAGGCTGGCTGGCCAGCAAGCCCCAGAGATCCTCCTCTCACTCTGCCTCTCTGGTGCTGGGATACAGGTGTGTGCTATCAGGCCTGGCTCAGTTAGCCTGGTTCCTACGTGTTAATTATCTACCTAACCTTCAATTCTCCCCATTATCCAGTCTCCTCGGAAGAGGTTTTTCTCTCCCGTGTGCCCATAGTTTCCTGTTCCTCACAGCCTCGTCTTGCTCCTGGGGAGCTCTAAGGATCCCCCTCCCCCTGCCGCCTCCTCCTTGCTTTGTTGGCTTGTTTAGGTTGGACCATGCCGTCTGGTATCCCTGGAGAAGAGCTGAGGACATGCTTTGTGTCTGAATCCTTCTCACCTGGGCATAGAGTCTAGGGAGAAGGCATCTCCTCATTCTGTTCTGACGCCCAGTGCTGCAGAGAAGTTTTGGTGGTGGTGGGTTTTGTTTGTTTGTTTCTGAGACAGGATTCACTATGGAGTCTTTGTACCTACCTGATCTGCTTTTAGAATCGTTTGTAATTCCTGTTTTGTTATCTAAAGTTCTAGCTTTCATGATGACACCTCCATCCCCTGTACTGCTGTACTTGGTTCTAGTTTATCTCAACCCTGTATTGTATTCTCTGAACTCCTATATTTTATGCATTTTAAATCAATTTGTCTGAAAACTAAAAGGACTCTTTCAGTTTGCATAATGCATGCCCCTCCCTTCTGAGTGACTCTGAGTTATCAAGTCAGTGCACACTGGTGGCTGTCTCTGCTGGCTAGTTCTCTTGCCTTGTGGGAGCTGTCCCCAACCCAGCCTTTGCCCATCTGTCAGTAGCACTGCTTCTGAGAGTCCCTCAACTCCATTTTCTAGGCTTCCTGATGAAGTTTTTCTTTCTGTGATCATGTTTTAATTTCCACAGTCTCTGGTTTGGGAGTATCTGATTCTTTCTCCGTGGGTGGTAGGGCATCTTTAGGTCCTTGAGGAAGGCCTTTTCCTGCAGCATCTCTCTCCTTCCCCCTCCAGTCATCCAGGAAGGGCGGGCGTGGGGAACTGCCCCAGGGCCTAGGATCCACTGCTGTTTTGTTTTATAAAGTCAGGCAGATTAGTTGTAGACTACATGAAGTAGCATCCTTGGATTGTCTGCCTCTGGATTCTTCAAC
Source organism: Mus caroli (assembly GCF_978045245.1). Lineage (NCBI taxonomy): Eukaryota > Metazoa > Chordata > Mammalia > Rodentia > Muridae > Mus > Mus caroli. The sequence goes on from NW_028227273.1 coordinate 61,912,751, forward strand.
CCTCTTCATTTATTTCCAGGCCAACCCCTTGGTAATTCCATGTAGTCTTAAGAACTGTGGGTCTGGGCTGCCAGTGGAGCCACAAGGCCTTGACTTTCTTTTTGAATTACCTCGGCTCTTGCAGTCTTTTACCTTTCCTGTAAGACCAAGAATGGGTTGTTGATTTTTAAAACTGTATGTATGTATGTGTATGTATGTATATGTATGTATGTGTGTGTGTGTATGTATGTGTGTGTATATGTTGCGTATGTTTCATTCATTCATGCATTCATTTTACATGCATGAGTGTTTGCATGTCTGTGTACCATGTGTATGCTTGGTACCTGCAGAAGTAGCAGAGTGCATGTATTAGAGTCCCTGCAGCTGAAGTTATAAATACTGTTAGCCACTATGTAGGTGCTGGGAATTGAACCCCGGTCCTCTGGAAGAACAACCAGTGTTTTTAACTGCCAGGCTATCTCCCTAGTCCTGTTTTGTTGATTTTTACAAAAATGTTTACTGGGATTTTGATTGGAATTACATTGCATATGTAGATAAAATTGAAGAGGTTTGGCATTGTAAGCCTCTCGAGACATCTTGTCCATAAATGTTATTATGGCCTCCGTCTTAGTTGGGCTGGAGGCTTGGTCCTCAGTGGATGAGACTACCTGAGATGAAGGAGACTTAGGAGATGGAGCCTAGTTGAAAGAATGGGACATTTCAGGGAGCTTACTTTTGAAGGGAACAGTGGAACTTTGACTCCTTCCTCTTAGTCCCTTCTTCTTCTGTGCAGAGTGAGGCGAGCTGCTTTTCCTACCGTGTACTTTAACTATGAAATCTATCTCATCATAGGCCCTGAAGCAATCAGACCAAGCAGCTATGAGCCTTGTGTAAGTTTCTGTTGAACAGAGAGCTAGTCTCAGCCTAGGACACCTCTTGGTTTCGTTGCCTCCGTTTTCTACTTCAGTGTCATGTGGGTTTTACCTTTTGAAGCTTCCAGACATTCTATACAATGGTCTGCTTAGAGTTTATAATTTTTTGTCATCTTTAGTGCTATTCTTTTAAAAATCTTAATTTGCATTTTTTGTCAGTGTGTGGATAAAGCTGATCTTTATGTGCTGACCCTGTGATCCTGAAACCTTGTAAAACTCAGATCCAGCGGCCTTTTGGATATTCATGTGGAAGCAGAGATAGTTTTAGTTCCTCCTTTTCAGTCTGTATGTCTCTGTGTTGCAGAGGCTAAAATATCAACTGTGATTTGGATGGAGGTTTTGAGGATGGTGTCCTTGCGTCTTAGAGGCTTTGGCCCACGATTATGTGCTATTGTGTGCCTGTATTTGTAGATACCTTCAGTATGGTTCAGAATATCTCATTCTGTTCTCATTTGCTGAGAGTTTTTATAATATGAACAAATACTAAACTTACCAAAGGACTTGTCAGCATCTGGTTGAAAAGATAAAGAATCCTTAGTCTGTGTTATAAGAACTATTTGCATAATTGACAAGTGTTGAACACATTTAGCATTCCCAGAATGCAAATGCATATTTATTTTGAAGTATTGTCTCTATATAGTCCTGAATCTGATTTGCTAATATTTTGTTCAGAATTTTTACAAAAGATGTGGCTCTGTTATCTTCTCATAATTTTTTTTTTTTTTTTTTTGGTTTTTTGAGACAGGGTTTCTCTGTGTAGCCTTGGCTGTCCTGGAACTCACTTTGTAAACCAGGCTGGCCTCAAACTCAGAAATCCGCCAACCTCTGCTGGGATCAGAGGCGTGCGCCACCACGCCCAGCTCATAAAATGTTTGTATGGTTTGGGCATCAGAATAATTCTGGCCTCATTTAGAAAATTGAGGTGTGTTCTTTCTATTTTCTGGAAATCTTTTAAAAATTTGTGTGTATGTACATGTGTATATATGCTTTGTGTATGTGAGTGCAGTGTCTACAAAGGCCAGAGGGTGCTGGATCCTCTGGATTTAAAGTCACAGGTAGTCATGAGCCCCATGATGTGGGCGCTGGGGATGGAACTTGAGTCCTGTGGAAAAGCATCAAGCCATGGCTTGATTACCAGTTGAGCCATCTGTCTAGCCCCATCTACTCCCTAGAAGTCTTCCCCCCCCCCACCCCACCCCCAGAACTTAGGACCCAGGGCCTTGTGCTTGCTCTGCAAGCACTCTACCACTGAGCTAAATCCCTACCCCCTCCCTGGAAGTCTTATATAGGATTACTGTGTCTTCTGTAAATGAAGCCATCTGCATCTGGGTTCTTCTTACTCATTGTTTAAACATTTCCTATTAACTTCAAATTCAATTTTCTTAGTAGATGTAGGAATAATTTAGGTTATTCAACCTAAAGAAAAAAACACAGGGAACTTTGAAAGTGCATTCATCCAAGTTTTAAAATTATGGACACAAAATTGTTCCTATCCCTTCTTATTCTTAACTTTCTGTAGGATTTGTAGTTAAAGCCACTGTCTTGCTCTTGATATTTCTCATTTCTGACTTTCCCCCTCTTTCTGCTAGTCTTGACTAGTTTTAGGAATTATTTTTCAAAGGGCCAACTTTTGATTTTTTTCATTTTCCTCCTGAATTGATTTTACTTATTTATCTTTTTGTTGTTCATTTGGTGGTCTTTGAGACAAGAAAGTCACTGTGTGTCTTTGGCTATCCTGGAATTCAAGGCCGAGTTTTGCCTTGAACTCACAGTGGTCCTCCTGCCTTAGCTCTCTAGTTACAGACATCAGCTCCACACCCAGTATTTTTACTCTCAACTGTATTGATTTCTGCACATATCTTTATTAGTTTTGCATGTCTTATTTTAGCCCCTTTCCCTCAGTTTTACAAGATTAAGGTAAAGATAATTAGAAAGGATTTTATTTTTGATGCCTGCTTTAGTGTTTCTACTTGTGCCTGGGTTTCTCTGGAGTATTCTGTAGCAGCTGCCCTGCCCTATACTTTCATACCTCTTACCTCTTCTCTAGAATAGAAAGATTTCAGTAGTCTCCGTGTCCCTCCTTCAATGAAGAACAGGTTTTATTTTAGCCTTCCCTAACTACAATCCCCACTTTTGTTCTATAAAAGAAGTCTATGGTTTGGGCTAAGGGAGTAGTGTTCAGTCCCACTGACTTCCTGAAAGGTCCTTTTGAGTGAGTGTACTGCTAAGAAAGAGGAGCTGGTTGTATGCATGGCTCCCACTACAGCTCCCAGCCCATAGTGTAGCCACCAGAAGAGGAATGGCTAGAGTTTATCCTGGCTAAAGATTATAGCTTTGACTTAGGCTATGATTTTGGTCTACTTTTCAGTGGTTATTATAATATAAGCAGGGTTGTAAGGCTCTGTAACTCCTGAGGAGCATTCAGATGGAAAGCAGTGAAATACATTGTGGATCTTGTAGCCTATGTGTGGTGGTTTTAGTAAGAATGACTCCATAGGCTCATACATTTGGTCCCTAGATGGTAGACTGGGAAGGATTAGGAGGTGTGACCTTGTTAGAAGAGGTCTATTTTTTTTCTTTTTTGAGGTTTCTAAAAGTCCACACTAGACCTAGTTTCTTGCTGTCTGCCTCCATCTTGTGAATAAGATATGTGCTCTGTTGTTGCTCCAACACAATGCTTACCTGCCTGCCTGCCATGCTTCCCGCCATGATGATCATGAACTAACCCTCTGAAACTGCAAACATTTTTCACGTTAAACACTTTCTTTTATGAGTAGCCTTGGTCATGTTGTCTCTTCCCAGCAATAGAACAGTAACAAAGACACTGTGACATTATCCATTTCAAAGACCCCAAGTAGGCACTATCTATGTTGTTGCTGAGGAATTTGTCACAGTTGGCGTGAACATGAAAGGTACTACCTTCTTAAGAAACTGTAAAAATAGGCAGTCCAAAAAACCATGGGAAACCCATGTCATTGAGTTCTACATACTGTGATTATTGTCTCAGAAGGAAGAGAGGCTCATTTTGGCTTGTAGTCTGGGATGTTTCAGTCTTTAGTCTTTGACCTTGTTGCTTTGGGCAGTGACAGCAGGGTATGTCTTTTTACCACATAGCAGCTGAGAAGCAACGAGAGAAACAAATGGACTAGGGGGTCCCAGTATCCCCTTGAAGAGCACATCCCTGGTGACCTAACTTCTTCCCCTTAAGTGCAATTCTGTAAAGTTTTCACTACCTCCTGAGAGCACACCAGGCTAACAACTAACCCTTCCACCCGACAGCTGTGAGGGAGACAGCAAACCCCTTAGAAGCCCTGAGAGTTTTAGTTTAGTGGGTTTGTTTTAAGATTTATTTTATTTTATTTTATGTGTATGAATGTTTTGCCTGTGTGTATGTGTGTGCACCACATATGTGCCTGGTGCCCATGGAGGCCAGAAGGTGTGACATTCTTTGGAACTGGAGTTATAGACAGTTGTGAACCACCATGTGGGTGCTGGGAATCGAATCCCGGTTCTCTGAAAAAGCAAGTGCTTTTAACTGCTTTAAGTTATGTAATCACAGCATTCAAAGATGTGTGTTTACTAACGGGGGTGGTGATTGTAATCCAGAAATAATTCTATTTCTGGATTAGCTCACAGCTTTTTCAACTGTCAAACCTGTCATTCAGAAAGACCCCTCTGGGGTGGCTTCCTGAAGAGGCTTTGATTTTAACCAGCAGCATCTCCTCTTCCTAGATCCAGATGCGGAAGTGTGTCTTCATACCCTGCGGCTCATCCAGTCTGTGGTTCTAGAACCAGACGTCTTCTCCAAGGTGGCCTCTGAGCTCCAGAGCTCCTTACCCTTGCAGCGCATCCTGGCCATGTCCAAAAGCCGCAACTCCCACCTGCAGTCTGCTGCTCAGGAGCTCCTGGAAGACCTCCGTGCCCTGGACTGTAGTGTTTAGATGTGCTCTACCACCAGGAGCCTGGTGAAAATGCCAGTGGCCTGTCCCCTCCCAGGCTTCTAACTCCATGTTCAAAACTAGATGTCACTGTATGTCATGTGTTAGAGATTGCAGGCCTTGAGGGACTAGAGATGGACATGATGGGTAAGCATCCTACCTCTTCCTCCCGGGAATGCACACTTGTTAGGCAACTGGTTAATTTTGCCAGAGCAGTGACCAAAAAAATGTCACCTTTGAACGCATGGAAACTCTCAAAGTGTTTTCTCAGAGTAGCTTCTTGCTGCCCCGGAGGCTGCCTGCAGCATGGGAGTTTAGATCACTATCCACCATGGTCAGTGTTTCCCAGAAGCATTTCTGTGATGGCCTGTGCTCTTTCCCTGGTAACTGGAACCCTCTGCACAGGCTTACCTCCTTAGCCTTTTGTCACTTACTATTTCACATGCATTGGACAGTCGATCTCTGCCTTGGTGCTGCTTTTATTTTTGAATAAAGCTGAGTCAGTATCACATTCTGAATATGATCTTGGGGTTAGGAAGTTGGTGTCCTTTGTACATTAACTCTGTTATTTGGTTAGGAAAACACTTTCCTTATTTTGTTCTGGCCCCTTCACTATGAACTTAAAGCAAATATGGGAAGGTAGCTTGAAGATGAACACTATGAGATTAAATTCCATTAAATGGTCATCCATCTGCCTCCACTCATGTGCCTGTGTGTGTGCATGTCACTGTGCATGTGTGGGCTGCTGTTCATGCAGCCATGACACTACGTAGCTTCTGCTTTAAGATACTGGCAGAGGACAAAAGACAACATGCTGCCCTGTCACAAATGGCGAGATGTGCAGCAGGAGATGTCCATTTATGTCAGTACACACCATCCTTTCTCTGGCAGGACAAGTTGCTGCAGAGCATTGAACTTAGACATCCTGTGAGGGAGGAAGTGTTCCTTTGCAGTGGCAGCCTCGGCACACATGTTGAGCTGCTTCTCTGTGTGTAGTGTTGAAGAGTGAGTTCGTTTTCTTGTAAGAGGATGTGTACTTTATGTTGATTGAAGAACTCAAGAGAAAGGCATGGCCGCTTGGGTCTGTGGAGCACTAACTCAGCAGAGCAAGGTAGAGGTAAAGCGCTTACGATTCATGGAGGGGAGCAGGCGTGGGTCCATCTGTGCTGGGCGGCTCCCAGTGAAGGGTGAGTGAGTGCACATGGCGGCGTCATGGCACCCCTTCCTTGTGCTTGTTTAACATCCCAGCCAGGGGAGCTGCTGTGATCCGCTTGTGCTTCTCTAGGGTTGCTGAGCTTTCTCTACCTAGTGTAGATAAGAAGAAACCGCCAGCCACGTGGTGGTGGGACACACCTTTATCTCAGCACTTGAGAGGCTGAGGCAAGCAGATCTTCGTGAGTTCCAGGGCAGCAAGGGCTGCACAGAGAAACACTGTCTCAAACAACAAAACAAAACAAAACAAAACAAAACAAAACAAAACAAAACAAAACAAAACTGAGAAGGAGGAGGAGGAAGAAGGAGAAGAAGAAGGAAAGAAAGGCAGCAGTAGCAGCCCCTGCTGCCTATCCTAAGTATCCCAGGGGTTGGTGGTTATTAGATGGCCATGAGGGTAAGGAGTTGATCATCCCTTCGGAGCACATTCTAAGCAAGTATATTTGGGCAGATTCTCCTAAAATTGCTATGCACAGGTTTCCTTTGTGAGCACTGTAGGGAGTACCAAAGGACCCAGGCCAGTGACCCCACTCTTCACTGCAAGGCCAACAGGAAATCATGGCCTTAATTTTCTCCTGTATCTAGTAATTTAAAGAAAACCTACTCAGCTAAAAAAATAAAAATATACATTGAGGTGTATACCTTGCAGGGATTGAACCCTTATGAATTTAAAAACCAGAGATAAACCAGTAAAGCAACACAGACATGTACTTTTGAGTTTTTAAAATACTCTTCTTGTATTTGTAGAGCTAAGGAGCTTGTTCTTTGTCACCATAAGCTTATGAGAAGGTAGGAAGCCTGGCAGAAGAGCCATCCTGTGCCCATTCCTCCCCACTGAGCCTCTCCGGCTCTGGTGTTAGCACTGGCCTTGGAACCCGTGCTGTCAAGTCTGAGAGCTGATCTGGATCGTGCTCAGAGCCATGTGAAGTCTGGGGATGGAGTTGGAGACCTGTCTCTTCTCTACACAGGCTGTGACTGGGAGAGGCCTATTGTGCGGCAGCTCTGAGCCCAGAGCTGTGTAGCCCATACACCAGCAGTTAAAGCTTGGAATCACAAGTCTGTGGCCAAGGAGGAGCGTGAAGAAGGTTGTAGGCTGCCTGCCACACCTGTCCTTCCAGATCTGCTGCGTGTACTGCTGTGATGTCACACTAAACAGAGAGGGCTGGCAGGCATCTCTACAGACTTACCGATTTCCCAAGAAGTCACGACATTAACATTTGCTCTCTGTCTTCCCACGGCATAGCTGCTTCGAGTGTCCCAATAGGAGTTCTTTGACCGATTGATGACCCTGAGTCAAGGTCCTGGGATAGCATAGGATGAGGTGTCAGACTCAGTATCCTATCGGAACAGTGCGTGAGCTCTGAAGAATGTGGGGATCCACTGAAAGGTCCTTGGATACTTTCCCAGTGCAGGCTGGGGTGGGAAAGGCAGGAAACAATTACTATGGCCAGCTCCACAAATGCTGTGACTACCACGTTGTTGTTTGTCTCTGCTCCAAACATGCTCACATTTAGATTTATGTGCAGATTTACAATAAGAAGTTAGTATGCGGTATACAATGAAAACTGTCCTTGCAGTTTTAAAAAAGTCACAAAATAAGATTAACATAAAATCTCACCATTTTAAATGTAGAATTCAGCAGCATATCCATCACCACTCTCTGTTTCTAGGACTTCATCTTCATCTCAGATACTAAGGCCCAGTAAATAACATTCCCTTTCCCAAGCTCTGTCTCCTAGGTTTTGGTGTGCCTGGACTGTTTTTGTGTCCGTGAACTTAGCTGAAGCATTTGCCCACTTGGCCTGGGTATTTCCTCTGTGTAACGCTGGGGTTTGTGGGTATTGAGTATGTGTCAGAGCTTCCTTGTTTTAATGGCTGTACAGCCATGTTCACATGACCACAGTGCATTTCTGCATTTGTTGTCGAACATTTGGGTTCATTCCACCTTTTAGCTGCTAGTGAACAAGCCTGCCAAGAACACAAGTGTGCAAAGATCTGCTTGAGTCCCCACTTTGGATTCTTAGTAGTGAAATTGCTAGATCATGCGGTAACACTATGTTTTAAGTCTTTTTGCTTGTATAAATAAGTGTGTGTGTGGTTGCACATGCATATGTCCAGGTGCCTATGTGTAAGTTTGGAGGCCTAAAATTGATGTTGGATGTCTTCCTTAGTTCCCGAGGTATATAATGAGGTGGGATCTCTCACCAGACCTAGAGTTTGATGATTCCAGCCAATCCAGCCAGCCAGCTTGCCCTAGGGACACTGTCTCTACCTGCTGGATAATAAGGATTACAGGGAACTGTCACACCCACCTGACTTTTACAGGAATCCTAAGGATCCAGGTTCTGGTCCTCATACTTTCATGGCAAAGTTTTATCCACTGAGCCAAACTGCTGTCCACAGAAGCTGCACATAGTCTCTTCTCACCAACAGCAATGCAAGAGTCTTCATCTACACACTCCTCGTCGACACTTTGCCGTTTCTGTCTTACCGATTGACCATTCATGGTAGTAGCCGTGACGCAGGTCTCACTGTGGTCTTTTCTTCCCCAGCGCTGCATGCTGCCTATAGTGACCAGTGCTGTGGCTGCCTTGGCAGCAGGTCTGTTGAGGCCCTTGAGATATTTTTGAATTGAACTATTGTTTTGTTTAATGGGCAGAGCTGCAGGGTTTTCCACATGTTCAGGATCCCTGATCAGACTGAGGGCTTGCCGGTGCTTGCCGTCATTTCGTAGGACATCTTCACTGCAGTGTCCTCTAACATGGAGGAGCTGTCCCTTTCTATAATGGCCACCTTCTGTTTCTATCCACATCTTACTCTCAGCGTCTTTGAGATCACCAAATCTGCAGTCATGAGGGCAGCCCTCCCTTGCTTTCATGTGACTTTTATGGTTTTATCTCTTTGCTTTAGAGCTTTCATCCACTCTGAGGGTTTTGTTTTTGTTTTGAGATGAGAGTATCACTATATTGCCCAGTGTAACTTGGAGCTCCTGGACCTAAGCAGTCCTCCAATCTCAACATCTTGAGTAACCGAGGAAGCTGCCACCATGCCCAGCTCGTGCATATGGTATAAGGTAGAGGGCTGGGTGTGTGGATATCCAGTTTTCCAAATAGCGTGTTCAACTTTGTCGTTGTCATTTCAACACATCATAACAAATGTGGTTTTCAGAGCTCAGAAAGTGGTGGTGTATATTTTGCCTTCTGGGTTTTAAACACTTTAGCTCCCTGAGTAGCCCTTTTTATAAGGATCATAGACTGTGCCCAGAGGGGCTCCCTGACTTGCCCCTTGCTCCTCTCAGAGGTGAGCCTAACGTTCCCGGCACAGTGACTGACAATTGGCAAAGTGCCCCCTGCCCACATAGTCAGCGTGGCTTTTCATTGAAGGCATTTTTATAGCTCCAGCTTCATGCAGAATACTTCTGTGACTGTCCACGAAGAAGATTCCAGACAGCAAGAGGAGGCAGGAGGCCAGAGAGTACTCGTGGAGGGCCTGCAGAGGGAGGATAAGCTACAGTGCAGCAGACCCTGTGGTGGATGCTGTAAGAGAGCTGGCTGGGGGAAGGCGGGGTGGGGGAGACCTTGGATTTACACACTTGAATATAAGAAGATTAAGGATTTAAGCATTAAATGGGCTCTCATTCTCTCTCTCTCTCTCTCTCTCTCTCTCTCTCTCTCTCTCTCTCTCTCTCTCTCTCTCTCTCTCTCTCTCTCTCTCTCTGATAATGATGCCCTTTCCTACTTGCTGTGAGCTGATGTCCACAAATGCCTCCCCAGGATCCCAGGATAAAGGCCTCTTCTTCCTTGGTACCCAGGGAGCCAGGGCGCTAATGAATGAAGCTGGACTAGGCAGTGAGGGCAGCCCCAAGAGGGTGCAGGGAGGGTGGGAAGGCTTAAGCCAGCCTGGGCCTGGTGCCTTTTCTTTCCAAGGTGAATCACAGTCATGTGATAGCATTCTCCAAGGAGCAGGTATCACAGGTAAAGGCCACATGCTTCTGAGCAGCCAAGGCCGTGAGTTCTGATAGACTAGACATTTCTCTCTTCTCCCTCACGTATTCCTCTTGCATCTGATGGGTCTGTGGGGCCAGGAGACGGGTTTAAAGCCCTGTGTATTCTGAGACCAGGCCTGTGTTACCAGTGTGACTGTGTTTTGGCTCTAGACCAAGTGTACATGCTCAGACACTCTGTCAGTTCTGTAGAAGTGGTGGCAAGTTGTCATTGTCCTGCAGGACTGACCTAAAGTCCCTACCTCACAAGATTCCAGCCAGCTGCCACTTATATTACCAGCAACTCACTGACCACCAGGGCCCTGAACCAAGGCTGGCCTCAAGGGGAGCACCATCCCTCCTGCTGTCTCTGTTTCTGGCTTCCTTGCCTCCTAAAGCCTCCCTTTTTATCTAGTGTTCTGGAAAGAATCCCATTTCTGGGGGTTGCCAGGAAAAAGCTTTATTCAGGTTATACTAGAATCTCAATGAAAACGAATAAACCCTGGGCCTAGGCCTAGGGTTCAGGCTTTGGGGTAAGAGTGGTGTCTGAGGTTCATGCACCTGCCAGCTGGCTGGCTCCAGGGGCCCAGTCTATCCTGTTGACGTCATTAGCACAGGAGACTCCCAGCAAGGAACAAAGCTGCCTGTACTCTTGGGCTCTTGATCCTATCATCTTGTCTCAGGAAACCCTTGACCAAGGTCCAGGCAGGTGAAAAGCCTTCCTGTTTGTCACATACAACTCAGGGCCAAGCAGTCCCCTTTGGCATTAATTCCTGCCCTAGAGGGCATACTGCATCCAGTGTCGCTTGCATAAACTGTACTGTAGTTTCTCTTTCCCAAAATGTGTTATGGGTACCTTCCTTGGCACATAGTTCATTATTTCCCCCAGTCCTTCCAGAACATTCTGGCCTGGGCCATGCCCTCCTCAGCCTGTGGAGATGTAGCTTTCACTTCAGAAGAGGCAAGAGCTTTTGTGCTGGGAGAGCGCCATGTCCTTCCCAGGGACTGCTGTGCAGACTTGGGAGACTCTGTCTCCTCTCCGAGTGTTTGTGGCTGGGACTGAACTCTGACCTTATCCAGAACAGGCAATGCTGGGCCACTTTGTGGGGGTACGCAGTCCTCAGCAGCCTCACGCCATGCCAGTGGTGTCTGGAGGCTTTATCTGGAGTAGATTTGTGAAAGTGGGTTGTAGGTATATGTCATCTCATACAATAGGAGAGCCCCACTCCACCCCCGGCCAACACCAGCTGGCCAGTGCCTCCAGTTCCCTCAGGCCTCTCACATTCTAAGCGGGAGAGGTTTTTTGTACTAAGAAAATCAGGTAGCTCTCAGAACAGCAGAACTGAAAAGGCAGTGTAGTGTGCACACCAGCTTTCCCTCGTCACCTTGGAAAGCCATGTTTTTGCCCATCAGTTTTCCCCGACTCGCACTGTTTAGGTATCTGCTGAAAATCTACCGGTATGTTGTTGGCATAGCAAACACAAGAAAGGTGGGAGCAGGCCTCCAGCCAAGGACAACACAGTGAAGGAATGTGGTCCACCTCACTGCCCAGCCATGGATCAAGTCACTGCCCCAGATCTGGCCAGTGGACATATCTGAGAGTTCACTTGGCTCCCCGAGGTATTGCAGCGTCTCCTGGGGTATTTCCAAGGGTACCTCTGTCATCTACCCTCAGTCCCCAGAGAGTACAACTGGGAGAGTTCAGCAGACTCTGGCTAAGCAGTTCAGAGACTGTACTCCAGAACTCCCCTCCCCAGAACTGCAAGCATCTGTCTCTTAGGCAGTTACAGACACTCTTCGGTCTGCTCACTTTGTCCAGCTACTCCTGTGCCCAGGTGGGCTTGAAGCTCTCTGGAGCCTCTCCTAGTTATCTCCAGTGGGGCAGAGTAGAGGGAGGACACCCCCAACCCCTAGTCAGTAGCTTCCAAAAGGATGTCCATATTTGGTGTAGGCCCCGGAAGTTCCCTGAAGACAGAGCCTCTGCTGTCCATGGACATGGATGGCTGGAGACCTGACCTTTGAGACTGGCCTCCCTTTCTCTCTGGTTTTCTGGCCCACTCCTTCCCTGGGGTTTCCTAAGTTCAGCAGAGCTGCCTGTGCAGGAGTCTTACCTCTGGCTTTTCTCTGGAAGAAGCCAGGTCATCTGAGAGAAAGTTGAGTTACATTCCTGCCTGATGCAGGTCAGGGTGTGTGTGTTCCTGGCCATGCAGCCCTTGCTATGTAATTTCTACCCGAGGCAGGATAAAGCGTCCGTGAGTCAGTGAGTGAGAGTAAGGGGAATGCAGTCAGTCCAGTGAACAGGTGTGTCAGTGAGCCAGTGCTCCAGCAGGCTAGACTGAAAACAGAGTGATTTAGAAAGTCGTGGGTCAGGCCCAGCGTGGTCACGGTGCTTCCCAAGAGCCTGGCACGTGGGCAGGCCAAGCTTGCTGGAGCACTGGGCTGGTCTCAGGCAAGCCTCCCCAGGTGGATGGCAAATACAAGGAGTGATTGTAGTTGGGGAGGAAGCTGAAGGTTCAAGACCAAGTTCTAGAAAGACTGGGCTGGGGTTTGCATCACACCCACACGATCCTTGTCATCATTAGATGATGTTTTAAGGGTTCACCACGTACAGAGATGGGGGTCACAGGGAAAGGGCCTACAAGCTAGGTCATGCTGTGTGATGTCTTGATTTGTATTCTGAGAAATAAGTAGATTTCCTCAGAGAATGGGGTGGGTGGGGAAAGAACATCCTGGGAAGAAATGGGGTGTGTTCCCTCATGGTGTCACAGGGCCAGTCTAGTGGTTTCTGTTTCTTCTAACCAGATTGACTTTGCCGTCCAGGGTCTGAACTAAGTACCGAGCCTACCAGGTGTTGCTGAACTGAAGGCATGCAGGTAGAGGTCAGAAGACAGCCCTGGGTATGAGTCCTCTCTTTCCAGTTTGTTTGAGACTGGTTCTCTTAGATTTCTGCTCCTGTGCTATGGACACCAGGCTCCCTAGCATGCAGGCATCTGGGGATTGTCCTGTTTCTGCCTCCCATCCCTCCATGAAAGTATTGGGAGTATTAGATGCAGCCTACTCTGCCCAACTTTTTGTTGGTCTAGGGACTCCAGCTCAGGCCCTCACACGTGGTGGCAAATGCTTTACCCACAGAGCCGTCTCCCCAGCCTCTCTCCCTTCTGTAGTGTCAGATAGATTTTGTGTTCTGGGAAGACAGACAGCTTGTGGAGATTGAATTTTTTGGACTCCATCATCCATGGAATCCTCCCTTACATCCAATGTAGAGGATTTATCCTGTGAAAGGACACGTGTGCATTGGCATATGTGGATTGGAATTCACAGGGAGACAGTCCTTCCCTGGAAAGAGTGCTTCCCCGGGAGCCTGCTCTTCATACACACTGAGGCATGACCTGAAGTGAGGTCATAGGCACACACTTGTGGCAAAGTGACCCCAAGTCACTCATCCTGTGGCCCTGTGACTTCCTGTGGCCAGTGGAAGTGGCTCAGAGACGAAATACCCACTCCACTTCCTGATCTGTATCACTGTGGCTTCGACCATTTGGTGGCAGTGTTGGGAGCCCTGAACCACGGGTGGCCTTTCCAGTTTAGCCTGCTCCTCGGTATGTCCTCCCTCTGGAAGACCTCTTAAGCACACTGTCTGCCCTTTCCTGTCCTCTGCTCACTGGCTTTAGATCCCTCTCCAGCCAGCCAGATATCAGCGTTGTCTAGCAATGCTAGGTCCTGGAGTAACATAGTCCTGTCTCTCTGGGCTGCTCCAAGCAGCTGGACTGCAGCTGGGGCTGCTGCTGCTGCTGCTGTAGCTGGGACCCAGACTGTGACCCAGCACATGCACTTTGTCACTCTCACTTCTTTCCTTCCACACAGCAGCATCTCTCCACCTCCCTAGCAGCCCTCCACCGGGCCTTGATGTAAGCAGGCACTCTGGATGAAGGTCTCTTCCCTGAGCCCTGGCGCCTGTCTTTCCTGTTTCCTCCCTATACCCGTCTCTCCAAGTGTTCTTCCTCTCACACTAACCTGCCATCTTCCTGTGCTTTGGGGACTGTCTTCCATCTTTGGGTATCCCAGTATAGACACTGTCTCCCCAAGCTCACATCTAAGTAAAAAGCCCCCTCAAGCGGAGTCTTTTTCTAGCACCCTGGGACACTAAGTGGGGCTGGCTCACACCCTAGGCACTGGCCTCTGGCCAAGATTTCAGTCCATAATGGATAGGGCAGTTGGGGTCTGGGGAGCAAGGCAGAGGCAGAAACCTGGTGTAAGGGGCTGCCTCCTTCCTCAGAGAAGCCTGGGGGTGCTCAGGGCCCCTGACATTTGAAGCTTGGCGATTGGACTAACTGCTTGCCAGGTGCCTTCCAGAGGTGCACCTCCCAGGTATCACATGGTTAGTTGCTCTCTTTTTGTTTTGTTTGTGATACCAAGGATCCAGCGAAGGGCCTTATGAGTGCTGGGCAAGTGCTCTACCATTGCAATGGATCTTCAGGCCATTTTATCCGTTGCGTTAAGACAGTGTCTTGCTGTGTTTGCTAGACTGACTTTGAACCAGCTGTATAGTTTAGTTAGGCCTTGAACTCCTGCTTCAGCTTCCCAAGTCTGGTTCTGCTCCTTATGGGACCAGTGCACTGTGCAGGATGGAGGGGTGGGGAAACCTTGAACTCAGAGCATTTTTTAAATGGGGTAAGAAGGCACAGAGGGAGACCATGGCGAGGCCTCCCTTCTTCTTCCTCCCTTACTTCCATGCTGTGCCCGAGCCATGATGTTTTTCCTAGGATGAGCAAGCCATTTTAACAGTGCTTTGATGCCAGGCTATTCAACACTCGGCCTCTCGGGCGTCTGAAAGATTACCACAGCAGTCAGTCAGCAGGATGGGAAGGAACTGTGTCCTCCGTCCTGCTCCTAGCCTGCACAGGCTCCCTCCCTGGCACTGGGATGCCTTTGGAGGCTCTGAGCTGTTGGCTGGATGCCAAATGCGGCTAGGTACAGAAGGCAGTGCCCAGGTAACAGCTGTATTCTGAAAGTCCCTTCTGATTCCCAGGACCCCCAGGACCAGGGCTTCTCCACTATAGGTTCTAGGTACAGCCCAAAGCCCTGCCCAGGAACTCCATCCAAAGAATGGCATTTACTCTTCATTAAAGAAACTGCATGGCTCAGCTGGTGTCAGGAGGTAGGGCAGGCAGCAAGCCCTGGTACTAGGGGCAATGCAGGGGTGTGAGAGGATGGCAGGGAGTACCCAACTTTGCAGTAAGGAGACCGGAGCCCCAGAGATATAGGGAGACCATAGAATGTCTGCTAGAGGAGAGATCGAGTAGTGTATTACAGCTCTATACAATGCTCTAACTCAGCACTCAGGGTGCAGCTGGCATGGGGCAAGGCTGCCTGATCTGACCAGATGTGCTGGAGCAAGGCCCTGACCACAGCAGCACACAGTTCACTGACCATTCCCAGATGTGTGCTCTGTGTAGACAGGCCCTACTGTCCTTTACCCCAGCACAGCGTGATGAAGGGTTACAACTGGATGAGGCCACAGGTGAGGCCAGGCTGCTGTATGTGATTCATGCTGCAGCTCTGGGGTTGTCTGTGTGCCCCTCAGGTGGTCTGGACTCCTGTTGGGAGCCTGGACCTGTGCTCTTGGCTGCTGTTTTGTTGTGGCTCCCTGTGGATAGCACTTGTTCTTCCTGCCATGCTGCAGCATGGAGTTGCTCTAGAAGGTGAGTGGGAGCCTGGCCAGGCCACAGCTGCCACAGTGTCTGTCAGTTACGCAGGGTGCTGATGCAGCTGCTGCCCAGGGCTTCCACGGTGTCTGTCCTGAGTGTCTGTGGGCCTGTTGGTCACATCCCTAAGGATAGGCTGGCTCTTTACCTCTAGGCAGCTCTAACCTCCCAGGGCTCTCTCAGGCCTCTCCTTAGGGCCATATGTCTTGCTGACTTAGCCAGCCAGCCCTGACCCAGCATTCTCTGCCCTTCCCGCTCTATTGTGTCCCCTGAGTATTCCCAGCTAATGTGGCCTAGCTCAGATATGGTTCATTTGAGGAGAGCACCTTAGGACCCCTCTATTTTTTAAAGAGGTCAGGGTCCTGGATTCTAGGTGTCATGGTGCAAGAGGGTCCCTCAGAGTTCCCCTTGAAGCCTCTCATGATAAAAATATTCCGTAAGTACATTCTGCTAGTAAAGGGGTTGGGGGTGGCCTGTGTGTTACCCACCTACAGTGCCTCTCAGGACTTATAAGAGCTGCAGGGAAAGGGTCACTAGAACCCAGAGCTTGTTGATGAAGACAGCAGGTTTAGCAAAAGTCATTACAAGAAGCTGGGCCATCACGGGGCTGACGTAGGAGGATCACTACGAGCCAGCCTGCACTTCATAGTGGTTTCCAGACCAGTCTAAACTATAGAATGAGGTCCTGACTCGGGAAGTTGCCACCTCCATCACCTAAGTTTTGGGGATCATTGTGGAAGAGAAGGCAGGAAGAGCACACCAGTTGGTTATCC
The DNA here is from genome assembly GCF_978045245.1 of Mus caroli. NCBI lineage: Eukaryota > Metazoa > Chordata > Mammalia > Rodentia > Muridae > Mus > Mus caroli. The sequence continues at coordinate 61,929,272 of NW_028227273.1, forward strand.
GATACCAAATGGTCAGCCCTGAAAGCATGCATATGAGTAAAATTATTCAGACTGAACAGGTCGCTCTTATGTATTTAGGAACCCACACGGTATACAGGAGGGCATAGAAGGAGGAAAGGGAAGTGGAAAATGATGTAATTATGTTATAATTTCAAAAAGAAAGAGACATAAATTTTAAACATTCACCCAGAGGGATGGAGAGGCTCAGTTGAAAGCACCTGCTACTTTTCCAGAATTTGGTTTTCAGTGTTCATGTGGGGCAGCTCCACTTGTCACCTTAGCTCCAGCAGATCCCACATCCCGTTCTGGCCTCCAGAAGCACCTGTGCTGACATGTGCACATACCAGAATGGAGAGTGAGCTCTGGCTGGAGCCTGTCGCGGGGCCTCTGACCTTGACACCAAGCCCCACCTCTGTGTGTTGGAGACCCACTGTTCTCTGTCCTCAAAGCAGCCCACATGCTGCTGTGCCTGCCACATAGAGATGAGAGCTGTTGCTGGGCCTGCATGACCTGGGCTGCTGCTGGTGGTAGCTTGACCACTAACCTACTTGGGGGTGTGGGGGGGGTGCCTTATCCCTCCTCCCCCTCCCCTGCACCAAGACTGTGAGCCTGTCTATTTGGATTCTCTGCAGCCTAGGATGTGCAAGGTCATCTCAGCTATGGTGGGTGTTACCCTTGCTTATGTTGGGCTTTGATTTTGGTAAAATGTATACAAAACAAAAAAAATGTATAATCAGTCATTTCTAAGGACACAACTTAAGATGTCGAGCATGTTCACGTCATGGGGCACCTGTCAACCCATATGTCTCCAGATGCTTTCTGCATTATAAAATTGGAACTCTGGCTCCATTGAGCAGTAGCTGCCCTCCCCTCATGTTTGCTGTGAAAGCAGGTGGATTCTGGGTGGGGCTTACCTGCTAACTAGCAAGGCCAAAGATGGAAGCAAACAGCCTCTGTCATATTTAGCGTTTCTGTGGCTGTGATAAAACACCACAACCAAAAAGAGGGATGGGTTTATGTTTAAATGCTCGGGTCACACTCCATCACTGAAGAAAGTCAAGACAGGAACTGAAGCAGAGAACTTGGAGGGGTGCTGCTTACTGGCTTGCTCCTCATAGCTTGCTCAGCCTGCTTTCTTTTTTTTTTTGTTTTTGTTTTTGTTTTTTTGTTTTTTGTTTGTTTGTTTGTTTGTTTGTTTCTTTCTTTCTTTTTTTTTTCTTTTTTTTTTTTTTTTTTTTTTTGAGACAGGGTTTCTCTGTGTAGCTCTGGCTGTCCTGGAACTCATTCTGTAGACCAGGCTGGCCTTGAACTCAGAAATAATCCTGCCTCTGCCTTCCAAGTGCTGGGATTAAAGGCATGTGCCACCCTCAGCCTGCTTTCTTATAGAAAGAACCCAGGACCACCAGCTCAGGGATGGCCCTGCCCACAATGGGCTGGACCCTTCCCCATCAATCATTACTCAAGACTCTACCCCACAGAATTGCCTACAGGCTGATCTTCTTATGAGGACATTTTTCTTTTTTCCCCAGATGTGCTAAGTTTGTATCATGTTGACAAAATCTAACCAGCACAGTGCTAAAGCCGGAAGCTGGGCACACAAGAACCTTTGCTATTACAAGGAAATTGAGCAGGTGACCAACCCATAGAGATAGCTTTGGCTTCCTAGAATGCTTCTGGTACTTTCTCCTAGGACTCAGATGGGCACCACAGGAGCCTTTATAATTCTCCACAGAAACATAAAACTGAGCTTATAGCCAGGACCAGAAGACATCAAACAAACAAATAAAAAAATAAAGTGTGTTGACACTAGCACAGCAGAGGCCATTCCTCAAGGTGACATTTTCTAAAGTAGGTGCTGAGTAAGGGCCCAGATTTGGGGACATTGCCCACAGGCAGGGCCCACAAAGGCACAAACTGTGTTTCCTCACTTCAGCTTGTTGCTGGCAGCTCAAAGGCTTCCAAGACACAGCCCTCCTTTCAGGGGAGGAAACAGCACCTTCCTGCAGCTGCCTACCCCGAACAACAAAGACCCCAACAATGGCCTGAACTTACAGGTCTTGATCTGGGGCAGCAGCCTTGGTCCTCAGCTCCTGTCCCTCATCTGCCTAGCCAAATCAGTGTGCTACCTTGGAGGCTGAAGCATATTCTTCTGTCTCTGAGGGGCAGCCAGGGTGACTCTCCAAGGGCCAGCTAACCTCTAAAGCACCAAGAGCTCTCAGGGTCAGAGCTCAGCCCCACCCACTCCTGACAGGCCAGTGAAGGGTCACAAGGACTTCATGGGACACCCACACCTACATGGTCCCTCAGTGGACAGTGTTGCTAGTTGCCTGGGTCCCAGCCCATGAACTTGGTAGAGAAGCATGCTTTGTGGCAGTTTCCATGCCTGGGGGCTGGGCCGAGCTGATGGAGACAGGGCCTTCTGTCTGGAACCTGGGAACAGGAGAGTCTGCCCCTGGGGTGGGGTGAGACCCCGGGGAGTTTTCACCTGTCAGGGTTGAATTTGAAACTTTAGGAAGGCACTTGCCAATCAATGCTCAGACATGGCTCACAGGGAATAACCAGGCCTCCTGTGCAGCTAGTAGGCAGTGCCAGACACCTTTTGCACAAGTTCTTTGCCTTGCCTCTAGTAGTTTTTGGGTCCAAGGATAGGATGCCGGGAACCTGGTTTTCCAGTCTGTCAGAGAGCAAGAACCAGGAAGACAAGACGTGTCTCTTCTCATTGGTTGGGAAAATCAGTTTGTAGCAGGGTAAGCTTGCAATCTGCCCTGAGGCTCAGGCCACTTCCAAGATCCCTTCTCTATCTGTGTTCCTGCGGCTCGGGAACAATGACGGGAGGCCCTCAGTTCTCTAGGGAGGTTTTGCCAGGAATCCTGTGTTCAGGAAACACAGATCCATGCCAGAAGTAAAGCGGGGAGCAGCCTGGACTGCTCTACTGGGCTGCCTGTGGCCTTACGGAACAGGAGCTGGCAGCCGGCAGAGCTGACTGCCCGGCTAAGTCCTGTGCCTCGCTTACCCCAGGGAGCCACTGCCTGGAGGTGCTTTCCTCAGCCCTCAGGACAGTGAGCAGGGTTCCTGGAACTAGCCCAGGGAGAACCATCCATCCAGGGCCTGGGGCTGTGGGTGGAGGGCCCTGTTGGTCCCCAGGAGAGATACTGAGCCTTCCAGAAAATCCCAGTCATCAAGGTTTGGTGAAACCCTGACCTCAAAAGGAAAGATTGAATTCAGGCTCTGGCATGATGGAGGAAGTATTCCCAATGTGGGCTTGCCAGTCAGAATCAACTACACAGATCAATCCACTCACAAGAAAAGCATGTGTGTGGGACCAGCTGGGCTGTGCAGATAGAGTCCTGTCTCCCAGGCTGTGAGGTGAGACAGTCTCTGAGTCTCTGGGTCTCTGCATCTTTTCTCCTAAGGTTCCTATATAGAGGGGATAGGAGGCTGGGTCCCTGGCCAACAGAGTGCCCTGTCTGGTATCCCAGTGTCCACATGGGCTGTCAGGCAAGAGAGCCTCTAAGTGGATAACCAGGAGCATTTTCCTTATGACACTGCTGGTTCCTCTGTCCCCTGGTGGATGCTGACTCTGTGGTCAGTGTCGGAGAGGCTAGACCAGTAAGGCCTGACCAAGGGACATCGTCATCTACAGGTTTTAAGACTGAGGCAGAAAGCTGGACGTGGTGGCATACGCCTTTAATCCCAGCACTCGGGAGGCAGAGGCAGGTGGATTTCTGAGTTCAAGGCCAGGCTGGTCTATAAAGTGAGTTCCAGGACAGCCAGGGCTACACAGAGAAACCCTGTCTCAAAAAAACAAACCAAAACAAAAAGAGACTGAGGCAGAAAAAGAACTGGACCAGGAGGAAGGGTCAGGGAAAAATATCCATGCAAAACATGGGTCACCTCTGAAGGAGAGGTGGGCTAAGGAGTCCCAGAAACAGGGGACTCCAGACCTGTGGAGACCAAAGAAGCTGGCCCCAAAGTGCCTGTACTTCAAGGAGAACCTCCATGTGGGCAGCTGTGACAGGTGTCTGGCTTTCCTAGCTGCCTCTCACTCTTAAATAGGTACCCATGCAGACACAAGGGACAGAGCGAGACAGGCAAAGTCCGAATGGGACAGAGCCAGCAACTGAATGAGTCGCTCAGTAATACACTACTGCCAGGTGAGAGCTAAGGCAGGAACAGGGACAGGCTAGAGATGGCACCCACAAAGGCCTCAAGTTCCTGGAAGGCCAGGGGCCTTGGGGGACTGTGCCAAACTGGCAGGGTAGGAGGGTTCAGGCTCCCTTGTGGGGTTGCTGTCCCCATTGCTTAATTGTCAAGTGGTCAGCAACAGGCGGGGTCAGTGACCTCCCATGCTAGTCTGGTGTGGCCTGATCCCCCAACCAAGGCATGTGATTGGCAAATGACTGATGATGGCCTTAGTCTGTGACCAATGGTTGGCAGAGGTGGGCTCTCTAGTTCTCCAACTGTTCCAGTTCCCTCTGTACTTCTAGGCATGGGAAGGGATTGGACTGGGCTATCTGCTTGCTGACCAGGGTCTCAGAGATCTGCGAGTTATAAATGGACCAGAGCAGCTGCTGCCACGGCACCCAGAGCAACAAACCCAAAAGCCCCGTGGCCCCACCTGCCCTCCTGCGAGCTGGAGGCTGCCTGGGCCTTGCCCTTTTAAGGACATCTCTGGTCAACCCCTCCATTGCTGTGGTTCCAGCCACAATGAGATCCTGGCGGGAGACAAGGCTCTCCTCTTGTGGAAGGAAGCTCTTCCTGGCTGCATTGCACTGCCTCATACTGCATGGACTCCGATTTGGGAGTGAGAGGCCAGCAGCTCAGGGGATGCTGCTCCAGGTTTGCAGAAGTGGCAGACACTGTGTGGGCCACACTGGTGCTGGTGTCAGAGGCTCTGAGCTCTGTCTGTCTGGAGCCCTAGGTTGGGGTCCAACACATGTCCCGCGACTCTCTGTGCACTTCTTGCCAGATTCAAGACACCCTGATGGCTGGAAATCCATCAGTGCTTAGCCTTGCAGGAGACCCTGAGGCAGAAGGAAGGTTTTGGGGAGACCTGGTAAGAGGCTATAGCAAAGGGTGCCTTGCCAGAATACCAGTGCCTCATGGCACTGCACCAGGTTAGTGTTGACAGAGTTACAGAAAGAACGGAGTTGCTGGGAAGAGATAAAGCTTTAGGAGGCTCCGGGAGAGTACTACCGTCCATCCCCAACCCCCACACCACAGCGCCACTGGCTGCCAGACCCTATGAGAGCGAGGATAAGGAGGGCTTGTGGATGGGGATGCTCCAAGTATCTGTGGTCCATATCTCAGCTGTCTAACACACAGGGGAGTCACATTGCATGCTGCCGGAAGAGCTGGCTGTGGAGCGGAGCCTGTGGCTGTCCTGGCGTCTGTCCCAGTTGGGCTGGAGGTGGGCTGCACTCTAGTCTAAGACCCTCACCTTGCATCCCTTGGCTCCTCCAGTGTTCCTACCATTAAGCCAGGGTAGGGAATGGTGGTACCTGTCGGTGCAAATGCAGTGGCCAAGTTTATCTGACCCAGGGTCGGGGCACTAAGTGTTGCTGGGCACTTTTTTTTGTTTTATTGTTTTCAATTGTAAGGATCTTGTGTTTAGGCACCCACAGCTAATATCTCATGCTGTGAGCTCTAAGACCTCAGTGAGACACACATGTCTGTGAGCATGCGTCTGGACAGGATTCACTGAGAGAAAAGGACCTGCCCTGGATGAGAGCTGTACCATCCCATGGGCTGGGGTGTTAGAGAAGCTAAGGGAAAGAAGAAAGCAAGCTGAGAGTTACTTCCTTCATCACTCTCCTGACCAGGGCCTTATTCCACTCTGTTGCCATGCCTTCTCACCACAGTGGCTGCACCTGTGACTCTGAGCCAAGAGTCCCTTCTGCCCTTGTTGCTTGTGAGGGATTTGGTAGTAGCGACAAACTAAAGGATGGCCTCTCTTCCCTATCTTCTTTTACTAAAGATGCCCGACAGCGATAGACTGGGTGCTTTCAACCACGGGAAGTGCTCAGTCTGGAGCTGTCTGAGGCAGCCTGGCAGTCTCAGTTTGTGGGAGACTGCTGCTGGCAGGCTTTGGCAGGCTTTGGCTTGTAAAAGCCCTGCCCCAACTTCTGCCTCTGTTTTCACATGATCTCCATGTGTGTCTGTCTCTAGACGTCTCCTTTCTATGAAGACACCACGTGTTATCAGACTGGGACCTGATTTTCTTAACACGGCTCCATCTGTGCTAAATGCATCTGCAATGGCTTCATCTCCAAATGGGGTCCCTCTTACATATGTTGGGATTAGGCCTATGACAGAAAATCATAGGGGCAGCAAGTCAGTCCATACCTAACCCGCTAAGAGGAAGAACCACACAAAGATGCTCGGTCTTTCACTGTGACCTCCACTCTAGATCCTGTTCTGAGTCACAGGGCAAGAAAGTGGTCCAGCTGGAAGGACGGAAGCCCGTTGCAATGCCCAGATGATGTCACTGGTCGCAGAGAAAGTCTTATGCAAATGTACAGAAAAAAAAAACCCTTCCTTGGCTCGGTAAACTGTTTCAGTTAGGCTAATGCAAGATTAACATATGAAAATTAATACATCTGCTCACTAGCAACAAATAAGCCAAGACAAATACAAAGTCACTCACTACCTTCTATGTGCAGTGTCTAGGGAAGAGTCTTATAGAAACTCTGCAGATCCACTGAAAGACACAGAGTGTGGCTGCGGGGAAGAAGGGAATTAAATGGAGATTCAGGGTGACATGGCTCCGCAGGGAAAGGCTCTGGCTGCCAAGCCTGGTGGCCTGAGCTCATGTCCCAAGTCCCACAAGGTGGGAAGAGAGAACTGAGTCCTGCAGGTTGTCCTCTGACCTCTACATATGTACCATGACACACTTGGCCACTCCAGATAGATGACAGATGGATAATAGATGGATAGATGATTGATAGATAGATGGATGGATGGATAGATGAATGGATAGATAATTGAACAGGTAGATAGATAATTGGATAGATAGATGGATAGATAGATAATTGGATGGATAGATGGATGAACAGATAATTGGATATAGATAGATAAATAGATAGATAGATAGATAGATAGATAGATAGATAGATAGATAATAGGTAGGAAGGAAGGTAGATGATAGACAGATGATGAGTAAGTAGATAGTTAATAGATAATAGGTAGGTAGGTTGATAGATGATTGATAGTAGGTAGATAGGTGGATGATAGGTATGTAGATAGATAGACAGACAGACATAACAAGTGGAGAGAGGGGCTGAGTCTATGGGTTGGAATTACAGTACTAAATGTCTATTCTCTAAATTAATCTACCCAACTAAAGCAATCCAATCAGGATCCTAAGAGTTTTTTGTTGACGATAGCAATGGTTCTCAACTCCCTAGGGAAATACGAAGGGACTAGAATGACCAAATAAAACCTGCTAAGTGCCAAGTAGCCAGGCCTGGTGGTGTAAGGGCAGCTCGTCTACCAGTGGAATGGGGCAGACGCACAAATACATGGGCAGTCACTGACAATGGTGCAAAGGCTGCTCAGTAGAGAAAGGCTTTAAAATTGACACTGAGCCAGGTGTACTGGTATACACGTTTAGTCCTAGAACAGGCATATCTCTGAGTTCAAGACCAGCCAAGGTTGCTGGTTGTCTCAAAAAATAAACAAAAAACAAAAACAAAAGAAAAAGAGGAGAAGGATGAAGAGGAAGAAGAGAAAAAACAACCCCAGATGGGGAGATATTTTTGTAAAGAAAAAAAAAATAATAAGACTTGCATCTGTAATACTTTGTAAATCCTTCAGTCCCATAACACAGAAAACCTCCAGCCTCATGGGTCCTGTGAGAGACATTTACCAAAGATGACATGTGGGTGCCAGTTATCTGGCAAGTTCAGAACCATCAATCATATGAAGGTGCTGATGAGAGCCACACCCAGAAGCACAGTTCACTAGCGTGTTTGAAGCTCTGTGCCAAAGCCAAGAGCTCAGTGTCATGCTAGAGCGGCTGAAACTTGTTAAAGCCGCTCTAGAAAGCAGTGTAGGGGTGAGGAGGGAGGAGCTGGCCCACCGCTTGTCAGCAAAGCACTTGTAGCAGAAGCACATGGACCTGGATTTGGGTTCCTGGCTCCCACCTAAAAAGCCATGTGTAACGTGTACCTGTGATCCAGCACTGGGGACAAGAGGGTCTCTGCCGAGCTGAGTCAGTGATCTCCTGGGTCAGTGAGAGACCCTGTCTAAAAATAAGGTGCTAAGTGAGTGAGGAAGGCACCAGACATCAGCTGGTGACATCAAGCACACACACACACACACACACACACACACACACACAGGAACAAGAGCACAGGATATACCACACGCACACAAACGGTCTGGAATTCTCTTTGAAAGCTAAGTGCACACTGTTAGTTTGAATACAAAGAGGCTTCCAGAAGGCTCCTGTTGCCTCAGCTCCCATAGTGCATTGGTGTCACCTTGGTTCTGCTACGTTGGTATCCAGACATGGAACATTGGACACTGGATCCAGAAGGCTCTGCCTTTTTCTGTAGGTTAATCCATTAGTGTGTTTGTGAAAGAGCAGCCTCATAGGACGGTGGTGGCATCTAGGAGGTGGGACCTAGTGGAAGGGAACCAGTCACTAGGTGCATGCCCTGGAAACACACTGAGTCCCCAGCCCCTTCCTGTCTGGATGCTTCTCAGCTGTCATGAGGTAAACAGCTTACCTCCGCCCCCTCTGCCACAATGCTTGCAGCCTAAAATGAGCACAGCCAGCCGGTCACAAAGGGAACCTTTGAAACCCCCAAAACTGTGAGCAAGGTCTGTTTGTTGCAGCAAGGGGACACATACACAGCCCATCTAGTTGTAGAGAAATGAACTTATCAGGCTATCCAGAGACGTCTCTGTGTGTGCCTTTGGCAGCCTTGAGAACAGCCACCAGTACACCCTTGAGAAAGTGTGGATTAGATGCCACCCTGAGAAGGTAACAGACTCTTCAGTCAGCATCCAGCAGAGTTGCTTGGAAAACTGCTAAGCGAGAGGAGCCAGGGAAGCGCCTGTGTAGGCTTCCTTGGGACACTCTATGTCCCAGCTAACCTCTTGTGGCCAGAAGCTCAGCTGGGGCTGTCTGATTTGCTTGGGAAGAAAGTAGGGAGTGAGAGGAAGACTAGTGGTGGGTGGAGCCTGAGAAGAAGCAGGAGGCTGCCCAGGATCCTTGAGTGTGATGAGCAAGCTCACTTTCTTATTGTTGCCAAGAGTTTTCCCATAGGTTTTCATCCAAATGCACCAAGCTTCATGCTTTAGCTAAGCTTCTCCGTACAATTATGTCAGAATGAACCAAACACTACTCTAAATACGGCTACGTTGCTGTATGTCAATTAGGGCTCAGTAGGTCATTTAAATGTCACGTTACAACTAAGCCTCCAGGGAAGGAAGACCCCAGATCTAGAACTTTCCCAAAGGATACTTCTGCGTGTATTTATTGTATGCCTATACAGTTTTCCAGAGACCCCCCCCACCCCTCTCAATTTAGCCCATGGATATTTAGACGTATACATTCTACAACTCAGAAGTGGTTGGCCAGAAAGTACATTCAATTCTTTTTCTAGCCTGTGATCACATAACTCCTAGGGCGGGGGCCAGAAAGCAATAGTTCCAAACCAACCTGTGCTTCACAGAAAGATCCCATCTCAAACAAAGGAAACCTTCTCCTCTCCAAAGACCCCTGACCCATGAAAGGTCCCTCTTCTGGCTCAGCTGAGAGCAGGGGCCCTCACACTCTCAGTACTTCCTGGGCCACCTTCCTTTTCTCTAATGCAATGGACTCAGGACGCTTCCTGGTCTCATGGCTAGCACTTGGCACTCCTTTTCCATCCCACGGTTCACTGGTCTTTAAAAGAAAAAGTGCAGCCCAAGGCTGTAGCTCAGCTCCTAGAGAGTTCGCCTAGCATGTATGAGACCCTGGGCTCAACCCCCAACACTACATGAACGGGGTTTGGTGGTGCACACCTGTAATCTCACCATGTGTAGAAGAGGCAAGAGTTCAGGATTGCCTTCAACTACTAGTTTCAGACCAGCTTGGTCTGTAGTTGGACTCTCTGACACTCTTTCTCTGTCTCCCCCCCCCCATTCTCTCCTACTTCCCACTTCTTCCTCCCCCACCACACACAAAGAAGGCAGCCATATTTCCTAGAGAAGGTTCCATACCAGCAGTTGCTAGAAATGGGTCATAGAAGAAGCTGGGACACAGATGGACAACCCTAGCTCCCAAGGAGAATCAGGGCTCCCAGCAGCAGGCCTCCCTCAGCCCAGGGCCCTGCAGGCTTGTGGACAGACCTGTGACCCGGGGACATCTAGGCATATGGGAAGTGGGCAGAGGTCCCCTCCTGCTCTGTACCACAAACCTCAAACTCCTGAATGCTCCAAGCACTGACAAAAGGCACTGACAGACAAAAAACGCACTGGACTCTCCCAAGTGACACATGGCCAACTTAGGCTCGAGGTATTGTGACCAGGAAAAGGCAACTTTGGTCATCTGTGCTGTTTTCTGTGTCTGAATGACCCAGCCTGGCTGCCAGAGTGAACAGCAAGCCTCAGTTGCACCCACTGAGTCACCCCAGGCAGGTGGAGGGAGGCGGCCACACTGAGGACTGACTGGATCCTGAGAAGCTGGGACCCCAGCCATCTGGCTTGTTAGGACTGTGCTCCCAAGCAATCCATGCGAGACCCAGAAGCGGGACAGATGTCCCCTGAAGCTATGCATAGGCCACAAGGAATTAAATGTCATGTCCCAACAAGAGATGTCAAGGGACAGAAGCCAGTCTGGGTGGGGCAGAAAGCAATCTTCTGGAAATAGCACACGCCTAATATTTGCAACACCATAAGGGTTGCTGTGGTGAACCCCCAGGCTTTCTCTACAGCACCTGCCAATATAAAGTTATATATTTACTCAGGAATCTGTCATGGGTTGGATCGTATCCCCCACCCCACCCCTCAAAGATGCTAATACTAACCCCTAGGACTTCAGAAGGACCTTATTCAGAACAAGGCTTCTGACAGCTGTGGTCAAGTCAAGATGAAGTTCAACTACAGTTGGCTGGACCTGAATCCAACATGCTCAATGTCCTTTAAGGCATTGGGGCGGGGGATCTTAAGGGACTGAGGAGATGCTTGGTGAGGGTAAAGAACCTGCTTCCTGAGTAGTTTGGATCCCCAGAACCCATGTAAGCCGAGGCACAGTATCATAGCATCTGTAACCCGGTGTATCTGCCAGAATTGGGAGGTGGAGACAGGAGACCCAAGAAGAGTCCCTGTCCCAAATAAGACAGAAGCTGAGGACCAGCACCCAAAGGCCTCCTCCAACTTCCATACATGAGGAAGGGATAGACAGACAGAGAGAGAGAGAGAGATTGCATTGGAGATTTAGACCCAGACTTCACGCATGGAGACCGGGAAGAGCGTTGGGAAATTCCTCTTAAAGGCACCGATTGCCTGAGGTTGAAATCAACCCCCCTCCCCCAGCATCTGGGCAAGGCCTGGGGAAGGAAGACTCCCTGAAGCCTTAGGAGGGGCCCGACAGTCTGCCCACACCTGGCTCAGAGGTTGGCCTCCAGCTCTGTAAGACAGTTTGTCTGTACTTTGTTACACAGACCATCCTGACAGATGAGGACTCCATTCAGGCAGCAAGCAGCGTGTCACTTTGTCATCTGGACCTCCTTGCTTCTTGGCCTAGGAGGCCACAAGAGTTCAAACTGAGTGTGCTAAGTAAGGGCCCTCTGCCTCCTAGTGTCTCCGCATCCACCATCACCCATGGGCTTGGTGAGGTTGACTTTGGTGAACAGCAGTTGGGAGCCACCCATGCCTGGGATCTCCATTGCTGCATCTGCTGAGCGGGATCCATTGCTAGTGTTGTTGAACCGAATACAGGATCCCCGCAAGCAGACAGATGTCACCAGCCAAGGATGGAGACCCCAGGGCTGTGGGCCAGCTCAATTGGCATCTCCAAGGCCTTCTGAGACCTTGCCCCCATGCGTGTGCACAAGTAGCTAGCTGCTTGAGTTCAGGAGTGGTGGCTATTTTCAGGAGGGGTGGTTCCCTTCTGGAGTCTCTAGCAGGTCTCAGGAGAGCATATATGCTTGACTCAGTAGTCCACACTGGAAGATGGAGCAGCCTAAGGCCCCCTCGAGGGAGGATCTAGGGAGGCCGTCTACCCCTGAGGGCTTCACCGGAAAGAACAGCACCTCTTTCTGCCAGTACACAGAGGCCCTGGCTTCCTGCGTCTGGAGATATGGCATATGATGTCTTAGAATGGTGGGTCTAGTCTCAACAGCACACTAGGCCAAGACAGCTCCACATGGAAGAGGTTTTATTGGGAGGGAGAGACAAGGTGGTGGCAGAAAGTAAAGAGGGAGAAGAGAGGAGAGGAGAGGGGAAGGGAAAGGGAAAGGAGGGGAGGGGGAGAGGAAAGAGAGACGGTCTCCTTTATTTATATGGAAAGTGACGTAACTCAGGTAAAGGTGGGAGGTGAGCCAAGTGGATTCTGGGGATATGGTGCCTGTTGCCTTGGCAACAGGTCCGCAGGTCACGCTGTCACCTATGTGATGTCATAGGTTTAGGTAGTCCTGATGCATATGAGAATCTGCTCCATGTAAACATGGCAAAACATTTCATAAAGATGGGTGGACGGGGTCTCTCCACAGCCTTCCTTCTCTCCTCTCCCCTTCCTTCCCTGGGCCAAGGAGGTCTTAAAGGAGTGAGGCTACTCAGCCAGTAGAGAGAGTTACATGACAGGTCAAAGGGCTCTTCATCTGGTCAAACATGAACAGAGCCCAAGATTGGCTGCCACTCCGCTACCGTGTGTCTAAGGACTTTTCCTCCCTTCTGGGGCTCTTCCCTTGAAGGAGAAGGCCTGCCGTGAAGAGAGATGAGTTCAATTCAGTGGCAAGGGCATCTCTGAGGACACCTTCTGGGTGGCACAGAGGTCTAGGGGCTTTGCGTGGTGGAAATGTCAGCCAGACAGTCTGCCATCTGCAGAGAGCAGGTGTGAAGTCCCCAGGCTAGCATGGCAGACAGATCAGCTGGTACACACCCTGGAGGCTACATACAGGTGGTCCTGGGGCGGGATGCCACGGGAAAGCCTTTACAGATCCCGGCCCAGCATCCTCTGAGTTGTCCTGTGTAGCTGCAATTACTTGACATCTACACAACCCCTCCACTACCCCCCCTCCCCCCCCAGGTCAGGAGCAGCCATCTGACCACTTTAGCAGAATGTTCGCTGCTGTCTGGCTGCATGCAGACCATAGGAGTGAGCTGGCTGTGCCTTCCAAGTGTCAGGCCTGCCATCAGGCTTATGAAACAGCAGGGAAGCCACGCCTTAGGCTAAGAATTTCCTGCTCTTTGAAGGGACCTGGGTCCCGGGACACTAAGGGGAGGGTGAAGAATGTGAGCTAACGAGCTGGGGAGGTGATCCAGCTTGCCCTTGAAGAAGCTCTGATCTAGTGCCAAGGACAGCCACAGTGATCACCAGCATGTCACCGAGTAAAGAGGAAGCCCAGGAGGCCCTCCCCACTATAGACGGCAGATAACATGACTGGCTGAGACTTCTATGGGACTCTTACCAGAACTAGGTTACTTAGTGGGAAATGGGCAGATATGTGTCTGAGAGCTTAGATTTGTTTCCTCGGAGGTGTCCTGGCCCCATGGCATTCCAGTACTCTGTTGCTCCCTTTGGAGAGCCCTGTGTGTGTCTCTCTCTCCCTGATTGCATATGGAGGTGCTGGTGTACCCTCGCAGGTTTGTAGTAAAGTTGGAATTGGACGGCTCCGCCTAATCACCCTACAGAACATTTACCGCAGCTGACTTCTCTTCTAGGGTCCCCCTAAGCGTACTTATTATTCCTTACCCCCAACTTGCCTTCCTCTTTAGTTTTATTTTAGAGAAGTTTGGAAAGCTATTGTGGAGGAACTCAACCCCCCACCCCCACCCCCACCCCGATCTCTGATACATACAGAACATTTCCAGTCCCGCTCAGCTTCCTGGGTCACTTACTGCCCATTTGGGGAAAGAACTCACTTTGTCTGAGACCGTAGGATGCATCCCTGTCTCTAGAGCCCTTAGCGAACTAGAAGGGCAGGGAAGGTGCCCGAGACACTCCCTCCTGCTTTTGGAAAGATCCTGGGGCTGCTGAAGACCCGTACCAGGCTAGGCCTGCAGGGGGCCTGTTGAGAGTCATGGGAGGGGATAATTCTGCCAGTGCCCCTGGTCACCAGAACATTCCTGTGGTTCGATAGTTAAGGAGGAGGTCCACACAGTCACTTCTCAGGCTGGCCCTGCGGCAGCGGGTCTGTGGCTTTCTGTCAGCAGCTCCTGAGTACACACCTTGCCTCCTCTGCCCCACCTGGCCACGATGAGTGCTGTTCTCAAGCTCTGAGATCATTAGGAGCACGCGGGTGCCAAGGACAGACTTCAGAACTCACACCACCCTGGCAGGCTTTGGACACTTGTCCCAAGTGTTTTCCTGGCTCTCAGGAAGGGCTTTAGTCTTTCCCCTCAGCTGCAGGATTGAACACTAGGCTTATTCCCTGACACCCACCCTGACCCAGAGAACACCCACTTTGTGTTCTAGTCCAGAGGCCTTCTGGTCACGTCCCTCCCTCTTGGTAGAAAGTGTTTGCATTCTAAAGAAACATGACCATCAGAAGAGGGATTGGGCAAACCCAGAACATCGAAGACCCCTTCCGAGGGAGGGTGTGATAGGGCTGTCATGGATCTAAGCCTAATCCCAGAAGGCTATGCCTATGTCAGATAAAGGCTCCAGGAAGGCAGGGTTTGTTCCAGACTCCTGCTTGGGGCGTTAGCAGACCAGGCTAAAAACTGAAAACAGAATCACACGCTCCAGTTCTACCTCAGCAAGCCGGAACCAGGCTGCTGTCTTACCTGTGTAATCAGGCTGGTGACAGCCGCATCTCTCCCCAGCAAGTCAGTGTCCCCCTCTTGGCAGAGAAGTTTCCTCTGGTTGAGTTCTGACCAGGAAAAGCAGCCTAAGGTGACCAGTACCCTAGACCCCACCTTCTCTCAGTCTCTTCTCCAGCCCTGTGAAGACTGTAGAGGACTCCTTTGTGACCCTCATCGATATCCTTAAACTGCATCAATTTTAGGATCCGTGTCTTCGTACTTATGGTCATTTTGCCCCTGGCATCCGTGTGCATCTAGCAGGGTGTCATCATCCAAACCTCAGAGCACAATGTACCTAAAAGCAGGGAACCTGTGGTGACAGAAGATTTTAACCCGGCACAGACAGTGTCGAACTCACTACTCCGTGGTCATTTCCCAGCAGTGGTGTCTCAGACCGCAGAGCGTTGATAGTGGGGATCCCAGCTGCCCCTGGAAAGTCCACTAAAGTCCTCACCCAGGGAGTTTTGAGATGAGCTTCCACTAGGCCCTGTTCTGGTGTCTAGGAGCCGATGGTGTGTGGAGGAGGCAGGCTGAGCTCGAGCTGTCCACTCAATATTATAGAAGGTTCCACCATTCCTGGCAGCCCCTGTTTGGGTGACTTTTCACACTTCATTGATGCTAGGACTGAGGTCTCACAGGCCTCAGAAGTACCTATGAGTCAAGAACTCAAGAAGTGTCTCCACTGCTGGAGAAACCTGGCTAAGGTAATGCTTTTCACATTCCTAGCAGCCCCTCGGGCGAGTTACAAGTCATGTGCTCTGAGGGCGAGCATCCTAGACAGGTGCTGGCCCCTATGCTCAAACTTGCTGGTACCCACACCCCGCCACTGCATACGACACAGCCCTGCATTGCACTCTCGGTTGGGCCTCACCTCTCCCAACAACCAGACTTTTTTAGCTTGTACGACCTCTGGTAAAGTGGCATGACATCAAATCGCACCATCTTTATGCTTATGAACAGCTCAGTTATGCTGTGCACACTGGGCAGACTCCGTCACCATCCACCTCTGTCACCAGACACCAGACTCTGTCACCTTCCCAAACTGAGACATTGTCCCCATTGACCAACTGCTCCCCAGCCCCAGCCCCTGCTTCCTGCTTTCCATCCCCACTCCACAGCTTTTCCTCACTCAGAAGTAGGTCTTAGCAGGCCGGACCGGCTTGTTTCACTTAGCACAGTGTCTTTAGCATCTATCTTTATTGCCCCATGAGGCAGCACTTTGTTCCAGTTTTAAGGCTGATTAGTGCCCTTCTGTGGATCTACCATGTGATGGTGGCCCCTTGGGTGGCTTTCACCTTTGGCAGTTGTGAGTCCACATCCTGAGCCTGGACATATGGATGTGTTTAGGGTTCAGACCTTGAAGTGGAGTTGACAGGCTCAGTGTGATCTGTGTTTTCCACAGTAGAAGCTACTCAGCGTTCCCACCAGTGTACAGTGACTGTAGCTTCCTCCCTCAGTTCCCACCAGTGCCCAGCCACTGTAGCTTCTGCCCTCAGTTCCCACCAGTGCCCAGCCACTGTGGCTTCCGCCCTCAGTTCTCACCAGTGCCCAGCGACTGAATGCAGCTTCTATGCCCGCTCACCAGCCCTTCTGACCTTCAGAATCTTTGCAATCATCCTGTGGGTGTGAGGTGGTTTCTCCTGATGTTGATTTTTCACCTCTTTGATGATTAACGTTGCCGCCCATATTTTCCTGTGCATATTGGTCAGTTATATCTTTTTTAAAAGAAAATATCTATTCAATTCTATATATAGCCCACTTTTTATATTTCATATGAATTTTAAAAAAAATTTTTTTTAAATAATGGGTCTTTTCTTTCTTTAAACACTGTTGTTGGACTTTTAGTATGTAATTGCATTGAGCCTGTATATTGCTTTGGCTAGCATTAATGCCTGTGCATCGTTAAGTCTTCTAATTAGTACTGTAATCCAGTATTTGGAGGCTGAGGCAGGGGGATTACAACTTCGGGGCCAGCCTGGGCTGCATAACAAGAAACTCTTTTGAAGATCTTCCAAGGCATGAGCACGGGCTGTCTTCGCACATCTTTAATTCCTTTAATAAACATGTGATCGTTTGGGTGTAAATCATCCATCTCCTCTCCCGTTCCTAAGGGATTTTACCCGATCTGACACCATCACCTATGTAATTGTTTCTTAGCTTCCCTTTCAAGTGCTCATGTGAATTTGTAGGAACGCAGCTGGTGTTTGTACGCCGTGTCTCAAAATGTCGCTCTATTCATCTCCTGCTTCCGATGGGGTGATTTTGGTCCTGGGGTTCCCCGTGTGTCATTGAGCCGCTGTGCTTCACAACTGCTGTGTCTCCATAGAGCAGATGTCAGCAACAGGTGTGTGCTGGTCGCATGTGCATGAATACAGGTGACCCGTGACCACAAGAGACACATGCACACTGCGCAGCTGGTATATGTTCAAGTGCATTCATGCACCTGATGGCTTTCTGTGGGGTGAGGCGGTAGTCCTGGCTGACTACCGGGCAGTACAGCCAGAGACACCTCCAGCCACTAGCCTTGTAGCTAGGGTGTTTGTAGATGTGTCTCTGTGTTCAGCAGCCAGCAAGACTGGGGACACAGCAAAGCTGCTGGACAATGTCACTGCTTCTCAGCTTGTGGCTTTCCAGCCTCAGTTGACCCTCCTCCCTGGGGACATACTGCCTGGCAGGGCTTTAGCCCAGCTGCTGGTATGGACACAACTCCAAGCACAGCAACGTTCCTACCGATGCAGCAGGAACCCGAAGCCCATGGAGACAAGAGGGCCTGGAGAGCCAGAGCTGGGCTGAGAACAGCTGGGCTGCCAACCCAGTTCTCTGCCCTTGGCCCTTTGGGTGGAAGGAGTGTTCTTTATGCCACAGAGGACTCTCCTGGGCAGGGAGTGTTTACAAGTGATGAAGTTCTACAGGGACCTGGTTGGCACACGGGCCGTGCTCCTGCCCCATGATGGCCCTGTATCCCCAGTGGGCAGGTTGGGGGCCGTGGTGGGGACAGGGGTGGAGGTGGGAGGTACTGCTCAAGTGTCTGGGTACAGAGTGTGACCATCACACGCTCACTTCGCAGAACTGTGTCAAGAATACCAATTGCTTGGTGTCTAAGGACTCTCAGACCTGGTGAGGCCATGTGTTGCCAGCAAGCCCCGCCTCCTGGTGCTCATTTTGAGTCTGGAATGTGTTAAAGGATCCCCAAGGCAAGGCCTCTCCCAGAATGTGCAGTGCTGCCCTGTCCTTCCTGCCCCTCCTCCATGGACCCCAAGGGCCTGTGCCCTTCACCCCTCCCTTCTTTTCTAAGAAGGCCGAGCTCTGAGAAGAACTCCACACCCTCATATTTCCACTACAAGCACCTGTTGGAGCAACTCAGGGCGAAGTGTCGACATCTGGGTGGAGTCACCCACACTGGACATCCCTCAAATAGCCAGTCAGCAATCCCTTCATCCTCTGCGCCGATCTCACCAAGAAAGCAGCCTAGCACAAACTTTAACCAGCCACCCAGTGGCCACGGGCAGCCGAGTCACTGAGGTAAACACACCTGTTCCTCCGAGTGCTCTGAGACTAGGCAACAAACCATTTTCTCACAGTTTTGCAGAGAGAGACAGAATGACGACATACGTGGCTCCCTGTAGCCATGACACAGCAAACCAGTAAGTGACACACACACACACACACACACACACCCCACTGCTTCAGGATCCAGTCTTGCTGATGGCTGGTCCCCACAGCCAAGTCTCACAGTCCTTCCCCATCTGGGTCTGTCCACTGGCCAGACCTCCAACACACACACACACACATACATACATATACACACACACACACACACACACACACAGATGCATATTCACAAATGTGGCAGAAAGACATCAGAGACAAGAGACAGACCTCAATCAGTTTCTTCCCCAGCTGGCTTACCTCCTGACATATGTAGAGTCCACCACCTGAGGTCTAGGCATTCAGCACACAGGTCTGAGGGCACACTCACACTTAAGTGACACACATCTCACACTCCCAGACATCATAGTGAGGTTTTGTAAATGTAGTTCATCAACTCTTCGTCTTTGGAGACAGATAGGGAACAAACCCACTATTCTGTAAGCTTATAAAGAGGCAGCTTCGAGGATTTATCATCTGTGCTGGCTAACAATGGTGGAGGGAAATTTCACAGAGGAAGTCAGCTAAGGGTCTGGGTAGTGGTGGCGCACGCCTTTAATCACAGCACTTGGAAGGCAGCGGTAGGTGGATCTCTGAGTTCAAGGCCAGCCTGCTCCACATGACCACCAAAGGGACACTATACACTAACCATAGGTTTTCAGAAGATAGAAGACTGTGCTGGCTAGTTTTATGTCAACTTGACACAAGCTAGAGTTATCTGAAAGGAGGGCGCCTCAATTGAGAAAATGTCTCCATACGATCCAGCTGTAGGGCATTCTCTTAATTAAGTATTGACAGGGGAAGACCCAGCTTCTTGTGGGTAGTGCCATCCCAGGGCTGGTGATCCTGGGTTCTAGAAGAAAGCAGGCTGAGCAAGCCATGGGGAACAAGTCAGTAAGCAGCATCCTCCAGAACCTGCATCAGCTCCTGCCTCCAGGTTCGTGCCCTGCTTGAGTTCCTGTCCTGACTTCCTTCAGTGATGAACAGCAATGTGGAAGTGTAAGCCAGGTAAACCTGCTGTTTGGTCATGGTGTTTTGTCGCAGTAATAGAAACCCTGACTCAGACAGAGACCATGCTGAACAGTACCACAGGCCATGAGTAATCTGGGAACCAGGAGAGCATGACGCTTCCTCAACAAACACATGGAAAAAAAGACAGATGCAGGAGACCTGGTGGCCATGTGCAGCCCTGGACACAGCCTAGACCCCAACCTTCTAGTGAAGCCAGACTGCTGACAGACAAAAGCCACAGCTGTGACAAGCCTGGGGGGCGGGAGTGGGGGCGGGTGTCAAGCTCTTTTCCTGGAATTGATCATGGTATTGGGATTATTCTACAAGTAATTACCATCCTGAGATGCCTCTGCCCAGTGATCCCTGAAAGGAGGGAATGTGTCAGGGGTTGTAAGGCAGGGGGTTGGGGCAGGGTGCCGCTGGTCCTTGGACAGTATTGGAGGTGGCAGGGGAGTTGGGTTCAGGGTACTTGCTATATGCTTGTCTATGCTTGTGTAAGATAATTTCATAATAAAAGTTAACAGAGATAAAGTTAAAAGATAAAGGGATCGCTGACTAGCTATTTGAGGGATGTCCAGGCGAAGGCAACTCCACCCAGATGTTACACTGTTACAGAGATGGAGAGAAGGCTCAGCCAGTCACACACTTGGCTGTGCAGGCACCAGGACCTGAGTTTGGATCCCAGCACCCACGCTAAAAGCCACGCACGCCTGTTGCCCAGTACTGTGGGGTGGAGCGGACACGGAGATGGCTGAGGTTGTCTGGCCTAGTTCCAGGTTCTGTAAGAGAGCCTGTCTCAAAGGAACAAGGCAGAGAGTGACAGAGTAAAATGCCCAAGGGCTTCCTCTGGTCTCTTCAAACACATATGTGTGTGCACGAACCACACACATGTACCCCCCCCCCCAAAGAAAGAAGGTTAAAAATCAACTCCTGAAGACAAAGTGAGAGCAGGTGTGTCTGGGTCCTCAGCTCCTCTGACTCTTAGCCCAGGCATCCCTCAGAACAGAACGGTTCCCAGTTCTGTCAGGCAGCATGCCCTGGAAATCCAGCGGGATGGAGGCACAGTGATGGGGCCCCGTGCAGATCTCCTGAGCAAGATCTGAGGCTAGCTTGAGCCCAACCTCTGCCTGTGATTGGTTGGGCCAGCAGCAGCCAGGCCTGCTTTTGTTATAGAGCCACTAGGCTTAGTTGGCCACACCAGGCTGCAAAATCTGACCCAGGCACCCCTCCGGAGGCCTCCTTAGGTCAAATTTAATTTGAACCAATCCAGTCCAGAGGCAGATCACCACCATCTATCTGTCTGGGGAGATGATATTTTAAATTTGGATCATTAAGGACTTCTGTAACTTCGGGAGAATGTCAACACACATCACTTGAGCCCCAGGGATACCTCAAGCCAGGCAGCCAGGCAGGAAGGCTTAAAAATACGCGTGGGAATGAGCAAGGGGCAGCAAACACCGGAGCTTCAGAACCCGTGTGAGGTGACGCAGCTCAGCTTCCTGGGCTAATTACATCTGTGGGTGTTTCTGCCGGTCCAGGCTGTTCCAGACGCTGGAAGGGTTCAGAAGAGCTGCTCGCCCGGCAGTGATCACGGTAGAGAGGATTTAGTGAAAATCAAGGCAATCACCAGCCCGGGCAGCTGTGTGTCCCTTAGTTCTGTATAAGGCGTCACCCAAGCGACAGAAAGATAAAGGGACGTGCCGAACAGCCCCACTGCACGTTGCCCAACGTGTTACCCATCCATTAATCTTGTCTCCTCTGGGCCCCATGGCATGAGGTAGGGACCTTGTCTCTCTCGATTGAAGGGAGAGCAGGCTGCAGTCAAGATGAGGAATCTTCCTTGTGGACAGGATGCTGTCGGGGCTTCTCCCAGGTCTTTGCTACTCAGAGGGGTTGGGGGCAATGACAGCTCTACTATAGCGAAGGGTGCAGCCGAGCCCGGTACTAACCCTCTGTCAGCTTACCAGCACAGTGCTCACAGATGTAGTCCTGAAAGGCCCAGCCCACAGAGGGAGGGTTGGGCCATGGCGCTGAGGCTCCAGGGCAGAGATGCCAGCTGCGGGCAATGGCGTCAGACAGCTCTGCCTGCACAAACAGAGACCCACCGGGGTTCCGAGACGGAATGTTCCCGCCGCGGCCAGGATGCTGGGTGCGGCTGCCCTGCTCAGCTGCTTTTTTTGTTTATTTATTTGTTTAAGTTTTTCTTCTTTGAGTACAGACATGACATGGAGGGAAGGGTGTTCTCAGGCTGCCAGACACAGCCTAGGTGAACGCTTCAGAGCCTACCTGCCCTTCTGCCTGAATTTGTTTTGGAGAATCACTCGCTTGTCGTGTGTGTGTGTGTGTGTGTGTGTGTGTGTGTGTGTGTGTGTGTGTAAGCATGCGCGCATGTACGCACACGAGCTCAGCATGTAGTAGCCAGAGGCTGATGCCAAGGGTGTCGTCTTCCTTGATGGCTTTTCCACATTGTTTTGCACAGGGTCTGCAGCTAGACCTTCAAGCCTGCTGCTCTGGCAGCCAGGCCCGGTTCTGTAAATGTTGGGGATCTGAACTCAGGGCCGCATAATTGTGCGGCAATCGTCTGACTCACGGAGCAGTCTCCTTAGCCCTCGGTTCTGTTAAGTGACTTTACTGAGGTGGAATTTCTCTACCATAAAATCCACCTGTCTTAGGTGTATTGCCTGGTGATTTCTGTAAACAGACTGAGTGAGTCACGGAGCCTGCATAACCTACTTCAGAACAGTCATGCTCTAGAAGGATCCTGTGCGGGCTACAGCTAATCCTTGTTCCTGCCCAGGCCCCTGGCAACCACCAATGTTGTTGTTTCCTTAGACTGGCCTGCTCTGATATTCAGGGACAGTGGCCTCCACGCATGGTTCCTCCCATGGAGTGGTATATCC
This sequence comes from Mus caroli, assembly GCF_978045245.1. Taxonomy (NCBI): domain Eukaryota; kingdom Metazoa; phylum Chordata; class Mammalia; order Rodentia; family Muridae; genus Mus; species Mus caroli. Next base: position 61,951,789 of record NW_028227273.1, read on the forward strand.
TGGGGACTTGATGGTCCTGTGTAGGAGGTGTGGCTTCATTCCTGTGTGACTGGTATCACCACTGTTTGAATGAACCAATGGTGTTTCTCCATTCAGCAGGCAATGGTCACTTGGATGCTCCTGCTTTCTGGTCATTGTGAATGAAGCTGTTGCATCTTTCCTTTGCTTCCTTCCTTCCTTTGCTTGCTTCCTTTCTTTTATTTATTTTTTGATTTTTGGTTTTTAAGACAGGGTCTCTGTGTAACAGTGCTGGCTGTCCTGAAATTTACTGAATAGACCAGGCTGGCCTCCATCTCACATGGATCTGCCTGACTCTGCCTCCCGTGTGCTGGGACTAAAGGCGTGGCCACCACGCCCAACTCTAGGCCATTTTTGAGCTTCTCTTTAAGCAGGCATGCTTTCCTGTCTCTTAGGTAGATGCTGGGAACAGATGACTTTACGTGAAAGTATATTTTGGGAGGTACATCAGGTGTGCCCAGGATACAAGATTTAAGAGGGCCAGGTGTGGTGGCACACACTTTTAATCCGAGCACGTGGGAGTCAGAGGCAGGCGGATCTCTGTGAGTTTCAGACCAACCTGGGCTACAGAGTGAGTTCCAGACCTGAAACGCAAGATAGTGTCTAAAATAAATAATAAATAAATAAATAAATAAATACCTACAACAGCAATAACAGTCCCCACTCCCTCCACACACACAACAAGGCAAAAACTATCTATTAGCAAAAAGGCATTGAGCCTCACATAAAAGATGCCTGAATTTGGGTTTTAGAAAGTAGAGTTAGGTCTGAATTAGAGTCTTTGGAATTAACCCCACGAAGCTCATGGAAATTGAAAAGGAGAGTTCAGGCAGAGTGAGTCAGGCTGGAATCTGATCAGCCCCAGGGAAGGAAGAGGAGAGACCCTGGAGGGGCGGGGGAGGTAGAGTCAGTCACTGACCCAGGGCTGTCTGCTCTGTTTCAGAGTCTCGCTTGCTTAGTGATGGTGCCAGTGTCTGCAAGCATTAGCAGTGTTGTGGCTGTGTGAACATCATCACAGCATGCACTGTGGCTTCAGGGGACACAGACGCCATTGTAAACACAGCTCATTATAAGCACAATATGAACGTTACCACATGGCTCAAGCATTAACTCACACCAATGACAGCTTCAGCTCATCATGGACAAATCTCACCCTGTTATATCCCCTCGAGTCTTTGGGAATTCGTCTTGGGAATGCCCCCCTCCGCGCACACAAACACACACTTTGAGACAAGAGCTTCCCATGTAGCCCAGGCTAGCCTTGGGCTTGACATTTTCCTGCCTCAACTTCTTGAATGGTGGGATTATAGAGGTTCACTATCGTGACTGGCTGTACCTCACTCTTTTTTTGGAGGGGGGCGTCAAGACAGGGTTTCTCTTTATAACACTGGCTGTCCTAGAACTCACTCTGTAGACCAGGCTGGCCTCGAATTCAGAAATCCGCCTGCCTCTGCCTCCCAAGTGCTGGGATTAAAGGCGTGCACTACCATGCCCGGCCTGTCTCTCCTATTAGCGGACAGGATTGTTCTCATCTCTTAGTGACCTTGCACCAAAAGTCAGGTGGTTGGAAGAGTAGAGGAATGAATGAATAGAGATATGGAGGGATGGATGGATGGATGGATGGATGGATGGATGAATAGAGGAGTGAATGGATGAATGAATAGAAGGGTGGATAGATGAATAGAGATATGGATGGATGGACAGAGGGAGGGATGAATAGAGGGATGGATGGACAGAGGGATGAATGGATGGATAGAGGGATGGATGAATGAATGGATGAAGGATGCATAGATGAACATGTGGAGGATGGGTGGGTAGAAGGATAGATGGATGGGCCGATGGGCGGAAGCATGGATGGATGGGGTTATGGATACACAAGTGATGAGTGAACTGAGTGCTGGGGTTTCAGGCATATGCACATACTGAGTAAGTGTTTAATCACTGCTGCATACATGAAGACTTTTGAATGTAAAACGTGGGTTGAAGGCTGCCACGAATGACTGACTGTGTGTCCATGTTTCTGTCATGGGACCATGCTGGACTTGTTCTTTGTGTCCTGTGGAGCAAATGCTGAGCCCAGTCACCCACCAGCAGCAGCAAGGAACACAAAGGAAAGTCATAATGTAATTAGAAAGCTGTGTGTCAGCACACAGTGGGGTGGGGTGTTTGCCAGCTATGCCAAGGACTGGAGAGGGTGGGGACCTGAGACTCTAAGTCCTTCTTAGGAGTCTACCTGAGAAGAATTCAGTGGAAAAGGTCCCACCAAGGAGATGGTCAGGGTTCAGGATTGGCTGTGCTTGAGGAGCCTGGAGGACATTTCCTGAGGAAGAAGAACCCCTGGGCCAATGACAGCCTCAGGGTCCCTGAGCCTGTGTGACATCTAGTTCTGATGTCTGAGTCCTGATCCCTCATCTGTGCTTCTGCTGGTTTAAGCTCCCGAATTTATTGTATGTCAAGGTGTCTTCAGTGAGGGAACTCATCAGCCCTCCTTACAATACGTGTTCCATGCACAGAGCCCGCTGCAGTGAACATTCCTGTATACAGGGGAGGGTCTGAAGCCTATAGAGGCTGGGAAGTACAGGCATGTCCCCTCCTGTGGCTCTGGTAAGTCTGTCCTGGGCCAGCCCTCCAGCCAGCTAACCCGTCTGGTTTTTGAGGGCCAGTAGGTAAGGTGCAGATAGGGAAGGGAAGAGACTAGATGTGGTGTTATCAGAGGATTGTTGGCTTCAGCGGCCCAGAGGTGCAAGGGTTCATCTGGCAGAAGCTACAGTAGCTAGAGCCAGCCTGGCAGCGACTAGCCTAAATAAGGTCAGGGCTCTCTGAAAAGCCATGCTGGTCTTGCCAATTCTAAGTTCCATGCCCAGGTCTGCTGGGCATGTCCAGGAAGAGACTGGCTGTGGATAGTAGGGGTAGCCACTCCAGAGGATGGGGCCAGATGGGGCTCTACATATGCCTGTGGCAGGTGCAGAGATGGATTAGCAATGGGCACCGAATGCCAGACAGGCACCGAGTTATGTCAGGATTGGGGCTTACTGGGGACACTCGTTGCTGTTGGCTGTTTAGTGAACAATGCCTGCTCCCGACTGGCCCATGTGATTTGAAGAGCTAAGCTGGACCTGTGAGCTGAGCTTCCTTCGAGCTCCCTGTGAGTAATCAGGCTGGGACACAGGGTTTGCTGTGGGGATCGGTAGGCACGGAGCTACAGGTCTGAATGCCCATGTACCCCCCAAAATCCATGTATTTGAAATAAACCCTCACCCCAAGTTAAAGGTGGTCAGAGGTGGGCATGGGTTATGGCAAGGTCATAAGGATGGAGCCCACGCCCGTGGGGTTAGAGCTCTTGTAGGAGAGACATCAGGGCACACATAGCCCCTTACCATGGGAGGACACAGGAAGACACCATCTTCTGCTCAGGGCAGGTTCTCCTGTGGGCCAAAGCCTGTGTGGGCAGGGAGAGGTCATTGGACAACTGCCACTTTGAGCCCTATAGCCCCAGCCTCCTCTCTACTCCTCTGTCCCTCAGTTTACCATCCCCAAACAACTCGTCTGTGAAGCCTTGAAGTTCAGGCAAGAGAACTTGGAGAACCACCTTGCCTCAGCTGCTATATCTCCTGTCAGTACAAGTGTCACATCTGTCCCCACCATGCTGGCCTGTCTGCATCCCCCTGGATCCTCATGGCATCTCTGGTCTGGGCCTGGGTGATGTCAACCTGCTGGCCCTTCCTTGTTTCTATGCTCTACTCTGAAAGTAAAGGCTATGGGACAGTCTCTGTAGGATGGATGGAAATGGCCACCACAGGGGCTGGTTCAAGGCTTGTGGCACTATGGAGGTGACCTTCCTTCTTGTTTGGTAGGAGACCTTCAACAGAGATCTTCACTTTGTCATGGGTGCTTTGGGGCTGGAGCCAAGCTGGCTCCTCTGGGTCCCAAGATAAGTCCTGGCCTACACAAGGGAGCGGCAGGGCTTTGAGCTTCTCTGTAGCATTTGATGACACTTCCAAAGAGAATGAATTCCCCATTATCACGAATAAAGAAACCTGAGCCCCAGGCTCGCCCATCTTGACTGCCCACTGTGTGCTGCTCATTGTGAGTCTTGGGACTCTCTGTGTGCCAGTCCCCTTACTTCTGTCCATTCACATCCAAAGAGGGCAGCTGAGGATGCAGAGGACCCCTCCAGACTGCTCGTTCCTGAAGGGACACCACACCTCCTCCCAAGGGCTCATGCGTCCAGCCTGTGCTGAGCTCCTTACCTGGTCACAGCTGCCCTTACCTGGTCACTCCAGCCATGCTCTCCTTGACACAGACAGAAGGGCTGGTCTCCTTGCCAGAGGTTCCCAGTCGGTATAATAGTGTCTCCTTCTCCCAGTTCTTCCAGAAATGAGGGGCCAAGGGGAAAACCCCCACATTGTCACATTCGTGGCCCAGCAGCTGAGGATGCCTTTGTGTCTCCCAGGCTCCCATGGTATCCATATTTATTTTAGAGTGGCATCTGGCCTCAGAGTTCACGTCTCTTGACTCCAAGGGCTGAACGACATCACAGGTACTGAGAGAGGCTGTAACGAACGAGGTTGCTGTACACACTGTCCATACTCCTTGGCGTACAGACGCCAGCTTCCGGAGGACGAGACCAGGAGGCAGGGGCTGCGGCAAAAATGGTTTTTGACATCGAGCCCAGGTCCTTGGCTCCATGCAGAGAAGCTTGCCTGGCTGTCTATGGGCATGAGGGCAAGAGACCCCAGCAGGGACACTCTAGAGCATTCCTGAACAGAGGCTAGCCCCATTGCAGGTGGCTGGAAAGCCGTTGCTGCTTTACCTCTCGTCAGTGCCTGCAGACATCAAGAACCCCTCCAGATACAGGTGGCAAATTAATGTCCCATTCAAGGCTACCACAGTGCCGTGTGACCACTGAAGGCAACCCCCTTAGGTAAACCGTGAGATTCTCACTAAGATCCTCGAGGGAACATGTGTATGTATCATTGCACATATGTTCCAGTACATGGGCACAGGTGTGTGGGGGTGGAGTTTTCTTCAGTCACTCTAGTTTATACAGCGAGACAGGAACTCTCCCAGAGCTCGCCAGCCAGCTGGTCTAGCTAGCTGTCTTGCTCTAGGTCACCCCCTGTCTCTGCCTCCCCAGTGCTAGGATGTACAGGTGGCCATCACACACGTCCAGCTTTTACATGGGTTCTGGTGACAAGAACTTTGGCCTTCACCTGTCCACAGCATGTGCTGTGTCCCCCAAGCCAGCCCCCTCCTGCGCCTCCCCCAACTTCTTTTTAGAATGGACCCCACTGTGGACATGATGGCGAGCTGTTTGGAGTCCCCTTCCAGAAGGAGACTATGAGCAGAGCTCATGGGCACAGTCCCTGGTAAGGATACCCGCGCTGTTCCTCCACCTCCCTTAAGTCTAGATGGTATCATTGTAGCCTCAGTGGCTGCACTCCTGAGCCCAGTGACACCCCACAGGATGCCTGTCCCCAGGATGCCCGGTGACCTTCACAGTTAGTGTTCTGGCCTCTGTGTCCCTTTCTCCTGGTCCTTCTGCTGCCACCAGCTCCTAGTGTCCTTGACACCAGGATCATCACTGTTAGGATTCTGTCCAACTTGGGACCAAAGGCCATGTGTTGGGGCTCCAGGGATCACACTGAGAGACTATGTAAGTGGGTACTGCGGGGCAGGGGGGTGCACTGGTTCTGATCTCCGGCGACCTCTGATCTTTGTAAACTCACAAATGTGCTCAGGAGCCTGAGGAGGCCGGAAAGGAGACTTCTCAGGGGTTGGAGGCTGGGCAGATGGCAGGTCAGGTGGGATGGAGCTGGGCAGGTGGGATGGAGCTGGGCAGAGACTGGCCTCCCTGCTGGAGAAGGTGACGTGGCCGTGCTTCCTGTGGGGCCTGTGGAGGCTTCCTCCAGGGCTTCTTAGGTAAGACGGTTTCCTGTGCACTCGTCTCAGGCCATGAAGTCAGCCCTCCGCATATCTGGCCTGAGGACAGAGAAGGCTTCCTCTTTGGGGAGTGAAAAGGAACGTGGCCTCCCAAGCTTCAGGAAGGAAAGCCCTCGCTTCCTGGTGAGAGGGAACAAACACGGCAGGCCTTGACTCCAAACCCAGAGGAACACGTCAGAGCCTGCCGCCTGGGACAGAGACAGTTGGCTGGCCTAGTCCTGTGGCTGTGCTTGCCGACGTCCTGACCTTACGATGGAGGCAAGCCTGTGAATGCCATGGGGGTAGGAAAAGCAGAGGCTTTTCCTGGGGTCACTTGGAAGCCTAGGTCTAGATGTCTAAGCCGCTGTGCCCTGCAGAGCCTGGCTCCTGCAGGTGCTCAGAGATCCATGTTCAAGGACTGTGAGCCACAGGCATGCTCTATGTTCTTCCGAGGTGGCTCTGTAACCAGCAATGGCTCGCACCAGGAGGAATCCACGGAAGCTGGGCCCAGTCCTCTCACTCTGCCTCAGTGTACTGGCTGGGTTTGTGTGTCAGCTCAACACAGGCTGGAGTTATCACAGAGAAAGGAGCTCCAGTTGGGGAAGTGCCTCCATGGGATCCAGCTGTGGGGCATTTTCTACGTTGGTGATCATGTGGGGAGGGCCCCTTGTGGGTGATACCATCCCTGGGCTGGTAGTCTTGGTTCTATAGGAGAGCAGGCTGTGCAAGCCAGGGGAAGCAAGCCAGTAAAGAACATCCCTCCATGGCCTCTGCATCAGCTCCTGCTTCCTGACCTGCTTGAGATCCAGTCCTGACTTCTTTTGGTGATGAACAGCAGTATTGAAGTGTAAGCTGAATAAACCATTTCCTCTCCAACTTGCTTCTTGGTCATGATGTTTGTGCAGGAATAGAAACCCCGACTAAGACACTCAGCCGTGTTTCTAGAGCTTTTGTGGCTAGACCCTGGCCTTGGATATGAGCAGCCAACCCTAGCTTCTGTCCCCTAACTGGGGACAGGCACTACAGGTCGCTTGGTATTCACTGTTGGGAACGTAAGTGTGGACTCTCTGCTCTCTAAGGACCTCTTGTTAATTCCTTTGGAGCTTCTGACAGACATTTGGAGACGTGACCCAGCTTCCCTCCTGTTCCACGTGGCAACAGACCTGAAGTGTGTCTACTTAGTGTCTCCGAGGCTCTGATGGGGTAACCTGGTCCTGTCCTGTCCTTCCTTCCTCCCTCCCTCCCTCTGTCCCTTCCTTCCTTCCTTCCTTCCTTCCTTCCTTCCTTCCTTCCTTCCTTCCTTCTTCTCTTCCTTCCTGGGGGCTAAGGCTAGGGATCTTCTCTACATAATCTTGAACCCTAACCCAGGTCTGTCCCAGGGATAGAGGAACTACTCTAACAATTATGTGCTGTGTTCCAGCTGTGTCAGCCGTCCCTTTACCCATGAGTCTTTGGGGCACCTGAGGCCACTGCCATCCAGAGAGGAGGGGGAGGTCCTGTTTCTTGGCCTGGCCAATATTTATCTTTGTCTCCTAATATTATAGACACGGGGCAGGGAGTTGGAGCATGGTACAGGGTGTGTGTGTGTGTCCTCTTGGCACCAAGGCAGCCAAGTACTGGAGGCTTTAGACAACACCTGGAGAGGTGACGTAGCTGGGGCCAGCCCCAGCTTCTCCTACCATACCCTCCCTCCCTGGCTCAGTGAGTCTGGTTGTTACATAAAGCTCCTTATATAACCGGGGCAAAGGCGGAAAGCCCCATGCAAGTCAAAACAACCCCGCATGGGGCAGGAAACCAAGATGGACAAACACATTCCGGAAAGTGGTGACCCACTGCTAAGGGCCACACGGTCACTGCCAAGAAAGGGACAGAAGGGCAGGCACTGGGTGAGAAAGCACTTGGGCAGGTACACAAAGGGATAGGCCGATGGCAGAGGCTGCCAGCCAGTGTAGCCTGCAGGGGACAGGTCGGTCATGGGCTGAGGGTCTGAGCTGCAAAGATTTGCTGTGTCTCCCTGCCTTGGCCACTGCTTCCATACTGCTGTCCTGCCTCATATCAGGTTCAAATGGCTGGAAAAATCTTGCCCTACAGCCCTGCTGAGAGGGAAGGTTGCCTCTTGTCCTTCCTGGCCCCTCCTACTGACTTGGTGGCCTCAAAGGGACATCGGGCTTCATGAGGCTCCATGGCAACCCAGCCCCAGGTTCTGGACCCTTCATCACAGTCCTCCTTCCAGTCTTTGCCTCTCTCTACTTTTTTCCTCTAAAAACTCGTGCTTATATTTTGAGTCCAGGGTGTTCCAGTATGGGAAGTCAAGACAGCCTCTTGCCCATCTGCAAAGGCCCCCTTTCCGGATGTCTTAGGGTTTTACTGCTGTGAACAGACACCATGACCAAGGCAACTCTCAAGGACATTTAACTGGGGCTGGCTTACAGGTTTAGTCCATTATCACCAAGGTGGGAGCCTGGCAGCATCCAGCAGGCATGGTGCAGGAGGAGCTGAGAGTTCTACATCTTCATCTGAAGGCTGCTAGCAGAATACTGACTTCCAGGCAGCTAGGATGAGGTTTTGTTTTTTGTTTTTGTTTTGGTATAGAATAGTAGAATAGAATTTATTCAGGGCATGTGGAGGGGAGTCAAGAAGAGGGTAGTAGAGGCAGAGAAAGGCAAAGAGAGAGAGAGTAGAGGAGTAGAGGCCGGCCATGAACAGGTGGAGAGAGGAGGAAGGGAATGGGGAAGGGATGAGGGAACAAAGGAGGAGCAAGAAGGCAAGAGACCAAGAGTAGAATGAGGGTCTTAAAGCCTATGTCCACAGTGATACACCCACTCCAACAAGGCCACACCCACTTCAACAAGACCACACCCACTCTAGCAAGGCCACACCCACTCCAACAAGGCCACACCTACTAATAGTGCCATTCCCTAGACCAAGCATATACAAACCATCACACCAGATAAGCTCACATTTGTGGGTTTGGGGGGACATCTCTGGCATGGGAAGTTCCCTCTACCTGGGATGTCCTGGCTGTTCCTGTGAGCAAACCCATACCTGCATAAGTGCTGCTCAGAACAGAGCTGACTCAGGACATGGCCTCCAAGTGGTGTGCCAGGCTTCCCCCTGCCAAGCTCCTGTGCCTGCTCACACCACTGCCCCCAGGCTCCAGCCACAGCTACCTGTTTCAGGAGTCATGTCCTCTCCCTTCCCTTCCCCCATGGGTAACCAGCTGCATGAGGACTCCCCACTCCCTGCTTACAGCTCTGTTGGTCCTGATCAGAGGCTGAGGCTGCCACCCCTGCATGGTGGGGACTGAAGCTTAGGGACATGTGAGCTTCAGATAATGATGATGGGAGTGGGGGGAGAAGAAGAAGAAGAAGAAGAAGAAGAAGAAGAAGAAGAAGAGGAGGAGGAGGAGGAGGAGGAGGAGGAGGAGGAGGAGGAGGAGGAGGGGGAAGAGGAGGAGGAGGAGGAGGAGGGTGGCTTACAATCTCTCTGAAACACAGGCTTAGTTCCTATCCTTTTGGTCACTTTAGGCATCCTCATTCTCTGCCACAGGCCCCATCTTCATGGATTCCCCTAGCTAGCTTAGAGGACCCCAGACACCGCTGTTCAGCCATTGTTCTGAACAGGAAAGAAACTGGGATCCTGAAGAGGTTGTGCTGTTTGCCTCTGTGTTCTTGTAGGCACTGCCCTCAGCCTTAGCAAGAGCCTAAAAGCCATTCTCAATCTCTCTCTCTCTCTCTCTCTCTCTCTCTCTCTCTCTCTCTCTCTCTCTCTCTCTCTCTCTCTCCCTTCCCCTCCCCCATTTTCTAGACATGGGCTTGTTCCACCCAGCCTGGTCCCACCCTGCCATCAGATGCTGGATGTAGAGGTGGGGTCAGAGGGAGCCTCTCACACTCTCCCTTCCAGGGCTGGATGGGAGCCCAGAAACAGTTATCTCCCACAGGTGGCTGGCTCTCTGAGGAATGCTCTCAGAAGTCCCGAGAACTCAAAAAAACAGGAGTTACTCACGGGGAGCCAGTTGAGCAGACTCCGAAAGGCACCCCTTATCTCAGTCACCACGGAGGGGTGTGGGATTCTAAGAACCAGTCCCAACCAAGGAAATGAGAGGGATCCCTTGTGTTACAAATGCCCCTGTGGTGTGGCTAGGAGACCTATTTATCCTCAAATAGCACCTTCCTATTTTCCTGGGTGCTGGAATCCATCTCAGTCCTAATCTTGGGGCGCAGGTTCAGGCGCCATATGTGCCCACCAGCTTGGTGCTGGAACTTGGCACTCTGGCCCCTCCTGGCAGACTCGGCTTGGGACCCTTGTGTTTTCTTCTCTATGTACTGGTGTGTAACTGCTGGTTAGTCCTGGCGTGTCTTGGCAATAGCCTCAGCCAACATTCTGAACTCACTGGATTTAGACCCCTCACCCCTTATGTAATCACTGCACCGTGGACTTGGGTCCACTGCTTGACCGTTGGCTTCAGTTTTGCCCTGCTTCCTTGTTTAAATATTTCCTCATGTTCCCTATTGGCCTAAGTCTCCTTTTCCTGTCATCTTTTTAATGGTTTCTCAGAGACCAGCCTTGACCTTTCATCTTGATATCTCTTTAAATAAGTGTAAAAAACTTAACAGACTCAGATCTGTCAGAGGTGTGTGAGTGTGTTTGTATGTATATGTGTGTGTGTGTTTATATGTGTGTATATGTGCGTGCGCATGTATGTGTGACTGTGTGTGCTTGTGTATATGTGTATGTTCATGTGTGTATGTGTGTGTTCATGTGTGTATGTGTGTGTGTTCATGTGTGTATGTGTGTGTTCATGTGTGTATTCATGTGTGTATGTGTGTGTGCATGTGTATATGTGTGTGGGAGTGTGTGCTTGTGTGTATATGTATGTGTATGTATATGTATATGTATGTGAGTGTGTGTATGCACATATGTTTGTATGTGTGTGTATGTGTGTACATGTGTGCATGTGTGTATTTGTGTGTATATGTGTGCATGTGTGTATATGTGTGTACATGTGTGTAGACATATGTGTGTATATGTGTATATGCGTGTGTATGCATGTATGTGTGTGCTTGTGTATATGTGTATGTACATGTGTGTATATGTGTGTGCATGTATGTGTGTGTGAGTATATGTGTATGTGAGTGTATGTGTGTACATACATTTGCATATGTGTATGTATATATGTGTGCATGTGTATATAGGGGGAGTGTATGTGAGTATGTATGTGTATGTATATGTATATGTGTGTATGCATGTGTATATGTGTGTGTGAGTGTATGTATGTATCTATGTGTATAAGTGTATATGTGTGTGTATGTATGTGTGAGTATGTGTATGTGTGTGTGTCTAACTGCTATAGTCTAGATATGAAACACCTCACCCCAAGGCTTGTGTTGAAGGCTTGGCTTCTAGCTGATGGGCCTTAGGAAAGCAATTGGATCACGAGTCCAAGGGGACCTCATTGTCGCTCATGTGAATGGCAGGACTTGGTGTTATCCAGTGGTGCTGGTTTTGTAAACATTCAGAATGCAAGGATGCTTCTGCTGAAACTTCACAGGAAGGCCTGGGAAGCCCTGGGTGTGGACAGAGTCCCAGTGAGGGTTGGGACCTCCTAGAGAGTTGTACTTATAGCTGTAAAGGTGATGCAATGACCACTCCAAAGAGTTATGGATGCTAGGAACATGGTGTACCTGCTGAGGAAGGCCACAGGCAGTAAGCAGAGCTATCCCCAGAGAGAGAACATATTAGGCAAGATAGACCAAGTGCATCTTCATTGTAAGATGAGCATGAGCCTTTGAGGATCAGGGATGCAGTGTCATGCCTTGGATAGGAAGTGCCCTCAAAAATCGCTCATGTGGTGAAGGCTGGTTGGCAGTGATATGCTTCTAGAAGGTAAATGAATCATGAGAGCTTTGGCTGACCAGTGGGGTGGATCTATCCCTGGACTCATAATTTGATAGCATCACTGGGAAGGGACCAGGTTGGAGGAACTACATCACTGTGAGTATCCCCTAGGTTCTACCTTGTCCCAGGTTCATTCCCTGCTCTCCTATCTGCCCTGAGGTGGGTCTCTTCCTCCCCAACTTGCTCCTTCCTCACTATGAAGTCTTGCCTTCCCACACACAGGCTCAGAAGCATCCAAGCCAGCTGACCTGGGCGCAAATCTCTGAATCCTTGAGCCCACACAAACCCTTCCTCTGTAAGTTATTTCTCAGACACTTTGTCACATCAGAAAGTGACAGCTGTATCTGCAAACACCAAAAGCTTCACTTGCCTGGTGTGCTGTCTCACGGGTTCATTATGTTTCAAAGATTTTTTTATGTCTCGCATCAAAGTATCCACAGAGACGTGGGCAGACCATGACTGCTGTTTCTCTTCCTTCATCCCTAAAGGTACCTCAGATACCCTGGGGTAATCTCCATTCAGCTTCGGAGCAATGAAGTGTCTTTGGGGCCTTTCCTGTGACAATGTCCTCACTTGGTTCCATCCCAGAGGGGATTCCCCTGACCATGGATATCTAGAGTAAAAATCTTCAAGGTTTTGTTGTTAAAGATGACCACTATCTTCAGACCTCTGCATTTTGTTTTGTCTTTAATGCTTGTATTTAATCTTCTGGCTTCTCTTTAAGGCGGTAGACCTGTAAGGATATATTTAGGATTATAGAAAGATTAGGAAGGGAAGAGAATTGTCATGTGTCCTGCTCACAGCCCCATTGAGCCTTGCTTTAGGTAGGGCGTTTGCCTCCTTGTGAACCATGAATAACAATGTAACCATTGTTACATTGTAGCTCTGAGTCCACTCTTGGTCTTTTACATCCTGTGAGTTTGGACAGAGCTATACTAACATACGCCTACCGCTGAGGCCCCTGCTTGAGGGACATCTAATCTCTGCCTGCCCCTCTGTCCTTCCCTAACCCTGACAACCACCATTTGTAGCTTCTTTTCTCACTCATGTGATAAAAAAGGCTCTGGTGGAAAAAACTTGAAGGAGAAAGGACTTGTTTTGGCCCACAGCTCGAGGGGACATCAAGCATGTCAGAAAGGTCCGAGGTGGCAGGAACTTGAAGCGGTTGGTCTTGTGACACCCACAGTAAGGAAGCACAGAGTGATAAACTCTGCTGCCACCCTATCCAGCCCACCTCAGATAAAGTCAGATAGTCAAGATGGCCGCCCATAGGCGTGCCTAGAGCCCATCTCCTGGGTGGTCCTAGATTCTGTCAAGGTGACAACACTCCCCACCATGGGCTGACCTCTCATTCTCTGTTTAACTGTTTCCAGGATGCCATGTAGTGAGGATCATATGGTTAGTGCCATCTGTGCCTGGCATGATTTCCCTCCCTCCCTCCCTCCCTCCCTCCCTCCCTCCCTCCCTCCCTCCCTCCCTCCCTCCCTTCCTCCCTCCCTCCCTCTCTCCTTTCTTTTCTTGTGATGCCAAGAACAGAATCTAGGACCTTGGGCACGTGATTTGCTGCATGTCCTTTTGTGGCTCCATAGCTTTTGATAGCAAAAGGAACCTGGAGCAAGAAAGGAAGGACCACTTCTAGAAAACACATATGGGCACACCATGTGTAGAGTTCAGTGTAGCAGCTTGTAAGAGGCTCATGTTGACATCTCCCAACTACTCCAAGATGTTCACGTGCCACTGCTGGTAAGGGGTATCTACCCGTCCCCTGTTCAGCAGTGTCACTCTCAGATGACTGCCTGGTGCAGGCATCAGCTCTGAGCATAGTGGCTTTAGTGGGTGCCCATGCAGTTTGTCCCAGGACATCTGACTGAGGACTTAGGATTGTTGAAGATGCTCTTATCACCGTGGAAACTAAGCAGATGTTGGCAGGTGGTGATGGTTTTTTGGAGCTGATGATTAGACCACACTGCCTTTCTTCAGAACCATGCCAACTCCCAGAGCTATTCAAAGCCCACCGCCCAGAAGGAGAGGCAGTATGGACTGCAGCGTGCCATGAGACAGGAAGTGGCTCCTCAGCAAACCCGAACAATCGCAGAGGCAGGTGGGTCATGCAGCTATGGCTGGGAAGGAATGTGAGGGCAGGAGGGTTGGGAGGTGAGGAGGACCTTGCTTGGAGCAGCAGAAGGAAAGGAAAGCTGCATAGTAGTTTGTTTGTGGTCCAGCGGGATGTGATCAGATCGTGGTGCTGGGCTGAGCCACATGGAATCCACCTCATAGAGGGACCCAGCAACAGAGCTCCCAGGAAGATGTTCCTATCCCACACCCCCAAGTGCCACACGTGTTCTGAACACAGTGTGCAATCTGGTCCTACCCAGTGGCTTTTCTTCCCCCCTTTCTAGGATCAAGGGCAGACAAGGGGATTCCTAGGGGCTGAGGCACCTGGAGCTGGGCTTTGAACTGTGTGTTTTGAGAATGAAGGAGTGCTCTTAGACTCTTGAGAGTTTTTAGTTGTGATGGACTTGGCTAATAAAGGTGGCCAAGTGCCTTTGGGGAGCCACACTGAGGTCAGGGTGTGGTCAGGGTGTGTTCTGGCCCCTGAGCAAACAGGCTTGCTGTGCCCAGGACTTTGGCATGTCCTGGGCCCTGAAGTGTGTGTGTTGGCTGCCTAGCTTCCTCCTGAGCTATGGGAGCAGATCTGGCAGCTGCGAGGAAATTTCAGCCAGGGATGGAAAGCAAGGAGTGTGCCCAGCTCCACTCCACCTAAAGTCTGCTTTGCTGGACCAACCACCCAGGAGCTGGGGGGGTCCTTCACTGGATAGCCATGGCCTTGCCAAGTCTCCCAACCTTTCCTGAAGCAGGGTGCATTCTTGCCTGAGATAAACTAAATCAAACGAGATAGACACCCTACAATGTGGTGGCCACACCAGACCAGGGTAGGGGAAATGTTACAGGCCCATGGTTAACAAAATGCAAGTCCACTCTCTCTCTTAGTTTCAGAGCTGTGTCACAGCTGTTCAAGAACTCACAATAGAAGATGCAGGCACACACCTGCCAGACAGGTTGGAGCAGCCTAGGAATGTACCCCAGTGTGTCTAGACATTCCAGACCGACCACTGCCAGGACCTTTGTGACTGGCAAGTCACACCAGAGCATGGGCGTGCTTTGAGAATGCTGCAATGGGGGATGTCACTAGTGAGCCTCAGCTGGGACAGGACCTCACTGCCAATAACCAGGGGCCCCTGTGGGAAGATACTAACACCTTCCTGGCTTTGCTTAACTCCCCAGTTGACAGACATTAGACCCCAGTTCCTTTGGTTGATCAAGGGAGACTCATGGTATAACCCTGATGTTTCTATTTTCTCAAAGGGAACCATGCCCAGGACCCCAAGGCCAAGTGAGTAGCTTCCGGAAGATTCCACTTTCTGAGGAGCTCAGATAGTAGTGCGGTGTGGCAGGCGCTCAGCTGGCTGCCTGCTCTGTGGCCCACGCTCTGTGACCTCAGTCCAGCAAGGGCAGAGTGTGGAATGCCACTCGGCTGTGGGAGTTTGGGAACCTTGAGAAAGATGGTACCCAAGCTTTGTGACAGTCTACAGGTGCGCACTCGAGTGTCTGTGTGTGTGTGTGTGTGTGTGTGTGTGTGTGTATGCATGTATACCTACATGTGTTTGTGTGTGTATGTGCATCTGTGTGTGGTGTGAATGTGTGTGCATGTATGTGTGCATGCACATGCATGCACACCTGTGTGTGTTTCATGTATGTATGTGCATGTTTGTGTGGGGTGTATGTGTGTTTGCATATGTGTGTGTGTATGTGCACACTCATGTGCATGCCAGAAAACAACCGTAGGTGTTGTTCCACAGGCACTATTCCTTGTTGTTGTTGTTTGTTTTTGTGGCAAGGTCTCTCAATGACCTGGAACTCACCAAGTAGGCTAAGCTAGCAATTCAGAGTCCAGTGCCCTTCTGTCTCTACCTTTCCAGTGCTCAGCTCTGTTTGTTTTGGTTTTTCAAGACAGGATTTCTCTGTGTAGTCCTGGCTGTCTGGAACTCACTCTGAAGACCAGGCTGTTCTCAAACTTACAGAGATTACCCTGCCTCTACCTTCTGAGAGCTGGGATTAAGGACATGCACCACTACCCCGACTTACCCAGTAGTTTGTCTATGGCTCTCAAGAGATTTAATTCGGTTCTTCCAGCTCATCAGGCAAGTACTTCACAGACCGAGCCAGTGTCTTAGCCTCTGTCCCATCCTCCAGCTATGTGGTGTGGAGACCATGATCTTAATATGTGTGCATGCACTTATTTTTAATGAACCACACATGAACAACCGCACCAAAATATCACACGGACTGTGAGGCAAAGGGAACGAAGGCACCGTCCACATTCTAAAAAAGCCAAGGTTAGAATGGAAACACTATAAAACGGTTTCCCTTCCATGCCAACACATCCCTCAGGCATATGCATCCCGCCTCTCGGCTGACCCTCAGCTCCACTCACACCGCAGCAGGGTTGATCTGCATTCCTCATAGCATACATTCTGGCCACACCTCTGAAACCTTTCATGACACGGTTTTTAGACCCAGGGAACAGAGAGCAACATCACAGTCCGTCTCAGCAGGTCCATACTGCCTATCCCTATCCCCAAATTCTCCCTGAGTTCTTTAAGAGCAACCTTTGACCCCATCTCATCAGGAAAATGCTCTATGGAATAAAGGCTGGTTTAGGATACCCAATCGCAGTGCCCTTATCTCACCTAATATATTAACGAATTCTTCGATACGATCCGACAGTGACTGTTGAAGTTTCCAAACTGTCTGCTGCCCTTTTTAAGTTGCATTGCTGACATACAAAGTCCACGGACTTGACTCCGAGAGCCTTACTCACCTCAGAACTCTTAACCCTGCCCCCATGGAAGAAACCTGGCCATTGTCCTTCAGAGTCTCCCACACTCAGGACGCTGACTACACTCCTGTCCTGTTGTCCAGTGTGTTCCTCGGTCCCCAAGTTGGATTAATCCAGAAGCTTAATTTTATTCCAGTATGGCCATGATATTAATGATGAGAACAGTGATGGTGATGATGGTGATGATGATGTAATGATGATGTAATGATGATGATATAATTATGGTGATATAATGATGGTGATGTAATGATGGTGATGTAATGGTGGTGATGATGGTGATGATGGCAGTGATGGGGATGATGATGGTGGTGGTGGGAATGGGAATAATGATGCTGATGGTGATTGTAGTGCTAGCTATGGTGGGTGATAGTGATGATGTCATGGTGATAGCGATGATGGTAGGGATGATGCCCTCACAGATGGTGTGGTTTTCCATTAGGAGCAAATCATCTTTGGTTGATTTAAATGGGTGGCTCCCTGTGAGGGTCCAGGATCACTGCTGTGGATGTTGTCATTTGTCCTCCTGCAGGCCAGTGTAGTTGCCCTTGGGGACAATCACCTGGTTCCATGTTTTACTGATTGCTTATTTGCTTTGTTTGGTTGGTTGGTTTAGTTTTTCTGAGACAGGGTCTCTCCGTGTAGCTCTGGCTATCATGGAACTCACTCTGTAGACCATGTTGGCCTTGAACTCACAAAGATCACCCTATCTCTGCCTTCCAAGGGCTTGGATGGAAGGTGTGCACTACCACACTTTGCTGACTGTTTACTTGTTTTAAAGTCGTGTGTGTGTGTGTGTGTGTGTGTCTGCCAAAAGAAGGCATCCCTTGGAGCTAGAGTTATAGGTGTTTGTGAGCAAAGTGGATGCTGGGATTTGAACTCTCATCTTCATGGCTGAGCAGCAAATGCTCTGACCACTGAGCTATCTCTCATATATATGTTCTTTCCTTCCTTCCTTCCTTCCTTCCTTCCTTCCTTCCTTTCTTTCTTCCTTCCTTCTTTCTCTCTTCCTTCCTTTTTCCTTTTCTTTCTTCCTTCCTTCCTTTCTTTCTTTCTTTCTTTCTTCCTTCCTTCCTTCCTTCCTTTCTTTCTTTCTTTCTTTCTTTCTTTCTTTCTTTCTTTCTTTCTTCCTTCCTTCCTTCCTTCCTTCCTTCTCTTTCTTCCTTCTTCTTTCTTTCTTTCTTTCTTTCTTTCTTTCTTTCTTGTTTTTTTACATTCTGTCTCTAGCCCCCCCCTCCTCCAGTCCCCCCCCAGTCTTCCTCCTGCTCCCAACAATTCACTTCTCCTCCCTCTCTGGAAAAGAGTAGGCCTCCCTTGGATATTGATCAACCCTGGCATATCAAGTGCCTAGTCTTAACTGAAACTTAGGTTTTGTTTCTTTGTATTTTAATGGCCGACATAGGATTCAGTTCTGCCTACTGCAAGAGGTGTCCCTGCTGCTGGAGAGCAGGACCCCAGAATGAGAGCAACAGAAGTCACAGAGGCTAGTTTTACCAGGGTGGGGGTGGGGTGGCTTCTAGGGTTACATGCCACTCCTGTGTCCCCTAGTTGGGAGGACATCAAAGCATAACCTGAGGGCAGGGCCTCGGTGGGTTCTCAGCTGGCCCTTCACCAGCAACAGGCCAGGCCTGTCTACAAGGGACAACAAGCAGGTTCATTTCACTGAGTCCAAGAGGACCATAACCCTTGCTGGGGAGGAGCATGCCTGTGGCATCCTTCCCTCCAGTGGTCCAGGAGGAAGTGTGGCCGATGTCCTGAGATGCCCCTGAGTTTCCTCCTCTCGATACTTAGAAAAGCACCAGCTCCCCACTGACTTGGCTCACGGGGGACCTGACTGCTTGTTTCCTATAAAGTCCATTCTTTTCAATGCTGTCTGAGAGAAGCCAGTGAAATGAATTATGAGAGAAATGGATTTAGGGATGTGTGCATGTTGTGTTTGTGTTTCTGTCTGTCTGTCTGTCTGTCTGTCTGTCTGTCTGTCTGCCTAGAAAAATGAGTTACTAAGAAAGACGAGGCTTGAGCGTGCAATGGAGGCCGTTACCCCAGTTATCAAGGGGAGCAGATCATCACTGTTCACTCACGCTGTGGGCACCTCTGACTCCCGACATGCCGGCAGGACACAGTATCACCACCATTGACAGGACACAGCCTTTGCCACCTAGGGCTGGCTACTGAGCAGGAGCTCTGGTGGGCAGATGTAGTGATGCCTCACCTCAACCATAGATCTCCTGGCCTTAGCCAGCTGGCAATCCCCTGTGGTGGCATCCACTAAGAATGCCAGCGCCACAGCATGATGGGAGGGCTGGCCAGGGAGCCTTAGTCATCAGCGCGCTAGTGAATCATGTTCTGGCACCTCCAGGCTAAGTGGTGATCTGTCAAGGCAGCTGGAGACAGGCCCCAGCTGGCAGGCTGCCCCAGGCACAGCCTGGAGTCAGGGAGGCGAGGAGGCCCCAGGGGTGCCTCCGGATAAGGCCAAGAGGTGGTCAGGTTTCAGGGTCGTCCTGAGAGCCCAGAGCACTGCTGTTCATCCAGACTCTGATGAGAGAAAGTGTCCCACATCTGCAGGGCACACAGGCAGGACAGGACTCCGAAAGCTGCCCACACCCCACAGAGCTGTTTAAAGGGAAAAAAAGTCCGTGTCCTTGGCCTGATGTTGAGTCTCCTCTTCTTCCCCCTCCTCCTCCTCCTTCTCTTTCTCCTCCCTCTCCTCCTCATCTCCTCCTCCTTCCTTCTCCTCCTTCTCCTCCTCCTCTTTCTTCTCTTCCTTCCTCTCCTCTTCCCTCTCCTCCCTTCTCTTCCTCCCTCTCCTCTTCCCTTTCCTTCTCCCTCTCTTCCTCCCTCTCCTTCTCCCTCTCCTCCCCCCACTCTTCCTATTTTCTTTTTGTTTCATTGGAAAATGAAAGACTATATTTTCTTAGAGCAGTTTTAGTTTTACAGAAAAATTGACAAAAGTACAAAAAAGACTCACATGGCCCCTCCAGCTCCCTCCCCATGGGGACTCCCTATGATGCTGTCTTGTACTGGAAGGGACACAGGCACATGGATGAGTTGGATATTCTAGGCATTTAGAGAAATGTAGAGCTGTGAGTGTCCCAGGTGACAGTGTCTGCAGAGTCCCCGCTCCTCGTGGCTCTAAGCTCTCAGCTTTCTTCCTCTCTCCACTCATGTCTCCCCACCACCCACCCCTGCCCTGCGTCCCAGACAACCACTGACAGTTTACTGTCTGCCTGATCTGCCTTTTCCAGATGGCCTGTGGTTACAATCTCATAGTGTACAGCCTGCCTGGTTCTTTTCAAATGACAGTGTGTGGAATCCTAAAGACATTCGGGGTGTGTCAGCATCTCTGCTTCTCTGGAGTTTTATTCTCTAGAGCGGGAGTGTATACAGCCAGTCTTGTTTTCTCTTTGGCTTCCTTGACTCCATCTGAGAGCCCAAGGCTGGGCCACTGTGACTCCTGAGACTGCAAGGAGACAAAGGAGACTGCCTCAGAAAGCTGTTTAGATAGGCAAGGAAAGGGAGCAAGGCTCCAGCCCTCAGCTCCTCCAGGCTCTCAGCTCCTCCAGGCTCTCAGCTCCTCCAGGCCCTCAGCTCCTCCAGGCTCTCAGCTCCTCCAGGCTCTCAGTTCCTCTATCTAGGCTATGTTGTGTTAGTGAGCTCACAAATGTGTGCAATGCACATGTGCCAACTGAGTGTGTTGTTAGGAGTGTTTCAAATGTGAGTAAGGATGTGTCTTAGGTGCGCACATACATCCGTGAGCACGTATGATTGCGCATGCGCACACACACACAGAGTCCATGTGTTTGTGGTGGGATAGAGGTTTCCCAGGTGCTGGGAGGGCAAGCTCCATCACCTTGGTCCCATGTGGTTGAAAAGTGAACTCTCCTTTCCAGAAGAGTTCCATGGTGCAGGTGGTAGTAGGGGTCACAACAGATAGAGTGCCCCCCTCACCCCCTCGCCCCCTCGTCCCCTCGCCCCCTCGTCCCCTCGCCCCCTCGCCCCCTCGCCCCCTTGCCCTCCTCGCCCCCTCGTCCCCTCGCCCCCTCGCCCCCTTGCCCTCCTCGTCCCCTCGCCCCCTCGTCCCCTTGCCCCCTCGCCCTCCTAGCCAGGGTGTGGTTATTTGGCTTGGTCTGTTCTTTCCAGGACACCGGGGGACAGAGGACATGCTTGTGCTGGGCTAGGGTACTGATCCCCACAGTAGAATCACTAAATGCCTGACAAGGTTTCTGTGGTGGACAAAGGCTGACCCAGGGCCTTCTGGCAGCAAAGCACTCACCTGATACCTGAAGGCAGAGCTGCTGCTGGCATGGACTTGGGGAAGGGCTGGGGTCTGTTTCTGTCCCCAGCCCCTGTCCTGGCCATCACTTGCTCAGAGCCCCCATGGTGGTACTGGGGCTCTTGGGGCCTCCTCTTTATCTGTTAGTGTACATCGGGACCCCAAGGGTCTGTGAGTTTGACAGTCATTTCCCAAGCAGGCTGGTGGGATTGCTCCACTACACAGACATGCCTTGAGTTGTGGAAGAAAAAACCCTGGAGGCCAGGGAGGTGGAGGCATCTGTTCAGCCCCCCAGGAGCATAGCCATCAATAATTCAGTGTTTCAAAACTTCAGAAATCTTCAGCTTCCACCCCCTCCCTTCTTCTTTTGATTCAGGGTCTTAATGAAAGTCCAAGCATTCCAAGGATAGTTTAATATTTAAACAGTTGTCTTCACTCTGAAGGTCAGCCCAGCATGTGGGGTGTGAGACTGAGCCAGGGTTGGAGGAGGTGGAGGAAGGAGACGGTGGGGGAGGGCTTGGGGCTTGGGGCTGGAGGCTGGAGGAGGGATGTGGGTACAGTGATAGGGAGGGATATAGACGGTCTCTACTCCACCTTGACTGGCCCAAGGCCAGAGCCTTTTCTACCACAGGTTCCTAGATGTGTCAATTGTCAAATGTTCCTAGAAGTATTTTCATGATCACTGGGCCCCCAGGCTCCCACCTGCTTCTAGGCCTTAAGCGCAAGGTATCCTTGCGTTCTGGCTTCACATAGGGCCTCCCTGCTGGGTGTAGATACCTCAGCTAGGGTGGTCCCCTGAAGGAGCCTGGAGGGCAGGGCCCCTCCATCTCAGAGGGTGCTGCCTGCCTGCCTGCCTGCTTGCTCAAGACTGGAGCTTTGTAATCTGTCCCTCAAAGCAGAGCCCTTTGGGACAGACATGACAGCCACACCAGGGCTAACCCCAAGGACAGGACTGTCCTGTCGTGGGTGAGTGGGGATGGGGGAGGAGCAGCTCTGGGGGACACCTCCTGTGTTTGTAACCCTAGAGTTCAACTGCTTACGGCGGTTTCCAGTTAGGAGGTCCCTCTCCTGAAAGAAGGCGATGAACTGATTTTTAAGTGGAAGGGGCTTTATTTATTTGACCCAAAATAAATAAATAAATAAATAAAAAGGCAAATACAGCCAGCCACAGGCTGAAGCAGGGCTCACTCATAGGAGAAAGCAACCCCAGAGACAGCCCAGGTCAGGCAGAAGGGAAGCTGTCCTCCTTCAGGGTCTCTGGGGACGTTGGAATGTGGCAGGCGATGCATCACAGCTGATCCTGAGGCTGTGTGATCAGGCCATGTTTGACCATTTATGGTGCCCACAATCCAGAGTCCCCAAATAGAAAAGCACCCAGCCCCCCAAGCCACATGCGAATGATAAGCCTGACGCCTTGACTGTCAGTGTGCCCAGACCTGGGCTTGCCTCTGTAGCTTATGTGTAGACCGGGAGCAGTGGTTTGCTCTCAGCAGGCTTGTGGTGAGCTGGTGCTGCTTCATTGTCCCCTGGGCATCTCTGTGGACTGGGTACTGCTGGGCACTGGTATGCGCCCTGGGTCACCCCTGAGCCCAGCAACTTCTCAGGAACCCTACCTAAGGCAGCTCTCCTGCTCAAGTGCCAATCACTCAGCATTGCCCTGCCCCCAGTCGGCCCTCTGGGAGACGCATAGCTCTCACTAGCACCTTGCACTGGGGGCTCTTTTCCTGCTCCAAGCAGAAATATCCACAGGGGTCTCAGAGTGCCCTCTGGAGCCCTCCACTCCCTCCCCAGCCCACCTCCTCTTCAGCATCTGGACTCTGTCCCACTGTCCATGACACTTAGCACCAGGAGACTTCGGGATATGCCATACAATGCAGACAGCCCCACTGAATGGTGCCAGTGTCACTTTGAGAGGTGGGGATTGAGGGAGACAGCTAGTGCCCACATGGTTCTGCCTCCAGCAACCCCTTGCAGGATTTTTCAGAGGGCTGGAGTGGCCTCTCACAGGGCCTAGAGAGCCGATTGGCCAAGCTCATCTCTGAGACTTCCTTGGGGATCTTTGGGTTTTTGACATAAACTCTTACAATGGGGTCTAGCTCACTCTGTGAGAGACAGAGGCTAGGGGTCCACTCTGTACTCTGCATTCACCTGCATCGTGTCCCACCCCTCTTGCGGGTCATTGAGTCAACATTGTCACAACTCCAGGTATACCCAAGTTCCCCTTAACCTCTCAGGGTCCCCTAGGATATCCCTTCCTCTGACCTCTGACTTCCACTGTGTGTCCAACTCCCCTCCATGAGTGTGTGTGACTGAGTCTAAGGCTGAGGGAGATGCTCACTGCAGACTCCTGATCCTAGACCCCAGCAGTCAGAGAGCATCTGGTTCCACCAAGTGTCTGGCACCAGCCAGTCCCACTGGAAGCAAAGAGACGTCGTCTCTAAACACAGAGGGAGGCAGCTGCATTCAGCAAGTTGCCAGCTGCATGCCCACAGAGCCCAGAGACAGAAGCTACACACCAGCAACAGAACAGCTGCTCGTCTGACCGAGCCTGAAAGTTGGGCAGCCCTGGGGGGCTGTTCTGGCAAAGGCTTTCCGGCGGCTAGCACTGTGGGGAAGTTCTGGCCCTTGGTATCTACTCATGGAGTCACCTCAGAAGACCCTCATGATTAGGTAAACACAAGATAAACACCTTCTTCTTTCATATCTCTCTCTCTCTCTCTCTCTCTCTCTCTCTCTCTCTCTCTCTCACACACACACACACACACACACACACACACACACACATCAGGACCCCACTGCACTTACAGAGGTCCACGGGTGACATGAAGCCTGCTTTGGCTAGCGCTTCTCACCCAGTATTTTTTTTCTCATTCTTTTTTTAATTAGATATTTTCTTCATTTACATTTCAAACGATATCCCGAAAGACCTCTATACACTCCCCCTGCCCTGCTCCTCAACCTACCCACTCCCACTTCCTGGCCCTGGCATTCTCCTGTACTGGGGCATATAATCTCAGCAAGACCTCTCCTCCTAATGATGGCCAACTAGGCCATCTTCTGCTACATATGCAGCTAGAGACACAAGCTCTGGGGATACTGGTTAGTTCATATTGTTGTTCCTCCTATAGGGTTGCAGACCCCTTCAGCTCCTTGGGTACTTTCTCTAGCTCCTCCATTGGGGGTCCTGTGTTTCATCCAATGGATGACTGTGAGCATCCACTTCTGTATTTTCCAGGCACTGGCATAGCCTCACAAGAGACAGCTATATCAGAGTCCTGTCAGCAAGATCTTGCTGGCATATGCAATAGTGTCTGGATTTGGTGGCTGTTTATGGGATGGATTCCAGGGTGGGGCAGTCTCTGGATTGTCATTCCTTCCGTCTCAGCTCCAAACTTTGTCTCTGTAACTCCTTCCATGGGTATTTTGTTCCTGATTCTAAGGAAGTATGAAGTATTCACACTTTGGTCTTCCTTCTTCTTGAGTTTCATGTGTTTTGCAAATTGTATCTTGGGTATTCTAAGTTTTGGGGCAAATATCCACTTATCAGTGAGTGCATATCATGTGAGTTCTTTTGTGATTGGGTTACCTCACTCAGGATAATACCCTCCAGATCCATCCATTTGTCTAAGAATTTCATAAATCTATTGTTTTTAATAGCTGAGTAGTACTCCATTGTGTAAATGTACCACATTTTCTGTATCCATTCCTCTGTTGAGGGACATCTGGGTTCTTTCCAGCTTCTGGCTATTATAAATAAGGCTGCTATGAACATAGTGGAGCATGTGTTCTTATTACCAGTTGGAACATGTTTTGGGTATATGCCCAGGAGAGGTATTGCTGGATCCTCCGGTAGTACTATGTCCAATTTTCTGAGGATCCGCCAGACTGATTTCCAGAGTGGTTATACCAGCTTGCAATCCCACCAACAATGGAGTGTTCTCTTCCTCTACATCCTCGCCAGCATCTGCTGTGACCTGAATTTTTGATCTTAGCCATTCTGACTGGTGTGAGGTAGAATCTCAGGGTTGTTTTGATTTGCATTTCCCTGATGATTAAGGATGTTGAACATTTTTTCAGGTGCTTCTCAGACATTCGGTATTCCTCAGGTGAGAATTTTTTGTTTAGCTCTGTTTTTTAATGGGGTTAATTGATTTTTCTGGAGTCCAGCTTCTTGAGTTCTTTATATATATTGGATATTAGTCCCCTATCTGATTTAGGATAGGAAAAGATCCTTTCCCAATCTGTTGGTGGCCTTTTTGTTTTATTGACAGTGTCTTTTGCCTTACAGAAGCTTTGCAATTTTATGAGGTCCCATTTGTTGATTCTTGATCTTACAGCACAAACCATTGCTGTTCTATTCAGGAATTTTTCCCCTGTGCCCATATCTTCGAGGCTCTTCCCCACTTTCTCCTCTATAAGTTTTAGTATCTCTGGTTTTATGTGGAGTTCCTTGATCCACTTAGACTTGAGCTTTGTAAAAGGAGATAAGAATTGATCAATTCGAATTCTTCTACATGATAACCGCCAGTTGTGCCAGCACCATTTGTTGAAAATGCTGTACTTTTTTTCCACTGGATGGTTTTAGCTCCTTTGCCAAAGATCAAGTGACCATAGGTGTGTGGGTTCATTTCTGGGTCTTCAATTCTATTCCATTGATCTACTTGTCTGTCGCTGTACCAGTACCATGCAGTTTTTATCAAAATTGCTCTGTAGTACAGCTTAAGGTCAGGCATGGTGATTCCACCAGAGGTTCTTTTATTGTTGAGAATAGTTTTTGCTATCTAGGTTTCTTGTTATTCCAGATGAATTTGCAAATTGCTCTTTCTAACTCTGTGAAGAATTTAGTTGGAATTTTGATGGGGATTTCATTGAATCTGTAGATTGCTTTCAGCAAGATAGCCATTTTTACTATATTAATTCTGCCAATCCGTGAGCATGGGAGATCTTTCCATCTTCTGAGATCTTCTTCAATTTCTTTCTTTAGAGACTTGAAGTTCTTATCATACAGATCTTTCATTTCCTTAGTTAGAGTCACACCAAGGTATTTTATATTATTTGTGACTATTGTGAAGGGTGTTGTTTCCCTAATTTCTTTCTCGACCTGTTTATCCTTTGTGTAGGGAAAGGCCACTGATTTCTTTGAGTTAATTTTATATCCAGCTACTTCACTAAAGCTGTTTATCAGGTTTAGGAGTTCTCTGCTGGAATTTTTGGGGTCACTTATATATATTATCATATCATTTGCAAATAGTGATATTTTGACTTCTTCCTTTCCAATTTGTATCCCCTGGATCTCCTCTTGTTGTCTAATTGCTCTGGCTAGGACTTCAAGTACTATTTATATTGAATAGGTAGGGAGAAAGTGGACAGCCTTGTCTAGTCCCTGATTTTAGTGGGATTTCTTCAAGTTTCTCTCCATTTAGTTTGATGTTGGCTTCTGGTTTGCTGTATATTGCTTTTATTATGTTTCAGTATGGGTCTTGAATTCATGATCTTTCCAAGACTTTTATCATGAATTGGATTCTGTCAAATGCTTTTTCTGCATCTAAGAAGATGATCGTGTGGGTTTTGTCTTTGAGTTTGTTTATATAGTGGATTACATTGATGGATTTCCGTATATAAAACCATTCCTGCATCCCTAGGATGAAGCCTACTTGATCATGATGGATGACCGTTTTGATGTGTTCTTGGATTTGGTTTGCGAGAATTTTATTGAGTATTTTGGCATTGATATGCATAAGGGAAATTGGTCTGAAGTTCTCTTTCTTTGTTGGGTCTTTATGTGGTTTAGGTATCAGAGTAATTGTGGCTTCATAGAATGAATTGGGTAGAGTACCTTCTGTTTCTGTTTTGTGGAATAGTTTGAGGAGAATTGGAATTAGGTCTTCTTTGAGGGTCTGATAGAACTCTGCACTAAACCCATCTGGTCCTGGGCTTTTTTTTTTTTTTTTTTTTTTTTTTTTTTTTTGGTTAGGAGACAATTAATGACGGCTTCTATTTCTTTAGGGGAAATGGGACTGTTTAGATCGTTAATCTGATCCTGATTTGACTTTGGTACCTGGTATCTGTCTAGGAAATTGTCCATTTTATCCAGGCTTTCCAGTTTTGTTGAGTGTAGTCTTTTGTAGTAGGATCTGATGATGTTTTGGATTTCCTCAGGATCTGTTGTTATGTCTCCTTTTTCATTTCTGATTTTGTTAACTCGGATAATGTCCCTGTGCTCTCTAGTTAGTCTGGCTAAGGGTTTATCTATTTTGTTGATTTTCTCAAAGAACCAGCTCCTGGTTTGGTTGATTCTTTGTATAGTTCTTTTTGTTTCCACTTGGTTGATTTCAGCCCTGAGTTTGATTATTTCCTGCCATCTACTCCTCTTGGGTGAATTTGCTTCCTTTTGTTCTAGTGCTTTTAGGTGTGGTGTCAAGCTGCTAATGTGTGCTCTCTCTAGTTTCTAGTTGGTGGCACTCAGAGCTATGAGTTTTCCTCTTAGAAATGCTTTCATTGCGTCCCATAAGTTTGGGTATGTTGTGGCTTCATTTTCATTAAACTTTAAAAAGTCTTTAATTTCTTTCTTTATTTCTTCCTTGACCAAGTTATCATTGAGTAGAGTGTTGTTCAGCTTCCACATGAATGTTGGCTTTCTATTATTTATGTTGTTATTGAAGATCAGCCTTAGTCCATGGTGATCTGATAGGATGCATGGGACAATTTCATTATTTTTGTGTCTGTTGAGGCCTGTTTTGTGACCAATTGTATGGTCAGTTTTGGAGAAGGGACCATGAAGTACTGAGAAGAAGGTATATCCTTTTGTTTTAGGATAAAATGTTCTATAGATATCTGTTAAATCCATTTGTTTCATAACTTCTGTTAGTTTCAATGTGTCTCTGTTTAGTTTCTGTTTCCAGGATCTGTCCATTGATGAGAATGGGGTGTTGAAGTTTCCCACTATTATTGTGTGAGGTGCAATGTGTGCTTTGAGCTTTACTAAAGTTTCTTTAATGAATTTGGATGCCCTTGCATTTGGAGCATAGATATTCAGAATTGAGGGTTCATCTTGGAAGATTTTACCTTTGATGAGTATGAAGTGCCCCTCCTTGTCTTTTTTGATAACTTTGGGTTGGAAGTCAATTTTATTCGATACTAGAATGGCTACTCTAGCTTGTTTCTTTGGGCTGTTTGCTTGGAAAATTGTTTTCCAGCCTTTAACTCTGAGGTAGTGTCTGTCTTTTTCCCTGAGGTGGGTTTCCTGTATGCAGCAAAATGTTGGGTCCTGTTTATGTAGCCAGTCTGTTAGTCTATGTCTTTTTATTGGGGAATTGGGTCCAATGATATTAAGAGATATCAAGGAAAAGTAATTGCTGCTTCCTGTTATTTTGGTTGTTAGAGTTGGGATTCTGTTCTTGCAGCTGTCTTCTTTTAGGTTTGTTGAAGGATTACTTTCTTGCTTTTTCTAGGGCATAATTTCCCTCCTTGTGTTGGAATTTTCCCTTTATTATTGTTTGAAGGGCTGGATTCGTGGAAAAATATTGTGTGAATTTGGTTTTGTCATGGAATACTTTGGTTTCTCCATCTATGATAATTGAGAGTTTTCCTGGGCTGGCATTTGTGTTCTCTTAGGGTCTGAATAGCATCTGTCCAGGATCTTCTGGCTTTCATAGTCTCTGGTGAGAAGTCTGGTGTATTTCTAATAGGTCTGCCTTAATATGTTCCTTGTCCTTTTTCCCTTACTGCTTTTAATATTCTATCTTTATTTAGTGCATTTGTTCTGATTATTATGTGTCAGGAGGAATTTCTTTTCTGGTCCAGTCTATTTGGAGTTCTGTAGGATTCTTGTATGTTCATTGGCATCTCTTTCTTTAGGTTAGGGACGTTTTCTTCTATAATTTTGTTGAAGATATTTACTGGCCCTTTAAGTTGAAAATCTTCATTCTCATCTATACCTATTATTCTTAGGTTTGGTGTTCTGGATTTCCTGGATGTTTTGAGTTAGGATCTTTTTGCATTTTGCATTTTCTTTGATTGTTGTGTCCATGTTTTCTATGGAATCTTCTGCACCTGAGATTCTCTCTTCCATCTCTTGTATTCTGTTGCTGATGCTTGTATCTATGGTTCCCGATTTCTTTCCTAGGGTTGCTATCTCCAGAGTTGTCTCCCTTTGGGTTTTCTTTATTGTTTCTTCTTCCATTTTTAGATCTTGGATGGTTTTGTTCAATTCCATCAACTGTTTGGTTGTGTTTTCCTGTAATTCTTTGAGGGATTTTTGTGCTTCCTCTTTAAGTACTTCTACCTGTTTTGCAGTGTTCTCCTGTATTTCTTTAAGTGAGTTATTAATGTCCTTCTTAAAATCCTCTACCAGCATCATGAGATATGATTTTAAATCTGAATCTTGCTTTTCTGGTCTGTTGGGGTATCCAGGACTCGCTGAGGTGGGAGTGCTGGGTTCTGATGATGGTGAGCGGTCTTGGTTTCTGTTAGTAAGTTTTTTACATTTGCCTTTCGCCATCTGGTAATCGCTGACATTGGTTGTTATAGCTTTCTCTGACTGGAGCTTGTTCCTCCTGTGATTCTTTTAGCCTCTGTCAGCACTCCTGGGACTCCAACTCTCTCCTGAGTCCCAGTGGTTAGAGCACTCTCTGCAGGCAAGCTCTCCTCTTGCAGGGAAGGTGCACAGAGGTCTGGAGCTCAGATCACCTCCTGGCTGAAGATGAGGACCTGAAGGGACCCTGTCCAAGAAGCTCTGTTGCTTCTGCCGCCCACACGCTCTCCTGTGCGGACTGGTTTCTGAAAGACCCGGGATACAAGATGGGGCTTTCACCTGAGTCCCGGGGTCAGAGCCCTCTCTGGAGGCCGACTCTCCTCAGTGATCCTAAGATCCTGGGTGTGCTAGGACACCTTTGGTGTGGAAAGTCCTCTGGAGACCGTGGGACCGTCTTCCAATTTTTTGCCCAAGGTGTCGTGGGG
This sequence comes from Mus caroli, assembly GCF_978045245.1. Classification (NCBI taxonomy): domain Eukaryota; kingdom Metazoa; phylum Chordata; class Mammalia; order Rodentia; family Muridae; genus Mus; species Mus caroli. Next base: position 61,981,755 of record NW_028227273.1, read on the forward strand.
CTGATGCCAACTGGAATGAACCCCTCACCCAGTATTGAGTCCCTCCCCATGTGGCTCTTTCTCACTGCCATGTGATTATCCACAGTCCAGCTTTTACTCCAAGACAGAGGTCACTATTTCGCGTGTGCCCTGGCATGTGAGAGAGTGGCAGATGTTCACTCAAAGGCCGTCTCCACTTCTTCCTTAGAATAGCATTGGCACTGTTGGTGAGTTCTTGGGGTCATTTCTAGGTCTCTTCATTATCCTGGTTGTGCCCCGACAACAGCAGATCTGTGACATGGAGTACACACTGGAGTGGGACCCGGCGCAGGGGTTGGTTGCATTGTGGAAACTCTGCTCCCAGGCTTTTGAGGCCAGTACAAATGATGCTAGGGAGGTCTTGGGCCTCTTGGCTGGTCAGAGGAAAGACCCGTGTCACATCTGAAAGGACAACTGGAAAGATGAGAGTGAGCAAAGCCAGAGACTGGTGTTCCCACTGCCAGCTCTTCATGACTCGTTCCGTCCCAGCTGGTCTCACTGCAGAACAGCGAGAGAAGCCAGTGGAAGTGGGTTGTCCTCCATGCTGAGTTCCTAGGCACACATGGCTCTGCTACGCAGGAGTGACTCTGTTTTATCTGTAGTGCCTGTCTTGGCCTTGAGGATGGGTGACACGCACCTTGGTGTGTGTCTCTGAGATTCCAGGTCCCCACAAAACAGCAGATCTGGAAGGAGAAGATGGGAGTATTTTGAGGTTGACATCCTTATGGGCTGTATAAGGAGATCGTGTCTTAATAAACAAATCAACCAACCAACCCTCAAGCTGTATTAAGTAACTGTCTTAGTTAGGGTCTTACTGCTGTGAACAGACACCATGACCAAGGCAAGTCTTATAAAGGACAACCTTTAATTGGGGCTGGCTTACAGGTTCAGAGGTTCAATCCATTATCATCAAGGCAGGAGCATGGCAGCATCCAGGCAGGCATGGTGCAGGAGGAGCTGAGAGTTCTACATCTTCATCTGAAGGCTGCTAGCAGAATATTGACTCCAGGCAGCTAGGATGAGGGTCTTAATGCCCACACCCACAGTGACACACCTACTCCAAGGCCTCACCTATTCCAACAGGGCCACACCTTCTAATAGTGCCACTCCCTGGGCTGAGTTTGTACAAACCATCACAGTAATATTTCCTAAAAATTCAGCTCAGAACCACAGATGTCAATGCACTGGGAAATAAGGCCTTTTCGGAAGGGTTACCTCAGATGAGGTCACTCTGGAATGGGGTAGTCCTAATCCAATGATCACGTCCTTAAGAAAAGAGGGCTATTAGGTTGACAACCTCACATGAAGAAGGGACTGGAGAGACCCTCCCTGGAACTTTTAGAGGGAGCATGGTCTTGCTCCTTAGCCCCCAGGACAACAGAGAAGACATTTCCACTGCTTAAAGTCTCCAAAATGGTGGCACCTTGCTCACATGGACACTTAGCCATACAGAATTTTCTGAACACTGTTTCCCCCCTGCCGCCGATATATGAAGCTCTTTTATACAAGTGTGAAGCTGACCACAACAGTTATATTCTCCTGGTCACCTACCCTCTGGATGCAGCACCAGGCCTCACCAGCCCACACATGTCTCCTGAATAGAGCTGTCCCTAGAATGGAGCCTGGGGTTCCTATGAGGGCCCAATCCCCGTGAAGGTGGTAGCAAGGAGAGCAGCATCCACTGGAGGCTGGACTCTTCCTTGCTGCTGTACTGCAGAAACTCTACTCCCCAGGCCAGCTGTCCAACAGCCATAGAAAGTTCTAGAGAGAGCTGGTGAGATGGTTCAGTGGGTAAGAGCACCGACTGCTCTTCCAAAGGTACTGAGTTCAAATCCCAGCAACCACATGGTGGCTCACAACCACCCATAATGAGATCTGATACCCTCTTCTGGTGCATTTGAAGACAGCTATAGTGAACTTATACTAATAAATAAATCTTTGGCCAGAGCAAGTGGGGTTGGCCAGAGCAAGCAGAGGTCCTAAGTTCAATTCCCAACAATCACATGAAAGCTCACAACCATCTGTACAAATAAAGTGTGTACTCATATACATAAAATAAATAAATCTAAAAAAAAAAAAGAAAGTTCTAGAGAAAAAAATTCCTTGGCAAACTCCTTGTGTGCCAATGGAAGGCAGTCCCTGACTTCACAACACTCACAGCATTAAAGTCAAGGAAACATACGGTGCCAAGTGGCTTCACAAGGATGTGACATGCTGGTGACATGGAGCAGCTGATACTGTCCTTTAGGAAGAAGTCTGGGATTCTGGACACAAGTCTCTCAGCTCCAGCACCCGACAGCCAAATACATCCCCAACAGCAGCAAGGCGACATTCACAAGGCAGGTCCCACCCACAGGCACTGGGCCCTGAGTCAACTCCAAGGTCCTCAAAGAGAACAGACCACACTAGGGCCATGTGCTGACCCAGCCTTGATGGGCAACACAGTCCTTCTGTAGAAAGAGCTTTCCATCTGGGTCCTACATAGCTTAGACTTGTGAAGTCATCGGTCACCCAGGAGTGGCCTCTCTGGAGTCTCATGCCTCCTGCCACCGACTACTCTTTGTCTCCCAAATCTGGAAAGTGGCCCCTGAGATCCAAGCAGTCACTACAGGGGGCAAAAGACAGGACTGTCCTTTTAGAGGGAGAACAGGGGTGGAAACAGACCAGGGGGCAACTTGTAAAGCCAGTGTTGGCCTCAGGCCAGGGTCAGGCCCAGGAGGCTAAGGAAGGGGGTTGGCCATGGATAAAAACAGCTTAGGCAAAGAGCCATGGAAGGTGCAGGATGATAGGTGTGGCTGCAGAGCTGGCTCAGAGAGAGGACCGGCTGTGATGGTTAATGGCACAGAGTCAGTGTGGGCTGGAGGGGAGGGGTGGGCAGAATGACAGGTGAGGAGGTGACCGACCAGCCAGGCTCCATTCTATGCGAAAAGAATGTGGGGCTGATTAGAGCACTGCCCACTGGAAGTGGAAGTGGAGCCTTGTGCTGGTCGGAAGCACAGCTGAGATCCTGCTACACCTCTGATGGTTACGACTTAGGCTCTGAGCCTGTCTCACCAAGTCTGCAGCCAGCTCTGGGCTCTTTGCCCTTGGTGGCCTCGAAGGCAGCCTGGATAGCAGCTCCAGACTGTGAGCAGCTCTGGGCAGCCCTGCACCACAAACACAGCCCCTCCATGGGCACCCAGTGGACCTTTGGAGAGCCGTGGGGTCTACAGAGATGCTCAGCTGGAGCTGTAGGCAGAAGAGCACTTTGAGAAGGGTTGGGGATGAGGTCAGCAGAGTCCTTTTGGGGTAATTCTTGCCCTAGCCACATGTCTGCCTGGTCCAGGGATCCCCAAGATTTTGCTCCTGAATATGTGGTTACTGGGTTGCTCCTGGGGCAGAATTTTCTAGACCCTATTCCATTGGTCTTTATTTTTTTATTGTATTTTATTGCATTGCATTGTATTTTTGCGATGATCTTGTTGCATAGCTCAGGTTAGCCCCGAAACTCACAATCCTTTTACCCCAGTCTCTCATGTGCTGAGAAGACTCTGTGTGTGTGTGTGTGCACGCGCACGCGTGCACGTGTGCCACAGGTCAGACAAAGCATAGTCATGGTCAGGAGAAGGAGGTGATGATGAAGCCAATACATCAGGGGCATGTTGTTTCCAATGAAGTACCTTTTTAGACTCTGAGAGTAGACGTCCCCAAGGGAATCCACACTGGATAGCCAGGAGCCAGCCAGGAAGCAGAGGGAGCAAGGGAAAGGTGGGAGGGGTCTCGCGTGGTTTCTCAGTGAGGGAACTGGCCAGGGCAGTCAAGCAAGCAGCTGAGGACAGGCTGGTGTGGAAGTGAGAACCGTCCTGGGTTGTGAGAGTTTAAGGGATGGTAGCCTGGGCGACTTGGGGACTATAGACTGCGGTTGAGTAGTATTTGAACTACACCCTGTAAGGAAACGCTTAAACGCCTCTAGGGATTGACTTAACCTGAATCTGACTGTCTCTCCAGTGACAGCAGGGACCAGGCCAGGAATTCTAAGATAAAGAAGTTATAAGGTGTAACCCTTTCTCTCCGGGACTGGGAGACTATAGTGATTGGAGGGAAGATAAGATTGACACAGCCCGTAATGGGCGTGGCCAGCGGTGGGGATCTGGCTTTCACTGGAAGAAGCATACTTTATCCCTTGTGCGGGTATCTGGCCTGGTGCTCAGGTGGCCCTTGCGCCTGTGTGGCCCATTCTCACCCTCAAAATGTCCTCAGAGAATCTTGAATGGGGAGAAGTGAGTCTCAGGACTAACCCACTAAGAGCTTGGCGCGCCCATGCTAAAGACCATCCGCAAGAGTGATGGAGAGCGATCCCCCGTTCTTACCAGCATTTCCAGAACAGCATGCTGGATGCTAGGGGGTCTCTCTAGTTCCCCTGGCCTCCCTCTGAAAGATGGCCCTGCCACCAGCCCCCCACTTCTCTGTCTCCAGGGCCTAGAAACCAGATATGGTTGGGTTCAGGAGGGGGTGCAGGGAGAGGGGTTGGATTACCCCAGCTGGTGGGGATGCCAGGCACACACCAGCAGCCGGTACACAGCTTCCCCAGGGACAGATTAGAGGATCTCCCTCAAGTTCCTCTCTGGAGTGCCAGCCATGTTTTGACTTCCACACAGGTCTATGAGGAACACCCCAAGGCATCTGCCGGATGTGCTGTCAGAGGGTTTCTGGAAGACAGATGGCCAAACGGAAGTTTGGGACGGAGGTGCAATGGCGTGGGTGCGGATCCGCACGACGCCCACTTCAGCTGAGAAGAATTCCTGGTCCTCTCTGAAGCTCCATTTCCTCCCCCTGTGAAGTAGAAAGGACAGCAGGCGTTCTCGGTAGAGAGCTGTGGAGATTGGGGGCTGGGGCTGGGCAGGAGGCTCGAGTAAACACCAGCTGCCTTGGGTGCTGCAGCACCAGAGGCTCGGAGGAGCAGAGGAGCCTGGAGGGAGATGAGGGCTCTGCAGCATTGCCAGCACTAGACAGGAACAGGGTACATATCAGAAAGGACACTGGGAATCAGCCTGGTCCTAGCTTTACTGGAAGGGCTGAGCCCAGCACAGCCAAAGAAACTGCCAGATTGCAGGATCCAGTAGGCCTTGCGGACATGGGCCCCAACTGGGAAATTTCAGTGGAGGAAGCCAAACAAGCTAGAGAAATCCCCTGGGGGTCACACATGACTCTATATTCAGAAAGAGGCTTCTGAATGCAATATACCCTCCTCCCATCTTGCCCCAGGCCCCTTTGTGCAGGCCCTCTTGCAGAAGAAGTGACCACAGAGAGAATGGTTTGGGGAGCCAAGGGTGTCTAGCCTCTGGCCCAGGAAGCTGCTGTGGGGGCCAAGCTGACAGACTGCCCCACGGAATGCCCTGGAATGCCCTTAAGCTGACAGACTGCCCCACGGAATGCCCTTTTGCTTACCTGGACTCTAGCCTTGGCTTTTTACCCCTTACAAAGCGTGGCTGGTCTGGTCTTACACTGCTATGGACATGCTGGCTTAAATTGATTCCTCCTCCTTCCCCACCCCCCAAAGCCGTTGTGCAAAGAACAGCTTTCAAATAAAGAGTCTGGTATAACCCAGTTTTCTGGGGGCCATAACCCAGGGCTCTACATGGCTGGCTGGCCTGGGTCCCTCTTCTGTCGGTTGTTGGAAGCTCTGTGAGCCCATTTACTACCTGCCCATTTGTGGGGCCACCCTCACTGGCCTTAATAGCATTTGCGCTTTAAGGAGAGCTCTTCCATACAGAGAGGAGGAAGAGACAATGGAGAATCTGTTGGCTGGCAGAAACTACCAACTGCATGTTTCTTATGTTTAATTTGATAGGACGTTGGACACACACAGTTGGTGCTGTCCCAGCAGCAGACAGGCCCAAGATAACCCTTGTTAGAGCCCAGCTGGTGCCTGCAGCTCATCAGGAAGAGCTGAGCCCTGGTATAACGTCCAGCTTTTGGCCAGGGTCCCTTTGCCCACTAGGACCCACAGACAGAAGGCATATCTATCTTCAGGGCCACCATCAACCTACATGTAGCTCAGGCTACATCAGACCCAGGAAAGCCAGAGCCCACACTGCACATCCCAAATTGGTCCCTAGGGAGCAAAGCCAAGGGACAGAAGGAATGAAATGGTTTTCCATCAGCGTCATCCTGGGAGCTCAGGAGCCTCCACCTACACAGTCAGTGGAAATGCTAACTCTTGCCTATGGCTGGACACATCCCGACCACGGAGCCACAAGAGGGGAAATTTCCATTGGCTGTCACATGTGAGTCCATACAAGTCCATCTGTTCGAGGCCATGCAGGACCACAGCAGGCAATCTGGAGATGGCAGGCAATCTGGAGATAGAGTCTTCACAGATGTGCTTGCGGCAAGACAGCCTTTAGGATGGACCTGAGCCAGCAGGACTGTGTCCCCATGACACGCAGAGGAAGGACTCCATGAGGATACATCTTCAGGTTAAGGAGAGCTGCCTCAGGGGACCCAGCCCTAAACCAGCTTAACCTTGGACATCCAGCCTCAGAATACATGAGACAGTGAACCTGGTTGGAGCCCACAGTAATGCTGTTTTGTTCTGTCGCCTCAGGACATTTGCACAAGTCTCCCAGGTGTTAGATTCTGAATCATTCTTTCCCTTGGAGCTAGATATTTCCCTCCTCTGTTGATAGAGTCAAGGTGATGGACTGGAATGGGCTCTATAGACTGCATTGCAAAGACCTCTGAAGTCTCATGGGGGTCAGTTCCTTCATGGGTGGGTAGACTGGGATCACCGGCCTGCCCACCACACCTGGCTTTGTGGCCATTTGTTCTGCAGCCCCAGAAAGCTCATCTGCCATCTCTATAAAGTGGTGGCGAGTACCCAGACCCTGCTTCTTGCCGATGCTGCCGCATCTGTCACCTTGCTTTCTGTGGAATTCACGATGATTTCTGTCTGATGTGTCCTGCCCCAGGGTGCCCTGCAAGTTTCTGGCTGTCAGGGATGCCAAACTATAGCACATAACATGGCTCAAATTGGTGGCTTTGTATGTGAGACAGCCATCACCGGTCCCCTGAAGCACCCGGTGTTCAAGTCATCTGTTTGTCCCCTCGGGATGCAGAGTCAGAACTACCCCATCTCGAGCCTGGCATGTCACTGGACCTCAACTGAAGTGAGTTGCAGAACATATCAAAAAATGTCTGTCAAACCACACTGGAACTTCTTGGAAACCTCGACTGACTTCTCAGGAATTTGCATTTTGTTTCAATTTAGATTTTAACGAGCCAGACTTCCTCAGGTGGGTTCCCCCAGGAAACCCCAGTGGTCACACTGGAGGAGATGCAGCTGCCGATGGGATTTTCCCAGCATGCTCTGCCTGGCTGGGCTGAAAGACAGACAGACAGTGCTATGACTGGAGATAAGGGGATACCCAACACTGGGCTCCCTCTCAAGGCCTCTCTGGAGGCAGAGAATTACTTTCAGCAACCGGGGATGGCTTCATCACCAGTCTGAATTCTAGCACATTCCGTACCTCTAGCACAGAGAAAGCAGCCATTAATTCTCGCTGACATCATTTCCAGCTTCAGATGGGATCAATGGGCTCAGCCCTGGGAAAGCAAGAGACAGACAGGAGTATTTGAGAGGGTAGTGCTAAGTCCTTGAAAAGGGCCTTGCATGGACAAAGGGGCTGACTGGAGCTTCGTTTCTGCCTCCCTTGCCCACACCACCCATCTGGTCTCTGGGTCATCCCTTCTTGATAAACTTCTGCTGTCTGGGTGAGCCAACAAGGCAGAGGAGAGGCCAGTGCTCGTCCCAGTATGGCTCTGCCTTTGGGGTCAAAACAGGCCAGAAACCAGGAGACCCATGTGGCCCTGTAACCCTCACCTTGCCCTGAGCTTTGCCTGTGCTGTCCACACAGAACTTGGCTTAGTGCAGGGCCCCCAAAGGGCAGGTCTGAGCCTGGACACGGGGTAAAGGAAGATGGTTTTGGAATCCATCCCAGGGATCCAGTCGATCCCCGACAGGCATGTGGAGATAGACGGACAGAGAAGCTTCGAGAACAGCTGACTGCTATGTGCCACAGTGTCTGCACACCAGGGCCCCAGGGAGGAGTTGGTAGAGCATAGCTCTGTATTACAGCCCTACAGTGATGGCAGGCGGACATGACCAGCTCCTAGTCCTGCTGGCTGGCCTTTGTTCTTGGGGTCTTAGACTGACTGAGTGCAGACTGCCATCAAGCAGGGACATATGGGCACAGAGCAAATAAAACCATCTTCTTTTACCTCACTAGCAACACCTGTGCCCCTTTGTGTGGCTCTGGGTCTGTCCAAGTTAATAAACTGCCCAGGGCTGATGGGGTAGGAGAAGGCGGGCCACAAAGGATAGGGCAGTCTGGAAGCGGAGAAAGAGCTTCTCTGATGGGGGTGGTGTCACCATCCCTTGGCCAAAACAGTACCTAGAGTGTCCTGCTTTGCCATGTGGACTGGTCACTAAGAGGGACTTTTGGCCTAGTTGCCTGGAGCTTTCCCTCCGCTGGTGTCCAGGGGGCGGGACTCTCTGCTGCTGCCACTTTCCTGGATCTTATTTTGCTGTGGAGTTTAGTACACAGTGCTGACCCTCGCCCTCCCTGCTGCTTTGTCACATCCAACACGATGATCTCACCCTTTCCTGTTCGTTTCCAATTAGTCTGACTCATCCTGACCTCTCCACGGGTCACCCCAGCAGTTGGGTGCTCTCTCAAGGCTCCAGGCTAAATAAAAGAAACATTCTTACCCTCATTTGGTACATTATATGCGTAAGTGTCTATACGTGAATGGGGTTGGGTGTTTTGCAAGTCTAAATATACACATGGCAACACACATTCACGGCCACTGACATAGAAACACAAAGCACACACACAGTCCTGCATGTGTACAAACATACCCGTATGCACACAGATTCATGGGTGCACACAGAAATGCAAACATGGAAGCAGGCACAGAGGCTCCTCTGTGTACTATCCATTAGACAGTGGCCTTGTAAGCCAACCAGGCTGCACTCCAGGTACCAAAGCTAGCAGCAAACATAGCACCATGGTGTGGGCTGACGTCCTCGGAGACCCCCAGGAAGCACCTGGTTGTCCCTAGCCTTACACGGGGCTTTCTCGAACCGAGGATCCAAGGCTTCCCCATAAAAGGAGTCTTGCAGAGTTGGTGATGCCTGCCACATCCTGTCCAACACTGACTTGTACAAGGAACAGATGGGGTGCTGGGAACAGGGGACCCTCTTGAACTGGTGAAGGTACTTGCTAGGAGACTCATGGCGACTGAGTGTACTGGACTCATTCTATAGGTGACTTGGCTCCTCAGTGTCCCAGCCCCCAACCTCACACTAACCAATGACTTCAAACCGAGTCTCTCTCTCTCCCATTACTCCTTCAAAGTGTTTGTGGTTTGGTGGCTTTAGTGTGGCATGTCTCGTTCGGGGCCCCTCCCCTACAGGGCATAGGAAGGCTAGCATCTGTTTCAGTCCTGTCTGGGTAGAGAGCAGTAGAGGGCATCAGCCCAGAGATCTGAGGAACTACAGATAAAACGAGAGAGAGGACAGACAGCTAGACCCTGAGGCTACCCACTGCTAGCGTTCCCCAAACGAACACATTCCAAGTGTCTGTGCCTTGCCTCATCCACCTAGCAGTGTGTGACTCTGCATGGGACTCACAAGAGAAGCCACACTGTCCCAGTCTCCCTCAGTGGTGACACTGGAACCCACCCATGAGAGAGCAGGTTGCTCACCTTCAAGAAGGAGCTCCTTGAAGCCTCCTTCCACCCACTTCTGGCTCCCTGTGTTTCTGTGTGAGCCAGGGGTGCGGTGTGAAGCTGTGCCCACAGGGCACACAATCGTAGAGGCCCCCTGTTACTAGCATTTTGGAGATTTCTGGGTTACGTTTCTTTCCCCTCCCCTCCCTCCCTCTCTCTTCATTCCTTCCTTATATTATTTCTTCGTCGCAGGAGACTCCCGCACTCCTCCAGGCTGCACAGGTGCCCCTCCCCCACCACTAACTTCTCCCTCTCTCTGTTGGTCACATCCTGTATTAAGCCACCTCCCAGGGCCTGCTGTCAGTCATCCTGACATCTTCCCTTCCTGGGTAGTAACTGTGGGTGAACAGGTCAAGCCTGCAGCCAGAGCCAGCTGGGTCCCAAGTGAACACTCCCCGAAGCTTGGGGAACATGGGTCCAGCACAAAATAGGTCCACTTTCCCTAGGGATACTTCCCTGTCGATCCCTCAGTCACTTGAGGCTATTCAGTGAGGAGCAAGTCCTTCAAGCATCTTCAGTGACACTACCATCTGCCTCTTTCTCCTCCTGTCAGGAAAAGGGAAAAGCCAGGTGCCAGCAGAGATGCTTCAGAATCTACCCTGACCACACCTGTGACCGGAGGGTACACCATGTCATCCCTTCCCTGGCTCCACCTGGCTCCTCCCACGCAGGGCAGTGCCAGCCTCCGGGAGAGGTCGGCACACCGCCCATTGCCTTTAATTCACAGCTCGATCAAAAGGTTAGCCAGATCAAAGTTACATTTCTTATCACTTTTTAAGATTGAGTGAGGACTTGTGTACTGGGTGGAGCGGCCCTTGGTATCTGCTCTTTCTGTATAAACATAGATGCTTTTAATCCTTCCCCCCACCCCCCAGACCTTCATCAGGGGCAGCTATGGCTTCTTGGCTCTAACATACGCCTGTGACGTCTGTGGAAGTGATGGTAAACTTCTTTATGCCAACCACGCGCTGAAGCACTAGCTGAGTATTCTCTTCCCTTCAGTGGTATTGTTCGCACCCTGAGAGCGGGGGGGGGGGGTCTGGTGGCAAGCTCTGATTGTGTAATGAGGCTGCCAAGCAAGGGCATCATGGCCACTGTGGTACTCAAAGGCAGCCTCTGGCCTCAGAGAGGAGAAATACCCACCAAGGCAAAAACAAAAAAACAAAGCAAGAAAGGTAAGAAAGATATAAAGGACCAATGTCCTTAATATAGAAAGAGCTCTCAGGATAAATAAGAAAAACATTTATTTACCTCGGACATCTCTCGATTTGGGTCAATGAAAAAAAAACAGTCTGGCTCTTTTGTTTGGTTAATAGTTTCCAGGAACCAGCTCTTTCCCCGCTATGTTTCTAGGGTTTGGGTGGCTGACCTATATGTCACTCCCAGAGTTTAAGCAACCCTCCCTGGCTGATGACAATCATCCCAAAGATAAACAGGAGCTATGGGTGTAGACATCTCACTGTGGCCCTTAGAGCCAGAAAACGGTAGCCCACTATAAACTGCTGTGACAGACCCAGAAAGTGCAAAGCAGGCTATCTTCAGGGAGCAGGAGGCTGGGAAGTCCAAGGTAGAGACAGGGTACCTGATGGGGGCCTACCTATGTGTCAGCCTGTGGTGTCAGCCTGAGAGCAAGACAGGACAGCAAAGTCATCGTCTTGCGAGGGGGCCTCTCTTGCTAGTAACCTTGATCCATCTGTGTGGAAGAGCCATGAGACACCTCTCCCCCTCCCCCGACGCTGGGCTTGAGGCACCTCCCCCTACCCTTCAGGCACCTCCCCCTACTTCCACGCTGGGCTTGAGGCACCTCCCCCTACCCTTCAGGCACCTCCCCCTACCTCCACGCTGGGCTTGAGGCACCTCCCCCTACCCTTCAGGCACCTCCCCCTACCACCACGCTCGGCTTGAGGATCGGGTTTCAACACACATGTTGTAAGAAACAGTGAAAGTATAAACTTCCCTACAAAGAGAAGGAGAACACAAACAAAGCCCACACGGGTTGCTGAGCTGAGGTGCTGGAGAGAAGGACCAGGCAGGACTGCAGGGTGTAGGGAGCCCGGGTGGCTCAGCCTCACCCTCTGCTCCTGCCTGTGTTAAGCACCGGTTCTCATTTTTAGGTGAAATGAACAGGTCAGGCTGCATTTCAATGAGAAAGACTTTGGATGAGATCCAGTCGTGAGATCTGGGTGGAAAATGAGAACCAGCCCCTCAGACTAACATGCAGCCAGCAGCGAAGCTCCAGTCACCAGTGGGAACTCTCAGACAGTGGCATGAACCCCTATCAGTGGCCGCCTACAAGTTCAAACGGGTACCATTCAGGCTAACCTGCATCTCCCCAAAGATGTCCCCCAACCCCTGTACAAACAGAGCTGTTGCAACTGGCCAAGATGTGGTCATCCTGCACTGGTGGGGTGTCCTAAATTTCAAAGTGACCGGGTCCTCATAAGAACAAAGAGACCGCTGGGCAGTGGTGGCACACACCTTTAATCCCAGCACTTGGGAAGCAGAGACAGGAAGATCTCTGTGAGTTCGAGGCCACCCTGGTCTTCAGAGCTAGTTCTAGGTTGACCAGGGCTACACAGAGAAACCCTGTCTCGAAAAAGAAAAGAAAAGGAAGGAGTGGGGGAGGAACGAGAGAAAAGATACCGGCAAGGCAGAGAAGCCTCTCTAAGGCAGAAGTCAGGGAGGGAACTGGGGGACCATGGGCAGGTCCTTCTGAGGCCTCCACACCCACCTTGGTAGTTCAGAAGGTGCGTGCCATACCTCAGCATCTGGAGGAAGCAGTTCAGTGCTGGGGATAGGTTATGGCAGCCCCAGGAAGTAAACGCAGGAGCCGTCTTAACATCTCAAATTTGCAGAGTCCTCTTGAAACTTCAACTCTTAAAGGCTGGCACACTGCAAGAGTGAGTTCTGGAGAATCCCAGCTTCAAGGCAACCTCAGGCAAAGGAAAGCAGCACCCAGGAGTTCAGCTGTAAGAGACACTGTGGCACCATTGCAGAAGCTGTGCCTATACCATGCTTCGAACACAGGAGGATGCTGGGTGATTGTGAGGTACGATGAAACATTAAATATTAAACACGGTGCTTTCAACATCAGGCATAAAGAGTCCTCTTTCTAAAAATAAAAAGACAGATCTAAGACTGCTCACAGGCAGAGTGATACTGAGCCTGGAAAGACTCTTGCTGCCAAGCCCGGCGACCTGAGTTTGAGCCCTGGGACCTGAAGAGTGGGAGAAGAGAACCAACTCTCCCACAGGTTGACCTCTGACCTCCACACAAGCCCCCTGCTCCCCACATGCATGCACACACACTCACACAAATGAGTAAAATGATGGATAAATCAAGATATAATTTTAAAAACTTAAATTCTTCACATAAGGCACAATCTAAATTTCTTTTTGAAAGATCTAAAATATTTATATAATGGAATTTATATAATATATTATATAATTGTAGTATGTATAAAAATATATAAATGTATGTATGCAATATGGATATAATGCATATACACGTAAACATCGTATATGTAAATACATACATATACATGTTATGTATGTATATAATGTATATATTAAATATATAATACATATAAATAATGCACATGTATACATATAATATACTATACATATAATATATACTATAACATAATATATATATATACATTATATATAATGTGTGTAATATATAAAAATGTATGTAAGCGTATATAATTATATAAAATGTATTTATATAATAGAAACATGCATCATGTTTACCAGGCTCGGTTATCATCAAAACAATGAATTTGGATTGCCTTTACTGATTATTATTTCATATATATATATATATACATATATATATATATTTCTCATAACTATATATTCAATTTTTTTCTTTGGAGATGGAATTTCACTTTCTTCATCAAGCCAGCTCTGCACTTGGGGGCTCAAGCAAGCCCCCTGCATCAGGGTAGTGGAGACTGCAAGTGCCGTATCCCCGCTTTTGGCTCTCCGTACTTGGAAGCAAACACTGATCTTTGAAACTAACATGGAAGATACGAAGCCGTGGTAACCTTGCCTACCTCAATCCTGGCAGACTCCGCGCACATTTGAAGTCATAAAGCAATTTCAATTTGGTAGCAAAGGTCTCATTATGGGCCTGGTGTTTCTAAGTGACATCTGAGAAGCAAAACAAATAGTAAAGCCCTCTGGGGTGTGGCTGTACCCCAGGCTCTGGGGTGTGGCTGTACCCCAGGCTCTTCTCAGGCTGTACCTTTTCTCCGTGGTCCTTTCTGTACCCCCACCCCAGCCTTTTGTCTCTGAGCTTCATCTCTCCCTTATTATCTGCATAACCTGTGAGTGACGATTACACGGGACAGCATTTACACTTGACAAGGTGGAGTGGCTTGTCTCGGGCCACGGAGCAGTCAGCCACAGCATGTAGACAACCTCAAATTGGCTGCTCCCCCCGCCCCTCAGGTTGTAGTTTTCTTTCTGGAAGAGCAGCGATAGTGTCCAGAGAAGTGTGTCACCAGCCTCCCCCCAACACACACACCATCACCCTTAGAATCATGTGACAGACCCTCTAGACCTTCCTGACCACCCCCCCCCCCCAAGTGTAGATGGCTCTCCTGTTCTGAGGTTCTCCCAGACCAAGGCTATGTATTAGTTACAACCTGGTCACCTGCTGTGGGGCAGGGCCAGCTTGCTGACATCGATTGGGTGGGTGGGTAGGCCATGGCAGAGTTCCTTGGAGCCTATCTGGAAGGAAGGGGCCATCTTTGCCTCTTAGCTGCCTAGCTCTACCAGGTGCCTCAGCGCCCCACCCCCACCCCCAGGACCACCTTTGTCTTGTGATAATAGATGCTGGCCTGTCACTGCGGGCCACACTCAGAGAAGTTCCAGACGTTGGCCAGGTCCCCTTCCTTGTTATAGTACTGGGTCTCGGTGGCCAGCCATCTCCCCTGGCCTGGCTTTGCTGCCTATGGCCTTGCCCCCACATAGGGTTTTATGAGGCAGCAAGGGTCCCAAACCTCCACCCTAATGTTGTGTGGGTCTGCTGGGTGCAGTGTGGCCAACTCGGCTGCTGTAGTTGCTTGCCATCCACTAAGACAGTCATGTGACCCAGGGTTGGTCGGTCAGGCATGACGCACACATTGCTGAGGTGATTATTCAGGCTCATGCTCTGGGCAGATCTGAGGCAGCAGACACCAGGGGTCTTTGAAGGTTCGACCCTGGCTAGGAAAGAACACGCTGGCCTCTAAGTCTCTCCCAGAAGCCCTGTTCACCAGAGTCTTCGCCATAGCTGAGACCATTTCCCTTCAGTCCCTAGCCTGCACCTGCTGTGTGAAGACCAGGTTTCCAGAATTACCCCAAGTACATCTCCCATGGATCAGTTGGCATTTCCGGTGTCTGCATTGGGTTGTATTATTCCCCGTCGTTCTCCATCTTCAGAAAGACCCCAGAGTAAGCTACAGAGCTCTGGCCGCACCTCTGACCCTCTCCTTCTATCCACTCTCTGTAAATACAGTGGACACCTGAGAGAAGCCAGTCACCTGGGTACAGGGTCCTT
The DNA here is from genome assembly GCF_978045245.1 of Mus caroli. Lineage (NCBI taxonomy): Eukaryota > Metazoa > Chordata > Mammalia > Rodentia > Muridae > Mus > Mus caroli. The sequence continues at coordinate 61,997,091 of NW_028227273.1, forward strand.
TGGAGTCTGTCTGTCCAGTGTACGCCTTTCATTCTTGTGTAATGTTTTATGTGCTTCTGTTGCATGTATGATTAATTGGGGGAAGGAAGAAAAGAAGAAGATGGCTGGTCTAAGCCCTGGCTGCAGCTGCATCTTCTGCAGATGCTGACTTCCAACACTGCTGGTGAGCAGTCTCAGGACATGCTACCTTCCCACATCTCTTGTCCTGGCCTTATCCACCTGCAGGGTGGAGCCCCACCTCAGAGTGCTTGGCTGACCCTGCACTCTTGTGGCCTCTTGACTCTGAGGACGGGATGGAGAATTCTGGGAGGTTTAGGTATTTTATGTTGCTGAACTCTTGAACTTAGCTTTAGATGCTTTTTACATAAAATGTAAATTATCACTTAGCCATTTATTTGTTGGTTGATTGGCTGGTTGGGTGGCTGGTTGGTTGACTGGTTGGGTGGCTGGTTGGTTGGCTGTTTTTTCCAAGACGGGATTTCTCTGTGTATCCTTGGCTGTCCTAGAACTCAGTCTGTAGACCAGGCTGAACTCAGAGATCTGTCTGCCTCTGCCTCCTGAGTGTTGGTGTGTCACCACCATCCAGCTACTTTCCCTTTTTATTTTTGAGACAGGGTCTTGTTGTAGAGCTGGAGCTGCCCTTGAACTCATGATCCCCCTACCTCTGCCTCCCGAGTACAGGGACTAAGATGAATGTATCACCCGCATCAGGTCACCTTTACCCATGTTTGTGGATACAGTTCAGCAGCATTCTGTCTGCCTCCAGAGTTTTCCCACCCCATCCCCCACTGAAGCTCTGTAGCACTCAACGCCAGCTCCCCTCCCCATTCCCAGCCTCAGCCTTGCACCCCCACTCCCTGTCTCTGACACTGACGCTTTAGGGACCTCGTGCGAGTGGAATCATAGTGTCTTCTTTGGACTGACTTATCACATGGTTCCAGTACTGTCCAGCCATGTCGCAGGATGTGCCAGAATTCCCTTCCTCCGTAAGCAGAATCATGTTCCGGTGTGTGAAGTATTTTTTGTGTCTCCACATGTCCATAGATGGACACTCAGGTTGCTTAAACACCCAGGCATCGTGGACCCGTTCCAAGGCAGTGGTGTACCTTTCCCTCCTGTGTGCAAGACTCCACTTATTATCCCATCCTTCTGTGCTTTGCCACTGAAGCTGTCTTCACGCGTATGGATCTCACCCTTTAAAAAGGAAGGATGGAGATGAAGCAGTTGGTGGGATGGGGGAGGGACCCCTGTCCCTGCTCAGGAATCTTCTGGCCCCACTCCCACCCCTAGATCCTCCTCCCAGTGTGGGGAATGCGGCAGACAGCTGGAGCAGGAACAGCCAGGGATCCCAACAGGTTCAAACCATTGTCCTGCCCAGTCCTATGGTCTTCCGAAAGAAAAGCTGGCTGAAGCAGAAGTCCTATGTTTTAGCCACATACTTTCCCTCCCTCCACACAAGGTCAGCAAGGGATGAAGGGGCCCCGGTCTCCTAGTGACCCAAGAAGCAAAATAAGCCTGTCACTCCTTGGCATCCTGAATAATGATGCCAAGTAATACCAAGTAAGCCCTGTCTCGGCCTGCCTCTTATAGGGTCCTACAGAGGAGCCAGCCTTTGAGGCCACTAAGAGTTTCTTCTTGCTCCTCCTTCTCTGCTTTCTTATTGGGTTTTGGGGGGGGCAGGGCTGGGAGAATATCTAGGTCTAAAGGGCTACCGTGGAGGTTGAGGGCCAAGAGGATAGGTTCCAGCAGGCCTGGGACCATGGGAGTCACAGAAAAAAGGTAAGAGAGGGAATAGACGCAGTGGACCAGTCCCAAGATAACCCACCTCCACTAGCCCAGTGCCTAACGCCTGGGCACTCTGTGAGCAGAGGAGCCTGGCAGGCACAGGGAATAGGTGGCCCCTCTCTGAGCCCCACCCCTTCGGTTTCCTCAGGATCCCAGCCTGTCACCTTCCCAGCTCTGAACTTGCCTTTTGCTTTAAGTTTGCCTAAACCAGCACCTCATGCATTCTATCCCCACTCAGTGCTGTGTCTGGTTGGGAAGTATCTTCTGGAGAAGCTAGCCCTGAAACACACCCGTGGATTTCTGGTTTTGAGACAGGAGGGGACATGTACCCAAGCTTATGTCCTGCAGCCCTGTTCCACCTTTGGTCCAGCTCGTTCCAGGAGGCTCAGGCTGAGTCCAGACTTCTTGATTTAAGCGCTAACATGGAACCTTGAACAGCAGGCCATGTGTGTTTCCTCAGGGCCTGTCCTCTCTTGTGTTTTCTGTGGCTTCTCTAGACCACAGATCAGTGCCAGCCTCACGGTGTGTGCTGGCTGCTGGCTCTATCTCACACTGCTGCACGTCTTTACTTGGCTCTCGGCTGTCATGAGGTCCCTGTGCAGGGTCTTCAGGGTATGTGGGGTATGACAGTAACACGGTCCATTTTTCCTAGATGATCCAACGATGTCTTCAGCATCTCTTGACACAAGTTGGTTACTCCTTTAAACAAACAGCAACAATACCCGACGCCATGGAAACCAGGTCAGAGAAAATGAATACCCTACTGCTGGCCAAGAAAAAGGAAAAAAACAAAACAAAACAAAACAAAAACCAAAAACCAAAAAACCAGCCTGTCAACCCCTGCAGCCTTCCTCACAGGCAGGAGACTGCAGATTACCTTGGCAACCTAGGGACAGGCCTCCACATGCTCTGTGGACTGGCTGTGGTGACAAGTGACTACCAGCCTCAACCCTCTGATTTCTGTAGGTAGGTCTGCCTTTCGCTTCTAGGGACTCCTTTCTCCAGAGAATGCTAACTAACCCATATCCATTTTCAATGTTTCCCTGACTCTCAGATCCATCTTCTTAAGTAGTCCTCTAAGGATGGGGGTGGGGGAGGGGAGATGTTGGAGCAGTCTGGGAGCAATGGGAACTGACATTGTCTCTCCAGGCCACAGGCCTGTGCTCCAAATCTCTCTTCTGCAGGAGTCCAGTCTCCAGGATAAAAAGAGGAAGGGCCAGCCTAATGCTTGCATGGGACACAGTTCATCCTCCCACAATGTAATTTTATGGAGTGGGAACCAGGATTTTGATGGTACATACTGGCAGGGCAAGGTGCTTTCTCCACAGGCCACTGGGGAAAGACAGGCATGAGCCTAATGTGGACAGAACCATACTGTGGTCACAAACAGCAGGATGGGAAACTTCAAACACCAAGAGTGTCTCCTGAGCCTGTTTTCATCTCTATGTATTTCTGAATCTTTTGGCTTTCTGCTGCACATTTTCTGGTAGAGCCATCCTCCCCTCCCCCTCCCCCTCCCCCATTTCACTTTCATGATGTCTGTTACCTGTGGTCAACCTTAGTCTGGAAAGATACATGGAAATTTCTAGAAAGAAATCATTGTGCAACACCTGAGCACCAAGATGAAACCCTAGGCCATCTTGTTCCATCCTGTCCAAGATTTCAGGAATGGTGCATCATGTATATGATGCCCACCGACTTGCCTCACTGGGTTTCAAAGACTCTCAGAACTCTCGTGCTTGTGTCTCAGGGGAGGGGCATGTCAAATCCATGTGGTCACAATGTGTGGTCTGTGTCACTTACCTCATTGCATCTCATCCCATGGGCCCAAGGTCATCGAACGTCACCCTCATAGGAAAGGTGATCACAGCCCAGTGGTATTTGGGAGGAGACAGAGCACATTACATAGCTTGTATTTAATGTTGTGGTTCCTCTGTAGTATGAATTGTTCATGTTAATCTCCCACTGTGCCTAATTGATTAACCTTACCATAGGTCTGTATATGCAGAGAAACGTGGCTCTGTGTTATATACTGTTATTATTGTAGGCAAGCCTGCATGCTCACTGTGATGGTTTATCTTGACCGGCAGCTTGGTGGGATTTGGAGCCACCTAGGAGATAACACTTGAAGGCATTTCTGGAGAGATTTAACTGAGGAAGTGTCTAGGATCGAGTCAAAAAGGAACAGGAAGAAAGTCAGCCAAGTACCAGCGTTTGTTTCTCTTGGTTTTCAACTGGATACAATGTGACCAGCTATCGCCTGCTCCCGTTGTCATAGCTACAGCCTCCACCACCATGATGGACTACAGCCTTAAACTGAACTCTGTGATAAACCCTTCCTGCCCAGGTTTCTTCTCTCCGGGATTTTGTAACAGCATCAAAGAAAGTAGCCAATTACACACACACACACACCAGAAAGGACATGGAGGTACAGCTGGGTATGCAGGATATCTGTTGGCCTTGCACTTGGCTTGGTTTCAGGAAAAAAGAAAACCTTAGAACACCCCTTGTGCACGAAAATAGATGGTTGTAATTTCATAGGAAAGACCCAAGTGCTTAGGAGCCATCTTCTCCCTATATCAAGCAGCTAAAATCACTGGAGCTCCATCCAGAAAACAAGGGGAAAGCCAAACTCCAGGCCCTTAGGTCTCTCTCTCTCTCTCTCTCTCTCTCTCTCTCTCTCTCTCTCTCTCTCTCTCTCTCTCTCTCTCTGGCTATCCCTCCTAGACCACTGTGGGTTTTACTTGGAGATCACTGGGGGTTCTCCCCACGCTTGGGGTCTGAGCTGTGAGAAATGGTAGGGAATTGCTTTTACTTCTTGAGCTACCAGGGCTCCAACCCTGGGCTCACCCTCCTTCTTCGCTCCCTTCTCCAGCTTGCTTGCCAAGGTTAAACCTTAAGTTTGTCCTTTCGATCTCCCTGTCAACCTTGTCAGCAATGCCTCAAGTCTCGGTAAACCTGAAGTACCACACCTGCCCTCAAGCGCCTCTGGAGAGGCCACGCAAACATTTGGGCAGCACATTGCAAACAGACACTTGGCCTCACTGAAGGTCACTGACAGATTTTTCCACCCTGAACTCAGAGCTTGTTCCAGACCCCATATCCAGGTCACAATTCATAGGGAAGAGGAAAATGGCTGCCTCCTGCCTGCACCCTCGGGGCACACTCGGGCCTGTGCCAAAGTCCACACTTCACAGGTCATCCAAGGCCACTGTCCCTGACAAGCCCTCTGTTTCACTGTCCTGCGTCATTGTCCTTTGCAAGTGGCTTGATTATGGTTTCCTGTCTCAATTGCCCATCTTTTTAAAATATATTACTAACTATGCGTACAGGTGGTTTCTTCTCTGTGCATCTATCTGCACTTCATGTATACAGAGGTCAGGAGAAGGTGTCAGAGTCCCTGGAACTGAGTTGAGGTGTCTGTCGCATGAAGTGCTAGGAACTGACACTAAGACCTTCAAAAAGAGCATCTCAGAGCTCCCTTAACCACTGAGCCATCTCTCCAGCCCCTCAGTTGTCTGTCTTTTGAGAACCAATGCCCTGGAAAGATGGTGCGAGTGACATCCAACCCCAGGGCTTCCAGCATCTAACAGTGCTGCCACAGCTGGTACCTCATGAGCCTTTGGGGGCCATCTGATAGCGAACTTCCTGGCGCAAATAATACTCGGGTTGACCTGTCCCTTCTCACCTTGACCTTGGCAGGGTGTCACCCTGTGTGTCACCATTTCTTGGCAGTCTGGGGCATGCTCGCTCACATTCACACCCACAGCACCTAGCACGGCTCATACGGATTGTAGAAACTTGTATATATGGTTTCTGTCTGGACTAAAGAAAACAAACCAACAAACCCAGCAGTCTGCTGTGTGCAAAGCTGGTGGACCCGAGAGGATCGGAGTGACCACTAAACATCTGTCATGGGAGTCACAGCACCCTGTGCAGCCCTGCAGAGAGCCCAGTGGTAAAGCATAAGGCTGGCTCCGGGTCATGCTGGAGCCCAGGGGCTGTTCTCTCTCCATATCCGTTCCAGACAGAGCTTCCCAGACTCTGCCACGTGGACAGAGTCAGAACGTTGTTCATCTCTGTGCTTGCTGAAGGCGTCCTCCTTGTAGTTGTCTTTCCCACCCTCACCCCACTCCCAGGGTCTGAGCTGGGAGACTCAAAGTTCACCTGCTGTTGCTTTAGTCCCCACATTTCTATGTTGATGGTCTGTGGAGCTGGGGCTTTGGGGAGGTAGTTGGGATACATGCGTTCACAAAGGAAGGGCTCCCTGGGGCCTTTAGTGGCTTTATAGGAAGAGGAAGGTACAGGGGCCTGAGCTGGCGCACCTGCCGCCTGCATCGTTATGCCGACCTTATGATGCAGGAAGAAGGCTCTGGAGGGAAGCCAGCATCCTGCTCTTGGACATTCCAGTCCAGCCTTCAGGATCATCGATAAACCATAAAGCAGCCTCAGCGACCAAAGAAGGCCACAGCAAAGGAGCTCTCTGGGCTTGGGCATTTTGTCACAGTATCAGAAAACAAACTGACACTCCCCAGGTGCCTGCTTCCTCTGATTGAACAGCAAAGAGCTGACATTCATGAACATAGGTCTATTCATCCTGGAGGAGGCACGGGGGACTTCAGACATGTCTCCCCAGGGCAGATGAGCAGTCCCAAGGAGGCGTTCCTAAACAAGGCCCCTCCCCTGACTGACTAGGTTCTGATGGTCCTTTTTGGTCCTTGCTGATCCTATGGACACTGACCCCATCCATCTCTGGCAATCTCACAGGTTTGTAGCACAGGTTGGCCACACAGGCATTCAAAGGCCCCACGGTCCCCAGGTTCGGACCATCGAGTAAAACCATGTCGCTGCAAGTGCCCATGATTCCCCATGAAGACTGGCAAGGTAGCTCCGTGGAAGAGCACTTGCCTAGAACATGTAAGGGCCCTGAGTTCCCAAAGGAAAAAAAAATTAAAAATTAAGCTTCCAACCTTTGTGTATTGCTGGTACTACAAGACCTGTAGTCACTGTGAAGTTTCATATGGAGGTGCTTTCCACCGCTGTCATAAACACCGAGACCAAAAGCACGCTGGGGAGGGAGGAGTTTATTTTAGCTTTACAGATCACAGTCCATGATGAAGGGAGGACAGGGCAGAAACTTAAAGCAGAGGCCATGGAGACTCCTCCGGCTTCCATATTCCACCTAGGACTTCCTGCCTAGGGGTGGTACCACCCAAAGCGGGCTGGTGCCTTCCACATCAGTTGTCAATCAAGAGAATGCCAAAGGTAACCTGATGTAGGCACCTTCTCAGTTAAGGTTCTCTCTTCCCAGCTGGCTGGCAAAAACTAACCAGCAAAGGAGAGTTCTCAAACAAACAAAGCCAAAAAAAACAAACCAAAAACCAAAAACCCTAAATGTAGAACTACGCTATGACCCAGCCTTACCAACCCAAGCCAGTATAACGTAGATTGTTTTTGTATGGCCTCGTTTCTAGCTACACTGTTCACGACAGGTAACGTGGAATCAGCCTGGCTAGCCACCATTGGGGTGGATGGAACAGGAAAATGTGCTCCATGCACCCAAAGGTATTTCATTCGGCTGCAAAGGAAGATGAATCCATGACATTTGCAGCAAAATGGATAGAACTGAGTGCTATCTTAGGTGTTTGTGCCCAGAAAGACAAATACCAAATACCACACATTCTCTCATGTATGCAGCCGAGATTTTAATTTCTATATGTGAATACACACACACACACACAGAGGTATTCAAACGAGAGAGAGAGGAAGTGGTGTCTTCTGGGAAGGTTGGGGGTGGGGAGACGACTGTAAGCCAATACCTGAGATTTGAAAGAGGAAGAAAGCCATGTGGAGGGAAGGGGGGAGGGGAGAAGGGGAGGAGAGAGAATAAACAAGCCGGTGTATAACACTCTTAGGGTGAAGCCTATTACTCTATGTGCTAATGTAAAAAGAGAGAGAGAGAAATAAAACTTAAAAGACCCAGAAGCTGAAATCTTAATTAACTAATAATTTTTCCATTACAATCAGGAAGCCTGGTGCTCTGTCACCAGGGCTAGCCGGTCATGGGTAAACACAGATCGACTGGTATGTGCACAGATGCTTTTCCCTCTGTTTTGTCCTGGGCCACCTCTCCAGAACCCAGACACTTCCCACTTGCATCCCTGACTCCAGAATTCCCACTTCTCTCAGTTGGGAGCCGAGGGGCCCGGGCCTGGCTTGCTTTGTTGATTTGTTGCTCTGATAAGTGGTCCCTGCTGGTTGATCTGGTCCCTGCCCAGGCATACTCTAACAACAGTGGCATTCTAGGGCAGGTGCCTCTGGGCAGGTGGGATGCTGTCAAGGGCAAGGCTAGGCAGCCTTTGGGTGGACTTGCTCACTGAGCCCCTGGCCCATGACTGGGGATTCCTCAGTCTTAGGCTTCCTTTCTGCTGTCATTCCAAACCTGGGCTGTGACTCTGCCTCAGCACACAGCAGCTTGTCACAGTTCAGAAGTAAGGTGGGCCCAAATAGAGCAAGGTAAGTGACCAGGCTGGGGCAGCCCACTTTTCCTGACCGCCTCAGGAGCCACCAGGCAGAAGAAGCTATGCAAAGCATTGAAACCCAAGAGAGACTCAGCTAGAAGGGCAAGGGGCCCTTTGGTACTAAGTGGAGTGGGCCAAGAAAGAAGGGTGCCTTGTTCAACTCTCAATGATACAGGAAGCCACCCCTCTCCTCAGAGCAACACCAAGGTCCTCACGGCTCAGGGTAGCAGGCCCATTTCTCAGAGCTGGTGCAGAACTCTAGGCTCTGTGCGTGTTGATTTAGGTCGGGAAGGTAGGGCCGTGGCATGGCCTGCATAATCATGAACAGCTGAAGAGCTCTGGCCCAACAGATAGGACTTCCGACTTCATGGTCCAAGCAAGAAAACCAGTCTCCAGGACCATCACACTCCCAGGACAGGTATGATGGGAAACAGAGTGGTTCTCACTTGCCAGTCAGAGTACGATGTCACGAAGTCACCTCACTGGCACAATCTAGTGCTCCCTCCCCTGATCTAGGTGAGGAATCCCTGAGCCATTTGCTCATGTCTCCAAAAGCAGCGCATGCCTGGTGCTCTCTTCCTCCTCAAGTGCCAAAACATTACCACAGAACACGACAAAAAACAAGGTGTTGGAAGAAATAGTTTCCAGGGGTCAATGACACAGAACCACTTGGGGGAAGACAGGATTTCAAGAGAGTGCCAGGTACCAGCCCCACTCTCTGCCTCTATGGACACAGCAAGCTCCTCCTCTAGGATCTGGGAAGAACAGATCTGGTCACTGCTGGCACAGAACAGCTATGGGAAGCGGATGCTCAGGAGGGGCCAGACACTTGCCTGGATCCCGGTTTGCCTCCGGGACAGTATCCTCCACTAGGTCTGGGCCCCAAGCTTTTTGTGTTGACTTGAGGACATGACTGAGGTATGCTTGAGGGGAATATTTTTGTTTTTGTTTTTGTTTTTATTGTAGTCATGAGGGAGGGAACCACCAGAAGCATCTGGAAGGGTCCAGATGGAACATGGTCAGAACCATAGACTGGACCATGAGAGGAGAGAGACAAGTCGGGAGCAAGATGACAAAGAGCGAGAGGGGGGAGGGGAAGAGAGAGAAAGAGACCAAAAGAAGAACCAAGAGAGTCAGTCCATGGCCAAAATGGTTAGCTTACATAAGAATAAGGCAGCTGAGAGGAGCCAGGCACTTTAGATGCTGAGACATACTAACGCAAGTGTCAGCCCTGATAGGTTAATGGCCACCTCAGCCATTTGTCCTTTGGAACCTCACACTGATGATATGCTTGTGAAGAACGCTTCAGACCTTTTGGGAAGGCTCTGGTTAGACGGAGGCCAGTGGGTAGACAGGCTGGGAAAGGTTGGGGGCCCATGAGGTAAGAACAAGGGGTTTCCTACCCTCTGTGTAGCTCTCCTGGGAACAGGGTGAGAGGTTAGGACGCCCAGGGGTGAGGGGAACAGCAGTAAGCTGTTCAGATAGGAGAGACTAAATATCTGCCTCAAACCTTGATTTATGAACCTGGGACAAACCAGGGGGAGCATGTTAGAAGACTAAGGGGCCCTGAGATGGCTCGTGTCCTTGAATGTCCTTCAAAACACACGGACCGGGAAAGGCAGGGCTGGAACTGGTACGATCCTTGTCGGGGTAATGTACAGTAGCAGTAGTTCATGGTTGGCCCCTGCGAGCCCTCTCTCAGACCAGCCTACACCACCCGCCTCTACCCAGGAAGTCTTCCTCCGTTGAGGAATGAATTCTGAATCAATTGTGATTAATCAATCCACCCGGTGGATTAATCCTCACACAGGAAGCCACGAGGAAGAAAGACACAGAAGTTTAGCTCCAAACCGCCACCTTCCTAGCCTTTGGAGAATCGTCTGTCCCCTTTCTCGTCTGCCCTTAAGAACACATCTTACTTTCTGATGAGGTGTGAGGGAACACAAACAGAAGGAGTCACACACATGCCATTTCCACTCTCTCCACACTCCGTCTCCCCTTTAATGGGCCCTGCTTCCGGGAGGCACTCTCAGGGTCAGTCCCAAGGTCCCAGCCGCCCTGTGTCCTATCTGTTGTCTGGAAGCAGCTTGGGGACAGACAGGGTGGGCCAATTGGCAGACAGCAAGAAAATGGGCAAAGTGCCCAGTCCTCCAAGAGCCCCACCTATCAGCCCTGAGTAGCAGCTGGGTCCTTTCGCTGCTCGTGTCTAAAGCACGCGTCCTATTCAGCTGTCCCAGGACACTGCTGAACCAGGCGGCCCTTGAAGCAGGAGGCTTTGGGAAAATGAGACGCGTTTTCTTGCTTTAACTTTCCAACTTGCTGAATATTTAGAGATTCTCTCTCGTTCTCTCTCTCTCTCTCTCTCTCTCTCTCTCAAAAGTAAGTGGCGTTCAACTAACCAACACTTTCCTAGAGCCAGGCATTCTTGCAGCTGGCCGGCCCTCTCAGGGATGAAGTGAGGGTCAAGGGGCAGTCGCTGCTGGCGGCACATCGAGTGCCCAGCATAGCAGAATGATCAGTCTAGGGCCATCAGCCCCAGAGTCCCACGCCGAAAATCCCGCGGCTCATTCCACCCTGCTGCGTCCGAAGGGGGCACTGAGCACCCACAAGGCACCGTACCCACCATGAAGCCCCTGGAAGAAGTCCCAAAACAGGCTCGGTCTCCTGGTCGGGGGTGGGGATGGGGTGGGCTACAGCAGTGTCGTCCATGCCCGGCAGGGGGCGCCAGCAGTCTCGGGCGGTTGCTGAGCCGGGCCCCTGACGTCACCGCCCGCGGTCGCCATAGCGACGGCCTCACCGGCGCGCGCGTCAGAGCCTCCAGTCTCTTGGCAACCACCCGATCTCCGCTCCCCCTCGGCAGGCACCGGGCCGCGCGTCGCTCTGGCGTCAAAACGACGTCAATGGGCTGTGCCTGCCGCGGGGGGCGGGGGCGGGGGCGGGGCGGGGCTTGTGCGGGGCGGGGCCGGGGCGGGGCGGGGCGTTGCCGCGTGCGGCCGGCGGCGGCGGGGCGCTGACATGCGGCGAGGCCCGGGCGGTGGCGGCAGCGTTGGCGGCGGCGGCGCGAACGGCGGGCACCGGAGCAGAGCTAGCAGCCGAGCGGGTGGCATCCCGGGTCGGGCTCACGGAGGGCGGCGGAGGTGAGCAATGGCGCGGGTTCGGGTCTCCGAAGCCCGCAGGTGCGCGCCTGGGGTCGCGGGCAGGACTCCAGCCCGGCGGGCTCCCTATTGTTGCGGGTCGGCGCCCGGAGGCGGGTCTGCGAGCGCCCGGTTGTGGAGCCTGTCCTGAGGAGCCGAGCGTTGGCTCTGGTGGACGGGAGCGCGGTGAAAGCCCGGGACCGTAGGGTGTCCAGGAGCTGGCTTGGGGTCGACTGCGGGTGGACTGCTGGCGCGCGCGCCCGGCCAGGACCGGAGGTCGGGGGGCGCGTGCGTGGGGGCTCGCACTGAGGGAACCTGGGATCGAGGGGGCGCGCGCGTGGGGGCGCAGGCTGGGGGTTCGGGATAGAGGAGTGTGTGCGTGGGGACTTTAGCAGAGGAGACACAGTATCAAGGAATGAGCGAGTGGGGGTGTGAGCTGCGAACCTGGGTCGGGGCCACACTAGGAGCCTGGGGCTGGAGGAACAGAGGGTCGAGGACGCACGCGTGGTGGCTTGGCGGACACAGTTTCAGTGGCCGGGTTTGGCGGGGAACGGGATCGGGACCGAGCCGGAGTCGGTCGGTACTGAGCGCATTCCTCGCTGACCCGCAGGTGCGGCCCGAAGCCATGGTGATCATGTCGGAGTTCAGTGCGGTCCCCTCAGGCACTGGTCAGGGCCAGCAGAAGCCGCTCCGAGTGGGCTTTTACGACGTGGAACGAACCCTGGGCAAAGGCAATTTTGCAGTGGTTAAGCTGGCGCGGCACCGAGTCACCAAAACGCAGGTGCGCGCGCGTGTTGTGTGTGTGTGGGGGACTAAACCAGGGGGTGGATCCAGCCAGGGGTTGGCCCCCTGTGCTGATTCAGTCCTGCAGAGTTGATTGTCACAATTGTAAACGATGACAGTGTTTAGTCTGGTAAAGGGGGGAAAAAAGCTTTGTATTATGCTTCTACATAATTTGTACAATTACTAGGGAAGAGCAAAGATAATAATGACCAGCAACCGCCCCCTCTGAGAGAGAGGGGGAGAGAGATGGAGGGAGGGGGGAGAACACAACAGAAACGAGCAGCTCCTTGTAATAAAGCTAGCTGGAAAATACAGGGGCTTTAATTTAACTTCTATCCCTTTAAATAATGTTAGTGGCTTCTTTTAATTTTTTCCTCCAACTTCTTGTGACCTCTTGAAGACATCAAATGTTTGAGAAATTCATTTGTCCAAAAAAAAAAAGTACAAATGAGGTTACTTGAAGTGTTCCCCCCCCCCTTTTTTTTTTCTTTTTAAAATCTGTAGGTTGCAATAAAAATAATTGACAAGACACGGTTAGATTCTAGCAATCTGGAGAAGATCTACCGGGAGGTCCAGCTCATGAAACTTCTGAACCACCCGAATATCATCAAGCTTTATCAGGTGAGCCGAAGGACCCTCGCCTCACCGTGGGCACATCCATCCTGCCACATGTCACACCCTGAGCCTTCTTGGGTCCCTGAAGGTAGTCAGCATTTCTGAGGCTGTGTGGGAACTGAACACAGAGTACAAAGTAACTAGGTTGACCTTCACTAGGCTGTGCAGCTTTATTGACTGTTAGTCTCTTGCTCTGGGTTCTACTTGATTTTTTTCCACGTTCCAATTTTATCTAGTATTGTAATGTGTTCCAGTTTTGCACATGTTGAGGTCCGTTGTTGAAGTCCTGTCACTGTGAGGATAGCCATATGTATGTACGGTCAGGCTTGAGTGAAGGACAAACTTGAGCGAAACTGGAAACTTCCGCCTTTGCAGAGGATCGCTAAACGTTTAAAAAGCAGCTGTTCTTTCCCAGGTCTCCTTAATGTGTCTTTGGGATGCAGTAGCCCTTGTCTCCCTAGTGTAGCCCGGAGTGCTGGGGGAAGCTGGGGAGATACTTCAGCCCTCTGAACTTGCTGTTTAAGCTGGGCTGAGGACATGCCGCACCCGTTTCTGTCTTTTGTTTCCTGACGGTCTTCCTCAATCTGCCTTGTGATAACTGGCCACTTCTGCTGCCGTGAAATGGCTCTATGGATAGAGGAGCCAGTCCTCGTGGATGTTGTTGTTGTTGTATCTGCTTGTGTGGTGTGTAAGTCCTGTCAGTGACTCTCAGGATCCTCATGAGCCTGAGGTGACTCCAAGGGACAGTTGGAAAAGCTGTGTTTATGGTTCAGGAGGGGAAAGAACTGTAATTTAAAATTACCCCTGGCCAGTCCTTCTCAGAACAAAGGCAGACAAGTCTCTGGAGTTTGTGTTTGGCCTGTGGTGACGGCTCCCTTGGAATCTCTTAAGCACAGAGCCCAGGGCTGTGCACTCAGGGCTCATCCATTATTTCAATCTTCATCTCTAAGTTGTACTCGAAGACGGGTTTCCTCCGGGGCCAGTGCTTGAGAGAGGGGGCTGGGAAGGGTAGACTCCTGTGCTCCTGCCTGTTTGTGGACGCCAGTCTGTGCTGTCTTAGCACCCTCTTCCTGCCTTCCACTTGCCCACTGGGTTAGGTAGGCTCTTACCACCGAGGAAATGTTACCCGGGCAATGGATGTCAGAGTGGATATTTTAGCTTCTGTCTTCAGTGACTCAGCTTTCGCGATTGAGTGGGCTGCTGAAGCCAATTGGTACTCTGGTCTTTATTCTGGTGTCTAGCATTCATTCACCTGACCTCGGGCCCCAGAGTCCTGCTGAGGCATCTCGTTCTCTCCTTTGGGTGGGGGTGGGGAGTGTTTGTCTGGTTGTGGCTGTTGAGATAGGGTCTTGCAATGTAGCTAGCTGTTCTAGCTGGCCCTGGTGCTCTGTGTCCTGATGGCCTTAGACTTGGGGCAGTCTCCTGCTGTAGTCTCTGATGACAGATGTCTATCACCACAATTGGTTTATTTTGGGTCTTAAAAGGTTAAAAGATATAGACGCTAAGTTTGTTTTCCTTCTCCTTTTCTTCTGTGTAGAAAAGGTGTAAGCAGAGGTCTTCTGCCGCACCGTGGGGAGGGGGACAATGGCTGAAATTTTAGCTGAATTGCTACGGTTTTTAATAACACATTTCTTAGTAAAATTTATGACTCAAAAAGCGTCTTTAAAGTATCTTCTAAAGGAATAACAGCATGTCTTAAACCCAAAGAAATCTTTCTTTCTATTGGAATACAGTCTCTTTCTCTCCCTGAGATGTTTTCTTTCTTTATTTGCTGTATTGGGACAGTTTCACTACGTGGACTGACTGGGCTAGGACTTGCTATGTAGACCAGGCTGGCCTTGAACTTCCGGTAATTTTGCCTCTGCCTCCAGAGTGCTGGGATTACTGGTGTATGCCACCATACCTGGCTCCCTGGAATATTTAATCTATGCATATGCATAAGTGTAATTTTGATTTGTTTCAGAACCAAAAAAAAAAAAAAACAAAACCCTGAATCTTTGTTGCTTAGTTATGGTTTAATTTTTTTTTTTAAGTAACAAAGTTGCCGATCAATAACTGAACTCAGAAGGTGTATGTTGACATTGACCATTACTGCTGACACATGCCAGGCGCTACATTGTACAAAGAGCAGTCCCCTGTAGCTTACCTGGCAAGGCTTGATGTCTTGTTCTTAAGGTGTTCTTAAGGCCTAATGTCTTGTCAGTAGAGGGAGTGGGGGTGGGGCACTTGTATTGATCACTCAGTCTGTTATGGTTTTTGTCCATGGGGCTTCTGAAAGGACCTTCCCAGGATTCTAGCACCCATGGCCCCCTGAGCTCCCAGGAGGCAGGCACGCCAAATGCTTGCCCTGTGTAGTCTTGTTGTTGGCTCTGTCCCCTTTAAGAGAAGGGGTTGCCAGGATGGTGGGCCAGAGGGGCTTCTCCCAAGGTGTTTAAAGTTGCTTCTCTGGGTTGTGGGATTTTTTTTCCCCTTCCCTCTCTCCTTCCTTAAACGATGGAGGCAGTTTCTTGGAGAGAGGTCAAAGGTTGTTTGGGATTCAAGTGCAACTATCCCGGCTTCTTTGTGCACCTTTGTCTACCACTTAAGTTTTTCCTTTTTGTTATTTCAGGTTATGGAGACAAAGGATATGCTCTACATTGTCACAGAATTTGCAAAGAATGGAGAAATGTTTGGTGAGTTGAGTTCATCAAAGCTAATTTAGGTGAAGCCTGCCTTCTCCTCTATGCCTCCCTCCCCCACCCCCACCCCACCCCACCCCACCCCCCACCCCCGACCCCGAGGCTTGGTGTCTTCTGGTGTGACTGTTTTGTTGTTTCCCTCAGATTATCTGACTTCCAACGGGCACTTGAGTGAAAACGAGGCTAGGCAGAAGTTCTGGCAAATTCTGTCAGCGGTGGAGTACTGCCACAACCACCACATTGTCCACCGGGACCTCAAGACGGAGAACCTGCTCCTCGACAGCAACATGGATATCAAGCTAGCAGGCAAGAGTTTGCGCCCAGCGGGCGGGCAGGCCGGCGGGCGAGGGGTGGCCCTGTGGGAATGCGAGTGCATGCGAGTCCCAAACTGATGCGAGTTCCTCTCCCTTTGCCTCACAGATTTTGGATTTGGGAATTTCTACAAGCCAGGCGAGCCTCTGTCCACGTGGTGTGGGAGCCCCCCATATGCAGCCCCTGAAGTCTTCGAGGGGAAGGAATACGAGGGTCCCCAGCTGGACGTCTGGGTAGGAGCCCTTTGTGGACCCTGCTGCCTGCCAGCACAGTCCCCGGAGCCGGCAAGCAGGGTCCCAACCTGAGCTGTCTGGTCATTCACAGAGCCTCGGTGTGGTGCTGTACGTCCTGGTATGTGGCTCCCTCCCTTTTGACGGGCCAAACCTGCCTACGCTGAGACAGCGGGTACTGGAGGGCCGCTTCCGCATCCCCTTCTTCATGTCTCAAGGTGGGTGCGCACCCTCGGAGCCTCGGGTATGCCTTGCGGCGGCTTTAGGCAAGAGGTGGTGGGTGGGTCTTGGCAGTGCCTGCTCAGCTGTCTAGCAAGTCTGCAGTCTAGTCAGGACTGGGTGATCAGGCTGCAAGAGAAACCCAAGCCACAGGTGCTTTCCAGTGGCCTACTTACAGCTCAGACAGGAACCTCTCCCTGCAGTCCGTCTCCTTCCTATAAGCCTGCCTCTGCAGTCCCCCCACCAGCCGTTGCCCCTTCATCTTTGCAACTCCCCCATTGTCGGTTGCAAAGCCAAGATGCCAGCCCCTCTTACACACAAGGCTTTCTGTTTCATAACTATGCCTAGCCTCACCTGTACCACAACAGGAGGTACTTAGAAAGAGCGTCTTTCTCTGCGTCTGGTCCCCAACATGGTGGCTCTCCTCTGTAGCAGGGGGAGACTAAAATGGCAGCGTCAGACTTCTTGACTGTCATGTGGGTGGTTTCTGCCTGTGTGACCAGCTCCACTGTGGGTGTAGGAATGAGCCCCCAGGCCCAGTTCTGCATCCTCAGTGTGAGCCCTTCCCGTCCACAGACTGTGAGACGCTGATCAGACGCATGCTGGTTGTGGACCCCGCTAAGCGCATCACCATAGCCCAGATCCGCCAGCACCGGTGGATGCAGGCCGACCCTACTCTCCTGCAGCAGGATGACCCTGCCTTCGACATGCAAGGCTACACCTCCAACCTGGGCGACTACAACGAACAGGTGCTAGGGATCATGCAGGCCCTCGGCATCGACCGGCAGCGGACAATAGAGGTGAGCAAACTGTGTGCTGTGTGGTGGCCGGCTGGCCGTGCCTAGCCCTCACATCCTGGGATGCTGGTGGGATCGGGTTACTTGGGCAAAGCAGGGCCCTTACTGTGGAGTTAAAACAGAGCTACAGTCTAGTTTAAGCGCCCGCTTGTCTAAGGATATTCTTGACTGCCTGGGAGTCACCTGGAGGAGTCTCACGGGGAAGCCTAGTGGTTAGTGAGGCCGAGCGGGCTCGTCCTGACCCTACCATCCCTGCTCCCTAGTCTCTGCAGAACAGCAGCTACAACCACTTTGCCGCCATTTACTACCTCCTACTCGAGCGCCTCAAGGAGCATCGAAGCGCCCAGCCCTCATCCCGGCCCACCCCTGCACCCACCAGACAGCCCCAGCTCCGAAGCTCAGACCTCAGCAGTCTGGAGGTAAGGCTGAGCTCCCTCTCAAAGCCCAAGTTCTCCCGGCCCTGTAAGATGTCCCTTGGAGCTCATAGTCCTGTGCTTAGACTTGGCACTGATTGTCAGGGCGGTACCCGGACCTCACTGCAAGCCTACTTGTGCTTCAGCCACAAGCTGTGGGAAATGGAGGAGCTGTGGGGAGTGGAGTATGGGCGGAGCTATGGCTGCTCTACTCTGGCCCAGGCCCTGCCGGCTGTTGTTCTTGCATGCATGCATACATGCGCATGTGCACACACACACACCAGTCACCTGCACATGCGTGTGACCTCACAGATGAAGACTGGGCCCCTAGCATCATTAGCTAGTATCTGGCTGGCCTCTTGTCAGTTTTACCTGTAGGACCAGCCAGCTGCCACGGGTACCTGACCCTGGAAGTACTCCCTAACAACCCATCCCTCTTCTCTGGCCCCAGGTTCCTCAAGAAATTCTCCCGTGTGACCCTTTCCGGCCCTCTCTGCTGTGCCCACAGCCCCAGGCCTTGGCTCAGTCTGTCCTGCAGGCTGAGATAGACTGTGATCTCCACAGCTCACTTCAGGTGTGTGGGTACTAGTCTTTTGTGGGTTCCCCATTCTCTCCTGATGGACCACCAGGATCCATCCGTAGGGAGGGCCCCGGAAGTGACAGGCTTCTGTCCCTCCCTTGCAGCCCTTATTATTCCCCCTGGATACCAACTGCAGTGGAGTGTTCCGGCACCGATCCATCTCCCCCAGCAGTCTGCTGGACACAGCTATCAGTGAGGAGGCCAGGCAGGGTCCCGGCCTGGAGGAGGAACAGGAGGTCCAGGAACCCCTGCCCGGCAGCACAGGCCGGAGGCACACATTGGCCGAAGTCTCCACCCATTTCTCCCCGCTCAACCCTCCTTGTAAGTCCAGAGACCCAGCATCCAGGGTGAGGGCCAAGACCAGTTGAAATGTGCCCTTGGCCTGGTGCCTTCCCTCAGTTAGGGTTTGTGTGTGTGTGTGTGTGTTTTGTTTTGTTTTTGTGACCCATGGTTCATAGTTAGGCTTAGCTGTCCCAGGCACTGGAGGACAGGTGTTTTGCCTTGGTCCTCTTCCTGTCCTGGGGTCTGAACCTTGCTAGTTCGCTTGCCATCTGCCCATGCACCTAGGGGCTCATAGCCAGGGCTGTAGGCTCCTGTGACCTAGATTAAGCTTAAGTTGGAGAATACCATACCCCAGCTTCCCCTCACTTTAACAGGCCAAGTACCTCGTCCCTCGGGCTGCACGCTGGGGTGTGAGGTCTCCTGCTCAAGTACCCGATCTCCCCACAGGCATAATTGTCTCCTCCTCTGCCACGGTGAGTCCCTCGGAAGGGACCAGCTCCGACAGCTGCCTCCCCTTCTCTGCAAGTGAAGGTCCTGCAGGGCTTGGCAGTGGCCTGGCCACCCCAGGGCTGCTGGGCACCAGCTCTCCAGTCAGATTGGCCTCGCCCTTCCTGGGATCACAGTCAGCCACCCCTGTGCTCCAGACTCAGGCAGGTCTGGGCACAGCCATCTTACCTCCTGTCAGCTTTCAGGAGGGACGGAGAGCGTCTGATACCTCTCTCACTCAGGGTAAGGTCCAGTTCTGTGCTCATCCCTCCTGCCCCAGGGGGTGGGGGTGCTACTGTCCTGGCAGGCCATCTCTGACCTTGATGGGAGTTGTGGATGTCTCATCCCAGCCTGTGCAGGGCCATCCAGGCTCCTCAGGTGCAACCCCAGTTCTAGGCAGCTTGGCTTCCAGGGTGGACTCAGACATGGCCCTGAGTGCAAGGGACAGCCGTTCTGGACAACAAGCAGGAGGCCCAGGGTCAAGGAGGTGACCTTTACAAAACAGTCCCATGCCTGCTTCAGGCTTTTCTATGCCACTCAGGGTCAGGCTACCTGTGAGGCCCTCTATGTCTATGTTAGTCCAGGTAGCCTCCAGAGTCCAGTGCACCGCATATTCTCCTCCACAGCATCCCCAGACACACCTGTGGGAGGGCCCACAGCCCCAGACCTAGAAAGATGACTGATCACGGAGGAGGTGTGGATGTTGGACTCAGGAGCTAGCAACTGCCAAGCGAGCCCTGTAGGGAACCTTGGCCATAGCTGCCCAGTTATTCTTCCCATCCCTCCTCCTCAGGGCCTGGAAACTCCAGCAGGCTGAAAGCTGTCTGCCATTACCTAAGAGCCTGCTAAGCCCCTGCCTGCTCTTGTCTCCATAGGGCTGAAGGCCTTCCGGCAGCAGCTGAGGAAAAATGCGAGGACCAAGGGGTTCCTGGGACTAAACAAGATCAAAGGGTTGGCTCGCCAAGTGTGCCAGTCCTCCGCCCGAACTCCCCGGGGAGGGATGAGTACCTTCCACACCCCGGCCCCAAGCTCGGGCCTGCAAGGCTGCACGACCAGCAATCGGGAGGGCAGGAGCCTACTTGAAGAGGTCCTGCACCAGCAGAGGTAGGCCGGACACACATTCCCGGGCTCTTGGCTCTTTCTTTTAAGGAGCCCATGAAACAAGCATTCCCTGTATGCTGAGATGTGCCCTGCCATGTGGTTCCTTAGGGACCTTTATGTCAGGGATAGAGCAAGGAGGGACACTGGGCAGGCTCAGTAACCTTGAGAGCAGTGGTGATCAAGACTCTCCTGTTGAGCCTGACATCTCTGAGTTGCCACAACAGCCAGGATGTGGGGCATGATGGCTCAGGGATGTGTCTGTCACACACAGAGCTATGTGAAATCCCATCTGCAGCTTTGAGGTGGGTGGGGCCCACCTGGGCAGTGTGGAAACCGGGCAGAGCCAACAACAAGGGTGACCGACCTCCTCCCTCTCCGCCTCTCTGTTCTTCAGGCTGCTCCAATTACAGCATCACTCTTCTGCCGCCACCGCCGCCTCATCTGGCTGCCAGCAGGGCCCCCAGCTGTCCCCGGTCCCCTATGTGCTTGCTCCCTGTGACAGCCTCCTCGTGTCTGGAATTCCACTGCTGCCAACACCCCTTCTCCAGGCTGGCATGTCCCCTGTGGCGTCTGCTGCGCATCTCCTGGATACCCACTTGCACATCAGTGCTGGCCCAGTGGCCCTCCCCACTGGGCCCTTGCCACAGTGCCTCACCAGGCTGTCCCCAGGCTGTGATCCTGCTGGGCTGCCACAGGGGGACTGTGAGATGGAGGACCTGACTTCTGGCCAGCGGGGGACGTTCGTCCTGGTACAGTGAGGGTGGCTCTGGCCCACACACATCCCCAACCTCGCCACCTTTCCCCCACCCCCCGCCGTGGCCGATTGACTCTTCCAAGCAATAATTTCAGAGTATGTGAAGATGGTTTCCGGACTCAAAAGCCAAGAACTTTCTAGACGTGAAACAAGCAATACGTTTGGTGTATGGGCTTTTTAGGATATTTTTTGTTGTTGTTTTTTGTTTTGTTTTCTCCTTGCACTGAGTGACCTCAATGATAAGTAGGGACTGAAACTTTCTGAAGAAAAATAATAATTGAGAGTATATCACGTGGGCGGGCGGACGGGAGGGGAGGGCAGTGGGGGGAGAGCGGCCTCCGAGGCGTGATGAGCTGGGGCATCCCTGAAGTGGGGGCAGCTCATACTGTTGCTCATGCCTGTGTAGTGGTTGGCGTTGTTTCAGGCTTGGGTTCACAGCTCTCCCCTTCTGAAACGAGCATGCTTTAGACAGAAACTGTGAACTCGCTGCTTTCTGTGTGGGTTTCAGAGCAGCCAAGGCTCAGCCTAGGGGAAGACGGACGGCACGCATTCTCGGGGTCTCCCGTCAGCCAAAAGACCGCCTTGTCGTGGTTCAGCTTGGGGTTTTTGTAGCTGCTCAAGTCAGTGCGCCAGGCTTATTCAGAGGACTGGAAGGGAGGAAGGACCTGCAGGTGGGCACTCTCACACCGCAAGGAAGCCGAGAAGTTCCTTCCAGCCTCGTACCTCGACTCTGCTGCTAATTATCAGATTTTTATGCATTTCATTATCAGGGTCCCGCTAGAACACCTGACTTGGGGAAATTGTGCAATACCAAGGGGCTGTGACCAGAGAGACCCAGGCAGCCAACGGGCATCTTGGTTATGACCACCTTGCCCTTGGCCTGGGACCTTTCCTGGTAAAAGCCTGGCCCCCCCAAGGCCTGGGCTCTGTCTGGCTTGCTTTCCAGGAGGATCATAAGTATAGGTCAGTGTTTGTAAAGTTTCTTTTTAAAGCAAATACTGTATATGTATATAAATAGGAAACAGACACTACTTATTTTTTTCTATTTTGTATACACTTTTGTGTTCCTGGCTTAAAAAACCTCCCTTGGTCACATTAGGAAGTTGTCCCCATGTTTGTGGTGAAAGGCCTGTAGGCTGCCCACCTCCAGTACAGAGTAGAGGTGTCAGGGAAGAAGTGGCCCCACCTGACAAGTCTACCTGGGCAGGGAAGGCCCTGGCAACAGCTGTGCCATCCAAACACCTCTGGAAGGAACCAGGGATGTCAACCCTTCTGACTCCTTCTGTTTCTCTGCCTCCCGGGCGACTTCCACCACCAAATCTCACCGCAGCAGTATTAACCTGAGGTCATTAAGGGAGAGGAAAGGAGACACTTCAAAAGCCAAAGATTGACCCAGTTACCCAAGGCCAGGAAGAGGCAGCACCCAAACCTGATGTCCCAGCGTGGTCCTCCCTGTCGGGCCCCGTGGCCCACCCTATACCGCTTACTCTCCAGACAGGCGAAGGACCGACCATTCTTCTGGGTTGGAACTGGTGCCCTCCATAGAACAAACCAAAAAGTGTCCCTCCTGCCGACTCACCTGATGTGTGCATCAGGGAAGCAAGCACTCAGCATCCTGGGCAGCCAGCCCTCCTCATCTCCCATAGTTCCTGTCTGGATACCACAGATCAAAGGCCTGGGCACTGCTGTGTCAGAGCGGCAAGCACTTTACTTTCTGGCAGTTTTTGTGTCTTCTAGTTGCTATCGACCCTCTGGGGGACAGTAACATGGTTTTTACTTCTTGGGTTTTTGGGTTTTGTTTGTTTTTTTTTTTTGTTTTTGTTTTTTTAGCGTGTGTGCTGTGTTTTTATAGATCCTCACGGCCCTGGACTGGACTGTAATGGAATCGCCTATTTAAAGACACTACGTGATCTCAGATGTATATAATGGTTTTGTTTTGTTTTTGTTCTTTTTTTTTTTTTTTTACTATGATGGAATTGTTTCATTTCTCATGTTAATGTGAGAGACGTATGCCAAATGATTAGTTGATGTATTTTTTTTTAATTTAATATTTAAATAAAATATTTGGGGGGAAATCTTGACTTACCCTTGGTTCACCTCTGAGAGCCCATTCCTTTGAGACACTGTTGGGAGGCCCCAACAGGCTAAGCTCTACCCAGGCCTGCCACAGTGGCCTGTGGCCCCAAATCAACAACAGGCATTTCCTGCCTTCCCTCCTTCCAAGTGTACTCTGAATCCCTTTACAAGTTCTAGAAGAATTTCACAGGGAATCTCCCCTGGCCTGAGTCTTCACTTCCTTTGGGTAAAGAAAATTCTTCACCATTGCCATGGAATGGAGCCCAGGATCTCTGCAATGGAGAAGTACAATGGCATAAACTCCATAGAAGAGAATGGAACAATCCTACCCTCTTTGGGTCTGTCTATACCCAAAAACTGGTCTCAGATGTTTATACAGAGATGGTCACAGCAGTCAAGAGGTCAAAGTTTAGGGGCAAGCCCGGTGTCCATGAATGGGCAAAATGTGTTCCCTCACTATAGTGGGGTACTCAGCCTTCAAAGTAGAAAGCACCCTGCTCTGAGTGAATCCCAGGGGTATGCTCAGTGAGATAAGTCAGCCACAATAGACAGGGGCAATGACTGCTCTCCTAAGGGGACCTTAGAGTGGTCAACCTCAAAGTAGCATGGTGGCTTAGGGACAGATCCAGCTTGGGACCTGGAGGTAAGGGCTGTTCAGACACGTGCTTTAATGCCTCTCAACTGTGCGTTCTGAAGCAAGGTGGTTCTCATTTCATGTTGGGTCTGTCATGCCATAATAAAAGTATTCGAGAGAAAAGACCCAAAGAATGGACAGTAACTGCCAGAAGGAGCGGTGGCTGAGCACAGTGAGCTGGAAACAAGGCTATGCCACTTCAGGTCTGTGAGAACCCAGAGTCTTCGCCAGGGCTCTGGAATATGTGAGGAGCACTGTTCCCAGGGGCCAGCCCAGCTCCTCAGCGGGAGGGGGAAAGTATGGGGGTGCCTCCTTGGATCCTCATGCTGTGTGTTTAAAATGCCTACCACATCTCGGCTAAACCAAGCATCATGAGGAAAACCAACCCAGACTATACCTCCAAGGAAGCTGGGCAGGCTAGCCCCCAGCCATGCTGCTCGTGTGGTTGGGAGGGATGACAGGGCCACATTGGCAGAGACTCGGGGACAGTAGGCTCCATTCAGGCATTCAGCGTGACCGAGGCATATGCAGTACCCTTGTGCTGGGAGAACCTGCTTACTTCCTGGAAAACTGACCAACTCCAGGTTGAGTCTGGTCTCTGGGCCTTCCTGTGCATTTGGTTTTCACATACGTTCTTGCTAAGTAGTAGACTGACAGATGTCTCAGCTCCCACCTAGGTGGTCCTCTCCTAATGAGGAACGATTCTGTAGTGCCCATGAAAGACCGGATATGGTCCCTTGGGTGTAGCTCCTTAGGAAATGGGTGTCAGCTGTACAGTTGTTTCTTCTAGGACTTGCCGTGTGCCAGGGGGGCGAGGATGGAGATGATAAAATGTCCCTTGGATCTCTCGGGTTGGAA
Source organism: Mus caroli (assembly GCF_978045245.1). NCBI lineage: Eukaryota > Metazoa > Chordata > Mammalia > Rodentia > Muridae > Mus > Mus caroli. Next base: position 62,021,349 of record NW_028227273.1, read on the forward strand.
ATCGGAGCCTCTGGAAACTTGTAGAAACTTGGTGGCACACACACACACACACACACACACACACACACACACACACCCCACTTCTATCCTGGACCAGTCGATCTCCTCACAACCTTTTCCAATCACTCTAAGGAAGAGCAGTTATTGTTGCTACGAATTATTGAAGCCTGTCAAGTCCCTTGCCTGTGGAGAGGTCCCTTCCCAGCCCTGCCCAGAGAATCACTGCCAACATTTTTTTTGCTCTGCAAACTCCCAGAGAGTTTCACAAGATGTTTACATCAGGGACATGTTCGTTCCTGTCCTGCAACTAGAGAGGCTTTGACACACCCCTCACCACACAGCTGCACTTGTGAGAGATGGGGTGTCTTGGGGTTCTTTAGATTTCTCCCCCCCCCCCCATCCTTCTTTCTGGCCAGGGTCCAGGCATACCCTGGAGCCGTGACCTCGGTGGAGCAAGAGGCTGTTTATGTCCTTGCTAATAGAAGATAGAGCCATGCCCGTTGGCCTCAGCACGTAGTGTCTCCGTGGCTAAGAATGTGGTCTTTGCAGTCACTGTCACGTGCCTGCCTGTGTGTCCTGTGGCACTGGATGGATGTCCTGGACAAGCTGAGTCTCAGTGTTCTTGCTTGCAGCGTGGTGTACTCAGCCACAGAGTCGCATCTTAACGCCGTGTGGGTTCTGACTAGTTTATGACACACAGAGACGAGCCGGCGTACAGTCTGCCTGGATGCAGTGAGTACTAAGCAAACAAGGAGGTGGAATCCCTCAGCATCCATCAGCGAGGGCAGGACAGGATACCCCTCCTCCCACCTCAAGAAGGAGAGTTGTCACCTGGCCACCGAACTCCAGGCCTACCTACTTGTTCTAAATCCTCACACAAAGGGTGCCAACATCGACTGAAGGCAGGAGGCTTTACCCAACAGCCCTTAGATGCTCCTTAGCCAGAGCCAACTAGGTGTTTTTATTGCTTTTATTGACTGTCTGAGCAAAATCGCAGGTAGGAGACTGGCAATCTCTAGGAGTGGGACCCTCTCCTTCCCCTGTACCCCACCATGTACCAGGATGTGAGGGCGGGGCCTGAAGAGCAGGAACTTAATCTGCCTGAGGAAGAACTGAGGCCTGGGGTCAGAAGAAAAACAAAACAGACCTACTAGTTTTGCCTCTAGAATGAAGAGGGTTGGGAGGGGCGGGGGATGGTAGAACAAACCCTGGTGAGGGGTTGGGCAAGTACTGCCTTGAGAAAATAGGACCTTGGTGTTGCAGGGTGGGCCCTGAAGAACATCTGGTGGTGGTTGTTTAAGGCCTGGTAATCTGGGCTTAGCTTGTGGCTAGGCAGTAGCAGGAGTTAAGTGGGAAGGAGGCATTTTCAATTCTCCTGCAAAGAACTGCTCCCTTGCCTCTCCATCCACTTTCCTTGTTGGTATTTTGTCTATTCAAATGTGATTTCTCTAAAATACTGAGAGGTCTTTAAAATACTCAGAAGACCCACCCTCAGGCCAGCCCCAGCAGTTCTGGTACCTTTGCCTTCTCCCTCGAACTGCTCCAGGGTGGGAGCCATGTTTCCCAGTAGGTCCCAAGAGTTCTCTTTGCAATTGGAGGGAAAGGTGTATATTTCTTTCCTTTTTTGAGACAGGATCTTGTTAAAGCCACACTGGACTTTAATTGCTCATATAGTCAAGGATGACCCTGTGTCCCAAATGCTGGGGTGACAGGTACACTTGGCTGGGGACCGAACCAAGGCTTCATCTTTGCAAGGTGAACAACTGAGCTACATCTCTAGGCCCCCAAAGGTGCATTTTGAAAAACTTCCAGCTAGCAAGAGGTTGGATAAAAAGCAAGAACTTTCCCACACAGCTCACAGAAGGAAAGATAAAGAAAAAGGAACCCACAAAGGTCCCCCCAGAAAAGAGGTGAGATTGAGGCCACCCTACACTGCAGTCCCAAGCCCTCGTCCTGACTCGATGTTCAAGGAGTTTGGACCACAGATGGCCCAATGCATGCTGCATGTGGAACGTTCCTATTGGGCAATAAGACCTGTTGTCCCCACCCCTGCTGCTAGAAGACCTACTTCCTGTCACTGTGGGCTGGTTGGCATTTTAAGTTGTCTACAGAGCCACAACAGTGTGGCTTTCTGGGTTTGGCTTTGTTCCTTGGCGTCATCGGGTGGAGAGTCACCATATGCTCCACGGGTGACTAGCTCACTCCTTTAATAGCCAAGTGGCATCCTTGGCATACATACATCACACCCTATTTACCCAGCCACCTGGCGATCGGCATGTGGTTGGTTTCCAGCTCGAGGCTATTAGAAACACTGTTGCAGTGTTTGTGTGTCTGGGTTGCAGATAGTTTTGTTTTTCTTGGGTGATAGAGGTCAAAGGGTTGACAGTTGCCAACCATTCAAGAAGCTGCCACACTGTCTCCAACTCTGTCCTTCCTTGTAGGGGTTACAGCGCCTTTTCAGATTTATTTAAATTTACTTGCTACTTTTCTTCCATGTGATGCTAAGGTTTGAACCAACCCAACCCCAGGCACGCCAAACCAATCCCTTCTCTGCCTCTGGGCCACACCCCTCGCTCCTTGCCTGTATTTCATTGGCTTACCTGAGCCCTTATTATTGAGTTACTGGAGTTCTTTATATATTTACTCATCGTGTCAAGTGTCTTTGTTATGTGGGTTGTGTATACAAACGCACTTATAGGATGAGAGAGAAAACAATCTTTCAACGTGTGGCTTGCCTTTCATTTGTAAAGAGTTGAAGTTTTTAGTAAATGCAGATTGACAAGTTCAAATCTATCGTTTTTGTCATATGGCTAATGATATTTGTATTTTGTCTAAGAAGTCCATCTACTCTAATGTGTATCATTATAATATGTATCATTATCATTATTACATTTCTAGGTCCTTTGTATCTTTGTATAAATTTTAGGGACATCTTGCCAGTATGTGACTTGAATTTAAATGCTTGAACGAGTGGTTGCCTTGCTTCCTTCCTCTCTTTTTCTTTCTTTCATGTTTGGTGGAATTTGTCACCAGAGGCATTTCTTGGTAGGAGGCTTTAAACTTGAAATTCAATTTAAGAAATACATCTAGAGCTATTCAGAGTTTCAATTTCATTTCTGAGTAAGCTGTAGGAATTTGGGGACAGGGGCCATGAGTTTCACCAGCTTTTATCGTATTTTTTAGAATGATACTCCTATAAGATTTGTTTCCATGACCACCCCAAGGATAATAGTGAAGAATATTTTAAACCCACCAGAAGATACCATCAAAAGGCATGGAGTTAAACTCAGCATGCTCTGCCCTTCTAGACCCCAGCTGGGCACAAAGGCTGGCCATTTGTCCATGTGGTTTCTGGATCCTCCAGCTGTAGGTGGAGTGTACACTCACATACACTCACGTGCACACATGCACATCAGGCAGAGCTGCAGAACTCCAGTCTGCTACCCCTGCTAGCCAGGAGGCCATAGTAGCAGGTACCCAGCTGCCCAACAACAGGCCATCATAGGCCCGGTAGAATGAGGTATAGGGAGAGTCCGGAAAACTCAAGCTGTGTTCTGTATCACAAGCTTGCCCTATGACACACACGGCCTGGCTCATGCCAAGAACGTCAGCTCCTACTGGACAACAGCAGGGCCAGGGGCTTGGGGTCTGGACTTGGCATCTCAGCCCTCAGCAACTAAACTTCTTCAAAGTCCTGGCCACGTTTGAGAGACCTCAGACACCTGGGGGGGAACTCTGCCCACTTTCACCCATGCCCAGAGCTGCAGGCAGACCCTGCTGAACATCGAGCAATACTCCTAAGCCATCTCATGGGCAAGCTCCGCTTAAGCATGGGTGTAATTATTTTTCCTGAAATAGCACGACAGCCCTGCCACCTGAGTCAGACAGAGATCACTGCTTCTCACAGGGACGGCTTGCTATTGGTTGCTCTGGAGTTACACTCTCCACAGCTCTCCAGGCCCTGCTGGATGGTCCAGGGCCTGAGGCCCAACATGGCATCAAAGGAGATGCTGCCCTGCTAGAAATCACAAGATGGCAGAGGGGGGCTCGGATAAAATCGGCAATGGCAGCTAGAACTGTCCTTTGTAAGAATTCTAAGATCAAATCCTGTCAGGGAGAGGGGCTCCTCTCAGTAGTGCCATCCCATAATAATAAGAAGGACTCCTGGGCCTCAGTGAAGTCAGGCTGACCACTACTGCAGGTTAGTCATGACCAGTAGCCAAAATGGAACAAAGGGTGACCCAGTGTGAGGCAACTGCTTCTGCTTTGAGCCAAGTTGTTACCCCAAATCTTGGTTTCTCATGTGTGTGAGCTGCACATATGGAGGTCCCCCTTTGTTCCCTTAAGTTCCCAGTCCCTGTGGTGTCATCAGTTCTACCCCACAGAACTTGAGGCCTCCCTTCTGCTCCAAGGGGCTCCCAGTTAGCTCTTTCTGTCAGCACTTCATCCACTGCTTTCTGACCTCAGAGGCCAGGTTCTAACTTCTGAAGCTGGGAACTCAGATCCTGTCCCCTAAGCCAAGGACACTGTGATCTGAATCATTAATACCACCGTCTCTGGTCCCTGCCACCTTCAACCTTGAAGTTCTCATTGCTGATCCCTCCTTTACCAGTCAGAAATAGGCAAAGGGTGGGGAGCCTCTTTCTGAGACAGGGCCCGGGTTATTTTTGTTCCCTGCCCCTTCTCTGGGAGTAAATGTCCCTAGACACCATGGGTCTGAGGGGCTGGAGCCCTGGGGTTGGAGAGAGTGGGGTACATCCACACCCTCATGAATTATCAAGCCCTCTGCCCTAATAACCCCTATGATCTCCATGTGGAGATGGGGAAACTGAGGCTTCAGAGCTTAGCAAGGAATTGCAAAAATGATACTTCTAGAGACTGAGCTGCCATCTGGCTCCTGCAGGCCAAAGGGGTTGGCCACCCTCTCCCTTAGTAGAAAAGCAGGCCTTGTGGCTCTGGGCTTCCCTGATTCTACCTGAGCCTCTTGGTTGTCCTAAAGGAGAAAGAAGCTGAGACAGAAGCCCTCAAAAGAGTTCACGGTAGGCAGAGAGCACTCGTGGGTCTCAAGACTCTGTGACAGGCTGAGATAGTGACCCTGGGCATGGCAGACTCCTGATTTTCCTGACCTTTCAACTTAAGGAGCCTCCCTAGCTCCAAGCCCTGCCCGGGACCACTAAGCTTAAGATATCCGATGTCTTTGAAAGAGGGCAACTGTGTAAACAGACTCGTAGAGAGAAGCCTGGTGAAGGTAGAGGCGGAACAGCAATGATTCTGATATCAGTCAAGGACCACCGAGGGCTGCCAGAAAATGAATGAGGAGGCAGAAAAGACCCTTCCCTAGAGCCATGGAAGGAGCTCAGCCCAGCCGTCTGCAGGCTTGGTTTTCCAACATGACTTGTAGAACTCAACAAGAACAAATCTTTGTGATGGCTAGTGATGTGCTGTGTTTGTGGTGACTTGATTCGGGATACAAAGGCTCAAATCCTGGAGTTCCTGATTAGCATGGAGACACCAGGACTCCCTTGGTGTGGAATTCCAGCAGCCAGCTGGCCCTGACCCTGGTCTGGGGACCCAAGTGTGGGGACCATAGTATGCCCTCTCGGGGTTTCAGTCACTCGGTGAAGGCAGACTTCAGGGTCATTTGGGAAGAGGAAAGACTTTCCCGGTGGAGAGACCTCTTCCTCCTTGCCCACACTCCTGTGTTTTTGCTTGGAGACAGACTTCTGCTGCCAAAAGAGACATCTTTAAACAAACACACCCTCCTTGTTGGAATAGACAAAGGCAGATGGAGCAAAACAGAGCAGCTGCCGCCCACCTCCCTTGCTGGGCCCTGCTGCTTCTCCCAGTGGGACAGAGAGCTCCTGTCCCGCAGCCAGAGAAATAACCACTCTATTCTTAAGTTCTCAAGGCTGAACTTAGAAAAGGAGGGATTTGCTTCAGCTCCTCTGTAGGCCTTCCCTTGCCCTCTGCAACCTGGAGGTCCGCATGGTGTCTGTCTCTCCTTGTGCATGACCCAGCTTCACCCAGGAAGTAGTTCCCTCTGAGAAGTGTCCCCAGCTTTGCTGGGACCTCTACTTAGAAGCTACAAGGACAGAATAAAAACCTGAAACCTTGATTGACCCTGGGTCAGAGGACAAACAGGCTAGCACAGGCTAGGATAGGTAATCCTGGGGTAAGGCTTGGATACGGTGGAAGGCAAGTCTCTGGAGTCTCAAGGAGAGTTGGGATGGTGTGGTGGAGAGCCAAGGCAGAGCTCACTCCGTCCTGTCACAGGAGCAGGCAGCTACACTCAGGGCCAGTGAGTCAGGCCAGCTGCTGAGTTCAAGGCAGGGTGTCCCAGGGGATCAGCGAAATGCTAGCCATTGTATGCAGAGCCATTGCTGAGTGCTGACAGTGCGTTTGTAGCCACAATGTAAGGGGCCGGTGGCGGGAGCAGAAAGGCATGTGGCTCACTTGTACCAGGCTGGATACTAAGCCTGGATCTCAGAGCCTCTTCTCATCTCCCTTCAGCTAGAGGCCAGGTTCCATCAACATGCGCCTTGGTCTTGCTAGACAGATTCCGCGGAGTGATCCTGAGAATGCCAAAGGGACAGCTGTGCAGGCTGTGAGGAGATACCCACTTGGCCACCCTGCCTTCTGGGCCTACACAGGAGTGAAGCTAGCTTGTCTGTCCTCACCCCCACCCCTGCACTCTACCCAGCTCTCTGGGCATGCCATTCAGAGGAAATTCTTTTGCAGTCTTCTCCACAGCGCTGAGTCTTAGCTGGCCTCATCTTTTCTCCAGAGTGTCCCAGCACTAAGGGCCTGGCTGGGTGAGGAAGTGAGGCTGTGGCTTACCTCCATAGTCCCTGCTGAGGGCTGGCCACAACGAAACTGCTTCACATCCTTCCTGCCTGTGGTCAGGGGCACCTCTCCTGAACCACCACAGTACCTGCTGTGCCTCTGAGCAGAGGGCACTGGCGCCCCACTAGGGAAAGGGAAATGGAAGCAGAAGAGAGAAGTCATTTGCCACAAACTGGGGTCGAGTCCGTGGCAGAGGGACATAGGGCACAACGGTGGCGGATGTGCTCTTAAGCTGTGGCTGTGTTCCCAAAGCCTGTCCGCCCTTGAGCAGAACTTAGGGTTCTGAGAACACTTGTTGGGCACTATCTGGCCGCTTCTCCATCTTCCACTTCCCTGTTGTCTCAGCCTGGTCTCTCCGGTCCTCGTGATATGAGAATCTACCCTCCTGAGACTCTGCCTTGTGAAACTAGAAGGCCAATCAACAGCAATCTGTGGGTGGCCAACAGTGTACACAACCCAGGCAAGATGGGGGATGCCTAAACCCAGAGTGGTGACAGGGTTATATCCAGGCAATCTGGCCCAGCAGTCTCGTGCTGAATGCGCAGTAGCTGGGAGTCATGAGAGTCATGGGGGATGGGGGTCCTCAGGAAAGCCCATGCCTTGCTGCAGAGCTCAGAGTTACCCAACAGCCAGGACCAGCCAGCAGGCTGTCAGCAAGCGGCTCTGGATCCCACCCACCCAAGCGAGGACCTTCAGTGGCAGTCTCCATTCAGCAGACCCTGCAGTATTCTGGGAAGAGCAGAGATTGGCCTTGGGTAGGGCTGGCTGGCAGCACCTGCCCGTGCTGTGCCTACCACCACCAGTGCCTTGCTGGTCCAATCAGCCCCTTCTCTCTGGAGACTCGTGGGACTGGGAGAGAATTACCTGGAGCAGCCTGGGAACTCAGTCACCAGTGGGGAGCTTAGAGACATGGGTGTTTACACACACTTGTACATACTCAAGTGCACACATAAAACTTGGAGACACAGCCCGAGTGGTCAGCTGTCTTCCCTCTTGTTCTGGCTTGCTCACAACAGGGTGGAAAGGCAAATGTTTTTGTCCCTGTACTGTGGAGGAAGCTGAAGTTCAGGCACAGAGGAGTGACTCAGAGCAGATCATCCAGGCTGCCAGGCAAGGCTGGCCATGTGACCCCAGGTCAGGTGCCTGGGAGCTGGGAAGGGCCAGCTTTGGGGGGTGGGGGTGGGGCGAACAAAGGAAGAAGGGTTTCTTTCTTCTGGTGGTTAGCATGAACCTGGCGTAGAGATGACCTGGAGGACTGACCACAGGGAGAGGGGACCACAGCGGGAGGGGACCATAAGAAGTGGGGTGGTTAGAAGATGTCTGTAGCTGGTTGTCTCCCAGAGCAGGTGACCACAGGGGATGATCTTGGAGTAAGAAGCAGACCTCACAGAGTGATGTGGCCGCAGGGAACAAACGATGCTGTCCCACAGGGCCAGGTGGGGAAGTTTCTTGTGTTCTACCTGCATAAAGGCCTGTGTGCCAAGCAGCTGAGGCAAACACTTCTGTGGGCAGCACATGCTGCCTCTCCCAACCTGCAAATGTTTGAGGACACATGACTATTATGGTCTGGAACCTTAGAACTTCCAGTTCCTCTGCTCCTGGCCTTCCACTATGTCCGGTGGCTTATACACCTGGGGTCGACGTGCCACCTCCACACACATACATCCCAAGAAACAGAGGAACCCAAGTTACAACTCATAACTGCCCAGTGGCTGAAGACAAGAGCTTTGCGGAAGGGTGTGGATGTTAGCAAGGCTCAACTGCTCCATGGGAAGCTGGCTGGGGCTGGTGTGGACCGAGAAGGTGGGGGAATGCCACTCAGTTTCAGAGACCAGTGTGGACTTTCTGTTCTCCTTCTGTGGTACCCTGCATGTCCAGGCAAGAGGCACTTTGAATTAAAGCTGGCTCCTGCAGCCTCCGTGTCCTCAAGCGCTGTCACAAAGCCTGCTTGTGAGAGGCCCCTGTGGGGAACCGGTCGGCAGAGGCTCTGGGGAGGGCAGCTTCCTGCTCAGCCAGGGGCCGGGAGGAGCGCGCTGGCAAGTCTTAGCTTCTGGGTCTGTTCAAGTTTGGTTCAGACATGTCCATCCTCTAAAGTACACAAGGACAGATCTCTCAGCCTTCTTTCCTGCCCCCCATCCCCCACCCCCACCCCTGTCCGCCAAGGCAGGATTGGTCTGTGGGCCAGAGGGAGAGAGATGGGAAAGGAGACACCTGACTGGGCACATACTGTTAGTGACAAGGCCAGGCTAAGTCTGAAGGAAGCTGGGCTGCTCCCTTCCCACAGCTCTCCTCAGGCTGTAAGGTGAGCTTTCGGCTGTGGCTTTGGTCTGAGGGTATCAATAGGCCTGGTGGACAATATATGTCCACCTGTAATATATGGACCATATCCGTGTACTGAACGTCAGCTAGCGTCCATGCCTAACTCTCAGGACAGCTTGGTGCCACAGGAAAGGTCTCTGTAATGTCCTGGGGCCCCCAGCTGGGCCTCCCCACACCCCTGGGTGTAAACCAGCCCTTGGAAGCTGTTCCTTGTTTGGTGTCCCTGTCCAGTGCTTGGTCACTGCTCCCTGAGAGAGTTCTTGTTTGGAAACTGAGCCTGTGGCCTGGAGACATGGTAAGCACAAAGACACTCAGGCAGTCTTCTCCAGGTCTCTCTCTGCTCTTTGCCTGATGGTCTGAATGGAGGTGGATCCAGTTTTGCAGCAGAATAGACCATTACCAAAAGGTGGGCTTCCCACCCTAGGGTCTTGCCAGTCTTCACCCATCTTTTGGTCAAGCGTCATGGCCTGGCCTGGGTGGATGACTCGCCCGGTAAAGTGTTTGCTGTGCACATGGAATTGAGTTTGAGCTCCAGCACATATGCTTTGAAAAGCAGGATGACTCCGCATGAAGCTGTAATCCCAGCTCTAGGGAGGCAGAGGCAGGACCCCTGGGGCTTGTTGGCCTGCTGGTCTAACCAAATCAGCATGCTCCAGGTTCCAGTCCAGACCTTGTCTCTAAAAATAATGTGGAGAGCAATTCAGCCAGACACCCGATGCCAACATCTGGCCTCCAAACCACCCATCCACCCCATTCACATAAGCTATAGTGGGCAAACTCTACTTTTAGACAGCAAGTTTGAAGTGGCCCTGGACACCGGGAGCCATGGTCACCTCAGCCAGCCTGGGCAGAAGGGCAGAATCTTGAGATCACAATTTGGACTCCTGGATCCCGCTGTGCCTGAAGCTCTGCTCCTGGAGATGCTGTTAAGCCAGTCACTCCTCTTTTGACTTTGCTTTGCTATCTCTGATGCCACGGCACAGGAACCAGGGCAGGCAGACTATGCAGGCCAAATGGAAATGTCTTTCTCAGCATGCACCACGATGTGCAAAGCATGCCACCGGCCCAGGGTGAGCAGAGAAGACAAATGGATTTGGTTCCTGATGAGTGGTGGGTTTCTTCGTCCAGGTTCCTACAGGTTGCACACAAGCTGCTGAGTCAGGCTGCTGTCCAAATGTTCAATGACAAAAATGGCTGCCACGTGCCAAATCTGACTCACTGCTAACCCTGGGTGGGCCATGCCCACAGGTCTTCAGCTCCCTCTGTCTCTCTAGAGTGCCCTCTGTGCCCCTTCTCTTTCTTTTTCACCATTTATCCTTAAAGCACAGACAAATGCCGCAGTTTGACCTTTACACAGCACAGATGAGGACGAAAAGCCAGCCATGCTGGGGACAGCAAGGAACCACTGGATTTGGGGGGGAGGGTAGCTGTGGTCGACCAGATGTCTGTCTTCTCTTTTAAACTACTCTTGGGGTGATTTCCCTAGCATCTGGTCACTGTGTGTGTCCACACACATGCATGCTGCTATGTGCGCACATTTGTAGGCATGGATGCTTGTACCTGTGGAGGTCAGAGACCAACCTTGGACTATATTGCTCCTCTTGGTTTTTGAGACAGGTTTGGCTTGGAATTAGGCTAGACCAGCAAGCAGGGAGTTTCAGGGGTCCTCCTGTGTTGGCCACCTCAGAATTGGATTACAAACACACACCAGCATATTTAAACATGCACACACATGCATGCACATATACACACCCTACTCCACAGGCTCTGGGGATCAAACTAAGGTCCTAGTATTTGCATGGTAAGCACTTCACCAACTGAGACATCTCCCTAGCCCACATCTGGTTTTCATTTTCCAGATTGTGACCAGGTCCAGTTTTAACTTCTTATCCATTGGCTCCTCTGAGAGATTGCTTGGAATCCCTTCAGACATGGTATGGGAACAGAAACAGGATTGCTTTTGCCTTTACCTCACACCATCTTCTAGGCCAGCCCCTTCAGGCTCCCCACATCTGTAGACTCTGCCACTCTCTTGCCCTCACAGAGGCTGGGGCAACTGTGGGCCTCACTGAGAAGTCTTTCAGGGGAAGCTGGCTTGCTGGGACTCTTATGATAATAGGGAACTGTGTATGTGTTGGGGCCGGCCCTAGCTTGGCATCTGTGACCTTTTGACTTCCTGGGCTTTGGTAAGATTCAGTGGCCCCAGGGCTCATCACCTATGTTAGTCACAAGCATCAGGCCCTCCAGGAACACAGAGCCAACGGGCTATGTATTTTCTTTGTCAGAAGAAATGGTTGCTTATGATTACAGAGATGGGGAATTCCCAGAATCAGCCACCTGGGGACTTAGGAGAGGCCATGGGTGGCTCCAGCCCAAGTCTGAAGAGAAACAAGAAGATGCGCCAGTTTGAAGGACTCCCAGGCAGAGGGTGAGGTCCAACCCCCACCCCCCTGCCCCCACCCTGACAGCCAGCCTGGTTCTACCCAGGTTCCCAGCAGACTGAAGGAGCCCTTCCTACTGGGAAGCGTGTACCTCTCTCAGCCACCAATTCCCTGCTCACTTGGCTCATACCACCACCCAACGCATCCCTTCCCAAGCAGGTGCCTCCTGGCTCAGGCAAACTAACACACACGTTCTAGGACTCTAGCATCCATGGGACCGCTGCTTTGTGTGGTGGTGACTGGGTGATAGCCACCACAAAGTCACACATGACTGATTTCCGCCTTGCTCCGTCTTGGATCCCTTTGCAGAGGGAAAGTTACTCTGTCTTATGAGGAGACCCGATTAAGCCTGTAGAGAGCCTTGCACCATGTGGCAAAGGCTGAGCCACCACTGTCAACCATTGTATGCTGAAGCCTCCAGACAACAGCCGCAAGGCAAGCGACACCTCATAGAAGTGTATTCCCAAACCAATCACATACAGCTCTGCCTAACTTCTCAGCTACAAGCTCAGGCTAGCCCCTGAGGCATCAGGCCTATTGAGATGCTGACTTCCAAACCCAGAGCAGTGAAGCCAACTGGCTTGGAAGAATTCCCTCCCCTTCCTCCTCCCCCTCTCCCTCTTTCTGCCAGTGTGTGGAGGAAAGGCAGTACTATTTGCTAAATATCTACCTGTCTTTCTCCACACTCCCTAAATTCCCTTGTGGTCACATTGGGATCACATGATCTGCTACAGCCAATGGCCTCTGAGCAGAAGTAATATGTGTGCCTTCTTGCCAAACTATTCCAGGGCTGTAGGCCATAGTGCAATCTCCTCCCACTGTGGGCCTCTGGAAAGTATGTCTGTGGGGTGGTATCACAAATGGGGGACCAGAATCCCCAAGTCCCTGGTGCAGGAAAGACTGACCTGTCTGTCCACAGGGCCCTTTGGAATGTGTTGTACCAGCACGGAGCAGTAAGCTCGGAGGTTTTGGCTACTGAATGGTTGCCAGACGATCCCGACTAATGCACAGCAGATTACAGTGGTCACCAAAGCCTGCTGGTGCACGGTGTCCACACGCGATGATGCTTCATCAGGAGAGCAGGTTCACATGGACCAGGGAGAGTCTTCCTTAACAAGCCCTCTCAAAGCTCTGGGAAGATGGCTGGCTGGGTCAGCGAGCTGTTCCATCCCTGCATTGTGATGAGGTGTGGGGTGGGGTGGGGTGTGTGCATGAGGCAGGAGCCTGGTGGGTGAGGCAGGAGCAGGACCCTGGCCCCTGACGTGCCTCATGCACTCAGGAGGGAAGACATAGCCCAGCTTTTATAACAGGAGCACAGGGTGCTCTCCAGCACATGACCCTGTTCTAAGTGGTCCTTGTAGACCCAGAATCCTAGGCCAAGCCCCTATTGGAGGCATTCTTCCGGGTTGGTCTGATGTGAGCCCCCTATGTGCCTGGGATCATTGGCCTTTTACCTTGACCTCTGTCTATGTTGTGTGGCCCATGAGGCTGTAGAGACAAGCCAGGTACTCTCTGGCTTCCTTGGTACCAACAGGAAACCCAAATATCCCAGGACAGGAGAGGTAAAATTGAGATATGACGACGAATTTACTGCGTCTTTTAGGCCAGACTGTAGTCCCTGGTTATTGGTCAGATGTTGTTTGGGACTGTTTGGTTCTCCCCTGCTGTCAGTCAACACCAGGTAAAGGGGGTGAGCCGCCAGTGGCTGGCTGGGCATGTGTGGCTCAGTCACTAGAGTCCCTAAGAGCAATCCCCAGGAAGGAATTTTGACTATTAGACTTCTGTCTTAGGCTCACCAGGTTGCTCTTAAACAGCCCTGAAAATCAACAGATCTCATCTCCTATGGTTCAGATGTGCCTACTGTCCCTAGGTATCAAAGACAGTGGCATCCTCACACCCAAGCAGCGAGGGAAGGAGGATACAAGCAGGTTACCGTGGCCAGGCATGCAGGCTGCAATGTTGATGCTGTGCGAAGTGACCTTCAAAGTATGTGGGCGGCACATGTGGGTTATGAGCACACACCACCATTTTGCACGTATGACTTGAGCATCCGGCTGGTTGAGCCCAAGTATGGTTGAACCCACTCACAGATAGGGAGGACCTCTGAAGCCCTGTGGTACCTTTCTACGGAGGTCCTGGCATTTAGTCTGCACTCCAAGGGCTTACCAGGGTCCTTTCAGTAGAAGCCATAGCTGCTGTCAGAGGTCTCCTGCTCTTGGTCTCTGAGGCTCACGGGTCATTATTTACTCTCTGCCCCATCTCGGAGATGACTCCCTCAGCTACCCCCATGCCCTCTATTTAGGCTCTTCATGAATTGCTACTCAGTGACCCAATATGAACTGGGTTTCCCTGTCTGTTCCCTCTCCAGTCTTGCTCCCTTCACAAGCCAACCGCTGTGGAGGTTTGAAAGCTGTTGACATCTGGCAACGACTTCATTCTTTCTTCCCCGTTGCCCCAGTGACTGACGGAGACTTTAAACCAAGAAATCCAACCAGAGTCTTAGAAACACGCATAGCTTTCTTCCCACTAAAGGCTGTTCTCCACAGCAACTATGCAGCCTAGAGAATGCAGGGGGGCATCTTCCGTGTTCCTCCAGGGGGCAGAGCTGAGGCCTTGATCAGCTGGACGTGGCGTGGGATGTAAGAGGGAAGGGGTTTCCATCCTGTGCCCTGGAGACTGTTCATGTCCAAATTGGGATGAAGCCAGCCCAGGTCTGACCTGGGAAAGCCCCTTGGGGGGATTTCCTGTCACATCCTGGTGTGGGTTTCCTTTGGGAGGAAGTCCATAGCCTCTTCTTAGAGGGATTTCCCTTCCTAGGGACACCTCATCTCCCTCCCCAATCTGGTCCCTATGGAGACGGACTTGTGGAGGCGGGACAGGTTCCGCCCGGCTTCCCTGGGCCCTGAGGCCAGTTTGGGGTGAGGGCTGAGAGAGTAGGGCATCCTAACTTGCTGAGGGGTTTGAGGTTACTCCTTATGAATTGCGCCTTTGTTCTGATTTTGAACAGTATTGCGCTAAAATATGGTTGATCTTGATTAGTAAGGATTTAGTAGCTTTGTATTTTGTCTCAGACAAATGCCTGGTCTCTTCTTGTTCTCTGGGGCAAGGTAGGGCAGGGAGTGGGATCTGCGGCATTTACCCCGGGCATCATCACCTTGGGGTGTCTCTGACTTCGTGGCTACTGGGGACAAGGACATTGAGCATCCTGAGGCCCCCTGAGCTCATGGGGTTCTCCTTGAGGGTGTTAAGGTGGGTTCTGAACCCTACTACCATCAACACTGGATGGCCCCAGCGTATGTCCAGTAAAAAGCAGTGGCTACAAGGGACCTGACCCATGTAGCAGGCTGGAACAGCTTGGTGACTCAACAGCTGTGGGACAGAAAGGGGCTCCCTTTCTGTATGTCACAGACAATACTTCTGAGTCAGGGGAAGACTGGGGGCTGGGTTACACTCTCACAGAGGAGGCCTGAGCCCAGCTTGGGCAAAACTTCAGACCATCATTTGAAAGGCCCTTAGGGCAGCACTCCAACCTGGTCTCAGGTCCCTCACCAAGAAAGCCTTGTGTGGTGTGGAGGCTCTCCGGAAGCTATCTTCACACGGTAGATGGGCTCGGGGTACCTAGAGGACACTCTCCCATCTTGCCAGGATGCAGCCCCCACAGCGTGACCTAGCCTGCAGAAATCCCCATCTGGGAAGCCCAGCTCTCCACTGCTTAGCTCTTCCAGGCAGGAAAGCCCCTGGCAGGGCCCTAGGAGAACCAGGCAACCAGCCAGCAGAGCTAGCCGGAGCTGGAGGGGGTGGGGCTGGTCGTGCAAAGAGTACAACACACAAACTCCAAAGACAAATAGAACTCCACTAACACACAACTGGGTACACACACCACAGACATGTACTCCACAGGCACACAAACTTCACAGACATACAAATGCCACACACACACACACACACACACACACACACCATGACAGCTTCACGAATACATGTAACCACACAGCACATTCACACACCCGCAGATATACTTTCACACTGAACATGCACCGATTCACAAGCACACAGTGTCTCTCTCACACCACACCACACACACACACACACACACACACACACACACACACCACAAGAGCAGGTTGCCTCCCATGTGCTACTCACAGGACGTGTGTTCTGCTCACAAGACAGGTTTTGGACCACAGCCATGCACACACAGCTGGGTCAAGTGTCTGCTGATCTCATCCTGGGCTCAGTGGAAGGCTTTCTGGGAGGGTGTGCCCTCTTTGTGGAAGACCCTGGGACATGTGCCAGGCCTTCCTGAGGCTGTTGGGGGACAGTAGCCAGTGGATACACACAAGCTCATGGAGGGCTCCTTTCAAGGCGGGAAAAGACAAAACCCCAGTTATGCCCAGAGAGGTCAGGCACTTAGTGTAGAATGCACAGCACAGGAAGACCTTCAGCACACTGCTGCTGACCTTGTGCTTTTCTGGACATGGGCCTATACTCATCTGTGTAAGGTTGGAGCCAAATCCTCCTGTCCCCTCTGAGTCCTTCCTGCTTCCCAGTACTATGCTGGAAAGGTAGTGAGCACTCTGTCCATATTGCATGGGGCTGCTGTGCAGCCAGCCTGTCCCTGTTCCACACCTTCAGACCATTTCATACAGACATGGGAACCATGCCTCATTTCCCAGAATCCCCTACTATCCAGGTCTCTTATACAGCCTTAGCAATGCTGTGCTGGGCCACTTCTCTTTCCTTTCCAAAGGTAGATGCTTCTGATGTCTTCTAGGCCTCTCCTCTCTCAGTGTTATTCTGTCCCTTGTGCTTGCAGCCTTCCTGTGGTGGCTGCTCTCTCCCGGATGACCCAGGTACACCCTCTTATCCTCCACTGAGGGAGGTCACGCTGACAACTAGCTTAGCACATGTACAACCTTGCAATGTTTTGCCCCATGGTCTGTGATAGATGGGTCATGTGTGGACATCAAAACCTGACAGCAAGACCCAGAAAGAAAGAGGAAGCTGGAGAAGTCAGGTGGGGGCTTTGCTAGAGGATGAGGTGGAGGTGAGCTATGTGTGGGGTATGCCACCGTTCCTGTCCTGACCGCTCCAGCCCCTGTTCACGATGTTCCTCGCACCTTCTTTTAACAGTCTCTGTTGGAATATTCATGGCTGAAGTGGAACATGATTCAGGATGAGGGGAATCGGTCCAGAGTGAGCACTGCAGCTGTTCAGAAAGGGCTCTGGGCTGCTTCCCAGTGGCTCTCGCCAATCCTATGGTTTATGCGGTTGGTTACAAAGTGGTGTTGAGTACCACTACCACTCACACGGGAAGTGCGTCTTTCTGAAGAGCTCAAGGGAAGCTGACATGCCTTGGGTCTTGGCCAGAATGGAGCACTGAGCCCATTCCTCTCCAGGCAAGGCTAAGGGTGAGGGCATCCCCATACCTGGTCTTACTAACTGGGAGCCAGACTCATTCCTTACTCCATCTGCTGATGCATCCCAACTTCTGGTCAAATTTGAGTTGTCTGGGGGGAAGGTGCAGGAGAATGGAAGAGGTAGGTTCAGGTCTGCTACACCCCTGGGAACACAGCAAGTAGCCTCTTGGGGCCTCTCTGTTCTTTGTCTTAACATTGACTATGAAACCTAATGGCACCCTAGCTTTGGTCTTACCCCAGCAGGCAGTTTGTCCCAGAACATCAGAATAGAAATCTTGTAGTGACTTGGACCAAGTGACAAAGAAAGGACATTTACAAAAGAAGCCAGGGCTCCAAGACCGATCTTTTCCTCAACATAACCCTTGAGCCCTGCAAGGGGGGGGGCACCTCAGCACCCAGAAAGGATACTATGTATAACCCCAAACCTGCAGAGACCATGATGGCCTGTTGAGAGCCCTGATGTCACCTTTTACTGTGACACATGGGGTTGTGTGACAGTTTGCCTGTGACAGAGCTGAGAGACAAGGAGAGCTTGTACGATGGCTTCACTCCTGCCCCAGCTTCTTGAACTGCAGAGCTCAGCCCCATACCGTCAAGAAACTGGATATGGAGGTTTCTAGCGGTAGAAGGCTCCGGAACACTCAGTGACCAAAAATCAACTCAAATCACACACATGAGAAATCTAAAGGGTGGCTGGCACTGCCTGCCTGTGCTATTATATCCTGTGACCTCACTATAGCTTTGGTCCCGGATGTGTAGCTTGCATGCCGCGTTGCACACACCATGCTATGGAACTTGGTGTTTTTAATGTGCATATAAACATTTCTGCCTCTCAGGTAACAATTACAGAAAACAAGGACTTTCAACACCACCCTACACTGTTCTCCAGTACACGCATACACATCGTACATGTTTGGGCTGGATTGGGATAGTGTTTGATTTTACAAACTGCTGTTTGGACTGCTGATTTGAGTTTTGTAGCATCTTCCTAGGTAAGTTCTGACTTGGAATCAGGGCAGGGTTTCCAGAGGTTCCTAAGATGGCCTTAAGCATACCCCTGCCATTTTATTCTACGTGTCTCTAGGAGGTAGTCTTCTAAGCATTGATGGTCACCAAATAAAAGTATCCATTGACTCCCAAAAACTCCAGAGGAGTCCTGAAACCTGTAGAATCAAACTTTCAGCCATGGTTTAATACATTCTGGAGCTGTAAACCAGAGCATTCGTCTCAGTGGGCAAGTCAAGGCAGTGGCCTTTTGACTTCAACAATTGATAATCACATCTACAGTAAAGAACTACTTTAAAATGAATCCCTTTATGACTTATTCTCAGTGTTCGATGTGTGTGCCCACTTTCTATACTTACGTGGCCTGGGATCATGTAAACGATTCTCTAGTGGCAAAGGTTCTACCCTTCCCCTGAAGGCCTTCACTTTGGGGGACACTTTCTACCAGGAAAGCACTGAATACCTGTTCCCTGTCCCTAGCCTAGATAGCACCCCTAGACCAGCATATTTGGGGTCACTATGGTGAAAGACTTCCTACCACTTTGGCTCTCCATATTCTGTCTCTCATTCCCCTGGGGTCTCCTTGCCTAGGTGGAGACACCCTGCAGAGCAGATGTAACCCCAACTGGGCAGTGAGGCTCTCGAGGCAGCCATGTTCTGCCAGCTCCAAGGCCAAGCCACCATGTTCATGCTGTCTCTGCTCTGACTAGGGCCAGAGCCAGCTCTTCCCAGGAGATCAATGTCCACCCAAGGAGGCCTAGCTGCTCTCTAAATGTCCACACCAGCTCACTGCCGTTTGGTCATCACTCTGTAGTTCTGCTCTGCCTTGTGGGCTCTGGTGTCAGTCTGATGACCATATAGGCCAGTTCTGAAGACAATCTCTGAGACACAGGGTTGCTTCACAACCCATCCAAGGCTATGATACAAGATAGAACATTAATGCAGGGCAAAGGGAGCAGGCTTCCCAGAGGAGGTAGCATTGGCAGTGTGGTCCAGAAGAACATAGACTTGCTCAGGTGAAGGAAAGGGCGTGGCAGGCAGGAGGGGTGGGGGAGGGCAGATGTTTTAGTGATGACAGATTCAAGCTTGGAAACCACAAGCACCTGGGCTAGAAACCAGGCCACAGGCCTGCAAAGGCTACTGGGTAGGTGTGATATCTGCTTGGTATGTCAGGGCCTTATCCATGTGCGGGAACATGCCACTTACTCTTCTGTACCAGAGTCATGGATACCTTTAATTGGCCCTAGAACTTGTGGCCTGCCCAGGAGGATGGGACACAGAGTGGTTGCCTCTATGTGGCTTGGACAGTGTTGTCAGGGGTCAGGGTTTTCTCTTAGCCACACTGACCCAGCAGCCAGCCTAGTGGGGAGGGTCAACTTAGCACCTTACACTCCGCATCCCATGCTCACTGTCGGTGCCTTCTCCTCTCCTCACCAATACCTTCCATGTACCCTGTACCTTCCCATCCACCCATCCATCCATCCACCTGTCCATTCACCCACCCACCTATTCATCCATCCATACATCCATCCACCTGTCTATTCATCCATCCATCCACCTATCCATCAATCCATCCATCCATCCATCCATCCATCCATCCATCCATCCACCTGTCCATTCACCCACCCATCTATACATCCATTCATGCATCCATCATCCATCCATCTATCTATCCATCCATCCATCCACCCAATTCACTCATCCACCCTGCCATCTATCCATCCATCCATCCACTCATTCATCCATCCACTTGTCCATCCATCCATCCATCCATCCATCCACCCATCCACTAATCCACCCGGCCATCTATCCATCCATCTGTCCATTCATCCATCCATCCACCTGTCCATTCATCCATCCATCCATCACATCCATCCATCCATCCACCTGTCCATTCACCCACCCATCCATCCATCCATTCATCCATCCATCATCCATCCATCCATCCATCCACCTGTCCATCCATCCACCCATCTATTCATCCAACCGTCCATCCATCCATCCACCTGTCCGTCCATCCATCCATCCCAGGGAGGCAGTGACTGGGACCACGAGTCACTGAGAAATGAGCTAGACTAGCATGCAGCTCCTGGTCAATTTCCTGCTTTTCTCCCCCATTTCTGTTGCTGTGCTGTCCGTGAGTTGAGGACTTCCTCAGCATCCATCAGAATAGACATGTCCTACTAGGGGAATAAATCTAAATGGCTTTAGGCCTCTGGGGTCTTGGTATTATTTGTCATCTTAGCTGACCTTGCCTATGGGGGACAAAAGGCTCCACTGTCCCCAACGTGTTCCAGAAAGGGGAGAAATTTTTGGGTCACACGTCTCTCCTCATTCTGCACCCAGTATAAACAGAGTCACCAGAATGAGGCTTGCTGCAAGTCCCTCTAGCTATCTCCATGAAGCTCTCCCCATACAATGCTTGAGTCAGTCCTGAGAACCACTAGAGCCCGCCTCTCTGTCTGGCTGACATTTTACCAGCCTAGGGGACCCACCCAAGCCCTGCATGATTGACAATCTGCCCACCCACCTAGAGTGTCCCTACAGTGCATCCACCCCTAGCTACCCTGCTGCCTGCTGCTCCCTTCTCGACACCCATCTGACACCTGAGCTCTGTGCAGCTGCTGGGAGGATGTCTGGGGACCCTCCATCCTGCCTGGATTGCCATGTGAGATGGGAATGCTGTGGTCCATATCTATGTCAAGGGGCGGAGCCATGTCTGTACCACTGTGATAGACTAGTGCAGTGCACTGTAGCCCCACGGTGCACACTTGAGTGCAAGGAAGGAAGGAAGGAGTGGGGTGGGGGCGGGGTTCGTTCTGCTGAGCAACCGAGCTAACCTTTCCCCTTCCTGTTCCTGTAGCTGGAACTCACCTGTGGTGGTGGTAGGGTGGAGGTGGGGGTGGGGGTGGGGGTGGGGGGGTGGGGCATAGGGTGGCCATGAAACTGTCCTTCCTTGTGTCCTGCACTGCTTGGTGGCAGCAGTCTCAACTTGGTTCCTGGGGACGAGCAGGAGGGTCAGTGTCCTCATGGTACTGTGGGGCAGGGTGGGTGAAAACAAACACAAAGCAACAGCCCTGGGTTGCCCCAGCAGAGCCCGCCCACAAAGCTGAGATGCCTTCCTCAGCCGTGCAGCCTGTAATATGCTCAGAGGTCGTTGCACCAGCCTTCCCTCCCCACAGCCAGGCCCTGCTCAGGCATGCTGCTGGCCCAGGCCTTCTGCTCTGGGCAGATGCCCCGGGACCAGGGTTGACTGGGGGCCTGAGAGAGGTAATCAGGTCAGGAGGTCTCTGCCTGCTGGAAAGGACAAAATAGCACGTGCAAAGCAGCCTTTCCTCTCCCTGTCCTCTTTCCTCTCCCCCTTTCTCTTCTCCCTTTTCCCCCTCCCCTCTCCCTCCTTCTCTCTCTCCCTCTCTCCTCCCCTCCTCTCTCTCTCTTCTTCTCCCCCCTCTCCCTCCCTCTCCTTTTCCCTCCTCTTTCCCCTCTCCTCTTCCTCCTCTCTCCCTCCCCTGCTCTCCCTCTTCCCTTCCCTTTCCCTCTCCCCCTCTCTCTTTCCCATCCTTTCTTCCTTACCAGCCCTTACCGGACACCTAGACCTTGACCTTGACCTTCAGCCTCCAGACTACGAGAACTTCACTTTCGTGTGTGTGTGTGTGTGTGTGTGTGTGTGTGTGTGTGTGTGTGTGTAGGGGGTACCTGTTGCCCTCCCTTTGCCACCTCAGATGATGTCTCCAGTTTGCTAAAACAGGGACACAAAGGACCTGCCACTCTGCCACCTCCCTCCCTCCCTGGCCTGCCACTAACAATGCTCAGTTTCGAATGCCCCTGCCTTTGCTCCTGTCCGGACCGCAAGGCATTTGCTGCTCCTGGGATGAAGGAAGCAGCTTCCTGGGATGGGTGGCATCTCTGTCCCTGTGTGGGTAACTGTCACATGTCATTGAAGAAGTGTGGCTAGGACTGGATACCATCCAGGCTGGGAGAGGATTTCCAGGATAGCAAAACCTTTTGACCTTGGACCAGACACCAATATGGCTGTATCCTCCCCCACTTCCGACTTGGGCTCCACTCCTCTTTGTCTTGTTTCTGGGCAAGCCATCTGATTCCTCTCGTTGGACACTCAGGGAGCCCTGCTCACCAGTGGACTCTGACCATGAGTGAATCCAGGTCTCAGAGACAGGAAGGACAGATAATGGGAGGAGCAACCCTCCAGCAGAGCCCCTCCCTAACGTGCCGGGCCACAGAGTGGCTGTGCTTCGTGGGAACACAGAGTTTTTTGTTTTTTGGGGTTCACTGCTAATTTCACTCTCCAGGTCATGCCCACTTTTGTGATACCTGCTATTGCTGTCATCCAGAGCACAGAAGGCTTCTGGAAGTTTCTACTATACAATCCACCACTCCCCTGCCACCCCCACCGTCATTGGCAACACCTGTGGAGTCAGAGCTCCTCCTCAGAAAGTAGAAGATTCCCTGGAGTAAAATGCAGTGGCTAGCGCATGCCTTTCATCCCAGCACTTGGGAGGCAGAGGCAGGCGGATTTCTGAGTTCGCGGCCAGCCTGGTCTACATAGTGAGTTCCAGGACAGCCAGGGCTACACAGAGAAAACCTGTCTCGAAACAAACAAACAAACAAACAAACAAACAAACAAACAAAAAAAGCAGCGGCTTAGGCTGTGAAACACTCGTCCAAATCTCCTTCCTCATGTGGAAGCAAAACACCCCAACAGAGGTTTCCCTAAAGATACCAAGGTTTGATGGACTCCGCACCGCTTTAGTCTCAAGGTCAAGGACAGACTTTGTCTGGTGAAGAACAGGCCCATATGTCCAGGAAGTCACTGTCGTCATCATCGGACTTGCAGGGAGCTGCCTGTCAGTTATTTGAGAAAAGCTGAGGTCTTTGGTTTTCTGGATTTCATCACAGGAGTGGAATTTCTTTGGACTGCACTTCCAACCCTAAATCCATTGTGATGGAGATTTTGTCTTCATTTCCTTAAACTGGAGCTCGGTTTCGAAAATGCTCTTACCTGACTGGCCTGTGAGCAAGCCAGTGGTGCATTTTCTTAATTAGAGATTGATGGGGTGGGGGTGGGGCGATCCTAGCCCACTGTGTGTGTGTGGGGGGAGGGAGGAGATGCCATCCCTAGGCATCTAGGTTCTAGATCCTGGGTTCTATAAGAGAACACAAGGAGAAAACCAGGGGGAGCAAGCCAGGAGGCAGCATTCATGCATGCGTGTGTGGCTTCTATTTTGGTTCCTGTCCCCAGCTTGCCCTGAGCTCCTACCCTGCGTTCCCTTGGTGATGGAGTGTGACCTGTGAGTTGTAAGCTTTCTTCCCCAGGCTGGTTTCATCATGGTGTTTTAACCACAGCATTAGAAACCCTGAATCGGGGCTGCCTTGAAGTTCACCATGCTGACTGGCTGTGACCACATTAAGGGACACGCCTGTACACGTGTGTTCACGTACAATTACCACATGCACAACTGAATTAGGGGACTGAGCCCTGAGCAGGTGTCCCTGAGGTGCTGGGCAAGGAGCCTGTTGCCTTTAGAAGGCTGACAATTGCCCACAAAGCCTCCTAGCAGTTTGGTACCATTGTCTGTCACAGTACAGCCTGGCTGGATCCCCCCCATAGAGCTGGGAGGGTCCAGCCTGGCTCTGAAAATTTCAGGGAGCACCAATCCCTGCCCCTCCCTCCTCCAGTCCTGTGGCTGTGTCCCAGTCCTGCCCCATGCCGCTAGGCTGTGAGCACGCTGGCATTCTGATGAGTGATTGGAGACTCAGGTTAGAGACCTCTTGGACAGAGACCCTTGGCTTTCCAGCTCCTGCAGATTACATGAGCCAAAGATTCCCATCCAGACCCCTCAACCTCCTTGAGCACCCATATGCCATCATCCTTCATGTGGATATCTTTCAAGCCCTACTCTACTCCATTTAGCAGTGAAGCCACCTCCCTCCACTCTGTCATTCCCCCTGCAGCTATGTGAAGTACCTGTTCTTCCCAGTCATTGTTCCAATCCCTGGTATCCCAGATGAAGGTCCCATTCCTTTGAGTGGGTCTGTGTGCAGCTTATCCCAGGAACTCTTGACCTGAACCTCAGATAGACCCTGGCATTGCCAATGATTCTATATTCCTATGGGGTCTGAGAGGACCCTGGAATCTATGCAGTCAGGTAGGCCAGCCATGTCTAACATGGCTGCTCCTGCTTCTGCTGCTGCTGCCACAGGAAGAACAGGGTTGTGAAGTTCCGTCAGCAACAGCCCGGCTCAGGGAACGTGGTAAAGCCTCCAAGCCACTACCCTCTTGGGCATCTCTTCACTGGCTCCCACCTCTGAGTACCAGCTTTGAGCCCTGCCCAGCCACAGAAAGGGGCTGGAATCCTGTTGCCTGCTGGGGACTTGTCAGTGCTCAGCCTGAAAAGCTGGCAAGGAAGTGCAGGGGGCACCCCTTGTGGCCTTGTCTTTGCTGGGTGTCTTTCCATGACTGTATGACAGACACCGAGACAAGCACCCAACTAGTGTGTTCATTCTCCTCAGTCAACAAGGAGGAGGGACTGAGGGTGAGTCGCTGGAGACATGGAGCTGGGTCAAACTGCCTGACTTAGAGAGAGAGAGCTGGTTCTGGGCCTCGGCAGCAAGAAAGTTCTAGAATGTTCTTCTAGCGACTCAGTGGCAGGTGTGAGGTTTCTGGAAAGTTCAGAGCTAGTCCTCCCTGTGATGGAAGGTTTGGATACAAGGAATTTGGGGGGGATGCTTTGGGACCCTAGGTGTCAGAACCCTAGGCTTGAAACTAGGTCTGCCCTCTACTCTGAGAGTGATCTATGGCGGACAGAAGCTATTGTGGGGCAGGGAGGGATATCTACTCACCCCTGTGCCTTTTCAGACAGTAGCCAGCCCAGGGAGGTAGAGCCTCAACAAGGTGCCTGGCAGGTCAGTTATCATTCCACGCTTGTCTTTGACCCATGTGTCTCCAGCTGGGACACGGCAGGACTGGCGGTGCCCCAGCTGGGCAGGGAAACTGCCTCTCCAAGCCCATCTGACTGAGGCAGAAGCCTGGTGAGAAGGAACAGGGGGAGGGTAAAGGCCGCCTCTGGAAGCAGAAATGCTCTGGAAGCCTTGGATGCTGCTGCTGTTGCCATGGCAACGCTGGCTGCGGGGAGTGGAGGGCAGGTGGACCAGTAGCTGCCACTCAGCCTGGTTGTCAAGCCTTCTGGAGGCTCTCAGCCCTATATCCCTTCCTCCCTTACCCCTTTCGGTTCCCAAACACACCTCTACTGCTCACCGCATAGAGAATCTCACTCCTAAAACACCCCAAGTAGAGCACCAGGCCAGTCAGCAATCAGAACCATCTAACCTAGGGCTGATGCTACTCTCAGCCTCCTTCTGTCCCAGAGGACACAGGGTCAACATGAATTCCACACTGCTCCAGAGTGAGGCCCGGATCTGTATGCTACACCTTAGAAGAGACGCCATTCTTTCCCGCTGGACTTGAGGCCTCAAGGCTGCCATGCTGAGCTGGCTGGGCCATCATGCAGAGATGTTTTCTGGAAGCTGTATCCTCTTGGAGAAAAACCGAGCCTCTTAGAGCCTCTTATCAAAGAAATAGTGAGATCCCCTGGATCCGGCTGGGCCTGAAACAATAGTGTGTCTGGACCTCTAATTACTTGACCCTTTCTTGCTAAAACCAGTTTGTGTTCTTTGGGGATGCAAGATACCCATGCTGAGCTGCGGCCTGCCACTTCCAATCCAGGAGGCCTGCAGGATATGACCCCTTTAAATACACTTTCCCCAAACTTGTGCCTCTTCAGGGCAGTAGGGGAGCCCATTGCATTGTGGGACTTTGTATCATCTGAGGCCATGGTGTGAAGCTTGCTGGCACTTAAGAAAGAGAGACAGGGAGTGTTCAGGCCTTGCTGTGGGGAGGGGCTGATGGTTCAACCTCAAACAGTTAGACCTTGCAGTGATGGCTCAGCTTCAGCTTCAGCTTCTACTGATGAAGAGGCTGCAAAATCTAAGGCTGGCAGTCCTCCTTCTCTCAGACGGCAACACATATCATCAGGCTCTGACCCCAACACCTCCTGGGTCTGAGATTCTCCTGCCTGAATCAGCAGGCATGCTCACAGAATGAGCATACGGGAATCCCTGTCTCAACTACACCCAACTCTCACAGGAGACTCCCAGTACCAACGGAGCAGACAGCTAAAGCTAGGGACACAGGGACAGTGACCTAGAGCCCCACCCTCCAAGCCATACCTCAGAAGTTATCAAGGGTACGTTCTTACTAGATAAGGCTCTGAGAGTCAGGCTAGTCTTAACCAGGCCAAGGATAGAGCTTGTGAGGCTGTCTATACAGGCCCCGAGCTTCCAGTGAGTAGCTTTGGCCTTTAAATGATTCCAACCATGTAACTAGAGTGTCCATGCTGGCACAACAGCCATGTCACTGGGGGCAATGCTGAAGACAAAGTGAAGGCAGTCTCCGTTGTAAACCTGCACCAGGGATTGGGGATTTAGCTCAGTAGTAGAGCGTGCCTAGCAAGCACAAGGCCCTGGGTTCTATCTCAGCTCCAGAAAGAAACGAACGAACAAAAGAAAGAAAGAAAGAAAGAAAGAAAGAAAGAAAGAAAGAAAGAAAGAAAGAAAGAAACAAAACCTGTACCCACTGTTTCACCTCCACAGGGCTGGTGGCTTCACTCACCCAAGCACACTTCAGAAGAGGAGTATCTGGGGTGCCTTTGGGTGCCTGCACTACCCTGGCACTGGTTGGATATCATGAGTGTCGATAAGGACTATCGGTGTGTATGAGAATGTCCCCAAGGTAAGCAGCTCCCATAAATCTTTCTCCTAGAGTGACCCTAAAACAAAGTGTCTGTTGGACAACCTTAACTGTCACCAGATCAGGACCCCACAATGTAACATGTACCAAGTGCTCTGGGGAGGTGCACCCTGTGGCCTCCGGGAACGAGGACAGCCCACAGGAGCCTTGAGTTGCCCTGTAAGCCTTATCGCCCATCACACAGGCTTGGCTGCAGTAATGACAGAGATCACAGTGTCCCCAAGGTCCCTGGAAACACTCAACAGGGGGTGGGTGGGTGCTCAAATCGTGTTCCTTTGTACTTTTTCTGGTCTGACCCTCACCAGGCACAGCTCCCAAACCAAGCTGTGACAGGTTCCAATCTGTCTCTCCTTGTCATGCTCTTGGACCCATAGGTTCCGGGCCCAAGGCAGAGCAAAGTCTAAGATTCCCTAAGCATTGGACAGCCCAAACTGTCTTCAGGCCAAAGGTCAGGTAGCCCTGTCACCATACAGGAGGGTCCCTGGAGGAAGCTTCCTGGGCCCCTTGAGGGCCACGGTGTGCACAGCACTTCTTGCTGCGCTCTCTGCCTGCCTGCTCCCTCCTGAGCCTGGCCAGGGTTTCCACACTTCACACTGGAGTAGAGGGAGGATGTTGGTTCCCACAGAAACAGGCAAACATCCAATTTCATCTCTGCTCCTTCTCAAAGCCAACTAAATGACAGGAACACCCCACAGGACAGAGACAGGCACAGATAGAGAAAAGGGGAGCCAGGGTGCTGTTGCAGATAGAGCTCAGCAGTCCCTCGGTGGCTAGAGAGGGCTGGGCAACCATCACAGCTCTGAGCAGCACCCCATAATATACTCTCTGCAAGGAGCCCCCTTCCTCACCTCCATACATATGTATTTGTATACCATACATCCCCTTCCTGGGGACAGCAAAGTGTCACCTACTCAAGTTCATGAAGATGCATCCTTCTGGACTGTGGGTTGCCTAGCATAGGAAATCCTATGTTCATTCAGAGTCGGAGTCTGGAGAGAATGCTCCAGTGTGCACATGAACCTGGGGTTCCGGGCACACACCACCAGCATGCTTGTGTCTCCAAGAAATCTTGTTGTTAGAATCTACCTGGTTCTGCTTGCTTTTACCTGACCTGGCATTTCTCAAACCTAATCGAGAACTTGGTTTGTTTAATGTCACACTCATTGACATCCATGGGATAAGCTGCTGTGTAAGTGTAGAGAAACAGAAGCCCTGAGTCACAAGGCTGAGGAAGGGACATGGTGTCCTTGAGGGCATGCTGCCCTAAGCCCTTGGAAGATACTGTAGTGTGTGTGTGGGGGTCCTTGCTCAAGCTGGATCACTATGGAGGGGCTCCTCTGTAAACTAGCTCTCTCTCTCCCTCCCCCTCCCTCTCTCTTTCTCTATTTCTCCCCACTCTGCCACAGTGACTCATGCATGATTCATTAATCTTAATGAAAATGCAAATACACAGACTTAATTGAAGGCTGTTATGGGACCACGCTCTGGGCTTCTGCACCGACACGAATAGACAACCTTTTTAGCTTTCTTTGCTTGGAGTGGTACTATTGGTGGAGGTGGCACAGACAGGCAGTTTAGTCCCTGAAGATGGGGCTGTCCCCCCTCCCTCTCTTGCACACACATGCTCACTCTGGGTGTACTGGTTATAGCTATGAACTCAGCCCAGCTGTCATCTCCTCAGTGGTACCTGGCCCTTGGGTCCCCAACTTGCCAAGGGAGGAAACGCTAATTAAGGCTTAGCTTCCTGCAAGAAAGAGCCCATTTCCTTCTTGCGATCCTGATACCACCTCCAAGTGGGTCAGACGGGTTTCCAGATTCCCAAAGAACCCCTGAGTAGCTGAGACAGGCCCCTGAGCAGAAGGAAGAAGTGCTAAGAGCCGAGCAGGGGACTGTTGGATAATCTGTCTCTTCCTTGGGCTCCATGTTCCCAGGTGTTTGAGCAGCAATTGGGCTCTTGGTCTCTCACACATCATCCCTCAGTGTCCCTGAGTGGCCCACAGAGGTGCCAGGGCTGTGCAGTCCCTACCCGCTCCAGAGACTGAACTGAGAATCAACTTTGCAACAGAGGGAACTAGAGCAATATGGCACCTTCACATCCAAGGAGTCCCATATGGAGCCAACCAGCTGCAGATGGAAAATATCTTGGGGAAAGTTATATCTGCGTGAGATATGTTTATACCCTATCTTCCATGTATATGCCCCAAGTAGTAGAGAAGAACAACCTATATTATGATGTATTCGTTGTGTTGGCTGTGCTGTATGGGGATGATGGATGTGTAGATTAGATGTAGATCTATGCCGCTCTGCACAAGGTCTTGATCAAGCAGAAGTTGGCATCCTAGGGAGCTCCTGGAGCCAGCACTCCCCCTCCCCCCTCATTGTCACTGAATGTGAGCCTCCTCCTGCTCCACATGACCTGATACAGACAGATAGTTTTCATTAATGATATATGATCTAGCCCACAGATGATCATTAATTTATTATAATTTGATTACATATAATTACATGTTATAAATGACACTCGAACCCCCTCATTCTGCTTCCAGACAATCCAGTTCTGAGGTGAGAGTAGCCAGGGAGAGAGACATATGACATTCCATCACTGTCATGCTTACATGGCTGACACTGGGGCTGCCTACCTTCCTCGAGGACATCTTTCTCATGGAATGGCAAGCAGAGGTGAGTCACTGCCATCCCAGGGTGACATGTTCTCCATGGTGTGACACAGGTGAGTCTGACAGGAACCATATTCCTTGTCAACTTGATAAAAATGGGTCTGACCAGCCATGCTCCTGAGCTTCTTCCATAAGAACAAGTGCACAGATACAGATGGCCATCGAGTTACTGCCCAAGCCTGCTGCCCTCTTGAAGATTATTCTATAAAAAAAATTACACACACATATGCACACACACATACATGCACACAGAGCACCCCGACCCACCTCTTGACTATTCCATTATTAATTCTCTGCTCTGAAACGTTATATATGTTTTAGAAAAGTGAAAAAAAAGAAAGAAAGGAGGGAGGAGGGAGTAAGGAAGGAGGGAGGAGGGAGAGAGGAGGGAGGGAGAGAGGGAGGAAGGAGGAAGATGGTGAGGGAGGAAGGAAGGAAGAAGAAAGGAGGGAGTGAGGAAGGAGGGAGGAAGAAGGGAGACAGGAAGGGAGAAAGGAGGGGAGGGAAGAAAAAAGGAAGGAAGGAGGGAGGGAAGAAGGAGGGAGACAGGGAGGGAGGGAGGAAGAAAGGAAGGAGGAATTGAGAAAGGAGGGAGACAGGGAGGGAGGGAGGAGAGACCCAGGAACCTCACCCATTCCCACAGGTCATATGGGAAGGAGGTCACTTAGCATGCTATGATGCATGGAGTCCCTGACTGTCAGTCACACACAGACTCAGGCAGGCTCGTCCCAAAGGAAACTCTCTACACCCACTGTCATCTTGTTCCGGGGCCATCACTAGATTTATTACCTTCTTGGCACCTGTTGTCCCCAGTTCTGGAGACCTCTGTGCACTTCTTACAGGTCCTGGAGGCACCTCTGCAAGATCTGCTATGGTATGCACACAGCTATGATGCAAAGCTCCACACAGCTGAGACTGTGCGTCCATTATGATGATGATGATGATGATTATATCAATGTTTTGTGGTTTATGTCAAAATTTAATTTCTTACTCACTTTGTCCCCTGTCATTGTTCAGGGGTGGGGGTGGAGGAGGGGAGGGGGCTGGGACGCAAGTGAAGTGCCTAGTGGAGGAGGAAATCACATTCTACGCAAGGCAAGGTGACTGTCATTCATCGTGTCTCAAGTTATCGCAGGGACTATTTGGCCCCATATGCCATCAGAGGACTGCGTAGTCTTTTCCCAAGGACAGAAGCAGGAGCCAAGGCCACAAGGTACATTTATTTATTTATTTATTTATTTATTTATTTATTTATTTATTATTTTCTAGACAGGGTTTCTCTGTGTAGCCCTGGCTGTCCTGGAACTCACTCTGTAGGCCAAGCTGTCCTTGAACTCAGAAATCCGCCTGCCTCTGCCTCCCAAGTGCTGGGATTAAAGGTGTGTGCCACCACCACCCGGTGGTACCTTCTTTTGTCATAGGAACAACCAACCCTTTTAAGCCCCAAGGCAGAAATTAACATGACAAAGCAAGGCACAAACATAGGCCACCAGTAGACTCCTCCTCCCTTGGGGTGGATGTCCTCTGTCCCTGGGGATGCCTAGCTGTAAGCTCTGGTTTTGAACAGGAGCTGAGACCTCTGTTCTTTTCCATGGCTTAACTACTACACCGAAGCTGAAACCCATGAGCTCTTCAAGCCATTGTTCTAAGGACTACTCATGGGCACCCTTAACCTAATGGACTCAGGGTTTTGTTTGTTTTTGTTTGTTTCGTTGGTTTAGGTATATTTTGAACCTCTGTCCATCTATGTGATGTTCCATTTGGACCAAGACTGCTTGCTGTCCTGGCTTCTTCTTTGCCAGGATCATGGAGAATTTTCTGTCGGTCAGTGGGTACTGACCTGATTCCACACGTCTCTCTTTCACACCCAGATTGGGGTGTGTGTGTGTGGCTAGAGTGAGCACATAGCTTCCTAAAGTGCCTCCTTGGTTATCTGTACCCAACACCTACTCCAGTCCAGTTCTCAGGGAAAACACAGGAGTTATTGGACAGTCAGCCAGCCTGGAGAGGCCCCTCCGAAGCCTGATGCTGGCTCCACACATTCCATCAAACTAAGGAAATCCAGGTGGCTGGGGTAGGGAAGGTTCTGGTGTCGTGTCAGTCCCTTGTCCCCCATGGCAACTGAGCCAACATATTGAACAGACTGGCATCTTCAAAACAAACTGCACAAACCTGAGACTGGTCCAGGGACAGAGAGAAATGAACCCCAGAACCATGTCTGTGAAGTTCACAACCCAGAGGGGAAGAGTCTGTGAAATATTGAGGACAGACCAGCATCAGCTATGGTAAGGTGGCTGCTTGAGCCAGCGGGCTGGGGGCAGGTCCCACAGATGCCCTTGGCCAGGAACCACTCTGCCAACCATCCTCATGTATTGTCAAGCTTGACAAGAATTTTTATGCTTACCTTTGTCCCAATACATCACAAAAAGTCCACAGGGGTGCCCCTCCCCTGACCACAAAAGTCCATCTTCCTATTCAAATGAATTTTAAAAAGACTTCATTTTCCTAGTGAGATTTTTTTTTTTAATTGCAATAAAAGAAAACCTGTAATTTGCCAAGCAACATCGCTGGCCCTCTCTTTCAGCGTGAGTGTATTCACTACAGGATCCCACTTCTTTTTAAAAAATGAGGCTTCGTTTCAGACACACCAGGGCTTGGAACAAAGTGCCCTTTAGAGATCTGAAGCCCAAGTGAGTGAAGGTACCCTGGCTGACGCACAGCCAGGCGGATGGCAGCGTGGTACAGATGGAAGGTGCCGCCCGCTGGCTGTGCCATCGCCCGGGGGGGGGGGTGGCTTCTGGAGAGTGGCTGGCAGAGGAATCAGCAGATGTGAGGGCTGATGCTCTGCTCCTCAGAAGAGCAATTCTTGCTTCTGGCGGGAGGAAGGTGGGGTGCCACCACCCCAGCAGGGGCATGCAACTGTGCAAGAGGGTCATTGAGCAGCTGACGTTAGGGGAGCGAGGATGACGTCACCAGTGACGAACGGAAGAGGGACCATCATGAAATATGCCATGGGAGGGAAGAAAAGCTTTGTGTGGGAACAGCGAGGAGAGAGCCGCCCTCCCCACCTCAGGACATTTTCTCCGTGGAAAACAAATGATGCAGTGATTCACAAAACTAAATTGTGCCTAATTTAAGCAGGGGAGGGCACTCGCCCGGGGATTGTCAGCATTCAAGAGGATCTTCTACCCTGAAGCCCTTGGTGCCTTATGCTCACTGGGGTCCATCTTCCACAAGGAGACAAAACAGGGTTCTGGGGGCAGAGGTTAGAAGCACCAAGTGCTACTTTAATTAGGAAGTAACCATCAGCTCCCTATTGTTTCCAGCCTAGGACAGAACTGGCTAGTGAGGGTGGGCTTAAAAAGCTCTCCTGCACTTGCCAAATAAAGCAGCCATGAGTTTGGGCCTTATAATGACTGCCCCTCCCTGCTCACCAAGAGACCAGCCCCCAGGTTCACCAGCACCTCAGCTGGGCCAGCTTTCTCTAGTTCAAGCAGGTCAGCCCTGCTGTCTTACCCTAATGGGAGGTTTATATCTCCAACCACGGGCACCAAAACCCTAGAAAACCCGGAGCTCAGGACCTCAGGAAGGATTCTATTGCCAGGCTGGCAGGGGTAGGCTCTACCATCCATGTGTGGTACAGTGGTTGCTTTGGGCTGGAGGCCTCCGTAAGGGTGCCACTTCCTCTCCTCAGCATCACCATTGTAGAGCATCCCCATGAGTAGGTGAGAGCATTGTCTGGCACATCTCTGTCACCGGGTCCTTTTTTTGTTTTGTTTTGTTCAGACCTGAAGACTGACTGGACTCATTGGTACAACTTGCTCTTGTGGTCACATATACGACTCTCTAGGATCCCAGTTTTATCCCCTCTCAGCTGACCTTTATCATCAAGGACAAGGATGGCCAGCGCGTTCTAGATGGGGTTGGGTGTTGGGGTGAGAGTTCCCAGGTGAGGGGAAACTGAATCTCTCTTGGAAAGAGATCTGGGGGAGACAGGTGATGGGACCATGTTGGATTTTGTCTCCACCTCTGTGGAATGGAAAGGGCTGAACAGGTCTGGTGGCATCCTAAGACCCAGGGGGACAGCTTCTTTTACTACTTGGAATTGGCCAGTTTTGTTTATAAGTACAGCAGTGATGTGGAAGAGGTGGTCAGCAAGCTCCTTCCTTAAGACCCCCAGTCAGGGCGGGATAAAGATGCTGAGGTCACTCGCAGCTCAGCTGGGCCTCCTGCAGAGCTGTCTGTGACATCTGTTCCCAGCCACAAAGATCCCAGGGGACTCTGTACATGGACAGGTCTGGGGGCCTGGGCAGGAAGTAGGTGTCATATACAGTATGAGGAAGAAGGGCAGCATGGGCTCTCTGCCTGGGTTTGGACAGCTGTGTGTGCCCTCCACTGTATAGGGGGAAGTTGAGGCACTCAGTGAGGTGACAAAGCTGTGGATGCCACTCAGTAATGGATCCACAAAAAGAGACCCCGGGCCCTGCAAGGCAAGGCTGACTTCAGCTTCCAGACACTTCATTTCTGGGTCTTCCCTGAGGGTCCTCGGGTTTCAGGAGAGGCAAAGACAAGCATGCACCTTTTGCCTGCGGATCTAGTCCGAGTAACCTATGTGAACAAAGGAGATGGGCCATGGCCCTGCTGGTGAAAGATTTTTTTTCTTCTTCAGTAACTCTAAGCACCAAAGGAATGCTGTGGTCACAAGAGGGCCGGTTCTTTTGTTAGGATAAAACCACAAGGAAATGACCTTGCTGAGGACCTTGGGAGTGGCCTCTGCTGGGAATGGAAAGGCTATAAGTTGACTCCTGGCCCCAGTGAGTGACAGGGAAGGCCCGGGGGCACAAGGCATAGCTGGGCAAGTTGCTCCCTTTTGATGGCTCCTGAGGGTCAGGAGTGAAGGCACAGTACTCAGATCCTTGTGTTTGTAGGGTAGGAAGCAGCAAGTTACCCCCACCCCCAAGGCTGGAACTCTGCCCACCTCGGGAATTCCTGTTTCCTAGACCTCAGTGTCCTTGTGTACTACCGACACCCAGGAAGGCTTTCTTTCTTTCTTTGCTTCTTTCTTTGTTTCTTTCTTTCTTTTTCTTTTTTTAAAGATTTATTTTTTTTTTTTTTTGCCTGGCAGTGGTGACGCATGCCTTTAATCCCAGCACTTGGGAGGCAGAGGCAGGCATATTTCTGAATTCAAGGCCAACCTGGTCTACAGCGTGAGTTCCAGGACAGCCAGGGCTACACAGAAAAATTCTGTCTCGAAAAAAAAAAAAGATTGATTTGTTTTATGTAAATGAGTACATCATAGCTGTCTTCAGACACACCAGAAAAAGACATCAGATCCCATTACAGATGGCTGTGAGCCACCATGTGGTTGCTGGGAATTGAACTCAGGACCTCTGGAAGAGCAGTCAGTGCTCTTAACCACTGAGCTATCTCTCCACCCCCAGGAAGGTTTTCTAATGCTCCAGTCTTTCCTCGCTGGTCTGTGCCACCTTCCAGACCCCAGGATATCACAAAAGTACCAAGACACATTTCCTACTTTGTACCTCCAAGATGCAATATAAACTCTCCTGTGTGCACATCTCTGGTGGCTGGACACCCTACTCTCTTCCTATGAGAACACTAGGCAGATTGGGTCAGACTCACTTGAATGACTCTAGGCGACCCGAGTTACCCTGAAAAGCCCTGTCTCCAAAGAGTCATATTCTGAGGCATTGGGGATTATGAAGGAAATACAAATTTTGAGACATGATTCACCCCACAACGGCCTGGGGTCAATTCTTGAAATAAATCACCTTCACAAGGACACCCCACATCCCAGGCTCTGCTTCCAGGGGAAGATAGACTGGGAGTGAAACCCTAGCATCCTAGTAAAGGAGGGATGAGGACCCCTCTATTCCTTGGTATAGGATATACGTAACCCGAGATCACCTCCTGGCATTCACCGGTAGCTCCTGGTATTCCTGGGGTGGGGGTGGGGGTGGGGGTACAAGTTTTAAGTCAGGAAAAATGGAGAGGGGACCTAGGGTGGGATTCTATCCACACTTCCCAGTATTTGAAAACTGTGATGCTGCTCAGAGATTGCTTCCATGTGTGTCTTTTGTTGATGGAAATGTGACAATTTCCAAATTCAACTAGCAATTGAAATCAGGGACCATGCTTGTAGGTCAGCTGGTGGAGGGATTGGCCTAGATGGGTGATGTTCTGAGTTCAGTCTCCATCATTCCAGAGGTGGTGGTCTGTCCCTAATCCTAGCCAGCACCCAGGAGGCAGAGGCAGGAGGTTCCGATGTTCAAGGTCATCCTTGGCTACCCAGTGAGTTCATGGCTGGCCAGTGTTCTGTAAGACCCAGGCTCAGAGGACGAGAAAGGAAGGGTGGGAGGGAGGGAGGGAGGGAGGGAGGCAGGGGAGAGGGAAGGAGGAAGGAAGGAAGAAAGAAAACAGTTTAATAATATAAATAATTTGCTCCTCAACTTTCAAGACAGAGTCATCTTTGAGTTCCTGGCAAATCAGAGGAACAAAGGAATTACAAATTACAGGAATGGAAAGAAAGCAGACTCGCCCCGGGGGCTTCTCCAGCTGGCTTGGGAGCTGCCTGGAGAAGCTGAAGCCTTCAGCCTTCCCAGACTCAGCCAGGGACATCGGGAGTCAGGGCTCCCAGCCGCTCCTGGCCACAAAGCCAGCTCCGCATGTGATAACTAACAGTTTAATTAACCTCTCAGCTTTTTCCATCTCTGTGGCAGGACTCCAAATGCTTGCCACTGGGAGGCCATGAATGGATGTCTTCCGAAAGGATGGACCCCTGAGAAGCTGCTGCCTGTGAGCATCAAGAAGGGAGGCAGCAGCCGGACCGTGGTGGCTCACGTGGCTCACGGCTTTAATCCCAGCACTGGGAAGGCAGAGGCAGGCGGATTTCTGAGTTCCAGGCCAGCCTGGTCTACAGAGTGAGTTCCAGGACAGCCAGGTCTACACAGAGAAACCCTGTTTCGAAAAAAAAAAAAAAAAGAAGAGGAAGAAGGGAGGCAGCCTGAGGCTCCAGGCACAACCTCCTATCCAGGTATGTCTCACCTGCATCCTTAGACAAGCCATGCTTTCTCCTCTATACTGGACAGATGCAGTGGAAACTTCACCCACCCAATGCAATGGTCTGTGGGGTCAATGTCCTGTTGAGTTTCGACTTCCTCTTCCTATAAGTGGGGGTGGGGTGTGTGTGTGGATGGATCCTTCTCCAAGGCAGCAGGGGCTCAGTGGGAACCCAACCTTACTAACTGCCTCTTAATAAATGGGTTATTTAAAAAAATAGGTAAGTTGTCTGTCTTCACTTAATTAATAGTGACTTGTTACTGTTGCAACCCATTTATCTGAGACAAGCTCTTATTTTCTACAAGAAACCCAGCACCCACTGCTTTATTATTTGGGTCAGAAGAGACACGTGGCACACAAACAGCTGGGGTAGGTGGGTCCTAGCCCAGATCTGCCACCATTTGGTCACCCTGCTCAAATTTAGATTTAGCTCAGGGTTTGGTTTCTTACAGTCAAACACTACCGGGCTACAGGCAGAAAATTCCGGACCCCAAGGATGTCATAAGTAGCTTAAAGGGGCCTTGTTCCTGGCTGGCCCTTTCAAGTATGGAGTAAGGGTTGGGGAAGGTCATATGAGAAGCTGGGAACCTGAAGCCAGGGCTATGAGGGTTTATCTGTCACCTGTGGGGTCCCTGTGTTTCAGTGTCGGGGAGGATCTGGGGAGAAAGGCAAGCGGATGTAGATATCACACTCACAGGAAAGCTCACAGACAGAGCACAGCAGGTCAGGACCCACAGACTGGCCCCCAGGAGCTTCTCAGATCGGCTCTCAGCAAAGCTTCAACTATTGTCCAACAGGGAGGGCTTGAAGCCACATTCCAGCAGATGATCCACTTGTCAAGATGCACATTTCTCCTGGGCGGTGGTGGCTCACGCCTTTAATCCCAGCACTCGGGAGGCAGAGGCAGGTGGGTTTCTGAGTTCGAGGCCAGCCTGGTCTACAGAGTGAGTTCCAGGACAGCCAGGACTATACAGAGAAACCCTGTCTCAAAAAACCAAACCAAACCAAACCAACCAAACAAACAAACAAACAAAAAGATGCACATTTGTGTGTATGTGTGAGCCTGTGTGTATACAAGAGTGTGTGCACAAGGATGTGTGCACACATGTGCGCATGTGTGTGGAGGCCAAAGGCCAACTTGGAGGTCTTCCTCAATTGTTTTGTTGTTGTTGTTTTTGTTTTTCCTTTTTTTAAAAAAATATTTATTTATTTATTTATTTATTTATTTATTTATTTATTTATTAAGTACACTGTAGCTGTCTTCAGACACTCCAGAAGAGGACATCAGATTTCATTACGGATGGTTGTGAGCCACCATGTGGTTGCTGGGATTTGAACTCAGGACCTTAAGAAGAGCAGTCGGCGCTCTTAACCGCTGAGCCATCTCACCAGGCCCCATTGTTTTTCCTTTTTTGTTTTTGTTTTTGTTTTGGTTGTTGTTGTTGTTTTGGCAGAGTCTCTTCATTAAACCAGGAGCTCACTTATTTAGCTCGTCTGAATTAAAGCATCTTAGTTTCCTCCCAGCCCGGAGACTCACATATTTTGAGACCAATAAGAAAGTCCTGTTTATGTAGGAAGCAGTTATCAGTCTAGCTTGACCCTTTTCCTATAACCTACGCTGTTCCCACCAGCACAAAAGGCCGTGACCCAGCATCCCCATCCTTCCCTGTAGCCCTTGTAGATGGCTAGCATGGTGTGGACATGTGGACTGCTTTAGGGACTGAGACCTGATGGCTTTCCTCACACTCCAATGAGAAGCTCTTCCCAGGCCCCTTTGGCTGACTAGGGGCATGGTGGCATAAACACAGGTACAGTGGCATAAACACAGGAGGTTATGTTGTACAGACAGACCCCAAACACCAGTGTCTCTCAACACCGTGCATTGTTTTGAAGTAAATAGTGGGGCTAGCTCTTCAGAGCATCCCTCCTTGCCTGTTATTAGCCTGGGAACACCCATTCATTATGTGGAGATAAGCAAACTCAGGCGCCAGCCCAGACCCAGTTCCTCTAGGCCTGAGCCTGAGGAGGTGGCAAGAGCCACCCTCTCCAGGGACATGGGCCCTGGGCTCATAGCTGGAGGAACTGGAGGTTGAATCCTGAGTTGAGCAAGGGCCTGCTGTAAGTGGAGACTGTCCTTCTGACTGGGGCTAGAGAGGCTCAAAGGACCTAGAGACCCAGGGCTAGTTTGGGTCCAATATTCAGGGACCTCAAAAGCTGCCGAGTCAGAGCCAATAGAATGGCCCACCTTCACACCAGACTATCTGCTTCCTGACTGCTTCCTATGCCAGCGCCATTTGTAAATAATCAGCTTACTCAAATGAGATTCTTTAAGCAAACAGCTCGCCGCTACGTGGTGTTGCATAGGCGCCAAAGCTACGACGAGGTGCCATGGTGAATATGTTCTCTGAAGGTCTGTCCCTTCCTCTACAGGATGGCCACTGTGGCACACCCAAGCAAGCACAAGGGTATCTATTGTCTAAATGGGCTACACAGAGATGGCTTTCTTCTGCACTCTTTGATTTTTTTTTTCTCCTTCCTATACCATGTGCCAAAGCTTTGCCCAAAGAATAGAACTTTGGCTCTTTCAATGGCCAAACTGTGTCTCATTGGAAGGTGGCTCACGGTTGCTGATGGCTGATATTCAGGCTGAGGACATCATTGTGTTAAATAGTGATCTTCAACACAGTCTTACAGGTAAGTGTCTACAAAGAGAATTCGGTGGTGGCAGCGAAACAGACAGACATTTTTCTGCAGATCTGCATTCCTGCTTGCATGACATGGTGGAAGCGTCTGGGTGCATTTCATGGCATACAACTGGCTGGCTTGACCCGGTGCTCAATGGTCGCACTGAGAGACACATGCAAGGCAGTCTGGCTCAGTCAGGAAAACCTGCTGACCCATCTGTCCCAAAGTAGTACTTGAATCCTAGGAACTAGTTACCCAGGAGGAAGAAGGGAAAGGGGCGCTTAGAGGAGCGAAAGCAGCTCCCGGAGTCCAGGGCTGTCCTACCGGGCTAAGCCCTTGTCACTGATGGATTCTCAGATTGCGGTTGCAAAGGTTCTTGTGTATGACGGGGGCTACCTCTAGTTGAGGCAGAGAACAAGGAAGAGAGTGAGATTCCCAAAACCTTACACACAGGGTATTAGTCGGCAGATGAAAGAAAGGATCCGGCAGAGAGAAAGACTGGAACCCCATCTCCAAGGATGTTGGCTAACAGGCAGGGCATGCAGGGAAAAGCTTATTCAATGCAAAAGCCTTAGAAAACCTGCCGTAAGAAAGCCTGCCCTTTGCATAGCAGTGATGAATTGAATTGATAACCTTCGCCTCTGCTCCAACCCACTTCCTCCTTTGGAGTACTCCTTTGTTAATAAAATGTCCTTGTGACCAAGCCCGCTCTGTCAGTCAACAGGTTCTCCAGCGAGGGAGTGAAGATTAAAAAGAAAAAAGACAGACAACATTGTAGCATGACCCCAGTCAATTCTGAGACTAAAGGCAAATTTAATTTTCCCAATCTGCTTTTATACCATTTTAATTACATGCAGGTATTAAGGGCGAGCAGTACAATGAGGAACTAAAAAGACAATAAAAGTCAAGGAACAAGCAAGACAATAAACACACACACACACCACACACTTCAGTGAAGCGGTTTCTAAGGATGATCAAGATATCTGAGCCTACTTCTTTGTTCTACCCTAAAACCAGATTCTTACTTCCTTGTCCTTGGCCAATGTCTGGTCCCTGACTGGACTAACTTCTTTGTCGTGGCCTAAGGTCTGACTCCTGCCAAGTGGCACCCCAAAAGGCTCTCCACATTCCTGCTTCTATCACCACCCATGTGTCTCCATCCAATTCCTTACTTGGGAACAGGAAAGCCTTGAAAACCCAAGGGTTGTCTACGGAACCCAACATCTGCAATATCACAAAGGAAAGCCCTGTCCCTGACTTTAAGGGTCATGGCTACCTGGAAGCAAGAAGCACTGCCCTTCTTTCCTCACAGATCTAGCTGAACAACTAGGACCAGGGCTCTAGAGATGAGTATGCAGTCTTCAGCCTCCTAGAAACAAAGTAAGGGCCCAGAGCCAAGCACAAGAGGTGTACAGAGCAGCTTTGTCACACCAGTGGGCACACTAGGAGGACATGTTATCGCATTGGCTCTGATCCAACAATGTTAGGGGCCCCTGGGCAGTGAGTGTGAGCTGTCCCTGCATCCCCTGAGTCCTTGGTGGTAGGCAGGCATGGTGGTTAGATCAAGCTTTCTCT
This sequence comes from Mus caroli, assembly GCF_978045245.1. NCBI lineage: Eukaryota > Metazoa > Chordata > Mammalia > Rodentia > Muridae > Mus > Mus caroli. The sequence continues at coordinate 62,062,216 of NW_028227273.1, forward strand.
GAGACCAACCATATCCCTTCAAGTAGACTGAGTCAGGTGGCCCCCTCCCTCTAGGTCTCCTCCAGGGGACGTGCCTCATCGGGCTGCAAAGGTTTCCATGAAAAAAGATCTTAACAAGTAGGACATGCCTGTAAGTCAGTCCCCCAGACAGTGCTGGGGGAGTTGGGACTGGTGGAGCCCCAGACCTCACTGTCCAGCTAGTACAGCCAATTCTTGTTTCAAGAGAGACCATGCCTTTAAAAAAAAGATAGAAAACTATCGAGAAAGAGCTGATATCAACCTCTATCTATATACATGAGTGTGCATAGGCACACATACACACCACACACACACACACACACACCACACACACACACACACACACACACACACACACACACCACACACTAGTTCCCAGGATGTGATTTATAGAGGTGTGACCAGTGTTAAGGTGGGGAGGTCAATGCCATTGAAGACTTCCTGCTCACAACAGAAGGAGGACACTCAGGACCCCACAGCACCTTGGGCTCCGCTCTGTTCCAGCTGAACAGGTACAAGGAACCTTCTTCGAGTTTCCCAAGGAAGATGGCTGTCCTAGTTACCTTTCTATTGTTGAGATGAGACACAAGGACCAAAGAGACTTAGGGAAGGGAGGGTTTGAGCTTACAGTTCCAAAGGGATAAGAATCCATCATCACCACCGTGAGGAAACATGCCAGTAGGCAGGCATGGTGGCTGGACCAAGACAAACACTCACACCTTGAACCCCAAGCACAGATACAGAGAGTGAGCCCTGAGTAACCTCAAAGCCAAGTCCTGATGCCCTGCTTCCTCCAGCAAGGCCACGCCTCCTAGACCGCCCCAAATAGCACCACCAATGAGGAACGAAATGTTCAAATACAGGAAGAAGTCTGTGGAGGATACCTCATTCAGATAGACTACTATAGAGGCATCAATTAGGATTTGCCATCTTGAGGAAGCCTGGTGAACTTAGAGGTCTTGTGGGCTTTCCAGTGGTCTTGGTCAGGTATGTAGGTGAGTGAAGAGGAGATGAGACTAGCAACCTCAGACACAAATCTTCCTTCCCTCTTAGAGTCTACCAGCCCCAGGAGGATCAGCTGTCCTGGGGTAACTGCCTTGCCATGACAACTGTAAGACAGATGAAAACAGAACTCAGGAAGCACAGTTGGAGCCCATTCATCAGCACATGGGATATTAGACTATGTGCATAAAATGCAGAGAGGCCGGGCGTGGTGGCACACGCCTTTAATCCCAGCACTCGGGAGGCAGAGGCAGGCGGATTTCTGAGTTCGAGGCCAGCCTGGTCTACAAAGTGAGCTCCAGGACAACCAGAGCTATAAAGAGAAACCCTGTCTCGAAAAAAACCAAAAAAAAAAAAAATGCAGAGAGGCCCAGGTAGGCCTAGGGAGGTGACACTGGGATGTTGACAGTGCCATCCCTGCAGGGACAACACACTGCCGTTCTCTTCCATCTCCTAGAATGCTCTTTGTGTGGCTTCTGTGTGAACAAAGCAGTATTGCTTCCATACAGAAAGAAAGCTTTGGATCCTCCTACATGGGGTGCTGCGGGCTAGCCCTAGCCCCTGCACTGGAGCCCCACATGTCCCATTCCATGATGTGATTCGTGTGCTATGACTTACTCCACAGTACCCTAAGACTGGCTGGAAAGAAAGGGAAGAGAAGTACTGGGTGAGTTCTGGCCATGAGCAAGCCTAAGGCTGCGCTGAACACACAGTCCTGAGGACAAAGCTCCTGGGTCAGGCTCAACCCAACACATCAGCCGATGTCTGGAAAGAGGACTCGACTACTACCTGAAGCAGGAGGTCCAGGGTGGAGGATTCAGGACAGCCAGACCTGGAGTCATAGCCTCTCCTTGATACCCCTCACCCAAGAAGTACTTTAGAACTGATAGGTAGCCAGGGTCTTCCTTCCCAAAAACTAATGGAATTTCCAAAGGCCCAGTTCTCCCCTCATGGTCCCAGACCATGAGACACCCCATGCTTCATTGCCTCCTCAACCTGTCCTACCAATAGGTCTGAACTGACTGATTTATCCTGAGGTTCCCACAGTCTGTGTCCAGAGCCTCCACCTCTTGATGCTCAGAACACTGGTCATGTGCAGGGAGGATTACACAGATGGCCCACCACAGCCACGTGGCAACCCGCCCCAGGGTACCAGTTGACCACTCTCCTTTCTAGCTTGTAGGTCACCTGCAGTGGGGACAGAGGGCCTAGCATTTGTGTTTGTATGTGTGTGCATGTACATTCATGTATGTGTGTGAGTATGTATTGTGAATATGTATGTGTATGCAAGCACATACATGTATGTATGTGAATATGCATGTGTGTGCATGCACATACATGTATGTCTATGAATATGTTTGTATGAATATGCATGTGCATGTACATGCATGCATGTGTGTGAATATGTATGTGTGCGAATATGCATGTGTATTAATATATATGTGTACATGTACATACATGCATGTGGGTAAATATGTATGTGTGTGTGTGCTCCCACTGCATATGACAGAAAGAGGAGAGAGAAGGTTTGGAAGAGAAATGACTTTGGGATGGAGAGAGTGACTGAGCTGATATCCAGACATGGCTTTGGTACATTTAGCTTCAAGAGTTTTATTTGATTTAGTCATAGCCTTTGAGGGGTCAGTAAGTGGCCAGAGGACTCCCATTTTCTAGTCACTCTTTCCCAGGTGTGTAAACCATGCATGTAACATTGCTTAGAAAGTACAGAGAAATATGCATTAACTAATGATTTGATTCAGGGATGATAGAATCCATACCCATTTATTGTATGTGCCCATGGTGACACTCGGGTTTGGTTATGGTGATGACAATGGCTGCCTGCTTGAAGGAAAACTTTCTGGAATATTCCACAAAGTCAAGCAGGCATTTGAGAGAAAAGAGCCAGCCTTGGCTCTGAGAAACATATTTCCCAACTGCTTCAATTCCCCTTCCTAGAGACACCAGGTTGGTCTGTCCTCTGTCCAGTGTGCATGGTGATCTGAGTGTTCAAGTAGAGGCACACCCCAACAGTGACCGCTCATAACTATGCTCCAAAATATCACATTTACAGCTCCCCCAGAAGTACAAAATAACACCCTAGAAGTCAGGAGGGCAGACTGTGTTTGTACAATGTACGGGGTGAATGCTGGGTAAGAATCCTACCACTGAGCTACACCCCAGACCCCAGAGATGGTCTTGACTGTGCCACCTGTCAACATTACCTCAGTTTCCCCGTCCCCAACAGGATGAGAGGGATCACTCTCTTATCTCCATCCTTTGTTCAAAATAGCTCTCCTCACAAAGGCTCCTGGAGCAGGTTAGCATGAGCAACCTAGCCAGATTCTAATATCAGCCAGCTCTCCCCCCCATGGAGTCAATCATTGATGGATGCATCGAGACTGGTGGTTAGATGGCTTAGCTTCCCTGCATTCCCCACAAGCTCACATCTCAGGGTTGAAGGATAGACTGCAGTGTGGGCCCTGTGTAGGAGGAAGCTGTCCAACTCTAGAAGTCCTGGGGGCTTCTTCCACAAGTTCAGCCCTAGCTCCCCTAAGAATAGTCCAGCTTCACAGCAGATGCTGTGCTCCGAGGAACGCATCTGCTCTGGTCACAAAGACCTTCATCCTATCAAGAGGTGTATGGCCTCCAGCAGGCAGTAACTGAGTTTAGCTTCCTGAATGGCCCTGTTGCATAGTCATGGACCAGAAGGGGAAATTTGAGAGTTCGGAATGTTTCCTTTGGGGTGTTGTTGTTGTTATAACACAGCATAGTCTGTGGCAGCTTCTGAGCCTCTGGATGCTTCCAGCACCACGACTAAGATCATCTTGATTCAATGACAGGAGGCTGACATGAGCTGTCCTGGAGGAGTCAAGAGTGGACTGGAGCCGTGACTGGCAGCTTCAAGGAAATGTATCCACCCTCTACCAGGAACGGACCCTTCCCCTGCAGACAGTGAGACCAGTCTAAGCAAGGCAGGCTTGGGTCTGCTCCTGATAAAGAGTTCTGGAGATCTTGATATGTTACCTGCTTCCTGTATACACCAGTACTGTCCTCTGAGCCACCAGGTTCTGCCTACACTCCTGCCGGCTTTCAAACAAGTAACTGACTCCCTCAGCCTCAGTTGGCATCAGGTTCAGGCTGTGAGCTGCTAGAAGATAAGTAACCATGAGCCCTGGGGACATTTTCTTTTGAAGAACATCTTGGTAGCTCTTTTGAAGACCAAGGAGACATGACCTTTGGGACTCGTATGGTTGCGGAAAATAAGAAGCCGCCTTGAAGTGGGGTCTTTGCTGGAGTCAGGGCTGCCTCTTTCCTACCCTCCCTCTCTCTTCTTCTGACCCTGGGGAGAGGCCCAGGCATAGAACTCTAGGACATTCATGGAGGACAGCTCAGAGACCTCAGAGAAGAGAAGTAAGAGCCCTGAGAATTTTCTTGGTATCTGCTTCTAGCCTGGTCACCATAACTGAGAGGCAGGGCTACCTTTGTCTAGCCTGGACAACTAGATGCACTTAGCTGCAGTTTAGTTGAGCAGTTTCTGATAAGACTACACTCCAGTATCAGAGATGGCAACACCTGATCTCCAAGATATGTGGCACTGCATAGCCAATGAGGTGTATAATGCCGGGCTGGTGATCATGGCCTCTAGTGTCAAGACAGGGTTTTAGCTACATGGATGTAACCCTGGGCCTTTCTATGTCCACCCTTGTTCTGAATAATGACATGGGAACTTATTTTTATTTCTGAATGCCTAGACCGTAATCTAGGCTTGTTCCCAACTAGCTCATAACTCAATTTATACTAATCTAAGTTCTACCATGTAGCAGGTTACCTCTTCTCGGTTTCACATGTCTGACTTCCTCTGCACCTTGGTGGTGAATCTTCCCACGCCTGACTCCTTCCCATAATTCTTCTCTCTGCTGGATGTCCCACCTTACTATCTTGCCTTTTGCTATAGGCCATAGGCTTTTTGTTTTAGCCAATCAGAAGGTCCCTTAGGCAGGCAAAAAAAAGACAGAGACATATCTTCATACAGTGTACAAAAGCATTAGTCTGGCACATGGGCTCCAAGGAGACCCTTCCATGAATTGCCTGCCTCCTTGTATACCATAGGGGACAAAGGGGGCTATTTGGGTCAGCTTCTAGGGCCAAGGGTCCAATTGACCAGCTTGTGTCCAACCTATAGGCGAAAGACATTTTTTACTTTTTGTTTTGTTTTGTTGTTTGTTTTTTTCGAGACAGGGTTCCTCTGTAGCTCTGGCTGTCCTGGAACTCACTTTGTAGATCAGACTGGCCTTGAACTCAGAAATTCGCCTGCCTCTGCCTCCCAAGTGCTGGGATTAAAGGCATGCGCCACCACACCCGGACATTTTTTTACATTTTTAAATGTCTTGTATGGGGAGATTTATCTCACGCTACGTGACAGTTACACAAAATTTCTGTCTCGGAGACACAAATGCGTTGTGCAAGCCATTCTGCTGGCTCCTGAGGCATCGTGGGCTTTCTCATGCTGTGACCCCCTGGACTCTTCAGAAGCTGTTACTGACTCTAAGGAAGGGTCTACTTCCCACACTTCAGTCCTCCTGGGAACATGACAAGCTGCTGACAGATCCAAAATGTACTCCAGGCTTTCTACCGAGGCCACTTGGCTCCTGCATGTCAGCTGTTGAGATCCCAAGAGGCTCTGGCTCCCACTTTCCACCTAAAGTAGACAGATAAGGCCAGTGTTTTACTCCCTGGGTTAAGGGCCATCCAGGCAGCTTCCTGACCCACTCACTGTGGGAGCCACCTGATTATCTCAATAACATTCGATTTGGACTCCATCAAGGCCCAGAGTCCAGGCCTTGGCCCTTGGTGATGGGGTTGGTTTACCAGCTCCTGCCAGGTTGGAACTGAGGGCCAGGAAGGGAGCTCCAGGACTGGTTCTTCTGTAATGTCAAGGGGCACTCTCTGTCCACCTCTTGACATGTCTGACCAGAGAATTCTAAGCTGGTATAAATGTCTTGGCAGAGCCATTAAGTAGATAATCTCTCAGCTCTGGATCAGATAAGAGTCCCCAGGGTGATGGCCACTTATTCTCTCATAAGCCATGCCTGGATCTAAGTATCTAGAACATTCTCTGGTATTCCCACCATCTCCCTCTGGCTCAGAGTACCCTTGATCAGGAAGGGTTAGAGAGACCTATGGGGGGGGGGTGGCAGCAGGGAGGGGGTCATGTGACTCCAAAGCAAGCTAGCTCTCACCAGGTGTCTGCCTCAAGGTCCTTCTGATGGGGAACCGTGTGGAAGGTGGAACCCGATCAAAGGCACCCAGACTTCAAGATGGGTTGAACAGAGTTCTTTGGGACTGAGAGGCATGGCGGAAAGTCAGTGAACCTGAGAGAGAGAGAGAGATCCACAGGGACTTCAAGAGAGACCGAGGAGGAGTGAGAAAGATGAGTGGAGAGAGAGCTAGAGAACTCTGAGTCTGGGGGTGCTTTGCAGGAGGGGGATATAGAAACAAGAGGCTGAGAGGAAGGAACCTTCCGTGTGTTAGCACAGGCCAAGGCACGTGTGCTACTCACATGACCAAGAGCAGAAGACTTAACCGTACGTGTCCTCACATGGGACGCATGGGATTGACTACAAATCGGTTTTTTTTTGTTGTTGTTTTGGTTTGGTTTTGGTTTTGGGGTTTTTTTTTTGTTTTTGTTTTTGTTTTTGTTTTTGTTTTTCAAGACAGGGTTTCTCTGTATAGCCCTGGCTGTCCTGGAACTCACTTTGTAGACCAGGTTGGCCTAGAACTCAGAAATCCGCCTGCCTCTCTGCCTCACGAGTGCTGGGATTAAAGGCATGCACTGCCACACCCGGCTTTTGACTACAAATCGTGTTCCTTCTGGCCTATTTGTGTAGCCTAATCTTTCCTCCTGCTTCCCCAGACCCAGGGGCTCCTCCATCCACCCATGGAATCCAGAGGCCCCATGGGAATACGTGTATCATGTGGAAGAACGCAGCCTCCTCTTCAGCCTTGGCAAGACCTACACTTCTCGTCATCCTCTCACTGGGGCAAGAAAGCTGGGGACCAAAGACTTAAGTCATAGGCTCCAAGTGAGGTTAAGAGCCTGGGCAGCTGAACCTCATTTCTGCTTGCCACCCTGGATGGGGAAATCAAACACACTTCTCGGAAGGTTCAGACTGTTTCCTTCCAGATCCTGCTCTGTAACCCAGTGGTGGGTGGTGGGTACCTGAGGAGTAAGGAGAGGCTCTGTGGAGCTGCACCCAGGTTTGGAGAGACTCCGTGCCTTGTCAACATTTGAAGAAAGCAGCCAGAGACCCTCAGTCCTGGGCTTCTGGCTCGTCTGGTGTAGTGTCCTGACAGATTCCAAGGAAACTCATTAGGTTTCTAAGGAGCAGCCACTGAACCCCAGAACTCTGTGAGTCTTCCATGATATTAGGAAAGAGACCTGATTTCGGGGAGCTGTTCGGTTCTTACCTTGTCTTGTGTGCCTAGGTAGCTCACTCAGGAATGTGCTTGGCTGCCTTCCTGGTCTCCAGCAGGGTCATATGAAAACCTGGGGTCCAGTGTGGCTCCTGTATGTTCACAAGCACCCGGTGGCCCGGAAGTGTTAGATTAGCCTGTATTGGTCTCTCTGTGAGGCTCTTCTCCCCCAGGTGCATGCTGGGATATGGCTGTGAGGCCAAGTGCCTTGAAGCTATGAGCTTCTTCACCCACTGCTCAAGGCCTCCTTCTCTCTCCTCAAAATCTTTTTTCTAGTCCCCTGGGGGCATGGAGTTCTTGAAATGGGTTCAGGCAGAGTTGTGGAAAGGCGGTCGACACTCAGGAGCTGTCTCTGCAGTCTTTCTCTTCACGCCTTCCAGAAAGAGCCGTGTTAGCTTTTGAAGGGCAGCGGTGTGTGAATACCACTTAAAGGATAACTTTGGATTATTTTCTTAATGGGAAAGCAAACATTTATGTCTTCTATGCCAAGGGGCCTGCTGGAGTGTGGGAATATTGACTCTCGGGGCGCTGGCCTCCGTGACTGCAAGGGCTCGGGCAGGGAAAGGGGAACCGGCTGCTGGCTGCCTTACTTGGCCACCGCAAGCCAAACACTTGCTCCTTTGTCCCTGGGCTTACGCAGGATATGGCTGTGGCTGTGGCTGCGGCCGCTGTGGGAGCTGGGGCTGAGGCCTGTTCCATGATCTACTGGTTCTGTTTTCCTGCAAACAGCAAAAAAGACCAGGTGCCCAGTGCCAGTGTGAGTTCAGAGTTCAGGTCTTCCGAGCGGGCCCATCCTGAGGGACACTTCCCTGGCTGGAAGCAGGACGTCTGTCAGGTGGAATGGGAACAGATCCTGCCTCTCTGGCTTTGACATCTTGGCTGTGCCAGAGGTATAAATAAATCACTGCTTAGAGGGCTACAAAGATGGCTCAGTTGATAAAGAGCTCACCTTACAAGCATGGGGACCTGAGTTCTGTCCTCAGAGTCCATGGGAAAAAGGTCATAGTGTCATTTGGGTGCAATCCCAACCCTTGGGAATACAGGGATAGACTAGTTCCTGGGACTCGCTGGCCAACCCGGCTAGCCTATTTGGTGAGATTCAGGCAAGTAGGAGACCCTGTGTCACAAAAGTGGGTGGACAGCACCTGGGTCGCAATGGCTGAGGTTGTCCTTTGACCTTCAAATGTATACGCACACAAGTGAACTCAGACCAGCACACATGTATACTTGAATAGATATCACACACTCACGTGTGCGTGCGGGCGCACGCACGCGCACACACACACACACACAGCACAAAAGGAGAAAAAGATAACTACACTTGCCTGAGCCCTCCTCTTCCCACCTCATCCCTATTTATATATGATGGCCACCATGTGGTCCCTATTGGAAGTATCATCCAAAGACCCTTTGGTGGATGCAGCCTGCACCCGTTGCTTAGAGTATTGCAGGAAAGCATTACACACATTGTAGCCTGGTGGTCCAGGCGAAGGAGCAAGGTCCCATTGTGAGAACAGGGCCACTGAGGAGCTGTTAGGCAGAGCCAGGCTGGTACCAGGGGGCTGTGATTTTACCCGCCATCCTTACAGCCCCATGCAGGACTTCTGGGAAGCCTGACTCTCCAGTAGGTAGGAGGCTTTGCTCTCATGGCCCTAGGACAAGATGCTACATGGGAAGCAAGCAGATCCTAATCCTAGCCAGAGACGACGGTTCGGGTGGTCTCGATCCACATGGAGAAGCAGTAGTACCTGATCTGCAAGAACCGCTGCCTGTCAGCTCACAGGGCTGCTTTCCTTCTAAGTCCCATCGCAACCCTGCTGTCCTGTTCTGGAACTTTCCTCGGAAGTCTCAGCTGCTCTAGGCCCTGCTTGAGGGCCTAGAAAAGTTCCTGTCGTTTTTACATCCTAGACCCCATGTCCTGTGGCCCTGGGTCAGTAATCTCTGAGAAGTTTCCAGGATCCAGGATCTTCTGGGACAGAGCATATTTGCTGGGGCTGGAGGCACTGAGCAACTCCCTCCTATCCCCCCTGCTGGCCTCTCTGACCCACACAGAGATTGTGGGGCTGACATTTGTTCCGCCCCCGAGGCAGAGAGGCCCACTCCCTTATAGAGGAGTCATGCTCTTTAAGCTCCCGGGTGGTGCATCTCTCCACCCTTCTGGTTCTGTGGCTCAAGGAACCACGCAGGCACGGGGTTTCCTCTGTACAGCACAGGGTTCCATTCCAGCTGTCAGCTCACTGTTCTCTCTGTGTCTGGAACGCATCCTCCTCTCACAAAGCTTGTCCACTACGCAGCCTCACCCTGCTCTGCTTGCGTATCCACCTGGCCCGTCATAGAAAAAACATCTTAAAGATCACGTCAGTATCCTTAGCCTTGTTAGGTCCGCCCACCCGGACCTGGCCCAGCCTAGAGTAGCTATCCCACCATAGCCATCTGCCCTGTGGCTTTTGAGCTTCTGCGCATGCGCTGCTCGTGAAGGTCGCCATGAAGAGAAGACTCTGGGCCTGACACGCAGTGTGCACGCTCACGAACAAATGCTTGCATGTGATTGTACCAGTGTGTGAGCGTAGGCTCATTATGTGCCTGCGTGGGTTGTACACGCTGTGAACCTATATGTGCGTGTATCTATAGAAACCGTGAAAATCTATGTGCGATGCCCGCATGTACCATACAGGCGCATGTGCCTCTTGAGTGGATCTCATGGGTGCATATGTGTCTGTGTGCACACGTATGAATGAACATCCTCCCGTTTAAGGAAGAATGGTGTGCTCTGGTAGGCTGGGAGAATTTCTAGGCCGCATGTCGCTCTGCTGAGGGTGACCAGGGCTTCCACCCCTGACCCCATTCAGTGGTGCCTAGAGAGCGCCTGATGTCTTCACAATCATCCACCCTCGTGAACTCATTCAACACATTTCTCCTAGATTTCAGCAGATGTTCACGCAGCTATAGGCACATGAATGGAGAGTCTTCTGATGCGGATGGCAGCACCTCAGAGGCCAAGGAAGGCAGGCCACGGCAGCTCTGCTGAGTGCACTCTACCTTCCTTACTGCCCGTGGGCCACCCTCACTCCCTTCTGGGTTTGTGTATCCACCTGGCCTTCTTTCCTTCCAAGTACCCAGTGGACAAAGCCAAAAGACCCCTGTGGCACTAGAAAGAGGGCAAGGGGCAGGAGGGGGCTAGCAGTCAGGACATATAGCTCCTAGGACAGCTGTCTGTCCTTGACCTTCAGAGCACCATATGCCACGTTGGCCACCCTTTAAAGAGCAGCTGATTGTCTCAAATGCTGCCCTGCTCTGGAACCTGCACGCCCTCCCTCCGTGGACCGCAGGCTGCCAGCTGAGTGGCGGGTGGCAGCTGCCCTGAGCTGGAAGCTTTTGATTTGCGTCAGTGCCTAGCTGGCCAGGAGGGGCCTGCACGGCGGGTGCTTGGCAGCTGCAGAGAGTCACAATGACATCACGGCTCTCAGGAACCCAGGCAAGCATCCCAGGAGAGACAGACAGCATGGTCAACAGAGCCACATGCTCTTGAGCCCTCACCCCTCTCCCCACGGTGCAGGGCTTTGAAGGCAGTTTCCATGATGCGCACACCGCGGAGGTCAAGCCCCCAGAGGCGGAGCGGAAGTGGATTATCCCTCCCCCATTGGGCTCCCTTTGGCTCCCAGAGCAGCCGGCTTGTCACTCTGTGTCTATAGGGTCATGGAGAACTCCTGCTAATTGAGGGCCTCGGTAGGAGCCCTCACCACGCCTGGAAACCTGCAATTTCACAGAGATAAAAGCGTCCTCAAAGGGCCCCCAGTGCGAGCACTGGGAGACAGAGGGGTCAGAAAGAGGGGACACTGTTTACTCTTTCCTGGTGTGTCACAGAGGCTGTGCCGTAGCCTAGCCTCTTCCTGGGTGGAAAGAGATGGGCAGTCAGTAGTAGGGGCTGTGTAAACCTACATGTGAACCTCAGCAACCTCGCTCCTCACCCCTCCTCCCGTATGCCCTCTCTTTTTTACTGATGCCTCCTGCTCTGGGCAGGAGCAGTTGTGAATCACTTCAAAGACTGGGTGGCTTATCCTTACAAAGAATTTCTGGGATGGCGCAGGCAGCCTGCTTTCAGAGAGAGAGAGAGAGAGAGAGAGAGAGAGAGAGAGAGAGAGCGAGAGCGCAAGCGAGCGGTTGTCACCATGGTCACCCAGCCCATCCCCCTCCTGTCAGCAAAATGCTCCAACTTGTGGCAGTAATTACCCCTGGTGGGGCTGTCCATATCCCTTCTGCTAGTGTCTACAAGGTCACTCATGCTCCTTAACCAAAACACCGTCTGTGTGCAAGCTGTACCTCTGTTCACCTGCACGGATGTTTTGAAACTCCCCTGAGGAAAACACTCTGAAGAGACTTCGGTCTCTCAGAGCTCCAGGCCGGGATCCCAGCTTTCTGTTCCCATGGCCTCTGTACCCGTCCCTGAGTCCTGGGTTGAGAATAAGGTATGTGTTTGGGGGATGCAGTTGTGATTGCAATGGACTTGTGGTCAGACACTAGTTGCCTTGCTGGCTTAGCAGACTGAGGGCCTGGGCATCGCCTGTGAAGGTGACCTGGGCTCTTTGCATCTTGGTGAAGGCTTCTTAGCGCTCTGTGATCCGAGTCATTTTCCCCCTTACTCCCCAAAGGAGATCCTTACCAGCTTCTCTCCCTGGAATCCAAGAATCTGGGAAAATAAGGTTTCCAGAGACTCCAAACCAGCCAGGTAGAAGGGGTGTAGGCCCACAGGAAAGCAGTTAAAGGGCCCCACCTTGAGAGTTCAGATCTTGTGCCCAGGATCCATCAGCCTAGGGGACAGGAAACTGGCACTAAGAGCCTAGGGTGGTGACAGACAGTGTGTGACAAACAGTGTCTGATTCGCATGGAACTGTGGTTTGGAGAACGCCAAGGCCTCACTGTGTTCCCTCCCCACCAAGCAACTGTGTGGCTCCCATTTCCGAGTGTCTGGGACCTTCCCTCCCCACCCCACCGTGCTTCCTAGGCTCGTTCTGTGTGGTGGAGAGGCTGAGTGCTGAGTCACCCATGGGTCCCTAACTTGGAGCATCTTAGTGTATTTGTTTCCTGTGACCGATGAAGCGAAGCACAGAAGACTGGGTTCCTTAAACCACAGACATTCACTGTCTCCGAGATCTGGAGGTCAGAAGTCCAAGGTTGAGGTGTGGTCAGGCAGCTGTCCAAAGGTCTCAGGGCAGCTGGTGACCAGCTTCTCCAGACCCCTGGTGCTGTAGAACTCCTTGGACCTTGCCTTATCACCTGGCCTTCCCTGTTGGGCTGGCATCCCCTGTTTCATGGATGTCATAGTTACAATGTTTGCCTTTAAGACCTAGCAGTCCAAGGCTTGCTCATCTCTATAGCCTCGCCCTAGACACAGCTTCTTCCAAGAATAGTCCCACTCACAGGTGCCCCATGGACAGATGGGTAGACTATCAGTTAATCACTTAGAGATTTGCAGGAGAGTGCTCCCCTATGTCAATCAGCTTTCTCTAACTGACCCAACTGGGTGAACAAGTAAGGAAACAAACTCCGTTGTGTGCGTTGTGTGCGACAGAGCCAGGACTACAGCCTAGGCCATGTGCCTTGATGTTCTTCTGCCTGTGCTAGGGTGGAATGGGGGATCTCGAGGAGGGGAAGTCTCCCAGGCACCATTGAGCATCTCTAGCTGGAGGGGACTCTCCTTTTGTGATCAGATTCTCAGCCTGACTCCCCACTTACCAGCCCTGTGACCTCTGCACGGGTTCACCTCGCAGACATGTGGCTGGCCACCAGCCTCTGGCTGTCTGATTTCTCTTGGCTTGTAGTTCTATGTGGCTGCCCAGCATGGCATGAACCTGACCTCTATCCACCAGGGATAGAGCTGTGTGTGTCAGATGCCAAGGAGGCCTTGTGACATGCCAGGGCTCTGAGGCTGGCAGAGTCAGTATGTGTGGCTAGTCACTTAGGTCACAGGCCAGGCCACACAGAGTCAGAAGGGATCTTCAGTCTTCTCGCCCAGATGCATAACAGACCCTCTCTCTCTTTCCTATCTATTTCTGCTGGAGTCAGTGCCCTGACTACAAAAGTGAGGCTCCTAAGGTCTCAATAGGTCAGGTTGCTACAGGTGACTTGTGGCACAGACCTTCTGAGAGCAGGAAGATGACCCACAAGGAAGAAGTAGGAAGAATCCCTGCCCACAAATAGTAACACACATGCCAACTGTCTACCAAGATGGGAGAGCCCAGAGCTTGGTGCCAGTTCTCTGGGTCTTAGAGCTTCCAAGAGGCCAGACTTGACTCCAGTCTTTGGGGTTCTAGCTTCTGTGGGTTAAAAATGGTATCCCGTGTCTGGCCCAGGGCTCAGGCCACTGGGCGAGGTGGAACTCAAGAAGTCTGACTGTGGGCACCCCACGTTGCCAGGCGGGTGTTGGACTGTGAGAAGCCACAGGACCCTGCTCCAGGGGTGGGAAAGCACAGACTGAAGTCACTGCGAACCTGCCGGAATTGGCCTGGGGTCCCCGAGCCAGCAGAGGCTGAGGACGACAGGTTCTTGCTTGCTTGGCTTGGAGGAAACCATGTCTGAGAGTGCAAGGAGGCCTCCCATGGGAGATTAGAAGCATGGCTCTTTAGAGGTGGACCTGCTCTATTGCTCCAGCATGGTGGATTCCGATGAGAAGAGACAGTCCATGGTTTTAAGGTGTTTATTGTAGAAAGGCAGAGAGAGGAAGAGAGTAGGGAAGTAGAGATTGGCCATAGCCACATGGAGAGAGGGGGAGGGGAAGTGAAAAGAGAAGGGGAGCAAGGGAGGGAGAGGTAAGAGTAAGAGAGTAAGAGAGGGAGGAGGGGGCAAGCAGCCCCTTTTATAGTGGTCTGGACCTACCTGGCTGTTGCCGGGTAACTTTGGGGAGGAGCATACCTGGTTGTTGCCAGGTAACCGTGGGGGTGGAGTCCAGACAGAATACCAGGTGCTTGGGCCTATGTGACTGATGGCCACAGAAGTATGGAGCTGGGGCCTCGTGTCAGGAGCCTAGTGTCTGGGAGCATGTGACAAACTTTCTTCCATCTCATGCAGATTAATCTACTGGGTCTCCGGGGTTTAAACCTAGCTCAACCAGAAAACAGGCTGTCTTTCCCAGCCCTACAGACTTCAGAGAGGGGAGCCCATGGCCTTCAGGAGATCATCAGATGGGCTACCTACCACTCCATCCCACCAACATGTAAACAGAGATGGCAGATCCTCTCAAATGAAGCCCTTGCGTAGCCTAGGACCTCACGGAGTCCATGAAGACCCACATCAGTGAGTGCCTCAAGCTGTGGCCATGAATACATCCACTCTTTCCCCAAGATGGCTGAGTGCCAAGGGGTCCTCGACTGCCTGGCTCCTCTTCCTGAAACAGGGGCATGGCTCTCAATGGCCCCTTGGCTGAGGTGAAATAGTGTCCCTGGCTGGTGATAAAATGACAGTCAGACATGCTGTTACCCTCATGTTCCTGGGCACCTGGGAAGTGGTTTTTAGCATTGAAAACCCCAAGACACCCATGACATGAGCTGCTGGGCCAATGAAAAGGAAGGACAGGGCAGTGGGAGAGATGGTACTTCTGCCAACCTGGGACGTCCAGATCCAGGAAGGAGTCTCAAGCAGAGGCAGGGCCATCATTTCTAGGGTCCCAAGGTCCCAAACCTGCCTTGTGCATTTGGGCAGGTGGGCAGGGCGATGAAGGACCAGACAGAACCTCTGGATGAGGTTGTGCTGCCTGTGTACCCAGCACCTGTACCCATCTCTGCCCCAGACACAGGATCACTTGCCTGATTGTAGCTCTGGGGACATTCAGTGTGTACAGTGTCCCTCCTGGTGACTCTTGCTGTGACTCTGTCTGTAGCTTACTGAGTTCCAAGATCATTCTCTCCAGAGAGCTTCCAGGCTGGAGCCCACAGCCAGAGCCCCAGCTCCCATTCAAGTGCATTTTTCTTTCCATCCAACCAATGCTTACACAAGGATGACAGATCCTCTTCAGATAAGTCCCTGGGTAGCCTCGGACCTCATGGATTCCATGGGGACCCACATCAGTCAGTGCCTCAAGCTGTAGCCATGAATATGGCTTTTCCCAAGATGGCGGCTCAGGAAGAATGGGAGCTATCTAGCGGTCCGGTTGGTATTTAGACAAATTCTTCTTAAAGAAAGAACCCACAGCTCTTAGGTGGTGGACCCCAAAGGGACAAGGCTCCCCCACAGCAACATAGTTTGTCTAGGTGAGGAGATGTCACCACACACCTTCCAGGACCATTATCCCCTATTTAATATCTGTCTGCAGTAGGATTCAGTTGACAGGATGAAATAGAGCCTCACTATGTATGGCTGGTGGGGCCTCCCGATGACCTGGCACAGTGTTTGGGACCACAATCCTCTCCAGTCAGCTGCCATTCTCTCAGACAGGCTGCCTCACACGGCATATGGATAGAAGATTGAAGACTTCCTGCACTACTCTGTCCTGCCCAGGCCTCAAGGGAAAGGATGCTGATACTTCAGGCTGTTGGCAGATGGAGAGGCCCATCCCACAGAGGACTATGTGGAGCGGTCATTTGGAAGGATGCTGGAGGAGGCAAAGCTATCAGAATTTCCCTGACCCCTCTCCATAAGGTCACTCTTCAGTTTATGCTCTCCCAAACCCTGAAGCTGCCGCCTTCTGTGAGGATAACTGATCTGGATTAGACCCTCAGAGGAATCTGTCTTAGTCAACGTTCTATTGCTGTGAAGAGACACCATGACGTAGGGAAGCACACCTGTGAGAGCATCTATAGAGTTCTACATCAGGATCCACAGGAAGCAGGATGAAAGAGAGACACTGAACTTGGCTTGTGCGTTTGAAATACCAAAGCCCTCCCCGCAGTGACACACTTCCTCCAAGGCCACACCTCCTGATCCTTCTCAAGTAGTGCCACTCCCTAATGATTAAGCCTTCGAATATATGGCCAATGAGGGCCAGTCCTATTCAAAACACCACAGTGTTGGTGACCATCTAGGCCTGGAGCAGATACATATTCAGGGCTGCAGAGGGGACTCAGCCCTGCAGCATCCTGACTTTGGAAGCCTGGACCCAGGGCTGTGAGTAAAGTGTCTTCACGCATTTAAACTCTGTTGTGGGAAACTATTACGAATAAATACCAGAGCAGACAGGATCTGAGGAAGCAGCCAGCTGCCTTCTACACAGGACCAACCTCTCCCTGGTCCTACATAGATATGACAGGTGAGAGGCCTCGACCCTCTGCTCCTTTGACCTCCCTCAGACATCTCTCACCTGCTCACTTGTTTAGCATAAACCTTCAGCTCAATGCCTCTGCTCCATATCCGCTGTAGACATGATGTTTTTGTGTGCTGTGTGAAGTTTACCCTGGTGTTATGCAAATGCTGATCTCTCTGTCCTCAAGTCTTGTTTCAATCCAGACACAACATTGTAATGCTTGTACCAAGAACCTCCTGTCTCAGATTCTTACCATTTATTCTCTGCCTTGTCAATAATGCTGATCACCCAACAGCTGGGCAGACAGACAACAGAGCAAGATGTCTGCCAACCAGAGGAAGGAGAGAGGCAGAGAGGGACAGATGGAGATTCAGGTTAGTGGCACGATGGAGGAATTGGAGCCATGAAGAAGGAGTCTGAAGAGCCAGATCAATAATAGTATGTGAGTCTCATGGGAGCGGGCTGGGAGGTAATGAGATTAGCACGGAAAGTAAAGGTAGATCATTTAATTGCTCAAGTACTGAAATTCAATTTTTTTGTTTTTGTTTTTTTTGTTTGTTTGTTTGTTTGTTTTTGTTTTTTCGAGACAGGGTTTCTCTGTATAGCCCTGGCTGTCCTGGAACTCACTTTGTAGACCAGTCTGGCCTCGAACTCAGAAATCCGCCTCTGAAATTCATTTTTAAATGAATATTGATTTGCCTGCATGATGTTTGGGGGCTAACATGAAAAGTACAGCCCCTGGATTAGTTCACTGTTTATATTTATATTAAGAATAATTCATCTACACCCATTTCTCCTATACCTCCCCTATACCTCTTCCACATTCTGAAACTCTAAAGACAGGAGCCATCTTCCTCCTGGGAGCCTCCAGGCTGGAGTTTAGGGCCAGGCCCCCAGCTCCCATTGAAACGCATTTTCATTGTGGTGGGTGTGGAGGTGTCTTAGTTAGGGTTTTACTGCTGTGAACAGACACCATGACCAAGGCAACTCTTACAAGAACAACATTTAGTTGGGGCTGGCTTACAGGTTCAGAGGTTCAGTCCAGTATCCTCAAGTCAGGAACATGGCAGCAGCCAGGCAGGCATGGTGCAGGAGGAATTGAGAGTTCTACATCTTCATCTGAAGGCTGCTAGGAGAAGACTGGCTTCCAGGCAGCTAGGATGAGGGTCTTAAAGCTCACACCCACAGTAACACACCTACTCCAAAAAGGCCACACACACTCCAACAAGGCCACACCTTAAAGTGCCACCCCAGGGCCAAGCATGTACAAACTATCATAGGAGGTATGAGTGGTAGTGGGGCAATGCTATTCATCCCAGCTCTCCAAAGCCTAGTGAGGATGGAATTAATGTCTCCACCCATCTGTAAACCCCTTGAGGCAAAGGCAAAGCCAGAAAGCCCCAGTTACAGCCACATGCTTACACCAAGAGAGAGACACTGGACTACATTGGATCTCTAAGAATCCTTCACCTCCCTACCTCATACCTGTCCATCCTACTGCCTCCCTTAAAGCCTATGACCCTCCCCACACCCACACGAATGGATTGACTGAGCCAGTGTCCTGATGGCCATCACTTTCCGTCTGAAGTGAAGGTCCTGGCCTTCACTGCGGTTGTATCATGTTGAGCCCTGTGCACACAGCCCCACTCATCAGTCCAGGTCTTTGCAGGAGGGGGTTTCACACTCTTGATCACCAACTGGACAATTCCAGGTTCAGGTGGCTGGTCCCACACCTGTGGAAGACCTCTAAGAGTAGAGAGGTCACTCCACGCGCTTGAATTTCCTGTCCCTGCTGTGGCAGAGGCCCACAGACCCGAAGGCCCAAAGCCCAGATTTAGCTTCAGGTGGTTCTGGGGCAGGGGTGGGTGTCAGGGTCTGACCCAGATTCTGCTGATTAAAGTTGAGGTGTTACAAGGCTTCTTTCCTTCCTGAGGCTCTGGGGAGACTCTTCATGCCTCTCCTGGTGTGCTTCCGAGCTTCGGTAGGTCTCACACCCCTCCACTCATCTTCTGTGGGCAGAGCCAGCTAGCCATAGGCAGCCCGTCTCTCTAACACTGAACCCTCCTTTTCCTCCTCCCACCTAGTAGAGCTGTGTTCTCCCCAAACCTCCACAGACACCTACCTTCCCTGTATAAGGACAGACACACACACACACACACACACACACACACACACACACAATGGCTTTATGAAACAGAACAGCCATATTTAAGGGACCATTATGCCAACCACATTCAGTCCCTCTGGGGACTCTGTACTTGTCACCCATGTGTGCCTTGACAGTGACACTGAGTCCCTTGACTGACCCTTTCCTCCACTTTCACCTTGTCTGTGGCGCCAGGCCTGGGGCCCAGGAGGATCAGGTGGCCAGAGGCACAAGCCGTCCATTGTGTTTGTGCGGGTGGGACCCACAGGGCCGGGCAGGCCAGCAACAGCATCCTCCCACTGGTTTGAAAAAAAGGTCTTTGTGAAGGCAGCAGGTCCCCACCCTGCTCCACATGAGCCAAGACTGGCTCCCAGCTTCCCTGTCCACCAGCAGGGTGACAATGTGGCTCTTAATTCTGTATGGTTAATGTCACCAGCATGGCATGCCGGAGGGCTCAGATCTGGAGGAGACCAACAGAGGCATCAGCTGAGGACCACTTCCTTTATGGCTCCACCATTGGTGATGTTACAGGGAGATGGTGCCTGGGAGGATACTGTGGCTGGCCTGGGTGACCTGCCTCAGGTGGCGCTGGGAACTGGTGTGTCAATATGGAAAAGGTTAAGGAGAGGCTGGAAGTGGTGGCCAAGACATGACAATGAGCAGTAGAGGCTTCCATCCTGACAAAGGTTGAAGTCTAGAGGGCTGTGGGTCCAAAGGAACCTCAGAGCGATTAGGACCTTGTAGACCCAGAAGAGCTGCATTGAAGTCAGAATTTCATCTCCAGCCAGTCCCAGGGAGTCAACCTGCACCTTGGCTCAGAAAACACCCCAGGATCAGGGGTCTGCTGATGCTGTGAGCCAAGGCATCTCAGAGGCTTGAGAAGGGGGACACTTGAGAAGAGACTGGACAACTGTGACAGTTATGTGCATTAGGATGCTGGCCCCTACAGACCCTCCTGGAGATTAGGCCTCCCTCGGCCTCCTATCCTGGATTCCAGGACAGAAGAGGCCAGCCCAGAGTCTTGCTGGCCCCTTTTTTGTTCTACTTCTTTGGAAGGTCACAGCCACTGACTTCAGGAGCGGAGGCTTCTGGTGTCCACATAATGGTGGCTCCGGGACTGTCCCCAGGGCCAGGGTCAGGGTGGGAGGGAGGGAGGGAGGAAACAAGGGAGCTACTTTTGTGCAAAGAGAACTGGGTGGGGGTACAGGAAGGGCAGGAAAGGAAAGCAGGAAGGAGGGCGGGGAGGGTGGCGCTAATGGAAAGCTCTGGAAGGCTGAAGGACGGAGGTCCTGCTTCTGTCCTGAGGTAGAGGGCAGAGAGAGGCTCCCCTACTCCTCCCTCAAGGCCTCAGACACCAGACGTCTACAGCCCTTCATGGTGCCAGGCTAGGAAATGCCTTTGCAGGGTATACCTCCAGTGGAGGGTGGACCCTCGTTCCCGCCTCATCTGCCTGATGCCTTACTGAGACGTTCCACAGGCTGGACACCCTGAGCATGTGTGCCACCAGGGACTAAGACGGTGGCAGGCTTGTACAGGAGCTGCTGGATCTGTGGCTGATGTTTCTGGAGTTCTGTGGGCCTGGTCTGTTCTGAGGGTGGATGTGAACAGCCCATGCAGAGGGGCTTGGAGAGAGCCACTCATGGGGCAGGCTACGTGGATTGGTGGCAAGCTGTGGAGAAACTACCTCTCCAAGGACACCAAGGGGATCTGGGAGAGTTGGGGTCACACCTAAGGGCCAGGGGCAAAGGAAGAAAGCTTGGAAGGACAGCAAGGCAGGGACAGTTCAGGAATAATAGACTTCTATCATCTGCCATTCCTGCCTCTGATGCTCGTCTCTGCATCCAAATGGCTGAAATCCCAATGAAAGCCCAAAGGTGAGGGGTCTGGTGTGATACTCGCCTACCTGGCAGGGAGTTTTCTAGTGCATGACAAAGATAACACAAGGGGGACAGAGAAAGACTGTGGGCAAAGATCCACTAGTTTCCCCTGTCGCTGGCTGTCATGACTGTGGATCATTAGTTGTGGTGGGACGTTGATGACAATCCTGGCCATGGTTTTGCTGACCGTGATATTTGTGGTGGTAAGTGATGGAATTGTCATGTTCATAGGTCTAGTGGTCATGATGATGCTCATGTCGGTACTAGCGGTCACTGGGGATGGTGAGGTGTCAGTCATGTTCTTAGGTAGTGATCCTGATGCTGTTGATGTTGGCAATGGTAAGATGGCGGAGGACAGCGATATGGTGCTGGTCCTGGTAGCAGTGGTGATGGTGGTGGTAACCGTGGTATGATAGTAATGGCAGTCATTACATTGGTTTTGGTGCTGATGGTGATGTTGCTGATGTTGGTCATGGTCATGGTGGTAGTGATGGTGGTCATTACATTGGTTTTGGTGCTGATGGTGACGTTGCTGATATTGGTTGTGCTCATGGTGGTGCTGAGAGGGAAACGACAGCAATGGCAGCCATGTTCTTACTTTCAGTGGTAGTCACAGAGACAACATCACCAGGGCAGGTAATGACACTATCATCCTCTACAGCCTGGACTATCTCGGAACATCTGACTCTACTTTAGATCACTTATCCATCTTGCAAACACTAGGTAAACCCGAGTCCCCTCTGTCCACACTAGGCTGCTGAGTAATGTCGCCAGGATCAGGAAACCACCACCAGCTAGGATGAGTCCTGCTAGCCATTAAGTCACCACTCAGTGACTGTTTACCCACACTGACATACATCTTAGTTCTCTTTGGATGGCTGGCCACAGCTCATGCATCCTGTGGCAGGCTCCAGTGCCTGTCACTGACCCTTCCTTGCCCGGGTCACTCATTTCCCAAGGCCCTTTCAGGCCACCCAGGGGAAGTTTGCTTCTGGGCGCTAGTGCTACCCACAGTTTCTCTCCCTTCTTCTTCCCAGAAATCCGCCCATCCAGGCAACGTTTTCTCTCTCTTTCTCAGGCCTCCAGGAAGCCACCCCTCCTCCTTGTCAGTGAGAGACTTGGTGGCACTGGGAGAAGAGACATACTAACACCCCAGAAGGGAAGCAGCTGGCTGCTGGCCACACACCCACACCTGCCTGGCCTCTAAGCGCATGCTCTCTGCACCCTGGCAGAGAACAGGTGGGTGGATTCAGTCCAAGTTTACAAAATAGAGCAGTCTGACCCTATATGGTTTATGCACGAGTTCACTCCCTTGCTCTTTATTTATTTTTCGTTCTTTTTTTTTTTTTTCCTGGGGATCGATCTGGGAGCATGCCAGGCAAATTGAGCTAGGTCCTCCAGCTCCTCTGTCACTCTTCAAATGACACTTGACTGTAAGCACACATGTGTCAGTACACTGCATACATACAGCATGGTCACATAACACACATAACACACTCACACAGGCATACATAGACATAGAACATGCATAGAATCATATGTCATACATATGCCCCCCCACATCTTCATGTGTCTAACACATGCGAACTCATTAATACCACAAGCATTCATGCATGAGGCAATATCCCTGTGTGCACGTAACTCCATGTACATACTTGTAGGCGGTATGCTCAAACATGTTCTTGAAAACACATTACACACACCCCATACTCACACACACCATGTACACAAACAACCCATTCACTTTTATACATACACAAAGAAGTCATGAGCATACAGGAGCACACACATACATGTATACCATAGAGCATATACTACACACACACATGCATGCCAGGGTCTTTTCATCTTCTGTGATTTTAGGTGGGGCTTCCTGTTGTGTTAGAATCTCGGCTCAAGTCCGGACAGATCACACCAGGCCAATACAGTTCTATATGGGAGGTTTATTGTGGGGAAGAGGGCAAAGGAGGTGAAGAAGATGAAAAGGAGAAAAAGAGGGCAGAGGTCAGGGGAGGTCTGCCTTTTATTTGAGTTGTGACATAATCACTCAAAGGTAAAGGTGGGAGGTGAGCCAAGTGGATTCTGGGAATGTATGGTGAGTGCCATGGCAACACATGCGGTCCCTGTTGCCTGTGGGTGATGTCACCAGGTTCAGAGACGATTCGCCAAGCTGGTTCCTGATACCAACAGTTCCCACATTGGTGTTGGCCAAAAGGAGGCTGCCCTCCATTTTCCTTACTGCCTCTAGGGTCTTGACCACAGAAGCACCCCACTTTTAGACCATGCCCCCAGTGGTTACTGGAAGGGTGTGATAAGCTCCTGGGACAAAGAGGGGCTTTTGATAGCATAGGCTCTGTTGTGACCACCATGTATGCAACCTAGGCTACCCAGCCCTTAGGAGGGCTCCAAACTGGCCTGGACTCCTGAAGTCCAGCTATGAGAAAGGCTGATTAGGGGAAGGGTGAGTGTCAAAGAAAACACACAAGACGTTTCTACAGCCCTCAGGAGCCAAGGCCACTATCATCACAGAGGACTCTGTGACCTTTGCTGTCCTTAAGCCCCACCTTTTGAATTGCCTACTCAGTTGATTTTGTTTGTTTGTTTTACTGGGGACTGGGCCTCAAGCATCCTGGACAAGCCCTCTAGCAACTGAGCTATCCCCAGCTTCAGCCCCTCTGTTGTCCTTGCTCCGCCTGGCATCCAACAGCATCTCCAGGAAGATACATCCAGCCTCCCTGGCTGTACCTGCTGTGGCTGGGGCACGCTGCTCAACTTCACGCTATAGTCTCCTGCTTCCTGGGAAACGCCTTTAGTTTCAGCATCAAAATGCATCCTCAGAGCCTACATCCCTCCCCACTCAGCCCTGGATTCCTGCAGGTTCATGCCAGCAGCCTCCATAGCAGGAGACAGACAGCACCTGGCCTGGGCTCCACTCTTAGTCATGCAGCTGCCTCTAGCTCAACAGATAGCTTGTGCCCCTCAGCCAGTGGAGTAGGGCCCTGACCATGGCTTCCACGAACCTGCACCAGAATCCTTTCCCAGCCATGGCGATATATAATCTTTTCTGCAGTCCCCTTCTCTTCCTTTCCTTGGGGACATGCACCCCAGAAAGGTAAAGCCTTCCACTGGCCGTGCTAATAAAGGAGTTGGAAGAAGAGGTAGAAGAAGAAGCAGAGGAAGGAGAGGATATGGTAGATATTTGCTAAGGGACTGAATGCACAGAAAGCAGCTCCACAGCCCCCGTGAGGCCCAGACAACACAGAAACCCAGGCCGGGAAGGAACTGCAAAGAAGGCGGCCCTTAAGTCTGGCAAGCCTGTCCCTTCCTCCTCAGATCTCTCCGAGGGCCCATGAGCAGCTGACCTGCCAGGCAGACATTAGCAGAGGCTCTCTCTCTGTGTGTGTGTGTGTGTGTGTGTGTGTGTGTGTGTGTGTGTGTGTGTGTGTGCAGCCTGTCCCTGCAGCTGCTCTACACCAAATGCCTGGAATTCTAGAGTCCCTCCCACCCAGCAAGCAGGGCCAGCTGAAGGCTGACCCCCCTCAAGCTGGCTGCCAAGAGGATCCTCCTGCTGCTAAGTCTCAGCTTTACTCAAAAGCCCAGAGCAGCTCAGCCAGCTCTGTACAGTACTTAGGAGGCCCCTCCCACTCCTGCTTGCTTTGAGGCAACCTGACCTGGCCCTCCCTCGTCACGTGCTCTCCCCTCTACCTCCCACCCCCACAAGCCACCCTACGAGTCACAAGGCAGAGTTTCCATTAGCGTCAAACATACGTGGATGTCGGTCCTAAAGCCGGTGGGAACTCGAGGGAAGAGGCCAGTTTTAGAAAATTCACATGCCTTGGGGTCACGTGGTGACCAAGGACACAGCATCCTTCAGCTTGAGGTGAAAGGTCCTTAGGGTGTGGCTTCTGTACTTATGCCCCCTCCCACCCCCATCACATAGCGACTTCAAGGAAGGGGTTCAGATGCTCACCTTCAAATAAGATACTCTATCTGCAGGACTGGAGGGATCAATGGTCCCCAGACCTCATCAAATGTCTATTTGAGTCCTATCCCCCCCCACACATACTTCCAGTCCTGGCCGTGGCATGGAATCCAACCCAGGAGGATGGAGGTGTTTTCTGGGAGAACCTTAGGGAGTTCAGAGACACTGGAGAAGCCTCCATAAGTAAGGTCGGGGATCAATTTTAACACTACCAGACCCTAAGAACTGTTACCTGCCTGATAGCCCCACCCCATTTTCTTTTGGGTGAACTGACTTCCTCTTCTAGTGGGGGTATAATGGGTTATATTGTTACCCTCAGGACACCCATGTGACATGGGGAGGTCACAGGGCACTAAGCCCAACTAGCACCCAGGCTGTTTCACTAGCCAAAGCAATTTACAAGGAGTTGGGCATGTATCCCAAGTCGGAACACCTCACGTTGTCCAGGATTTTCTTGGACGGTTAGTAGAATCACCAGGATCCCCCAAGTTCAAGAAGGACCCTGTGCTAGGGTTCCTGGGTCATTTCTGCTGAAAATGAAGCCACCCCAGGAAACAGCAAACTTGGGGGACACTTGCAGTCATGAGGTTCTCTGCTGTGACTCTTTCACTGTGGAGCTCAGGGACCTGGAGGGACAGGGTGGAGCTCAAACAGATTTGAGGAATGGGGAAACTCAGCCAGCTCTCTAGCACAAGGGCAGTCCATCACAGTGTGAATAAGCCACCTCCTTCCCACCTTCAACCAATAGTGGGAAATCAGAGAGCCCCACTATTGCAGGAGTATGCTGCTCTGCTGTGCCACACTCTAACTTCTGGTGCAGCGAGCCAGCATTACCACACTCCAGATTGTGGTCCTTTCTTGGGGTTGGAGAATGGATATAATGTTTCTACACTGCAAGGAGGGTAAGTGTTTCAGGTCTACTCAACTCTTCAGCTATACAGCTTTGGTGATTTTGAATGAGAATAGCTCCCTTATACCCTCATATATTTAAATACTTAGTTCCCAGCCGGTGAAACTTTGGAAAGGGTTAGGAGGTGTGGGATTGTCAGAGGAGGTGTTATCACTGGGGGAACAAGCTTTGAGGTCAAGCAAGCAATTCCCAGTGTGTGGTTGTGAATTGAGACGTGAGCTCTTAGCTGTCCCTTCGTTTCAGCATCATGGACTGTGACCATTTGGAACCATAGCCAACCGGACCCCTTTCTTTGATAAGTTCCCTTGTTTGCGGTGTTTTGTCACAGCAAAACAAAAGTAACCAAGACGACGACAACGATAGTTTTAGGCTCTCAGGCAGACCTGTTACTCCAGAACGTTCCCCTAGTCCTGAGCAAGCAGGTTGTGTCCAGCTTTCTCATCTGCACCATCCCATGAATTCCTTCAAGGGCACATCCTATCACTGTTAGCTCACAGCGATTCCCCTAGGCTCCTCCCAGGGACCAAGCAAGGCTGGCTTATGTCATCACATAGCACGTCATCGAGTCATACTTCATCATGCCATCACCTGTTGCTGCCAGGTGACCAGGCCAGGTGTGGACTGTAAATAAAAGGACTGCCCACCTCTCCAGCTCCCTCCCCCTCTCCCTCTCCCTTCCTGCTCTCCTCCCCCTTCCCGCTCCCTGCCTCCACCCCCACCCTGTCCCTTCTCTCCTCTTCCCCTTTCCAACATTCTCTCACTCCTTTCTGCCGTTCCCTGCGATGCCTCTAATCTGCCCTTGTGACTCTGCCCCCGTCTGTCTGCTTGTCTACATGTCTGTCTACTCACCTACCTCTACCCCTTCCCAGATCCTCAGTCTGTAACTCTTCCTATGCCAGAGGAGGAAGGACCAGCACTGTGATGGCCTAGGGGACCCCAGCTCAAGTGGCATTTTAACCAGGAATCTTCACCCAGAGTCCTGCTCAGAAGGCAAACATTAGGCTGTCTCAATGTACCTCAGGCTAGCCCTCCTACCTCAGGTATCTCTCAATCCTACTAGGTTTTCAATCAGCCACAAGAAAAGAAAGACTGAGCAGGCATTAAAGAATGCTGATGAGCACATGACCCCACAAGTTCTATGTCTGTAACACTACAGAAACACTTAAGATAGGGAAGGCTGGGAACCCATGTAAGGTAACCAGATTCAGGCCTTCCTGAGAGCCTTTAGTCCCACCATCTGCATCACTAGACAGCTGTGGCATTTCCTATTAGGTGTCCCACCACCCTGAGGCCACTATTTCATAAGCCCATGTTGATCTCCCCATGACCTGCATGTTTTATGAGTGTGCCTGATTCTCATGTCAGCCCTAATGCCACCTTGGAAGCCCCCTTCTGCCAGTCAAAAAAAGACACTAGAAAATGTCACTCATGGCTGCTACCCCGCCCCAGCTTTAATCAGGCCTCCATGCAATGACCTTAAAAAAACCAAAAAAACAAAAACCAAAAAAACAGCTGGGCATAGTGGCACACGTCTTTAATCCCAGCACTTGGGAGGCAGAGGCAGGTGGATTTCTGAGTTTGAGGCCAGCCTGGTCTACAAAGTGAGTTCCAGGACATCCAGGGCTATGCAGAGAAACCCTGTCTCAAAAAACAAAAAACAAAACAAAAAAATTTATTTATTTATTTATTTAATGTATATGAGCACTCTACCTGCATGTACCCCTGTGTGCCAGAAGAGGGCATCAGATCCCATGATAGGTGGTTGTGAGCCACCTTGTGGTTGCAGAACTCAGGACCTCTGGAAGAGCAGGCAGTGCTCTTAACCATTGAGCCATCTCTCCGGCCCCCTAGAATATCACCTTTGCAGCATATTCTCTGAACCCCTAGAGAACACACCACCCTGGGGTGTTGGAGAAGGAGCTAGTCCCTCAGGACCATGATACACACTGGGGAATGCCTTCTCCCTCCATTCTGTAACCCAGGGGTCCAGGTCAACCATAGGAGAACAAGGTGTTTCTGGAAACTCCAGAGAGACCCCATTCCTGTCTCTTCAGGGTCCTTTAGTGCTCTCCATGACCCTGGTGTCCTGGTTCATGCCACCTCCCAACAGTTGCTGCCTCAGTTCTCACAATACCTCCCTCAGTGAGTTCAGGGTGACCTCACCCTTATCTGAGCAGTCCTTCCAAGGCTGACACACTCACATTCATAATGTCACAATGTCACAAACTCACATTCATGGGCTCAAGTGGACATGAATTTGGGGGCATGGTCACAAAACTTCAGAGAGTAGGGCTTAGAGAGATGGTTCAGTGGTTAAGAGCACTGGCTGCTCTTCCAGAGGACCCAGGTTTGAGTCCCAGCACCCATGTAGCTCTTCACAGCCATCTGGAACTCCAATCCCAGGAAGATCTTGTCTCTGAGGGTACTGATTATATATACACGGTGCACAAACATATGTGCAGGAAAGACACCCATACACATAAGATAAAAATAAGAAACAAAGAAAAAAAGCTTAGCGGGGTAAGACGTGTGAGCCAAGTTCAGAGTCCCCCCAGTTGGTCAGAGTCTGGAGCAAAGCTTGACACTCACCCTCTCAGTAGCAGAGATGCCTTGAAGTCCAGGGAGTGCCTCGCTGCCAGCATTCCCACAGCAAACCCTGCTGGGCTGCCTCTTTGGCGCCACTACCACCTCAGAGATGGAACGTGTTCCAGATCTGTTGTGAAGAGGCAGGGTGTGATACGTGGCGTGCATTGTTTGTGTGGAAAAGGACAAACGTGAATACACACGAGGCTATTTGTAGTTGCAAAGATGACCTAGAAAGATAAATAAGAAGCTAATAAAAAAAATAGTGACTTAGGAGCACTGGGGTGGTAGACTTTAACTTTCCCAAATGTACTTGGCTGTAGCAGTTGATGCCAGAACCATGTGGCTGTTCTCCATGTTAAAAATAAATAAATAAATAACCTTCAGCTTTAAAACAAAGTATCCTTTAAAGAGAAGCCAACAAAATAAAGCTTATACAAGATTTATACAATAACCAAGTAGAGGGGGAAAAAAGATTTATTTCAAATGACATGAGAGCGGTGTTCAGGTTGGACTTTTTTTAGCGGGCTACATCTTCAGAGAGGAGAACTTCAGAGGCCATGGACAACACTGCACCAGTCCCCACTATCAGCATAGCTTCTGCCATTGGGGTTCCCCTTCTTTGTGGAAAATCAACAGTTCTGAGAAGGTACCCCAGTTATTATTGCCCGAGACAAGCATGCCCGTGCAGGGTCTAATTGGCTACGTAGCAAAGGAGAGCTGTAGGTATGAACAAGACCTGGGATTTCATGGTTAAAAACAGCTTTTTATTTCCATGTTCCTGAGGAGGCTGGGAGTCCTGGCTGCTTGGCAGCCGTGAGGCAGCTGAACAGCTAACCCACCTGCTGTGGCTGACTGACTACAAAGCAAAGGAAGAAAGGGGGTGTACGTGCAGGATTCGGGTTATGCAAAAGGTTAAGGAAAGGAGACCTATGTATGTAGACCTATGTCATGACCTAGGGCATTGAGCTGAGGAAACCTTCTCTGGAGGTCCAGGCACCCTGCCTGCAACGGGTTCAAATATGTGTAATTTAGAGAATTAATTACATACACACACACACACACACACACACGAGCATGTGTGCACCCCCAGTTCATTCCCACGATACCAAAAAATAATGAAAAAGGTTTCATCTCACTTCCGACCATTGGAGATCATGTCTGTGTTGACTGACTCCTCCCTCGGACAATTGCTAGTTAAGGAGGTGGGGGAGAGAACTGTGCACTCATCCGATCCTTCTGTGTCTTGTAAGCTTGGAGCAAATGATATGGACAGTTCCTCTTTGTTAGCAGCTGGTTAACAAACCCAGGGTAGGTGTAGAAAATGGCAACTGGCCCTCAGCAAGCACTCTGGAAGCCATTACTCAGGTGGCCATCACTGATCACCAGTGAGCCTCAGACCACTAAGGCAAATGTCTCTGGGAAGTTGGATGTCCTGGGGCCAGCATTCCCTCTGACAGAGTGCAGTACCAAGTAGCCACCGCATGAATTAACTGACCATTGTCCACATTTATGGAAGTGTGTGTGACTCCAGAGCCACAGGACACCAATGAATTTTTCCTTTTCAGCCAAGGAAGTACGTCAGGGCAGCCAGTTAACAGTATGTCCTGCAAAGAGGTATTCAAGCAGGAGGCTTCGCTTGGGTTCTTGGATAGGCTTTAGCATGGAAGAAAAGTGAAGGAGAACTGGTCTAGATTAAGAAGAAAATTAAGAGACACAAATACCAAATGCAGAGTTAGTCAAACATCAGTCAAACCACTTGTGGAAAAGTACTAAGGGAATAGAATAGTACAGTTGAGAATGTCCCCATGGCCTCAGACATTTGAACACTTGGTCTCCAGATGGTGGCGCTGTTTGGGGAGGTTTAGGTGGTGCGGCCTTACATCACTGGGGGAAAGTTTGGAGAGCAGAAACCCCACCTACTTCAGTTTCTCTCTTGCTTCACGTTTGAAGTTCAGAATCCAAGCTTTTAGCTCTTGCTGTCATGCCTGCCACCTGCTGCCATGCTGCCCACCAGCATAGACTCGAATGCTCTGGAACCAGATCACAAGTTTCTTCTCTAAGTTGCCTTGATCGTGGTAGTTTTACCACAGCAATGGGAAAGGGATCAATACGGGGACCATGGGGAAAATACTAAGCATGGGCTGGCACTGGGTAGCTGGCACTGCTGGGGATTGGTTCTAAGGCGTTGTCTTAATTCGGCTCCCAAAAGCTGTGCTTCCAGATGCTTAGGGCCCTTGTTCCCAGCTGGCTTCGATTTGTAAAAAAGAATTGCCAATGTCTAGGTAGGGAGACAGAGGTGGGACTTTTAAATGGCACAGGCAAGGAGCTTAGAGAGGGAGAAAAATAGGAGAATCAATGGCCATGACTCGGAGGGAGAGGGATCAAATCTAAGGACTGTAGAAGAGAAAGTATCCAACAATTATGTGGAAAGGAAAGGCAGCCCTGCAGGAAGGGCTGCCCAGAAGGTAACAGGGCAACAAAGATAAAACAGATTTAGAAGGTGTTAAGCCGGGAATATCAGAGGGAGTGTGTGTACTAGCCGCGAGGAGGTTTAGAAATGCTCAACCATTGAGCATATTAAAATTAGCTAGCATGTATGTGTCTTTCACTAATCCAGAGCTCTTGGGTGGGTGTAGCATGCATGCATACCCCACCAGAAGCATCAAGTAGTTTAACTAACTTACAGCTACATGGCATCTTTCTTTCTTTTCCTGGTTCTGTGATAATATTCTCTGGCAGAAGCAACATCAAGGAGAAAGGGTTCATCTTGGCTCACAGTTCAAGGCTGCACAGTCCATCATGGCGGAGGAATCAGGGCTGCAGGGGCTTGTGGGGGCTGATCCCATGGCATCCACAGTCAGCATGCAGAGAAGAATGAAAGCTTATGCTTAGCTCAGTTTCTCCTTTTGTACACAGTCCTAGATCCCTGCCCAGGGAACGACCCCTCCTACAAGTAAGATGCGTCTTCCCACTTAACCCAATCAAGAGATTCACAAGCTTGCCCAGAAGCCGTCCTTCTCAGGGATGCTAACAGTTCATGTCTGGTGTGATTCTAGTTCATACCAAGCTGATAATTAACACTATATAACCCCAACTTGACACCCAAACTCATCAGCTTTAAGCCATAACTTCCCACCCCTGATCCTCTTAGACTATCGCTGCCTTAATAATGTAACATGCATCTAGTCCAACCTCAGATCTCCCCCAACAGTTTAAACGTCCAAAGTCTCTTTAATTGTATTGCTGTGAATGAGAAACTAGCTACCCCTGTATTAGCTTCTTTTTCTGCTGCTGTGATAAAAGGCAGCTTATACAAGAAAGTGTTTATTTGGAGTTTACATTTCCTGAGCTGTAAGACTCTATGACCCTGTTAGTAGGGAGTACGGCAGCAGGCAGGCAGGCAGGCAGGCAGGCAGGCAGGCAGGAAGGCAGGCAGGCAGGCAGGCAGGCAGGCAGGTATGGCGTTGGAGCAGCAGCTGAGAGTTCACATCCTGAACCACAAGCAGGAGGCAGAGGAGAGCTAAGGAGAATGGTGTGGCTCTATTAAAACTTCAAAACCCTCCCCCAGTGACACACTTTCTCCAGCAGGGCCACGCCCCCTAATCCTTCCCAAACAGCCTCCAACTGGGGAGGAGTATTAAAGTGCCTGAGACTTATGGGGACATTTTCTTCAAACCACCACACTTCCAACATATAATGCTACAAAGTGAATATTCCTATTCCAAAATGGAGGCATGGAGGTACAGCAAGAAATGATCAACCCGAAGCAAGACCAAAAACCCCAGCCCAGAAAACACAAATCCTGCAGCTCCATGCTCAGCATCTGGAGTTGTGATGATATCAGATGAGTTCCAGAAGGCTTGAGCAGCCTGCTCTGCCTGTCAGACAGTGGGCACATAAATTCTTCCCTGGAATGGCCCACTCCATGCCCACAGCTCTTAACAAGTGCCCCATGATCCTGACATCTTCAGTCTCCTTGGGTTTCCGACAGCAGCCTGGACCTCATCTCAGAACTTCATACAATGGCATCTCAAGGTCTCCTCCTCTCCATTCTCGAGCAGCTACATCCTGCACACACACACACACATGCAGACACACACAAATATGCACACATAGAGATACACATATACACATACAAACATACACATATACACATGTGCATATATGCAGACACACAGAGACACACACACATACCTCTCCATTCTAGAGCAGCCATACCCTGCACACACAAACACACACATACACACCCACATATACACATCTATGCAAACACACACAGAGACACACACATATGCACACATACAGAGACATATATATATATATATATATATATATATATATATATTCACACATATACATACACATGCAGACACACACATATATACAAACTTACATATATATACAGACACACATGCATACATATACACATACACATGCACAGACACACACATATATACATGTACACAAAGACATATGTACACACTCAGAGCACACATAGATACACACATATATGCACACATGTATACACAGGCACACAAAAACACACATACATACACATGTACATATTTACAGACATACACAGAGATACACATGCATACATACACAAACACATGCACAGACACACATGCACACACACAAACATGCACATACACAGAGAGACACACACACTCTTTAAAAGCCAATGAAAAGAGCATGTGTCTGCCATGTCCTCCATATCTCTTTGGTTGCTGGTACTTTACTGGGGAAACCACAGGAAGCTTGTGGGGAACAGGAACTGGAAGCTTGCTCACTTGATGGGCCACATACAAACAAGCAGAATGACGAGCACCCTTGTTTTGTTCACATGGTGAGAAGAGACATCCAGGTTTTGTTCTGCTTCCTGTAGCATAGTGGGCATTTGGGGTCCCCTCAGCATGCAAAGGAGACCCTTGGAAGAGCACAGAGGCTCTTCCTATAGGACCTGTTCTATAGGAGCTGAGTTCCTGGACCTGGAGGTAATACCGGCAATCCACCCAGGGGCAGTGTCAGGCTACAAGGACTGCAAGAAACCTGTCCTTGGGAAGGGGTTCTCAACAGTGGAGCACCAACATGTATCTCAGAGCACACGGGAGGTTGATTCCATCCCAGCCTCTTGGGACCACTCTACTGTCCCTTGGAGTATAGTTTGAGGCCCAGCCTTGGTCTACAGGGGAGCTCTGGCTCTAAATTCTCCTTGCTCATACAAAGTTGGGGCTCAGGTGTAGTTTACAGGCCATCCTCAGTCTCTTGGCTGTGGGGTTGTCCCTGCATGCTCCCCCCGAGTGACCCTTCCTCTAACCAGTCCATCAGGAGTGACAGAGGGCATTGCTTCTACCTCCCACTCGGGTCCATGCAGGCAGAGCAGCACAGGGGTATGGGGCATGATCTGGGGTCCCATTCTGCCTCCTTATCTGGGGCGTTATTCTCCTCGGCTGGACTCTGCTTTATGTTAGTGAGATTAGCCAGTTTGAGCTCTGCAGGGAGGGTTAGAGTGAAATGGATGTGTGTGTGTGTGTGTGTGTGTGTGTGTGTGTGTGTGTGTGTGTGTAGGGGGTGTCCTCATCAGAGCCAGTCTGCTTTGCACACTAATGTGAATGAACTCCAGAGAAGAAAGACCCAGCACTTGGGGCTGAGCCCAGAAGCTATGTTTAGCAGCTTCCCACCTGCTTTGCATGTTGAAATAGACCCGAGTTCCCCACAAGGACAAGCATTTTGGGGTCACTGGTCCAGAGCGATGCTCCTTGTCCCACTTGCAGAACAGAAGACAAGGGTTAAAGGGGATGCAGCAAATGTTTCCTGTGCATCTATCTGCCCGCCCCAGGCCGTCTGCCAGGGACACGGAACTGCTGGCCTTGGTCCAGGTGGGTAGAGCAAGCACAGGCCTGGGTTTGCTGAAGAAAAGGGTGAAGACAATCACTATAGTTAGGAGTCACTCATGCACCTTACAAGGACAGGCCGTGGTGCGGCTTCCTTGTCCTCACAGGGCACACACGGACTCCTCTTGAAGTCCAAATTGACAGTTGGTGACAGAGAAGGCAGCAGGCACACTCCTGTGTCACCAGGCTCCTTCCCAGAAAGAAAGGGGTCTTTCCTAGGCGAGTGAGCTGCGGTGATGGAAGCTGTCCAGCTCCACAGGCAGCCTGCTATCTTAATGACTGGCATGTGGCCGCTCAGCAGACAAGCAGGCTGGCTGCGTGCGCGGAGCCAAGAACAAAGCGGGCCATTAAAAGGCAGCGCAGAAGCTCCCACGGCAGGCCGCCGTGGAGCTGGAGCAGATGGGCATGGGCTGCCTTCCCAGGCCTCAGGAGGAACATCAAGGGCCTTGTAGCAGTCTGTCACCCAGGACTAGATGTCTGGGACCGACCTCAGCGGCCAGAGACTGGCCAGTCACACAGCAGGCTACAAAGTTAGTCTGAAGAGGAAACAGACGGTGTGATTTATCCCCAGACCTCCCCCACCGCATGGGTTCTGAGGACCATCTTATTCATGGCTTTTCCCTATCTCCATTGCCACATTCAATTCCTCATTCATTCATTCATTCATTCATTCATTCATTTCTCCACTCATTCATTCATTCATTTCTTTGCTTATTCATTTCTTCATTCATTTCTTCACTCAGTCATATCTTCATTTCTTCACTTATTCATTTCTCCATTCATTTCTTCACTCATTCATTTCTTCACTCACTCATATCTTCATTTCTTCACTTATTCATTTCTCCACTCTTTCATTTCTTCACTCATTCATTTCTTCACTCACTCATTCATTTCTTCACTCATTCTTTTATTTCTTCACTCATTCACTAATTCCATTTACTTACTCACTCGTGAAGCTTTTGATCAAAACTTATTATGTTACCCAGTAATATCTGAGATTCTAAGAACCCTGGAGCCTGAGCTATAACCCCTTCTCCAAACATTTGCAAGTAAATAGCAGGCACTGGGAAGCTAGTGAGTCCGACCCAGAGGAGGCAGTTAGGCCTTAAACCTAGCCAATGATCTTCCTATTTTTCCTGAAAGACCCAAATCAGAATTTTTTTTTTTACATTAATTCACGAAGTATAGATATTGGCACTTAATCCCTCACGTTTTAAGTGCAGAATGTATGTCAAACAAAGCAGACCTGTGAGCCCCACCCAGCTCCTGGTTTCAGGTCCTGGAGCCAGTTATGTTGTGAACAATATATAGAGAGAAGACATGGGCCCAGGTGGGTCTGTCTAGCACACAACCGTGTGTGGTAGTCCCTGAGGCCGGCTGGCTTAGGCTGTGGTTACAGGGATATCAAGAACTACCCCTACCCCAGAGTGCCAGTGGGCCTCAGGCCTCAGCTGCTGCTGAGATCTTGTGCAGAGTGAAGAGCAATTCAGACTGCCTCCTAGAATACCTAGGACTGTGGAAGCAGCCAGCCACAGCTCCAGGTCTCCTGATACATGGCAGTGTCCCTGACACTCAGGGTCAGACTCAAGCTTCTCCCTCAAGGCTGTCTCTGGAGTACCCTCTCTATCTTACACAAGTAAGTTTCCAAATGCAATCCTTCTTTGCACAATCCGCCTGGATCCTCCTGCTCAGGCCTTTGTGTCTTGGACATGTC
Organism: Mus caroli; assembly: GCF_978045245.1. Classification (NCBI taxonomy): domain Eukaryota; kingdom Metazoa; phylum Chordata; class Mammalia; order Rodentia; family Muridae; genus Mus; species Mus caroli. The sequence continues at coordinate 62,098,051 of NW_028227273.1, forward strand.
TACTGCATCTCTGGCTTGTTTGATAGGAGAAAAAAAAAAAGCAGGAAATTGGGCTGGTATTTCACGAGAACCTTCAGCCTGCATGGTGCAAGGCGCTTACTCGGGTTTTGTCTGAATCTACTCTGCCTGCAGCTTGAGTCGCACACAGAGCTAAAACAGGTGCTATGAAAGCTGGCCTGCCCCACCCACACAAAAGCTCCTCACTCTAGTGCCAAGTGTCATTTCTGGAAGGCTTATGTTGGGCTACTGTGATGCTTTGTATATGCTCTGCCTGGGAAGAGGCACTATTAGAAGGTGTGGCTTTGGAGGGAGGGTATGGGGGGACTTTGGGGATAGCATTGGAAATGTAAATGAAGAAAATACCTAATTAAAAAAAAAAGAAGAAGGTGTGGCTTTGTTGGAGTGGGTGTGGCTTTGTTGGAGTGGGTGTGGCCTTGTTGGAGTGAGTGGTTTTGTTGGAGTGGGTGTGGCTTTGTGGGAGTGGGTATGGTCTTGTTGGAGTGAGTGTGGCTTTGTTGAAGTAGGTGTGTCACTGTGGTTGTGGGCTTTAAGACCCTCATCCTCCCTAGCACTTGGGAGGCAGAGGCAGGCGGATTTCTGAGTTCGAGGCCTGCCTGGTCTACAGAGTGAGTTCCAGGACAGCCAGGGCTACACAGAGAAACCCTGTCTCAAAAAAAAAAAAAAAAAAACCTTATCCTAGCTGTCTGGAAGCCAGTCTTCTCCTAGCAGCCTTCAGATGAAGATGTAGAACTCTCAGTTCCTCCTGCACCATGCCTCTCTGGATGCTGCCATGTTCCTGCCTTGATGATACTGGACTGAACCTCTGAACCTGTAAGCCAGCCCCAATTAAATGTTGTTCTTGTAAGAGTTGCCTTGGTCATGGTGTCTGTTCACAGCAGTAAAACCCTAACTAAGACAGCTACCATGGACGGGAAGGAAGCTGTCTGTGGGTGCAGTTTGAATGCCTGCCCTGCCAGTCTGTCATCACCTTGGGAACCTTGTACTGGCGTTCCCATGAGCTGCTAGAGGTGGGGTTGGTTCTGAAATGTGTTTGCATCCTGTGGGGAAATGTGTCCCGAGTGCTCCCCATCCAGGGCAGCCACGGGATCACCATCAACGCAGTCTAATTTCCAAGATACTTGTGGTAGGACAGTAAAGCCACGAGGTCACTAGGACTCGGTCATCATCAGTGGCCCCAGTCAGAGCATGGTGGGACAAAGATACAAGTGTGACCAACAAACCACCCCACTTTCTACAGGAACCTCAGCTAGCATACCTTCAAAGGAGGACACTTGAGGTGCTGAGACAGAGGCAAGACATGACCAGGGAAGGGTGATGAGCAAGGAGATGACTTTTTCTGCCTTCTATATGGGGGCACCATGTTGAAGGGCACTATCAGAAGGTGCAGCAGTTGGAGGCAGACCCTGGGACAGTCATAGGCTTTGCTAGTGAGTGCCTGGACCTCTAGTCTTGGCCTTCAGTGGATACTTCTGTTCTTAGGATTTTATGGCTATGAAGAGATACCATGACCAGAGCAACTCTTATAAAGAAAAACACTTGGGTATGGATTATGGTTTCAGAGGCTTAGTCCATTATCATCATGTCAGGAAACATGGTGAACTGAAGGCAGACATGATTCTGGAGAAGAAGCTGAGAGTTCTACATCTTGATCCAGGCAGCAGAAGGAGACTGTGTGGCACACTGGGTGTAACTTGAGCATAGGAGACATCAAAGCCCACCACCATAGTAACACATTTCCTCCAACAAGGCCACGCCCACTCCAATAAGGCCACACCCACTCCAACAAGGTCACACTCTTCATCAGTCAAGAATTCAAACACATGACTCTGTGGGGGCTAAGCTATTCAAACCACCACAGTATCTGACCACCAGAAGGGAGGAGACAGTTCATGGCCAAGGCTGAACATGACTGTAGGAGCTCTGGGGACCCTGGTGCTCTTAAGGGGCTCCAAGGTTGCAAAGGCCTGGAGCCTGAGTCACTAGTGTACAAAATCCACCACTGAAGCAATGTGAGGTTGCCAGACAGTAAGAGCCAGAGTGACCCCCAGGGAGGTCACAAGGGTCTGACGCAAGGCTGGGTGGAGAGAGAGGTCCCCCCAGCAGTGGTCCTCCAAGAACCATGAACACAAGCGAACAATGAGGTTCGCACCACGGGGCGAATGTCCAGGGCAGCCACCTAGGACTGATGTTACCTGTACTCTATAAGCTGGGTGTATCGATCAGTTTGGGCTGCGTAACAAAGCACACTAGCCCCAGGCCACAGGAAACCCTTGTCTCACAGGTCAGAAGACCAAAATCAAAGACGGGAGCATTAACACAGCCCACATAAAACTCTGGTTCAGGCTTCCCAGAATCCAGTAGCCTCTGTCCTCCATGTATGACCGTCCTCTCCTGTGCCCTCATGCTGGCTTCCCTCCCACGTCCAAACCATTCCTGCTGACTCTCTAGTGCTCCCTACTGAGATCATAGGAACCCCATTTCCACAAAGCTCTAAGTCTAACTGAGGTCATTCAGTGACTTCCACATCCTCTGGAGGAGGCCACAGGTCACCTCTCACCCTACCCCTGCTTGCAACTACATGCAAGCAAATGCCGCACCTAAGCTCCAATCTGTGAGCTGTGAACTCCACGTGTAGCGTGCAGTCCCTGATGCTGCTCACTGCTCTTCAATAGAGCGGAAAGGACAGGGGCATCTTTCTCATCTTGTCACTGACTCCGGTGAGCACTTGGGCGTGGTCAGTCTGTAACCAGAACGTTCCTTCTCTGCATAACTTCATGTGCCTCTGCACATGGCCTGCACTACTCCCACATGTACTGGTGAAGAGTCTTGGGAACACCCCTGCCTTCCTCTGGCTATGGAGAAGCCCATTTTAGGAGCAATGTTCCCACAACTTATAAAGTTTCAATACATAAACTGGCTCCTTTGAAACAGAAGCTACTGGCCACCCTCCGCCGGTCCATGCATCTGAAATGTATATGCCCACTAGTAAGAGGATAGACAAAGCTGCAGCTGTCCTAGGTCTGGAACCACCTCCTCATCTTGTTTCCAGCCAATCACCACCCAGGCCTGGGTAGAGAAAAATCAGCCTCCTTCTCATGCCTGCTGTACCTGCAGAGGTGATCTGAGAGAATTGTAGTAGGAAGTAAGGCACCTCTAGTCTCAAAGATGCAGCTAAGGATTGTACCTCATTCTCATTTCTTATCATCACCATGGCTGTCTGTCAGTGCTGTAGAGAACAGAGTATCTCTCAACTCAAGACTCGCCTTGCCTAGTAACTGCCTCTAGAATGTCTCCAAGTACATCTAGCTGTTTCCTAGAACCTTTTGTCCACTTAGAATTTTGTCAGAAAGAAACATGCAACCCTTCAGACAAGCGTGCCCAGGAAGGGGCTCAGACTCAGACAGCTTAGACTTCAGGGAGATACAAGGAGTTGCTGGCATTATCTTAGGATGGAGATACCCTGAGCTCAGGCGACAGGCGCTGGCCCTGATGCCCAAGCCAACCACTCAGCCCAGCTCACACCAGTTCAGCAAAAGAACGTCAAGTTTTGATGATGCCTGGTATAGAGGAAGAGGCAGTTGGCACACCAGGAGGAACTGGAACAATGTGACTTTTAGGGGCTTGCAATATTAAGTAGCAGAGATGGGAGCTAGACAGTGAATGTCAAAATAAGAGGGTGCCCTATTTGGCATCTATGTGCAATATCCTTGAGGTCACCAAAAGTATGGAACCCCCCTGACATCCTTTCCTGCTAATAATAAGAACCCCAGCCCTGGATGAATGCATTCAATTTTCACTCCTTATCATGACTCAGTGAAAAAGATTCTATGGGCTGGAATGCAGGCACAATGGCAGCTGCTCCAGCAGTCATTTTGGGCCACAAGGCATGATCTATAAATGATAGATCCATGGGCCACATGTCAGGGTCCATACAATATTATAAACTTAGGTCAGACACTGTGAGATGTGTGTTTTGTAACTCACTTGTGTGGTTCCTGGGTGTGGATTTTATAGACAATGATGACATCAGGGCTCAGTGTCAAAGGTTGGGCACGCCTGAATGCAAGAATTCAAAGTGCTCAGCACTACCACTATGCAGGCTCCATCTGGATTCTGTATCAGAGTATATTGCTGTGGAGCCACCTAATTTTAGCTGGGGACATTCTCTAGCTGTTACAGACTAGGTGTGACTGGGTATCACAGTTCTAACCAAGAAGTTTTAAGTAGAACTACTGCAACCTCCTTCCAGAAGTCATGCTAAGGGATAGGACTGTATTGCCTGCTGTGGAATGAGTTTACGCTGAGCCTACCTCTAATGTAAGGGTGTTGAGGGAGGGGAGGTTGAAAGATGTTTGCAGTAGATGGGGGCATGAGGGTAGGTTTTCCTGATGGGGTCAATGCCACCCTTTGCCTGTGAAGCTCTCCCATGGGAAGATGACTATACATAGGCAGAAGAGGACCCCCCACCCCCAGCCCTTGTATGGCCACCCAGCCCACTGACTTTGGACCTCAGCCTCCAGGACCTTCTGATCACAGCAATGAGCTATGGTGGTCCACTCTCCATAGGGTGCAGGCTGTCCATTGTGGACTCGGGGTAACAGAAAAGGATTGGAAAATCTATAACACTTCTAATGATAGAGCAGACATCTTAATAGCATGGAAAACACTTGCAAAATAACTTTAAGAAAAGAGAAAAACACTAGGCAGTGGTGGCACATGCCTTTAATCCCAGCACTCAGGAGGCAGAGGCAGGCAGATCTCTGCGAGTTTGAGGCCAGCCTGGTCTACAGAGTGGGTTTCAAGACAGCCAGGGCCACACAAAGAAACCCTGTCTCCATAAAGCAGAAGGAGAAGGAAGAAGAGGAGGAAGAAGAAGAGGAGAAGAAGGAGGAGGAGGAGAAGGAGGAGAGGGAGAAGAGGGGGGAGGAGAAGGAGGAGGAGACAAGAAGACAGCCTGTGTACAGGCACAGGACTGGGTTGTGTCAACTCTGAAACAGGAAGAACTTTCTAGAACAAGGAGAGCAGGGTTCACTTCTCATAATGCTGTCCTCAGAGTCCACACCAATGAAGGCTGTGGGAACTCTGTAGCTGTGATGTACTTTCCAGAATGTTCCAGAGGAAGGAAGGTCTACAAAAGAATTCATCTATAGCTTCCATGCTTCTTAGAGATATGAGGAGCTGGCCTGGCTCCCAGGGATCCTAGGGTCTAGCTGGGCTGTTGGGTCTGTGGGGTTTGGTGACCCTGGGCTCAGCTGGTCACAAGTCTGGGTTCCTCTGTCCACAGTCTTCAAAGTCCCAATGTTTCAGAAGTCTGGGTGGGACCTGAAGGTACCCGAGTCCTCCACCAATTGGCCTCTCCTAGACACCTGGAAAGGACAGGAGTGTGGCATTCACCATTACACAGTCCCAGTCCCAGATCATCCTGTCCTTGTATGAGCAGCTTCGAGGCTCCGGCCAATGAGCATCTCCCCAAACCCAGTGCTAGACATACCTTAATCAGACAGGGTGAACCCCAAGAAGTCCATGGATGCTCTAAGAAGCTAGATCACTGGGTGAGAAACAGGGGAAGCCACCATGAATGTAAGGCCTAGGAGAAGAAAGTCCCCAGGCACCAGAAGGTGGCCACTTCCAGTAGGCAGTAAGTAGGGCCCAGAACCATGGCCCAAGTACAGAGGAGCATGTGACCTGGCTCATAACTGCTGCCACCAGCTCAGAGAGATGCCAGGAAAGACAATGGGCACATACCTGTGTTCTGGGAGGACCACCAGAGCAGCCTCAGGGGCTGACTGGATCATTTCAGGGCCCCACTCCCCCACAGGCCATCCTTAATGATGGCTAGAAGCTTAGCTGGCTTGGTGTAGATTGGCTTTTCTTAAGGCCACACAGTCAGGTACTGCCTGCATCTTTGGGGTGCTGAGCAACCTTGTGTCATCCACCTACTGGGGAGTATCAGTGCCTCACATTGTGACAGCCAAAGTTATGGCAGTGTCCTGGGGCCCAGGTTGGTCTCACTGATAACCAATAAATACACAAACTGCTAACTGTGTAGGGGGTACTGTACCCATCCCAGACTCTTCCAGATATAAACCTGATTGGAAGCTTGTGGGTTTGGGGACCCACAATGAATCAGGAAGAAGCAGCTAGGGAGAGGGCAAGGCTGGGGAACCCAGCAATGTCTGTCCGTGGGGCAAAGAGAAGCTGGCTGAAGGACACAGGAGAAAGAAAGGCTGCCAAGAAAATCCCTTGGGTCTGCAGATGGGTCTGTTGAACATATATGCTTCCATAGGATTGATCACATCTGAATGACTGAAGCTTGGGGACAGTCATATCTGTGGGGCCCTTGGGTAAGGAAAGCTAAGGGTAGGATAGAGACTGTCCCTGGAACACCCCTTGGGGCACAGGTTCACATGCTCAGAGGTCTCTCCCAATCTGATTCACGATCCGGTGTGAGGGGTGCAGAGAGGAGCCTGGTTCTGGCTGTTATCAGCATCAAATGACTCCTCTAGGGCACCTTGGCAGGGCATGGCCTGCTGCATTGAAAGGTAGCTTATACACAGTCCTGACTCATGGTCCTGAATCCCACCGTCCTGACTGATGCACTCTGACCTCGATTTCCCACTGCAGTGGGCTGAGTGGCGCTCCATCGAGATCCCTGTGCATCAGGGACCTACATGCAGAAATCCACTTGAGTAAAGCCGTGTACAGATGAGTCACAGCTGAGGGCCTAGAGCTGAGCATCCTGAGCTAGAATTGGGCTCTAAAGGTAATGTTGGGCCTGATGAAAGGGGAGAAGAAAGAGCCTAGGAAGAGTTGAGCAGAGGGAGCGCTAGATGCAGATGGGAAGAGAACAGAGGAGACAGGATGCTACCGGGACCATGGCTTTGGACTTCTGGTCTCTAGCTTCATTCTTTTTATTTTATCTTTTATTTTTTATTTTTTCCTGCCCCTCTTGCTCCAGCCATATTTATTTCATATATGTGGATACACTGTCACTGTCTTCAGACACAGCAGAAGAGGGCATCGGATCTCATTACAGATGGCTGTGAGCCCTCATGTGGTTGCTGGGAATTGAACTCAGGACCTCAGAGTAGTCGGTGCTCTTAACCACTGAGCCGTCTCTCCAGCCCCATCCTTTTTATTTTATTTTTTATATTTTTGGTTATTTAATTTTTCGGCTTTTCAAGACAGGTGTCTCCCTGGCTGTCCTGGAACTCTCTCTGTAGACCAGGCTAGCTTTAAACTCAGAGATGTGCCTTCCTCTGGCAGGATCAAAGGCGTGTGACACCATGCCTGGCTTGGCCTGCAGCTTCTGAGAAAAGATAATTCTTATGTTTACAACACATTCTGATCTTACTGTGCCCTGACAGCCCAGGACACCGACTCCCACCCTCTCAGGGGGTCCTGGCGTGCCCACATGATACTTTGTACCCCCTTATTCTTCACCTATTCTTAGCGCTTGGCAGTAACCTCTGAGTTTTACACATGAAACAACCTCATATTTAATTTTTCTTTTAAAAAATAATTTTATTATTAATAGAAACTATAAATAAAAACATAAAAACAAAAACGACACACATACACATACTCACACAAACAACCCACATGTCAAATTAACTAGTCATACTTTTGTTTTTCTTTTCCTGACTCACAGAGATCCATCTGCCTCTGCCTCCCTAGTGCTCAGACTAAAGTCGTGGGCTACCTGGCTGGATCTTTATTTTTTTAAGATTTATTTATTTATTATATAAATACACTGTAACTGTCTTCAGACACCCCAGAGGAGGGCGTCAGATCTCATTACAGATGGTTGTGAGCCTCCGTGTGGTTGCTGGGATTTGAACTCAGGACCTTCGGAAGAGCAGTGTTAATCACTGAGCCACCTCATCAGCCTTCTTTTTTTTTTTTAATCACGTTTTTATTTCTTTTATTTTGTGGACATGTTTGTGTGAGGAGTACAATGCACATGTGGGGAGGTCAGAGGAGGGCGAGCTTGATGATAAGCTCCTTCATTCAGAGCCTTCTGGAACCTGCCCAACACTACAAACTCCAGTCTTCAGGGCCCGTCTGTAAAGGCTGCCTGAACTCTTCCCAGAGCTCACTGAAGCTCCTTCCAGCTTTGTCCAATCCCAGGGAAGGTTCACTGCGGGCATTATCTATCCAGTGTGTATGTGTGGATATCCTCAGGGGAACTTCTCAGAGACCGAGCCCCTGGCTAAATCTGGTCTCAATTCTCAGACCTGCTGTGAAGACCCTACCCCCGATAACCTGGAGAAATAAATGCCTTTCCCTTTATCCCTGCAGTAATGGGGCTGAGTACTTTTTTTTTTTTTTTTTTTTTTTTTTGGCTTGGTTGGTTGGTTTGGTGTTGTTGTTGTTGTTGGTTTGGTTTGGTTTGGTTTGGTTTGGTTTGGTTTGGTTTGGTTTGGTTTGGTTTGGTTTTTCAAGACAGTGACTTATGGAGTCTAGGCTGGCTTTGATCCCACTAGGTAGCTAAGGAAATGACCCTAGTCTTCTAGCATGCTTATGGCTTTGGTGTTCACAGTCAAGTCTGCTGTGCCTATGATAAGCATGTGATCCACCTCAGCAGGATGCACAAATGGTTGGAATAGATTGTGAGAATAGTCAAGGTCATCTCCCTTAGTTCCAACTGTCAGACACCCTTTTGGACCCACCTCTCGTCCCTTTGCTCTGTGAACTCCTGGTTCTCCTGCCTCTGTCCCCTGAATACTAGGACTACTGGCATGTCACATCAAGCCTCATCTATATGTGTTGAGGATTGAACACAGGACTTCCTGTGTTCTAGGCAACCATTCTTCCAAGAGAAGCAAGCCCTCTCTCTAATTTCTTTCTTTCTTTTCCCTCTTGTAGCCCAGAGTGGTCTGAAATTTACTACGTAGTCAAGGATTACCTCAAGCTTCTGACCCTCCTGCCTCCATCTCCCAAGAACTGGGATTACAGGTAGGTGCCACCATGCCTGGCTTATTACATGCCAGGGATCAAACCGTGATTTCATGCATGCTGGGTGAGAACTCTATCCACTAAGATGCACCCAACTTCTCTTCTTGTGCTTCTAATGCTGATTTGAGCATCATTGTTCTGAGCACTTCCAAAGCTGAGGTCTGGAAATCATCTTTCCTGTTGATGATTCATAGCCAACTACACAGCAAGGCTGGTGCCCCTAGGGATGTGGGAGGAATCACTTGTAGAATCACCAGGGCCTGGAGCCATTTGTAACTTTGTGGCTACACTAGCCTCAGAGCCCAGCACAGGGTGGGTGGGCAGTGCACACTGAGTCCACTCACTGGCAAGCATAAGAGGGTGCATTGTCTGTAGAGAATTATAAAACTCACTATTTTTCTTATAGCGTTGTCAACTCTAACCAATCAGGAACACTATGTACCTACCCCAGCGAGCCAAGCAACGCAAGTCACACCAATATGCCCTAAGAAAAAGAAGACACACAACACGGAGTTGGTTTTGTCTTGTTTTTTTTTTTTTTTCAAAAATTGGGGAAATATATTCCCCAAAATATTAGGGAAACATCCAGAGAAACCCCAAACCATAAACAAAATTTAAGAGTGGCAATTCCTCATTTAGTTAAATACAGTCCGTTTGACTTAGCAATTTCACTTCTTCCCAAAAGAATTGAGAGCAGAACTTAACAATGAATCTGTGCACATAATAATGTTTACTGCTGAGTTATTCACGGGAGTCACACAAAACCAGAAGCAGTTAACAGTACCCATCGCCAGGTGAGAAGACACATGCAACCTAGTACTGCCTGTCCCCAAAAGGCGAGGGATCTTAAAGCCTGACACCACAGGAGGAAACCTCCAGTGAAAGATGTTGGAAATGCTCTAGTCTATATAGAAGACAGTGTGGTCCTGTAAGTCTCTTACCCCAGCACCAGTGAGGTCACAGGAGGGTCAGGAGTTCAAGGTCAACTTCACCTATACAGTGTTGGACAGTCTGGGGGTACATGAGGCCTTGTCTCAAAGTCTCTAGAGTCAGATTTGTAGACAGAACACAGAACGGTGGGTACGAAGGATGGAGGGGGACCTGAGGGATTATGGTTTAGTTAGATTAAGTGTGAGTGTGGACCAATGGGAAGTTGATGGCAGGGACCACTGCCCAATAGGGAGCACGTTCAGTCCCACCCCTAAGAAATGATTCAAATGGGCCTGGAGAGATGGCTGAGGGGCTAAGAGCACTGGATGTTCTTCCAGAGGACCTGGGTTCAATTCCCAGAACCTGCACTGCAGCTCACAACTGTCTGTAGCTCCGGTTGCAGAGGATCCAACAACCTCACACAGACAAAACACCAGTGCACATAAAATGAAAAGAAATTATTAAAACGATAAATTGTGTGTATTTGTGACCTATGAGCATGCATGCAGAGGACAGGGGTCAACACTGGAGGCTTCCTCCATCAAAGCCTTACTGTGAGAGCTAGAATCTCCTGTTGAACCTAGAGCTTGCTGATAAGGCTAGGCAGGCAGCCTGTGAGCCTGGGTGGCAGATGCTTTAGTAACCAAGCCATCTCTCCATCCTTACAATGGTAATCTATTGAGAAAACAGATACCTAAGGTCATAGCTTAGACCTTCTGGCCACAGACCCATATGCTGTGCTTGGAAGTCATCCCTTCTGCTGCCTGCAGGAAATCCAGGCAGAAAAGAACTAAAAGGTGTCTCAGCCTGACCTACTGGGCTCTAAGTGGCCCACAGTGGCCCCAGTTGTGAGCTGCCAAGTCGAACCTTCCTTCTGGACCTTTCCATGACATGGTCCTATCAGAAGTTTCCTGCTGAGTCTTTGTTGGTAAACCCATGAGCTTAACTCCAAGGACTAGAGTTACTTTACAGCAGGAAGCCCTGAGAATTGAGATACTTCCTGCTAAGTGTCAGCCTGACTATGTGTGGGTTGGTGGGAATGGCCTTCCAGGTAGACAGTCCCCGGAGAGGCCGTGTGACTAGGTTTCTCTCATTGGCCAGGCTCCCACCTTCAGGGGGAGGGCCTCATGTTATCCTGGGTAAGCACACAGCTACCTGCAGAGCTCAGTGCTCCTCTGTGGGGCTGGGCTCCTCCTCCCCAGCCCTGCCTTGGGCAGGACCCGAGCTTCTAGCATATCCCGATGGCCAGGAGAGAGACCAAGCCGGTTGGGCACAGCGTGCTGACCATGAAGGTATGGCAGCACTCTGGTAGAATTGGGGGGTGACAAACTGGATCCCTGTGACAGGATGTCCATGACGAAGGCAGAGCAGCACTGGCACCATTAACCAGAGACGCCTCCCTGACTACTGCCACTCCCCCACAGTGGGACAGAGTTGACACTGGGGGGTGGGAGAAGAACTTTTGCTCAGCTGTGCTCACAGCCAGCTGCCAGTTTCAGTGGAGGATGGTGCCCCTTCCCTTTTCTGTGGATGGGGACATTTGCATTCTTGGGTACAGCCTGTTCAGTTTCTGCTTTCGACTGGGCCTCCAGCTACATTGGCCTCCACCCTATGTATGAAGGAAAACCAGTTCCCGTGGGTGGGGTACTACTGGTTTCTCCAGGCAGCTGTAAGAGCCCTGGGGAAAACCCCAGCTGAGAGAGCATTAGAATCACTCAGCCAGCCCTGGCCAGGTGCAAGGGCCAGCCCCCCTGAGGCCCTATTGTCCTTAGAGAAGAGGCGATGGATGGGTTCCTAAAGTCCCATTCAAGGTGATCTGGGTCACACACAACCCTGTCCTCCCACTGTGTGCTGCCAAGCACTTAGTGGGGCAGATGGTGCAACTTCCTGCCCAGCTGCCAAGCCCAAGCTCCCCGGGAAGCAGGCACTCTGGTGGAGGCTTTCCAGTGCACCCACCTCGGAACACCTCTAATGGAGTTTTGATTTCCAAGAGTGTGTTGTTATGGAGACGTACTTAGGGGGATGCACAGAACAGGTCACTGCCAGAGAAGAGAAAATATGTGTTATTGTGGGGTCCAAGACAAGGTTTGGGTCTGAGAGCCTTCTAGAAAACCAGGCTATCACCATGGGTACGTGGACTTGATCTCATGACTTCACAGAAGGGCTGATGGAAGGAGGAAGGGGTGTCTTTGGTCTTTAGCCTATTGTAGGGTGCACTTGCTTTCTCTTTTATGTCCGTTCATCCATCAGGCTACTCCTGATTGTTAAGGTCAATGAGAATGCATTCAGGAGACCTGGCCAACCCTCCTGACTCTCCTCCCTTAATGGAGACTCAGCTTTTCATGGGGTAGGAGTAGTTGTTTTGGATGACAATTTCCAAACACCAGCTATAGTCCAGGTAGGTCTGGGTGGAAACAGACAACTCCAGGATATGGCTGGAGGCATGGCACATTATCTTCTAGATTTTAAAAGAAGTTAGGAAGATATGACAAGCCTGGTGTCTGAGGAGATGGCCCCTCTCCTGCAGGCTCAGCTCTCAATCCCATCTTTTAGTCAGGGTTTCTATTCCTGCACAAACATCATGACCAAGAAGCAAGTTGGGGAGGAAAGGGTTTATTCAGCTTACATTTCCACATTGCTGTTGATCACCAAGGAAGTCAGGACTGGAACTCAAGCAGGTCAGGAAGCAGGAGCTGATGCAGAGGCCATGGAGGGACGTTCCTTACTGGCTTGCTTCCCCTGCCTTGCTCAGCCTGCTCTCTTATAGAACCAAGACTATCAGCCCAGGGCTGGCACCACCCACCATGGGCCCTCCTCCCTTGATCACTAATTGAGAAAATGTCCCACAGCTGGATCTCATGGAGGCATTTCCTCAACTGAAGCTCCTGTCTCTGTGGTAACTGTAGCCTGTGTCAAGTTGACACACAAGACCAGCCAGTACACCAGCTAAGGACAGATGGTGCCACCTCCACTACCTGGGGTGACATCATAAGTCTCAGCAGCTCTTGGGTCTCAAGGATCAGCAAGGAGCTGATCCTGCTCATGGAAGGAGGTAACAGGAGGCTGAGAGGAGGTTGGAACCAGGTGTCCTGGAGCTACAGCACTGGCTTTTCTTCCCTCACTTGTGAGAGTGGAGAGTGAATGTGTAAATGTGACCTGTGCCCACCATGGAGCAGAAATGGCCTAGAGATCCCCAGGAAAGGAGAGTTGGGAAGACAGGCAGGGCCAGAACCTTGATGGGGGTAACATTGCTATAAGTGGGGTGGGAAGGAAGAGGGGTAAAAGGGGGAGAGAAGAAGGGAGGTTAAAGGGGAGGGAGAGAAAGGATTAACATGGGACAAGCTTACTCAAGACTCAGGAAAGGGAGAGAAGGAAGAGAGAGATGGGGGGGGGGGAGTATCCCTGGTTGCTATGGTAGTAGCCCTTGGTCACTGATCCAGAAGGTGAAGACACAGGGCATCTTTGGGCAGGAGAAAGGGGGTAGGTGAAGGTCACCATGGAGAAGGGCATGACTCCAAACCACTTGGATGGATAGATCCTACAGGTCAGAAGCTCTGAAGAGTATGGGTTCCTCGTGGCAGGCAGAGTCAAGATGTGCCTGGATCCTGGGGCCACATGAGACCCACTTGGCCCCGTCTACCTCCTGGCTCTTCGTGCCCTATCACTTCCTTGACCCTAACTGTCCTCCTTGCCCTGTCATACACACCTGCTCCATCCCAGGGCTCCCTCTGTCCACTTGTCACCTCCAGGGGTCCTCCTGACCATAGCTATAATGCTTCTGGTTCTGCCAGTCACTCACTGTCACCCTCTCCTGGACTCTGCAGCAGCTTACCTGAGCTCTCTCTTTAGGACCCTGGGGCCAGGTACAGTTCTCCTGCCACCAACTGGGTTAGGTAGATAGATGGTGTTCTAGTTTCTTTTCTGTTGCTGAAATTGAGAGAGAGAGAGAGAGAGAGAGAGAGAGAGAGAGAGAGAGAGAAGCAAAGGAAGAAACAAAGAAGGAAAGAAAGAAAGAAAGAAAGAAAGAAAGAAAGAAAGAAAGAAAGAAAGAAAGAAAAAGAGAGACAAGAAAAAAGCCACCCTGACAAAAGCAACTTAGGGGAGGAAGGTCACAGTTCCAGGATTTGGTCCATCACAGCAGGGAATTCAAGACAGCAGGACCTGGAAGCAGCTATCAAGGGCAGAGAATGCATACCTCCATCTGACTCACTTTCTCTTGTTTTATATAGTCCAGGACACAAACCCAGGGAATAGTGCCACCCACTTTTAGGCTCAATTAATGTAATCAAGACATGCCCTTATAGACATGCCCCCAGGTCAACCCGATCTAGACAGCCCTCTACTGAGACTCTCTTCCTAAATTACTCTAGACTGTAACACATTGATAGTTATCGCTAATCGTCACATTGGGATGGGCGGATGAATGAATGAATGAATGAATGAATGAGTACATCAGCCTCAGCATAAACAATGGCCATTAGAAGAATCCCATGAGCCCCACCGCAGTTGCAGAGATACTGGCTCTAGGAGCCTATCAGTGACCTAGGAGTGATCCTGCCCTCAGGAGTATGGTAGACATTTCAGAAGCAAACAACTCACTAACCTTTCTCAGGACCCACTCATCACTCACACTCAAAAGAGAGAGTGGAGAGCTATTGGCTCTGCCCTGGGTGGGGGGTTCCCAAGACTGCCCACCCACAGCCTGGCTCTGAGGACTGAGCTCACTGAGAGTGTGGACCAGGTCCAGCCAGCTGGACCCACAGGCAACCACAAACCAGTACTACCAATAGCTATAGCAACTGGTGGCCCGCCGTACCAATGGCTCTGAGGGTGACAAGAGAAAGCAGCTTCAGGCTCAGCCTTGTACAAGGAACACTATCCTGTCATTGCTAACATGACACCCTAGATGCTCCCCCAAGAGAACACAGCAGGGCCTATGATTATATACCTGCCTCCTGTTTGCATCCACATGAAAGACCTGGGCAACCCAGGGACACGGGTAGCCAGAAAGAAAGGACTACTTGATTTCTTCAGCACTTGGGAGGCAGGTGCTTCATGATTGGCTAAAAGCCCATAGCAAGACATCAGGGCCTCAGGGGCCCTGAGATGGCTTGGTTTGTACATTTGTGGAGCTGGGGCTTCTGTTAGTTCTAGCATTCCTTCACGTTGGCCTGTACTTAGATTGTCCAGGCCTGGCAGTGCTCACGGCTCTCTAACAGACCCAGCCGCTGAATTGCACCACATCTTCTCAGTGCCAAGGTCTTATCTTTTCTCATTCTTCCCGAAGAGTCCTGTGAAAAAAATGTGGTCTTGTCAAAGCAGCTCTTACTTTCTCTGAATCTGCCTTTTAAGCTGCTAGAAAGCCAGCATCCCCTCCTCCCTGATGGAGTCTTCCAGGGAGGCCTCACTCACATGCTCCCTTGCCTTTTCTCCCTTGCTCTGTGGCAGGGCTCTTGGGTCTGCACCACGACTGGCCAGCTGACAGCCATCTCCCTGACCTGGGTGATGCTAGAGCTCTGCCTAGCTCTATCCAGCTCTGTCCAGCTCTGCCCAGCTCTGCCCATGCCCACGCACCCTCACCTAGATGGAATCATAGAATCTGGCCATGTTTCTTCTCCCGAGGTCAGCTTCACTGGGATGCTGAGGATTCAAGCCACTGTTGCTTGGCCTCCCTCCTTTTCAAGGCTTCTGCCTCTTCCTGTTCCTGCCTCAGGCGCCCAGTTACATACTGGGAGCACTGCTCAGACCCCTGGCTTCCACTTCCTCACAGTCTAAGTCACTGCATCAGGTAAGTCCTCTACTAGGTTCTGTACCTGCTCCAGGTTGGCTGTATGACTGAGAGCAGATCTCCAGGTTTTGTTTCAAAACACACACCATGTATATTTGACCCACCTCCAATCATGAAATTGAATGAATTGAAAAGGTTGAGCAAATCTCAGGGACTATGGCCTTTCGTTTCCTGAGCCGCTCCAAGTGGCCCTGGGCTGGTCATTCTGGAAATGCTAGTGCTGACGAATAGCAAGCAGTATGACAACTCTCACCATTGACCTTTGCACCCCCAAACAAGATGGAACCTCATCGAGAGAGTTGCTATCTAAACTCTCCACCTGGGGCTGCCTGGGGAGCTCAGGGGTCCTGGGGTTCCCCATCCATGGGACAGGACATAGCATGTAGTATGTGAGGAAGAAGCAGAGCTATGGGCACCATGCCAGATGCACAAATTATACACATACCCCACATACTCCCAAGCATATCCCTAGCACACTCTGATGAACATTGTCAGGGACATGACCCGGCCCAGACATACTTGTATATATGTTACACACACACACACCCCGCACACTTAAATGCATATACATATGTTTACATATGTACATATGTTTACATATTCACACCAAGTTCCACATCCCCCACTGATTTACTCACAACTGTGTTATAGCACCTTTTATACACGCTAATACATACAGACTCATACATACACACACTCCTATATACCGTATAAACACAGCATCACATATATCCCTCATGCCATAGGCATACTACATGCACAGGTACATGTTTGCATATGTATGCAAGCACACACTCACGCACGCACGCACGCACACACACACACACACATGCACGTACCCTGGACAGAGCCAGTCACTGCCTGGAGTTGTCAGTGGGTTGATTCTCAGGGACTATGGCTGGCAGCTGCAGGCTGCTATAAGCACAAGACAGGTTGGGGTAGGCCAGGCATACTATAGACATACTGGCCAAGCCACTCTCCAGTCCCTGCCAAAGCTGTGACTTCTGGTGCCAAGGGAGTGGGCCTTTACAGCTGGCCTAAAAGTGTGATGTCCAGAACTATTCATGGCCACTGAGCCAGGGGAACAGCTATGTGGCCACACCACATTCTTCCTGACGGGCCTGTCTGGGACTGCCTGTTCAGCACCTTCCTTGCCCTGCGGGGCCAGGTGCAGAACTCAATAAACACAGCCAAAGCCCTGGGCAGTAGAAGCTATGCATAAGCAAGTCTGTAGAGTGCTGGGATCTACGTAGGCAGCCCCTTACTAGAGCAAGGAATGCAAGACTTTCTTATGGAGACCAGTCTGACCTTCCCAGGACACTCCAGGGAGCCCAAATCAGAGCCCAGGGTCCTTACCCAGGCTAGCCTGAGCTAGTTAGGGAAGCCCTTGGAAACAACCAGATGGAGAGGCTATGATTCATCTGTGTTCGTCAGAGGAGAAACCGTGGCATGGGGCAACAGAAACACAGATCCTAAGCCTTTGCATTGGCCAATGTCACGGGTGCCCCTTCTAACTCAGACAGCTGAGTGAGGCCCTCATCAGCACATGTCCCCTTGGACCGAAGCTCTTGGAGCACCTCAGCTCCAGGGAAAACTAGAGTCCTGTTCCCCGAGTCTTGAAAGCTCCCAAGCACCTAGCTTTGGAATTTGCCCTGTCACTGCCTCCCTGAGAGCTCAGAGGCCATGGGAAAGCGGGGGTTTGAGGGTGCTCACTCAACAGCCTGTCCTAGTGGCCCTGCCTTGCTGCAGCAGAGTGTGCCTGGCCAGGTCCTCCGTCCAGGGAACAAAGCACACAGGCACACAGCTAAGCCCCAGCCCCAGGGGCCTAGCAACACAGTGATGGGGAGGAGAGTTACAAGCTGGTGACATTGTGATATAAGTGCTAACTGAGCCTCATTTGGCTTTGCTGTATCACTCATGTAATCCATCCCCCATGCCCACCCCCAATGCACATTCGCACGTGTGCACGCGCGCGCGCGCGCACACACACACACACACACACACTCCCATCAGCTTGTTTACTCCAGATGGAGGTGTCTCAGGTAAGGAGCCATCTGCAGTATAAGAAGCCCTGGGGACTTTTCCATAAGTCCCATCATTTCTGGCTCCGAGTAACACCCTGTTCACATCTTTAGGGGACCAAGCTACTCTGTGAGCCAGGTGTCTGCTCCGCAGGCTCACCTTTTACATCTCCACAGAGTCAGCAAATGTCATTGACACTACAATTCTGAGATGACTTCCGGGCTAGAGAATGGGCATCTTGGAAGCAGCTCTCCTCTGTCCCCAACCCACCTACGCTGGGTCCCAGACTCTAAGTGGGGGTCCGTTCAACCACAGGGCCGAGCGAGCACCTCGCTTGCCTCTCCCAGTGTCTGCCAGGCGATGGTTGCCAGGCTAAAAAAAGCAGCATTGTTCAGTGGCGTGGCTTTGACGTCTCTGCCTGCCGGCTCGTTCCAGAAGACAAGTCCACACAGGCTTCACTTCTCACTCAGTCCCCAGGCGCACACCCACATTCAGGGGGGCCTGTACACCCTCAGGCAGTCACGTAAGGAGACAGAGTCACTGCTGAGTCTGCCTGGGAAGTCCAGGGCCAGATCCCCAGGGGCCCCGAGGAATGCTCCCTCTGAGGAGAAGTGTCGGGGACAGCTTCCTGTGGGACTAATGCTACCACCTCCCTTTCGGGGGCAGGCAGGCCTCTGCACTGGAATGTGGAGAACGAGGGTGGTTTCTATGTAGAAATAGTATGGGGGAGGGTACAAGTGACGCTGGATACGTGCAAAGGCTCAGGGGATCCGGCTAAGAGGTTGTCCTGGGGTCACTTGGCGGGCTACACCCTCCTTTGGGCAAAGCTCCCTCCAGAGGGTTTACACCCAGCCTCCCATGTCCTCCTGAGGGCCAGCTCCTCCATTCTTGTCCTTATTGCTTACGGCATCCTGGGGACACCACAGCCAGAAGAGTCTGGTTCTGAGCAGCATCGGGAGGACAGGAAGGACACCGCCCACTTAGGGTACCAACAGGTGGACTATCAGTGTGCCCCCAGAGTATTTATGCAAATCTGTTTCCTATCCTAGCAGGAAGGAGGGTGGGGGAGGGGCATCGACATGTTGGACACATCACTCACGCCTGAGGTGGCTTGGGAGCTTTAAAGAGCTGGATCAAATCCAGTAGGTTTAGGACAGTGTCCACAGGTCAAGGGCCAACTGGTCAACAGGATGTGGAAAGCAAAGAAGACAGCCCTACGAGGGGACACTGTGGGAGCCACCAGGAGCATGAGATTTACCGTATGGCTACAGAGGACTGAGGTCCATCCAGGGAGCCCCCCATTGCAAAGATGCAACTAAGGCTGGACCTCATCCTGAGCTTCTACTAGCCTGAGTGGCTGCTGGGGACAAACAAAGCCTCTTAAGGATCATTGCATGTGACAGAAAGTGTTCACAGGTATCAATCACTCCCCGCCCACAACAGCTGCCACTCAAACACTCTGGAAGACCCTTGTCCATCCAGGAGAATGGAGTCACCCCTTCCTCTCCCCAGAGCCTCCCAAATGCCCTGCCAGGGTGAACTTTATCTGACCCTTTTGGCCAAGGGGACTGGATTGTCACATCTGTACTGGGTGGAGCATGAGCGGCTACCCTGCACCTGGAGAAGATGAGTCACTGTCACAGAGGAAATTGTGCCCTTCCCATTTTTCCTGCACAAGACCTAGCCAGTCAGGAGTTCAGAGTAGAGAAGGAAGGGGGCGGGGACTCACAAGCTCCTACCTGTGACTGAGGGGCTGTGGACCACCACTGATGACCACTGGGGAAGGGAGAGTCACTTTTCTTCAGGAGTGTGGCCCTTTTTAGTTCAACCTCTCTGCATGGGCTGCTAGTCCCACATTCAATCTTACAGGTGGAGCACTAAGTGAATTAGGTGAGTGTCTTAGGATTCCTGTTGCTGTGCTGAAACACCATAATCAAACTTTGGGGAGGAAAGGGGTTATTTCAGCTTACACTTCCATATTGCTTTTCATCATTGGAGGAAGTCACGACAGGAAGCAGGAGCTGATGCTGAGGCCATGGAAGGATGCTGCTTACTGGCTTGCTCCCCATGGTTTGCTCAGCCTGCTTTCTTATAAATTTAGGACCATCAGCTCAGGGATGGCCCCACCCACAATGGGCTGGGCCCACCCCCATCCATCACTAAGAAAATGCCCTACAGCTGGATCTTATGGGAGTATTTCTCAATTGAGATTACCTGCTTTCAGATGACTCTAGCTGGGTCAAGTTGACATAAGACCAGCCATGACAGTTGAGTTATAGAAGAAAAGAGAGAAAAGAAAGTTGAAGGTGTAGGAGCGGATCTGGAGGGGTGAACTTAGGGATGAATAGGATCAAAGCACACGGTGTTCGTGTGTACAATACCCAAAGAATTAACAAAAACATATTTTAATTATTCATTTCAAAATTGATATTTAAAAAAAAAAAAACAGAGAAAAGGGCTGGGCGTGGTGGTGCACGCCTTTAATCCCAGCACTTGGGAGGCAGAGGCAGGCGAATTTCTGAGTTCGAGGCCAGCCTGGTCTACAGATGAGTTCCAGGACAGCCAGGGCTACACAGAGAAACACTGTCTCGAAAAACAAAAACAGCAGCAGCAACAACAACAAAAACAGAGAAAAGGGGTGAAAGGGAAGAGGCTGCCAGTGAATTCCAGGTAGTGGGCACCCAGAGGTCCCAGGGGTTAGTTAATGAAGTAGGAGAGACACAATGAGGCACACCGGTTTAGATGTTGTGTCATTATCCTGCATCTGGCTGTGACTGCCCTCTTCCCCATTCCAATCATGTGAAAACAAAAACCTTACATTATATCTACATTGTTTAACTTTTCATTTTTTCTTCTATTTTTTTCCCTATAGCCCTGGGGTTCAGACTCAAGGCCTCATTCAAGCACTGAGCCACAACTGTGTGCTGTGAGCATTTGAACATGCAGAGACCCATGCCCATTTGTGTGCATTTAAAGGATACCGTAAAAAGTCTGGTAGTTTGATTATGATTGACTTAAGGAGGGGCTCTATTAGAAGGTGTGGCCTTGTCAGAGTGGGTGTGGCCTTGTTGGAGTGGGTGTGGCCTTGTTGGAGAAAGTGTGTCACTGTGGGTGTGGGTAATAAATGAGACCCTTCTCCTAACCATGTGGGAGCCAGTCTTCTAGCAGCCTTCAGATGAAGAGGTAGAACTCTAAACTCCTCCTGCACCATGTCTGCCTGAACCCTGTCATGCTCCCACCTTGATGATAATGGACTGAACCTCTGTACCTGTAAGCTAGCCTCAATTAAATGTTGTCTTATAAGAGTTGCTTTGAGCCGGGCGTGGTGGCGCACGCCTTTAATCCCAGCACTTGGGAGGCAGAGGCAGGCGGATTTCTGAGTTCGAGGCCAGCCTGGTCTACAAAGTGAGCTCCAGGACAGCCAGAGCTATAAAGAGAAACCCTGTCTCGAAAAACCAAAAAAAAAAAAAAAAAAAAAAGAGTTGCTTTGGCCATGGCGTCTGTTCACAGCAATAGAAACCTAAGACAGATATCTGCCTCTATTGTTTTCAATCTTACTGCCTCCAGCCAGGGTTTCTTGCCAAACTAGCAGCTCACCGTTTTGTCTAAGCTTTCTGGTTAGTGTGATGGGATCTGCCTGTCTCCGTGCTCCCTGAGCACTGGGGTTACGGGCATATACAACCAAGACCAACTTCTTATTTGGGTGTTGGGGATTTGAACTCAGTCCTCATGATCTCAAAGCAAGTATGCCTACCTACTGAGCAACCTCTCCAGGCCCTTTCTCTGATAGGCTAGACTACTATCGGCTGGCCTTGCTGGTAGCCTTTGGTGGACCAGGGCTGAATCACCTATTGTCCATGTCCTAGTTAGATTTCCATTGCTGTGGTGAAACACTATGGCCAAAAGCAACTCAGGGAGGAAAGAGTTTTTTCCAGCTTGTAATTCTCAGGTCTCACTCCACCATGGAGGGAAGCCAGAGCAGGAACTCAAGCAGGAACCTGGAGGCAGGAACTGAAGCAGAGATTCTGTATGGAGGGTGCTGCTTGCTGACTTGCTCTCCATGGCTTGCTCAGCAGTATTCTGGGGGTTGCCACATCAATCATTAATCAAGACGATACCTCACAGACTTGCCTACAGGCCAATATCATGGAGGCATGTGGCTAGGCTTGTGTCTGGTTGACAAAAAACAAAACAAAACAAAACAAAACAAAACAAAACAAAACAAAACAAAACAAAACATGCCAGCACTGTCTAAGGCATGTGCGCCAACACTGCTTTCAGGCCTAGCATCTATGGATACATCCAAAGCCACCACCACCTGACTGAGATGGCTTGACACAAAGCTGTTGTCACTTGAGTGTGAGCCCGTGGAAGGTGCCTCTCAGAGACTTCTCCAGAGAGGTGTACTTGATGGAACATAATACTGTAAATAGACTGTAATAAACAGACTGTCTATGGTGTCCTGGAGGCGTCTTAAGGAGTAGGCATGGCTTCTCTGAGGCAGGGAGCCATCAGCCAGGGCAGCTGCATTCTCGGGCTTCTGGGGTTGCCGTGGTCAGAGGCTCCATCTACCAGGACACTGGCTTGGTCCATGGACTCCATAGGACTATTTTGTTTTTTAAAGGGGTGAGATTCAGTTCATGAATTTACTCAGTTTTTCTTGTATCTCCAAATCTATTATCATTATAACAATGCATGCATGTATTCATCCCAACATACACACATACACACATATTTGCACACATACACAAACATACACACACATACATACACACACACATATACACACATACGCATATACATACACATACACACATATACACATACACACACACACACATATATACATACACACTCTTTTTTTTTAAGATTTATTTATTTATTTATTATTATATATGAGTACACTGTAGCTGTCTTCAGAAGCTCCAGAAGAGGGCATCAGATCTCGTTACAGATGGTTGTGAGCCACCATGTGGCTGCTGGGATTTGAACTCAGGATCTCTGGAAGAGCAGTCAGTGCTCTTAACCGCTGAGCCATCTCTCCAGCCCCACATACACACTCTTACACACATATATATACACCACAGAAATGCGCACACGCGCACACACACACACACACACACACACACAGAAAGCAATGCCTTAAGGCCTGAGCAGAGATGGTGGCTTCAGGCCTCAGGCAGCCTGAGCTTTGTCAAAGAGGTTCAGTCGGCTAGAAAGAGTAGAGAAGGGATGGGGTGGGTGTTCTGCCTAAACCCATGCTCAGCATGGCGTCTCTGGCTTGATAAAAACAAGTGATGCCAGACAGGACTTGCCTCCTTGCCCAGCTGGGAATGCTGCTGCCTCCACCAAGCCTGCTCTTGAGGAAACATGGGAAAGAGGAGGAAAACCACTGTCCAAGGGCTGCAATCAGACAAGTTGATTTAACTGGCCCTGCCACTGCCAAGTCTGGCCAAGTAGAGGCTGTGCTGGGTTAGAGAGTTCTTATGGGAGCAAGGGGATACGCAAGTGTATGCAAATGAATGTGTGAGTGTGTGCTGGGGTAGATACATGCATCAGAGTGTGTGCTTGTGTGCCTCTGTGTGTGTGCCCACATGTGTGCTAGGGTGGATATATACGTCACTCTGTGTGTGTGTGTGCATGCTCAGAGAGATATATGCATCACTGTATATGTGCATGTGTTAAGGGTGGATTCGCACATCACTCTGTGTGTGTGCATGCATACATCACAGTGCATGTGCTTGTGTACCTGTGAGCTTCTCACTTAACCTAAAGGTTTCCACAGCTCTCTGACACAGCAACCTGGCGCCCAAAGACAACCAGCTGGAATAATAAGGGATCAAGCACCTGCCATACTGTCTCTGCCTCAGGCATTTCTTGTCCCTTTCCTGGGGAATTTCAATCCTCAATGTCCTCCACAGAGAGACTGAGTCCCCCTAGTCACCACACCAGGCTACCAAAGCTCCTTAGGAATGACAAGGTCAGTGCCAGCCTGACCCCCACACAGCACACCTCACAAAGGGGAACTGGCTGTCCTTTCAAAGGAAGAGTGATGGTGCCCAGGGAAAGAGAGAACCCTGTGTAACCCCTGGCCAAGATGCCTCTACCACATCTGGCCCTGGGGCCTTCCTGGAGCAGAGATGCAGGGCAGAAATCCATACTCAGGGCTTCTGGCCTTCTGCATCTTTCCATGAAGCCCTTCAGCCAGAGGTCAGCACTATGCTCCCAAGAGTAGCCGAGAAGCATGAAACAGGAGCCATGCTCTGAACACAGAGCCCAGCCCCTGACGACCCAGCCTTCTTGGAGCAATCTGTTGGCAGAAATCACAATCAAGGCTGAAACAGAGGGTGGCAAGGGTTTGGGATGGTTAAGGTTAATTTGTAAGATGGACCTCTGGAAGAGCCTGTGCGGGGATTATCTTGACTGCCTTGGCTGGTGTAGGAAGACCACCCATTGTGGGTGGCACCATGTCCTTGCTGGATCCATTATGTAAATGAAGAAGGGAGTTGGGCAGCAGCAAGCATTGCTCTCTGCTTCCTGACTGTGGTTAGGATGGGAAGACACACTCCACCACCCTGGGCTCCCTGCCACGGTGGACTTGACCTGTAGCTGGAGTAAGCCCTTTCTCCTTTAAGTTGCTTTTGCCAGAGGACTTTATCATAGCAACATTTAAAAAAAAAAAAAATTAAGGACTAAAGAAAGGTCCAGAGCCCAGCTGCCCAAGGTGACCTAGTGCCTTGGCTATGCAAAGCTATAGTGGCTGCCTTGCTAATGTTTCACACTCTGGAATAGCAGGGTGAGTGTTTAGAGCACAGGCAGGCAGAGTGAGTTATCTCCATCTGCTGGGAATCTGTGTGGACCAACTGGTGTGGCTTCTCCACAGTTCACAAGGAAGAAGTATCTGCCTGTGGGCCAGCATGGAAGGTAGTACCATCCAGGAACCCTTGGAGGCTGCGGCAGGGAGACAGCAAGTTCTGGGCCATCCTGGATCACAAAGTAAGACACTGGAGCAAGAGAGAGACAGAGAGACAGTAGATAGAAAGAGACAGGCAGAGAAGAGAAAGGAGAGACAGAGACATGACACAGACAGACAGGCAGACAGACAGACAGACAGACAGACAGACAGACACAGAAAGAGACAGAGAGCATTGTGGTCCTATCCCTGCACCTTTTGCAGCCTGATCCTCTTTGTAGTTGGTCAGGAAGGTTAGTGGGTAGCGCAGGTAGAGCAGAGCCAGCATTCATCTGCAGAAGAACATCAGGATTGCTTTCAGCTTTGGGGTGGTCGTGGACAAAGCTACTCTGAACAGCTGTGACAGGCTCTGTATGAACACGGGTCTTCATAGTCCTGGGACAAATGTCCAGAAATGAACACAGTTGGTCGTATGATGATGGACATTTGGTTTCCTAGGAAAACACCAAACCCCATGCAGGGTGGCTGCACCGTTTGACAGCAGCTAGAACGGCCTGGCTTCTGGTGTCATTTTTTACAGTGAGGGCCCACGCACAGTGTGAGATTCCCCCCCCCCCCCCGGAGTGGCTAAATGCTGTTCCTTACTTGTAGCTCTAGGTCTGTCTGGCAAAATGCCTGCTTGTGCCCTTTGCCTAAGTTCCCACCGCCTTGTTTGGTTTTGACCCTTGAGTGGTGAGAGTTCTCTGTGTACCGTAAGCACCAGTCCTTTGCCGGATGTGTGGTCTGCAAACATTTTCTCCCAGTCTGTAGCACGTCTTTTTAGCCCTTGCGCAAGATGCTTCCCAGAGCACAAGCGTCCCGTTTTGACGCCGTCTAGTGTGTCTGCCTTTACTTTGGTGGCTTCTGGTGTTATTCCTGAAACCTCTTCCCCTAACCTTGGAGCCTGAAGAGTTTCTATTTTCCTACATGTTTTGTAGTTTGGGGGTGGGTGGGGGGTAGGGGGTTGCAGTTAACCTGTGACCCCATGGTGAATTTGTCTCAGTAGCAGCTTTGAAAGGCTCAGGCCAAGGGCCATTTTTTTTTCCAACCTCGACTTTGCTCCAGCAACTCTCTTCCACTGAGTAACTTTTTGTCCTTTTGTCAGAAGTCAGCTGGGCACAGGTCGGGGCCTCTGCTTCTCTAATAAGGCCACACTGTCATGAAGATCGTGCCTTTACCGTCGTAAGCTGTGATGTGTAGAAAGCCTCTTGCTCCTGAGCCCCGTGAGTGGAAACTTACACCTGCTCCTATGTGGGAAATTAGGAACGTTCTGGTAGCCGGTGCCTCTTGAACAGCCGCCAGTTAGTAGGCATGTGGATGCTGAGCCTGCACACAGGCGATGCCAGTCGAATGGTAAATGCACGTCTTCTTTTTACCCCAGAGAGACAGATTGCTGGAAGGAGGAGAGGAAAGAATGTTTTGCATACACCATCGGGCTGAAGCCAGGGCTCCACCGAGGCTGCTAGACTCCACAAAAGCTTTGTTCGCCTTTGCTCTTGGCTCCGGTGCCGGTACTGCCTTGCCTGGGCCCCAGACTTTATTTACACACCTTGGACAAGCAAAACTGTAGTGAATGCTAGGAACAGAGTTTCCTGAGCTTTGGGGATAGGGGTCCACCTCTGAGGTTCAGAGGCAGGGAGGGAGCCATCTTTGATGTGTCTGGGTGACAGGGTAGCTCAGCAGGAAGTTCAGAAGGACTAAATCATGTTGTTGATGTCCATGACTCCTACTGAGCCACACGGCTTTGAAACATGGCTGAGATGGTCGCAGCTGCTGTTCTGAGCTGGGAAACCATCTATCATGGAATCACTCCTCCCCACGCAGGTGAGGTGGGACCAGCTGGGACCAAGGCACCCCAAAGTAGAATCTCCAAGGAGTCATTGACTCTGATACCCTCGCTGTACCTCCAGACAGTCCATCTGACTGACTGAGCGGGAGCCAGCTGATGGTCTCCATTGAGAGCCAAGGGAGGGTTTCCCAGGAAGAGAAAGATGAACAGACAAAGGGTAGCTGGAGAGGCAGATGGTCAACATGAATTCTAAATGGGAAAGAGCAGAATCAAAGCCTTGGGACTAGAACTCCTGTCAGGCTCTAGGGCAGTTCTTTACACAGCATGATGGATTCCTTGGGTCCTGGGAGCCACAAGTCCAAAGTCAGAGTGTTGGTTGGCCATGCTCTTCTGAAGGCTCTGGAAGAAAGTCCTTCATGTCTTTTCTAGATTCCAGTAGCCTTGGGCATCCCTTGCCTATGGCCATATTGCTCCTCCTCCTCTTCTTCCTCCTCCTCCTCTTCTTCTTTCTCCTCCTCCTCTTCTTCCTCCTCTCTTCCTCCTCCTCTCCTCCCTCCTCCTCCTCCTCCTCCTCCAAGAAATGGCTCCCTACTGTTTCTTTCTGTCATCCCTGTCTGCCCCTCTCTTAAAAGAACACAAATGATGACCTCCAGGCCCATCTAGCTAATTCAGGATGAGGGCTTGACTAAAGAACCTTCCCTTAGTCCCATCTGTCAGCACAATAAAAGAAAACATCCTGAGATGTCCTAAATTTAATTTAAAAGCCAGGCGGGTGAGGCTAGAGGGGGAGAGAAGGAAATGGGTACGTTAACAGCTGCAGGCTGACCCAACAAAGACTACTTATGTTGCAACCCTGACTGAAATCCCATCACAGAGGGCCACAGTGCCCCCAATCCTCTTTACATAGAAACTCCATGAGCATTCACACCAGCTGGCCCACAAGCCACAGGTCTAGCCTCTACCCCAAAACTCTCTGTGAATCCCACCTCTTACCAGTGGCTAGCAAAGGGGGCGGGGCTCTGAGGGGTCAGGTGACATTCCTAAACTGCCACCTCACCCTGCAGCTGGAAGCCTGCAGACACATGTCCCAGCTCCTCATCCTCGTCTGGCTGGCATCTAGATCTCTTTTCCTTCCCTAGATCCCTGCCTCTCAAGAGTCAAGATGGCGGGTGACCAGCTATGAAGCTCTTTCCATTCCTTGTAATAGTTAAATGCCAATTCACTGCTCTGCCATATAAAGTTATATTCACAGGTTCCCATGTTGAATCGTGGGTGGATCTTTATTTGTTTATTTATATCTCAAACACTGCCCTGCCCCCACATCCAGGTCACTCCTTCACAGAGTCCCTCCTTTCATCCCTCCTCCCCTACTCCTCTGTTGCCTCCACCCCTCCACTATGATACCTCAGAGTCTCCGAGGGTGAACGAATAGACCAGCAGGCTGAGACAGAGTCTTGCTGGACAGGATAGAAACCTTGATCAGCTCCTGGAGCAGCCTTCATCTTAGCTTGGAATGTTAGGTGACTTGGGAAGGAGGAGGTGGATGAAGGGAAGAGCCAGAGAGGTGAGCAAGGACCCACGCTTGCCAAGGACTCAGGTCATGTACAGCTTTGGGCTCATCACTGGGGCTGAAGGGGACACAGCTGTGATGCCTTTGGTCTGATTCCAAAAGCCACCAAGAAGTAACGTAGTTAATGAATTCAATCACGCTCTTTCAAATAACACACTTTGGTACTGCTGTAGTTTTATGATCCAAAAGTTAGTTTGTTGAGTGCCAATTCCCAAAGCCCTGTGTCAATCGTTGCAGGGTTTTTGTTGTTTTGGGTTTTGTTTTGTTTTTGAGATTCAAAAGGGATGTGTCCTTTTCAAGGGGCTTCTCTTCCAACCACTTTACTCATGGCAGGCACTGAAGGACCCCAGACACCCTAGGAGAATGACAATGATGTCCCTGCATACCACTGCCATGCATCCTGACAACTGAGAGAGGCCTGGAACCTCTCTACCTCCTGAGCCCCAAGGATCTTCCAGCACAAGAAGTATGTGGAGCCAGAACGTGGGAGCTCCAGAACCAAACATTTACCAGAAAAGACAGGGAGAGCCACGCCCTACCCATTCACAGATGAATGGGTTGATACTGCAAAGGGACCGTGGCCCTGGCGTGGGTTTGGGAGGCTGAACTGCCAAGGCTCCCAAAGCCACAGCAGTTCCCTACTGCCTTGCCCGGCCGTAGTACCAGTTCAGAAGCTCCTCCCCTTCTGCCTCCAAGTTGCTTCATTGTGAGGTGACGTTAGGCCTTGCCCTTTCGGAAATGGTTCTGCAAACATGACCTCCTTTTGCCTGGGGACTGCATCAGCCAAGCCCGTGGGGCAGACCAGCCCCTCCTCCCATCCACCTGCTGCCCCACCCCTGTCAGAACACCTCGATGGGACATCCAAGCTGAACTGTTTCTGGCTCCTGCAAGACGGAGACAGTCTCCTAGCAACTGAAGAGGACTTCCAGGAAGGAGGGGAGGCTGGGGGGGGGGGGCAGGGATACTAGCAGTGGTTACTGAGCGGACACCTCTGCCACTGACTCCCTCTTGACCCTGGCAAGACAGGACAGCAGTTATGAAGAGTGGTGGCATGTGTATGTGTGATACTTGGTAGCTCGGCTGGCTGGGTCCTTCTACGAGATCCGTAAAACCGGTTCCAGAGTTCCCCTCTGGGTTTGTTGCTGCTGATCAGGGGCCAGAGGACCAACCTGGTGTTGATACTCAGGGACAGATAGCTCCTTACTGTGGCCTGGAGACTCCTCTCATGGCTCATGTGAGTGGCTATTCCCATGCTTTCAGGAGGATCATGGGAAAGGGAAGCATTGGACAGGTCCATGTAGCCAACCTTCAAGTCCCACCAATCCCTAGAAAGGAGAATCTTCACAAGAAACCTTCTCCTTATCAAGGAAACAGTTGCCAGTGTACCCTGCCCCCATCTCCACGGCCTACCTCTTAGGGTTTCCATTGCTGTGAAGAGACACCATGACCAAGACAACTCTTGTTTTTTTTTTTTTTTTTTTTTTTGTTTTTGTTTGTTTGTTTGTTTTTTCGAGACAGGGTTTCTCTGTGTAGCCCTGGCTATCCTGGAACTCACTCTGTAGACCAGGCTGGCCTCGAACTCAGATATCCGCCTGCCTCTGCCTCCCGAGTGCTGGAATTATACTCTTATAAAGGACAACATTTAACTGGGGCTGGCTTACTGGGTCTGAGTTTCAGTCTGTTAGCATCATGGTGGGAAACTTGACAACAGTGTCCAGGCAGGCATGGCGTTGGAGGAGCTGAGAGTTCTACATCTTATTCCAAAGGCAAACAGGAGAAGACTGTCTCCCACATAGCTAGGAAGAGGGTCTCAAAGACCACCCCACTGTGATACACTTCCTCCAACAAGGCCACACCTCATAACAGTGCCACTCCCTGGGCCAAGCATATTCAAAGTACCACACTGCCCATTGAACCCTCTTCTCTCACAGTGTAGGTGGGGCCAAACTAGGCTCACATGGCTCTGGCTCCTGTACTGGATGAATTTTTCAGCCTGAAGCCATGGAAGGTGTCATGGTTACTCCTAGTTGTCAACTTGACTCTATCTGGAGTGAGCTACAATCCAGAATTGGAGGGCTCACCTGTGATCCAGATCTTGAGGCTGGAAGACACAAGTTTCTAACCTGGATCTTGGCATGGAGATCATGAGGCATAGTGGCCATGGAAAGCTTAGGCCCAGGCAAGGTAGTATATGCCTTTAATCCTGGGATTAAAGCAAGGAGATCTCTGGATTCAAGGTCAGCCTGGGACAAAGTAGTCCTAGATCCAGGTATGGTGGGCCAGACCTTCTGCTGGAGGCTTACATAAGGACATTGGAGGAAGGCAGACTCACTCTTCTTTACCCGCTTGCACTTACTTGCCAGCACATCTGTTGGAACCTACTTCTACAGAAGACCAGCTGAAACAACTAGTGTCGTGGGACTGAGCCACTATTAGATCCTTGGACTTCCCATTCACAGCTGCCTATTGTTGGGTTAGTTGGACTATAGACTGCAAGTCATTATAATAAATTCCCTTAATATAGAGAGACATTCCGTAAGTTCTGTTAACTCTAAAGATCCCTAATACAGAGAACGAGGATCCAAGAACAACCGCCGCAGACATCTAAAGCTCTTCATGAACCTTCAAAGCAGCCCCCCACCCAATAGCAATCCTTCCATTTGCGCTTGCTGCTCCCAAGCCCCCCACCAGGTGACCCCAGAAATCAGAGAATCTGAGCCTCAGACGCTAGACAGGCTCCCAAGGGCAATCACTTCCTCTGCACTGGCTAGGATTGTCTGAATGGCGTTTACCTGTGTAGTCTGAGACCTGGGATACAGCCTGCCTGCTCGGAATTCATGAAAGGAAGACGCCCCGGGGAGATGAGAGTGTGCTGTGGAAAGTCTCTGCTAGCCAGACTCTTGGATTCTTTCCGGTTCCAAAAGGCAAGGGTAGGTGGGAGCACAGTGGGGGTGGGGTGGGGGTTGGGAGAAGAGTCTGGGATGGGAACTGCCGAAAAGCACACCCCCCCCCCAGTTGCCTCTCACACAAGAGCACAGCAGGCAGCACCTTCTTTCCTCTGAGAAACAGAAAAATCCACCTGCAGTGATCTGAACTCATTTGGGAGACGGTGGCAAGGGCTAGCGAGCTGTGTTTTCTTCCTGGTTGTAAGCATCTGGTAGTACAGAGACAAAGCCACTTGCGTCATCCCTGCCCCTCCGTCCCCCAACCCCCTGAACCAGAACCAGACTGCTTCACAATAAAGTCTTTGCTGTGGTTTGAGCCTGGGTGCTGAAGGCTTGCGTCAGCCCCGTGGAGCTAGCTGGAGGGTAATAGGTCCTGGAAGAGGTGGAGGGCTTGGGTACCTGTCTTTGGAGTGGACTGTGAGATATGGTCTCTGTCTGTCTCTCTCATGCCTGACAATGAAATAAGCAACTTCCTTCATCATGCTCTCTGCCTATATGACATGCCACCATGAGCCCAAAACAGGGACCATCAGTCACGGACTGACCCCTCTACAACGTGGCCATTATAGCAACAGAAAAATAACAGGAGCCCTCATTAGCCTCTCTCTGAGCCCATTCATCCATAGATGCAGAGCTATCTGCCTCCACCAAGTGGACATTAGTCATCAGCCAGAGGTCAGGGAGCATGCTTGGTGTCTATGGATTTTCCACGACATGCTTACAGTGGCAGATATCTACTGGATATCTATGGTGGTTTGAATAAAAATGGACCCCATAGACTCATGCATTTAAATGCTTGGCCCATAAGCAGTGGCACTATTAGGGGATGTGGCCTTGTTGGAGGAAGTGTGTCACTGAGGTAGGCTTTGAGGTCTCAGCTGCTCAAGCCCCGTCCAGTGAGTTGCAATCTTTTCCTGCCGCCAACAGATCCTGATGTAGAACTCTCAGCTACCTCTCCGGCACCATGTCTGCCCGCAAGCCGCCATGCTTCCTGCCATGATGATAATAAACTAAACTTCTCAACCATAATCCAGCCCCAGTGAAATGTTTTCCTTTATAAGAGTTGCTGTGGTCACGTTGTCTCTTCACAGCAACAGAAACCCTAAGGCAGTACTTATTATGTATTCAACACTAGCATACGTGTTAGGGCTGCTGCATAGACCAAAACACCGCTGTCGTGTGCCTACAACCGTGCTTTGTATTCTACCATAGCCTACACAAGTCAGAACTAAGATCCATTTACAGTGAATTTGATGAGTGTACCACAAAAAGATCACAGCCCTTGGGTATCTTACATGGCTTTCTGAGCTGGAAATGTTTGCAACCTGCAGCCAACATTCTGGGGTCCCTGCCATCCTTTGGAACTGTCCAGGAAGAGGCTGAGGCTGGAGAGAATGAGCACGGGAGCCAGGGTTTGTTTCAGAGCCTCCTCTGTTAAATGGGGTGATGACCGGCCCCGTTCATTGCTTTGCGGGGAGCACAATGACTGAGCCCCTTTGCAAGGTGGGAAAGGGTAAGGAGCCATTGGAGTCCTGCCTTTCAGTTTCGCAATCAGAAGAAAAAGCAGAGGAGAAGGGACAGCCTCAGCTTTCACCCCCCGGGCCCAAAGCCTCCCTTTGCAACACCCACACTGACGTCAGGAAAGTCTTGTAGACCAGAACCGGCTGGGAGTGGCTCCAGGAAAAGGTAAAAGTGTGTAAAATGGCTTCATGGCTCAGCTAGGTCTTCACAAACAGGAAGCATCAGTGGGTACAGTCACCTGCCCACCTGCCCAGTATGAATTCGAGCTTCGTGTGCTGCCTGTGACGTGCTCCTTGCAGTTGGGTGGAATGGCTCCCATTTCGCCTGAGTGGTTTTTCATTAGCCATGGAGGTTAGCACTCATTTACAGGATACTGAATTGTTGCTGCCAGAGGACAGGCGAGCTTACGTTTCTACCAATCCACGAGCACACACAAGTTGGTTTGATATGTGCTCCAATCTGAAGACACCTGTTGATCCAAGTTGCTGGGTCGTTAGCATAGAGCTCGCTCACAGCGACAGCTCCGGAACTCTGCGGAAACGGGTTCCTCTAACAGGGTTCTCCGAGTCACGTGATTATGGATGCTCGGGGCACTAAACAACTACTGCATCCAGCCTGAAGTGCCAAATCACCACCAGAAAGCCCAGAAATGCTAATCACGTGACTCTAAATAGACTGGGGAAATATTTACATCATGAGCTAAGCAGGAATGTTTGGCTTCAGTAGGGAGTGAGTGTCAACCGCACCATTGGGTTCAAGCTTGTCACTCTGGGTTCACATGAAGCTGTGTGAGCACTGATTCGGAGTTACAGAAATACTTTAGCAAGCGGCAAATTCACAATCACCCGTGACGAGAACAGTGCGAGATCGGCATTCTGATGGCCTGGAACCCAAACCCACCGCTTTGCAGCCCTCACCGGACTCCCTGCTCTTGGCCTAGGTAGAAAAGCGGTGGTGGGGAAGATCCTGGAAGTTGCGCGCGCCAACTAGGCCACAGACCATCCTCTTCACCTCACCGCTCCGTGTTGCTGAAGGGGCTGCTATTGTTGTGTCTTGCTACCTTTGCTTTCCTGTGATGTGCCTAGAGCTGGTGCGTACCTTCAGCCCCATTCACAAGCCAGCGGGGCTAGGCTGTTTCTCCAACAGCACAGCTCAGCCGCTGCGACCCCTGTACTCCAGAGAGACAGATGAGGGCCCTGGGGTCGGCCAAGTTCTGTCGCTTATTACCCGCAGTGACCACCCACATCTCAGAGGCCTGCAGGAAATTGGGCAATATGTTCCTGGCACCCTCAAAGTACTGGATCCCCTTGCTTCAAACCAGGGTCTAGCCCAGGCTAGCCAGCATCCTAGCAAGATAGTGAGAGAGTTGGGGGAAAGGCCCTGTTGCTGCCTTGAACTCAGCGAGAAAGTATAGAAATTGATCCACCATAGCCCCAACCTGGCCAAAGGAGGGGGAGAATCTTGCTGTTGTTCTGTGAGCAGATTTCTCTGACCCAGTGTGAAGGGAACCATCTGTAATGGGATCCAATGTCCTCTTCTAGTGTGTCTGAAGACAGCTACAGTGTACTCACACACACAAGGCCTAATATCACTTTTTAAAAAAAGATTTATTTATTTATATATACATACATACATGCATACATACATACAGTGTTCTGCCTGTGTGTATGCCTGCCCACCGGAAGAAAATACCAAATTACATTATAGATGATTATGAGCCACCATATGGTTACTGGGAATTGAACTCAGGACCTCTGGAAGAGCAGCCATTGCTCTTAATCTCTGAGCCATCTCTCCAGCCTCCCCTGCCCACCCACCCCCCTGAAGAATTTTGACAGGTACAGAACAGGAGTGAGGAAGAAAATACGTCAGATGGGCTCCCAAGGCTACCAGATGACTATGCTAGGTGGTGTCAGTCTTTAAATAAAGTGGCCGAAGAAAGCCTTTTATGGTCACAGTTGGACTCAGAGCTTGGGGTAGCTCTTGCTCTTAATCAGGCAACCTCGGGCATCCTGGCTGACCCCAGAGTCCACGCCCTCCCAGCAGAGTTAATTATAACACATCTAGTAATCCCGAGGGTCGGCATCAAAGTCACGCAGCTGTCAACTGGAGCTCACAGTTAAGTGGGCCACAAACACCCTGACGATTCCGCTGACATCAACATCCCCATTCCACAGTTGGGAAGGAGGTGCTTCAGGCCGAGGCAGATTCCAGACCAGGGTGTCCAACTGTGTGGGCCTCATTCCAGCAGGGGCCCTTAAGGGGAGCTGGAGTGGCCGGCTCTGCAGGAAGGCCAAGGATGAGGCCTTAGAAGGTGATGCTGGGAACCTGAGCTCTCAGTGTCTGACTGCGACCAGTGGCCAGGCAGACAAGAGCAGTTTCCAGGGAAGCGCAACACCAAGAGAATTACGCACAGGGGAAAAGTGAGAAACTGCCCCTTTCCAGCCTGTGAGTTCAAGCAGTGGTGTGCCAGAGACACACAAGTGCTTCCTGAAGGATCAACCACATCTGTCAGGCTTACCTCAACAACACCGTGGCCTGTGGTGCTGAGTCTAGAAGCCAACTCCTGTGCTCTGCCTTGACTCCAGTACTCAGCCTCTATAGTGAGCCTCCATGAACCCCAGACAAGCGGTCCCCCAGATCTGCTTTCTCACTAAGGCCACCCCCATGCCCATACTGATATCTTTAGCCAGGCCACGATGCATGTGGAAGCCCACAGCACAGTTTGTAGCACTTGGGGGCCCACAAACTGAATCCCATTGACTCCAGGGGGCTCATGTCCTCTCTGTCTCCCCAGATCCATTCTTGGTAGCATCTCTCAATTTCAGCACCTTAAATCCAGAGTGCTTTTTGGACTGTGTGGATCCAAGAGACTGGAGATGTGGAGGAAGTGTCCGGACCATGGCATCTCCATCTTGGACAGTGTTTATCCCCAGAGCTAATCAACAGTAGCCACCATGCCCACCTCCCTGCCCTGGTGGCCTTGGGACAGGGATAACAAGCAAGAAGTCAGTAGACTTACTGCAGTGACATGATCCAAAAGTGTGTGTCCCCCCCCAAAAAAAATATATGGGTTGATACCTAACCTGGAAGGAGATAGTTCCTAGGGATGGGAGCTAACACAGTGACAAGAGAGCACCCCCAGAAAGGAGGTAGGGTCCATGAATGTTAATCCTGATTGCCAACTTAATGGGATTTGGCATTGCCATGAAGGCGGGCATCTGGTGGTATCTGTGTTTTAAGTCTTGGTTAGCTGAATTAGAGAGACCCGTTCTAAACAGAGGGGGCGGGGGCATCCCATGGGCTGGGGCATCCCTGACTGAGCACAAAGGAGAGAGTGAGTTAAGTACCAGCATCCTTCTCTCTTCCCTGACCCGGCTACCGCTACCTCATATGCTGGCTGCTATCACTTTTCTGACGGCAACAGATTGTGTGCCCTCCAACTGAGAGCCAAGATAAACCCTCACTTACTGAAGTCACCTCTTAGTCTGCCATTTTGTTCATAACTGTGAGGAAAAACAACCAAAACAAAGCCCTAACAGAAGGGACCCCCAGAGACCTTCCCTTCCCCTTCCCCCAGTCAGGACTCAGCAAGGAAACACCGTCTACCAAGCAGAAAGTTTTCCTCACCTGACACAGAACGTTCAGGCACCCTGATATTTGACATCGACCTTCAGGACAGAGAGTGAGAGACAAAGTTTTCCTCTGTGGCCTATTCCCAGTGTTTTTTTTGGTATGGTAGCCCAGACAGACTCCAGCAGGCAGTAGCAGGGACAGTCCTTTCATTTTAAGCAACAGAACAGCTGCCTTTCCCTGCACAAGTTCTCTGTCACTCCACGGACCCAGACAGATCCTACAAGAGCATCAAGATCAGAAAGCTACCCTCCCAGCCTCTATTCCTGGGGCTCAGCTGCGGCTGACTCATGCCCACATCGCAACCTGTCAATGTGGGACGTGACTCAGCCAGTGTCACTTGGCCCAACCCATGTTACCTGTCCAGAGACCAGCTGGGTGTTCCTTCACCTAGGACATCCCCACCCTGCTCGGCCCTTAGCCTTAACCCAGTTGCCTGCCCCTGCCTCCTCCTGCCAGGCAGCCTCTGTCTCCCCAGCTGCCCACCCCATTGCAAGACGAAGTTATCCCAGAAACCAGCAGGCTCAGTGTGGGATCAGAGCCAAGGTCCAAGTCACAAAGGCATGGCAGGCCCAGACAGGCTTGCTGCACACTCTGGCAAACAGTAAAATAGCAACACCTCCCCCTAGAGGATAGCCCCCTGGCCAGCCCCATCTGGAAGAAAGGACTTTTTACATGGCTTCTGGTGCATCCCCATCCAACCTTGGGGGCTCTTGGCAGCTCTTTCTCTGGGCCTTACCTCTTTGTCCTCAGGTGCCTGGATTCTGGTACCCATGCTGATCTTCCTTACAATGGAAAGCTGATGTTTCTTATGGTGACTCTAAGCTTAGCCTCTGCACCTAGGCTGATAGAAGAGAGACACTGGTGCCTCTTCTGGTACCAGGGATTTTCTTGCAACTCACAGAGTTGCCCTCGCCCTCTGATTGTTCATGTTCCTTCCAGACAAACGGTACCCATGAGCAGAGCAGCAGGTACAGTTCCGAAGCCCACCTTGACCAGACATCGTATGCACAGGAGGTATCAGTGGGCCAGGAGCGAGAGACAGATTGAAGACCAGACACCATCATATGGTGAATCCAAGGCAAAAAGAGCCTAGCTCTTCACACAACAGCAGAGCTGTGGAGAGTCAGAGGCCTCCTTTCTCCCCTTCCCTCCTGAGGGCATGGGGATCCTTCTGACACCCTGAGCCTAGGAGTGCCTCTGCAAGCCTGCCTCGATTTCCAGTGGCCCTGCCTGCAGCTCTGTTGGCTGCCTAAAAATGTTTAAGGGCTGGCTATTGAGCCACAGTGCCCTCAGTCCCCTGATGGAGGTGTCTGTGGAAGTGGTAGGAGCCAGGTCCTTCCTCAGGTGAAGCCCGGTATGGCCAGGAACTTCCACTATTAGCCCAGGTTGGGAGAACACACTTCCCGTGTCTCTTGGAGGGCCGTGTGCTTTCTGCTGACTCAGCACACCCCTGGGCAGGGGGGGGGGTGTCTCTCGGGAGCACCTCTACTGGGGCTCCAGACAGGAATGCAGATTCCAGAGTAGCTGGCAAAGCAGTCCCAGAATTCGTCCATTTATTCACTTCCTGCTAGGAAGTCCCACCAGCCATAGCTTTGCTGCCATGCAATCTTTGAGGATGAGGCTCTGGGGTCAGCCAGCACTTCCAGTCAGTCTTTCCATCTGTCAGATGTGGGACTCACTCCATTCTTCCTATGTCCCCTCAACTCCTTTGCAGGGACAAACCTCCACGGAAGGACCTGTTCAAGTTTATCTTTCTTTCTCATGTACACATGTCACCAGCCTTGTCAAGACCCCAGAGGACATTGCCAACCTGCTTGGAAGGACTGCTGACCTTTCAATATCCCCTGACCACATCCATCTCACAGACCTGCAGTGGACTCAAAGGGCCTGTGCCACAGCAGGGCCCTCAAATCTTGGATGGAATCCATTGTCATGGTTAAGACCCCAGGTTCCACACTCTAACCTATATTCCTCTCCCCGCCTCAGCGGAAAGAGCTAACAGAAACCCTGGCCTAGATGGGGCTTGTGGGAAGGGCACAGCAGAGACTGAGATGAAAAGCTGGTCTGCATCCGCCATGGGAAAGGAAGCAGGCATGTACCTTGCAGAATGGTAACTGAGGAGGAACCGGCATTTGCTGAGTAGCTGTTCTGGGACAAAGGAACACGGAATTGGCAGGGGCAAGGCTAAAGGAAGCTACTGTCACTCAAACGTGTTTGGCCTTGGCACTCCATGAATAAGAGCCCAGTGAGTCCAGGAGAAGCCAAGCCAAGCTGGCTGCACTCAGTGTCAGACCCAGAATCCTCCTGCTCCTTCTCCGGATCCTTGCTTGACCTTCAAACAAGGCCCTGCACCCAGAGAGAAGGAAACCAGATTTGCAGCAGGCTGGAGATGGATTAACACTGGAGGGTAAGGTCATAGCAGGAAGGCCAGCCCTGATTTTCCTAACAACTGCTGGGTCACATCAGAAACCTTGTCAGTCACACTACTTGTCACACCTCCCCTATCCCTGCTTTCTAGACAGCTTAATTCTGAGGCCCTTATCAGTATATGTCCCATATACTCACTCTTTCCACACAGAGGAAGATGGCAGAACTGGTCTCCACCACTTTTCATAAAGTCAGGAAACTGACTCCTTCTAGTAGCACCAAAACTCCTAGACAGAGATCTAAAAACTTAGACAGAAAAGGAAAAGAGGGCATGTGGTGGGGGACTGTATTGGGGGATGGGAAACAGACTTAGTTCTCATCAAATAGTCTGACCAAAACAAAAACAAAAACAAAAACAAAAACAAACCTCAAAAAAAAAAAAAACCATGAGAATGTATTTCTGAAGATTTAAAAAACCCACCTTAGCATGGAGTTGGGTGGAGAACTCAGGCAAGGGTAATGAAGACAAAGGTTGGGCTAAGGTGGGGAAGCCCCGAGGAACAGAGCCCCTAAGCACAACAGAGATTTCCTCCTTTTCTTAAACATCCTGAGACCCAGACTCCTTCCTTCTTGTTGCTCTGCCGTCTTCCCAGTTCCGTTCTCATCTTGAGACCCAAAACAGCGGCTTCGTACTCTTCCCCCATGCCCCCTCATCTTTACTCCACTGAAGTCAGCTCTTCTTGTAACGCACCCTGGGTAAGGTGTGGTGACTAGAGCCCTTGGCCAGTTCCTTCTCCCACTCTAGAGAAGGTTGCTCCGCCAAGCCCCACCCCCCACCCCGGATCCGACCTGCATAACCTCTGTTGCCTCCTGGCTCTGCTTATGGCAACATGCAGGTGTGTGGCTGGTTCTTGGGCTTTCTGTTGCTTTCATTGGCTCCAAATGGCTGTGGCATCTCTGGCAGGGAGGCCTCTTGCCCTGAGTGGATGGGAAAACCAAACAAAGCCACTTCCCCAGGGAAGGCGTAATCCACCTTGTATGTGGCTGGCCCCATGACCCTCTGGGCATGGCAACCATGAAGCAACCTGAGCTAGGCTGCTCACGGAAGCCTAAAGGAACTGTGTTGCCAGCCAGTAGTTAGTCTTTTTCCCTTTAACTGATCCATCATTGAGTGATAACAAGTTACTAAGATGACAAAATCTCAACTCAAAGGGACCCTGGAAAATGCTTCTAGGCTGTGGCAGTCCTAGCTGGCTCCACCCATCCCTTTCCCAATCCCAGACCCGGGCTCCCTAAGTAGACCTTTACTGGAATTCTGCGGGGTCGGGCAGCAGCATCAGGCCCTGCTTGACCCCCGAGAGCCTCATCCTCAAAGCCTTACTGCTTGGCTCCTAATGGCACATGATGACAGGCCACCACCTGCCTGTGACACCTGACAGGCAGCCAGGGAAAAGAAATGAACAGTGGAGTCTCTGAAAAGCCTGCGGCAGGGCCCCCACCGGGCGGGCACACTCAGAAACTCGTGATTTTTCTCTTACTTACAAACTGAAGAGTTGATTTGGGAAACTGCAGCCTGTTAATGTCTCGCTGGCAGGTCCCTGAAAGGGACCTCCCTCTGAGAAGTGCAGTGCTGTCCTCTTTGCCCATAGCTTTCCTTCCCTCCAGGAGCCTCTGAAACAGGGTTTCCAGAGGGGCTGCTCACAGTGGGGCAGGAGGGGAGGGGGCAAATGCTTTTTCTCCTGGCTTACTGCGTCTGAGGTTTGTTGTAGATGTAGCCTTGGAGACCCACGCACTGCTAATGGATTCTAAATGGAGCAGCTTGGAGCAAATGTTAAATAGGGAAGGCATAGAAAGAGCATCCCCTGCAATGACCCGGAGTGGAGCTGAGACATTCAGAGAACCGTTTTGGGACAGAAGGCCAAGATCCAGCAGGGGCTTCCCAGGGACCACACACACCCTGGAGGGCCCTCGGGGTGGCTTTGGAGGGCAGTAGGGCCAGGAGCAGGAAGTGAAGAGGCGATTAGAGGGAAGTGGACAGTCCTATTTTCTTCATTCATTTCTGGGACCCCTGAGCCATTCCTAACCCTGAACGAACCTGTGTCCGGGGGCGACAGGATGGGAGCGAGGCTTGTCAGCGGCGCAAGTGTGAGACCTTCTTCACGGAATGGTCTGTGCCACCCTCTCTGCTTGGGTAGAAATCCGGGAAGAGACTGCAGAATAGGCTTAGGCTGCAATTCTTAGGTTTTGTTTTCTTCAGTCATCACGGGGCCATCAGGTGAGCAGTGGTGGGGCAGTCAAAAAAGACCACTGAGAGCACAAGGACACAAAAGCCACCTAACAGCTGCATTTGAAGGTGTTGCCTGGTAAATGATGGACACTGCCCCTGCCCCACCCACCTACACCCCACTCACCCCCCTCAACCCACCCCCACCTCCACCCCCATCCCCCAAAAGACACATTCATGTCCTCTCCCAGTACCTAGGCGCAGGCTTATCTTGCAGATAAGACCCTGTGATGAAGTCACCGGGTTTATGGCGGACCCTCACCCAAGGGCAATCGAGCATTCTTATGAAGCTAGCCACTCAGAGAGAAAGCTGGAGGACAAGAGTCTATGACAATGATCTAGGAGCCACCAGGATCTGGGAGGGCAGGGAGGTCTTCCCCAGACACTATGCAGAATCTTGTCTTAATCATGACTTTTTAAAAAATCTTACGATGTTTTGAACCCTTAAACATCTTGATGATCAGAGAAAGATTGCAGCCCCACACCCACCCTTCCAACATCTGGCTGCCTGGGAGCAGCTTTCGTACACAATCAACCCGTTTCCTCTCCCTCCCACTCCTTTAACTAACTCTCATCCAGGGCTACCCCCTCCCAAAATCAATTCCTAAAGATTCCCCCGCTCAACCACTGAGTGACTCGCCTCACCCCTTACTCTGCTCAGCATTCTGAAGCCTCTCTAAAGGCTCTGGCTCTGCCTCCACAGGTCTGCTTTCTGATCTTGCTGCTTCCCCTGTGACCCTAACATGTGACTGCCCTGCCCTGTCCCACCCCACCCCTCAGAACAGCGAGCTATAACATCCCTCAGTAGCATAGTGAGCTGACTCCTCTGCATCACTCACACATGAAGAATGAAGCCACCCTCACAGACAACATACCTGTAAATACGTATAACCTCCATGCTGGCCCGTGCTGATAGCTGATTGGTTCTGACAGAGGAGATGGCCTATTCTCCACCAAAGCCCAACTTCAACCCTGTTCTTGGCCAGGTTCTTGGGATAGCACTTTCTGCCCTGTCTCTCCCACCCAGGCGTCCTGATGTCTACTCACCCGATGGCCAGCAAAACCAAGTTTCTGAGCATCGAAGGGTATTCCACAGGCCTGAGTGGGGAGCCAAGCCATTCTGGACCTCTGACCTCGAGTAGTATAAATAAAGCACTTTTATTTTTATTATTAAAATAACAAAACATGACATTTACAGCTAACTTAAGCAAACACAAGTATAATGAAGAAATACACCTGTGTTATGTTTTAAGGTCTTTGGCCATGTAAAAGAGTCAATAATATCTCTTCCAGGCTGTCTTAGTTTGGATTTTACTGCTGTGAACAGACACCATGACCAAGGCAACTCTTATAAGGACAACATTTAATTGGGGCTGGCTTACAGGTTCAGAGGTTCAGTCCATTATCATCAAGGCGGGAGCATGGCATCATCCAGGCAGGCATGGTACAGGAGGAGCTGAGAGCTCTACATCTTCATCTGAAGGCTGCTAGGAGAAGACTGGCTTCCAGGCTGCTAGGATGAGGGTCTTAAATCCCACACCCACTGTGACAAACCTATTCCAACAGGGCCATGCCCACTCCAACAAGGTCATACCCTCTCCAACAAGGCCACACTTCCAAAGAGTGCCACTACCTGGGTCAGGCATATACAAACCATGACACAGGCATTTCTTTTTTGCAGAGGTAATGTGGACATTTTAGAATATTTTTAAAATGTTTTTATTTTTAAGTGTATTTACTTACCATAGTTTATGTAGTTTTTTATAAAAGACCATTTTGTACTCTGTTCCATTATGTAAGTCTACAGCTTTCTGACACAGGTTCCCACATCCTGAAGCATGGCAGATGGAAAGCTCCATCCCCATCCTGCCCACTTGGAGAACCTCGGGATTCCATCTTGCCTTCTCCACACCTGCCTGTCAGGGCTGGCTCAAACCAGCTTGCCAGAGCCTAAGGGCCGTCAGCCTACCGCATTCCCCTGCTCTGAAAGCACATTACCTAACAGAGAAGATAATACCCAACTGTGGCGTGTTCGCCCCTGTGTTCAGGTGCCTCCTCCTAGTTTCAGACATGTAGTTATGAAGCCTCTAGGCAGAGGTGCCCATTCAGGAAATGACAGGGAACCGGAAGCCAGAGCGCCCTCCTAACATCCTTGGCCTCCAGTAAGGCCATTTCCAAAACTGTGTGCTTGGGGGTCCCACCCTGCCTGAGCAGCTTGTCCCTTGTTCTTATCACTCTGAAGATGGACGTGCTCTGTGCTCTGTGACTTTGGTCCTCACCCCAACCCTCGAGTAGTTGAGGGTACTCCCGTCCCATCTTCCATAAGAGGAAGCCAAAGTACCCATGACAATGTCAGTCTCAGTGACACAGAGTCAACAAGTCACTGAATAGGCAAGAGTGAGGAGCTGATTCATGGTCCCTGAATGCCTCATTCTGGCCCTCTGAGTGTTACTAATATAAGACCATGCATCCTGGCAGACTGTAGGAAACCAACTAAAATGGCCTGAAGAGACCCAAGTGTTTCTAGCTGGGGCAATGGATACAAGACTCTGGCTTGCACGTTTGCCTAGTCAGGGAAGAATATTGCTGGCTTACTCACTGTGCCTGGTCTTCCCGGGAGGATGCCGTCCATGTACCCTGTGGGTTCAGAACATAGTGCAGCTCTTCAGAGACACCACAGTGACCTAGAGCACAAGTGTATCGAGCTTTACCCATGTCTATCCTGAGAGGTGACACACGAC
Organism: Mus caroli; assembly: GCF_978045245.1. NCBI lineage: Eukaryota > Metazoa > Chordata > Mammalia > Rodentia > Muridae > Mus > Mus caroli. The sequence continues at coordinate 62,141,575 of NW_028227273.1, forward strand.
CCAGGAGTACTAGACATCCAGTTTTTGCAACCAAACTCTCTCCTCAACTCTTTCCCGCAACAAGGCAGTTAAAGAGCGCAACCCTCTGGAAATGAATAGTGGCCCCAGGCAGAAGAGTCCACGCAGACAGCAGGAGGGACTGCATGCTTGATGGAGCTGCAGCCCAGACATGTGACAACTTCAACAACAGGCTGCCCCTTCCAGAAAGATGACAACTAGACACTGAAGGACGGGGCTTGGAACTCCAGCCACCCACGGAACTCACATTGTTGGTCGAAGAGAGAACAGGGCAGCTTTGTAAGCCAGGTCAGCAGTTTTTTTTTTCCTTCAGCTCCCACCCCTACTTGCTTTCTTAGCCAGCAGGTCTACACTCCCTAAAACAGCCCAGTCCACACAGCAAGACAGCCTTTATCCCTTTACACATTGTAGGGCTATGTGCCAATTTGTCTGCAGCCTGTCACGAGGTCTAACGGTTTCTCTGTGGCCAGCAGGTCCCTGCCCCTGCTAACAATAAGAATAGATGCAGCGAACACTTGATTTCTCCGCAGAAGGCTTTGCCTGCAGGAGAAATAACAGAAACACCTGCTCCCACAAGCCCACCAGTGAAGATGGAAGAGGCACTCAGGAGACAGAGCTAGCTAGATACCGCTAATATAGATTGTCAGCTTGGCACAATCTAGAATCACCAGGAACCGAACCTCAGGGGATATCCATGAGGGTGTTTTGATATTGGGTTAGCTGAGATGGAATGACACCCTAAACATGGGTGGTGCCTCCCATGGGCTGGGGTCCCAGACTACACAAAAAGGAGACATCTATCTCTCTCTCTGCTTCCTGACTGGGGATGAGGTCTGACCAGGTCCCTCCGGCTCCCCTCACCACCCCTTCCTACTATGATGGATTACATCCTCAAGTTATAAGCCAAACTAACCCTTTCTTCCTTAAGTCGCTTTGATAATAAAAGTAACTAACGAATGAGATGGCTGTATTTAACAAAATTGCAAACGTTCAATTTTACCAATAAAGGCTCAGAAGCCAGAGATTGGGATGAAAGCCTGCTAGCTCACACAGGTAGACGAAGCACCCAGTTGACCTTCCTCCCTAGCCAACGTCTCAAAAAGAAGTTCTCCCTCTCCACTAGGCGGCAAAGAAAAAAACAAAAAACAAAAAAACTTCAAATTCAATGTCCTGCCCTTCTACTTCCTGTGTGTCTCTCTATCCATCCTCCTGACTTCCTCTTACTCTCTATGATCTTTCCCATGTTCCCTTCCTCAACTGGTTGCTTGCTCCACCTCTTGACCTAAGGATAACTTTATTTAATCTGTTTACAACAAATAAAAAGCTCTTGGACTAAAGGTTTGTGCCTGGGGTTGAGCCACATCACAACTAGAAACAGGTTTGCTTTTTTTTTTATTCCAGTAAAGCACTAGACACAATATTTCAGCTATTCGCCTGAATGGCCCCAGCCCCAATCCACTTGACCTGATCCAGTATGCCTCAAGAATGTACCCCAGCAACAGTAAAGGTCACAGGTGCTAGTCAACCTCCATTGCTCCCTGATAGTTTACCTGGGAGGCTAGGAGCTCACTTGGACTCTGTAGGTACAAAACCATGCTGGGCTGGATTTTGACAGCAGGCCTGAGGAGGTATGGGAGGGTACTGTCCCCCAACACTAAGATCTTCCTTACCTGACTGCCCAGTGTGACTCCAGTACTTGCCATCCCAACTTTCCTGTCACCTGATTAAGATCCAGAAAGCAACCATAGAGGAGGACTTTTTTTGAAGGAGAGCCAAGCAAGTTTAACTAACTCTGTGGTACCTTCCCCCGTATAAAAAGCCTAGGAAAACATAGGTCACCTTAGGACAAGGGTGCTCTTAAATACGTGCTAGAGACACATGAACCAAGAGAAAAGCTCGAGTCTTCAGAGGCAGAATTCCAACCTGAGCTCTCACAGAACTCAGGAGAACAGTATAGTCTCCACCCACAGATCAAGTGCCTCTGTCCTAATATTAAATTTTAAAGATTAAAGATGAATATTCACTTTTCAATAATGCATCCGAAAGAGCATCCCCCCCCGACTCTATATGCCCAGCCCTATATGTTCTTGGCTGTCCCCTTGCTTGATCTATGGGTTGGGTAGGAGACACAGAGAGGGACTGGGGAGAGACCCCACACAGCCTTACTCCTTAGGCTATTGGCCCCATCCCATGAGGTTTGATCAAATATCTTCTGTGCCCAGGCAAGGATGCAATTTTTCTCTACACAAGGAACATTTTCCCATTGTATATTCTGAGCACAACCAACTTCACCCTGTGGTGTAATGGCCCTCTTTTCTCCCCTCTCTTTTCATTTTCTTTTTATGGTGAAAATTGTTCTTCTTGCAGTGCAGGGACACCAGGAACACACTGAATGAATAGCAGACTGCCCTCCCTCTGATCAACAATGGGACTTCATTGTACCCAGCCAAACAGAGCTGAAAAGTTGAGTCCTTGAGAGGGAGCCCTCGCCTGGGAGAAATCTTAACAGCAAAGAGGTTAGGATTGATCAGAAGTCACTGGGGCCTCTCTATGTGTAACTTTCTCTCGGTAAGTATTGACTTTCATTTTGTTCTTATGACAACAGCCAGCGCTCCAGCCTTCCCTTCTCATGGAGAGTGTCTTAGTCGGGGTTTCTATTCCTGTGCAAAACATCACAACCAAGAAGCAAGTTAGAGAGGAAAGGATTTATTCAGCTCACACTTCCACATTGCTGTTCATCACCAAAGGAAGTCAGGACTGGAACTCAAGCAGGCCAGGAAGCAGGAGCTGATGCAGAGGCCATGAAGGGATGTTCTTTACTGGCTTGCTTCCCCTGGCTTGCTCAGCTTGCTTTCTTATAGAACCAAGACTGCCATCCCAGTGATGGCACCACCCACAGTGGACCCTTTCCCCTTGATCACTAATTGAGAAAATGCCTTATAGCTGGATATCATGGAGGCATTTCCTCAAGGGAGACTCCTTTCTTTGTGATAACTCCAGTTTGTGTCAAGTTGACACACAAAGCCAGCCAGAGAGGTTATTTTCTAATAACTTGGTCGTGTTGATCTCTTTCTCTGTTGGACCAGAGCTGTCCTCTCCACCCTTGGCCAAGTGACATATACAGAGAGATGGCTCATTTCTACCCCTGTGAACTCAAGGTCAGAAAGCTTCTTTAGGGCTGACAAGCCACCCCTAAAAAGGCAGCACTAGCAAAGAGCATCTCTTTAGGTTGCCTAGACACAGACTAGCAGAGCTTTCCCCTCTGAGCCAAGCTCCTGAGACACCCGTGAATACTCAGTCTCTGTACTAGCCTTGGAAATGGGAGAGTAAGATATCATATGCAGCTCCAGCAGAAGATGGGTTGTCCTTCAGTGTAGTCTACTGAGGAAACTTACAAAGGAAAAAACACAATAGTCAGGGTCTTACTGCTGTGAACAGACACCATGACCAAGACAATTCTTGTAAAGGACAACATTTAATTGAGGCTGGCCTACAGGTTCAGAGGTTCAGTCAATTATCATCAAGGCAGGAGCATGGCAGCATCCAGGCAGGCATGGTCCAGTAGGAGGAGCTAAGAGTTCATCTAAAGGCTGCTAGCAGAATACTGACTTGCAGGCAGCAAGGATGAGGGTCTCAAAGCCCACGCCCAAAATGACATGGCTACTCCAACAAGGTCACACCTCCTTAATAGTGCCACTCCCTGGGTCAAGCATATACAAACCATCACAGCCAGGAAGGCTGGGGTAGCTTTGGAAATCAAGACAGCAAAGAAAGCCCTGTAGTTGTGAGAGTCTGGGTCTCCTGGGGCTGGAACAGGAGAAATGAAGGCTTGCCAAATTCAAGGCTTTGTCTTAAGGATGTCTAGAGCTTTCTCTTGCTCTTTCACCAGAAGTTGCTCTCTTCTTGAGGTCAGAGATGTACTTGGAAGGACCAGGATGGAAGCTGGCACTGGAGAGCACTGCCCACCACTACCAGAATAACAGAAGTCATGTAGAGTTACAATAGATCAGAGGGACCAAGGGTAGAAACATAGTCTGTGACAGTCAGAGAAAAAAATTGCTGGGAAAGCTGGGGATATCCATCCTGGAGTCACCCAAGCCAACGCCTCTTGGTATTGGTCAGTGAAGAATTGACTGATAAAATAATAGACCTGCCAAGAGGTGGGGAATAGGAAAGAGATTCATTGCCATTGCTGGGGAGACACAAGAAAGAAAGGAATTTGTTGTTGTTGTTGTTGTTGTTGTTGTTGTTGTTGTTGTTGTTGTTTGGGACACAGATGTCACAGCACAGGAGTAGAGGCAGGAGAACAGGTTGGTGGAGTCAGTTCTCTCCTTCCAAATTTCTATGTTCACGAGGCGATGGATGAAGGAGCCCTGGGAGAAGCTGAGCCTGAAGATGTTGCTGAGCATCACAGCAGGAACTGCAGCAGAAAACACAGAGAGGCAGAGGGGGGCGTGTCCCTTCTTCACTAGGAAAGCGACTTGCTTCTGTACTGGTGTGGGTCAGTCTGGCCACATGGACCAGAGGCTTGTGGTAGCAAGGACTGGCCTGTTGTAAGGCTTCTCTGACTGTCAGCCGTGGGGGCAAGAGGACCTGCTACCTTTTGGAGACAGAGATATCCCATGCAGCCAACATAGGTGCCAAGTTAGCCTGCAGCCGCAGTGTGCTGGACCGTAAGTACCTATCTGCAGAGCTAAGTTCTCAGTTCTGAGAGGTGGGCCATCAGAGGAGACCCACGACATGCACATGCCAGACAACACCAGGGGTAGAGGACAGAAAATACTGACCTGCAAAGACGCTGCCACCCAAAAACACACAGAAAACCAGTATTGTGAAACCACGCCCATGAGCTTAACCAGCAGAGGCTATGGAGAGAAAAATTGTAACATTCTATAAGCTTGTGGTCCCTAGAGATTCAAAAAAAAAAAAAAGATAAGTTAATGACAGGAAAACAGAGAGAGGGAAGATCCAGTTTCAAAGTGCTAGAAATAAAAAAAATAGTCATCAAAATTTCAAGAACTCAAACAGATCAGAGAAAGACTTCACAATGGGAAAGGGGAGACAGACAGGGAGGCAACATTTGATCAGAGCAGGCTTGTGTGTATGTGGATGGGAGCATTGCTCTGAATCTCATTAACACATACAATCAATATGTGTGGGTAAGGAAGCAGAAAGAATTAATACGTTGGAAGTCAGTAATGAAAAATTGACCAATAATGTAATAGGCCTGTCTAGAGGGGGGGATTATGAAGCTGATTTATTATCACTGTTGTTGGGCGTGGGTATAAAAGGATGCATGGGATGCATGGCCACAGCATGGGCGTGCAGGGCACAGAACAAAGGTTCTAGAGACCATGCTCTTGTCCTCGTGCTTTCCTGAAACACCTTTACTGGCCAAACCAGCTCACCAGCCCAAAAGAAATAAGGATAGAATCCAGGTAGGAAAGATGGAGCATACATGTGCTAGAGGCCCCAACTGTACAAAACAGAGATGATACAGGGCAGAGGAGATGGCTGGGTGCCAGCTATCTGCAAGCCAAGGAAAGAGACTTCACAAGAAATCCACTCTCTGACACTCTGGACCTCAACCTCCAAAACTGCAAGAGATTGAACGTTTTGTTGGTGCCCCAGCCTGTGGCGCTAGAGGCGTCAGAACACCCCTGCCTGTCCAACCGACTTACTCTCAGTACTCCTATTTCTGCCCCTCCTCTATGTTTGGGCTGCAAAGCCCTGAGTTCACTGCTTCCTGAGCTGAATTCACTGTCTCTCTCTGACCTCTGAAGCTCCAAGGTCTGGTCCTAACACCCTAGAGATAAGGCGAGAGCAGGATCAAGTGCATATGATGATGAACATACCCAGCTGTGCAGACGGGTGAACTGCACTGTTGATGGATGAAAGTGTCAGCTTTAGAAATTGCTTCCCATTCCTCCTGCACAAAGAAAAGAAAACAGGCTCTGAGAGGAGTACGCTCACCAAATTCTTAATCTTTCTTGAATCTGAGGTGGGAGGGAGGAATGTGTGCCAGTGAATTAACCTTTAATTTTAAGTATGTTTTCAAATCCCATAGAACCTTTATGCCTGTCACTGTTCCTAAAAGTGAAGAGATAGTTCAACAACGTCGTGGCTCAGGCTGGCCTCGAACTCACTGTGGAGCTTAGGAGGCTATGGAACTTCTGACCCTTATGCTTTCACCTCCTGGATGCTGGCATGACAGGTGTGCACCACCATGCCTAGTTTATTACATGCTGGGCATTAAACCCAAGGCTTCCTCACACTGGACAAGCGCTGGATCAGCAGAGCCACCTCCCCAGCTCTGGAGCAGTGTGATTCCCAAGGTTGTGCATACATGACAGGCTCCGGTCTCTGGGGTCAGTGTACCTGGCTTGATCCTTCGAAACTAGAGTTGTTAGGTTCAGAATGTGGTCCAGTTTGGTTGATACTCCAGTCACACCTTCAATGGGTGGGAGTTCGCTTTGCTGGGTGGAATATAAATGCCAGTGAGACCATTATGTGTCCCCTTCCTGAATTTTGAAGGTCTGTTAGTGGGTGTCTTAGTTAGGGTTTTATTGCTTTGAACAGACACCATGACCAAGGCAACTCTTATAAAAACAACATTTAATTGGGGCTGGCTTACAGGTTCAGAGATTCAGTCCATTATCATCAAGGTGTGAGCATAGCAGCATCTAGGCAGGCATGGTGCAGGAGGAGCTGAGAGTTCTACATCTTCTACATCTTCTGAAGGCTGCTACTGGAAGACTGACTCCCAGGCTGCTAGGATGAGGGTCTTAAGTCCATGCCCACAGTGACACACCTACTCCAACAAGGCCACGCCTCCTAATAGCGCCACTCCCTGGGCCGAACATATATAAACCATCACAGTGGGTACGGACAAAGTCAGGGTGTTATTTCTTGCTGGTGTTGCTGGTTTGGACTTAGGTCAGCATGAATGGTCCCTCTAGATTTTCTCCGGTAACCAGATCCCTTTCCCACAGTTCCCTTGGCCCTCCCCGCTCCCTGTGATTAGCGTACGCGTGGCATGTCATTTTCTCATCCTTCACTTCTAATCTCTGTCTTTGTGTTTCGAGTTCATTTCCTACGGTTAGCGTATAATTGAGTCTTGCTTTTTAATTAAAGCGTTGAAACCACTTACATCCGATGTCATTATTGACAGCAATGGGCTAGAGCCTCCTGTTTGCTCTTGGCTTGCCGTCCGCCTGACTCTCTTTATCTTCCCATTTCTCTCTCTTCTCCTGGAGCTCTTGGGGAGTTCGTTTTATCTCAGCTATTGTCCTACTATTCTCCTGGGCTCCTTTCTTAATATGTACTTTATTTTTTAAGTACTTTGTTTTGTCTTATGTTCCTTGGTGGTTTGAGTGTAAGACTGGGTGAGAGTTACACAGTTGTGAACCGCCATGTGGGTGCTGGGATTTGAACTCAGGACCTCCGGAAGAACAGTCAGTGTTCTTAACCGATGAACCATCTCTCCAACCCCAAGATTTTATATATATACATATATGTGTGTGTGTGTGTATGTGTGTGTGTGTGTGTGTGTGTGTGTAGTTGTGTCTCTGAGTGGGATGCATATGCGTATGCAGGTGCCTGCAGAGGCATCGGATCTCCTGGAGATGGAGTCATGGGCAGTTGTGAGCTGCCTCATGTGGGTGCTGAGAACCAAATCATCCCTCCTCTTAGCCCCTGGGCCACTCTGCAGCTCCGACAGAGTGAGTCATCATAGCCCACCACCAGACAGCATTTTCCGACTGCCAGTCTGGGTCACGCCTCTGCTCCATTTAACTTCCACATCTATTATCAGCCCACAATCTCTTGATGCTTTTGCTTTAAGCTGTTGTCATTTATTAAGGTTTTTTTTTTTTGTTTTGTTTTTTTAGAAAAGCAAACTACTTAACATTCACCTTTGCTTTCAGAAGTGAGTTCTGGAATCGCTCTGGAATTGTCCGTCTTCAGCCTGAAGGAGTTCTTTAAATATTTACTGCAATGCAGGTGCACTCAGGAAAATTCTTTAAGCTTTTTTTGGGGGGTGGGGGAAATGGGAGCTGGCTTTGGCTAAATATAACATTTTAAGCTATGGATTCTCTTCCAGCATCTCAGTGACAGGCACCTCAGCCTCAGCTCCCAGCTGGCACCTGGCTGGACGTGTGTCTACAGAGCTTCTTCACAGACCTGGGGGCTCGGAGTTTCTCCGCTGGGATTTCTGAAGCTCTGTGTAAAGGAGCAGAAACACTGGCATGGGACCCTGCTAATTCTTCTTTTCTGTCTCCCGCACCCCTCCCCCACACCCTCATACACACAAAGATCCAGCCAACTACACAAAGATTGTGAAGCAATGCATGATGAAGGGTAATTGAGAACTCGGTGACAGGGCCCCGTTTCTCCTCCCTTAGGCTTTAGCATCTGAGGCCCGTGTGCCCTAGTAGGCTGTCAGTAGTGTTTGTCCCGTGTGAAGCCCATTCCTCAGATCTGCGTATGTGTGCTTTCTGTCAGAATTGGAAACCTTAGGACCATTATCTCTCTGAAGATTTTATCCGCCGCCTTTCTGCTGTCACTTCCTTGAGTTCCAGATGCACACGTGTGATCCAACAGCCCCCGAGGCTCTGTCTGCCTTCCTACCCGCATCTACTTGACATGATCACTCTTGTTTCTGGAGTTGAACTTGATGATCAGCCCAAATGTGAATTTTTTGGCTGCGATGTTACAGTAATCTCTGGATAGTAGTGTAGTATCCCTGTGATGGGGAATTTTGACAGACAATATGGCAGGATCTAGACTCACCTTGGACATAAAGCTCTAAGCCTGTCTGTGAGGGTGTTTCTAGGCTCGATTGTTTGAGGTGGGAAGACTTTAGAGGGGTGACTCCATTCCCTGACTGGACCTGGTGGGAAGGAGAAAGCAGCCAAGCAGAACACCAGCAGTCATGCCTTCTCACGTTTCCTGACAGTGGGCACAATGTGGCCAACTTCTGTAAAAGTGACTTGTATTTGCCTGAGGTAATTGTCATCTCCGAGGCTCACTGCCTCAGTCAGCTAACCCAGGCCTAGTCCTGGAAGCTTTTAGCCTCTGTATAATCTGATCTGGGCCTAGAATGCTTTTAGCCTCCGAGACTTGCTGCTTAGTAAGCTCACCCCTTCCTAGCTCTTTCTGAACTCTGGCTGGCTGATTCAACTCAGCTGTTGTGGCTCAAACTCCTCTCCAAGCTGACTGATCCGATCTGGCTTCTCTTTCAACCTCTGACTTTTTGCTCTGCTTGGCCTCATACTAACTCTGGCAATCCATTCTAATCTTCTGGCTCCTTCTCACTCTCTAGATCATTCTGTCTTTACTGTATATAGCTTGTTCTCTCTGCAACAAGTCTCTGTACAACTGTCCTAATAAAACGCCTCTCTCCCCTCTTTTCTCTCTGTGCTGTTCTCTCTTATGTAGCCTCTCTTTGCCCTCTGTTCTCATGAGAGTTGGGCGTATCCTATTCTGTCAAATCTTTCTCTGATTTGTCACTTTGTCGGCCACTCAATTAGACATCATTTTCAAACATGAATGCTTCCTTCTACAAACTAACTATATCTTTCATTGTTCTGGATTAAAGATGTGTAGTAAGGGCCTGTCTATATACCAGCCAGAGGAACTAAAGGTGTGTGCTAAGGCTGAGCCACACCACAACTAGAAATGGGTTTTACCAGTAAACAACACAATCTCAGGGATCCTGGTGTGACCAAATATCCCGAAACAAACTTTACTATGCTCCAGCCACTGTGCCTCCCCTGCCATGGTGAACTGTACCCTCAAACTGTGACCCAAAAGGTACTTCATCACAGCAATGTGAAAGGTCACAATTTTGGTCCCACCCTTGTGCCCACGCTTCTTGAAGCCGTTTTACCAAATTTGTCAACTCCGTTTAAAATTCAGCACCTGATTCCACCACTCCTGTCACTTCCTGGTCTGTTTTTTGTGATTGGTAGTCTCCCGGATACAGGTTGTCATTGCTGCTGCTTCATCTGACCTGTGATTTTTTTTTTCAATTGTCTATGACAATTTTGTCTATGACAAAAGGTCTATGACACTGACATGACCTTTTCTTCCTGTGTTAGAGAGCGCTTACATTTCTTCCCGTGAACAGGCTGACCCTTTTGCAATTACTTTCTAGGGTTTCCTGGGATGAGTCTAGAGTAGATTTCACTTGACGTGTGGCTTCTTTGCCACACAAGTATGGTCCTTTGTGATCTGCCCCTTGCTCCCAGTATTTCATGTTCTTTAGCCACATAGGTGGAACCTGATCACCAGCCTGGCACAAGTCCCGGGATCACTTAGTTTATACCTCAAGTTCCACAGGCAGATTTCCACCTTAGAAACCACCCCTGACCTGGGCAGTAGTGGTGCACACCTTTAATCCAAACACTGGGGAGACACAGGCAAGGTGGATCTCTAAGGCCAGCCTGGTCTACAGAGTGAGTTCCAGGACAGCCCGGAATACACAGAGAAACCCTGTTTCAAAAAAGATGGGGGGGGGGGAGAGAGAGACTTGAGACACAAAGCAACCCTACATGGGTTCTTGGAGGGACCTCACACAGAAGACAAAGTTCTCTCCTCCCTATCTGGGAGTGAAAACTGCCACCAGAAGAGGAAAATGAGGAAAGGAAAGAAAGGAAAGGAAAGAGAGAAAGAGAGAAAGGAAGGAAGGAAGGAAGAAAGGAAGGAAGGAAGGAAGGAAGGAAGGAAGGAAGGAAGGAAGGAAGGAAGGAAAGAAAGAAAGAAAGAAAGAAAGAAAGAAAGAAAGAAAGAAAGAGAGAGAGAGAGAGAGAGAGAGAGAGAGAGAGAGAGAGAGAGAGAGAAAGAAAGAGCTGCTATCTTTCTCTGTGGATTGAAGCCTTCACACCCTACTGTCCTCGAGCCCAGCCCCACTTGCCTCCCCGCCACTCAGGTTTTGTCCAGTCTGTTAACTCTTTGAGAAGAATAAAAAGAATCAGGAAGGGGCTGGAAAGAGCGAGGGCCTGGGTTTGATCACTAGCATGCATGTCAAAAGCCACGCCCAGCAGTGATCCTATAACTGGGCACTGGGTCCATGCTTCCTGGGCTCACAGGCCAGCCAGCCTAACCAAAGCGGTGAACCCCAGATTCAGTGACAGACCTTGTTTCCAAAAATAAGATGGAGCAATTGAGGAAGACACCTGACACCAACCTCTAACCTAAACACACACATACATACACATACACACACACATACACACTCACATACACACACATACACACACACTGACATGTGCACATTCACACACAACATGCACACATGTGCACACAAAACATGCACACATGTACATGGGTACACATACTTATGCACATATACAACATGCATGCACACATATGCATGCATGCACACACAGACATGCACACATACGCACACATAGACACAGACACACACATACACGTGCACATACAATGAGGTAGGTTTCACACCAGTTACTACTTTGCATCACGGATGACTGTGGGAACTCCAAAGTGTCACTACCTTCACATGGTAACTTGAGCTGTTTCAAATTCCAACTTCACTCGACTGCCACAGATCTTGGCCCTGTACTGGCTGGTGCCTGCCCCCAGGGAGACTGACTAGAAAGAGAGAACCCCTAAATCTGAGACTGTCCCGCTGAGGGAGCTGAGCTGTGACCCAGAGCAGAGCACATGGGAGATTTCACTTCATATGAACCTATTTAGTCCCTCTCAAGCACGCAGAAAAGAAAAGCACTGCTCTTGGGAGAACAAAGCGAGGCTTAACGTGGGTCAGTGCTAAACCTGATGACATTCCCAATAACTGTGCTTCTGAGCAGAGTGGTCACAGTCTGTTGCCAAGCAAGCATCCACCAAAGGGATTTATAGGCTTCAGATTAATAATTTCTTCTAAACTGGGTGGTGGTGCATGCCTTTAATCCCAGCACTTGGGAGGCAGAGGCAGGAGGATCTTTGTGAGTTCAAGGCCAGTCTGGTTTACAGAGCAAGTTCCAGGACATCCAGGGCTACACAGAGAAACCCTGTCTCAGAAATAATAATAATAATAATAATAATAATAATAATAATAATAATAATTCTGTGCTATTAGACCCTTATAAGGCCTAGTTTCCAGAAAGTTCTGTTTGGCTTAATACTAATTGTGTTAAACATTTGCCTACAACTTGGCTACTGTTTGGGTTTTTTGGGGTTTTTTTTGGTTTTTTTTTTTAGATTTTTATTTATTATACATAAGTTCACTGTAGCTGTCATCAGACACACCAGAAAAGGGCATCAGATTTCATTACAGGTGGTTGTGAGCCACCATGTGGTTGCTGGGATTTGAACTCAGGACCTCTGGAAGAGCAGTCAGTGCTCTTACCTACCTGCTGAGCCATCTCTCCAGCCCGGGTTTTTTGTTTTTTAAGACAGGGTTTCTTTGTGTGGCCTTGGCTATCCTAGAGCTTGCCATGTAGACCAGGATGGCCTCAAACCACAGATCTGCCTGTCTCTGCAGGAACTAAAATTGTGTGCCACCAATGCCCAGAGGCAGCTGGCAGCCATGTTTTGAACCCAGTGAGTTCGACTTTCCTCTCCAGCCAATGACATAGCTGTAGACACCAGACAGTAACAGTCTGTGCAGGGCATGCTAGCTAGAGAAATTTCCTTTGCTTCAAGAAATAAACAATGCACACCAAGAAAACAAGACACTTAGAGTCGAGACTGTGTCTGCCCATTCGTGACCTGTGGGGATAATGGCGCAGATATAAGATAACATGATTCCCTCAATGACAGAGATGACAGATAAGGACCTCAAGTCACCTGGGGTCTGGAGCCTAGTGCTTAGAGAGACCTTCCATAGCGATCTTGCCTCGGATCCCTGTGAAGCTCCGCCCCTTTACTCTTTACACTGTCACTCACTCACAGAAGCCCCTCCTCCTGGAGGTCAGGACAGCCTTTGCTATTTGTCTTCAATGGCCACCCATTCAGGATTCTGTGCTGAGCTGGAAGGAACAAACTGTGAATTAACCCTGAGGGTTTTGGCAAAGTTAAGGTGGGGTGGGCTTTGGCAAACGACTCAGATTAGTAGTAAAAAAAAAAAAAAAAAGCGCCAGGCCACTGTGGTAACTCCTTGCCCCAATTCCCTTTGGAAATTAAAATTATGTCCGCTGCCAGACAGCAGCCATCTAGGACTCAGAGGCAGCTCCTCCCCCTCCTACAAGGAGGGCCTATGTGATCCACCACTCATACCTGCTATGAACCACAGGGATCCCTGTGTGGACTGAGCAGTCACCCTGAGCGGGGAATCCCAATCCTATAGAGCCAGTGTCTTCGGGAGACAATGAAGTCTCCCTCCCTTCCCTTCCACCACAAAAAGGCTTCAACAAGAAAGCATTTGGCCACATTGGAGGGGGGCCCTCATCAGGAATAGATGGCATTTGGTCACCAGCCCATTCATCTAGAAGACCCAGCCTCTACAGAACAATGAGGCACACAGACTGGTCATTTGTTAGGAGCCCAAGAAGACCGAGGCTGGTATAGGGTTCAGACAAGAGTCTCAGCAGCAATGAGGTCATGCTAGGCCCCAGAGGAACCTGTGTGAGCAGAGGGTAACCCCCTTAAAATCAGGGACAGACATACAGGTGTATAACCCAAGACCCCAGAGAGGCCAGGTGGAGGACAGTGTGTGCATTTGGTATTTGCATGTGTGTATGTGTGCATGGTGTGTGTGTGTGTGTGTGTGTGTGTGTGTGTGTATGTGTGTGAATATGTGTGGTATCTTATGTGGCATGGGATGTATGCATGTGATGTGTATTGTATATATTCATGCACTATATAAATAGATAAATAGATAGATCATATATATATATGATGTGCATAGTGTGTGATATGTATATTATTATATGGCATGTGAATGTATATGACTTTTATGTGTGTTGTGCATATAATATGTATAGGTATGAATATATGTTTATGTCTTGCACAGCATTGAGTACATGCACATGGGGTTATGTGTGTGTGTGTTTGCTGTCTACATGTGGGGTGGAGTGGGGTGGGGTGGGGTGGGGTGGGGTGGGGCTGGTGTCTCCAGCCCTGGGCTTGTCTCATGGCTCTTCTCCCAAAAGAAGAACAGCCCTGCCACAGTGACTTATCAGAACCTGTTTTAGTCAGGGCTCTCTAGAGTCACAGAACTTATGGGTAGCCTCTATATAGTAAGGGGATTTGTTGATGACTTACAGTCTGACTTACAGTCCAACTCCCAACAATGGTCAGAGCAGCTCTGAATGGAAATCCAAGGATCTAGCAGTTGCTTAGTCTTACAAGGCAAGCAGGTGAAGAAGAGAGTGAATCTTCCTTCTTCCAATGTTCTTATGTAGGTCTCCAGTAGAAGGTGTGGCCCAGAATAAAGGTGTGTGCCACCATGCCAGGATCTGGGACTTGCTTTGTCCCAGATGACCTTGAACTCAGAGACCTCCCCGCCTTAATCTTCTAGGATTCATAGCCACTATGCCTCAAGATCTCCATGCCAAGATCCAGGTCAGAATCTTGTATCTCCCAGCTTCCAGATTAGGATCGCAGGGGAGCCTTCCAATTCTGGATTGTAGTTCAGTCCAGATATAGTCAAGTTGACAACCAGGAATAGCCACTAGAGAGCCCTAAGCCTAAATTGGCACACGTAGCCATCCCAGACAAGGGTCCCCCAAGGACGCTGCCCACACCACCTCCACTCCACCACTGCTCAATAAGATTCTGAGCAAGATGTGGCACCCTGGTTTCGGCACCCTGTCCCCCAAGCCCAGTCTTTTCTGTATCCCTGTGGGTCATGTCAGGAGTCAGAGCTGTTGATCCATGAACTCTGACTGAGACACCTCCCTCAAGCCCTAGATTCCTTATCAGGGGATCCCGAGAGACACGAGTGCTGGGTGCAATCTGCCCTTGACTCATTTGCATAGATCTGTTTGGGTAGCAGTTTAGTCTGTGCAAATTCATGCTTCTGACTTTAGCAGTGTTAATTGCTACTGTGCAGGAATTTACGGCTAATGACTTTATGGTGTCAAAGAAAACACTCAGGAATTACTGACGCTTATGAATATACACAGTTCATCTTCCTATCTCAGACCAGGCAGGCTGAACCACTACAAGACAGAGGTGATCAGGGGGACCTCCCTCTGCATCAGAGGTCATATCTAACTCGGACAGAGGTCAGGGAGGAGAATCCAGGGATGGCCCTGGGCTAACACCATGCCTCAGGTGTTTAGGGGAAGAGACACCATGTCCCAAAGACAATGTCAGTATGTGAGAGTTCACAGAAGCTAGAACCTGGAGCCTGTCCATCAGAAAGAGACTTGCCAAAATGTCCCACAAAGGCAGAACCAGATCTGCCAAAAACCATTGGTTTTATTCTTTATGAATGCCTGGAGTCAAGAGAAAGGCCAACACTGGAAGTCTTTTTTTTTTTTTTTTTTTTTTTTTTTTTTGGTTTTTCGAGACAGGGTTTCTCTGTGTAGCCCTGGCTGTCCTGGCACTCACTTTGTAGACCAGGCTGGCCTCGAACTCAGAAATCCGCCTGCCTCTGCCTCCCAAGTGCTGAGATTAAAGGCCTGCGCCACCACACCCAGCAACACTGGAAGTCTTAAGCAGAAGACTTCATGAGAAGAAAAGAAGGTTAAACCTATGAAGACACTGGGCCTCAGTAACAACTGGGAAATTATAAATTAATAGGGCAGATGGCATTGGCATTTCACATCCTCAGTCACGTAGGCCTGAGAGGCAGGGTCACCATGGGGAAGAGCATTTACAGACGAGCAGGGACACAAGACAGGCTCCTGACACTCCGTGAGACAGGACATCAATGCTCACACAGCATTTCTGTAATAGCCCCATACCAGAAACAGCCCGGACAGTCACAGCAGCGGTTGGACAGATGGACTAAGGCATACAAGCACACAGAAAAACTATGACCCACAGCCACTGGCGTGGATAGGACAACCCTTCCAAGCAAGAAGGATTTGCTGAGGGAGCAAATGAATGAATTGAGTAAGTGAATGAGTATAGACATAACTGAATGAGTGAGTGAGTGAGTGAGTGAGTGAGTGAGTGAGTGAGTGAGTGATAAAGTAGAGGGGATGCCTAGTAGGTGAGTGCATGAATGAATGAATGAGTGAATGAGCAAAAGACTGAATGAGTTAGTAGATATATGACTGAAGGAGTAAGTGAATGAATACACACATGAGTGAGTGAATGAATGAATAAATAGAGTGTGAATGAATGAATAAGTAGAGTGAATGCATAGGTGAGTGCATGAATGAGTGAATGAATGAACAAATGACTGAATGAGCAAGCTAGTGAATACATGACTGACTGAATGAGTGAATGAGCGTCTGAGACACAGCTCTGGAGAGCTTGCAGCCTGAGTCTTAGGTTCTAACCAGTGCTCTATTTCCTATTCTGGAAAGAGGCTGTGTGTTCCTTAAAATGGACACATTTATCTCCTCTACACATTGCATATTCCACAATAAGGTGGGAGAGAGAAAACACCTAAATCTCAAAATGTCTCTAAAAATGACAGTGGCAGGAGCAGTTGCATGAACGCACCACAGACAGAAATGCTCTAAAACCCAGGCCAACGGGCAGAAAACACAAGTAGAGATGATGAGGGAAGGCATGGAGTCATCGATTTTCTTTCCTAAGTTGCCCAAGAGGCCAAGGAGCTGAGCTGGACAGGGCCCCACTCCTTGGCAATGTGAAGGGTACCATGGCTGCCAAAGGAGCTTGGCGTGGCCACCCCATGCACACTGCCAGGTCCCACCAGGCCCTGGGATGGCCAGGAGTAGTTCTGCCAGGCCATGCAGAAACACTACACCAGCGCCAAGCCTCCCGCAGGGATACAGAACTCCCTAATTACAATGATTACTGAAGAAGGGGAGGGTGCCTGGAGCAGACGAGACTGCTGTAAGGGAGGGAAGCAATTGAAAGATCCAGTAGTAACGGACGACAGTCCGAAGATTTGTCCACCAATGTCACAGCTGGGTGCTCACACAAGTGTACACACAACACACGTGACATGTGTCAGATCTCAGCGTGGAACGAGCTTGTACACACACACAAGCATACATGTGGGGTGTGCCAGATCTTAGCATGGGATGAGCTTGTACTGTGATTTATGACCCCTGGGCTTTGAAACACAAGGACACCGTGGTCAGGGTCCTCCGCACCCTTCAAGGTGAGAGCTGGATGCAGTCAGAGCGAGACGGCTCTTCAGAGCAACTGAAGGTTCCAGGCTGCCCCAGGCGGCTCCAGGCGGCCCCAGGCTGCTACCGAATGAGTGTCAGAGTTCATCTCCTGAAGTCTGAGGCTGAGTCC
The DNA here is from genome assembly GCF_978045245.1 of Mus caroli. Taxonomy (NCBI): domain Eukaryota; kingdom Metazoa; phylum Chordata; class Mammalia; order Rodentia; family Muridae; genus Mus; species Mus caroli. The sequence goes on from NW_028227273.1 coordinate 62,158,945, forward strand.
TTTTGTCTTCTTGATTTTATTTTTTTTAAGATTGATTGATTGATTGGTTGATTGATTGATTGATTGATTGATTGATTTTATGCATGTGAGTACACTGTAGCTGTACAGATGGTAGTGAACCTTCATGTGGTTGTTGGGAATTGAATTTAGGACCTCTATTCGCTCCGGTCAACCCTGCTCACTCCGGCTGGCCCTGCTCACTCAGGCCCAAAGATTTATTTATTATAAATAAGTACACTGTAGCTGACTTCAGACACACCAGAACAGAGCTTCAGATCTCATTACAGATGGTTGAGAACCACAATGTGGTTGCTGGGATTTGAACTCAGGACCTTTAGAAGAGCCATCAGTGCTCTTACCCCCTGAGCCATCTTGCCAGCCCTTGATTTTATGTTTTTAATTAGTCTTTTGCTAGTCTTGCTACCTGGATTTCCCTTTTCACTCTAACCCTGGTAGAGATGCAGCTAATTTCATGAACCACTAATAGGCTATGCTAACAGCTCGAAAACGTCCATCTGTATTCCTATTTTTCCTTGACACAGAGTCATACTGTGTGGCCCTGGCCCATCTTGGATTTGTGATTCTCTTGCCTCTGCCTCCCCAATGCTGATTTGAGGTGTGCTCCACCAAATCCACTGAAAAAGCCAACCTTTCAGAAAATTACACTCACTTATCTCTGTGTATCCACGTGCATGCATACCGTGGTGTGCGGGTGGTGATCAGAGAGTCAGTTCTTCTCATCCTTTACTCCCTGGGATTGAACTCAGGTACTCAGGACTGGTAGCAAACACCCAGTAAGCCACATCACCATCCACCCCACCCCACCAAAAAAATTTTTTTTTCTTTTATTTTCTTCTTTGAGATAGGGTCTCTCTATGTAGTCCTGGCTGGCTTCAGGTCTCTGTAGACCACCAGGTTGGCCTCAAACTCACAGAAATCCACCTGCCTCTGCCTCTGCCTCTGCCTCTGCCTCTGCCTCTGCCTCTGCCTCTGCCTCTGCCTCTGCCTCTGCCTCTGCCTCTGCCTCTGCCTCTGCCTCTGCCTCTGCCTCTGCCTCTGCCTCTGCCTCTGCCTCTGCCTCTGCCTCTGCCTCTGCCTCTGCCTCTGCCTCTGCCTCTGCCTCTGCCTCTGCCTCTGCCTCTGCCTCTGCCTCTGCCTCTGCCTCTGCCTCTGCCTCTGCCTCTGGAGTACTGAGATTAAAGGTGTGCACCACCACACTCCATCTCAAAAGCTTTGATGGTTTTGATCCCAGGATCCACAGATGAGCCATTCTCAGTACAAGCTCTGTGTGTGTGTGTGGGTGCGCGTGTGATTTGCTTATACATATATACAGGTATATTCTGTATATATACATATATGTGAGTGTGTGTGTGTATGGGTACCTATGCCTGCTTTCCTAGAAATAAGTCTGTGTCTCACATCGTCAAAGGCAAGGCATCCTTGACCTTCTGACTCCCCACCTGACCCATTGTATCACAGAGGAGGAAACTCAGGTCCAAGATGAGTCTAGATTTCCACCTTCACACTCCACGCCAACCCCACGACTCAGGAAGGCCCTTGCATAGGTGCCCTGGAGTCCCAGAGCAGCCTCATCCCAGACAGGAAACTGTCTAAAAGCTAAACTTGAGTTGCACACTGTCTTGCAATAGAGTCTCCTTGCACATTGCAAGCATCTTGCCCTGCCAGGCCTCCTGGGCAGCAGCCCAGAGGAGAGGTCCAATCCCAGTCACATGGTGGTAATTCTTAGCTAGCAACTGTGAGCATTGCACAAGACCAGACACAGGAGGGTACACTGTGCCCCACTAGGGCAAAGTGGATTGGGGGAGAATAGAAAGCTCTGGGCTCAGGATTAACCCACTGAACACAACACAAGAAGCCCAAGCAGAGCCAGCTCCACTGTACTGCAGACCAGGGCAGCAAGGACCCACAAGGCAGAGGGCCCCAACACACATGAATATTGTAATAGGTCACCTGACCCCTGCTATCGAGTGGCCACTGTCTGTTTACAGAGTACAGAGCACAAAGGCGACCTAGCCTAAACTCATCTGACTCCTGGTGTTTGAAACTAGAACTCATTTGTTAAATGTGCATGGTGCTGACACCTGCCCTAGGCCACAATTCATGTAGTCCCTGACAGGGGTCAGGACTGGATGTGCCTGTCCCCAGACTCACCTCCTCCATTCAGGGCAGTCATGAGAGTTACAGTCAGACTCCAGAGGGTTCCAGGACACACCCAGTTGAGCCAGAGATCGACCTGCCAGGGACTTATTAGTGTGTTTATTTCTGTCATTGAGACTGGACTGCAGAAGGAATGGCTGTCCATAAAACCTCAGGAGTTGTGAACCATGTGTCACAGTAGTAGTTGGGTGGCACCGCCAGTTGCTTCCACAGCTAGCTCATTGGTCTTTCCATCATATGTATATTTACCTCTGTGCCACATAAGAGCTGGTGTCTCCTGTTCCAAGAAGTCATCTCGTGTCACCTGTAAGCATGGCCTTCTACATGTCAAGCTGGGCTGCAGCTATGGAAGGCATGAGCCCTGCCCTGCTTTGTAAACAAATTCTCCTCTAAAACCCCCTTCTCTTGTTCAGAATGTACATCCAAGGGTGTACACATCCAGAGTCCTCCATGGAAGGGCTCACCTTCCAGCTCCTGTAAGGACGTGGAACAAGAAAATCCCGCGCCGCATGTCTTCCCAAGTCTGACTAAATGTTTTTATGCCTCCATTCTCTTTGCATCGATTTAAAGTTTTGTAAGGTTCTCTTACTCTAGTTAGGGAAGTTGTTGGAGCTTTTTAACATGTAACATATATACTTAGTTTAAAGCAGTGGTTTGGGCTGGTGGATAGATGGCTCAGTGGGTAAGAGCACCCGACTGCTCTTCCGAAGGTCCAGAGTTCAAATCCCAGCAACCACATGGTGGCTCACAACCAACTGTAATGAGATCTGACTCCCTCTTCTGGTGTGTCTGAAGACAGCTACAGTGTACTTACATATAATAAATAAATAAATCTTTAAAAAAAATTAAAAAAAAATAAATCAGTGGTTCTCAACCTTCCTAACGCTGCCATCCTTTAATACAGTTCCTCATGCTGTCGGTGACCCCCCAACCATAAAATTACTTTCATTGCTACTTCATAACTGTATTTTTACTACTCTTATGAATTGTTTTATAAAACCCCTGTGGGAAAAAAAACCCACATATTGAGAACCCATGATCTAAAAATACCTCTCTTGCTCCTGAATTAAAAAAAAAAAAATCTGAAGAACATTTTAGACTTTAAAAAAAAAAAAAATCGGGATGGAGAGATGGCTCAGTAGTTTGACTACTCTTCCAAAGGTCCTGAGTTCAATTCCCAGCAACCACATGGTGGCTCACAACCATCTGTAATGGGATCTGACACCCTCTTCTGGTGTGTTTGAAGACAGCAACAGGGTACTCATATACATAAAATAAATCTTTAAAAAAAATCATCATGTAGAAGTCCCTAGATGGGGCTGGAGAGATGGCTCAGCAGTTAAGGGCACTGACTGCTCTTCTAGAGGTCCTGAGTTCAATTTCCAGCAACCACATGGTGGCTCACAACTATTGGTAATGAGATCTGATGCCCTATTCTGATATGCAGGTGTGCATGCAGATAGAGCACTCATACATAAAATAAATAAATAAATCTTTTTTTTTTTTAAGGAAGAAGGAGGAGGACAAGGAGGAAGAGGAGGAGAAGGAAGAGAAGAGGAGGAGAGAGAGGAGGAGAAGGAGGAAGAGGAAGAAGAAGGAGGAGGAGAGGGAGGAGGAGAAGGAGGAAGAGAGGAAGGAGGAGAAGGAGGAAGAGGGAGAAGGAGGAGGAGGAAGAAGAAGGAGGAGAAGGAGAAGAAGAAGAAGGAGAAGGAGAGGAGAAGGAGAAGTAGTAATAGAAGAAGAAGAAGTAGAAGAAGAAGAAGAAGGAGAAGGAGAAGGAGAAGGAGAAGGAGAGGAGAAGGAGAAGAAGAAGAAGAAGAAGAAGAAGAAGAAGAAGAAGAAGAAGAAGAAGAAGAAGAAGAAGAAGAAGAAGAAGAGGAGGAGAAGATATTGTTATTAGATAGGTATCTGGGCTTAGAGATGTCTATTTTGGCGAGCATTCTCACTTGATAGTTTAGCTGGGTACAGACAGGCTAATGCTGTCTCTATTTGTATTAGTACAAATATAATGTGTTAGTTGCTAGTCTCATTACTGTGACAAAATACCTGACAGGAACAATTCGTTTACAGTTTCAGAAATATTCGACCATCCTGGCATGGGAAGGCACAGAGGGCCATGGTGGTGAGAGTTTGCTGCCTGTCTTGTTCACATTTCAGTAGATCAGAAAGCAAAGAGCTCAGTTCTAAAGCAAGGTCAGGTTATAATCCTCCATCCAACCCCAAGTGACCCAGGCACACTTCCTACCACAAAGGTGTCACTGTCTCCCAAAACAGTGACACTTGGCAGGGAGTACATGTCCAAACACAAACCTGTTGGTGACATTTCACTTTATTCATTGTTTGTGGGGGTTTTTTTGGTTTTGTTTCTTGTTTTTGTTGAGACAGGGTTTCTCTGTATAGCCCTGGCTGTCCTGGAACTCACTCTGTACACCAGGCTAGGCTCTAACTCAAAGATGAGGATCTGCCTCTGCCTGATGAGGGCTGGGATTAAAGGTGGGGGCTGCCATGCCCGTTTCAACTTTTCCCTTTCTTTTTAAAAAAGATTTATTTATTATGTCTATGAGTACATGGCGGTTGTCTTCAGACACACCGGAAGAGGGTATCAGATCCTATTACAGATGGTTGTGAGCCATCATATGGTTGCTGGGAATTGAACTCAGGACCTCTGGAAGAACAGTCAGTGCTCTTAACCCCTGAACCATCTCTCCAGCCCTGACATTTCCCTTTCAATTCATAAAGTATAGTGTATCTTCTTACTGAACAACTAATGATGGTTGTTCTTCAGCAGAGTCCTTTCTACCGCGGAGGTGCTGTGTATATAACATGCTTGCATGTGTGTGGGTGCACATCATGATGGCACGAGCCATCCTCAATTCCTCCCCACTTAATGTTTGAGAGAGGGTCTCTCACTGAACCTGGAGCTCAATCATTTGACGGGGTTGGCTGATCAATCAATCAATGTGCTTCAGGACTCTGTGTTTCTCTGCCACAGCCCTACATGCCAGGCCCGCAGATGTGTGCCACCAAGCTGGCGTTCTATATGGGTACTGGAATCTGAACTCGGTCTTGGAGTTTACCAACAGAGCCATCTGCTCAGCCCAGCTGTAATGATTTCCGTATGAATTATTTTTATTTCTAATTCCATCCCAGAGGGGAATGAGATTATTGAATTCAATCTAAGCCTTCATTAGTGAGATAGTTAACATCCTTACTTACCCCCATGACCCCACATTGACAGTTGTGCACAGGTGCACACCCTCATTGAAAGATTTGATGGCTAGGCCCCTCCACAGGTGTGTGCCACCATGAAACTCTGAGCTACAACTGACTGGCATCTCTGGAGACCGATGTGAATATGGAAGTCAGTTTAGTTCTGAAATCAGTGGGCATGTAGATAATGACAGGGCCACGTGGAGGCTGGCTATAGTCCTCCCAAGCTTCTAGGCCCTATGCAGGCGCTCAGAGATGGTAACCCACACTACCTCTGGAAGGTCACCGTGCACACTGTGCTAGTGCCCCCTCCAGATACTGCAGTGTTCACACCACAGCTGAGAGAAAGCAGGGGTGAAAAAGCCAAGACAAAGAAAACATGGAGCAAGTCCTTCTGAGGAGGCAGTTAGGAAAGCCACACCAGTGCACCAGCACTCGGGAGGCAGAAACAGGTGGATCTCCAAGTTCGAGACCAGCCTGGTCTACAGCCAGGACAGCCAGGGCTACACAGAGAAATCCTCTCTCAAAAACCCAACAACAACAACAACAAAGATGATGGTGTCTTAGGGTTTTATTGCTATGAACAGACACCATGACCAAGGTAACTCTTATAAGGACATTTCATTGGGGCTGGCTTACAGGTTCAGAGGTTCAGTCCATAATCATCAAGGCAGGAGCATGGCAGCATGCAGGCAGACACGGGGCTGGAGGAGCTGAGAGTTCCACCTCTTGTTCCAAAAAGGCAGCTAGCAGAAGACTGACTTCCAGGCAGCTAGGATGAGGATCTTAAAGGCCACGCCCACAGTGACAGGCCTACTCCAACAAGGCCACACCCACTCCAACAAGGCCACACCTCCCAATAGTGCCACTCCCTGGGCCGAGCATATTGTAAACCATCACAGATGGGAATGAGCTAAGTTATTGATGGAAATAAAGTGCCTGGGGATACAGTTGGTATGTGCAGAATGGCCATTCCCCTCCTACCCGTGACAACTGTGTGTCCTTTATTCTCGTGGACACTTAACCTTGATCCCCCACTACAGGTCATGGTACAAAAGCAAGCTATCAGACGCCAACTGCCTGTGTCCTTGTATTTCCACTGTCTCTTGGCTAGTTCATCTGTATGCACTTTCCTGCTTCACAATCTCATGTGACCAGCGATACCCACAAACCGCCCAGCAACTGCTTCTTTTCCACACGCAGCTCCACAGATTTGGGAAATCCCCCGCTCCACCTCCATTAAGTCCAGGCAAATTGACCCACTCTGCTTTCAAGGTTGTGCTCAATCCTGGGTCAGTCCAAGGCCCTGCAGGGACACCTCCAGGCTCTCACGATGAACAAACCAAGCAACTTAGTACCCACCAGTGGGCGGCAACCCAGCAGGGAGGTGTCAATCTTGGCTTGGCTTTTTTAGGCAGCTTCAGAAAGCTCGAGAAGGTAGCTGAAATAATTCCCCCTTAGGAGCTGCCCTGTGGAGGGCCCCATCTTCACTCAGCAATCAGCCAGGCAAAGTGCCCCTTGCCGAGGAACCTCGCCCCCAACGCTCGATTGCTAATTTGCCAGAAAGCTCCGACTGTACCTTGCATGTTTTCTGTCTAATTTAGTCTGATCACAATTTGGAGCAGGTGCAGCCCCAGCAGGCAACTCAAGCAATCAACCAGGGCTGGCGGCTGCGCTCACAGGTCCCCTGCCTTCTGGGGTCACTGTGAGCTGGCAGAAACACTGTGACTACCCCATCACCACTTCCAACCAGCAAGCACACAACCCAAGAGCCACGGAAGGCCATTCTCCCTGCCCACCCAGGCTCAGACCTGGCGAACTTGAATGCTTGCTATCCTTGGACACCGAGACACACTGAGCCCTGTGGGGGCTGTGGCTGCTGCCTCACCTCTACTCTGGCACAGGAAAGCCATGAGCCCACCTGATACCACTGGTCAGCCCACCCCCACCAGCATCAGCTCTGCAGGACAGCAGGACAAGCTGGAAGTGTGTGTAACCTTCTGACACTGCCCAACCCACCACCACTATCAGAACTAGCTACAAAGAGAGCCTTCTGTGGGGCCCTAGGACAATAGACAAAGCCCTTAAATATATCTACCGAGGGGTAGCCTTGGTTAATACTGGACACTCACCACACAAAAGCCTGCAAATGGGCCATTCACCCCTCAAGACCAGGTGTCTGGTGATCCGGGCCTGTCCACACAGACACGAGCAGTAAATATACACTCTGCATATTCATCCAAGCACACAGCTTAAACACACACACAGCACATGCATAAGACACACACTCATTAAACACAGCATATGCACAGGAATATATACATCATCCATATACATGCTGCGCATGCACGGGATGCACACAGGATAAACAAGTACAAGGCACACACACGCGGATACACACACCATTTGGAGTTCACTTCCCAAGCTATGACCCTTCCTCTTCCTTCTTCATCTCCACCCACCTATGCCCCCCAACTCATATTGTATTGGGCACTTGTCACCTTTTACAGTCTCTTTATGTGTACATGTATGAGTGTGTGTGTGTGTGCACATGCATACATGTGTGCATGCATATATGCATGTTTGTATGCATATATGCATGTTTGTATGCATATGCATGCATATACACACACGTGTGTGTATGTGTGCTATGTGTGCATGTATGCACATATGCAAATGCATGTATGCATACATATATGCATGTCCATATGCATGTACATGTGTGTATGCATGTTTGTGTATGTAGGTGTGCATGTGTGTGCTTAGCTGGAGCTAAGAAATTAGCAGTGATTAAGAAGAGACCAGCATCGTTGAGGTGACATCTTCTGGGAAGTGCTTTCTGAGAGCACAAAGAGGCTGAGTTCCAGAGATAGCCAAAGTTGTACCTCGTGCAGCAGCAGGACTTGGTAATGTGTAAGAGTCACCCAGGTGGTACTGGTTTTGAAGGCATGAAGGGGTCATGCAGAGCAGCTGAGGCTTGGCACTCTAATAGGCCATGGAAGGCCATTGGTGAAGGTGCAGCCTCAGTTGCAATTGATGGCCCAGGACAGAAGGGGTCATGCAAAGGAGTTGAGGCTTGGCACCATGAAGAGAGCCTATGAGAGGCTGTTGGTGAAGCCTAGTTACAGCAGTGTTTTGAAGATGCCAGTACCATGAGATGACCAACAAGAACAGCAGCAGCAGTGGAGTACAGGCAGCTGGAGCCTAGAAGACAACGTGTGTGCTACAAAGGGCAAGGCTGGAGAAGTGACCCAAGCCCTTGGAGGAATCCAGAAGATCATGAGTTGGATCCCAGACATTGGACAGTTGGAGTTTGATTTTGCTTTTCATTGTGACTGTGCTCTGATGCTTTTCCCTCTTGAAGGAAGTATTTTAGTGGAGCCCACAGTTAAGAGACTTTTTTAATTGTAAAGACTTTGGATTTTAAGAAAGATTGAAATTTTAAGAATTTGCAAAGACTGTGGGACTTTTAAAGTTATTTAGATCACGGGGATGAATAAGAAACTAAGGGTTGAGGCTTAATAGTGATGTGTTTGTGTGTCAAGTTGACAAGGGGTCAGTTGTACTGGCTAGTTTTGTGTCAACTTAACACAGCTGGAGTTATCACAAAGAAAGGAGCTTCAGTTGGGGAAATGCCTCTACAAGATCCAGCTGTAAGGCATTTTCTCAATTAGTGATCAAGGGGGGATGTCCCCTTGTGGGTGGTGCCATCTCTGTACTGGTAATCTTGGTTCTATAAGAGAGCAGGCTGAGCAAGCCAGGGGAAGCAAGCCAGTAAAGAACATCCCTCCATGGCCTCTGCACCAGCTCCTGCTTCCTGACCTGTTTGAGTTCTAGTCATGACTTCCTTTGGTGATGAACAGCAATGTGGAAGAGTAAGCTGAATAAACCCTTTCCTCCCCAAGTGCTTCTTGGTCATGATGTTTGTGCAGGATTAGAAACCCTGACTAAGACAGTAGGGATGGCAATGATAGTAATGACAGGTGAGGAGATGTTGGTGATGGTGATGTGGGACACTGATGGTGATGGTAACAGTCATGGTGTTTGTGATGATGATGGTGGTGGTGGTGATAGTGCAGATGGTAATGATGGTGATGATGGCAAGCTGTTGGCCGTGATGCTGATCTGATGGTGATGGGATTGGTAATGGTGACAGAGATAGTAACAATAGAGTGGATGATGATGATGCCCCAGCCTAAGTGTGCTGACTATTTTGTATCTTTGCTGCTCACAACAGCAATCTTATTGGCTAGGAATCATTAGTCTCTACCTTGTAGGAGGAGGCAGAGACAGAGATCTCTGACCCTGTCGGGATCCCCTAGCTTCCAAAGTCCCAAAGCTCACTCCCAGGAACTGACCTATGAACCAGTCCTGGAGATGTTTTGATGGGAGAAGACAAAAGGCAGGAAATGGAAGGGGAATCCAGAGCAAAGCTGCCAGGATCCTGCCTGCTTTGAGAACACACTCTGTATCCCTCTGAGGCACATGGGGACTCTGTACCCAACAGGTACTAAGGAGGCAGAGATGAGCTTGGCTGAGGATGGGCAGGGAGCCACAGCCCCCTTCCTGAGCAACCACTGCACTGGCCACGGTGAAGCTGGCCTGGCCACTCCTTGGCTTTGGGCCATCGCAAACTCAAAGGGCACACAGAACACAAGCTCAGGGGAGCTCAGTGACCCTCCTGGGTGGTCATGGGGTGGGGATCCCTACAGGTTAGGGGTAGAAACAGTACAGAACCAGATGCCTCTAATCCCAGCACTTGGGACACAGAGGCAGGGGGCTCTCTCTGAGTTCAAGGGCAGGCAGAACTATGTAGTAGAGAGATCGTGTCGAAAGAAAGAAAGAAAGAAAGAAAGAAAGAAAGAAAGAAAGAAAGAAAGAAAGAAAGAAAGAAAGAAAGGAAGGAAGGAAGGAAGAAAGGAAGAAAGGAAGGAAGGAAGGAAGGAAGGAAGGAAGGAAGGAAGGAAAAGAAAAAATCAAACAAACGAGAGTACAGGAGGGTTCCAGAAAAATGTGGCCACAGCCTTACAGGCATACAGGGGCACCCCCAAATTCTGCTAATTCCTATATAGCAAGCTTCTCAAAGCATCCCTCTGCTGAACACTCTCCACCAAGTACAGTAGCACTTGCCTTCCAGGGTTGTGGCTAACATGAAGTGCGGCTACACTTTCATGCAGGTGGTACAGACTGAGGGGAGAGCTCTACGCCCACCTTCCCTCCTTCTCTCTTCCCTCCCAGCAGACCCAGGAGCCATGAAATCCAGGCTCTAGCATCTCTGTCCAGAGCTGTGAAGGCCAGTGCCACTGTGGCAAAACAGATGCACATCTACCCTCAGAGAGTGCACGCAACCTAGCACAGACACACACACACACACACACACACACACACTGTAGATGCTCAGGATCCCAGTCACAGGTAGACACAAAGGTCGACCTGCTTTAAGATCTGTGACAACCCTGAGCAGCAGTGCAGTTCCTGGCAAGTCGGGCTCAGGTCACCATATAGATGACTCCCGTTTCTCTGTGCAGAGCACACCCCCACGCCATCTTCTCCCCACCCCCGACTTTTATCCACAGCCTGCAGCATGTAGTAGGTGTGCAGTAGGTGTGTGCTGTGGGTATGTGCATGTACCTGCCTGTGTCGACTGAATCAACTCAGTCCTGAAGTGGAGGTGGGGCACAGTAGAACACCTGTGGGGACGGGGTCCCACCCACAGCGCTGTCATGGGCCTTGGACTGAGGGCATCTACTCTTCCAGGGACGTGGGATCCAAGAACAAGTTCAAGTCAGCAAAGGAAAGACATAGAAGTTACATCAGTCTCTTACTGGTGGGTACCCAGAACTTCCCACTGCCTGTTTGTCCCTCTTCCCCCTCCCCCATCCTTGCTCTCTTGGTTATTAGCCGGCTGAGTTCCATCTGCCCTGCCCCCCTCTACAGCCCTGAAACTGAGAATTGGAGTCCCCAAGTAATAAGATGGAGAAACTGAAGCCCAGAGCAGTGGGCAACTTGGCCTTGTGCCAGCAAGAGGGAGGTGGGACTGAATGAGGTCACTGCTCCTCAAACCGGAGTTATTCTTATCTTCTTGGTGTCGCGGTGACATTCAAGGCACGCGTTTGAGTCACAGCGTGGGCACCAAAGAGCTTTTAGTGGTGGTGGAGAGGGCCCCTTTCCAGGGTAGGGTCGTGACCTTACCTAAGAGGGGTGACCAAGCAGGACGATTCACCGCTTACCTCACCCCATCCTACTCCGTCATCCTCCCGCCCCTGCATGTCCCCCCCCCCAACTCTTCCCTCCCAGCAGGCCAGTGTCCCACCTTTGTGCGTCAACCCCAGCACAGCTGAGGCACCTTGGATGATAAGCCTTGAGGGAGTAGGGGAACCAGCCGCCACTGTAGGTCCGGAACTGGGTAGAAGGCGCCCCCTGTCGGCCATGTGAAATCCTGCCGCAGCCTCCGTGTTATCCAGCCAGTTTCCAGCCCTAGGGACTACAGATTTCCCAACCTCTTCTGTTGGAAGGGTGGGTAGAAAATGAAGTTTGTTCCCTCCACACCCTATTCCTGGGCGGGTTATCTTGGTTGCTACCTAAGCCTCGTATCCTGGACTGTCTGAGAGTAAGATACTCATCTTCAAGCCCTGGTATCAACAGGTAGTTCTATTGGCAGGAGCCAACAGGGTCATGGGATAACAGCTTCCTGTTGTGTGCTCTGAACCTTTTAGAAGGTGGCCAGCTGTTCATCCAGAGCCCACAGCCTAACCCTAACCCTAACCCCAACCCCTGGGATTCTACGCACTCCAGCATAGCTTCCTGGCTGAGCTAGCTGTTGTGAATCTAAGCTCCAGCTAGATACTCTGCCCAGTGGGTGCCCTCTCTACCCTGCTGATTAACCCCTGCTCAGTCAGGCAGGCTATAATAGAAGCATCCACCGCCTGGCTACTGAGGCTCTTCCTAAGGCTTCTAGCCTACCTCATAGGCAGACTGGAAGCCCTGTCACCTGCTCCAGAAATAGGGCAGAGTACCCTGTGCCCTGGAAGGGCATCTGCAAGAATATTAACACAAAGAAAAGAACATTTGTGTTGAAGTGCTGAGATCCGGTCTCCCTCTTGTTTCTGTCACTTGGATATATATATATATATATATATATATATATATATATATTTTTTGGTTTTTCGAGACAGGGTTTCTCTGTATAGCCCTGGCTGTCCTGGCACTCACTTTGTAGACCAGGCTAGCCTCGAACTCAGAAATCTGCCTGCCTCTGCCTCCCAAGTGCTGAGATTAAAGGCGTGCGCCACCACGCCCGGCCAACTTGGATATTTTTAAAGATTTATATTTATGTATATCATGTTGTATGAGCATTCTGTCTTCATGCATACCAGGAAAGGGCATCAGATCCCATTAGAGTTGTGAGCCACCATGAGGTTGCTGGGATTTGAACTTAGGACCTTTGGAAGAACAGTCAGTGCTCTTACCCGCTGAGCCATCTCTCCAGCTCCTCTATTGCTCTTAGATGCAAAGTCAATGCTGTCTCTGAAGTGAAATGTGCACTGTGCTTCTGCCAAGCTTCTTCCCACACCTAAGGTCTTCCTACTGCCAGTGACCTTGTGATCTGCTCAAGGTCACCACCTTTAAGGACATGACCCCAGGTCCATGCTTGCTGATGGGGAGCAGGATCCTGGAGACATGATGACTTCAGGAAAAAGAGCAGCTTCTCTTGGACAGTAACCACCCAGTGCAGTCGGTTCTGGCCCTGGGCACCATCATGCTAAGCCCTTCCTGTGCCCCTCAATGTCCTCATCTGCAAAATGGAGCAAAAGTGCCCATTCCCAGTCAGAGCTCCATTCTCAGCAGGCATCAGAGCCACCCATCGACACCGTGCATCCTCTTGTAGTTTGGGGAGCCTTCCTGACTTCGGAGGCTAGTGTCACTAATACCAGCTGGCTTCAAGGGCCACTGTGGCAGGTCACTGAGAAGGCATGCCGTAAGTGAGATCACTTTGGGTACCCTTTGTAAAAACCAGCCAGCAAACTCCTGTCACTAACCCCAATTTTGCCAAATTATCATACAGCTGATTCCTGAGCCACACAGGAGGTTGGAGATCTAGTTCTCCCCTGTGAGGGTTTGGGGAGGACATGTCCTAAATCGGGCCCTCTAAGAACAAGGAGCAAACCCTTCCAGCCTTCTGCTTGCTACCTCTTCACTTCCGATCCCCCTCACATGAGCTCAGAACTGTTTCCTCTGAGCTACTGAGACCACCCCCAGGAGATGAGTGTGTGCTTGCACTAACACACACTCAAGAGTGAATAGCTGGTAAGATCTGCCAAGGACCCCAAAGCCCCCTCTAATAGGTGGAGAATTTAAATGAGAGCGAAGCCCTCTGGTTTCCTCTGAGAGATCCAGGAGGAAAGGCCTCCAGGCTACAGTCAAATGGGGGAGGGGAGACCCCCATCTGCAGCCTCAGTGAGCCTAATGATCATCTAGAGCCAAAAGCTGCCAAGCCAGGGGTGGAGGTTGTGGGGGACAAAATTATGACAGGAAGGAACGTGAGGCTGGGCACGATGCTCTCAGGTGAAGTCACTGCATGAGACCTCATGTACTAACCCGCTCACTCCTTATTTGTTTGTTTATCCTACAGTGTTTGTGGAATCACTACTCGGTGCCAGGCTGTTGGAGGGTGGCAGAAAATTAGGCAGATCTAGTCCTAATTCTAGCTCTGCCTGGAAGGCATGATGCTCTCCTAGGAAAAGGTGGGCAGGCAAAAATGCCTCTGCACAAAACCCTAAGAACCTCAGAGCTTTGTAGGCAACCTTACTGGAAGGAGAGCCACTCCACATGGAGGGGGGGGTGTCTTCCAGCAAAGGGAGAGGGAAGGAAAGGGACCCCCGCCTGAATAGGCCTGAATAGGGTGGGCTGGAAGAGCGCGTGGCCAGCTGGGGACAGAGAAGACAGGGAACCCAGTTTCATTAGCCCTGGAGATCCACGCATGGTCTGGTGGAGCCGTGGAGGTGCTAAGCATAGAAGACCTGTTCCTACTCAGTCTTAGAGAGGTGGGACTAAGCCTTGTTATTATGGGCTACTGGGAGCCTCAGATGGGGGATCTTGCAGGTGACAGGGTGGCTGTGTTCAGCCCTGTGTTCCACTGGTGAAGGCACAGAACCTGCATGGCAGGGCAGAAAGTCCCCAGTGTGGTAAGATATCAGAGGTCAACTGTGGGCTTCCAGAGCGGGCCTATCGCTGTCTCAGAGATCACAAGCAGGCTCCCCAAGTCAGGGCAGTCCCATGCCACAGACATGAAAACTGAGACCAAAGACCTGGGCCACCAACTTATGCCTTAACCCTATAAGGACAACACAGGCTCCTGCATCCCCACAGAGACCAGTTGCCTCTTCATCCTCACCTCAGTTCCCTCCTGCTGCAGGCCTCTCCTTTCCTCCCAAAAAGCCAAAGGCACAGAATGATCCCCCTGCCACAGCCCCTGGAGACAGAGTCACAGACTGGGAGTCTGGGTCATCAAGGAACTGCTGGCCAAGAGGCCCGTTGCCACCCATAAACTACAAACCCTGTGACAAAAGACCACAGTGACAGCCACCCAGACAGGATGAAAGCCTGAATGCCTCCACCCTAGACCTAAGAGTCAGCCAGCAGCCACCTCAAAATGGAGGCAGCCTGTGTGCTTTGTCTATGCTCGGTCCAGGGAGGGACACTATTAGAAGGTGTGGTCCTGTTGGAGTGGATGTGGCCTTGTTGGAATTGGTGTGGCTTTGTTGGAGTGGGTATGTCACTGTGGGTGTGGGCTTTAAGACCCTCATCCTAGCTGCCTGGAAGCCAGTCTTCTGCTAGCGCGGCCTTCAGATGAAGATGTAGAACTCTCAGCTCCTCCTGCACCATGTCTGCCTGCATGCTGCCATGCTCCCACCTTGATGATAATGGACTGAACTTCTAAACCTGTAAGCCAGCCCCAATTAAATGTTTTTATAAGAGTTGCCTTGGTCATGGTGTCTGTTCACAACAGTAAAACCCTAAGACACTGCCCCTAGGTGATATGTGTTACCACAGTAACATAGAAAGTCCCAGGAGCTGTCTACAGCAGACTTTGGCCACCCTCAGCACTTGTGAAGACAATCCTACAGTTCAGGAAACCAAGGTGACTCTCACAGAAAGGGCAAGCCCAGAGCAAGCAGACTCAGCCATGGGGCATGGTGTAAGTTCTTCAGTAACCTTCAGCCCTGCCTTGGAGCTGAGCCTGCAGTGCCTTCTTGGTGTCCAGTGTCCCACAGTCTGACCTGGATGGTTTTGGTCAACTTGACACAATCTAGAGTCATCTGGGAAGAAGGAATCTGCCAAGAAAGTATTTCCATCAGATTGCCTGGTGGCAAGACTGTAGGGTGTTACTTGGTTACTGATTTGTAAGAGGACCCAGCCCATTGTGGGAGCCACCACTCTGGGCTGGTGTGCTGGATTGTGCAAGAAAGCAGGCTGAACAATCCACAGGGAACAAGCCAGCAGGTAGCATCCCTCCGTGGTCTCTGGTTCAGTTTCTGCCTTCAGGTTCTGGCATTGACGTTCCTTCATTGAGGGCTGCAACTGGACCAGCTTCTCTCCCAATTCTGGAATAAACTCTCTCCATGGCATTTATCACAGCAATAGAAACCTAACCATGGGGGGGGGGGAGATGGATGAGAGCACTGACTGCTCTTCTGGAGGTCCTCAGTTCAATTCCCAGCAACCACATGGTGGCTCACAACCATCTGTAACAGAATCTGATGCTCTTTTCTGGTGCAACAGTGTACTCACAGATATAAAATAAATAAATCTTAAAAATGAAAGAAAGAAAGGAAGAAAGAAAGAAAGAAAGGAAGGAAGGAAGGAAGGAAGGAAGGAAGGAAGGAAGGAAGGAAGGAAGGAAGGAAAGAAGGAAAGAAAGAAAGAAAGAAAGAAAGAAACCTAGCCAGGACGTTCCCCCCAAATATGGCTTTGCCCAGTCTGGTTTAAGTGGTATGACAGGGCTGTGTGGCTGTGGTGGCTGTATGTCATTTGTGCTCATTCCTCCCTAGGACCCTGACTGCTGCCCTACTTGGAAGACAAGGCTCTGAGCAGGCTGGTGCTACAGCAGCCTGGGCCAGCTTCTCTCCCAATGCTGCTTCCGTGCCCGATCTTCCTCCCTCTTCACAGAACAACAGGGAATCGGGGGATGTTTCTTCCATTCATTGCCACCTGCAAAACTCCAAAGATGCCCATCCTTACCCTGCATGAAAAGGTGGGAGCCTGCGTTCCTGCTCCACCTTTTTTGGTCAAGCCAAGCCTCCAGCCTCAGGTATCCTAGACTCCCAAGATCCTTTGGGATCTAATTCCAAGGCTCCTCACTTGACTCAGTTTCCCGCTGCCTACCAAGAGGCCCACATGGAAAAGGCTGAGGTTTGGTAAGAGTCAGATAGCACAGGCTAGCCTCCAGTTCTCTATGTAGTTGAGGATCTCCCTAATTTTCTCCCAATAGATTACAGGCATGTGCCTGTAGCCTGGGCTCACGAGATGCTGAGGATAAAACCCAGAGCCTCCTGCATTCTAAGCAAGCACTCTATCAACTGAGTCTTATCCTTAGCCCTGGTGCAAATCAACGTAAGCCCCTCCCACTTTTCCTTACCTTTAACGCCCCCACATATCTTCCTGTGAAGATGTACCCAGAAACTATGCATGCTACAGAGGTTCCCTCTAACCCAGCCCTTCAGTCCTGCCTCCCTTCCTGAAGATCAGGGCCAGCCAAAGACACTCTTGGCCTTATGGCAGGAATGTGGAAGAGTGACAGAGGCCCTGAGTAATATTTGAGGTCATGTTTTCTTCCTGGAAAGACGGGAGGCCTGATCCCTGACAACAGAGTCCCTGTCCCCTGGGAAGCTCTCTTACATTCTTGGGTTCCTGGAATAAGTGTCAGGGTCAGAAGGTGGCAGTACCCCAGGCTAGGTCAGAAGTTGCCTTGAGCCTGTTAATAGGTGACTCATGGGATAGACGCTAAACCGGGGTCATCTGTGGGTGTGTACTGTGAATCGCCATAGAAACATCTAGAACAGAAACATGGGCTTTCGTCTATCAGAGTGCAGCTCAGCCCTTGGGAATCAGGAGTGGGTGGCCCTTTGCTGACGGGCCTCAAACAGACGTGTCCACAGTCAGCTCAGCAAAGGATACTGAGGGCGGGAAACAGGCTGGGCTTCTTTTCATGGTTTGTTGATTTTTAAGGGCATCACGGGCCATTTGTTTCAATTTACTGAACAAATCTTGTAATTTTCTCAAAAGAAAAAAGGGACTGGGGACAAAGAGTGGTTAAGAGCACTCACTGCTCTTTCACAGGACCCGGGTTTGATTTCCAGCACTCACACAGAGGCTTACAAACAGTAACTCCAGTTGCAGAGGACCCAGCACCCTCTTCCAGCCTCTTCCCAGTCCCTGGCACATGTGTGGTGCAGGCAAAACCACTCAAAGAATAAACAATGATAGTAAGTTTTTAAAAGAATAAATGAACTTTGAGCCTTGACTTCATGGGCCACTGTGTGTGCTCCTAGTTCAGCCAGCTAGAGGCTGGACTCAGGCTTGTGGCTCTCCATCCTATACTTTTATAGGTTTCTTCATCATTAAAGTGTGTTGATATCTGTCCTCAGACAGCTGGGGCTTCCTGGAGAGGGCAGGCACAATAGTGTATGTGGAACAAAGACAAGCTTGGGGACATCAGGGACTTGTGGGTGGTCTCCTATTCTCAGAAAGATATGACTTACTTCTAACGTCCAGACTCAAACGTGTAACCTTCTATGGGGTGTTCACGGAAACGACTGAGTTAAAGCTAGAACCATGAGGCTGGAGAGATGGCTCAGCAGTTAAGAGCACTGACTGCTCTTCTGGAGGTCCTAAGTTCAATTCCCAGCAACCACATGGTGGCTCATAAACATCTGAAATGGGATCTGATGCCCTCTTCTGGTGTGTCTGAAGATGGTAACAGTGTACTCATTAAATAAATAAATAAATAAATAAATAAATAAATAAATAAATAAATAAATACATCTTTTTTTTTTTAGATACACCAGAGAGGCCGTCAGATCTCATTACAGATGGTTGTGAGCCACCATGTGGTTGCTGGGATTTGAACTCAGGACCTTTGGAAGAGCAGTCAGCACTCTTAACCGCTGAGCCATCTCTCCAGCCTGCAAATCTTTAAAAAAAAAAAAAAAAAAAAAAAAAAAAAAAAAACACAATAAAAAAAGATGGAGTCATGATATCCTGAGTCAGTTGATCTTGAGAAGAACTGGGAGCAGGGGCCTATGGGAAGAACCATTGTGACAGAGATAGAAGTTCAAGGGCGCTGGGCAGTGGTGGTGCACACCTTTAATCCCAGCATGTGGGAGGCAGAGGCAGGTAGATTTCTGAGTTCAAGGCCGGCCTGGTCTACACAGTGAATTCCAGGACAGCCAGGGCTACACAGAGAAACCCTGTCTCAAAAAACTAAAAAGAAGAAGGAGAAGGAGGAGGAGGAGGAGGAAGAGGAGGAGGAGGAGGAGGAGGAGGAGGAGGAGGAGGAGGAGGAGGAGGAGGAGGAGGAGAAGAAGAAGAAGAAGAAGAAGAAGAAGAAGAAGAAGAAGAAGAAGAAGAAGAAGAAGAAGAAGAAGAAGAAGAAGAAGAAGAAGAAGAAGAAGGTGTGTTTGTGGTATATATATATGTATGTGTGTGTGTATGTATGTGTGGTATGTTTGTGGTATGTATGTGGCATGTGTCTGTGTATATGTGTATGTACATGTGTGCAGTGTGAGTTTGTGATTTGTGTATGGTATGTTTGTGGTATATACATTGTGTGTAGGTGTTTGTGTGTGGTGTGTTTTGTGGTATATGTATGTGTGGTGTGTTTATGGCATATGTGTGCGTGGTCTGTTTGTGGTATGTGTGTGTGCACACACACAAGGTATGTATGGTGTGTGTTTATAGTGTATGTGTTTGCACATGTGTGTCCATGTGTGCATTCATGCATGTCTGTGACATGACACCTGCGTGCCTGCATGTTTTCCTTTCTGTCGTGTTCTCATGACAGCCTGCAAGCACAGGCTTGTGCTCTGCCTGCCTCTCGGTTAACTCAGTCCTCAGCCAGGAATCTTGGAAGAAATCCCATGTCCTTGGGGCTCCCAGCCTCTAAGCTAACAACAGCAGCCCCCATCCCCCTGCCGTGGGAGGGAGGAACAGAGGCTGAGGGACCTCCTAACAGCTGCAGCCTGGGGCTCCCCTCTCAAACTTCCTGAAGTGAGAGATGGAGAGGGCAGGAGATAGAGGTTAGAGGTGAGGAGTTCTACCCTGCAGAGAAGGCTGGTATCCTAGGGTAGCCTCCAACTCTTCCTTCATGCCTTTCTTCTAAGCTGAGACTGTCAGCAAGCCGAGCCAGGCAGACAGAACCTATGATCTCAACACATGTGTTATCTGAGGTTGCCTGGTAGCCCCTTCTCTCCCAGCCTCCCAGCCCCCACATGGGTCTCTGCAGCGTGGCCGGAAGGAAGCAGTTCTGGCTGTCTCTGCCAGAGGCTTCCCAGGAAGAAGCCCTAACCCCTGGGGTCCAACCAGCTCACAGCTCGTGTCATTGTGCGCTCTAGCCACAGCAGAGAAAGCAGGCCAGCACGGTGCTGGCCGGTGCTGGCCTTGTTAGGCGACCTCCCCTTCGAATGATTGTTTCATTATGTTCCAGATTCTTCATTATGAAGGAACTGGCCCTTTGTGTGTCTCCTGCTTAGGCTCTCTGCTGGCCCAAACTCCTGGGGCCAGTGGCATCTCTTGCAATTCCTTGTCACACAGGCAATGGCCCCCAGAACCAGGCCCCTGATGTTTATTGTGGCTGCTCCCTGTCTCCTAGTGAAGGTGACCCTTAAGGCTGGTGTTCTTGAGTCGGTGCCCGGCAAGGTCTTGTCTTGGAGGCAATGCCTCTTCTGCCACCTGGTGGTCAGACTGTGTCACACCATGTTAAACTAACGCGGGACGATACTGCTGAGAGACTGATAAATCAGACTGCTGCCACAAAGAAAATCCCCAACAGAACAGGAGCAGCATCTACCGCCTTCCTCAGAGACCCTGTTCTGCTGATTTCCTGTGACTCTATAATAACCTTCTACCTGGAGATCCAAAGTGCTGGCTTTATGGCAGTGGTCCTCAACATTCCTAACGCCACAACCCTTTAATACAGTTCCTCAAGTTGTGGTGACCGCCCCCAACCATAAAATTATTTTGGTTGCTACCTCATAACTGTAATTTTGTTACTGTTATGAATTGTAATGTAGATATCTCATATGCAGGCTATCTGATATGTGACCCCTGTGAGAGGGTCTTTCAACCCCCAAAGGGGTCACCACCAAAATATATTGAGAGCCAATGCTTTAAAGGAAGAGGTGGATTTCACCCAACTTTCACCAGCAGGCAACACAAAGCAAGTGACTCCATTTCTAAGCCAGGATTTTTCTTACCAAGCCACAGGCTTCTGGGTAGGTTGCATGAAGCCTGCCAGTTGCCAGTACGGCTGGTGTTCTGGGCCAGTGATGACATCATCATGCAGGTGATCATTTAAGTTAGCGTTACTTATCAGCTTAGCAGAATCTGAGATTATTGGAGGCAGGGAAGCGGGGGCGGAAGGGAAGATTCTCAGTTGAGTCTTTATCAGATTGTCCTGTGGACGTGTCTGTGGGAGATGGTTTTAGTTGTTTAATTGACGTAGAGTGGGCCAGCCCACTATGGACAGCACAATTCCTCAGGCAGGTAGTCCTGGGCTGTATAAGAAAGCTAGCTGGGGGCTGGAAAGACAGCTCAGTGGTTAAGAGCACTGATTGCTCTTCCAGAGGTCCTGAGTTCAATCCCCAGCAACCACATGGTGGCTCACAACCATCTGTAATGGGAGCCGGTGTCCTCTTCTGGTGTGTCTGAAGACATCAACAGTGTATGCATATGCATAAAATAAATAATGTTTTTTTTTCTTAAAAAAAAAAAAAGAAAGAAAGATAGTTAAACGTGAGCGTTGGAGCAAGTCAGCAAACATCATCCGCCATGATTTCTGCATCAAGTCCCTGCGGGATTTCCTACCCTGACCCTCCTCAATGAAGGATGGAGCTTGGAAGTGTAAATCGAATAAACCCTTCCTCCCCGTAAGTTGCTTTTAGTGAGAGAGTTTTACTATAGCGACAGAGAAAGAACTAGAACGGTGAGGGTGGCAGCTGCGATGACGTCATGATGCTCTTAGTGACAGTGGTGATGGCAATGACGTCATCAGGTTGTTAGGTCTCAAACCTGGGACAAATGGCTAACTGGGGTGCCTATTCATGTATCAAATTGGACGCTGTCCTCCAGCCTCTCCTTCAGCATCACCAGTACCTGTTAGGGCATCATCCTAGCTGTCATGCCCTGCCCTGTACACCAGGCTCTCCAGCCCGATGGTTGAGGAGTTCTTTCCACAGCCTGTGGGACTAGCAAAGACAGAAGCCCCCAAGTCTGGACAACCTCTGGCAGCTAATCAGATCCCCAAGAGGGCAGCTTGTCCTAGACACGGCTGTACCCAATGTGTTAGAGCTGGGTCATTATAGCCTCCTACTGGGACAGCATCTAACAGACCTCACCATGACCCCAAAAGAGGTCAGGGTTACCTGTCACAACTCCTAATACATAGGACCTGTGAAAGAAGCCCGGGTGGATCTTGAGATTTCCAGGCCTTGCCATTTGCTGTCCCAAGGCCTCAGTGTGTCCCTGGCTAAGTCTGGGTTCTGCCTAGACAAACACAACAGTACGGATTGTTAGCATTTTGTCTAAGCTCCACCCCACAGTTACCTGGCAACATCCAGGTATGTCTGACTCACTATAAAAGGAGCTACTTGCCCCCTCCTCTCTCTTTTGCTCTTGTCTTCTTGCTCCCACTGTATCCCCATTCCCCTCTCCCCTTTCGCCACATACTCATGGCCAGCCTCTATTCTTCTTCTTCTTCTTCTTCTTCTTCTTCTTCTTCTTCTTCTTCTTCTTCTTCTTCTTCTTCTTCTTCTTCTTCTTCTTCTTCTTCTTCTTCTTCTTCTTTCTCTCTCTCTCTCTCTCTCTCTCTCTCTCTCTCTCTCTCTCTCTCTCTCTCTCTCTCTTCCTCTGCCTCTCCTACCCTCTTGACTCCCCTCCCCATGCCCTTAATAAACTCTGTTCTGTACTATACAGAATAGCACTGTACAGAAGAGTGACTGGTCCCTCAGGAAAAAGGGATGCCTCAGCAGGGCCCACGGAGGCACCTCCTTCCCCAACACCTGACTGCATACCCACCAAACATATCCCCTCTCTCTTTCTCTTTTTATAAACGCATCACTGACCCCCAGAGCTGCCTTAGGATGACCTTCTCCTCTGGGCCTGCACAGGGTCTTGTGCACCTTGGTCCCCTAGTAGCTGTGGTGACATGAAGTCACCTGGAATCCTGGGTAGGGAGAGCATCTGGGGAGATATAGGCTACAGGCAGCCCCAGAAGGAGTGGGCAACCAGGCCCCAGGACTAGTTTTGCCTGTTGTAGGAAGAGGAGTCTCTTGGGGATCACCCCTCCCCCAAGATCCCAGAGCATCTTAGAGAGGGAAAGCAGCCCTAGCTATGGCCTTTAAGGCTCCCAAGTTTAAGAGGCATGGAGGGTGAAGGAATGGTATGGGGAAGAAATGGAGGAAGGGAGGAAGGGAGGAAGGGAGGGAGAGAGGGAAGGAGGGGAAAGGGGAAGCCCTGTTCTCCTCTTTTTGTAGTGACACAGTCAGGTTGGGTCAGGGATCACTTGATCCCAGTCACTCCATAAAGATCCTGCCCCCAAAGACAGCTCCATCCTGAGGACCAGGTCAGATAACCTTGGACGCTCATGTTACCTAACCACACATTTGTGAAGGACATAAGGCTTGGACATCCAGGAACAGCTCAGCCTCTTGCCTGCAGCCATACCACTCTAAGGGATATGCCACCAGGTTGTCAAACTGCAGGCTGGACCAGGATAAAGATTTCCCAATACCAACCCCAAAACATGAGAGTCATTTCTGCCATGGGGGGACTCTGCATTGTATGCAAGTGGAATAGCCTGTGGGTGTCCTGTGGTGAGGTATGGAGTGGGCATGCCTGGGGTTGGAGGTGTCTCTCCTGGAGTAAAGCCATTTTATACAGATTCAACAGGTAGGAGTGGTGTGTGCTGTGGTGCATGTATGTACAGCAGGCAGAGTGTCGGATGTGGCGTCTGATGGGTTCTGTATGTGTGATACGGACACACTGCATGGGTGTTGCCCAGTGTATGTGGTACGTTGTACATTTGGGCTGAGTGGCATGTGTGTATACAGACATGTGTGTGTGACGTGTGGTATGTTCCCTGGTGTGTGTCACGCATGTGATGGGCCATGTGTGCATTGTGTCTCCTGGGTGCTGAGCCATCTGCAGAGCCTGGCTGTACCAGCTGGGCCTGTGTGGTCAGTCATACTGGCACTCCTAAGAACCTGCTGCCTCACCCCAAGTAGAAGACTAGAATTCTCCAGACAAGTCCATCACTACCACCGCCACCACCTCCACCACCTCCAGGATCTGAATAAGCTGCTGTAGACATGTAGACATGAACTTCAATCAAGGTACCATGCCTACCCTGATGGGGAAGGAAAGAGGGAGGAGGGCACCTCCAGCATCCGTTAGGACATAGCACTGCTAGCTATAAAGGGGATCGTGGGCTTAGGAGGCAGGATGAGATGCCAGAAACCCTCTTGGGGGACAGGCAGGAAATGCCTCCTGCACCCTCCCAGGCACCCTACCCCTGCCCCAAAGGGAGACAGCATGACATCAGACTGAAATTGCTTCTGTCACCTGCTCTTTATTGTCTGCCAGGGGCTCCATTCTCATGGATGACCAGGGTCCTCAGGAACAATACTACAGAGTAGAGAAAGTCACAGGAAGAGGGTATGAGAGAAGCTGGCTGTCGGAGCCCAGCACACGTGGCTGCAGTAAGTATGAGCAAAAAGGAGGAGGCTGCCATCAGGGGCTCTAGCACAGGGCTCTTGGAGTCGGTGAGCCACCATTCACTCTGTCCTCTGGAGCAGTGCTCAGATGCCACTTTCCAGGAAGACAGAAAATCTCAAGAGTTCAATACCATCATTCCCTCTGACCAGCTGGTGTTGAGGCTGGGTCACCCTGAACCTGCGGCAATCTCAGGCTAAGAGCCCAAGCTCTCTAAGCCACTCTCTCAGACCCTCAGCCCTCTGAGAAAGTGGGAAGGAAACAGAGAAAGAAAGGAAGGCAGGAAGGCCGGAAGGCAGGAAGGCAGGAAGGCAGACTCTTTGCTGTGATCCCTGGGCTGGATGGACCAGGGGCCTCAGGGGACAACCAAGGTGAGGCCAGCTCAGGACGAGGGCGCAGAGCTGGGTTTCTCCTCCCGTGACACAGGAATGGCCCTCTCGCTGTGGCCAGCATCCAAGCCGGACTGGACCTTGGGGCCAGAGAAGGTCAGCATGCCATCCGCAGACAGGGAGCAGGAGAGGGCGGACTGGTCCACATTGGAAGGCAGACGGTAGCGACGGTGAAATTCACGGGAAATGTAGCCATGGTCATCCTGAGGGCCACCAGGGAGAGGCATGGTCAGAGGTGATGGGCAGCAGTGGCCACCATCCCACACTGGACCATACAAGGTGGCCAGGGTGCAGATGATCTCACCAGGCTAGGCTCTAGGACCAGTGTATCAGTCTTAGCTACCTTCTCCAGGAGAGTTACAAAGTTACAAAGTTACAAAGTTACAAAGCCCAGCTCCTTAAACCCTGGGCTTAGCCTGGGCTGAGAGGTCCGGACCTCTAGGAAGTTCCACCACAGAGGGTGGGTCTGCTCAGGGCTCAGGGTGTGGAACTGGCTTTTGTAGACTCTATCCTATCTCCGGTTCTGCATGCCACCCAGCTTCCTCATCCCTTGGATCCACAGGGGCTGTCCAGGACCTGACTATCAGCAGCCCCACCCAACAGAAAGCTTCAGTCACACATAAAACTCACTTCCTCTAGAATTCTGGGCCCCTGGACTCAGTTCCCTGGATCCAACTTCCTCCCTCTTAAGGAACAAAGGTCAAGGGGTAGAAGGTGTATCCCCCAGTCTGACCTAGGTCAAGGAAGCCTTGTCCTGGCTTCAGCCACATAAAGAGTGTGGTTCATGCAACACCCCTCCAAACATTGATGGAAAAGCCCAGCCAAGAGAGACTCATACTGGAACTGAGCACCTCGCTCCTGGTCCCCTCTCTGCTATCTGCTGTGTGCATGGCACACCTAGCCAACCTCACTGAGCCTCCTGCATACCCCCAGCTCTGTCAGGAGACACTATTTCCAGCCAGATCCAGTGCCTGGGGGGCTCCCTCAACCCAAAGACCTGAGGGTTGGTTCTTCACATGATCAGGAGCCATGGAGCAGGGTGGGTGACCACTGGAAAGGAGCGCCTGCCCCTCCTGGCCAGGGACCTCCTAAACACCCCAGGACTGTCACCCACTAACAGAAATACCACAAGGGCTGCTCAACATCTGGTGCATGTAAAGTCAGCTCTTCTGTGGCCTCCCCAGCCAGGTTGCTTGTGAAAAATATGGCTTGCCAGAGTTGGGGGGCGGGGGGGGCAGAATCTGCAGCTCTTTGTTTCCCTGTGATCATTTCTAATCCCCTGTCACCCAGAAGATCCAAGGGGACAGCTAGAGTTGTACTTCATACAAGGATCCTCATCCCACTTAATCCTGCTGCCTGGCCCTGCTAGGGCTGAGGACAGTGGCCTACATGGTCCTGGGAGGGGCCAGCACAGGAGGATGTGGCCCCTCCCAGGCAGAACAGCCTCACATGCTCTCTCTGGGGGAGAGGGGCGTTGGAGCACAGGACCCACACAGATGGGGATGCTGCCCAAACTCACCTGCCTCTCGTTGTGTTTGCCGTGAATCTCCACAAAATCCTCCAGCACCTTCACGGTGAGGTCCTCAGGAGAGAAGTGCTTCACGTCCAAGAAGATGACAAACTTGTCCCGGTCAGATCGGACCTGAAACCCAAACCCATGTTTGGAGCTCCCCAAAGGACCACCAGCTCCAGGGACAACGGATGGGGGAACAGCTGTATGGTCCCTGATGGGCTGGATCACACCAGACAAGGAAGAGCTCAGCCATCAGAACCAACCGTCACTCCTCTGCTTCCTCAAGCCAAGAAAGCTGGTGTGTCCTGGGGCTGGGACTGTCACCTGGCCCCGCAGGTAAGATCCCCATTGACCTCCAGACCCAAGGACTGGGCAGTGCCGATTCATTGCTGGGTGTACTGGGTCAGACGACTGATTATAGATTAAGCTAATTGGTTATAGATTAGAGGGTTGGGTAGAGTAGAATGGTTGATTGGTCAGTGAGTGCCTTGGCTGATTAGAGTCCCGGTTATGGCTTATGACTTAGCATAAGCTGCCTGGTCGTCAGCAGATGGCTAGTTACAGGTTGGCCGGTTGCTTGGTTATGGTCTAGTGGCTGGTTATGAGTTGGATGGCTCTTAACAGATTAAGCAGCTGTTTGATTAAAGCTGGTTGGTTATGGTTGATTATGGGTGGCGGGTTCATTAAGGATCATTTGCCTGGCTAATTGGGAACTGGCTAGCTGGTGGGACTAAAGTCTGTGGTGTATCCATAGCTCCAGGAGCCTACCTCACCTGTCCATATTACCAACAGTTCCACAGTACTACTAGCTGCTAACACAAAGCCTTTCCCACTCCTCTCTTCCTGCCCTGGCTAGAGCCTGCATTTGGGCAATTTGCTTCCTAGAGTTGCAGCTGAATCCGCTCTGGGAGCCTTCTTTTGAAGCAAAAGGAGACAGCTCTTCTAGAACTGTGGCTCACTTGGGTAGGGAGGGATGTGGCCTTTCTTCAGTCATCGGGGAAGCTAGAAAGGAGCCCCATCTGCAGCTTTGCCAGCTACAGAAGGTTCCTGCCCTGCTGTAAGAAAGCCCGTCCTCTCTGGGCTTCAGGACATCCCAACCCCCACACCAAGAACAGAAAGTCCAGGGAGTGGCCGGTCAAGCACGCTTGCCTTTGCCATGTAACTTGCCTTGATGGGGTTGTTCTTGGGGTTTCCAGCATGTGGTTGGTGCATTACAAACCACATATGGGTCATGAGCTGATGGGAGGAAAAGACAGCAGTCGGGCTCGGGCTGGTTGGTCTCCTCCTCCGACCCCAATCCCGGTGATATGGGTGGCTTCAGCATAGGCATGTGGGTGCACACCCAACCCTTCAGGGTACGAGGCTAGGACATTGCTTGAGGAGAGCACAGGGTCATAGTGCCCCTTGAGGATCCCTAGCTGTCCTCTAGACAAGACCCCTCTGAGCAGATAGGAGGAACCAGTGTGGTTGCATCTTACCTCAGAGATGCCCGAGTCCAGCACAGTGCGGAAGAGAGACTGGCGGTAGTAGGGGCTGATGGTGGAAGACAGGAAGGGCAGCAGGTCGTACTCAAAAAGGCCCTCGCCGAAGAACTGGTCGAACAGTCGGCTGGGGTAGAAGGGCCCCAGGGCACGCTTGAACCAAGGATGCTGAATGGTGACGTCCATCTTCTATTTGGTGATGCAGGGACCGAAGGCTGGCAGTGAGTCAGACAGGAGCCTCTGGGCAGTGCAGTGGTGAGCTAGCGTTCCAGCCCTCCCTATATATGCCTGCACAGAATGGAGGAATTAAGGGATTTCCCAAAATGTCTATGCTCAGCTCGGGAGAGAGGCTGCACCGTCAGCAGCTGGAATGCTTACCGGCCTGCCCAGTCCCAGCAACACACGCTGAGCAGCAGAGGTTCTCAGACCAGATGTCTCCAAGAAGGTCTGTGGAGAGCCTTATCCTTTGGGCCAAGGGACATCACTGTTTCTTCCCACATTGTACTGAGGCATCCTCCTGGCCTCCTTTGGAGGAAGAATTCAGAGCCCTGTTTCACAGGTGGGGAGACGTAGGCACAGATTAGCAGGCCATCTGCAGAGCTCCGAAACCTCCAAAGATCTTGAAACCGCCAATGAAAGCGTTTTGTTCAAAAGCAGAACATCCTTTGGTTTTGTTTGTTTGTTGTTTGTTTGTTTCTGTTTTCCTCACTCAGAACAAAAATTACACAGCTCACAGTGTTTCAAGGCAGACAGAAGACAATGAAGAAACCAGCCAAGAATCCCATCCAAATCCTGCTCCAGTTCCTGCCCATCCCAGGGTATCTGTGTGCTGGATGTGGTTCTGGTCTTTCCTCTGTGCAGGTCACCTTGTGCTCACCTCCCTCTGGCCACCATCCTCAGCAAAGCCTCAGGTCTTCCCGACATGACTTCACCACGGGTGTTATATTAAACCAGCTGCTTTGGCCCAGTCCTGTGAATGGTTATAGGTGAGTCTGGAGAGGACTCTGCTCCTCAGCCTGGGACTCTCATCCGGGTATCACCAGGTAAGAGACATCCCTGAACTCCAGCTGTGTGTGGCACTGGCAGCCGTGATGAAATTGTCTGAGGACCTCAAAGACCTTTGCCCTGAAAACTTGTCATCCCAGAAGAGAGGTTTCCTGGGATTCCAGAAACTACCGCCAGCTAGGATGCACATGACAAATGCTGCAGAAAGCAATGAGCACCCCACAGTGTGCCCCCCCCAATACTTGTTAGCTACAACTTAGCAGCTCTTCAGACCACACTAGGAGGCAGGACCCAACATCACCTGGAGTCTCTTCAGCCACCACGGATAACAGAGTGATGATCTTCGCAAGGCAAAACAGCAGCTCTGACAGTTCAACAAGACTAAGTAGCTGACGGCGGTTCAAACTTCAGGAGTCGGACCCAGAGTGGTTTATTTTAGGCATATTCAAGCACATCACAATTTGGTGACATTTTCTGGAGATAATGAATTCACTCTCGTGCACACGATAAAGCACACATAAATAATCTCTCTGAGGAGCAAAGCAACTTAAATACAGGTCAGACATGACCCCATCAAAAGTCTTTGTAAAGTATGTAGGACAGGACTGGAGAGATGGCTCAGTGGTTAAGAGCACTGACTGCTCTCCCAGAGGTCCTGAGTTCAATTCCCAGCAACCACATAGTGGCTCACATCTGTAATGGTTGTGATGCCTTCTTCTGGTGTGTCTGAAGACAGCAACAGTGTACTCATATACATAAGATATAGTAAATCTTTTTTTTTTAAGTATGTATAACACCTTCCATAATGATGAGGTCTATAGATTGATTGAGAAAGAAGTTTATGATAAGGGTCTGGGGAAGGGTCTAGTGTGGTTTCCAGCCACACAGATGCCCCAAAGGTCACCAGGCTGGAGTATACATCTGATCTCAGCCTTCTGCTTTCCTTTGAAGGAACCCTGGATGCTAAAACTCCAGGTTCCCCTGGTGCTTATCTGTGAGCACAGGCACCTCTAAGTCTCCGATGTACAAACCAAGAAAGTGGGGCTTAGGAAGGCTGAACCGTATGACCATATCACTCTACTTGGAGGACGGGAAGGGCATCCAAGGCAGAGGGCCCTGCTGCATCGCAATGGGCTCAACATCTAGGCAATGGCAAGAGGTGAATAGAGAGAGGTACTTTACTACGTAGAGGGCCTGAATTTGTAAGATGAGAGGGGCTAACCCAATGGAAGAGTACTGGCTATGTCCTCCATAGAGAGGCTCAGTCACACCAGGTCCATGATCATGGCTATGAGGAACTGTCCTAGAACTTGAGAAAAGAAAGGCAGTAGTGTTCATTTACAATCAGGCATTTGGAGTTCAGCAAGATGGATCAGCAGGCAGAGGGGCTTGCAGCACAACCCATCTCTGACGCACGAAAGGGTGGAAGGAAAAAACAGATTCCACAAAGTGAGCTCTAACCTCTGTACAAGGTGGTCATACATATATGCATAAATACTAATACTACTACTAATAATAATAATAATAAAACCAAACAAACAAAATAAGCCTATCAACTCTAGCCTTTGAGGCCTGGTAGCTACTCCAGAAGCTGAGATAGAAGGGTCTCAAGTTCAGAGTCGACCTTGACTAGGGAATCTCAAGTTCAGAGTGGACCTTGGCTTGGGTAAACTCAAGGTTACACCAAGCAGCCCGAGCAGCTTAGTGAACAGTCTCAAAAGAAAAGCAAGGGAGGCCTGGGGATGCAGCTCAGTTGGCAGAGCGCTTTCCTGGCATGCATGAAGCCCTAGGTTTGATCCCTAGCACCACGGAGGCCAGGGGTGGTAGTGTACTTCTATAATCCTAATCCTGGCACTCAGGAGGTGGAGGTGGGAAGGTTGGGTGTTCAAGGTCCTTCTTGACTAGTTAGCAAGTTCAAGACTAGTCTGAGCTACATGAAACCCTGCATGTATATATATATATATATATATATATATATATATATATATATAGGCTTGGGGGCTGTACCTAGCATGTATAAACCCCTAAATTCACTTACCAATATCACACACAGACACACACACACAAGTTTCAAAATTTTTTTATCATAGATTTTTTAAGTCATCTTGACTCCTTTAATTGCTGCATTAAGGACCAGGTATGGTGGTGCATGCTTTTAAGGCAGATGTAGGTAGATCTCTGAGTTTGAAGCCAGCCTGATCTACAGAGCCAGTTCCAGGACAGCCAGGACTACACAGAGAATCCCTGTCTTAAAAAAAAATATTATTGGGTTAAGACAAAAAAGACTGTGTGTTTTCAATTCCCACCCACAGCACTGCACATTGAGGACAATATTCTGTTCTGTCTCCTAAACAGACCCTGTGTGTGGACAGAGACCAAGCTGGTACTACAGGCAGGAATAAGGCCAAGGTGCCAGCCTGAGACCTCCTCCTGTGGCTCACACAGCTCAGTGCCATGGAGGACAAAGCAAGCTTTGATAGCTCTCATATTCCTGCTGCTAGAAAGATGCTGGGATCCTATGTGCTCCAGGCTCAGCAGACTATGAGAAGCACTGACCTCACCAGAGGGCTTACCGTTGGCATAGCCAGGCCTGGGTACACACCGAGCAGTGAAGTCTGCAGTGGGAAACTTGAAGGTCCCACCTCTGCTCTGGTTCCTGCATGAGTATCCTGTGGCTGCTAGGATACAAAGCCTAAGTCATTCTGGGTGACTTAAACAACACAGATGTGCTATCCTAAAGCTCTGGAGGCCAGAGGTCTCCAATGTATCATCTCTTGGACTAAAGTCTGCAATGTCTCATTTGGAGCTAAAGTCTTTCTAATATTCTGTGCCCTCCAGTTGTCACTTTCCTACCCATCTTAGGAAGATTCGTCCCAGCCTGGCAGTTGTGGCATGCACACCTTTAATCTCAGCCCTCAGAAGGCAGAGGCAGGTGGATCTCTGTGAGTTTAAGGACACAAAGAAATCCTGTCTCAGGGCCCCCAGTAGAGGGATGGGGTCACCAACCAATCTTCAAAATTTCTGACCCAGAATTGTTCCTGTCTAAAAGAAATGCAGGGACAAAAATGGAGCAGAGACTGAAGGAAAGACCATCCAGTGACTGGCCCAACTTGGGATTCATCCCACAGGCGGGCACCAAACCCGAACACTACTACTGATGCTATGTTATGCTTGCAGACAGGAGCCTAGCATGGCTGTCCTCTGAGAGGCTTTACCAGCAGCTGACTGAGACAAATGTAGAAACTTACAGCCAGTCATTGAACTGAGGTCAGGGACCCCTGTGGAAGAGTTAGGGGAAGGATTGAGGGAGCTGAAGGGGTTGGCAACCCAATAGGAAGACCAACAGTGTGAACTAACCTGGACCCAGGGAACTCCCAAAGACTAAGCCATCAACCAAAGAGCATATATAGGCTGGTCCAAGGCCCCTGGCACACATGTAGCAGAGGGCTGCCTTGTCTGGCCTCGGTTGGAAAGGATGCACTATAAAGACTTAATGCCCCAGAGAAGGGGGATGCAGGGGGGCACCCTCTCAGAGGCAAAGGGGAGGAAAAATGGGATGAAGAATTCTGGGAGGGAAGAAACATCTGGAATATAATAAATAAGATGATTAATAATGAAAAATAAAGAAACTGAGCCGGGCGTGGTGGCGCACGCCTTTAATCCCAGCACTTGGGAGGCAGAGGCAGGTGGATTTCTGAGTTCGAGGCCAGCCTGGTCTACAAAGTGAGTTCCAGGACAGCCAGGGCTATACAGAGAAACCCTGTCTCAAAAAACGAAAGAAAGAAAGAAAGAAAGAAAGAAAGAAAGAAAGAAAGAAAGAAAGAAAGAAAGAAAGAAAGAAAGAAAGAGAGAGAGAGAAAGAGAGAGAGAGAGAGAAAGAAAGAGAGAAAGAAAGAAAGAAAGAAAGAAAGAAAGAAAGAAAGAAAGAAAGAAAGAAAGAAAGAAAGAAAGGAAGGAAGGAAGGAAGGAAGGAAGGAAGGAAGGAAGGTCCGTGCATGCTACAATACCAGCTTTCCAAGCAAGATGAGCTTACTGGTGTAACAGTGACACGGCTGTTACAGGAGCAACCAACCACCTTCTGCATGGGATTGAGACCAGCTCCACACAAGGAAATTCATGTAAACCTCCTGAAAAGCTCATGACTGGTGAAGTCAGTAAGTCCTAGCAGGAAACCTGCTACTGTGTTTCACTAAATGGACACACTGTCAAACCACCTTCTAAATGTGACCTTTAGACCCATGAAGCAGCACTACACTCACCCCCAGAGAAACTCCGTTTTGCTACAAGTAAAAATCAGTGAAAGACTCGCTACAAGTAACAGTCCATGCAAAGACTCGTAACCAGTCAGAGTGCAGAGACTAAATGACTGTTGAGTGACTGGGATGAAATAGGACATTTATATCAACACCCACACCCAAGTCACAAGGAGCATGGAAAGGCAGAAGAAATATAAACTGTGGGATGCTGTCATCTGGACATGCATGATTCATGCTTCCATGAACCCACAACAGCTACCTGAACACGATCAAAACAGCCAACCTCTCAGCATAGATAGAAGAGGGGCTATTGGCAGTTGGTGGCTTCTGGGCAAAGGGGAGTCATTTTTCTATGGGGGTATACCTAGGCTTGAGTGGATGCCTAAACATACCCACAAGCATGCAGACAGTACTGTAAGACTCAAGGAGTTACAAAAACACAACAAGAAGATAGAAAGGGGCTGGAGAGATGACTCAGTGGTTAAGAGCACTGACTGCTCTTCCAGAGGTCCTGAGTTCAATTCCCAGCAACCACATGGTGGTTCACAACCATCTGTAATGAGATCTGATGCCCTCTTCTGGGCATAAATAAATAAATAAATAAATCTAAAAAGAAGTAAAGAAAGGAAGGAAGGAAGAAAATGAAGACAGGCAGGCAGGAAGAAAAGTATTGGGGCCCAAGGGAAGTAAAAGGGTAGATCAGGGGTGGATATAATCAAGATATTTGTATTGATGTATGAAACAGTCAAGGAATGTTCAGAATGGGAGAAGAATGATCTGGGATTCCCCCAAAACAGCCACACCTTCCTTCTACCAAGTTTAATCTGGGGTCAGGCTGGAGAGATGAATCAGAGGATAAGAGCACTTACTGACTGCTCTTCCAGAGAACTGGTTTGGTCCCCAGTACCCACCATGGTCAGCTCACAATCACCCGTAACTCTAGGAAATTAAGTGCCCTCCTCTGGCCTCCATGGGCACCCTCACATATAGCATTAACTCACACAGACATACATGTGCACATAAATAAAATATGTGGAGTCAAGACAGGGTTTCTCTGTGTAGCCCTGGCTGTCCTGGAACTCACTCTGTAGACCAGGCTGGCCCCGAACTCAGAGATCCACCTGCCTCTGCCTCCTGAGTGCTGGGATTAAAGGTATGTGAGGCTGCCACCACCAGCTTAAAATAAATCTTTTAAGGTACCAAATAAGTCTCAATAGAAGAACTTTGCTGATATGACACCTGAGAAAAATTCTCCACCATTCTTCATGCATCTTGGAAAGATGACAAAGGCTCCATGCCTGCTGATTCTGGAGTCACAAATGTATTTGAGCAAATAAGTGCCACAGTTCCATGGTTCACATACTCAAAGTCCTAGCCTTCAGTGCCTTAGAGGATGTGTTGAGACAAGGCCTTCCAGAGGCTAGTAAGTGTGGAATGAGGTTACACAGGCAGGCCCTAATCCAACACATAGAAATACATCTAGACATAGAGAACAAGGCTGGAAATGCACACAGGAAAGACCATGCTCTGCAAAAAGGATGCTCTGTGGGCCAAAGAGGGAAGCCTCAGGGACCACAGGCTCCACTGATGTCATCACCCTGGACTTCTGCCGATGCTCCGGCCCCTTCACTCAGATTTTGCTTTCTGCACAGCAACCATGGTCAGAAACATTATATGAAAAGTTTCAGGGGCAACCTGTGTGTTCTAAAGCATATAGTGAAGAGCCTGCTGGGTAGCATCCCTCCGCCCAGTGTCTCTGAGCTATGTGCTACCAGCCCCTCAGTCATCTAAAGAGTGTGACTTGTCAGAGACTGCTGCAGACCCTCTGGGTCCCTTGTCTGCGTGGAATGGGTCTCTAGTGCAGGTGGGCAAGGAGTCGGCGGGAATTGACAGACAGACTCGACACAAGGGAGTGTGGATCTGAATGTAATTTGTCAAATTGAGCATCAAAGTTTTTATACAGAAGAAAATAGGGAAGTTGGGTGACACACCGGCAAGGTACAAAGATGTTACTGGATTCTTACACAAAACAGAGGAATGCAAACCCGGAAGAACTGGCAAGAACCAACTGGGGTAAAATTCAATGTTAACAACTGGGGTCAAAAACAGCTCCACCTAAGGTCCACTTAGTCTTAGAAGCCAGGGGCAAGGGCTTCGTGCCCTTGCCATAGTTCCTACTCTAGTCTATTGTATAGTCCACTTTCCCCCTAGGCCATTGTAAATACTTGTGTATGGGTGTAACTCAGCTATCTATAGTTCTAAGTATCTACTCTGGGTTCCTCTCTAAGTCACAAACTTCCTTCCTAGATAATGGTAAATTTCCCTGTAGGGCAGTGATTTAGCTATCCATGCCCAAGGTCAGATCAAGGACTGCCTAGAATCTAACTTAGCTATATGTCAAAATATCAATCCTTAGGAGCACTTATAATAAAGCAATATTAAGGGAAAGCACACAGATCCGTTTACCAACTAAAGCAAGGACATTGGAGCATTCGTCATACAGGATGCCACGATTCCAGGAGACTAAGTTTCTGTGAACTTTTCGCCTCGGGACAGTGCCCAGGTTTTCGGGGCCTGTCGGGCTTGTCACTACTGGAGTGGATGTAGCAAGACAGACTATTGCAACATCCCAGTGTTCCTGTCCCCCTCCCCTCTTTTTACTTAATAATCCTCTGCGTACAAGCATAGCAATGCTGACAGCTGGGAAAACCAGTGAGAAGCCCAGAGGCCTCTCCTGGGTGAAAAGGAGAAAGAAACTGCTTAACTCTAGAGATTGCCCAGCTCTAGAGAGAGAGTATCCCAGCCGGGAAACAGGGAGGAAGCGGTGGGGAACTCATGCTGTCTCCCCTCAAACTGCAGTGTTGTAGAAAGAGCACCCATCTCAGGACTTGGTACCCTCCAAGGTGCATCTAAGTTCTTTGAACCTACTTCCTGCCCATGGGAAGAGCAGAGGGTCCCTAACCTTGTTCCACAGGCCTGCAGGCTTGCTCTGTAGAGAGTTCACCATCTCCCACATGAACAATGGCTACAAGGCTTTCTTGAGATCGATCTGAGGGTCCAGAACTCCTCTTAGGACTCAGAAGAATCCGTTACTCTACAAATCTGCACACATCAACGGATTTCAAATTATCTCATTTGTGGGACCAGGGTGGGGGGAAGAGAGGGAGCTGTTGGAACAGAGCCGATTCAGGAGCCCTTGGGAGCTCTTGTACTTTAGTGCAGGTTTAGAGTTTAAAATTGTAAAACTGAGCCCAAACCAGGCATCTCATTTAAGTACAAACATCGACCCATGCCTGACATAGGTCACTGAATAGAAATGTATTCTTCTCTCTAACTGCTAATGGCTTTTAAAACAAATGGGGAAAAGTCACCATTATCCACAGTTATCGTTTGGTTACACTGAAACTAACTTTGTCCCCTGAAGGATGAAGTGAGACCGTACATTCTGCCATGGGAGGGGCAACAGCATGGATTCCCTGTCCCACCTCTCAGCTTCTCTTTGGCTTGCACCATTTGCCAGCATCCTGCTTGTGCTGTGGGTGGGACGTTATTAAGGAAAGCTGGCGTTACAGGAGCACAAACTCACCGGCCCTGGCCAGCGGTTTCAACTACTCGTGACTGGAGCCTGGAAAGTGGCCAGCCCAGCATATCCCATCAACATGACATCCCACTAGCAGGTTGAAAATTTAAAAATAAAATAAAATAAATCCATTTCCTCAAATCAAAGACAAAGAAAATATCAGTCTTCTGGGGCAGAGAAAAGGGTCTGCGCCAACATGAGCCTCTCTATCTCGGGATTTTCATCCCAAATCCATGCTGCAGACTGAGGCTGTTAAAGGCCTGGATGCAAATGGCTACCCACTTTGTCCAGCATCCTGGAGCCTATGAATACAGGCCACAGAGAAAGGGGAAATCTCCAAGGTAGGTCTCAGGCTGCCAAAGCTCCAGGAACACCAGTCACTCTTGATTGGGGAATGGAGAGTATGGGCTTGATGTCAGACTGAAGGTAGAAGCGGTGCCAAGAATCAGGGGACAATAGTGGAAGAGAGAGGTGGAGGGTGTTAGGAAAGAACCCCAGTGGACCACGTGTTTGGAGAGGCATCTCTACTGCACACCGTGTGTGCTGAGTACGGAATATGTGTGTGATTGTGTGTCTGTGGTGTGGGATATGTGATCTGAGTGATTCGTGTGTGATATGT
The DNA here is from genome assembly GCF_978045245.1 of Mus caroli. NCBI lineage: Eukaryota > Metazoa > Chordata > Mammalia > Rodentia > Muridae > Mus > Mus caroli. The sequence goes on from NW_028227273.1 coordinate 62,196,163, forward strand.
ACATAGTATGTGTATACTTCATGTGTGTGCTTGTATGTCTATAGAGTGGGGTTGGGTAGAGTTGGGGGTAAATATGTATGTGTGTGAAAGAGTCTTCTCAGTGGAGGGTAAGCCTCCACCTTGGAGACCCCCTTTCTCCAGTGTCTAAACACATCAGGCAAGAAAGCCCTAGTGAGGGATGGAGAGATGGCTCAGCGGTTAAGAGCACTGGCTGCTCTTCCAGTGGTCCTGAGTTCAATTCCCAGCAACCACATGGTGGCTCACAACCATCTGTAATGGGATCCCATGCCACCTTCTGGTGTGTCTAAAGACAGTGACAGTGTACTCATATATATATAATAAATAAATAATTCTTAAAAAAAAAAAAAAAAAAAAAAAAAGGTCCTAGTGACTTGCTTCCCAGCCCTCTGTGTCTGGTTGGGACAGAAGCTTCCCACCCAACCTCAGCATTCTGGTAGGCTGCACACGGCTCAGCCGCCCAACCCTGGCAGAGCTGACATCTGCTTGATCCTGAGGATTCCCGCGACGCCAGCAGTCTGCTGCACAGTCAGAAAGCCTCGCTCGATTTTCCACCCCAGGGGCCAGGGCTCCTGCACAAAGCAAGCACAGAACGACCAGCATTGTGGCAGGGCAGCAGGAATGCGCCCAGCTAAGCCCTGGCCCCAGCCTCAGGGGTCAGCGGGTCAGACAGGACGCTCCATTGCAGAAACTACGACATCCGGAAAAGGAGTGAGGGCCAGCCATGCTTGCCAAGCCCTCGCAGGGCAAAGCCACAACTGCGCATCAATGAAAGTCCCCAGCCTGGGAGTAGACCAGCACCCCACCATACCACAGTCAAGGACTCAGAGGGACCCTGGTTCCCCACTCCTGACTCACGGTTCCCACCCCCTCTGCTCATTCATGCTTGGCGTCATTGATAATTTTTGCCATAGGAGTAAAATTCTGTCTCAGTGTTTTGTTTTGTTTTTTGTTGTTTTTTGTTTTTTTCACTACAAAGGATCTAGGAGGTGGGAAAAACAGCACAATGAGCATCCACAGAGGCATCGGGCAGGATTCAGCAATTGTGGTTTTATCCCAAGGACTGCTTATCACCACCACCACCACCATCAGTATAATTATTACTTATTTAATTATTAGCTATTAGGTGGGGTTTTGTTTTGTTTTGTTTTTGTTTGTTTTGAAACACAGGCCCACTATGTAGCCTTGGCTGGTCCTGGAACTCATTATATAGACCAAGCTGGCCTCGAACTCATAGAGCTCTGCCTTTCTCTGCCTCACAAGTGTTGGGATTAGAAGTATGAGCCACCACCACACCCACCTATTAATTATCTAAAGCAAAGCCCAGGAATCCTATACCATTGCTGTCTTTCCTGCTTCCAGGCAATTTTTTAAAAACTACACGCATTTCCTGGCAAAAGCCCAGGGAACATGGCATAGCGGGCACAACCAGATACTGCCTGCAGCTACTCATATCAAATGGTCCTGATTATTCCAAGTGGGTCCTTTGGTATTGATCTCAGATGCCCCTAACCCTACTCCCTGATCTGGTTATTATTCTAAGCTTTATTTCGCTCTTTTGGTTTCATTTTATTGCTTTCTTGAGACAGAGGATTTCTCAGTGCAGCCCTGGCTGACCTGGAACTCGCCATCCTGTAGACCAGGCTGGCCTCCAACTCACAGAGATCTCCTGCCTCTGCCTCCTGAATGCTTCGATCAAAGGCATGCACCATTGCTGCCTAGCTTACACAAAGCCCTTCTCACACTGCTTCTGTGTTGTAGAAAAGCCATGTCTGGGGTTGGAGAGATGGCTCAGCGGTTAAGAGTGCCAACTGCTCTTCTGAAGGTCCCGAGTTCAAATCCCAGCCACCACATGGTAGCTCACAACCATCCGTAATAAGATCTGACGCCCTCTTCTGGTGCATCTGAAGACAGCTACAGTGTACTTGGATATGATAATAAATAAAAAGAAAAGAAAAGAAAAAGCCATGTGTGCCTTTTTCTTTTCACCTGCTAATGTGGAGAGATATGATTTAATTATCTAATTGCTGCTCAGCCTGGCTCAGCTATTGCCTTAGCCTAGGTCCCTAAAAAAACAGAGCCTGGGGCAAAGTTTAACTGTCCTGGGCAGGATGGAGGGTCATTTGAAGGTGGGCTATCATGTCTGGCATTGCCTAGAATCTCTCAGGGTAGGTACTTCTTGGCACCTCTCTCACTAGATCTCCTCTGGAGGGCAAGAAACGCTGCCCCCCACTTCTCCCTGGTCCTCCACCCACCCCACCCCCATCCTTTGGGTCTGTAGTATCTTGAATACTTGGTGCTCAGCTGTTGACACTGTTCTGGTTGGCTGTAAAATTGTGGAGGCATGAGCCCTAGCTAATGGGTAAATCAACCTTTTCCTTTTGCCTCCTGGTTGGTCATGACGTCAACAGCTGTCCTGCCTCAACAGCTGTCCTGCCTCGCGCCCTGCACCGTGCTCTTAGCTCCATGATGAACTGAACCCCCAGAGCCAAAAAGAAACTTTCCTCAAGTTACTTCTGACAGGTGCTTTTCACAATGACAGAAAAGTTACAACTGTAGCCAGCCTTGGGGGGGAGGGGGGGACCAAAGTGCTGGAATTCAGGCAGCTCAGTCTATGGTATGAAAAGGAGAATTACCTGTTATTTACCAGTGTGTAACGATCCTGGAGCTAGAGGAAGCTGGGCACACGTGCTGAACCGCCCCCTGGGAGGGAGGATGTTACTATAGGACACCCAGAAGACACCTCCTACACACACCAGATGAGGATGAGTGCCAGGGAACGCAGTAGCTTCAAGGGAACCTTCTTGATCAGACTGAGACATCTTCCAGAGATGGAGCTGACACTTCTCACTGGGGATGATAGCGAATCCCACTGTTGACAGAGGGCAGGTGAGAGCTCTGTCTTTAGGGAGTTCTAGACATGGGGAGGAAAAGTCAAGGCCACCTGCAAAGACAGCTAATAGACAACTAAATGGGTAGACAGACAGATAGACATAGTCTTAGTTTCATTTACATCACTGTAATAAAAACACCCTGACACCAAAGCCAGGTGAGGGGGCCCAGAGGAAATGAACTCACCCCAAAAAGTATTCACGAGCAAGAAGGAAATTACTCATTGCTGGTGATAGGTAGAACCGTGGATGGGCATGTGGGTCTGGAAGAAAGTCTCACTCATTCTAGAGGAATACCTGGGGCAAAAGGGGTGAACAGGCACAAAGCCCAGGCTTTAATCAAAAATACTTTGAGATAAGGATGGGGAGCAGGAGACATGGGACAGCTACTTTGAGGACAGCCCTTCTTAACTGTGGAGTGCATGTCATGATTGTGTGAGGTCTCACTGTACTGTTGGTTCATAGGACTCCAGTTAGGGCTGTACCCTGCAGGACATGTGACAGGTCTCCACAGTGTTACCTCATTTAGGTGTCTTTGCCTTAGTCCTTTGTGTAGAATCCCCAGGTGTGATGGTTTGTGTATGCTCAGCCTAGGGAGTAGCACTACTAAAAGGTGTGACCCTGTTCCAGTAGGTGTGGCCTTGTTGGAGTGTATATTGCCTTTTGAGTAGACGTGGCCTTGCTAGAGTAGGAATGACACTAAGTATGGGCTTTAAGACCCTCATCCTAGCTGCCTGGAAGCCAGTATTCTCTGAGCAACCTTCAGATGAACATGTAGAACCCTCTGCTCCTCCTGCACCATGCCTGCCTGGACACTGCCATGCTCCCACCTTGATGATAATGGACTGAACCTCTGAACCTGTAAATCAGCTCCAATTAAATGTCTTTTATAAGACTTGCTTTGGTCATAGTGTCTGTTCACAACAGTAAACCCTAAGACACCAGGGACACAGAACTAAGGGGAGATGACAGATAGCTAAGTGGATAGACAGACAGACAGACAGAGAGAGTCTTAGTTTCATTTATATCACTGTGATAAAAACACTCAAAAGCAACTTAGGGGAGAGAGACGGTTTGTTTTTGGTTGTTGTTGTTGTTGTTGTTTGTAACAGGGTCTAACTATGTAGCCCTGGCAGGCCTGGAACTCATTCTGTAGACCAGGTTGACCCTCCAACTTAGAGATCCACTCGCCTCTGCCTTCTGAGTGCTAGGATTAAAGGTATGTGCCAACAACCCACCTATTTTGTGAGATTTATTTTTATTTGTGTGTGTGTGTGTGCTGTGTGTTGGTATTCCACTCGTGTGTGGATGTCCACAGAGGTCATAAGAAGGCATCAGAGGGCTGGTGAGATCGCTCAGTGGGTAAGAGCACCTGACTGCTCTTCTGAAGGTCCGAAGTTCAAATCCCAGCAACCACATGGTGGCTCATAACCACCCGTAATGAGATCTGATGCCCTCTTCTGTTGCGTCTGAAGACAGCTACAGTGTACTTACATATAATAAAATAAATACATAAATCTTAAAAAAAAAAAAGAAGGCATCAGATTCTCTCAACCTGGAGTTATGGGTGTGGTTGTGAGCCACCCAGAGTGGATGCTGGGGGCCAAATTCAGGTCCTGTGGAAGAGCAGCACATGCTCTTAATTGCTGAGCCATCTCTTTAACTCAAAAAGGGTTTGTCTTAGTTCAGAATTCCAGGTTATAGTGCATCATAGCAAGGATACCATACCAGCAGGAACTTGAGAGAACTAATCACAACCAACAGTCAAGCACAGAGAACAATGAACGCACACCTTCCCATGCCAAGCTTAAGCTTCTGCTCTCTGTCATCTGAGCCAGCCCAGGAATGCTGTCACCCATACTCAGGGTGGGCTCTTCCTCTTCAGTTATCCAGAATTTTTTCCTCTTCAGTTATAATGAATTTAAAAAAAAAAAAAAAAAAAGAAGCCGGGTGTGGTGGCGCGCGCCTTTAATCCCAGCACTCGGGAGGCAGAGGCAGGCGGATTTCTGAGTTCGAGGCCAGCCTGGTCTACAAAGTGGGTTCCAGGACAGCCAGGGCTACACAGAGAAACCCTGTCTCGAAAAACCAAAAAAAAAAAAAAAAAAGAAAGAAAGAAAGAAAGAAGAGAAAAGAAAAAAATACACCAGGTGTGCTGGCATATATCATTAATCCTAGCTCTTGGAAGGCAGAGGCAGGAGGATCTCTGTGATCCTGACCTGATCCTGATCTCTGTGAGTTCAAGGCCAACCTGCTCTCCAGAGCTAGTTCCAGGACAGTCAGGGCTACACAGAGAAGCTCTCTCTTGAAAAACAACCACAAAGGATATTAATTCTCCTGACCAAAGGACTTCCTCTGGTGGTCCCTGCAAGGAGCTGAGATCCAAAGAGTTCCAGACAAGTCTTAAGTACTTTGTAAGAATATCCATTCAAGTCTTTACCATAGTTTGCCACTATAGCAGACTACTTGAGGCTGGATAATTTATAAAGAACAGAGATTTCTGTGGCTCAAGGCTCTCGAGGCTGAGAAATCCAGGAGCGTGGGTTTGGCACCTGCCAAAGATCTCAGCGCCACATCAGGCCATAATAGAACAGAAAACAGAAATGCAGGAAACACACAAAGAAAAAAAAAAAAGAAAGAAAGAAAGGAAAAGAAAAGAGAAAGAAAAAAAACCAGGCAGTGGTGGCTCACGCTTTTGATCCCAGCACTTGGGAGGCAGAGGCAGGCGGATTTCTGAGTTTGAGGCCAGCCTGGTCTACAAAGTGAGTTTCAGGACAGCCAAGGCTACACAGAGAAACCCTGTCTCTAAAAACCAAAAGAAGTAGAAGAAGGAGGAGGAGGAGGAGGAGGGAGGGAGGGAGGGAGGGAGGGAGGGAAGGAAGGAAGGAAGGAAGGAAGGAAGGAAGGAAGGAAGGAAGGAAGGAAGGAAGGAAAGGAAAGGAAAGAAGGAAATGCAGGGAGCGGGGAGGAGGAAAAAGAAGCGTGAGACAGACAACACCTTTATCAGGACCCTGCTCCTTCCAAAACCCTTAACAGCTGGGGTTAAGGTCGGCAAGGCAAAGCCCTCTTGGGTCACACCTTGGAAATGCCCCGCCTCTCCACAAGGTGGCACTGGGGACCAGGTTTCCCACATGAGGTCCACCTGGGCAGGCTTTGGCCGCTGGCCTACAGTAGTGAGAAGTGGGCAGACCCAGCAGAAACCCAGCAGCTTTGGTTGCTTTATACCCAGGCAACCAAAACCAAAGCCTTTTCCAGGTTGCCCATGGCCTCTGCCTCCAGCCCAGCCCAAACTCTCGAGAGTGTCCTTCCTGAATGTCCACTAGCCTCCTGCCAGGTTCCCCCTGGTTCTAAATTCTTCTGCCCCCCCCCCCACAACCCGCCCTCCCCCACCGTATCATCCCACCCATCTCCTCCTGCACCCTCCTCCCAGAATCCCAAGCTCCACTTTTCAAGCACCAATATTGAGACATGGCTGACATACCATCAACTTCAGCCTCTAAGAGTAACCAGTGCATCCTGTTTAGAGTAGCACAGACTCACACGGCCCTTCCCACTACTGAGTTCCTGGATACTCTCGGGATTCTCTTGCTTGTTTGGCTTGTTGTTGTTGTGGAGGATTTGTTTGTTTGTTTGTTTGTTGTTGTGACAAGGTGTTATTATGAGCCCCAGGCTAATCTGGAACTCACTTAGGAGCCCAAGATGACCCTGAACTTGTTGTGATAAGCATCTTTTCTCAGACACCTGAGTTCGAGCACTATAGATGTGAGCCCACCACACAGAGCGGGTTCCAGGATGTTTTTATCATCCCAAAAGGAATCCCAGACTGCTGCAGGATACTTGATCACACTGTGAACCCTAAGATTGTGTTATTTACTGGGGGGGGGGGGGAACCTGTTTTCTAGTTGTGGTGTGGCTCAGCCATAGTATACACTTTTAATCCAAGATCTTTCTGCTTGAATATTGTAAACAGGATTAAAGTCAAACATAGGCCAAGAGGCAGAGCAAGCAACCAGTTGACAGGAAGTGAACACAAGACAAAAGAAAAAAAGAAGAAAGAGAAAACATAAAGTAAGAGGAAGTCAGGAGGACATAGAGATGCACAGGAAGTCAAAGGAAGGGGCATTCAATTTGAAACTGTTTTTTTTTTTTTGAGGGGGGTATTTTGTTTTGTTTTGTTTTGTTTTGAAATGGTGTAAGGGAGAACTCCCTTTTTGGGACATAGGCTCTGTAGCTGTGGGTTTCCTGTCTCTCTGAGTTAGCAGGTTTTCACCCAAGCATCTGGCTCCTGAGTCTCTATTGACAAAATGGAACCTGTGAGATCTTATGAGAAACAACAGACCTACTAGAGGTCATCCCCTGCTGTCCTCCCCTAGCCTTGTAAGAAACAACAGACCCACTAGTGATCCTCCCCTGCTGTCCTCCCCTAGCCTTGTGAGAAACAACAAATCCACTAGTGGGCCTCCCCTGCTGTCCTCCCCTAGCCCTGGGCAGCCTCAAATCTGGGGGGAGTGAGGTCCCACTGGGGTGTCCTTCCTATTCAGATGATGTGGCAGCTGTTCTGTGTACTTTCATCTACCCTGAATCTCTTCCATATTAGATCACATCAGTCTTGGGAATTGGCAGCTCCTGATTCAATTCTCCCTATGTCCTCTCTCCAGTAAGGATGAAATAGCAATTGCCAAGAGATGCGGTGGATCAGACAGGATTCTGCTGTAGCCTTGCCATTGTTACAATGATGCACCTGGTATTCAATTCTTTTTTTTTTTTTTTTTTTTTTTTTTTTTTTTTGGTTTTTCGAGACAGGGTTTCTCTGTGTAGCCTTGGCTGTCCTGGAACTCACTCTGTAGACCAGGCTGGCCTCGAACTCAGAAATCCGCCTGCCTCTGCCTCCCGAGTGCTGGGATTAAAGGCGTGCAACACCACGGCCGGCTCTTTTTTTGGCTTTTTAAGACAGCGTTTTCTCTGTATAGCCCGGGTTGTCTTGGAGCTCACTTTGTAGACCAGGCTGGCCTCAAACTCAGAAATCCGCCTGCCTCTGCCTCCCGAGTGCTGGGATTAAAGGCGTGCAACACCACAGCCGGCTCTTTTTTTGGCTTTTTTTTTTTTTTAAAGATTTATTTATTTATTATATGTAAGTACACTGTAGCTGTCTTCAGACACTCCAGAAGAGGGCGCCAGATCTCATTACGGATGGTTGTGAGCCACCATGTGGTTGCTGGGATTTGAACTCTGGACCTTCGAAAGAGCAGTCGGGTGCTCTTACCCATTGAGCCATCTCACCAGCCCTTTTTTTGGCTTTTTAAGACAGCGTTTTCTCTGTATAGCCCGGGTTGTCCTGGAGCTCACTTTGTAGACCAGGCTGGCCTCAAACTCAGAAATCCGCCTGCCTCTGCCTCCCGAGTGCTGGGATTAAAGGCGTGCGCCACCACGCCTGGCCTGGTATTCAATTCTATCTGCACAGCTTTACAACTGGGTGGTCAGTGTACACTCAGCTTTCATATGCCATAGAATGGCCAGGCACCTTACACAGCAGCTAGAGTCCCAAGACCGGAAGAACCCAGTCCTTTGACACCTAGGCTCAGACTGGTGCAAAAGTCACTCCACCACGCCACATGCGTGTACAGAAGCAATTCTGGATATGCCAAACTCATGGAGGTGAAAACAGAGGTGACTTTTTTTAAGATTTATTTGTTTATTTATTATATGTAAGTACACTGTAGCTGTCTTCAGACATTCTAGAACAGGGAGTCAGATCTCGTTACAGATGGTTGTGAGCCACCATGTGGTTGCTGGGATTTGAACTCCAGACCTTCAGAAGAGCAGTCAAGTGCTCTTACCCACTGAGCCATCTCACCAGCCCCAGAGGTGACTTAAAAAAAAAAAAAACTATAGCACAAATTGTGTAACTTTTATTTTATGTATGAGTGTGTGCCTGCATGTGGGTGTGCTCGCTGAGTGTCTGCAGTGCCCAAGGAGACCAAAAGGGGGCATTGGAACTAGAATTACAGGCAGCTGTAAACTGCCCTGACATTGAACTATCTCTCTAGCCCTAAGAGGATGCGTCTTGACACAAATAGTTACAAAGTCTCATTTGCAAGGATCAGGAAAATAGAAGGAAACTAAGGGCAGTTTTTCAGAAAACATTGAAACAAACTATCCAGTATCAAATGGAAAACTAACAACAAATAGTATCTATTTAATGATGGCCTGGGCCAGAATTCCAGATCAAATACATTCACATTTTTGTAACTAAATTACTTATTCTGGGTGAGATAAATAGCAGAGGGATAGTGCTATACCTGGCTTCTAGTTGACTATCAGGTCACCACTACCTAAATAGTAACAAAGTAACTTGTTAAATAGCAAGGTAATTATACACTGTAACTTTTCTTATGTTGATTGGAGTAGGAGACCTTTGGACTTAAGTGGGCTACTTAGAAGCTAAATGCCAGTCTCTCTCTATAGATAGATACCTTAGGAGCCAGCAATCTTGTGTTGATGGCCCTAAGGTTAAAGGTGGGCATCAGAGGGACTGAGGGGAGTCTCAAGTCCTGAGGCAGCACCAGGAAGGTAATGGTCTGCCCAAGAAGCCAAGTCACCAGACTTATGACCGGGCTAGTCCTTTTTTTCCCCTATTATTATTTGTTTGGTTGTTTTGTTTTGATTTTGAGAAAGAGCCTCTGTGTAGTCTCTTGGTTGTCATGGAGCTTGCTATGTAGATCAGGCTGACCTTAAAATAACAGAAATTATACTGGCTCTGATTCTTGAGTAGTAGGCTTAAAAGTGTGTGCCACCATGCAAAAGCTGGGCTATGGTGTTTTGTTTTGGTTTGGTTTGCTTTGCTTTGGTTTGATTTAGTTGCAGTGGTGGTGGTTTTGGTTTGTTCTGGTTTGTTTATTTTGGTTAGATTTAGTTTGGTTTTTCTGGACAGGATTTCTCTGTGTAGCCCTGGCTGGTCTAGAACTCATCTGTAGACCAGAACTCACAGAGATCTGCCTTCCTCTGCCTCCCAAGTGCTGGGACTAAAGGCATGTGCCTCCATTGCTTGGCTCTGACCTGGGTTGTTTTGAACACAGTGATCCCAGGGTGGGTATGATGGCACATGCCTATAGTACCAGCACCAGGAAGGCAGAGACAAGTGGATCCCTGTCACTTTAGAGCTAGCCTGGTCTACTTAGTGAATTCCAGGCCAGCCAAGGCTGCACAGCAAGACTCTGTCTCAAAAAAATAAGACAAAACCCAGGCAGTAATAGCCCTTGCCTTTAATCAACTCAGCACTCAGAAGGCAAAGGCAGGCAGATCTCTGAGTTCAAGGCCAACCTGCTCTACAGAGGATGGAGACCAGAAGTCCAGAGAAACCTTGTCTTAAAAAACCATTAAAATGGGCTGGAGAGATGGCTCAGCAGTTAAGAGCATTGACTGCTGTGCCAGAGGCCCGGAGTTCAATTCCCAGCAACCACATGGTGGCTCACAGCCATCCGTAATGGGATCTGATGCGCTCTTCTAGTGTATGTCTGAAGACAGCTGCAGTGTACTCATATAAATAAAAAATAAATCTTAAAAAGAAGAAGAAGCTGGGCGGTGGTGGCGCATGCCTTTAATCCCAGCACTTGGGAGGCAGAGGCAGGCACATTTCTGAGTTCAAGGCCAGCCTGGTCTACAGAGTGAGTTCCAGGACAGCCAGGACTATACAGAGAAACCCTTCTCGAAAAACCAAAATAAATAAATAAATAAATAAATAAATAAATAAATAAATAAATATGAATAGAAAGAAAGAAAGAAAGAAAGAAAGAAAGAAAGAAAACAAAACCAGAGACCTAGAGACCATGCAGGCATGTGCTGATGGGACTAGCCAATTGTCTAAACATTTGCAATTATGGAAGTGATAAAATACTGGTATTGATCTTGCACAGACAGTGCCAAGATCTATCTATCTATCTATCTATCTATCTATCTATCTATCAGTGAGTGGTACGACACCCCAGTACTTCTCCAGTCATTTATCTTCCCTCTTCTTAAAGGATATAAAACTCCTTTCATAAAGGGAGGGACAGTAAATGCCAAGAACATGACTATTCAAAAGACATTCAGGATGGATGCGCTGAGAGGCTGTGCAGAATACCAAAGGCTGGCTTTTCTTCCAGGCCAGCTTAGCGGTTAGGAATTTATGGGACTTATACCAGAAAGCCAGACAGGGAACATTTCCTGGTTTCCTTTGCATAAGAGGCAAAATGCCCACGCTCACACCTGTAGCCTTTCCAACCTGCCAGCTTCACGGTGCCACCTGTTCCTCTGTTAGCCCTCCCTGCCTCACTAGAAATGGAGCCGGCTGGCACACTGCTTCCTCAGCCTCTGGTGCTTGTTCAAATGATAGTTTTCATGCAGCAGGTTCACAGAAAACCTGCCAGTGTGGTTCTCAGCTGTTTCCGGTGAGGAAGCAGTCCATCCAGGCAGGTTGCTTTACTGCTCTGCACTTTTGCATATTCATGCTCACCTTTAAAGTTCAACTGCTCCTGCTTCTTTGCAGCTTGTTACGGCCAGCTTACTGCTCTCCCTGGCATATGGTAGCATCCTCGTTGCCAGCTCTATTGCTGGCAAAGAGCTTCCCACATGCACTTATAAATTCCATTTATCTGCATCTTTTTTTTTTCCAGACAGGGTTTCTCTGTGTAGCCCTGGCTGTCCGGGACTCACTCTGTAGACAAGGCTGTTTTTGAACTCACAGATATCTACTTGCCTCTGCTTCAGATGTTAGGGTTAAAGGTGTGCACCACCACTGCCTCCCTCTTTTATCTGTGTCCTTAAACACAAAACCACTGGGGATTGAGCCTAGAGCCTTATGAATGCTAAGTAAGCATTTGTAGCACTGAGTAGCTCAGCCAACACTCTTCCTTCTTTTTGGAGGGGTTCACTATGTAGATCTGTCTGGTCTGTAATTCTCTATGGAGACCAGGCTGGTCCTTAAACTCATATACATGGGATAAAAGGTATGCATTGACACACCTTGCTTCCCAGCTTGCCTTTCAAACTTTTTGCATTTGAAGCCAGGTGGTGTTGGTACACACCGGTAAGGCTCAGCACTCAGGACACAGAGGCGGGTGGATCCCTGTAAGTTTAAGGCCAGCCTGGTCTACAAAGTGAGTTCCCGGACAACCAGGGCTACACAGAGAAACCCTATCTTGGAAAACAAAACCAACCAGACAAAGAAACAAACAAAAAGTAGAAAGATGCCTGTACACTTAGAGCCTTGGGAGCCATAGAAGGCCACTAACAGGAATAGATGTCACCAGGTCTGTATTCTTTTAAACTCTCTGTCATGTCAGCTGGAGCAATTGCTGACATGTCCAAGCAGGCATCTGTCGTCCCAGCTGTATTAGTTACTTGTAGTTGAGGGAGAGAGAGCCTAGTGATACAATGCATGGCGAAGTATAAAGTGGTTATCCCTGCCCTCACAGACATACCCAGAAGCCTCTTCTCCATAACTCAGAAAAGTGGATTTAAACATTACACCAACCAAGGCTCGGGATGTCATTCAATTGATAGAGTGCTTGCTTAACATACAGCATCATATAAACCTATTTGGTAGTACACACCGGTAACCCTAGCACTCGGGATGGTAGAGATTCAGAAGGATCAGAAGTTCAAGGTCAGCTGGGCGTGGTAGCGCACGCCTTTAATCCCAGCACTCGGGAGGCAGAGGCAGGCGGATTTCTGAGTTCGAGGCCAGCCTGGTCTACAGAGTGAGTTCCAGGACAGCCAGGGCTACACACAGAGAAACCCTGTCTCGAACCCCCCCCCCCCAAAAAAAAAAGAAGTTCAAGGTCATCTGTAGCTGTGCATAGTAGCTGTAGCCTGATGCATACATAAGACCATCTCATGGAGAAACAAAAAACAAAACACGCACAATAAAACAAACATCGTAGCAGCCTGTGTCTATATATGTGTCACAAGGCTTATTCTTCTAATGTCTCCAAATAAGAGATAAATAGATGTGACAGGGGTAGATGAATGGGTGAGGTCTGGATAGTTGGATAGCTTAATTAGTGAGGGGTGAATGGGCGTGTGGGAAGAAAGAAGGATGAACAAACTAATGGTCTGGTGGCCCTGATCGGGTCATTCATCCTGGTTCCAGTAACCAGGTTAACTAGTGAGAGCCTGTGAGGAGACCCCAGCTTCGCACAACCCTCTTCCACGGTTCATCCTCGGGTGGAAGTGGCTCTATAGCCAGAGAGAGCAGATAAAGTCATCCAACCAAGATGACCCCGCAGCCTGGGTCTCTGCCTGAGATAACAGAGATTAGGCTCTGCCTGGAAATTTGGTGACTTGAAGGTGAACCTTGTGACTGTGAGGATGCTGTGGGTTTAAGGCCCTCCAGGAGGCCGGACAGGGCCCCTTATCTACAGCTGCACTAGTGAGAGGCCTGGGACAGGAGGGCCAGCAAGGGGAGAGGGCGCGGTTCCGGCGGCGGGAGCGGGAAACAGCGGTGCTGAGCACGCGCGGAGCGGCTGTCCACAGCCTAAGCCGCAAGCAATGCGCGGGACCCGCCCGGGCGCCAAGGAGTGCGCAGGCGCCAGGGTAGGGGGCGGAGCCTCCTCATGCTCTTCGTCCCGCCCCTGCGCTGGCAGCACCTTTCCCAATTGGACAGAGTCGCTACGACGGGGGGGCGGGGAGGAGAGCGTCGTCGCGTCGGGTGACGTCTCCGGAGGAACGTCGGCGTAGTCGGCAGCGTCGGCTGCCGTGCCAGAGTCGTCCGCTCGAAAATGGCGGAATACTTGGCCTCCATCTTCGGCACCGAAAAAGACAAGTGAGTAGGGCCGGCCTGCCGGGACTTGGGCTGGGGAGGCGACGGGCAGCGGGTGCCGGTCGAGGCAAGCGGCGGTGACGTCCAGGCGTGGCGGGTGGCTCGGGCCTGGAGGCCTCGAGCGGCTCGGCGCCGCCGCCTCGTGGGCCGGGCGGCGGGACTGGCGGGCGGCTCGGGCTGGGCCTCGGCGCCTCGAGCTCCACGGCGGGCGCTCCATGCCGGGTTCTACGCGGGGCCCTGCCCCACGCCGCACTCCCACTGCTGCCCGGGGCTTCTGTGGCGAGGTAACACGTTTCTTGCAACTTTAGGCTTTGAGTTGTCGTGTCGGAAGTGCTGTGGCCCGGTCCTCGCTAGCATTCAGTGCTGGGGCCGACCTTTGGGAGCGGTTTCGACCGAATAAACCTCCTGCCTGCCTAAGCGTTGGCGGACCCGCCTTTCTTTTTAAATTAAGGTTTGCATTTCCGTAGCCAACTGTTAGGGTAATAGGAAAAGGAATAGCAATATTCCCGCCTGTGGTCGTGTGCTGCGAGGCACATACTCATTTCCGCGTGTCGGCTGAAGTTTAGGTTAAGGGGAATGTCTTCGGACGCTTTGAAGGATAATTCCTACTTTGAAAACCTAAGGATTTAAGTATCTAGCTTAATCTGCTTCCAGTAAGTAGTCACCATCTTTATGTTTCTGAATCTTGTACAAGGTTTATGCAGATGTCAGTCACGGTGGTAAGCGTTTGCAATAGATAACGTTTTGGGTGCCACATTCTCACTCTTAAAATGTTCTGTTTTCCAGGATGGAGGCTGTCCGATCAGGCACCTTTATACAGTCTACAGTGTTTGAAAGAGGGGATGTTTCTAAAAGTCTCATGCCTGAATCGGCAGTCACTCAAGAGACATTTGATTGGATGTTAGGTCTAGACCAGTCTTGGAGAATCAGCTGGGATAAAGTCTGGGTTCTCAGGAAGTCATGAAGGAAGGCTGTGCCTTGTGTTAAGGATGACTAAAATACATTAAAGGGACTGGAGAGATGACTCAGTGGTTCAGAGTGCGAACTGCTCTTGAAGAGGCCAGTAGTGTGGTTCCCTGAATCCACTTTATTGCAATCTGATGTCCTACAACCACCTGTAGTGCCAGATAAGTACTTTTAAATCAACACTCAAAAGCCAGGTGTGGTGGTACATTTAGTACCAGCTCTCTGGAGGCAGAGGTAGGTAGGTGGATCTCTGAGTTCCAGCCTGGTCTACATAACAAGTTCCAGGAAGCAGGACTGGTGATGGCTCAGCGGTTAAGAGCACGGACTGCTCTTCCAGAGGTCCTGAGTTCAATTCCCAGCAACCACATGGTGGCTCAAAACCATCTGTAACAGGTTCTGGAGTGTCTGAAGACAGCTACAGTGTACTCATATACATTAAATAAAATCTTTTTTTTTAAAGTTCCAGGACCTAGCAACTCTGTCTCAAAAATACATGCAAATTTGCTTGGTGTCAGCCAGGCGTGGTGGTGCACGCCTTTAATCCCAGCACTCGGGAGGCAGAGGCAGGCGGATTTCTGAGTTTGAGGCCAGCCTGGTCTACAAAGTGAGTTCCAGGACAGCCAGGGCTACACAGAGAAACCCTGTCTCGAAAAACCAAAAAAAAAAAAAATTTGCTTGGTGTCATGGAAGAGTGCCTTCTCTAAACTGTGGTTACAGAGAAAATGGGCTAGAACATGTGTATGCCAGTTCTCACATGAGAGATTTCCCTGCGATGATGCCTAAAACCAGAAGCATAGTCACTCCAGCCCTGTGCTCATGTCTGTGTGGAGAAGGGCCATCTCAGCAAGCTATTCACAATTTAAAAAACCAACAAACAGAGCCGGGCGTGGTGGCGCACATCTTTAATCCCAGCACTTGGGAGGCAGAGATAGGCGGATTTCTGAGTTCGAAGCCAGCCTGGTCTACAAAGTGAGTTCCAGGACAGCTAGGGCTATACAGAGAAACCCTGTCTCAAAAAACCAAAAAAAAAAAAAAAAAAAAAAAAAAAAACCAGCAACAAAACCAACTGAGATTATTTATGTGGTTTTAGCTGAAACAGGAACATGGGTGCCTATTAACTTTGGGGCTTTTTTGTTTTGTTTTTTTTCGAGACAGGGTTTCTCTGTGTAGCCCTGGCTCTCCTGGAACTCACTCTGTAGACCAGGCTAGCCTCAAACTCAGAGATCTGCCTGCCTCTGCCTCCCAAGTGCTGGCATTAAAGGTGTGCGCCACCACCGCCCGGCTAACTTTGGGGCTTTTTAAGTGGTGAGTCTTTACCAATCAAATATGTAGCTGTGACTTGTTCTCTAGACCCAAGCTTGTCTGGCAGAAATCACCTCTGCATAGCCCTGGCTGTCCTGGAGCTCTTTGTAGACCAGGCTGGTATCAAACTCAGAGATCCCCGTGCTTCTGCCGCCCAAGTGCTGGGAGTAAAGGTGTGTGCTGCCGCCACTCAGCTGAGGCCAAGTGTTTGCTGGGAGTGCAGGTTTGAGAGCTGTTTCATGTGGAACCCTTGAGTATTTCAGCCAAGAAGTTTGCCCATTACCTAATCAAGTTAGGTTATGTAAAGTAAGGAGCCCATTCTCCTTTCCAGATAAGTGCACAGACTTGCTGTCTGATCAGCAGAGGATGCCTGGGCTTCACGGTCTACCATATGACCTTCAGCCTTTACTCCAGGGCCAGGACTTAAGCATGTGGTTCTCACTAAAAGTATCTATGGGGTGGCAGTCCTGCCTCTGCAGCTGACATCTTCATAGGGAAGCTACATCAAGTAGAAGCTCAGACAAAAAACCAAAACCCAGCACCTGATGGTTCTGGTTGCTTGTGGCTCCTTGGAGTATCTGAGCAGGGCTTTGTGGCAGGTGAAGTGCTCATGTGTGATGTGGGAAGCAGGCTAGCCCTCCACATAGCACATTTGCACTGAGGTGAAGCCAAGAGACCTGCTTGCTTCAGAGCAGTTTGGAAATTTCCTCTTGGTTTGGTGCATGAGTTGGAAAGAGCCTGGACTTTGTCTTCTGTTTTCTTTATGTGGTGACAGCACTCAGGCCTGTGAGCAAGCAACATGTCCTCGTCCTTGGAACAGTGCCCCAGGACCCACAGAGTTAAAAGGCAGGGGGTGGGGAGGAGCTTAGGGTAGCAGGAGGCAAGTTAGAATTAGAAGTCCTGTGGGAGCTAGAGTGGTGACCTCTAACACTGCCTGCAAGAGCTGCCTGACTTCTGTAGCATGGAAGAAAGTAGCTTCAAGTTAATGGCGTTTCTGCCACATCTTGCCAGAAATAATCAGTTCTTGTTTTCCCTTTACAGAGTCAACTGTTCATTTTATTTCAAAATCGGAGCATGTCGTCATGGAGACAGATGTTCTCGGTTGCACAATAAACCAACCTTTAGCCAGGTTTGTGTGTTGCTGGGTTTTTTGCTTTTTATTTTATTATTTTTCACAAATTATCAAAAGTTCTTGTGCTTTCAGGAGCGATTATCATTCTCATGCCCTCAGCAAGTTAAATCTTCCCTCTGGTTTTATTTTGCATTTGTTACAGAGGGTGATGGACCTACCCAGTGGGAAGTCTTGCTGTCCTTGACCTTAGAGAAGTTTCTTAAAATATGGTTGGGTGTTGGCTAAAGCTGGAGTTTGCCGCCCCTTTCTTCTCCCTTACAGAGAGACATTAGTGGATATAGAGGGTTTTCTCCTCAGTGAGCAGTAGTGATGCAGTCACTGGGGGAGGCATGCTGGCATGGGTGTCTATCAGCAGACCCAGCATACTGTAATACCCCAGTGAGGTCCATGGTTTGACACCACAAGGCATCATGAGCATAGAAACTTAAAGATGGGCATAAATTGCTCCTGTCAGGGTTTCTTGGGTTCACTGAGAGGTGTTTGTTATCTTAGGCTTAGGTCTGCCCGAGTTAAACTCAGTCCCATATTTCGTTTGGTGGGGTTGTGGGGGAAAGGCAGTTGAGTCCTGGCACAGATTGCTAATAAATGAAGAGGTGGGAGACTGGAAGGTCTCCTTGAGCCTGCCTAGATTGGACTGCTGCGTACAGTGACTACGTACAGCCTACAGGCTACGTACAGCTGCAGGGCATCTTCCTTTCACAGGGTTTTCCTTCTTGTATACTAGTTTTCCTGTAGAAGGTTAAGACATTTGCCAGTTATATATATATATAAGGAAGAAGGGAGCCTTGTGTTACCCCAGGAAACCACAGCACTGTATGTTTTTAGAGGGGAGAACATTCCCAATTATCCTTGACTGCCCTGTGGCTAGTATCAGAGGCATCTGTCCTAATGACCCTAAAGGGTCCTTCTCTTTTAGTGAAATTTAAGACTTATCAAACCATCTGCTTTAAACTGTTATGAGTGAGTTATTTATCTGTTAACAAAATCTCCCAGCTGACCCAGTGGTCTTAGGCTGCTGACTCTGCATGCCTTCAGTGTCTCTGTACTTGGTTGACCGGCATGTGAGCTTGTGGGCAGAGAGAAGTTGTTCTCAGCGCTCTCTGAGCCAGTATTGCACACAATTGCCTCAAGAGTTCTTAAGCACTGAGGCCTAGAACAAAGCTGGGAGGTGGGCCCCGTATACTATGTAAGCTCGACACAACAACAGTTACCTCAGTGGAGTTTGGTTGACTAGTCAGAGGTAACTATAGCTTCCCCTTTTACATTGCTTTTCCTACAGTGAGCAGCCTTTGTCGGCCCCAGTACTGGGGAGACCTACAGGGACCAGGTATCTACTTGCCACCATGCTCCCAGTGGGAAGCTGGGTAAAGTCAGCTCTGGGAAACCTCTGAAG
Source organism: Mus caroli (assembly GCF_978045245.1). Classification (NCBI taxonomy): domain Eukaryota; kingdom Metazoa; phylum Chordata; class Mammalia; order Rodentia; family Muridae; genus Mus; species Mus caroli. The sequence goes on from NW_028227273.1 coordinate 62,214,663, forward strand.
GTGCAGGCCCACCAGGGTGGTTGAGGGCTGGCTGCTTTAACCCAGTGGTTTAGGGTGTGTGGTCCGATGCTCAACCTTCCTCCCAGGTGGGTTCCAGCGGCAGACTTGTCTCCCAGACACTGTTCTTCGCCCTGCACCCTCTGAGCACAGCCGGAAGCTGAGCTCTGGTTTGCAGAGCACTTAGAATTGCTTTCTTTCCAGCAGGTTGTTGAGAGGCAGTCTGTGCTGTAGGTCACGCAGTGTTGGCTAGCATGATGGTAGTGGAATTCAGGGTGGGTTTCTTTGTAAGCTCTAGTGATGTGGGCGTGAGGTTGATGTACTATATTAGCTTACTAACTTCAACATGGTTTGTTTTTTCAGACAACTTGATTTTAAGAAGAACGGTACAGTGTAAGGTTTCAAGTCTGCCTGATCCAGTTAAAAGCACAAGGGTTAAAAGGATTTTTTCCTTAAAAAGAAGGATCGCAAAAGAGCAAATGTTTTAACTATTGTATTATGTAAACAGAGACCCACCAAGAAAGTGTAAATAAGAGTCGGGTATCAAGACAACTGGCGTGGCTGCTTTGCTAAGAGACCAGAGACCTTAGTACTGCGTACAGTTGAAGTATGCATTTGGTTAGGACAGATGACATTGTGAGGAATGCGATTATGTGACTTTTTAACCTGTGGTGTGCTGGCTTGAAGTACAAGAAAATGTTAGCGTTCTTTTATCTTGTATTGAAGCACTTTATTATTGGTAACGGGGACCACTCAAACAACAGATACAATTCCTTCTTGGTTGCTGGCTGACTTGACCCAAGTCACTGCTCAAACTCTGTTTTCATAATATGATGGTTTTGGTATACTCTGCACAAGACACAAGTGTCTGACTTGTGAGAAAAACAACAAACAAACGTTAACCGTTTGCAAACAAACTGTCTCTTTGCAATTGTCTAATATATGCACAGCAGCCAGTAGAATTCCCCTTTTTATTTTTTTTCCCCGCAGACCATCTTGATTCAAAACATCTATCGTAATCCCCAAAACAGTGCACAGACGGCTGACGGCTCACACTGTAAGTCCCACAGTTGGAGAAATTTTTTTAAACGATGGTGTTCAAGAGCCCACTCTTAATTGAGACATAACGCTGGCTCTGAGCTGCTGACATAGAGCTGTTGCAAACAGGACACGGTGCTGGAACCTCGTGGCGCACAGCCAGAACTTGACAGGGGCCACAAGCGCTCAGGAGGCGCTCTCCTAGGGAAAGTCACTGGCCGGCCTCTCCTGTTGACTTATGTTTGTCACGAGAGTGTCCACCTACAGGAAGCGGGTTCTAGCCCGGTAGCCAGTTGTCGGCCTTTACTGTGACTGAACCCTGGCCTTTCTTAAGTTCTTTCTGTAAAGTTAAAATGGTAGGAATATTAAGGAGTCAACAAGGTAAGTTGCCCAGTACTTGTGGGTTTTATTTCACCATTATAATTTTTCCTCTAGGAAGTGGAGATTTCATGACATGAGATATTGTATTTCTCTGGTACAGCGAGTGCTTGGTCCATTGCAGGTGCAAGCACTTTTCCTCTCCGTCTCTGTCAGCTAAGAGCTGGTGCCATCCTTGCTGGGCTGGCACTTAGCAGTGGAGAGTCCGCTGTGGGCAGAAGTGCGATATTGGCATCTCATGAGATCTCCCTGCACTGCAGAGTTAGCGTAGCTCAAGACAGCCACCAACTAAGGGGACACCTCTGCGCGAGGGAAATAACCTGCTCTCTTTCAGCACTGACTCAACTGAAGCGATCGATCGTCACAGGCAGCCGGTTAAGTGTGTACATTTAATTTCCATAATATAAAGTTGTTGCGTTTTGTATTTCAGACCATTGCCCTCTTGAACATTTACCGTAACCCTCAAAACTCTTCCCAGTCTGCTGACGGTTTGCGCTGTAAGTTCATACAAGTTCCTTCCCTGGTTCCCTGGGCTTGCGTGTCAGAGCTCAGTGTCCATCCACCTGGTCTGCTGTGCTAGTGTCAAGAACCGCGTCCTAGAGATGGCAGGAGCTGTTGTCCCCACTGACCTGCTCGAGATCTGAACTCCTGCCCCTTAGTCAGGATGACAGTGACTGGCAAGGGCGCCCTTGAAATAGTTGGGACTTGCTGCTCTTGCTCCCTCCGCACTTGGACCGTCACCCTGGGATGCACTGGGATTGAGTTGGAGGTCTGTTCTTCCCTCTGAAGAGCAGCGGCATCTGAATGGCTCTCTCGCTTTCTGGAACTCGGGTGGAAATTGCTTAGAAATTTTAAGATTTTTGTTGCTCATTAGCCTCATTTCCATAAACTGCATGTCACAGAGGTCATGCTCTTCTGTGAGGGCCTTGTTCTGAGTGTTTCCCAGGTGAGGGTCTGCAGCCTGCACTGACTCACTCACCCACCCGTGCAGGTGTGCTAATCAGATGAGCACTCAGCAGAAGGGATGCTCAGTGTGTAGCCACCCACGTTACGTAGATAGCATCTCATCTCGAGCTTCGGTAATGAAGGGTACTTGGTGGGGCGACAGCTTAAGCTGGCATCAGTAAACCTTGCACATCACTTCCTGTGCTGGGAGCCACTGTATTCCTACCGTTGAGCACTGGGATGCAGTCACGTCCAGACCCAAAGTAGACTCCCCTTGGATGCCACAGGCCTAATCCACCACACCCCTCACCAAAACCTTCATCTCTTGAAAATAAATGGTCCCAAGACCACCACCTGCTGGACCTGGCCAGGCTGGGAAACCTGTGGTGCCCTGTCTGTGTAGGTGGGGCTTTTCATGTGTTTCCTGCTCAGGTGCTGAGCGTCTTGACAATGACCCTGACCTGATGATAGAGCACTCTAAATTGAGATAGTGGTCACCTGGCAATCAGTCCCCGGAGTAAATGCTTGCTTTTGTTTTATTAGAAATGAGGACTGTAGGAGGGGGGAAATGTTTATGTGTGGCTTTATTAAGTAACGTTTGTTTGTGTTCCCTGCCCTGGGATACAAGCAAATGGAAAACAAGTGATTGGTAACTGGTTGTTCACTTGGGGACTCTGCTTTCCTGACAGGATGTTGTGTTTGCTGTCTCTATTTGCAATTCACAGTGTTTTTGGGTGTACTGTAAACTGAATTTTCAGCTCTTATTAAATCTTCCAATCCTGGGGTCCCGGTTGTAGAAAGTAAATGAAACTAACTTTATTTTAGAGCAAATTAGTTCCCAGGTTGACATGTATAGGAAAATGCACTTCATAGACACAAAATAAAGTTAAAGGAGTCTCAGCTTTAAGAATAATATTTCTGTAAGAAAAGTAGTACTTAAAATACACTGAGCCCACTGGTGTTCTGGTCAGTGTCTTGGTGTGCTGGCCTCGTCGGCCTTTGGGTCGCTTTGACAGATGGGGACTGGAACAAAATAGGTGTGTTCATCAGTCTTAAAACCACCACCAAATGTTTATCAGAGCATAGCAATATTTTTTTTCCTATTCTCATTCTACCCGAATGCAGATGGCTTTGACTTTGGCTGCTACACTCTGCCTGTAGAGCAGGTTTCTTGGTCTTTTGCTGTTGCCTCTGACCTATTCCTTCTCAGGTAGGGTCAGACACCCCTGAAGGTTTGGTCAGGTACCACATATGGGCATAATGCTCCTGTCAAGAAAGCCTGGTGCATTCAATAAAATTTGGATTTTCAGGACAGTTTGTTTCCTCAAAAGTCAAAATAACTAAAACAACTCCAGATAAGTTGGAAAGGGAGCTGCAGTCATCAAAATCAGGACATAGGTTAGCTAGCTCTTAGTTTCAGTTACCAAATGAGTTTTGTGCAGACTTCAAGATACTGCCCCACACCTAACCAAATACCTTTTGTGAGATGCACCAAAGGGGCAAGTGGGCCTGTGAGCTCTCTGCTTGTCTAGCTAGGAATATGGCTCACAGAAGGGACCAATTGAATTCAGACCCGGCATGGTCCCACACCCCCTGTAAGGGCCTTTCTGGCTCCTCACCCAACTGTTTGTAACATGACTTTATTAACAGACCAGTTCTGTGGTGTCCTGGATTGGGGTTAAGGAAGGGATCAGTGGGATAGACTGGGCAGAAGTGCTTATGAGCGGCCATGGCTTCAATTACTGCATGCGGCTTAGAGAGAGGAAACGATGCAAAGGTCGGAACACCTTCAACAAGGACTAACTCTCTTTATAGCAAGACATCCAAATGCTGAAGTCTGGTGGCTTTGGTTTCGATCACATCAGAATTTTCTAGCACTCAGTGGTTGGCAGTGTCTGAAGGCACATGAGCAAGCTCTTGATCACTCACCCTTGTTTCAGCTTCCATTTTGACCTAACAGAGGAAATCAGTGTACTTCCTGGCCTCCAGTCTTAAGGAACACAGTTTTATTTTTAAAAGGTCTTAATCCAGGAGTCACCTTTTTCCTTGAACTTTGTATGGCCCTTTTGGTACCAACTAAAGCTGGCTATGGTTTTGGTAGCCAGGACTGAGGCTGTGGGCATTTAAGATCTCAGCAACTCCAAGGCACAAGCAAGTCGGTGCTCCTGTAGCATGCAGCTCTGGCCTGGCGTCCTCTAGACAGTCACTATAGCTGAGCTCGAGGGCAGCGAGGCCACAGGGCTCACCATCTGGGTGTCTTTGACTGCAGGTGCCGTGAGCGACGTGGAGATGCAGGAGCACTATGATGAGTTCTTTGAGGTAAGTGCCGGCCGGGTGCAAGGTCGGGGTGGCCCTGAGAGACCTGCTGTGTATGGTGCTCCTCAACGCTTGTTCTCCTTTAGGAAGTCTTCACTGAGATGGAAGAGAAGTACGGGGAAGTTGAAGAGATGAACGTCTGTGACAACCTAGGAGACCACCTGGTGGGGAACGTGTATGTCAAGGTACAGACTGGTGGGCGCTGTGGGTGCCATCCTGGTGTCTGTGGCTTTAGTGAGGAGTCAGCTCTAAGGTTGAAGCTGCTTGCATTGGCACAGGTTAGCCTGTATACTTTGTTTCCTTTTCTGAAGTAAGGCTGTGTGGCAACAAGCTGCTCTTAGTGGATTAGACTTGAAAAGGAAGGAAACACCTGGCTGCCCTGGGGTCTATCCTGGGGAGGATTGGCCAGCGAGTTTTCTCTGTTTAGTGTTCTGCCTCAGTGAGTGTGTGTAACAGTAGTGGGGTAGAGAATCAGCCCTTAGCAACACAGCAGTAGAGTGGTAGACACTTTGTTTTTGCCTTTTCAGTTTCGACGTGAGGAGGATGCAGAGAAAGCTGTGATCGACTTGAATAACCGTTGGTTTAATGGACAGCCGATCCATGCAGAGCTCTCCCCAGTAACTGATTTCAGGGAAGCCTGCTGCCGCCAGTATGAAATGGGGTAAGGAAGGAAGAGCGTGACTGGTGTGGTGGGCAGAGCTCAGTCAGTGGGGGCACAGTATGACATGTCTGGATCTGACCCACAGAGAGTGCACAAGAGGGGGCTTCTGCAACTTCATGCATTTGAAGCCCATCTCAAGAGAGCTACGACGGGAGCTGTATGGGCGCCGGCGCAAGAAGTGAGTCCTCTGGATGCAGGATGAAGGGCGTGGGGGGCGGTGAATGGGGAAGCTCCCCAGGGCCAAAGGAAAGCCAGACCTGGAACTGCTTGTCCTTAATGTGTCTTCTCAGGTCCTGGTACATTATCTCAAATACAAAATGCCTAGGGGAATCCTGCCCCTGCTTACAGGGAGGCATTGTGAAGGTGTGCGGGTTGTCTGGTTTTGCCTGCAGTGGGCAGTGGCACTAGGGTCATCTTGCTGTCCTGCTGACAGATGGGCACTGTGCTCCTGTTTTCCTGGCCTGCATCACAGCAAGGGTCAGGATGAATCAAGTGAGTTCACTGATTCTAGATGGTTTTCTCGCACCCAAAAAAATGGCCCAATGGACTCTGCCTAGCAAGTCCTGAAGTGGGTCAGGTTGGAGAAGGGCTATGCATTGCAAGCCAGTGGGTGTCTTTTGGGTGGGCATCCAGAGCCCACTGCTGCCCAGACCAGCATTTGTTTTGTGATTGCCCACAGCATTTGGGTTGGTTCTGAAAGCTATATCATACTGAATATACACACCTGTTCAGTTTACAGGTGCATCTAAAGTTGGGGTGCACATCTATGCAGTCAGGGCTGTCGTGTTCTGCTTCTGATACATTTTCTTCTTCTTGGTTCAGGCATAGATCCAGGTCCCGATCCAGGGAACGGCGTTCCCGATCCAGAGACCGTGGGCGCGGTGGTGGAGGTGGAGGTGGAGGTGGCGGAGGACGGGAGCGTGACAGGAGGCGGTCAAGAGACCGGGAAAGATCTGGACGATTCTGAGCCGAGCCCTTTTTACCGTGTGTCTGCTAGACAGTGTTGTAGTTGGTTGACAAGCCAGTTCATAATGGGATTTTTTTTTAAAAAAAAAACAACAAAGATGGGTTTCTGAATAAACTTTGTAGTGATACAGTATTGGTGTGACTTCTTTTTATTGTTTGTTTGTTTGTTTGGTTTTGGTTTTTCGAGACAGGGTTTCTCTGTGTAGCCCAGCTGTCCTGGAACTCACTCTGTAGACCAGGCTGGCCTCGAACTCAGAAATCCACCTGCCTCTGCCTCCCGAGTGCTGGGATTATGGTGTGACTTCTTAGAAAGTCTTTGCCTGCAATTGCTTTCCTTTTTTTTTTTTACAATGTAAGTACACTGTAGCTGTCTTCAGACACACCAGAAGAGGGCGTCAGATCTCATTGCGGGTGGTTATGAGCCTCCATGTGGTTGCTGGGATTTGAACTTAGGACCTTCGGAAGAGCAGTCAGGTGCTCTTACCTACTGAGCCATCTCACCAGCCCCCTGCAATTGCTTTCCTAAAAGTGCTAGCCCGGGGCTGGAGAGATGGCTCAGTGGGTAAGAGCACCCGACTGCTCTTCCAAAGGTCTGGAGTTCAAATCCCAGCAACCACATGGTGGCTCACAACCATCTGTAACAAGATCTGACTCCCTCTTCTGGAGTGTCTGAAGATAGCTACAGTGTACTTACATATAATAAATAAATAAATCTTTAAAAAAAAAAAAAAAAAAAAAGTGCTAGCCCGGTATCCTTGAACACAAATCAGAGCAGGTGAGCGAGAGTAAGGAACTGCTGTGGTACCTTTAATGACCAGGAGCTTCCCTCAAGGCTTGTGGGGTCTCTGCCTCTCTCTGCTGACACAGCCAATGAGCCAATGTCCTGCTATAACCTGGACACTCAGCCTTGGGCTGCCAACCATACTTGCAAGAGAGCATGTCCTGGGGTGAGGTGACCTGCAGGATCACATGACTTGTGTGTCTTCTAGCTGGGACTTAAGAAGCTATGCAGTGCATATGTCCTGGTAGACTGGATGGCTAGCGTGCATTTACATGCCCAGGAAATGTCCCATCAGCACTCAACACTGAGGTCTTTCTGTGTGATGTCTCCTGTCCTAAAGCACCTGTGCTGGGAGATAGGTAGGGTACAGCTGCCAGTCTAGATACTGTGACCGACCGGTGATGACATACTGTGGCCACACCACACCTCAGTGCCAGGCCCGAGTCAAATCCCATCCTCAGTGACATTAGCTACTTCCATACTGCATCTGGACAGCTCCACCTTGGGCTGGAACCCACTGTGGATGTCCCATAGGAAGCGCTAGTAAGCATCTGGTCACTGATGCCTTCAGAGCATTGCTCTTGGAGCAAGAAGACAAGATATATCAGGGCTGGAGAGATGGCTCAACGGTTACGTGCACCGACTGCTCTTCCGAAGGTACTGAGTTCAAATCCCAGCAACCACATGGTGGCTCACAACCATCCATAGTGAGATCTCATGCCTTCTGCTGGTGTGTCTGAAGACAGCTACAGTGTACTTAGATATAATAAATAAATATTAAAAAAAAAAAACAAAACAGAAGGAGTTACTACTCCAGTCTGTCATGCATTATGACTTAGGCTCCAAAAGCTTCTTTTTTTATTTATTTAATGTATATGTGTGCACCACTGCTCTTTTCAGGCACACTAGAATAGGGCATCAGATCCCGTTACAGATAGTTATGAGCCACCAAGTGGTTGCTGGGAATTGAACTTAGGACCTCTAGAAGAATAGTCAGTGCTCTTAACCACTGAGCCCCAGAAAGAAATTCTTAACTTCTGGATCAAAACCCCCCTTTGGGGATGGGGAGGGGTGCCCAATGACCCTTTCACAGAGGTCACCAAAGGTCACCATAAGACATAATTTGTAACAGCAAAATTTTAGTTACATGAAATAATTCCATGGTTGGGATCACCACAAATGAAGAATTATATGAAACTATTAGAAGGTCACAGAATCTCCTTGAGGAGAAACTTCTGGTCACTACAGCTCCTTACCCTCCCTCACCTGCTGGGATTTTTATGCCCCAAATTAAAATTTTTGTTTATACCAGGTAAGAACCACCTAGACTATAGACTCAGCTCTTCCTTTGAGTCTGCAGTATAAGCCAAAATGGCACTAGCAGAATCTTCAAACCTTGTTAAGAAAGGATTTGTTTTGCCTCATAACTTCAGGGGTACCACCTACTATAGTGGCATGAGAGACATGGTGGGACAGGAGTGTGAGGTGGCTGACCCAGTGTGTCCACAATGAAGAACAGATGAACGCCACTGCCCAGGTCACTCCCACATTATTCCGTTAGATCCCAGCCTATAGGATGGTGCAGCCCATATTTAAGGCGTGTCCCCCTACTGTAATTAATGTAATCACGGATATGCCCAGAGATCTGTCCCTAAATCTCATCAAGTTATCACTGTCACAATTCGCAATTGGGACTATTTTCCCATCAAAATCACAAGAGTAAATGTTACAACCTATTTAGCAAAACAAGCCCTCCTGACAGAAATAAAGACCCTGGCCGTGGCTTCTCTTCCCCTGAGCAAGGACCAGTGTTCAGTCCTGGAGAAGATGTAACAGCAGATCTGCCCTATCTTGGAAGCAAGCAGAGAACAACTCCTTCACCAGGCACAAAACCAGCCAGCACTTGGATCAGCCACTTCTGGCCTCTGCAGCTTCCTGCAAATTGTTCCCCACCAACTCATGGGTTTAAACGCTGTCTCCTGATGCTGCTGTTTCAGAAGGCTGTGAACCTTTAGGAGGCAGAACCATAATAGAGGGAGTTGATCAGTTGGTCACTGGAGATGGACCTTGACAGTATAGCTTCTGGCTGAGCTCTTTGCTTTCTGTGTCCTCTTGAGATCTGAGCTGCATGTTCCCAGTGCCATGAGGGACACTGTCCTCTCAAACCATGAGCCTTTGAGTTACTTTGGTCGGGTATCTATCAAAGCTTCAAGAAAAGCCACAAATAGCCAGGCAGTGGTGGTGCAAGCCTTTAATCTCAGCACTTGGGAGGCAGAGGCAGGTGGATTTTCTGAGTTCAAGGCCAGCCTGGTCTACAGAGTGAATTCCAGGACATTCAGGGCTACACAGAGAAACCCTGTCTGGAAAAAACCAAAGAGACGCACCCCCCACCCTGGCCATGTTGCCGCCCTAGTCTCCCACTTCATCTTCAAGGGACTTCAGCATGGACATTTTGTAGTTTTAATTAATTATTGCATGTGGGGGGGTACACACATGTGGAGTTCAAGGACATACTTCAGGAGTTGGTTCTTGGGTCCACCTTGCTGAGGCTGGGTCTCCTCTGGTCCACCCTGAAGAGGCCGGGCCTCCTCTGGTCCCACCTTGATGGGGCAGGGTCTTCTTGTTTCAGTGTACTCACTCAGTCCAGGCTCACTGGCCCATAAGCCTCTTGCTTTGATTACCAAGTCTAGATCTGTACCACACAGCTGCATCTGGCATTTTAAGGCTCTGGGACTTGTGTGCCTTTACTAGGGCAGCCACATCGACAGCCTGAAGTCAGAGGTTTGCATAGCTAAAGAATCTAGTCAAGTTGTGATCCTGCTCATCTTTATTTCTCAGCTCTGAGGTTCTCAGCAAAGCGGTCTCACAAGTTGTCAGAACCAAGAAGAATCGAGACAGGGTTTCTCTGTATAGCTCTGGCTGTCCTGGAACTCACTTTGTAGACCAGGCTGGCCTCAAACTCAGAAATCCGCCTGCCTCTGCCTCCCGAGTGCTGGGATTAAAGGCGTGCGCCACCACGTCCGGCTAAGAAGAATCTCTTTGTGTGCAGTAAGTTGCCTTCTCATTGGCTTTGTCATGGCATTGGACTCCTGAAGGGATTCTGGTCCCATGGAGTCCATTGTCTCAATATGGGGACAGGGGAGCACTGGAGGGGTGGAGTTTCCTGTGGTCCTGGAACTCACTCTGTAGACCATGCTGGCCTCGAACTCACAGAGGCACACACCTACCTCTGCCTCCTGAGTGCTGGAATCAAAGGTGTGCATCACTGCCACCTGGCTCTTTGTCTCAGTTTTTGTGGCCAAATGGAGAGCCATAGGTGTCTCTGAAGGGTATCTTTTTCTTTTTCTGTCTGAACCTTATGATACGGCACAGTGGCACAGCCGTGTGACCTCCAAAATCAGTGATGCATAAGTCAAATCGGAGAAAAGAGGGGGATTCTGCTCTGACATGGTGGGGACCGCCTCAAAGGGTGACGGTGTAAACAGGGTTTTCTCCACAACTCACTCTTGCCCATGTTTGCCACTGTGGCTTGTGAGTGACGAGAGGCTCTCCAGACTGTGAGCAGGCACACGGGTGCTTACAACAGAGCTGTCCAGCGAGTACAAAAACAGGGAGCAGAGAGACACAAACTTTTTCACCAGGGGCAGGTTAAGGGCGCTGGTTTTCCCGGTGATTTCTTGTCCAGATTGTGACTCGTCACACATCCAGGTCCACATCATGACCTGTCTCACATGGAAATGAAAATAGAAGGCAGCATAAGGCCGCACGTATCTGGTCCAGCTGGTCGGTGGTGCTGGGGTTCCTTTAGAGTTGACCAAGTATTAAAATTAAATTGTGACCACAATGTTACAACTCTGTGATCACTAAAGACTATATTGTGTTTATTTTAAATTTCATTAAGAGCATTGGTGGGGGAGTGTCATAAAACCCCGAGTCTGAGGCCAGCCTAGGCTACCCAGTGATGGTCTGAGGCCAGCCTAGGCTACCCAGTGATGGTCTGAGGCCAGCCTAGGCTACCCAGTGATGGTCTGAGGCCAGCCTAGGCTACCCAGTGATGGTCTGAGGCCAGCCTAGGCTACCCAGTGATGGTCTATAAAAATAAATACTCAACATTGCACTTTCTTTTTTTTTAATATTTATTTATTTATTATATGTAAGTACACTGCAGCTGTCTTCAGACACACCAGTCAGATCTCCTTAAGGATGGTTGTGAGCCACCATGTGGTTGCTGGGACTTGAACTCAGGACCTTCAGAAGAGCAGTCGGGTGCTCTTACCCACTGAGCCATCTCACCAGCCCCGCACTTTCAATAATAACATTCTGCTTGGTAACAAGCAAAAAAATTATTTCTCTGCTGGTGAAATGAGCCAATTCAATTCAGTTTAGATTATATTCAGTGCAGGGTTATTGGAAAGCTGCTCTTGGGTGGGTCCACTGGCCCCAAGGACTGAGGCCAGGGAAGTCACCGTGGGGAGAGAGAAGGTGGGGAAGGGGAAGAGAAAGACAGAAAGGATGCTCACACACAGAGAGAGGAGAGAGAAGAGAAAGGAAGATAGACCAAAATGTCTGGATTATATAAGGAGGAGCACCTCGGGGGAAGGGCAGCCCAGACCCTGGGCTGGAAAGTTCAGGGTTGGGGGCTAGGTATGTCAGGTAGGGTCTGAAGGTTGCTGGGTGGCCAGGTCTGCTTTGATATGTAAAATATTCACCTCAGTCCTTTGTTCTGGGGTCTGAAACCAAACAACAAACAACAAAAAATGGCTTCACAGAGACACAAATGAATAAACCAGGCCAGGCACAGTGGCATATTCCTGTAATCACAATTCCTAATGAGGTAGCTAGGCTTCCTGGACAGCTAGATCCTCACACACACACACACACACACACACACACAAATGTAGCCGGCATAGTGGTACACCCCTTTAAACCCAGCACTTAGGAGACAGGGGCAGGAGGATCTGTGTGATTTTGAAGTCAGCCTGGGTCTGCATAGGGAGTTCCAGGACAGCCAGGGCTATGTAGAGAGATCAAAACCAAAATCCAAGACTAAAATATACAGTCAGTGATCCATGAATGAGGACAACTCTTACCAGGTAAGGGCCAATGATTAATGTAGAGAATGATGTGGTTACAAAGTCAGTTGTTAATGCTGTCAATAACAATGGGTTCAATGTTGATATTAGAGGGTGAAAGACCAAAGTATCTCCATGGGTCTGAAGTCTTCCCACCAGATACTTAGTAATCCCAGAGTGGCAGAGGAACTTCTCAAGATTCTCAGATTGCTCCAGCCATGCACTTACAGTTGGCCCAGAATTGGAGATGGAGCCCAGTTGTCAGCATGCTGGCCAAGGGTGCATGATGCTGGTGACATATAAACTGTCATGCCGGAACTCAGGAACTAGAGGCAGGATCTAAAGTCCAAGGTCACCACTGCCTACATAGCAAGTGTAAGGTTTGTCTGGGTTGCACAAAATCCTTGTCACAAACACAACAAAAAGTTAGCAGGAGCAAGGGGACAAAAGAAACCCTGATGGAGGCTGTGGGCATCACTCAGCATCCCTTTCATGGCTTTCCGGAAGTGTGTCATCCCTGTGTCTGGCCAAAAGGAAGAAAAGCACACTAATTAAAATCAGTGGGTATTCTGCAAAGCATCATGGGCACTTCCAAAATGTTCCTGTTCTTCAGAGACAGAGTAACCTTGGAACTCTTCCAGATTTTTTTTTAAAAGGGAGGGGGGCGCACAACCCCAGGGACTTGGCAGAGGGCAGCATTGGGGATGCTGGCAAACTCTGCGTAATGGCAGGCCACCGGAGCACAGTGACCTGGTTAAGTTCCTGATTTGACAGGTGCATTGTGTGTATGAAAAGCAGTCCTGGTTTTAGGAACTCCTCAAGTATTGAGGGGAAAGGCTGACTGGGAGGGCTAGGTTTTTCGTCAATTTTGACACAATCTAGAGTCATCTGAGAAGGAAGCCCAGATGAGAAAATACCTCCATCAAACTGGCCTGTAGGCAGGCCTGTGGGAAGTTTTCTTAGTGACAGATGTGGGAGGGCCCCGGCCTCTGGGTGGTCCTGGGTGCTATAAGGGAGCAGGCTGAGTGCCAGGAGGAAAGCAGTAAGCAGCAGTCCTCCACAGTCTCAGCTTCAATTCTTGCCCACCCCCTCCCCCCGTCTCCACCTGAGTTTCCGTCCTGAGTTCCCCCAACAATGGCTGTTAACATGTTAGTAAGCATTAGAAACCTAGTCTTCCCCAAGTCACTTTGGTCATGGCGTTTATCACAGCAATGGAGAGCGAACTAGGGCTGTCTCTCACCTGTGTGCAGCTTGCTTTCAACAACTCAGATGGCATGTGCATGCATGTGTGTGTGTGTGTGTGTGTGTGTGTGTGAAGGAGAGGCAGACAGACAGACAGAGAACACAGTGGGAAACTGCACGAAAGGCTCTTCTCACTTCTTCCTACTCTTTGATAGGTTATCTCTTCGCTGCCCGCGAAATGAGCCGAATTAAATCAGATTAGATTATAGTAAAGGCAGGTTTACTGGGAAGCTGCTCTTGGGTAGGTGGGTTCACTGACCCCAAGGACCAAAGCCAAGGAAGGGGAGGGAGAGAGGAGGGAGCAGTACACACAGAGAGAGAAGAGGAGAAGAAGAGGGAGCGAGGGAGGAGACCAAAATGTCTGCATTGTATACAGAGGAGCCTCTGGGGGAAGAGCAGCCTATCCTTCCTCTCTCTCTCTCTCTCTCTCTCTCTCTCTCTCTCTCTCTCTCTCTCTCTCTCTCTCTTGTCTGGAGAGTTCAGGGTTTCAGGCCAGGTAGGGACTGAGGGATGCCAGGTCTGCTTTGGTTTGTAAAATAAGCACCTCAGTCCCTTGTCCTGGGTTCGAAACCAAACATTCTTCCTGCCATTTTTCAAGCTTTCTCAAATGAGTTCAAAAATTTCAATTTTAAAATATTATTTATTTATTTATTTATTTATTTATTTATTTATTTATTATATGTAAGTACACTGTAGCTGTCTTCAGACACACCAGAAGAGGGCATCAGATTTCATTACAGGTGGTTGTGAACCACCATGTGGTTTCTGGGATTTGAACTCAGGACCTTTGGAAGAGCAGTCAGCGCTCTTAACTGCTAAGCCATCTCACCAGCCCAAAAATTTCAATTTTAAATAAAATGAAGAGCCCGGCGTAGTGGCGCATGCCTTTAGTCCCATCACTCGGGAGGCAGAGACAAGGTGGATTTCTGAGTTCGAAGCCAGCCTGGTCTACAGAGTCAGTTCCAGAACAGCCAGGGCTACACAGAGAAACCCTGTCTTGAAAAAACAAAAATAAATAAATAAAATAAATAAATAAATAAAAAATAAAATAAAACGAAACTTCTCAGAAACTTGAAAAATGGAAATACTTGCATGGGACCGAACTGCAAACTGGTGTGTGTGTGTGTGTGTTTCCAGGATGCTGGAGACCGGGGGTGGGGGTGGGCGTCATTTCTTTAGTCCTCCTCTTCTTTGTTGGAGGTGGCCGAGGGCCAGGGGCAAGCAGTCCTGGCAGCTTGTGTGTCTACAGTAACTCCAATGCCTGCTTGCATCTTCATAGGGTTGTTTCTCTATTCAAATTCCCATCTTCTCTTAAGGGCACTGTAATCGTGGCTTTAAGTCACTACCACCACTGATATATGTTTATCATATCTCTTAAGACCTGGCCAGACATTTGGGATCTTGAGAGAAGGATCCCTGGGAATTGCTGTTCGTGTTCTTGCCCTTGGTATGACAAAATAAGATACACTGGGAGGCAAAACAACTCAGCATAGTAACTGGCTCCCTAAGAAACAGGCTCTCCTTCCGGGTTGGCAGCAGGTTTCTCAGACCCACTAGGCTCTTGCCCTAGGGCATACACTTTCCAGCCCAGAAGATTTCTCCCTGGAACAAGATGTGGCCCTTCTAATCATGCATAGTGACCCAGATCTGCAATCCCAGGTCTGAGTAGGCAGGAAGATCAGAAGTTGGAGCTCACCATATTTCACCAATGCTAAACTCAGGGCAGGAGAGATGGAGAGAGACACCTCCCCCCTCCCCCTTCCAGGTCTCTCTTTTTTTTTTTTTTTTTTTAAGATTTATTTATTGTAAGTACACTGTAGCTGTCTTCAGACACTCCAGAAGAGGGCGCCAGATCTCGTTACGGATGGTTGTGAGCCACCATGTGGTTGCTGGGATTTGAACTCTGGACCTTCGGAAGAGCAGTCAGGTGCTCTTACCCACTGAGCCATCTCACCAGCCCTCCAGGTCTCTTTATGTAGCCCAGGTTGGCCTGGAACTCAAACTTGAGATTCTCTTCTCTCGACTCCAAATGCTGGGATTGCAGGCACCACCACGTCATACGTCACGCCCATTTTAAACCTCCTACAGATATTGATATTGGGGGCGTCCTTCCAGTGACACCACTGACCCAGGCCCCTCAGGCCAGTTGCTTGGAAGAACTCTGGCCTCTTTTCCTGTGAACGTCAGGTCCTGCCGTTCAGAACAGTGATGGGTGACTCGAGCCTGCCAAGCTAGGAAGCCCCACCAGGACGTCCTCGAGAGGATCGGGTCCTGGGAAACGAGGTTCCCTGACACTTGGCCAGGCTGTGCCGCAAGGTGCAGACCTTTGGGCACAGACCTGGGCTCCCTCCGAGTCGTGTGCCTCACGACAAACACGTGTTAGATGGCAGAACTTCTCCTTTCCAACTTTTGAAGGCAACACCCAGAGCAAGCAGACACCCCGCTGTGGAGGCTGGGCGTCCAGCCGGCCTTGGAGGAGCCAGAATGGGGGTGGAGAGGGGAAAGGGTGTGGGGGGGGGCGGGGTGAGTGGGCAGCTGTTCTGCGGCCCAGGATTGGCGGGTGTCGGCCCTCCGCCCCCCGTCGCCGGGCCAATCGCCTAAGCCTGTTGTGTGTGGCTGGGTCGGTTCTAGACCGGCCACCTTTCCCTGGGTCCCCATCTGAGCTGTGATCCTGTCCGAGCGTGCTCTGCATCCTAGCCCAAGCCGAGCCGTTTTCCCGCGTCTGAGTCTAGGTGAGCTCGGGCCGCACTGACTCCCACGCCGCACACAGAGCGAGATCCTCGCTGCGGTTCGGTAGCCCGCGGGCACTCCCCATCCCTGGGCACGGACTTGGCTTCCTCTGTACCTGGACTCTCAGAGCAATGCCAGCTCGTGAGCCCGATGCTCCAGCTCGCTAAGGTCCCCGTGCTCCCACCGGGGCGTCCTGACTTGTCCCTCCACCTCGATGCCACCTGCGTCCATTGCCCTCTTCCCGCTAGTATCGACCTCCCCGCAGCCCTATGCTGAGCACCCACGTGGCCCCAGGTCCCAAGGCTGCGAGTCTCTGAGCGTGGAGCCGGGTTCTAGGGTGACGCGCTACCGGTCATCGATTTCCCCAATTTTGGATGGAGACCGCTGTTTCGCAAATTGTTCTTTGGGGCACTGGTGCCGGGGTGAGGGTAAATATTGAAGTAGTGTCGTGCGGGGTGGCGGAGTAGTGGGAGAGCAGGTTCTCTTCCTTGTGCGGAACCTGGTGGGGGCGGGGGAGGGCGCAAGACCTAGAGCTGTACAACCTGCGAAGGGTTTCCCACGTCACTGCCACACACTGATCGAGTGGCCAGGCGGTCTGTGCGGGAGCGTCATAGTCCTAGGAAAACCCCACTGGAACAGTGGCCTCTCCGTGCGAGTCGGGAGGGATGCAGGATGCCCTGGGCCACGTTCGCCAAGTTTGGGTTCGGGTTGTTCGATGGCTTCCTGTTCCAGGAGGACGCTTAAGTGATGGCACTGGGAGAACTGCGCCTGCCATGGGTTTTGGAGAGTTCTGCAGCCCGGGTCGGGTCGCCTAGCAAGAGGACTTTTTAGAGGACTCTTTTGTTTGTTTGTTTGTTTGTTTGTTTTGTTTTGTTTTGTTTTTCAAGACAGCGTTCCTCTGTATAGCCCTGGCTGTCCTGGGACTCACTTTGAAGACCAGGCTGGCCTGGTCTTCAAAGTGAAATCCACCTGCCTCTGCCTCCTGAGTGCGAGTGCTGGGATTAAGGCGTGCGCCACCACTCCAGGTTTAGAGAGGGCTCTTGAACCTAAGGAGAGAAGCACCTGTCTAGGCCACCTCCTGGGCGCATGCGTTTTGATGTTAGTTGCCCCTCCCCCACCAAGGGAATGAATAAGATGGGCCAGGGCCAGGTGGGCTCCTGACATCATTTTAGAGTGCTAGATCACATATAGAATACTTAGAACACCTAGTTGTTCATGTTAGGCAAACAGAAGTTTGGGGATATGGAGAGATGGCTCAGTGGTTAAGAGCCCTTGGAGTTCTTGCAGAAGCCACTAGTGGCTCACAATCATCTGTACCTACATTTCCAGGGGATCTGACCCTCTCTTCTAGCCTCCAAGAGCAGCAGGCACACACACGTGGTGCACATACATACATGCAAGCAAAACATCCCCATACATATTAGTAAATCTAAAAGATGTATTTATTTATTGGTTGTTTGTTTGTTTGAGACAGGATCTCTCTACAAAGCCCTGGCTGTCCTGGAACTTACTAGGTAGACCAAGCTGGCCTTGAACTCATAGTCACCTGCCTCTGCCTCCTGTAGGCTGGGATTAAAGGTATGCACAATGACACCCAGCTTTAAAAAAATTTTTTTCAAGCTGTGATGCCTCATTCTTCGTGGAATAACAAGAAAATGTGTACATGTTGAGGGCACACACATTTTTTTTTTCTTGGCACTTGACAACCGCCATATCTCCTCTCACCAAGCTACACATCCAGCCGCTAAATAAAATAACTTTAATCTGCAATTTACTCTGATGTGCAAAAATGGCCAACATGGAGGGGGTGCCTTTCCACCTTGTCCACAAGATTGTGCAACTTTTGTTGTCTATACAAGGCTTTGGCTTGTGTTACATGTCACTTCGACACAGGTTAGAATCATCCGAGAAGGGGTCTCAACAGACAGACTGCCGAGATCTCATTGGCCTGGGGGCCATGTCTGTAGAAAATTGACTTGCTCATTACTTGATGCGGAAGTAGCCAGTCCAGGGGGCTGCACTCTTCTCTAGGCAGGGAGTCCTGAACAGTGTAAGCTCGGGGAAGGCTAGACAAGAGGAGGCAGCTCGAGTTCCTTTCTTTTTTTTTTTTTTTTAAATTTATTTATTTATTATATGTAAGTACACTGTAGCTATCTTCAGACACTCCAGAAGAGGGCGCCAGATCTCGTTACGGATGGTTGTTAGCCACCATGTGGTTGCTGGGATTTGAACTCTGGACCTTTGGAAGAGCAGTCGGGTGCTCTTACCCACTGAGCCATCTCACCAGCCCTCGAGTTCCTTTCTTTCTCTTGGTGTTAACTGTGGAAACAATGTGACCAGCTGCTTTCCTGAGCTACAGTTCCTTCCCTCACTTCCTGGAACTGTAATTGAAATAAATCCTTTCTCCCTGCAGTTGCTTTTGGTCAGTATGTTTGTTGTTGTTGTTGTTGTTTTAATCACAGCTACAGAATGAAAAATAGGACCAGACAAATATTTTTTTAAAGATTTATTTATTTATTATATGTAAGTACACTGTAGCTGTCTTCAGACACTCCAGAAGAGGGAGTCAGATCTCGTTAAGGATGGTTGTGAGCCACCATGTGGTTGCTGGGATTTGAACTCGGGACCTTCAGAAGAGCAGTCGGTGTTCTTACCTGCTGAGCCATATCACCAGCCCCCAGACTCATATTTTTTCATCATCTCCAAAGCCCCTGTGCATTCAAAAATTACTATCTCTGTTGGCATTTTATCTAGGCTCCACCCCACCTTACCTGACAACAGCCAGGTGTGCCTGACTCACTATAAAAGGAGCTGCTGGGGCCCCTCCTTTCTCTTGCTCTTCTCTTCCCTCTCTGCCCCCTCCTTTCCCTTTCCCCTTCCCCCCCCTCCATGTGCTCATGGCTGGCCTCTACTCCTCTACTTTCTCCCCTCCAATTCTTTGTCTTTACTACCCCCTCAAGTCCCCTCCCTATACCCTAAATGAACTCTATTCTATACTATACCATCATGTGGCTGGTCCCTCAGGGGGAAGGGATGCCTCAGCATGGGCTCGCAGAGGCACCCCCTTCCCCCACATCATACCTTGCCTCTACCAAACATATCTCTGGCTTCTTTTTTGATAAAACACAACCATCTCCCCTACCTTTCTTCAGTGTCCTCTCACTGTGTTCCTATTGGCTTACCTGTTCTGGGTCCCTCACAGATGTAAAAACATAGGACAGATGATTATTCTGTGCACTTTGTATAATTGAAATCTCGGGTATGATTGGCTCCTTTCATTGAACACTCTGTCCATCTCTTTTTAAAAAAATGGTTGATTTATCTGTGCGTATGTCTGAGTACAGAACTCCAGTGCTCATGATTGTAAAGCGAGCACTTTGGATTGCTGAGCCATCTCTCCAGCCCCCCCCCCCCCATCTGTTTATCTGTTTCTCTTTGTGGCTGGATAGTATTCTGTTGCATGGACGGGACACATTTTTGTACCTCCATTCATCAGTGACTTAGGGTAATAGTCACATTTTGGCTGAGACAGCCATGAGAATGGGCAATGTAAACATCTATTTTTGTGTGTTTTGGATCTCTGCCTTGGGATTCAACTGCTGCGTCAGATAGTAGTTTACGTTTAACCTTCTGAAAGGAACCTGAACCATTTCCCACAGCAGCTGGAACCTGCTCCTTTTCTCCCATCCTTGCTGAGTTTGTTTGAGTGGAGCCAACACTCCCAGAGAGCCAACTACTTAACGACAGGTCTCCGCTCCCTCTGAAAATCCCAGCATGCCTTCAGGGACATCCCAGTGTGAAGATGGCTCTGCTGGGGGCTTCCAGCACTTGGACATGCACTCAGAAAAGAGACAACTGGAGAAGGGCCCCTCAGGGGACAAGGATCGAGTCTGGATCCGGCCTGATACCCCGAGCAGATGTACCTGGCAGCTGGGCAGGGCCATGGCGGACTCCCCACATTATCACACAGCGCTGTAAGTCTCTGTCTTTGATCCCAAGATGGTGGGTTTATTTCCTTGGGTGGGGGAGGGGTGTGGAGGCCATACCTATAATCACTGCGGGGGCGGGGCAGGGGTAGCAAGAGTGAAGGCAAAGCGAAGAAAGGTGGCTCTTTGGTACTGCAGTTTACATATACTGGGGTTTGGCTCTGGTGGGCTTCTTTTATGGTTGGGCAAAGGCTGTCCTTGCACTGATAGATGATAGGAGCCATCCCCCCCTTTTTGGGGGGAGGTGTTGAGACAGGGTTTCTCTGTGTAGCCCTGGCTGTCCTGGAACTCACTGTGTAGACCAAGGTGGTCTTGAACTCAGAAATCCACCTGCCTCTGCCTCCCAAGTGATGAGATTTAAGGCGTGCACCACCACGCTATAGAAGCCATTCCATGTACAGTCAGTAGTTGGCTTAGGAACATGCACAGTGTCCCACCCTGCACGTTCCCACCCTGTTGTAAAAGGCTCTTAGGATTGTCTTCATTTCCTTAGTCTAATGTCTTCAAAGTCAAACAAGTAGGTGAAAGGATTTGTGTTTTACTTCCTTGAGGTCCAGTTCCCTGTGTGTGGCCACCAGCATTTACTGTTATTGGTTCAGAAGTCTGCGTGAGGCCTGGCTGGTGTAGAAGGCAGAATCTATTAAGAGACCAAAGTGGGGTGGAGTGTGGATGAACATTTATAAAATAGGAGCTGTGTCTGTTGAATGAACACCAGTTCTGGGAAGTCAGGAGACAGGTGGGAGCTGGTCAGATGAATTCTTGCCAGGACGACACAGCAGGGGGTAAGAGCCCTGTGGCTACAGGAGGCAAAAAAGAGCCCATCCCCATCCCCACCCCACCCCCTAAGGGCTCCCAAGAGCCTGGGAACTGCTTGTTCAAAGATGTGTGCATGCTACACACTTCAGCCTTAAGGGCAGGTTTGTCCTCAGCTGATCAGCCCTGCTTTGGTAGAAGTCATTGGAAGCTCAGGGAGGGACCCTAGGGAAGGCTCCTGCACTCCGTGGGGAGGCACTGGCTCAGGGCACTGGTATGGGGGCAGATATGGACACAGGGAAAGATGGGACTGGTTGATGAGGGCGAGACAAACCAGCCACTTCCAGAGGCTCTTGATGTGGTTGGTGGCTGTAGAGTGAGGAACAGGTAGGCTTCAGGCAGCTCTGTCGAGGAACTGGGGTTTCTGAGGTCCCGCAGAGCTGCCCTTCTGTGCTGGCAAAGTACGGGCAGTTGGATGGGGATGGATGACGGATTGGAACCATCACCTGAACAAACATCTGATAACTTTCAGAGTGAGCACACCTGACCCTGTATCCTAAAGCTGTCCCTGCCTGGCCTCCCTGGGGTTCAGGTCAGGTGATCTTGACCTTGGCTCAGCCTCTCCTCACTTTCCTGAGTCCAACCAAGGACAGCAGGGAAGGGAACTCGTCCAGCTCTTCCCCAGGATGTGACTCTGCCTCTCTGGAAGACCTGGTTGAGTCTAACTTGTTGCTGCCTGTTGGTCCGGGCCCCCAGACAGCTTCTCCTTCCACCCTGGCACTTCAAGTTCTTAACTCCTCTCCTGACCCGGAGCCAAAGGTGACCGAGGCTTCTATTTCATCAGTTTGGCTCCAGTGTGAGAAGCCTAGGGCGGGGAAGGCAGGAAGCCAGGGACCAGCAGCCTGGCAAAACCTTGAAGTCTTGCTGTGGGGCGCAGATCCCTAAGCAGGGTTGATGAGTTCAACCCTGGATGGGAGTGTGTGGGTGTGCAGCCACTCTGGAGCCTGCGGAGAGAGAGCCATGGAGAGACTGCTCTGGAAACCGTACTGGTGACACTGTGCTATCATTGAAATGCTGCAGAGCAGCCCTGAAGCCACAAGCTTGACCTGTCACAGGCTTGTAGCCCTGGGCCTTTTGTTTCTTGGCATCACTTCTGCCTTGCTGGCCCAGTAATGCCAGGCTTCTGGGGACTCTGGGAGCATGATACCCGAGGACCTACCCCTGCGAGGGAGGCACTTCAGTTGTTCAGAGACCTGAATGGAAAGCAATTGGGGTATTCTGGAGTCTGAGGGATCAGAGGGTTAAATTTTTCAAGCAAGATAGGCTGGGTCTATTGTCTCCAAGTCAGGGTTTGTTTGTTATTGAGGTGGGATCTTGTTTTAGACCCTAAGATTGGCCTGGGTCATGAACTTAGAGCTAGTGCTAGGATCCTCCTGCCTCAATCTCCCCAAGTACTAGGATTACAGGTGTATGGCACCATGCCTGGCTGTTTGTAGTTTGAGACAGTGGCTTGCTGTTGTGGGAAATAACAACCTGAAGACTGACAGCATGAGCAGTCAAAGAATTTACCAGGGCTCAAAAGAGAAGAAGACAGAATTTACTAAGATGTGTTATCTGTAGCAGGTGAATTCCCAGAGAGGGACCATGAGGCTGAGAGGGAGCAAGATCTGGGTAGGGATGTTCCAGGAAGGGACTCAGTGTATCCCCAGGCTAGCTTCAAACTTACTATGTAGCAAGAATAACCTGGAAACCCAGATTCTCCAGTCTCTGTGACCTAAGGGCTGGAATTACAGTGTACCATTTTGCCTGCTGAGAGTTCTCCTGTAAATTAGGGAGAAGATACATCATGCCTTGGTTAGGGTTTTACTACTGTGAACAGACACCATGACCAAGGCAACTTTTTGTTTGTTTGTTTGTTTGTGTTTTGTTTTTGTTTTTCAAGACAGGGTTTCTCTGTGTAGCTCTGGCTGTCCTGGAACTCACTCTGTAGACCAGGCTGGCCTCAAATTCAGAAATCCACCTGCCTCTGCCTCCCAAGTGCTAGGATTAATGGCATGTGCCACCACTGCCCAGCATCCAAAGCAACTCTTATAAGGACAACATTTAGCTGGGGTTGGCTTACAGGTTCAGAGGTTTAGATCATTATCATCAAGGCAGGGACTTGGTATCGTCCAGGCAGGCTTGGTACAGGAGGACTTGAGAGTTCTACATCTTCATCTGAAGGCTGCTAGGAAAAGACTGATTTACAGGCAGCTGGGATTAGGGTCTTAAAGCCCATGCCCAACAGGGCCACACCTCCTAAGAGTGCCACTCCCTGGGCATATATAAACTCATGGGCCCTCTGTGCTGGTTCTGCATTTGCATATGTAGACAGAATGCCACTATCTCGTAAAGTAATTTTATAGCACGTCTTTCTTTCTTATTTTTAAATGCCTTTTGCGACTTTTGTGTCTATTATTATTATTATTATTATTATTATATGTAAGTACACTGTAGCTGTCTTCAGACACCCTCAGAAGAGGGCATCAGATCTGAGCCATCTCTCCAGCCCATAACATGTCTTTCTTGAGAGTAGCCATTCCTTCAGGTAGCACAGCTCATTAGGAGTTAGCTGAAGGTGACGTAACCATAGGGTGAGGCCTGGCCTGAGGTCATGAGCATTAGGCCCCTCATGTCAATGTAAGATGTCACTACGTCACCAGGACCCAGATTCCCAGCAGTCACACCTGTTATTAGAACAATCGGAGTTTGTTTCTTTTTTAAAAAGATTTATTTACTTTATGTATATGAGTACACTATAGCTCTCTTCAGACACACCAGAGAGGGCATAATATCCCATTACAGATAGTTGTGAGCCACCATGTGGTTGCTAGGAATTGAACTCAGGACCTCTGGAAGAGCAGTCAGTGTCCTTAACCACTGAGCCATCTCTCCAGCCCACAAGCAGAGTTTTGGTCTTTATCTCTACATGTTCCTTCTGACAGATCAGCAAGGCCAAGTAATGATTGGGGGCCGTGGGGGGTGGGTGTGCGGATGATGTCTTCTTGAACTGTTTTAGGTCTCAGTAGGAACATGGTGTGGATAGTCGACATCACTCATCAATCATATGGTGACGAGGTTGAAAGGCGAGGAAGAGTGACATTTGAGAGAGAGGAGGAGGAGATGGTGGGATCCCTAGCGGTGGAAGACAGCACAGGTGGATGGCAATGGGTGTCCCTAAGAGAGTCTCATCTGGAGTGAACAGGGGCTGAAAACACAAAGCAGAATTCAAAAAACAAGAGAGGGACCTTGGGGTCCATTGGTATAATGAATGCGTGACACTGAGGAGTCTCCGGGGGTTTTTTGTTTTTGGCCCATTTGGCCCAGAGTAGAGTATGATGTTCTGTGACCCAGTCTGGGAGGGACGGCCAGTGCCTTTCTTGTAGAACCATTTGAAGCGTAATAAAAGGAATTTTGGAGGAAACTAACCAAACTAGATGTTGAAGAGGTGTCTTCGTTGGGGTTTTCCTGCTGTGAAGAGACACCATGACCATTTAATTGGAACTGCCTTACAGTCTCTGAGGGTTAGCCCATTATCGTCATGGCAGGGAGCGTGTCCCTAATTTAGCTTCCCATCCACAATGTCCTGTGAGATGCAAGGGCATGTTCAGACCCAGGGAGTAGAAGTTACATGGAGGTCCAGTCCCTCAAACTGGCTTCAAATGTCACTGTACTTGGGTGTTTGGGTGGATGACTGTGTGTGTGTTATTTATGTTGGGTGTGGATCTGCCAGAGATTCCACAACCCAGGCCTTCCCTGAGGCACTTTAATTCTTGATTTCCTAAATGTACACGATGCCAGGGTATAACAGTATCTTTTATTCATCTGAAGTAATTGTCCTCTTGGAGGCTTAAGGCCTCTGTCTGCTAACCTAGGCCTAGTCTTGGAAGCTTCGAGACTCCGTACAATCTAATCTAGGCCTATAAAGTTTTCAGCCTCTGAAATTTACTGCTGAATAAGATCACCCTTTCCTAGTTTTTTTCTGATATCTGGCTTGCTGACGCAATCTGGCTTCTCTCTTGACCTCTAGCTTTTTTTTTCTGCTTGGCTTCAAACCAGCTCTGGCAATCTGTTCTAATCTTTTGGCTCCTTCTCATTCTCTGGCTTGTTCTTCTTTGCCTGTGAAAACCTGCCTCTCTCTTTCCCCCTTTCCCTCTTTTCCTCTCTCTCTTCCTCTCCTCTCCTCTCCTCTCCTCTCTCTCTCTCTCTCTCTCTCTCTCTCTCTCTCTCTCTCTCTCTCTCTCTCTCTCTCTCTCCCTCTCTCTCTCTCTCTGCAGTGCTTTCACTTAAGTAGCCTCTTTTTCCTCTCTCTTCTCCTGAGAATTAGGCATATCCTAGTCTGTCAAATCTTTCTCTGATTCATCACTTTGTCTGCCACTCAATTAGACATCACTTTTAAACATGGTTGCTTCCTTCTACAAACTAACTTTACTTTCATTGTTTGGGATTAAAGATGTACTAAAAGCATACTAAAAGCATTTTTATGCATTTCCAGTCAGACAGATTAAAGGTGTGTGCTAAGGCTGAGCCACACCACAACTAGAAACAACTTTTTTTCACTAATTAACACAATGTTGGGGTTCACAGTGTGATCAAATATCCTGCAACATCAAGGCTCGAACTGCTATTCAGTTTTGTTTCCTGAATGGCCTCTTCCCTCTGTTTTAGGACCAAATCCCCCAAAATTTTACCAGATATTCTGAGGAAAATTGGGAACACCCCTATGGTCAGAATCAACAAGATCTCAAAGAATGCTGGTCTCAAGTGTGAGCTCTGTGAGTATTTGGCTCTCCTGGGACTGCCTCCATCCTGGACCAGGGCCCTGGGATGACCCCTTGCTGAGGCTCTGGGGGGATACTGGCAGCGGGGGTCTTCTGGGATGAAAGATGTGTGTTAGCAACTGAGATGGCCCCTTTTCAAGAGCCAGCCTGGGAAGATCCTGCAGAAAGAGGATGAAGGCAGAAGTGAAGTGGAGCTATCAGAGCAAGCATCTTTTTTGTTTGTTTTCACTTTGTTTTTTTGAGGGGGTTGGTTTGGTTTTTTTTTTTTTTTTGAGACAGAGATTCTCTGGGTAGCCCTGACTGTCCCAGATCTCACTCTGTAGACCAGGCTGGCCTCCAACTCCGAGAGTTACCTGCCTCTGCCATGTGAGTTGCTGTCATTAAAGGCATGTGCCACCACTGCCCAGCTTTGTTTTGTATTTTGAAACAAGGTTTCACTGTATAGCTCTGGCTGGTCTGGAATTCACTATGTAGCCCAGACAGACTGGAATCATAGAGATTGCCTGCCTCTGCCTCCCTACTGCAAGAATTAAAAGCATGAGGCGCCATGTTAGGCAGAATGTGTCTATGAGGAGATTGTGTGGAGTGGCTTTGCCTCAGGAGGGGTGGAAGGTCCTATATGGAGGTCGAGCTTTCACTGAGTGACAGTCACAGGCTGCTGTGGAAGCAGGTCACCCAACCACTTATGGGACAAAGGGTGGGAATTAGGTCCCAGATGAATGCAGGTCATCTGGGAAGGGATTCCTTACAGGGAGCTGTTCCCAAGCAGGGGTGTAAGCAGTCATAGGCTGGGCTATTGTCTGGGGTAAGGGCTAAGTTGGCTTGGCCCTGGGGGTGCAGATGGGGGCAGTGTTACAAATCTGAGGATATGATGTGGCCGAGGGCTGGGGCCAAGCGAGCAGACATCAGGCCCCTCTGTGCCCACAGAATCTCCTCTAGCTCTGGGGCGACAGTGTGTTTATGGTAGGTTTCAGAACCAAGAGCCAGCCAAGAAGGCAGTCTGTGGGTATTCTGGAGTACGGGGCTACTCCAGCCCTGAGGTGGGGAGGAAGAGTTCAGGATGGGAGGAGGTGATATCAGGTGGGGGCAGGGCAGAGCATGGGGGTTGGGCTCACTGACCAAGGATGATAGAGGCAGTCAAGGGTAGAGGAGTTTGGGGCAACTGAAGCAGGGGCTTAAGGTGGCCTGGCTGGGGTTGCTTGAATTGGCTATGCTGCAGGAGTGTGGGGGCTCAAATCCAGGCTCCTGCTGCACATGTTCATTCTGCTGGGCTCTTGACCGTCTTCTCACTCAGTGTCGCCATGGTCTACAGGGCAGGTGGGAGACAGGCCCGCTGTAACCAGGAGTGTCCAGGTACAGAGGTGGGCAGTGGACATGGAATGGCAAACACCAGGGGCAGCCTTCATCCTGAGGGTGTGTCAGGTAGCTGAGGATGTCGGGAATGTGTGAGGACCAGAGTCCTTTCTCTGACTTATGTTTGCTTCTCAGTGGCCAAGTGTGAGTTCTTCAATGCGGGTGGGAGTGTGAAGGACCGCATCAGCCTTCGGATGATCGAAGATGCTGAGCGAGCTGGAACCTTGAAGCCTGGAGACACGATCATTGAGCCAACTTCTGGCAACACAGGTGGGGACAGGACCGGTTGGGGCAGAGCAGAGGCTGAAGGTCCTTGGCCCATGCAGACCTATGGGGAGGTCAAAAGGGGAAGGCTGGTCACAGGCTGCCTCTCCCCAGGTGTGCATGTTCTGTTCCACTTCAGACCCAGAAGCACATTTGTGTACCTGGCTGTCAGATCGTCATCGGAGTGTGGGGTTCCTTCCCAGAACAGGGGTTCTTTGTCCTTTCACGGTTCTGGGGTTTATCCCTGGTGTCCCAGGCAGGTGGCAGGGAGGAACAGGGCTTTGGGCACAGGCCCCTCTCACGCTCTGCATGTGACCCTTCAGGGATCGGGCTGGCTCTGGCTGCTGCAGTGAAGGGCTATCGCTGCATTATCGTGATGCCGGAGAAGATGAGTATGGAGAAGGTGTGTCCAGGACAGCCTAGGGTCGGGGAGAGGAGGGCGTGGCCAGTGGGAGGGCTTGGGTTGAAGGACTATTGCTACATCAAGTAAATAAGAAGAGCTGGGGGGGGGGTGCGGGGGCGCGTGCGCACGCCTGTGTGTGTGTGTGTCCGTCCCTGTGTGGCCTCTGCTTTAATAAAAGCCTTTCTTTACCAACTAAAAACAAAGGTGAGCTGGGGTAGGTGCCCCAGGGTACCCAGGGCAGGGGCCCCCGAGGGTACCACTTAGGCTGATGCCCAGGTACAGTGATACCTGGCATGGTTTTTCCTGGACAGGTGGATGTGCTGCGGGCTCTGGGAGCCGAGATTGTGAGGACTCCCACCAACGCCAGATTTGATTCCCCCGAGTCCCACGTGGGAGTGGCGTGGCGACTGAAGAATGAAATCCCTAATTCTCACATTCTGGACCAGGTTAGGTGTCTCCCTCCACGTCCCCCCACCTCCCCCACAATGACCAAGGGGGCAAATCTGTGGTCAGAGATTTGTGTTCAAGTGTGGTGTTTCCTATGGGACCCTGTTGGGAAGCTGAGGGATTGGTCTCTGCCCAGTGTGAGTAGGGCGACATACTTCCTCTGGGGGGGATGCTCCAGGCCATACTCAGTGATACGCGTGAGTGAGTGCGTGTGTGCGTGCGTGCGTGCGTGCGTGCGTGCGTGCGTGCGTGCGTGCATGCATGCAAGCGCAGCAGAAAACCACTCAGGGGAGAAAGAATTTGTTTCAGCTCTCAGTATTGTGGGGAAGGCAAAGAGGCAGGAATTTGAAGCAGCTGGTTACTCAAGATCTACACTCAATATACCAGGCCATACCTTTGGTTTCTGTTGTCTCAGTGTCAGCGTTAGAGAGTAGCACCACTCGACACAACCCACTGGACAGTGATGTTGGGTTAATTTCAGATGACCCTCTGGGGTTCTGAAGATGCAAAATATCTCAGAACCTGCACCCCCTCCCTCCCAAAGCCTCCCCCTCTGTTCATTTCGCTTCAGCGTTAATTCACACGATGTCGGCCAGGTTTTACTATCTTGCATGTGAGGGCCCTCAAGATGAGGCTCTCTAGGTTGCTTACTGTAGGACTTGCTGACCAGCATGGAACTCACCGACCAGTGTCCATGAATGATGCAGGTGGTTTCGGTAAGCTCACACACCGCCTCTCTGTTTTCCCCCTGAATAGTACCGCAATGCCAGCAACCCTTTGGCACACTACGACGACACCGCCGAGGAGATCCTGCAGCAGTGTGACGGTGCGTGCTTCCCACTCCTCCGCTCACCTTGATTGCAGCCACCTCTTACTCAGTTTCATTTCTGCGGCTGTCCGTCTTGCTCTGCATGAGCGTGCATGTGTGCGTGTGTGTGTGTGTGTGCATGCTTGCGAGGCAGAAAACCACTCAGGGGAGAAAGGGTTTGTTTCAGCTCACAGTATTGTGGGGAAGGCAAAGAGGCAAGAACCCGAAGCAGCTGATCACTCAAGATCCACAGAAGATAGACAGAAGAGGAAGTACACATGCCTCATGGTCCGCTCACTCCCCCCTGCTCGTATACAGCCCAGGATACCCCATTGCAAGAAACATGGGTCTTTTCCGAATCAATTAATAAAATCAAGACAGTCCCTTGAAGGCATGCTCAGGGGCCAGGCTGATCTAGACAATCCCTCACTGCGACTCTCTTCCCTCAAGCTTCTAAGTTGTGTGAAGATGACAGAACTCTCATATTTAGTCGAGTGTGGTTCCCTGGGGGTGCACAAGTCCCCTGCTCCTTGGTAAACTCAGCTTAAACATCCCTCGCTGTGAAATCGTTTCTAGAGAGGTTTCCCCTTCCTCTGAGTCCTCTTGGTCTCTGCCTCTGCCTCACCTATGTCTGAGACACCTAGTTCAGGCTGTGTTCCACCCCTATGTCCTCCAGGCTGAGCTCAGGCATGCTGATGCTGGCTTCATATCTTGGGATTCAAGGGACATTGACTTTGGCATTTAGTTTTTCTTACCTTCAGAGCTGCATGGTGATCGGCATCAGGCAAGTCTAAGCCAGGCAAACTCAGGAATGTGCACCAAGCCTGCCAAATGAGGATTCTCACTCATAAAACTGGGTACGCAAACACTAGGGCTTTTACTATCCAGTGCCTGGGCATGGAACACGTCTGCACCCTCGGCAATGCCAATGTCAGGTTCCAAGTGGGAGGCCAAGGCTGGTACCTTCCAGCACCTTCTCCCATGAAGAAGAGAAACATCCCACCACCGCCAGGAGCTAGGCAGTCAGCATATATCTCATGCCTATACTGAGAGTAAGCTAATTGCAGCTATGAGTCACCATGCAGCTCTGAAGGTGAGAAAAACTAAATGCCAAAGTCAATGTCCCTTGATCCCCAAGATATGAAGCCAGCATCAGCATGCCTGAGCTCAGCCTGGAGGACATAGGGATGGAACACAGCCTGAACCAGATGTCTCAGACATAGAGGTGAGGCAGAGGCCAAGAGGGCTCAGAGGAAAGGGAAACCTCTCTAGAAATGATTTCACAGCGAGGGATGTTTAAGCTGAGTTTACCAAGGAGCAGGGGACTTGTGCACCCTCAGGGAACCACACTCGACTGAAGAGCCTTCCTCAGCTTCAGCCATTCTGCCTGTGTCCTAAAAGTCTAGTTTGCTGCTCTGTAATCACCCAAGAATCAAACAGCCCAGGAAGGAGCATCCTTGACTGCTTACCTCTGCCAGACTTCGAGCTCCCCAGCTGACCCATCCTTGTAGATTCAGCTACATGGGTAGTTCAAAGGCCAAGGTCGCAGTGCAGAAAGCAGCTCCTTCACCATCCCATCCACAGACAGAGGCAGTGATGGTCGACATTTCAGTTTATCTCACTGACCTGATTTCGGTCGAGTGTATTTCCAATGGTCGTTAAGAGTGATGGGCTGGCTTGGCCATGGCCTGAGAGTGTCTTCTCTCCCTAGGGAAGCTGGATATGCTGGTGGCTTCAGCAGGCACTGGTGGCACCATCACAGGGATCGCCAGAAAGCTGAAGGAGAAGTGCCCTGGCTGTAAAGTGAGTGTGGTACTCTGGGTGGTGCTGATCCAGACAGGGTGGTTGAGTGGGTGGCCTGAGCTGTGTTCAGAGGTGCATAGTTGCTGGGTGGCCCCTCTGCCTGGAAACTAAGTTCCTCCCCATATTCCCAGCTGATCCCATTGCTGTCTGGAAGAGTCATATCCAGTCACCTGGTAGGAATCTGGGGAACAAAGGGTCCTGGGGGCTCCTATATGGAGTGAGATGAAGCCCTTTGGATTAGCCCAGAAGCCACTTAACATAATCCCCAGGTTGGCTTAGGGCAGTGGGTCTCAACCTGGGGGTCACAAGCCCTTTTGATATATATCACAAGGATATATATCAGATGTCCTGTATATCAGGTGCTTACATTCTGATTCATAACATCAAAATTAGAGTTATGAAGGAGCAACAAATGACTTTGTGAGGGGGGGGAGGTCACCACAACATGAGGAACTGTATTTAAAGGGTCGCAGCATTAGGAAGGTTGAGAAACACTGGGCTGGGGTTGGCACATAGAAACAGGCATTTTCTCCCCATGAGACTACCCACCCTCCAGGAAGGGGTCAGAGTCCAGAGCTGCTCTTTGTCGCCAAAGGCTCTCCAAACGCCTGTGACTGGGGCCCTTCCTAAAGCAGCACTGGGAAGACCTTTCCAAACACCTTGTGCTGGATAGGTTGTGGCCTTCCGGCTTCTTGTCTGGGATTCTGGGAGATTTACCTTCCTCTGGTCTGGGACTGGCACGTGCATCCTGTGCGCCAGTCATTAGCAGGCAGATATTAGTGGGGCAACATCTTTCCTGACAGCAGCCGCTTAGGGCTGCGTTGGACTTCTCCGTGACCTGCAACCTGAGCCCTAAAGCTGCCCACCCTGCAGATCATCGGTGTCGATCCTGAAGGCTCCATCCTTGCGGAGCCCGAGGAGCTGAACCAGACGGAGCAAACAGCCTATGAGGTGGAAGGGATTGGCTACGACTTCATCCCGACAGTCCTGGACAGGGCGGTAGGTTGAGCCAAAGTACATCCCGAGGCAGAGCCACAGGCTGCTGCTGGATCCTTCATTTGCTTCTGCATTCTGGCACTCCAGCTGCCCCAGATGAGGCACAGAAGAGGGACAGAAGAGCGAGATGCTGGTATAGGAACTGAGACAGGGTGAAACTCACTACCATGTTCAAGTTCACATCTGATGATGCTCTGAAAGGCAAAGGGAAGGATGGTCAAAGGCGGCTGGGCGGATGTTAGCAGAGGCCACCAGACCGATAAAGATGTGGGTGATCTGAGTTACGCTGCAAAGCGTAAAGGAGCAGAGAAGTCTGGTTTTGCAGATGCAGGGGGGAAGAAGTCTTCTGTGAGCTTGCCCCGCCCCCAGGTTCCTCTGCCTGAGCTCAGCCTTGACTCCGTCTTGCCACAGGTGGTGGATAAGTGGTTCAAGAGCAATGATGAAGATTCCTTCGCCTTTGCCCGCATGCTCATTGCACAGGAAGGACTGCTATGTGGTGAGTGGCCGAGCAAGCCCTGTCATGGTCGTTCTAAGGCTGTGCGACCGCAGTAACTTCTCAGCTGGAGACATGCATCTGCCCAGGCGCTAGCCTTCCTTAACTCAGTTTGCTTGCCCGCTGCAGCTTCTTGGAGTCACCTGTGGAGACCAGGGCAGGAGGTGCCGGCCTTCTAGTTTTTTGTTGTTGTTTTGTTTTTAAGATTTATTTACTTATATGTAAGTACACTGTAGCTGTCTTCAGACACACCAGAAGAGGGCATCAGATCTCATTACAGATGGTTGTGAGCCACCATGTGGTTTCTGGGATTTGAACTCGGGACCTTCAGAAGAGCAGTCAGTGCTCTTAACCACTGAGCCATCTCTCTAGCCCTTTATTGTTGATGTTTTTTTTTTTTTTTTTTTTTTTGGTTTTTCGAGGCAGGGTTTCTCTGTGTAGCCTTGGCTGTCCTGGAACTCACTCTGTAGACCAGGCTGGCCTCGAACTCAGAAATCCGCCTGCCTCTGCCTCCCGAGTGCTGGGATTAAAGGCGTGCGCCACCACGCCCGGCTCTTTTTTTTTTTTTTTGTATTTTGTTTTTGTTTTTGTTTTTGAGACAGGGTTTTACTGTGCAGCCCTGTCTGTCCTGGAACTCGCTCTGTAGA
The DNA here is from genome assembly GCF_978045245.1 of Mus caroli. Taxonomy (NCBI): domain Eukaryota; kingdom Metazoa; phylum Chordata; class Mammalia; order Rodentia; family Muridae; genus Mus; species Mus caroli. The sequence goes on from NW_028227273.1 coordinate 62,247,562, forward strand.
GCAGGCTAGCTTTGAACTCAGAGATTTGCCTGCTTTTGCCTTCCAAGTGCTAGGATTGAATGTGTGAGCTGCCACCACCACCACGTGGCATGCCCTTCCAGTCTTTTGTTTTTTGTTTGTTTGTTTGTTTTTTGTTGTTTTATTTTGTTTTCGAGACAGGGTTTCTCTGTGTAGCCCTGGCTGTCCTGGAACTCACTTTGTAGATCAGGCTGGCCTCAAACTCAGAAATCTGCCTGTCTCTGCCTCACAATTAAAAGTGTGCACCACCACTGCCCGGCGGGACAGCACTTTTTGCCTTCCTAGTTTTCTTTTCTTTTCTTTTTTTAAATGTTTATTTATTTTATGTATATGAATACACTCTTCTTACTTGAGACACACCAGAAGAGGGCATCAGATCTCATTACAGATGGTTGTGAGCCACCATGTGGTTGCTGGGAATTGAACTCAGGACCTCTGAAAGAGCAGTCAGTTCTCTTAACCACTGAGCCATCTCTCCAGCCCCACCTTTCTAGTTTTCTGTGCAGCTGAGGCACATTTAAAAGCAACCTCTACACGCTTCCTCCCATCCTGGGCTCCTTGGTCACCCTGTTGAGGGTGGACAGAACACCACTGCCTGACCATAGGTCATCAGAAACCCCAGTGGCTTGAGTTAAACCTGACATTTGAAGAACACCAAGTGTGCCTGAACTTGCCCTATAAATATGGCCCCATGTTTCTGTCATGTTGGAGTCGGGGGAAGGGCAAGGCAGAGAGCCCCAGCATGGCCAAGCAATATCAGGAGAAAGGGAATAAGCCCTTTCTCCTGATTGAAAATAACTTGGAAGCCCGGGATGGTGGCGCACGCCTTTAATCCCAGCACTCGGAGGCAGAGGCAGGTGGATTTCTGAGTTCAAGGCCAGCCTGGTCTACAAAGTGAGTTCCAGGACAGCCAGGGCTATACAGAGAAACCCTGTCTTGAAAAACCAAAAGAAAAAAAAAAAAGAAAAAAAGAAAAAGAAAATAACTTGGAGCATGACTACTAGGAGGTGACTCGGGGTACTTGAGCCCTCTGTGGAAGTGGTGCACCCCTGGTCCTTGAGAGATGAGTAGTCAGCTGGGCCATGGTCGTGAGACAAGAGAGACACCAGGCTGCCTTGCACCCTCTTAGGCTAAACCCCGATGAGCCCCAACTGGAGAGGCAGCAATAGTGGCTTTGGCTCTCTCTCTGGAGGTCCTCAGGTCTAGGGCTCTATATGGTCAGTGTCACAGTGAACCTGGGGCTCTTTTTATGATGGTACCTAATGTCACGTATTGGCTTTGCGTGATGGTTTTAGGTAGTCAGCGAGACACGTGTCCTTGGTTGGCTCTTTGCTTGGAGGACCCTGCCATTAGCCCGTTCTGGCTGAACATGAAGGCTCATTTGCCCCAGGGTCTCCCCAATTCCTCACTGAGAGTTTAATTATGAGATAAAAGCAGCAAGCCTCATCGCTTATGAGGAGGAAGATGATCCAGAGTGATGGCTTCCTTTCAGACCCAGTCTTTGGCCAGAGATTCCTACAGATCCTCCCAGAGCATGTATGGGCATGTGTGAGATGCACAGGGCTGGGTATTCATCTACATGCCTGACGAATGTATCTCTCATGGATCTTTCTAGAGTATTGGCATAGATGTGTGTGCACTACACACACACACACACACACACGCTTATATATGGATGCGTGTGCACACACGTGGGCAAGTCTGACAGTCTTCTCCACAGGTGGAAGCTCTGGCAGCGCCATGGCTGTGGCTGTGAAGGCTGCCCAGGAGCTGCAGGAAGGGCAGCGCTGTGTGGTCATCCTGCCTGACTCTGTGCGGAACTACATGTAAGGCATGTCCCTGGTCCTCATCACCCTCCCGGCTGCTGTCACCTAAGTGTTGTCAGTGGGATGATGGGAAAGCATGGCCAGCAGCTGGGCCTCAGAAGCCTGCTTGTCCCAGGATCCCTCATGACTTCTGAGCCAAGCTGGTGTTCACTTGGCATGGCTCCATCCTGAGCCCGTGTGAGCGTGTGCATGTGTGTAAAAGTCTATGTGTGTTTGTGGCGACAGCTTAAGTGGACAACTGTGCCCCGTACGTACGTACCCCTTCTGTCCTGTTTTCTTTGGTTTGGCTTCATTAACCCTTGGGGGTCTCTGGGCACCATGGGCCAAGCTGTACTGATATTTTTTTGTTTGTTTGTTCTATTTTGTTTTGTTTTTTTGAGACAGGGTTTCTCTGTGTAGCCCTGGCTGCCCTGGAACTCACTCTATAGACCAGGCTGGCTGGTCTCAAACTCAGAAATCTGCCTGCCTCTGCTTCTCAAGTGCTGGGATTAAAGGCGTGTGCCACCACTGCCCAGTGATTTTTTTTTTAAATCTTATTTCTTATTATATGTAAGCACACTGTAGATGTTTACAGACACACCAGAAGAGGGTATCAGATCCCATTACAGATGGTTGTGAGCCCCCATGTGGTTGCTGGGAATTGAACTCAGGACCTCTGGAAGAGCAGTCAGTGCTCTTAACTGCTGAGCCATCTCTCTAGCCCATGTACTGATGTTTTTATGGGACAGTCCTGTCCACCAGCTTTGCCGCTTCATCGGCTGTCCTAGACTGGACCTGGGAGGGTGAATGTCCCCTTGCTGGGTTCTCATAGGACTTGCTGTGATGTGATCACTCAGTGAGTAGCCTGGGAAGCCTTGTTGGTACTGATAGATCTCAGCACTCACAGGACAGTCCCAGCTCGCTGCCTGGCCACCTAGGACCAGCAGGTTTGAAGTCCTGTCAGCTGCCTGGATTCCTGGCTGAGCTAGGGGGAGCTACTCTGCAGCAGGGCTTCCCAGGCAGCGGGAGTGATAGAGATGGGTAACCCACATCTTCCTCACCTTGGGCTTTATCCACAGCCTGTGAGCGACATAGAGTAATGTCTGTGTAGAGCTTCACAGTCTGGCAGGACCAGGCATGGGCATCCTGCTGGCTTGCAGGTAGGGTGACAAACTTACCAGACGCCATCTGTCTCTCCAACAGATGGTGGGCCTGTTGTGTGTCCGTGTGCATGGTTCTGGCGTGTGTGGTTCTAGGGGCTCAAAGCTCTTGAGCATTTTATATGAGAATGCATGAGTGTATACTGGAGTAGTGGCCACCTCTCTTCCGTGCTCCTGCTCCTCAGCATGCCTCCTCAGAACAGACCCTAACAGCTCTGTAGCCTGCTCAGCAGCCTTTGGTCAGAATGGGAAAGGTTCTCTCTGTTGAGGCAGACTTGGGGGTGCAAGGAGGAGCCTGCCCGGGAACCTGCAAGAGAGGTTCTGATCACAGAGGCTTCTAAAAGCAACCTCCTTGGTTCCTCCGACCCAGATGCCCAGTAACCCCGAGTTCTCTGCCTCCCTGGAACTCTGGCATCCTTTCATCCTATGTGGAAACAGTAAGACCCAAGACAAGTGCAAGGCCCCCCAAACCGCATCCCTGACCATGTATGTGCCTCCCACTGGGCACAGCGGCCTCAGTGACACACTGACCCTGCAGGTCCAAGTTCCTGAGTGACAAATGGATGCTGCAGAAGGGTTTCATGAAAGAGGAGCTCTCAGTGAAGAGGCCCTGGTAAGGATGCTGCCCGCCTCTGTCTCATCCCTGGGCGAGCAGGAAAGGTGGCCTTTGGGTTTCCCAGCATGGTGGTTCTTTCCCGGCCTAATGGCCTGCTCCACATGGCCTTTTTCTGCTCTGTTCCGTACCCTCCTTCAGGTGGTGGCATCTGCGTGTTCAAGAGCTGAGCCTGTCGGCCCCGCTGACCGTGTTGCCCACCGTCACCTGTGAGGACACCATCGCCATCCTCCGGGAGAAGGGTTTTGATCAGGCACCTGTGGTCAACGAGTCTGGGTCAGTCTCTCCCTCCCTCACTGCACTCCAGGGCTCTGACTTTTAGGATCCTAGGTCACGTTCCCCAGGCCCCAGTGTCCATGTCACTAACATGGATAAGCAGCTGAGTGTGGTCAGTTTGTATGCACTGTCCAGATCCACGGACAGCCTGCTGACCACCTTGTCCCTGAGCAGCTGACATGGGGCCATAGTAACTCTTCAGGTCTCAGTGTTTCTGTCCTTCACCCTAGTTCATTGGCACTGTGCAGGCCCACAGACTGCCCTAGGGAGAAGGGGACAGGCACCCTGTGGGTGGCAACCAGAGAATGCATGGTAAGGAGGCCTGGCTGACCAGCATCCTCAAAAGTCTGGTGGCTGCTCACCCTGGACCCCTGTGTGGATGTCAGCATCACAGGACTTTTAAGCTTATTTGTCTCTCTGTGGGGATCTTCTGTTCTACCTCCCCCGGTTATATTTTTATGTGTACAAGTGTACTGCATGTGTGGTGTGTGTGTGTGTGTGTGTGTGTATACACTCCCTGTAGTGCCCAAGCTTTTATAAATAATAAATCTGTGTCATTATTTGGGAGCTGGAAAGTCCAGAGATGTTTGCCATCCAGTGCAGAGAAGCACATAACCCAAGCATAGGGCCTGAGCAAAGTTCTGGATCCAGGAGCCTGATGAGGTTTCCTAGCAACAGGGCCAGGTGGGAGGCTTGGCCCCTCTAAGAGTGAGTGAGTGTGTGTGTCTGTGTGTACCATCTGTACACTTCGTGATGGTGGCAGTTAGAGATGCTTGTGAACTGCTATGTGGGTGCCAGGAACTGAACCCAGGTCCTCTCTCTGTAAGAGCAGCAGATGCTCTTGGTCAGTGAGCCATTTCTCCAGCTCCTGGTTCAGGTTCTTAAGAGGAACTCCACATTGGCTGGAGATCCCTCTCTCACCCTTGATTCTTCTTCCCCCTAAATTCTGTGTTCTCCTCAGGGCCATCCTAGGGATGGTGACCCTCGGGAACATGCTGTCATCCCTGCTGGCTGGAAAGGTGCGGCCATCAGACGAAGTTTGCAAAGTCCTCTACAAGCAGTTCAAACCGGTATGATTTTCCAGAGGGGTAGTAGGCATGTGAGAGGAAGTTGGGCCTAAAGGCAGGGGGTAGTGTGTCCTGTGCCAGTAGTGAGTCCTTGACCCACACTACCCTGGGTAACTATACAGCTTGCTCATGGTGTTCGAGGTCTGTTCAGCTGAAGGTTGTCACCACTGTCACATAGATCTTGGGTGCAGACCAGTAAAAGCTCTAGGCCCCCCTGGTCCATCTCTCTTTTATAGACCCCCACAACCACTGCTCTGTTCACTAGTTTGGCCTCCAACCAAAAGCCATGGGGTTGGAGTCAAATCTCAAGCCAGTATTCAGACAGGTTGCCACAACACAGACATGCTAAGGCTCTGGGCATTAGTGGCCTTTTGTCAACTTGAAATTTACCTGAGCAGCTATGGCGAGTGTTGTGCTGTCTTGGTTTTAAGTTTATGGGGGTTGAGAGTTCTGAGGGCCTGTCCTTGGGCCAGCACAAACACAGATTCTCTTACAGATCCATCTGACTGACACACTGGGCATGCTCTCTCACATCCTGGAGATGGACCACTTCGCCCTGGTGGTCCACGAGCAGATCCAATGTGAGTGGTGCCCCCACTTTTGGTGCTGGGTTCTTGTTGGGGGTAAGGATGTCAAGCCCTGGTTACTGGCCGTGCCTGGCCCAGGTTCTCGTGGTACACATGCCTGCTATGTGCAGTAGGCAGGCATGCTCCCTAAGAGGGTAATGGGGAGTCCGTGGTCCTCATCTTCCTATCATAGCATCTGACATCCTGAGTCCTGGTTTGCCTGTAAGTCTAGTCATGTGCCCAAAGGACACCTCCTGCTCCAATGAACCCTCATGCCACTTGCTTAGATAGAACAGAATGGTCCTAGGCCCACAGGCTAAGACAGCAGTCTTAAGGATGCTGAGGGGCCAGTCTTACAGGAACCGGGGACAGCTGAAATTCTTGGCCCTTGCTGACATCACTAGGAGATACTGATTGATTCTGATGGACTCCAGGGGAACTCTGAAGGGAAGCTCTGGGTGTCTGTTAAAAGGACCGCTTGGGGGCTGGAGAGATGACTCAGCAGTTAAGAGCACTGACTGCTCTTCTGAAGGTCCTGAGTTCAAATCCCAGCAACCACTTGGTGGCTCACAACCATCTTGTAATGAGAACTGACACCCTTTTCTGGGGCGTCTGAAGACAGCTACAGTATACTTAGATATAATAATAAATAAATCTTAAGAAAAAAAAAAAGGACAGCTTGTGAGCCACAGGCTGTACATATGGAACAGTCAGTCTGTCCTTCTTGTTCTCAGCCCCTTCCCAGTGTCAACATCTGTAGGCGGGGACGGCACTCTTAGGTCCCTGTGGGGTGAGGGGCACTGACTTTCATTCTTCCATCCATAAGAACTGGGAGGGCCTTATACCTGGCCCTAAGGCTGGCCTGCATGTGGGGGTGGCCCCCTGTCTAACCCCTCTCCCGTCCTTGGCTCTACAGCACGAGACCAGGCCTGGTCAGGAGTGGTGGGGGGGCCCACAGGTATGTACAACTCGCCCACCCATCCCAGTCCCTAGAAAATGGGTCTCATGGTCAGAATCACAGCCTTTCAAGGGCATCTAAGGACCTGGACCTCTAAAGTTGGGTAAAGGGAGGTGGGGAGACTCCTAATTTTTGAACATTTCAAACAAAACAAAACAACAGCAGCAACAACAAAACTGAATTCTAGCTTTAGGGGCAGCTGGAAACCTAAACTATCCCCTCCCTCACCCTGTGTGGGGAACTAGTCAGCCTAACTGGAGCCCACTGTCGCTTGCTCCATGGGGGTCCCAGGGCTAGACAAATGGTCCCTTAAGTGTTTCTGAAATGCCACAGCTGATTTCTTCTGAGTTTCTCTGTCCTTTGCTGGGGTTCCAGGTAGGCCAGTGATATGCCTGTCCCTGATGGACCTCCTCCAAGGGGGCCTCTGTCTGAATTCAGTTGTGCGGCCTTCTGAGCCTCCCAAGGAGTCATGCCAGTAGGGGCTCTCCTGAGGACAGGCCAGACAGACAGGGCATGTATCTGCAGAGAGAGGGAGGGATCTGGCATGAAGGGCCCAGCCCACCATTATGGAGGTGGATTCATGCCAAGGACTGCAGGCTGAGTTGGCAGCCTAGAACCCCTAGAACTGGTGAACCAGGCCAAGTCCTAGGCCAGAGGCACCCCTAATCATGAGAAGCCCCTATGTCCCTCTCATGAGTGGGCAAGACCCACCCACACTTAAATGAGTGCGTGGACAGAAGCCTGGCCTCCCTGCATCCTCCCGAATTGATACAAAACTGTTAGCCTGGCTCTCTGCATCTGTAGGCCGTGAGGTGTAGGGCCCAGCCCAAGATGATATGAAGCTCCAGTCTCAGGTGGCCCTGGCTGCCAGGCAGGATTCTGGGCCAGAAAGAGAAGCCTGGGGCTTGTCCTGGCATTGTGACACTGCACATGGCCTGTGGACATGGGCTGAGAGGAGGCAACTGCCAGGCTGTCAGTTCTGGAGAGCCAGGGTTGGTTTCCAGTTCCCTGTCCCAGACAGCACCCAGCATTCTACTGCAGGGCTGGTGAGAGGAGGTGCTCTCTGACTCCACTCACATGGCTCAGCTGATATTTTGCTCTTGTTTGGAGTTTGGGGAAAGAGTCTCTTGGTGTCAACAGCTCTGTGTCCCTGCCTTGTCCTCTTTAATCCAGCAGCTGTTTCTTTTCCCTAGACTGCAGCAATGGCATGTCCAGCAAGCAGCAGATGGTGTTTGGGGTTGTCACTGCCATTGACCTGCTAAACTTCGTGGCAGCCCGTGAGCAGACCCAGAAATAGAGCCAGGACTGGCTTTCATCCTCCCTGCTGGGGCTTCTTGGCTTTCAGAGACACCCACCAGTTTCCTCACCCAAGTCCAGCAGGTGGCTGCTGAGGCCAGCACCCCCCCCCCCTCCTAACACCCAGCTTCCTAAATGAATCCTCTATGCCCGAGTAGCTTACAGGGGCTTTCCTCTGATGTCACAGAACTGAGGAATGTTAGCCAGGAAAGATGGACACAGACTACAATAGTGACAAGACTCAGGGTGCCCAAAAAAGTGTCCTCCCCACAGAGGGCTCGAGTGTGGGAAAGGGCAAACCTTGGACTGACTGTGTGGGCATCCTCAGGGACCTGGTTGGCCCCAGCATGGGAGTGTGTGGGTTTTAAATGAAGGTGGGCTTCTGTGACCTGAGACCCACAGCTGTGAAGTGCCTGCACAAAGTGTCACCACCTGGGTCATGACCCTGCTTAGCAGTTCTTCCTCATGTCCCGCTCCTTCCCTGACAAGAACCCACTTTCTGTCTCAATGGATCTCCCTGTTCTGGACTCTTCCTATAAATGGAATCACATACCTGTGGTCGTGTCTACCTTATTTCCCTTGGTGTGAGTGTCTCATGTTTGCCTGTTACAGCCTGTATCAGTTTCGTTCCTTTCCATGGCTGAGGGCGTCCCATTGTGTGCATGGTCCTTATTCTCTGTGTATATGTATGCCTGAACACATCCACCCCCCCCCCCCCCCCCGGGTGTAGCCCAGGTTGGGTTCTCTGCAATCCTGTGTTCATTTGCCGCACTGGGCTGCAGTTTCACATGCTTGCCTGTGTGCCTCTGGGCACCATTCTCAGTCTTCCCCAGCCTTGGTTATTCCTCTTTCTGTGGTCCTGCCCTGCCCTGTGGTTTGGGTTTGTTGCCCAGCAACTATACAATATCTCCCATGTGTTCCACCTGTGTCCGAGTTGGGTTGTCTTTGTTTCTCTACTTAGAGGAGGGACTTGGCTTTGGTGCGCAGGTTCAGGGTCTTGCTATGTAGCCCGGGATAGGTTCAACCTCCCTGTGGCCACCTCTGCCAAGCTTATTCTCACTTAGTTTTGCTGAGGTCAAACCTGTCTATTTCTCCTCTTCTGGTGTCATCTCCATCACCACATCTAAGGCATGGACACCCATCTTTGCTAGGAGTGGTACCCATTGCTGCATTTAAGAGGAGAGAGAGGCTATGCACAGTGACACACACCTTATGATCCCAGGATTCAGGAGGCTGAGGCAGCGCTGCCACAAGTCTTGAATCTAACTAGAGCTATACGCCAAGACTTGTTTCAAATAAACTTTTTTTTTTAAAGTACTTGGGGCCAGTGATATGGCTGAGCAGGTAAAGACTTGCTGCTAAGCCTGATGAACTGAGTTTCATTCCTGGGACCCAAATGGTAGAAGAGAACGGACTCCCAAAGTCTTCCTGACTGCCACATTAGTGGGTGGGGGATGAAAGCCCATGCTCCGAGGAAGATAAGCAGTGTTAGTTGAGAGTTGGCAGGGAGCACGCAGCAGACGGGAACAGGAAAGATGGAGTATGGAACGGTAAGCTGGAAAACAGGTATTTCCATATGCAAGAGACACACGCAGGCTCCAAGCCCATATTGTTGACGCCAGTCGGAGATTAGAAGGATGTGCCACAGAAGCAGAGGACCTGCCACCACCAGACTTAGGCAGTGAGCTGCTGTATCCAACCAGTCCCAGGCTCCATGCAGGCCCCAGCCATATGTGACTAGGTCTAATGGCTTAAAGGGGTGAGCTGGGCCTCAGGACCGAGGTGGCCAGCTCCATTTCACATGTACCTATTCCAGTTCTACCAAAGGCAAGGAAATAACTAAAAGCCATTGCTGTCACCAGAGCTGTCTTTTAAGGGGATGGGGAAACAGGATAGCGAACGGCGTTCTTCCAGAGGGCCACTGCCAGCAGCCACGTGATGGCTCACAACCATCTGTAACACCAGTTCCAGGGGATATGAGGCTTTCGTGGGCATCAGACCATAAAGGCAGGCAAGATACCCATATACATAAAGTTATTAAAAACTGGGGCCGGTTGTAGTAGTGCACACCTTTAATCCCAGCACTCAGGAGGCAGAGGCAGGTGGATTTCTGAGTTCGAGGCCAGCCTGGTCTACAGAGTGAGTTCCAGGACAACCAGGGCTACACAGAGAAACCCTGTCTCGAAAAAACAAAAGAAACAAAACAAAAAACTGGGGCTGGAGAGATGGCTTAGCAGTTAAGAGTACTAGCTGCTCTTCCAGAGGACCTGAGTTCAATTCCCAACTCTCACAATGGTGGCTCACAACCATTTATAATGGGATTGATGCCCTCTTCTGTCTGATATCCTTTTCTGTCATGCAGGCAAACATGCAAATAGAGCACTCAGATACGTAAAACATAAGCAAATACATCTTTAAAAACCGATTAAGGGGGCTGGAGAGATGGTTCAGCAGTTAAGTGTACTGACTTCTTCTAAAGGTCCTGAGTTCAAATCCTAGCAACCACATGATGGCTCACAACCATTTGTAATAGGATCTGATGCCCTCTTCTGGTGTGTCTGAAGACAACTACCATGTATTTAGATAAATACACAACCATCTGTACAGCTACAGTGTACTCATATACATAAAATAAATAAATAAATATTTAAAAAAATTAAAACCTGCCCAAGTATGAAGGGATGAAAGGATTCACTGTCGCCATTGCTGTTTTTTACATGGCCAAGTGTGGCTTAGAAAAGGGAACACAGAATGGCAACCCTGATATAGATAATGCCACAAACCGCTGCTTGCCTATCAAACAGCCTATCAAGTACTTACCAGATGATTCCTTGAGCTCAGGTCAAGCCAGACCTCCAGAACATCAGGAGGCCAGACAGGAGAAGACAGGGAGGGAAGAGTATAACCGAGTCCCAGACCTTAGCACGACTGACTCCATGATGGAAGTAGCACTCAGGCCATACATAAAAGCCAGCATGTAGACAGGGCCAAAATGAAAACCGAGTTCTAATCCATTAAAGTCCCGGGAAAGTCTCCAAATGTACTAACCTTGCCACACCACCTCCAGGAGGATCTGTGTGACAAGCTCCACAGACTGAGGCGATTGATTGCAAAAGGGGGAGGCCTCCTGGAACCGGTTGTGGAACTCTTCGCTAGAAAAATAATATTGAGCCGTAGTTCTCATGGCAATCTATCTGTTTTGTTTTCTCTTATTCCTTTTCTTATTTACATGTTCCTGGTAGCCTAGGCCAAGATTTTAAGCGAGAATAATGGGTAAGAAACCCTCCCTAGAGATGGGGCCACTAACATGACCTTATCCCCAGGGAAAACAACGCTTTACTTTCTAAATCATTTACAAAACTATTATGATAAAAACTTTCCCAACAATAAAATTTCATATGGCTACATGTGTGTCATTGGAGGTAGATTTTGGTATATAGTAAAGAAAGCCTTAATTAGAAAGAATTAGCCAGGTGTGGTGGCGCACACCTCTAATCCCAGCACTCGGGAGGCAGAGGCAGGCAGATTCCTGAGTTCAAGGCCAGCTTGGTTCTTACAAAGTGAGTTCCAGGACAGCCAGGGCTACACAGAGAAACCCTGTCTCGAAAAACAAAAACAACAAAAAAGACTTAAAATAGTTTAAATTTATACATTGAAGATTTATTAAAAAAAAAAATCAGGCACTAGATGTTAAATAATAACTGACCCGGGGCTGGAGAGTTAGTTCAACGGTTAAGAGCACTGACCGTTAAAGATTTATTAACCTGCTTTTGGAAATATGCCACTAGCCTTGAACAACAGCCCCCACTGAATACATCCTTTTAGAATTGTTATATTTTGATGATTTATAATGATGTTACCTGTTCTGTTTGTGATTCACTGAATACATAGTTTCAGAGTTGTAATGCTTGAATGATTTTTGTGCTTTACTGTGCCAAATAATTTTTGTTGGTATTTGGGTTTTTTTGTTTGTTGGGTTTTTTTTTTTTTTTTTTCTGTCTTTTACGAGACAGGGTTTCTCTGTATAGCCCTAGCTGTCCTGAAACTCACTTTGTAGACCAGGCTGGACTCGAACTCAGAAATCCGCCTGCCTCTGCCTCCCAAGTGCTGGGATTAAAGGCGTGCGCCACCACCGCCCAGCTTTTGTTGGTATTTGTGATTGTCTCACTAGATATAGCTCCTAAGAGATGTAATGTTTGGTTTTTTAATGTATAAAATCCCCTGCTTGAGAGCTGCAAAATACACTCAGATTCAAACTGCCTCTGTGTTTGTTTCTGTTTGTCACTGCCGAATCCTTACCCACCTAGCTTCGAGGACCTTCATTCCAGGGACCCCCATACCCGACTGGGGTGGTCCGTGGCATAACCTCACTTTTTGGCTTCTGCAGTCCCATGTGCCCAGGCTGTCTTTGGAACGGCAATTCCACTGCCTCAGGATCCTAGATACTGGGATTATCAGCATGAGCCACTATATCTGGCAACATTTAGGTCTGAAAGGGGGGGGGGGCTCATAGGACACAGCAAAGGCTAGAGTTCTAACTGTACAAAGACACATAACTATGACACCAGGGCTTCCTCTGAGTTCATAGAAAGGCTTGTGGGCTAAGCACTGTATAAATCAACAAAATGCAAACCCCTAAGCTTTAATCTGAACATGTCACCTACCTGCAGTGTCTGCTAGGCCACTGTTCCTCTGCTTGTTTCTGTCTAAATAGGCATGTTGGATCTTGTTAGCCACAGACATCATTTTCAAGCTTGGTGAAACCCGTAAGCCAGACTCTCCCTTCTCACAAAGGAAACCCTTGAGAGCCTGGTACTGGTGGCCCAAGGTCTTATCTATCCACCTTGGACAGCAGAGTTCAAGGACACATACCTCCACCTTCTGAAAGTCAAATACTTCCAGCCATTGGCCACCCAGAGTCAATTTCAGATGTTCTTTTGAGACATGGTCTCTTCTGTCTCAGATTTAGGAAGCAGTCAACTTTGAGCTTGGACTTCTGCTTTTCTGAATCCCAACTGCCAGGATTATGGGGTGCTGGCCACTGAACCCAGGGTTCTGTGCATGCCAGGCAAGCGCTATACCAACTGAGAGCATCACCCCTAGCCCTTAGATACACTTCTGAAGGAAAATAGCCTGTTGGCCCACGGCTCCAAGCACAAACTGGGGACCTGCAACACCTCCTGCACGTGTCCAGGGGCACCTTGCAAGGGGTTTTACAGTGTGGGACCAGCAAAGGTGACAGGTCTGTACCCATCAATCATCCTCTCGTTAGGCCAAAATAATCCAGCGTAGGAAATGTTACGATGAAAAATCTGCTTTGCAGGGTTTTTTTTCCCTTGAGAAAATGTCAACTAATTGAAGCCCAACAGCTAGGGTAGCCTCAGCTCCCCACCCTGGTGTCACTGCAAAATGTGTGACAATCTTGAGGATCTCGCCTAGGAGTGAAAAAGTCCGCTTTGGTGGAACAAGCTTTACAGAATCAATCATCCACAAGGCATGTTTCTGGTTTTAATTTTTTTTCTTTGATAAATCAATTGCTTCACAAAAATCCTTTTAAAGACAACAATCCAAGAAAACATATTGTTACAGTATTCACATTTTAAAGATTGTCAGTTTCAAAGACCGAACTTAACTGAAGAAGGCAGCCTGCTGTGTTCCAGTCACAACCTTCGGGAGGGGCCTCTGGGCTGGGTGTTTCCCTGCCAGCCATGGGGGATGTCCCCACAGGTGCACTGGCCACCCAGCAGGCTACACAGTGGCCCGTCAGCCCTAGCCGCAAGGGTCACAGTGCATATTGCATATACACTTCTATTTGACAATCTGGAATCAAGAAAGCAGAAAACCTGAGCCCACCGGAGGAGTGGGTCAGCCAGTCTAGATTTCTGCTAGACAGCCAAACAGCAGGAATGACACGGGTTGACTGTAGGTCTCAGAACACATTCAAAGACTCCAATGTTTGGGAGGACTTTAACCGGAGCGAATGCTAGAATCTGACCATTTAAACAAAGCTCAAAGGTTTTCTGCACTGGCCAAGGAAAGGTGAGCAGGAGTTTTGCTCAATTTTTTTTTTTTTTTTTTGAGACTGGGTTTCACTACACAGCAGAGGCCAACTCGACCTTGCAGCAATCCTCCTGCTTCAGCCTCCTAAGTGCTTGTTCACAGGAATATGCCATGGCGCCCAGCAAGCAGGTGTCTCGAAGGTGCAACTGGCAGACACCAAATCTGCTGGGTGTCTATGAACCAGCATGGCTCGCCTCACGGGGAGCACTTAAAAACATCTCTGTGCACGGGGAGGTGAAAGGATATGACCCTGTGCCAGCTCTTTTACTAGCTTTTTTTTTTTTTTTTTTTTTTTTTTAAAGACAGGGTCAAGTAGCCCAGGCTTGCCTCCTGTCTCAGGTTCCTGAGTGTTGGGATTACAGGAGTGTGTCACCGTGCCTGGGGTTCTCTTATGATCTTCATGATATTCCTTTGATTTAGCAGGTGAGAGTTCTGTGCTTAGGAAAGATGATTTCAACTAGAAAGGACACGGTAGAGCATGGTGTTCGAATCCCAGCTAGAGCGCCACCAGCTGGTACAGCAGGGGCTGTGCTTCCTTTTTGGGGAATGGCAGACCTCTGCAGGGCTCACAGGAGTGATGTACTTCTGCTCTAAACCTAATAGAGCCAGCTGATCATGCAGGCTTTTGTATGCCTGACTTAAACTATTAAAACAGTTTGTAAATAGGTAAGGGAAAGGCTGCTTAAATAGTATTCTCTCCTCAAAGGAGGTGCTGGCAATATTTGGGGGTTTTATTTTGCTGTCTTGGTTTTTGAAGTGGACGCACCTTAAATGGTTCAAACGGAGCCCCCATTCTTCTAGCTGACTACTTGGCTGTTCAGGTGTGCTCAATGGCTGAAGAGGATCAAGACATTTGGGATGATGGTGAACTATTCCTGAATTAGCTAAAGAGGTAACGGTGGGGTAACCGTGGGACCCAAAGCAGGGGCCCCTAGACAGCTGTTCCCTATCTGCAGGTGGCCTAGGTACCACTGGGAAGACATGCTTGTTTCCTAAGAAAAAGCTTCCCAAGTAAAGCCAAACAAATCAAACCAAATCTCAGCCTTGATGCTCAGAAATGAGGTCCTCAAACTGTCCTGAATCTGTAGTGGTAACAGAGAGAGGGAGGAGCCTGGAGGGTGAGTGACAGTGAGAGCCACCAGTGGGCCCCACCGCCACATTACAGCCATGGTTCTAACTTCTAGGTGTCTACCAATAAGAAAGACAGTTTAGGTGTTTGTTGTTTACCCCAGCTCTGAGCCAGTGGGGCAGAACACACTTTATATTAGTTTATAATAAACATTCTCTATATAACAGGTTTTAACTAAAAAAAAAAAAAAAAAAATCTAAAATTACCACCCAGTTAACATAGCCAGGCAGCCATGGAACTGCAGTCAGACTAGGCGTGGCAGAGCCCTCACTTACCGTACGTCCTACTGAGCGCACTGTGTAAGATGCTCTAGCGAGTGTAAAATGCAGCAGTCTGCATCACACATGAGCAGAAACTGGAGATGTCACAAGCTCACTTGACAGTTGTTTCCTTTTAGCAGCTGAGGCGAGCCCTCTCCTCCCCAGGAAGCAGGAGACCATGAGCAGGTGGCCGCCTTTCAGAACATTCCGAATCGAAAGATAAGCATGTGCTGTTGCTTCTCTAGAAATTTATCCTCAATATAGTCATAATCCAATTAATAACTGATTTATAAAAATAGCTTTTTATCCAATAATCCCAGCAAGGTAAAAATAGGAGTTTCTTTTTCTATATAGCAAATGAAACAGGCAAATGCTGCCTGAGAGAACTGAAGTGTGTGGTGGGCACCCACAGCCCACCGGGGCCAGCGTCCTCTCGCTCTGCAGCCTGCGTGCAGGTCATCTTTCAGACCTGTGAGCGGCACCAGCAGCCACCCCCAGACCTGCTGTAAACCACACAACTCAATTGCAACTGCATAATTTTTTAGAAAATGGCAGCACTGTTCCTTAATCTTGTCAAGGACTCAAGGGGCAGGGGCCACGTTTCTAGAATTAAAAACCCATACGCGCACATCTGAAGGAAGTCGCTGCACCGGCAAAGACGTCTTGAAGCTTGCTGCGAAATACAAAAGTGCACCTTCTATATCTACATATAAAACAGGTTACAAAGACAACTGTAAGATGCTTGCTGTGCAACAGTGAAGAGTCCGGCGCCCAGCTCCACGCTGACCCAGTTGGTGCTTCCTACTGAAGGGAGTCGCTGTTCTCCAGCACCAGCCCGCTGATGTGTGTGGGCGCCAGGGCGCCGCCCTCATCCTCTGTGCTATCCACCGACTCGTCCTCACTCTGCCCTGCCATCATGACCTGCTGTACGGCCAGGGTGGCCCCGTCTGAGGACAGGGACTGAAGGCTGTCCACATTCATGTTTACAGGTGTGGTGATGGTCACAACGGCACCTGCAGCAGAGCACACCAGGGTCACTGCCTTCAGTAGTCCTCAGAGCAAAGCACAGCCAGGTGCTGCCTGCTTGTTCAGTCTACACCCGTGTGTCAGGAAAGGAGGGCACAAACCTCCCACACTTCTAGAAAGGCGCTGAATATAATGGACAGGATTGGTATCACGTGATGGAAGGCGGTGGCAGGAAGGGTATCAGAGACAACTCAGCATGGAGCAGACAGGAGAGAGCACCAAAGCCAATGACAGCTGTGTGTGTGAGTGTGTGTGTGTGTGTGTGTGTGTGTGTCATGTGTGTGTGTGTGAGTGTGTGTGTGTGTGTATGTGTGGCGTGTGTGCATGTGTTTGTGTGTGCTGGGGCCAGAATGGACTCAACGGGAGAGCAGCAGTGAGGCCAGTGGTTCCACATTCAGCATCTCAAAAACATAAAGAAATTCAAAACTGTCCCCAAAGCTCCCTAAGCACATGGCAGAATATAGCCATGGTGAAGAAAGAAGATGGAGAGGGGGGGAGGTTGGTGGAATATAAATAAATAAAATAATAAGAAAAAATAAAAGAAGAAGGAGAGGAAGATA
Organism: Mus caroli; assembly: GCF_978045245.1. NCBI lineage: Eukaryota > Metazoa > Chordata > Mammalia > Rodentia > Muridae > Mus > Mus caroli. Next base: position 62,264,356 of record NW_028227273.1, read on the forward strand.
CATCTATGCAAATACATTCAAACACACAGCCAGATGGAAGTATGTATACCATAGTCAGACCTGCTGACGGGAAAGGGCTTAAGTCCCAGGGTTCAAGGCCATCAAAACAAAACGCATCACATACAAAACAAGCCAGACTCTGAGGAGCTCAGGCAAACACATCAGAATGGCGGCTGTGAGTGGGAGAGGTAGGGAAGGCCGAAAGCAGGAGACAGGTACAAAGAAAGCAGCCAGGGGAACAGGCTTGACTCTGCTGTCTGTGCTGACTGTCAGAAAGGAAAGAAGTGCAAAACTGGAAATACAGGAGAGTGCTGTGCAGGGGACACATCAAGACAGGCGGTCATTGTCAGGCGTGGTGGTGTACGCCTTTAATCCCAGCACTTGGGAGGCAGAGGCAAGCGAATTTCTGAGTTTAAGGCCAGCCTGGTCTACAGAGTGAGTTCCAGGACAACCAGGGCTACACAGAGAAACCCTGTCTCAAAAAAACAAAACAAAACAAAAAGCAGCACGCACATTCTCTCCATCCCGGGTGAGCCGTAACACCTGCTCATGGATATCTCCTCCTGTCTTACTCATTTTGAAACATCTATTTGTTCAGTATGTGAGAATGTAACGTAATTTAGGCACAGTGTGGAAGTCAGTGGACAACTTTTAAGAGTTGGTCCTCCCCAGTCATCAAACCTCGGTCATTAGGCTTAGTGGCAAGTGCCTTTACCCAATGAGCAGCTTGCCTGCCTTGAATCTTAGATGCAAAGAAAGGGACCTGTACTCAGGCACAGAGCTCTGCATGGGCTCACAGTTGACAGCAGATGACCTGGCCTGTTGTCCCCCTCCTTGGACCACCTGAAGTGACTGACGTACCTTCTGACATGGCAAGCTCGCTGGGTGTTGCTTGTGCCACTCCTGATGCAAGAGAATCTGGCCAAAACCTCTGAACTGGCCTGTTCTGAGCAGGTTTTTTCTTTGTTTTTGGAGTCTCTGAGCAGCTGGAATCCAACATTGGCTGGAGAATTCGTCTTCTCGCGTTGATGAACCTGTGAATGGACAAAGAGCTCGGGAGGATTTGTGATGGGAGAGCCTCCTCAGGAGCCATGCTGACACGAGGAACACGTGTGACAAGCACACAGACTATCTAGGTCTACCAAAAAGCAGGGCCAGATCTTTTTTTTTTTTTTTAAATGAATTTAGTTGGGTAAGGTGGCACATGCCATGCCTTTCATGACACGCTGTGCGTTCATGGACACACTGTGTCTGGCCGCAGCACCTGACGGCAGCACAGAACACGTCAGAAGGTCGGGCTCTGGCGCAGTGCCGGCGCAGTGCTGGTGCAGTGTCAGCGCGTGCGCGAGCGAGCGAGCAGTCCTCTTACCAGTTGTTGACTTGAAGCAGGGTCAGGTTCGTCTGAGCAGCGATCTGCTTTTTCTCATCCTCTGTTGGGTAGGGATGCTAGAAAGAAATAAGAGGCTACTGTTACCCTGCGCTGCCATTGCTCTGAAACCCAAGACCATCTACCTAGGCCAATGGTTCTCAGCCCAAGAGTTGTCATCCCTTTGGGTGTCACATTCGATACCCCGCATATCAGATGTTAACATTACAATTGTCAACAGTAACAAAATGACAGTTCTGAAGTAGCAACAAAGTAATGTTCTGGTTGGAGTCAGCACAACATGTGGACCTGTAAGGGTGGCAGCAGAAGAAAAGCTGTAAGCAGGAGCAAAGGCTGATGTGGCAGAGCTGTCAGCACGCTGGACCTCCGTCTCACCAGCCCTTGTTTTAGAAACATTCAGGTAGGAATGCAGGAGCTCTCTTTCCAAGCATAGTCAACACGACAGCACTGTCAGTGTGGGGTGAGAACACAGTCAGCCAGTGTCCCAAGGGACCCAGGTAGCAGGGCTGGCAGTGGGAGGCGCAGCCCTGCTGTGGGGGCGTCGTCTGTGCCCAGCGCCAGCTGAGCCTCAACACAGCACATCTGAATCAACTTTGCTGAGAGTTAATTATGAGTGAGGCAGGCACCTACTTCAAGCATGAGAATAAACTGACACTTAGACTGACATCCCCGAGTGCTTTCTCAGGGTCAAATCTCTGCTGGAGCCACATGATGCTGTAGTACAGACACTGACTCTTACCTTGTGCTACAGGCTTGGGCATGGGCTGCTGCTATGGTGAGCTGGTGAAAACTCAGGAGGCAGAGCCAAGGGGAGGACCTTATGCCACCGGGGGGCTAGAAGCCAACCCTTCCCTCTCCTCCTTCCACCATTGCCATTAGATACCCCTAACTAAGGTCTATAGCCATGATGCTACCAATCATAGGCTAGAATTCTAAAACTGTGAGCAGCATAAACCTTTTTCCCCTTTGTTGGTTGTCCCAAATGTCTATGATACGTTTGGCAAGCAGAGCAATATCTATGCTGTTGGTAAAGAAAGAGTGAAGCGCAGGACGGGGTAAGAAAGTGTCTGCTGTAATCCCTGAGCTTGGACTGCTGGGCCCAGGTGTGAGTGGCACCTATAAGAAACCCTGTGTCACCGTGTATTGTGGTGCACACCTTTGATCCCAACACTCAGGAGGCAGAGGCAGGCGGATCTCTGTTGATTTTGAGGCCAGCCTGGTCTACAGAGTGAGTTCCAGGCCAGTCAGTGCAATACACAAAGAAACCCTATCTCAAAAAACAAACAAATTCAAAACAAACAAAAACAATAACAGAGAGAGGGAGAGAGAGAGAGCAAGAGAGAGCGAGAGAGAGACAGAGAGAGCATGCAAGTGTCTGTCTTCATTTTGATTTTGATCTGGAAAAGTCCTGGCTCATAACAGTGGGAGTGGAATGGCATGGCACCAGTCTGGCCGTAGCAGACAGGTCTGCAAACTAACCAACCGGGTGGTCTGCTGGACCCGACAGGCGAGAGTGTGGCTCAGTCTGAGGCTGTGGTAGGGTCTGCTCTTACCCTAGACTAGTGCTTCCAAACCCATGGCAAACCTCAAACTCCAAAACTAACACATTACAATTCATAGCAGTAACTAAATGACAGTTATGAAGTAGCAATAAAATAATGCTTTGGTCGAGGTCACCACAGCATGAGGACCTATATTAAAGGGTCGCAATGTTAGGAAGGCTGAGAACCACTGTCCTACACAAAGTTCATAAAATCAATGAGCTCAGCAGGCCTGTGCAAACCTGCAGCATCAGCACCGAGAGGTAAAGGCAGGAGAGCAGCAAGCCTGAGGCCCGCTGGCCACACATGAGAGCTTGTTTCAGAAATTAGCTCTGAGGAAAGGACTCGCCTCTCCTTAGAACACGTGTAAAAAGCTATGTGAAAACAAGAAACGAGAAGTGAGGTCAGACGCAAAAGCATAGAGACAGAATCAGACAGCAGTCACTGCTGCCCTGCAGGTTAGAAAAGGAGGACAAGGAAGAAGAGGAGCACAAGCCAGGAAGGAGAGGGCCTCGCTGATCCTTATGGCCAGGGTTTATGTAGGAATTATTAACTCACTAAGGGAAGTGTGCTAAGATACTGACACCTGAAAAGGAACGAGGCAGCCACGGCTCTGTCCATCACTCCCTGTCCTTTACCTGACACCACCTTCGCTGGCAGCCCTATCATATACACTTGTGTGCCACCCTTCCCCCCTGGGCCACTCATTTGAAACTAATTAAGTCATGTGTTGGCTCTCCTCACTGTGCCCAACTTCACGATGTGCCTGTCACTCCTGGCATCTTCCTCTTGAATCCACTGCACGACTCTGTGGCTTGCTTGTCTGTTCCAGTGTCCTTTTCTTTGTCCGCTTCTCCTGTCAGCCCCATCAGACTGTAAGGGTTGTTCTGACCAAAAGACACATAATGTACTCGACTCCCTTTCCACCAGTGGGGATCCCTGCTGCATCTAAGTTTCTTGAAGCCATTATTAGAGACCTGTGCTCAGTCCTCACCACGGCCACAGCATAGTATCACCACTTAGACCTATATGCAATAAATGCAAGTCAGTTTCCCCAGGGACACAGCCAGGAGGGTGTCTCAGGGTCCCTCGTGGTGTAGCCAATGCACTCTTACCCCTATGTGCTGAAAGAGCCAGGACCGCATCACGTTGGTGGCGTGCTTCGGCAGGACACCCCTCTTGTTCTTGGAGGAGCCATCCTCTTGATGCAAGATGCTGAGGTCTTGGTTCAACTGCAACTGCAGCTTTCACACAATTGATAAATAACATCAGAAAGGCCTTGAAATGCCAGCACATCAAGTAGTTTACAACTTCAGATGGAGGCCTTACCAAGGCCCTCTCCTGGGCTTATTTACAGTAAAGAGGCATGGGCGGAAACCCTGTACAGACTAAGGGCACACCTGACACTGTCAACAATATTTGGTCTTCCTTCCCACCTTCTCAGCATGCAAGCCCTACAACTCTTAGACTCTGCAAAGGGATGTCTTCCTATACAGTGACAGCTGACCTACACCTCCAGGCAGGGACTGCTCACAGATCCTAACCTCTGCAGTGCACCAAGGGGCTAAAAGTTTAGGGTGATCACGAACTGTCAGTGTGGGTTCATCCACCCTACTATGTCATGAAGCTTCCGAGCTCCTGGAGGGTGGTACACTAGAGAGGAACCTGGGAGCTCTCATACCCCATTCTCTTCCTGTTTCTATCTGCATCCTCTGCAATGGCCTTCACGAGAAGGACCAGCACAATGGGCACAGGGAGGAAGACAGCCCTGAAGCAGCTGGCTCTGGCAGGACAGGCAGCACTGATGTGTGTCACCTGGTACTTTGGGCACTTACATACTGAAAACCTTGCACACACAAAAAGAAAGCAGCACTTGAGCCAGAGCAGTGCAGAGCCGCTGCTGAGTGCGCAGCAGGGCTGAGCTAGGGGTCACCATGCAGCTGGCATGGCGCAACTGGAGATAGACGGTGTGCCAGGGGTCAGAGTAGAGCCCTGCAGCAGGGAAAGGCAGGCAAGCACGTTTCAAGGACATTCAACAGAGGCAAGCTTTCCTTTTGAAACACATGGGAATAGTGGAATAAATGGATCAAGGATTTGGAGGGGACCTGGGGGGATCCGAGAACTGTTCAGATCTGTGGCCTACCTATGGTGCCCTGAGGGCTAAGCTGTGACACACTCCACCTCATAAAAACATCCCAAGTAAGGATGAGAGGGCAAGGAGTGAAAACCTGACACTCTTTGAGTACAGGTGGTTAAGAACGGGTGCCAGGCAGGTGGGGCTGCAGCTATGGAAGTAATCGGGTTCCATGACACATGCTGGTATCCTAACACTCAGAAGACGGAAGCAGAGGGTGACAAGTCCAGGGTTATCCTTTGTTATAGAGGCTAAGGCCAGCTAGAAATTCATGAAAACCTCCCTCTTGCCCTCTCCTCACCCTCAAAACCATCTTTACATGGGTGCATGCGAGCGGGAGAAAGACTTCTCAGTGGGCATCTCCCACAAGTCCCAGCTCTAGTCTGCTGTTGCCAGGTCAGTGTAACCGACCAAGGCTGACACCCGAGTGACAGTGGGAAACTGTGGGATCGAGGGTCAGAAAGCACGTCCTGAAGTGCTTCGACTTGGCATGCTTGCTATTTGAAGCGAGCAACCTTTGTTCCTAAGAAGACTCAGTTACATGGAAGACTTCTCATTTGGGAGGCTGAGCAGAAAGATCACAGTGATTTCCAGGCCAGGCAAGGTATAAAGTGAAATCCTGTCCCAATTTCCCTAAAGCAAACAAAAAAACCACTTTCTTTTCCAACAAGACAAATGAGTACATGCGACAGTACTAGCTCATTATTTGACTTAAAATGTTTTCTGCCTAGAGGAAGCATAATTCAATCCTAAACAAACTATGCAGTGAGTGGCATGGAAAAACTGTTGTTGCAAACATTTTAAATGGAAAAACACAAGGGAAGGGGGCTAGTGTGGCGATAGAGGCAGCATTGGTGAGATCTGGCTCTCCTCTACGCCTAGGCCTGAGCAGTCACGAAGCTCAGGTCAGCTCTCAAGCTGCCGCCTGTCAGTGACACCTGCGTCTTTTTCTCCAGTGTGGCTCCCTAACCTCTGTGGCCAAGATGGCAGCTCCAGACTACCCAGACCACTGAGTCACTGCAGCCCACTTGGACCACACCCAGGGCTAGGCATGAGAATCTGTGATGAGACATGGATGAGACCTCACAGAGTGAAGCCATGTGCACAAAGAAAGAACTATATTTTAAACCTTGTCTTAAATTATTTAAAAAAAAAAAAAAGTCATGTTTCCAGAACTTAGAGGGTCTTCCAGCCAGGAAGATCCAATATCTACATTTTACTACAATGGAACAGGAAGATTGTAGAATGACCATGGCCATGGTAAGTCACAGGTCACCTCTTGTTCTGGAAGCCAAACACCTAAAGGTGAGAGTCTGACTTCATCTGCCTGGCCAAGGATGTCAGGCAGATGCCCGGGATGCCTCCAGCACTTGGGATGCTGCCTCAGGCTAGGGGTACAGTCTGGGCTCTATGCTTCTGAAAATTCTGCCTGGCTGTTCCGCCTGGACTTGGAGTCTTGGTGAGAGCACACAGCGGACACTCCTGTCTGCCAGCCTTGCCACTGGCCATGGCTGCTTCCAGGGCCATGAATAACCTCCCTGGAGTCTCAGACTGTTCTGAAATTTGCAGATTTCCCCAATAAGGCAGATAAAGCATGAAAAGAACAAACCAACCAGAGCCTACTTGACAACAAATGACAGTCACAAGGAGAAGACAGCTTAGCTCGCTCCACTGCCCCCTAACCAGGCAGCACTCATAACAAGTCCGTCTAGAAGGTGGCACACACCTGCGAGTTCTGGATCCTAATTGTCCCAGGAGATAATGCCTGCGTGACCACTTGGCCTTGCGGAGTGACGACGGTGACAGGCTGGTACACTGTGCCACCTCAAAAAGGAAAAGAGAATTTAAAGATGAACTGCTTTTCAGTCTTAATGAGCTAAAGCCATTCTTCCTGATGTGTTAGGGAAGAAACAAAAAGCCTGTTGGGGAGCCTTTTAGCCACTTCAAATGGCCAACAATACTTTGCAAACTATTGGGTCAGACAAATTATCACCCCAATTCTGCTCTGCATGGCTTCATCCCTTGTCACTGGGGACGAAGCAGGCCCTTCCTCTTGCTTGCGTCTGCTTTTCTTTCCCACAAACAGCACGTATCCAGAACCTGACTAAAGGTACAGATAACGGCCATCTTTATTCTAGCTGTCTGCTGGTCTCTTCTTTTTCGTTTGTGTTTAGAAACAGGTCCTTCTTATAGCCTGGCTGTCCTTGAGCTCTCTGAACTCCACCTGTCTCTGTCTGCCTCCTGGTACTCTGCCACCCTATACCCTAGCTATGTTTCTTAGCAACCGTTCTCTTTCTGGTGCCGTTCCCTCTACACTGCTCTGTGAGGCGTGCTGAGCACCTATCACTCCCTCCATACCTGCTCCATTTCATGATGCTTCTATCTGCAATATTCTACACAGAGCAGAAAATGTTTCATCTGTCCTGTCCTATAAAGGTTTTGTTATAAAAATAAAACTAAGACTAAGGCAATATTTCCACTTGGTTGGCACCATCAATTTATGATACAACTAAGTAGTTTGTAGGTCCTGTGACTAGCACAATTACAAACTATTTTATGTGAGAAGCTGCAAGATCATCAGGTAAAGGTGTTTGCTACCAAGAAGAGATAACCTGAGTTTAATCTATGGGACCCATGTGCTAGAAAGAGAGAAATGATTCCTGAAAGTTGTCCTCTGCACTCCACACACATGTTGTGATGCATATACATGCATATGCTTGCACATGCTTACACTTGTGCATGCAGGCACATGCCACACCCATCAGCTAAGTATTTTAAAACTATACTATTTGAAATCATAATTTAATTTTTGCTATGTGTTTTCTTTCTTTCTTTCTTATTTTAATTATGCATGCATGTGTGTGAATGTACAGGTATAGGCACAGGAGTGCAGTGCCCACAGGGAACCTCCCAGACCTGGAGTTATAGATGGTGGTGAGCAGCCTGATATGGGTGCTAGGAATCAGGCTTGAATCCTCTGGACGAGCAGCGAGTGCTCTCAGCACCTCTCCAGCCCCTTGCTTTGTGTATTCAATCCCTATAGAAAACCTTTTCCCAAATGCTTTTGGTAGAGAAACACAATCTGTGCAACATACTTGTTGAAAATCGACAAGCAGGTATTGAAACTGCTCTGGACTCTAGCACTGTTATATCAGTAAATGGCACTCAGTAAGACACAGGAGGAAAAAAGGAAGGTAAAAGACACTTATATATGTGCTCATTCTAAAATAATGGATCAGTTTTCTGCAAAAGCTCGTGGAAAAAGTGTCCGTGTTTCCATGGTCCTACCTGCCACTGTTGCCATGGTTACATTTCCCTGTTGTAGGGCTGATGCTGGCACCACGATTCCCTGGGGGCTGAGCGTGCCTGTGATGGCACTCTGAATCTGCTGAATGTCAGAGCACACACAGTGGGAGAATAATTACAACACAGAAAATCCACGTTCAAAACTGTAAAGGAAGCAGTATCATAATGTTGCAGTAAGGAAGGGGGGGCCAGGGCCATAGAGCAGACCAGGTGACAGACAGGCTTTCAGAAAGCAAGCATCCCAACTAGAGAGATGCAAAACCAGCCATGCTGGATATGATGATCCCGCTGTTCAAGCCCAGGAGGTGAGCAGAGAGAGCCTGCTTTCAGATCACAGGTTCCTCCTTAGACTCGGCTCAGGTAACAGCTCTCTACAACCAGATGCTTCGGGACAGAAGGAATACACGCAGAGCCGACACCACAGGCTGAGAGGCACCAGAAGCGACCAGGGACAAGAGGAGGAAGTCTGCCTTCACACTTAAGTCAGCGCTGGATATTTCAACTGATGCAATGAGGCAAGAAACCGGAACGGCACAGAGGTCAGGAGGGAAACAAACAGAGCAGTTCCTATTTGTACAGGACCCAGTGAGAGAGACAGACAAACTAGACAAACTGAGGACTGACTGATGAATACCTTACTCAGGATGGGGAAATGAACTCATCAGGACCATAGGATCTGAGAAGAAGCATCCACTGTTAGCAGCGGGTCTGACAGATGGCAAGGAGGGTAAGAAAGTAACAGAAGCGTAAGCATGACCAAAGCATCGTATCCACACACATGGAGTGGTGACGTCAAACCCACTACTCTCTACAGTTGACACCTGCTCACAGAAGCACACAGCTTTGTCTGCTTTGTGTGATGTTCTTAGGAACGCTCTTAGGGCACATTAAAAACTCGCTCCCCCACACACGAAAGACAGAGAGAGAGAGAGAGAGAGAGAGAGAGAGAGAGAGAGAAAAGCTAAGTGGTGACACACACCTTTAATCCCAGCACTTTGAAGGCAGAGGCAGGCAGAGCTCTATGAATTTGAGGCCAGCCTAGTCTACAGAAATACAGAGTTCTAGGACAGCCTGGGCTACACAAAAAACCCATGTCTTAAAAAAACAAAAAGAAGCCAGGCGTGGTGGTGCACACCTTTAATCCCAGCACTTGGGAGGCAGAGGCAGGCGGATTTCTGAGTTCAAGACCAGCCTGGTCTACAAAGTGAGTTCCAGGACAGCCAGGGCTGCACAGAGAAACCCTGTCTGGTGGTGCCCAGACTACACGGCAGCTCACTCGTGGCACTTTGAAACCCTGTCTCAAAAACCAAAAAAAAAAAAAAAAAAAAAGATGTCTCTGATGCGGAGACTGTAATAATCAATGCCTCGTGGTACACACAGAGACCAATGGTACAGAGCATCAGACAAAGATGCTTTTGAAACAATGCCCACCGGCTCTAACAAAACAGGAAAGGAAAGCAGTTCAGTAGGAGAGCTCCTCACAGCCAATGCTGGAGCGGGGGAACATCTGCAGACATTAGAATTTTCAAAGCTCAGAAATTTAAGGAAAATAAAAGTTAAAAGAATGATCAAAAGACATAGGCAGACTTTTAACAAAGACAAGGCCAGGGCAGGTGAGCACATGAAAATATCATTTGCTATCAGGGATATACAAATAAAATACAAATAAAGTTCATGATGAAATAAATACCACCACACAGCAGGATGCTTAAAACTGACTAGATTCCGGGGTGCTCTGAGAAGAGCAATTTGCCAGATACTGTAGGGGCCTACTTCTGTGAGAAACCTAGCTAGTCAATTCAGAGATGGAAGAGAGAATGACAGGGCCAGGGAGAGCAGGATGAGTTCTATTTAATGAGTGAAGACTTCCTTTGGGAAGATGGGAGAGTCCTGGATTTACAGAGGTGGCGATGGTCACACAGCAGCAAGAATACACTTAATATCTAGGGCTACATTCCCTGAAATGCTTACAGTGAAGAAAAAGAGCTAAGAATCTCTGTCATCAAGGAAGCCAGCAATTGTGTAGGAACTGGCGGTCTCGGGGGTTAACGCTGAGCGACCAATACCACAGAGACCAAGAAGCACGCTGGGCCAGAAGGCAAGTACCTGGGATTGCACAGGGGAGTACGGACTTCCGGGCTCGCCACTCAACAAGGTCTCGCTGTTCATTTTTGTCTTCAGACAAGCAATGTACCGACTACAGAAATCTTTACAGAGCTCATTAACCTTCTCCAGTTCAAGAAGATGAATGCGCAGGACCTGGATTGCTTTCACCATCTAGAGGTAGAGAAAATAAAGACTTTTAAGTGGGAAACAGGGTGCTGTCCATCCGTACCCGATGTCGCCATTGTCACACACTGCTCTTTTTTTTTTTTTTTTTTTTTCTTCAGAGTGTTTTAGCTTTTCTTTTTTTTTTTTTTTTATATTTTTATTACATATTTTCCTCAATTACATTTCCAATACTATCCCAAAAGTCCCCCATAGCGCCCCCCACTTCCCTACCCACCCATTCCCATTCTCACACACTGCTCTTACATATTAGATGGCGACAGTGGCAGTGCTAGCGACAGAAGATGAACAGCATTGTGTCCTGGCACTCTAGGGCCTCTGTCTCAGCTCTGGCTGTGCCTGTGCCACACAGAGCAGAGTACCTCCTTCAGCACGGCTGTGCTGGGAGTGTCGCTCAGTGCTTGCCGATGACTGGGCTGCGGCCTCACCTGGCTCCATCTCCACATCCTCACCCATCCTATAGGGGGTTCGAAGTTCAACCCCTAGCTCTGCCTTTTCTGGATCATGCATCTGCTGTCAAGTCTAAGAAAGCTTCACCTAGTTCTAGATGCCCAAGTTCTTCATGAATTATTTCTCTCTTGTTTAATATGACATCATCAAGCATTAAGGAGATTTGCTCTCAGGCAATGGGTCACAAATGCCAACAGTGCCATGTCACTGGCACTCCTTGCTGTGAACAGGGGCCAGCCCCTCAGCCACAGGCTCACTTATGAAGCCATCAACATTCTTGATACAGTGAGAGAATGGTCGGTAACAAAGGCTATGGAGTGTGAGCTGTGCTAGATCCTGGGCTTAGAAGAAGTGCTGGCAGGGATGAGGCCCAGCCCCTCAACTGAGCCAGGCCAGGGATCGGCCAGAACTCAAAGCTCTTCTGATCCTTACTCAAATGACAGGCAGAGTGTGACAGAGCCCACCTTGGAACCCTCTCAGGTGGTATAGATCATGCAAGAAATCAAAAGGAGCAGGCGAAAGCTGACAGAATTTACTCATAAATGATAATGCTTCCAAAGGCCCACTGGAGGCCCGAGTCCTACAGGGGATTCACAAAACCCAGAGAAGGCCTTGCTGTGCGGTTTCTAAGTTCATCTTAGTCTGTCAGAGGCTCAGGCTCAAAGGGCAGACAGTGCAGTGCCCTGAAGAAGGACGCTGTGTCCTCCAAGACCTCTGCGCTGCATTGGAGGGGGAGAAGGCACAGCAACTGGTATCAGTGCTGGAAGGGAGCGGTTTTGCAGATGCCGGCTCAAGCCTGTTTCTAAGATTACATTGGTACTTACAGCTCAAGTGGAGCAGACTCCCTGCAGGAGCAGCCTGCCCCAGGGAATCCTCATAGACACCCATGAGAGCACTGAGCCCCACCTCACGAGGAGGGGTACACAATTAGTTAGATGGTTAAAGGAAAAATTAGCTAGAAACCGGAGGGTAAACTGCATGAGCAGATTTCAATCACAAAAAGTAGAATCGAAGCGTGGACTTTACTCACTAGGTTGTCGGTTTCCGGATCTTCACAGAAGAAGGGTTTCCCATCCTTTTCTTGCTTCCTGACAAAGTTCTCAATGTCCACATCGAAGCTGGCAGACGTCGTGCCTTCTGAGCCCTGTGTAGACTGCTCACACTTCTCAAACAACAAAGCTAGCAACGGAAATAGTGGGTGCCTGTGGGGAAACACAGCGAGGGTGTGCCACATCTCTCCAGAACACTCTGGGATGTGTGCACCAATGGGCCTCTCCCCACTCTGACACGGGGGTCCTTTATTCAGTCAGGTTGGCTTCTAACTCAAGGCTCTCCTGCCTCAGCCTCAAGTCCCTGGAGTTACAGATATGCATTGTCTGGCCTGTATGAATGGTTTTTAAACAGCCCGTTACTTATTTCTGCATATTCTTTTACATTTTTATTCCATATGTGTGTGTGTGTGTGTGTGTGTGTGTGTGTGCGCGCGCGCGCGCTCGCGCGTGCGCTATGTACATGCCTGGTACCCATGGAGGCCAGGAGAGGGTAGCAGATCCCTCGGGTCCTCTGGAAGAACAGCCCATCTCCACCCTACTGAGCCATCTCTCTTAACCCATCCGTTACTTGTTGTTACTTGTTTTTTAATTGGTTTATGGTATGGCTACTCTGAGTGGAAATGAAATATTTTTAATTGGGTTAGTTCTGCACTATATGAAAATATTTTTTCAAAACTCCTAATCATTTTTTTTTTTGGTTGTTTTTGTTTTTCAAGACAGTCTTTTTCTGTGTATCCCTGGCTGTCCTGGAACTCACTCTGTAGACCAGGCTGGTCTCGAACTCAGAAATCCACCTGCCTCTGCCTCCCAAGTACTGGGATTAAAGGCGTGTGCCACCATGCCCAGCCTAAAACTCCTAATCTTTTCATTAATTTTTTTCTTGTTATTTGTTCTATGTTCTATTGTTCTATTTGTCTCATTACATAGTCCAGGCTGGCCTCCATTCTTATTCCTGTAGTCCCAGCCTTCCAAGGCCTGGGATTAGAGCACAGACTACCGTGCCTGGATTCCAATCTTTATTGTGAACTACCCAACAATAAAATGGGCCGTTTTGGTGCTTACATCCTTCCATGTGTGTCTAGCCACCCCTACAAACAGGACACAGAGCAGCTCCAGGACTCCCAGTCCTTCCTGCTGTCCCTTTGAGCACCATGCTGGAAGCCCTGGTCCCAGCAGGGGTTACCATCATCAAGTTTTCTCTTGGTGTAATGGAAAAGCAATTATACAAAATGCAAGCCTTTGGAGAAGGGCTTCCGATAGCTGGGGCTCATGTGAACACGTGTGTGCAGCCACATACCTTTCTTTCAGTGGGCCCAGGCTGTTTCTAGTGTGAGGATCAAGATTGAAGCTTCTAACACACTGTGTACAGCTAGCTACGCATCTACATACCTGTGCTCACAGTGCGCTACTGTCAAAGGGAGGAAGCACGGCCAGGTGTGTGGTACACTTGGGAGGCAGAGGCAGGAGGACTGTTGTGAGTTCAAGGCCAGCTTTATCTATGTAGTGAGTTCCAGAACAGGCCAGGCCTACAGAGAGATCCTAACTCAAAAAGGATGAGACAACCTAAACCCCAAGTGCCCAAGTATCTGCTGATAGACAAATGTAGTATATGAACAGTGGAATAATGTTCAGCCTCAAAGAGGAAGAAAGTCCCAGCAGACTCTATTACAGTCCTGTTTAAAACATTTGATGTGAAGGAAGCCAGTCAAGAAAAGATACTACATAACTGAAGTGAGTGCTCTCTCAGGAGATACCTGGGGAGCTGAGGTCAAGTCTACAACTACTCTATGTGAAGGTCAGAGGACAAAGCTGTGGTGTTCTCCTCACTCTCTGTGGGTTCCGAATCAAGCTCAGGTCCTCTCATTGCATGGTAAGTGCTTGCCTTGCTGAGCCAGCTCTACCCCCTTCCCTCTTAGTCTTTATTATGTAGTCCAGACTGGTCTGGAACTGCCTCTCCCCAGTGCTGAGATTCTAAATGTGCACCACCATGCTTGGCCCAAAGATTTCCTGAAAGGTTACCCAAATTCAGGTTTATATTATTATTCTTTTATTATTAGAAGTACCATCTCAACCTGGAAAGTACTCAGTCTAGATCCCAGCTCTGACTTCCACTTCACATGTTTGCATCCTCTCTAGTCCTCTGAAAACCACACAGTCCACACCCAGGCACTACCTATAAATGGCCTGCTTGTCGGCATCCATTGGGGTCTGAGACTCGATGGGAGGAGGACTCACTCCTTCTGCATCTGGGTCAGAGCAGTTGGGATCTTGCTCTGTTTTTAACTCCGTGACCACCTGCATCTGTAAAAGATGAAGTTCTGTTACAGAATACATAAACAGTGCTGCTAACACTGAATTGGAAGATTACAGAACTGCCAATAACAACACAACACCAAGAGCAGCAATCCTTGGACTCTTTCTCGCATGTCTAAGAGCAGACAGCACAAAGGGCACGTGTATTAGGAAGTGAGAGGACTTGGAAGGTGTCACTGTGCATGGCTGACAGGCACTACACAGTAGAAGCTGACTCTTCTAGCCACACAGCTCCCGATGAGTGACTTGGTGAGAGGGTGAACAGCAGGTCTGTTCTTCTTATATTCATATACAAAACACTCAGGTTCAAGTTCTCCCACATGGAACCCTGTGCCATTATGCAAATGTGAACATGGGCTGGGGATATAAGTCATGTGCAACTTCCTACCTAGCTCTGACCCCCAGCATACACTCATGTATACACACACACACACACACACACACACAAGCGGTGTGATGGGTGGTTGTGAACCATACTGTGAGGTTCTAGGAAGCAAACTTCAGCCCTCTGTAAGAACAGTATGAGCTCCTAACCATTGAGCCATCTCTTCTACCACAACATACAATTTTAAACAAAGGGCACTTTATCTAGAAAGTAAAGACCAGCTGTGTTTACTAGGTTGTAACATTTTCACTGTGTTAAATAAGCTATATACCTGACTCCTCGATAAAATGTATTTAAGTCCTTAATGAAATATTGGCTACCCCTCCCCCTGAAACTTACTGACATAAGAGTCAAACTGTCCTTAGAGGCCACCCTGTCTCCACACATCCTGAAGGAGCACCAGTCAGGAGTCCCATCCCCAATGCTGTCCCCCAGAATGCTCTCCAGCAGTCCAGAAGGACATTCATCCTGTTGCCTTTAGAGATGGCACAACATACTTGGAGAATTCTCTTTCTTTTACTTTCAAAAAACAAGGCAACCTGGGGACTAGAGAGTGAAGAACACTCGCTGGCTATTCTTCCACAGAACCTGCTTTTGGTTCCTAGCACCCCCAGCTCCCAAGCACCTGTTAACTACAGTTCTAGGGGACCCAACACCCGCTTCTGGCCTCTGAGGGCTCCTCCACAGGTATGGAACACATCAACTCACACAGGCTCACACACATACATATTCTTAAAATAATAATAAAGCAACTAGCCAGACAAGGTGGCTCACACTTTTAATCCCAGCACTCAAGGGCAGAGGCAGGTGAATTACTGTGAGTTTAAGGCCAGCCTAGTCTACACAGTGAACAACAGGGGAGCCAGGGCTATTCAGTGAGATGTGACCTCAGAAAATTAAATAAACAAATATGCAATGAAAGCCTAAACAAACACAATCCTTTTAAAGATGACCTGGTGGTGTGTATAAAAAAAATCACAGGGGCTGGAGAGCTGGCTCAGAAGCTTAAAAAAGTACTGACTGATCTTCCAAAGGACTAGCGTTCAATTCCCAGCACCCACATGGCAGTTCACAACTGTCTGTAACTCTAAGATCTGACATTCTCACGCAGACATACATGCAGACAAAACACCAATGCACATAAAAGAAATACAATACTTTAAAAAAAAATCTAAAGACAGCTATAGTGTACAATAATAAATAAATCTTTAAAAAAAAAAAGGGGGGGCTGGTGAGATGGCTCAGCGGGTAAGAGCACTGACTGCTCTTCTGGAGGTCCTGAGTTCAAATCCCAGCAACCACATGGTGGCTCACAACTACCCATAATGAGATCTGATGCCCTCTTCTGGTGCATCTAAAGACAGCTACAGTGTATAATAATAAATAAATCTTAATAAATAAATAAAGCATTCAGGCAGAGAGGCAGGCGGATTTCTGAGTTCGAGGCCAGCCTGGTCTACAGAGTAAGTTCCAGGACAGCCAGGGCTATACAGAGAAACCCTGTCTCAGAAAAAAAGAAAAAGAAAAAAAAAAAAGTTAAAAAAAAAAAGCATTCTATGATGGTGTGACTGTCCACATGGGGGAGGGACATGGAGTGTCCCTGAAAGAGCAGCTGGCCCTGCTGCAGGAGGCTGCCACCATTCTGTCTGGTATAGGATATACACAGAAGACAGGTGGAAGACTAGTCTGAACAAAGACCTAAAGGCCTGGACGGGGAGGGTGGGCAGCTGGAGCAGCCAGAGGCAGAGCCTCCGGGCAGAGATCCCCAATAGTCTGGAGATGCAGGGCGGCCTAATGGTCTAGCATGGGCAGTTTGGATCTTGCCTGACAAGCATTTCAGGCCTCAGGGAAGACATATATTATTAGATTTGCATTATTAAAAAAAAAAAAAAGAAAAAACAGCCGCCCAGTGCTGGGTGTGGTAGCCCATACCAGTAATTCAGCCCTGGAGGGAGGCAGGAGGTCAGGAGTTAAAAGTCATCCTCCGATACCAGAAAGGTTAGAGGCCAGCCTGAGGCTCGGGTCTTCAAACAACAAAACAGCAAAAGAAGAAGGAAGTGGGGGGGGGGAGGGGCGCGGGGGGAGGGGTGAAGGAAGGAAGGGAAGGGAAGGTGAAGGAAAAGAAAAAGGCCTAAGGCAGACTCAAAATAGTAAAAAACACTAAACAAAACCTACTATTTGCAAGCAGACAGAAATGGTGCAAAACTGGTCATCAAGGAAAGGGAGGCAGAGCTTGCCTCCGCTCCCACACACCCTTGACAGACTCCCCTGGTCTCCCTCAAATCCTCAGGCTGGGACAAGAGGCCAGGTGGCAGTCCTTCTCTGCCTACTCTGCCAAGTAGGCACACAACAGCCCAACTGAGACCAGCCAGGGAGCACTCAGCAGGACCCCGGGTGTAAGGAGGGGCGGGGCCAGTAAGTCAGCTGAGCTTCGGCTCCTCAACTGCCATGGGTGCACACACTGCACCTAGAAAAACACTGGACAGCCTCAGTGAGCGGACCATCGACTAGTCGCCCTCATCAAAACACAACAGTCCAAGCACACACAAGGTCTGTGGTGAAGCCCCACTAAGGGCAGTGCCAGCCCTTACTTACTGACTTACTAGGACAGTGCCAGCCTATCACCACTGGGGAGAGAAAGCCATACGATTCCCATTTTATTTTATTTTGATTTACATATATATGAGCTGGAGTTACAGGCAGTTGTAAGCTGCCAGGGATTCTGGGAACTGAACTCAGATGCTCTGTAAGAGAATATACAATTTTTTGTAAGAGAATATACAATTTTTTTTAAAAGATTTATTTATTTATTTCATGTATGTGGGTATACTGTCACTGTTGCTGTCTTCAGACACTCCAGAAGAGGGCATCAGATGTCCATTACAGATGGCTGTGAGCCACCGTGTGGTTGCTGAGAATTGAACTCAGGACCTCTGTTACCCACTGAGCCATCTCCCTAGCACAAGAATATACAGTCTTAATGCTGTGCCATCTCTCCAGACCCAGGGTTCCCTACTTGTAATCTCTTTCTGATACTCAGAAGGCTGAGGCAGTACTGCCACAAGTTTAAGGCCAGGAGCAGGAGACCCTGTCTCACCAAACAACATATAGGGGCAAGCCAGACGGCACAGTAGATAAAGGCACTTGCTGCCAAGACTGACAAGCTGACTTCAGAGCCTGGTACCCGCCCAGTGGAAGGAGACCTGACTCTTGCCACTTGTCCCCTGACCTCTACATGTGTCCTTTGGGACACGTGCATCTATATGCAACAAGCAAATATTAAAAACAAACCAGAGCCAGGCACACGGTGCACACCTATGCCCTAGCACTTAGGACAACAAGGCAGGTGGATTGGGAGTTCAAGGCCAGTCGAGGCTATGCAGAAAGACTGTCTCAATACCAAAACTTCCTGAACACCCAGCTAAAGGGGACCAGCATTCAAGTGTTTGCCAAGCGTGACACCCTAAACTCCATTACTAGCATTGCAAAATCACAAATACCCATCTGGGTTTTCTGTCTTTTTCCTTCCCAGTGCTGAGATCAACCCAGGTCTTCACAAATGCTAGGTCAGTGCCTGTTTTGGTTTGGTTTTTCGAGACAGGGTTTCTCTGTATAGCCCTGGCTGTCCTGGAACTCCCTTTGTAGACCAGGCTGGCCTCGAACTCAGAAATCCAGCTGCCTCTGCCTCCCGAGTGCTGGGATTAAAGGTGGGCGCCACCATGCCCGGCTACCTGTTTTGTTTTGTATTGTTGTTTTTTGTATTATGTTGTTTATTGAAATAGGGTTTCTCTGTGTAGCTCTGGCTGTCCTGGAACTCCTTCCATAGACCCAGCTGGCCTCGAACTCAAGAGATTCACCAGCCTTTGCCTCCATCTCCTGAGTGCTAGATTACAGGCATGCACCACCACCACCACCACCGGCACCACCGGCGCCGGCAAGCACCCACCCAGTTTTTAATCTCTAGCACCATAAGCTTGCATGCGCAATAAAATAGCCTAAAATTGGTTTGGCAGCTGGCCAGGAGGTGGTCACTTAAGGAGTTAACATGAGCAACTGCTAGCTCTGAGCTCTGATAGTAATGGATGTCTAATGTATTTAAAGTAGGATATGCAAGCTCCTGCAGGCTAAACAGCCACAGAGTGCTGTCTGAATTCACTGTCAGGTCGCCTGGTGGTTGTCAGGATGCAGACTAAGTCAGGGCCTTACTTGCTGTCCATCTTGATAGCTGTCTATACTTAGCGTCTGTGTCGCCATCATGGTTAGTGAGAGTCCACTTCAGACATCAGATCATCTTGAGTGAGAAGCACACGGTGTCTAGGGAAATACGAGAGAAGAGCACCAGTTAGCACTTCCTCAGCATGCCTTGTCTTTTAGCTCAGAGCATTATGGAGTGTCTAAAAACTGGACCCTTTTACGTGGAGGGACAATCCCTGAACTCTAAGCAAACCCTCCTTGGTAACACTACGCTTGCTTAGCAGTCACTCATCTTCCTGTGCTGGGGCCCAACCCACTATTATATGGTCAACCACACTCCTTTATCCCCTAACAAGGAGCCAGTAAATTCCTCCACATAAAAGGCACTGGGTAGGGCCCTGGGACACCAAAGCACAGGAGTCAGCCTAGAGAAGCCCAGCCTTCCTTGAATATATGGCAGTCGAGGGCAGAGTAGGAGACAGTAGGAGAGATACCAGAGGCACCACAGGATAGGATCATGAGAAGAAAGGGAAGGTATGGAGAGGTTCCCAGGATGTGTGGGCAGAGCAGTCCTCCCCAGGGAAGGGCCATCTAAGAAAGGCTTGAGAATCTGCTGAGACTAGAGGAGAAAGAAAGGAAATGGCTAGAGCGAAATGAAGATAACGTGCCCCACCGGTGCAGACGGCACCCTGACAGATCTGTGTGTAGCACAAGTAAGTAAGCAATGGCCCTTTGCTTAGTGACAATAGAAACCCTCAAACAGTGTTGCTGAGCTGGATCGATGGCCAGGGTCTGACGAGCATGAGAAGGGGGACAGGCTGATGCAGTGTGTCAGCACAGGGTCAGCTCCACCTGGCCTAGAGTAGCAAGATGGAGCTTGCCTAGTCACTCCAAGGCCAAGGGCAGGTACATCTCTTGTTCTGCACTAGCAGAAGCAACCAAGGGTCACCGAAGGAAGTACAGTTATGCTAGATATTGTGCTAAACAGAAGCACATACAGCCCGAGCGGGCAAGCTAAGGGCAGGAATGAGCTGCATACCTCAGCTCAAAGAAGCCCTCCAGCAATGTAGTGGTGGCAAGAGCTAGGCCACCTCTTGAGCACATGGTAGCCCCTGGGGGTTCTTATATGATGCCCACTTTATATCTGAGCAGTCAGAATAACGGGGACAAGGGCACACAGCTGACCAAACGTGAGCTAGACACATCTCAGCAGCCTCACTCTGAGGCTGTCCCCAGGTACCAGAGCTTTTCACAGGCCCAGGAGCTAGCACAAGGGGAAGGGACTAATATGGAAATTCACTGGATGCTGAGGACAGATGGCACAGACACAAATCACTGACAAACCCTGGCAAGTCAATGTCAGGAGTGATGAGGTACGGGATCCAGGTTGGGACAGAGGATAATGATGGAGCAGTAGGCACCTTAGAGGAGAGGTCTGACTAGTGAAGTGGTAGCAGGCCACCTACCACCCTGTGCAGAAAGAAGCCAGGAGGCAAGATGGCTGAAAAGGTTGGAGAAGACAGTAGGGATATGTCTGATCAGGTGAGCTTGTGGCTACAGCGAGGACAGCAAGTCCGTGGGTACACACCAACAGCAGGAGTGAGCAGCAGGTGACTCATGCTCTGACCACACAGACAAACCAGACTGAATGGCTGAGGGGTACAGGAACCAAGATGGGGCACTGTAGGCACAAGAGTCAGAGAAGGCGAGCCAGGAACCTGCAGGTGTACTAAGGGAGCAGGGGTGGGTCCAAGCTTCCCACCTGAGCACCTGGAAGAACAGAGCCGTGCACGGGTCCCGAGACGAGCAAACATCTAAGAACAGCTCCATGGCTTGGGAGGGAAACAAGGCAGGACATCTCAGGCTGCAGACGAGTCTCAAGATACCTTCCCGGAAACTGAGCAGAGGAGCCGGGGCTGGAATCACTTGGTCACCATCAGGGCACAGAGGGTACACATGGAGATGAGCTGAGTCCTCCACAAGACACGTCCCACTCTAACACCCAGCACCTAAGCATGGACCAGATTTAGAAACAGGGTCTTACAGATGGAACGACACTAAGGGTCTTGAGATGAAACACCTCTGGACTTAGGATGGAGTAACTGGTTGTCTAGATGAGAGGAGAGGGAGATTTGAGACACACAAAGAGGCTCACGATGGCAAGATAGCGGTACACACTGGAGTAATAAATACAGCTTTAAGCCCAGGAAGCCTAAGCACTGCTCGGGTCACCAGAAGCTGGAAGAGGAAAAGGACAGGCCCCCAGAGCCGTCAGAGGGAGTGTAGCCCTGTCTGCACCTTGACCACAGATTTCTAGAACCATGAGAGAATCCACTTTAGGGGTGGGGTAGGTGATTGTACTGTGTAGTAGACCCAGTTTGTGGTCATTTGGCACAGCAGCCCTAGTAAGGCAATGCACATATACACACAATATGAAGCCAAGAGACTGAAGAGACCAAAAGGAAGACAGAAGACAGTATGTGAGGGAGGGGATGGCCTGGAGGTCAGAGGATAAGAGGGCACAGTCTGACAAGAGAAGCAGAATAGAACTGCTTACACTATATAAGAGAGGGGCCCAAGGTGGGGGAGTGCCAACCATGTTAAGAACTCCCTCGGGATCAGAAAGGGGAGGACTGAGTTAACAGCTGGTGAGCAGAAGGAAAGGAGGGTGAGGAGCAAAACAAAGAAAGACCCATGGCCCCTACCAGCATAGCACCATGTTCCGATGAACTGTCTGTACTAGGGGGGGAAGAAACACTTTAAAGAAGCAGCGATCCAGACAGCCACTCACAAGACGGGTGAGTGCACTGAAGCAACTAGGGTAAATGCTCTTGTCTTGTCCTTTCCTTTGGTGACAAGGTCTCCTCTCTATGTAAACCAGGCTGGCTTCAAACTCACAGATTCACCTGCCTTTGCCTCCAAAGTGATTAAAGTCATGTGCCGTTTTATGCTTGGTCTCCAAGTTAAATCTCTAAAACGCTGTTACGTCTGATAAAATCTGTGTTCCACCTCACCCAGGACCCTGTTCTTGAAACAGAGACCCACACACCTACAGCTTGCTCCAGAGCTTCTCTTACTGCCCTTGGCTGTGGCTACAGTCTGGCTTCTCTTCAGTTTTGCCTCCACCTGAACTTCCATCCTCAGATCCAGCACAGCACAGTCCCCTCTGATTTCCATCTCTGCAGCTGCCACCTGCCTGCCAGAGCCTAAGTCTGGCCTTGCTCCAAACCATTCTCCAGGCTTTCTAAAATGCAAATCTGGTCATGTGACTATTGCCTCTACCCAAGCCCATCCCCAGACATCAGCCCACCCCCACCTTCCTTCCCTGTCTCCAAGAGTACACACCCTCAAACTCATCACCTTGTCTCCATTCTCTCCCTGCACAGGTCCTACCCCTCCCTAGATGCTCTGCCCACCCTCTCTAGCTATGAGCTGCATCATTCACACCACTGGAACTCACAGAGATCTGCCTGGCTCTGCCTCCTGGGTGCTGGGATTAAAGGTGTGTGCCACCATACCCAACCTCTTATAAAAATATTTTAAACAACCTGCTTTCCAAAAACAGTCAAAGAGCCTTGGCACTCTCTTGAGTAGATAACCCCCTTTTGGTCATGCTGGATGGAGAGGGACTCTTGCTGTGAATGGCACTGTATCTTCCAGGGTAGCCAGACCTCGAATCCAACACTATATTGACAGTTCTCCATTAAAATCAGCAGTCTAGGAGTGACTATGTCACACAAATGGCTGGTCCTGTCCTGCTTCCCGACAGCTCTTGCTGGACACTTTCCATGTGGCACATGGCGAAGGTGCCATTGCTGGGAGACAGTTTTCCATGAACATCTTCAAGTCTCACTGAGGAGGCTTCCTGGGCAAAGACCTGGCTAAAAGACGATGGCCAATGGACACACAAGGGAAGCTGAGACAGTGTAACAACCCAGAGATGTAGTCTCTTCAGAACAGGGTATTGGGGAACCTCCCAAAGACTTGCTCACTGCAGTCCCAGAGCACAGCATGTGTGCTTATGGTTGTACTCAGTGACACATTACTGTGCCGCACTCCCCTCGGTGGGTACACTGGACCAGTATTCAGTACCTACACACGCTCCTAGCCTCATAATCCCGTAGCTCTTCTCCTGCGACAACATCTGTCTTTTATCACTTCATCCTGGGGTATTGGGATCCGAGAGATCAGAGTGACCCAGAGACAGGTCTCCGATCTGAACCCATGCATACACTCACACATACTATGTACTTTTCCACTACTGTAGGGACAGAGGGGATGTTCAGTTGACAGCGGAAGGGACAGGCATCCTAAGCTGGCTGAATGACTCTCACAACCCCCACACAGAGTTCAGCTCTGCAATCGCTCTTAACTCTTCCAAGAACAGAATGGTCACTTCCTATAAACTCTCGGTCACAAAGCACGCCTGACAGGCCCTGCAGAAGTGTCTACAGAGACCTCTCTGAAGCAAACAAGTGACTGACAGACTGAAGGGCCTACTTTGGGTCAATGTAGGGAAGGAGTGAATATGCTGGAGCGGTTTTTGTTCTGTTTTTACTTTTCTAAGACCAGGAGGCCGGGTGGTGGTGGCGCACGCCTTTAATCCCAGCACTTGGGAGGCAGAGGCAGGGGATTTCTGAGTTCGAGGCCAGCCTGGTCTACAAAATGAGTTCCAGGACAGCCAGGGCTGTACAGAGAAACCCTGTCTCAAAACAAAAACAAAAATACCCCCCCCAAACAAACAAACAAACAAACCAAAAACAAAACAAAACAAACAAACAAACAAACAAAAAAACCCAGGAGATTCCAGCAGGGGAAGGAAAAGACAAGAGCTACTAGAGCCAGACTTCCCAGGGACAGATTGCGGGGTGGGTTCAGGGCATTCTATGGTGCTGGGGAAGTGGGGATTTCAGTGTGCATGCGAGGTTTTAATGCAGAGAAATACAGAGGTAGATATCCATGTGTGATATCTACCCACACATATTTCTTCCATCCACTGAAAGGGACCCAGTACCAACAGCAATGGGTGCTTTGCAGGAATATAAGATGAGCCTAGAACTTGTGTTCAAAAACGCATGTGCGGGGAAGGGGTGGGAGAGTTGGTGTTGTACTTCCAACTTGCAGGAGCTTCCCTAGGCTGACTGGAACTGGAGTGAGAGGCTGTGGGCCAATGCTGCTGGTTGGCCACTCCTAACTCTGACCAGGCTCCTCTCTCTGACCCCCTTCTGAAGCAGGGCTCCTATACAACGGTGGCTGTCAAAGTAGTCCTGTCTTTAACAAGAGGCTTCAGACTACTACTCTCTGATACCTGAACACCTATGGCACCTTATTAAACGCACCCTTCCCAGAAGGTGTCTGGTGACTCTGGTCTGTCCTCAACAAGAGCCCTGTCACATTAAGTCACATGTCTCCCATCCATGCTGTCTATTGATTTTCCAAGTTCCTTGCCAGAATGTCTACAAATGGCCTCTAGTCCATTCTCAGTGGGACTCTCACTCCTGTCAGAACCTTGTAGGCACCTGGTATTTACTCTCCACGCTGCTGCCAACCTTCTGGCCTTCCAGGCTCCTTCTGAAACCACTCATCCACCTCCACCTATCTTTGGGCTTTTCCAAATTCCTCCCACAAACAAGATCCATCCTGGATTTCCCATCCAGATTCCTGCTCCTGAGCTCTCAATTTCCATCCCCCCAACCCCACTC
Organism: Mus caroli; assembly: GCF_978045245.1. Taxonomy (NCBI): domain Eukaryota; kingdom Metazoa; phylum Chordata; class Mammalia; order Rodentia; family Muridae; genus Mus; species Mus caroli. The sequence continues at coordinate 62,289,109 of NW_028227273.1, forward strand.
CCCCTGTGCTGAGAGCTGAGCTAGTCTCCCCACTGCAGAGCTACCTGCTTAGTCCCTGTTCCTGTTGGGATGGCCCTGAAGTATTTCTGCCTTACTGGTTTTAACACGGCCACTGGGTGAGTTTTTTCTTTGTAATGTAAATATTCATGAAAATAAATGAGGGACAAGGAAAAGACTACAAGAATTCTAAGACAGGACTGCATTGCGATACCAGCTCATTTTATTACAAAAACAAAAAGAAAGAAGAAAAGAAGACAGAAAAAGCGTGCTCTCTCTCTCTTATCCAGGCTCTGTGTAGTTCTGACTTGCTTTGTAGACCAGGCTACTCTCAAACTCAGTGATCCACCTGCCTCTGCCTCCAAGTGCTGGGATCAAGGCAAGCAACCATGCTTTTGGATTTTTTAGTTTCTAGAACTATAAGTCAAATAAGCTTTTTTTGGAGACAAGGTTGCTCTGTGTGGCTATTCTAGATTCTAGAGCTTGTCTCTGTAGACCCGGCTGGCCTTAAGCTCACAGATCCACCTGCCTGTGCCTCCCTGAATGCTGGGATTAAAGGAATGTGTCATCACCACCCAGACTACATTTTATTATTTATAACCTTCCTATTCTCAAGTGAGAGTAGGTGGGGCCTTGTTGGAGAAGGCCCTGTTGAAGTAGGTGCCTAGAGGCAGAGGCATGCCTTTAACCAGTAGAGCTAGCCAGATCCCTTCCTGTCTGCTTACTGGGTACCATGAGATAAAGTTATTCTCCACCATGATGTTTGTGACGTTTGTCTTGCTGTTGGCCTAAAAGCAACAGGCAGCCAACCATGGGCTGAAACCTGAGTCTGTGAGTCAAAATGTTTCCTCTCGTAAGTTGTGTGTGGCAAGTATCTGCCGCAGTGATGAAATCCCCACAGAAAACTGGCCCCAAGACGCTGCTGGATATGGTGACTACCTGAGCAGCAGCAGCAGCAGCAGCCTCTGGGTTTGTTTGTGGGAGGAATTTGGAAAAGCCCAAAGATGAGACGTTTTTCATCACTTTAGGTGGAGGTGGATGAATGGTTTCAGGAGGAGCCTGGAAGGCCAGAAGGTTGGCAGCAGTGTGGAGAGTAAATACCGAGTGCCTACAAGGTTCTGACAGGAGTGAGAGTCCCACTGAGAATCGCACTGGATGCAGGCCATTTGTGGACATTCTGGCAAAGAACTTGCCTATGTCTTGTCTATGGCAAAATGTGTGGGGCTGAATTGAAGGCAGATGGCCTAGTTCAGCTTGTGAAAGGAAGTCCCAGTCAGTCTATGATGTGCTTATTATTGGTGTGTACTTCTGGACACGTTTACAGTGGAAATCGTGGGCAAAAAGCAGAAGAGAACGATCTGGAAAAAACAGTTTAGACAAGAGGAGCTCACTTAGAATTCCAGACAAGAGCATACTGTAGAAGACTAGAGATAATAAAAAGAAGCCAAGTAGTGTGCATCAGGACGACAACAAAGACGCTGTGAGGTCACCTCAGAAATCGGCCAGATGCCCCCGCACCCCTCCCCCAGGCTTAAGGATATAAAGGCATAGATTCATTTGACTCCCTAAGAACAAAGGGCTTCTGGGACTTTGCTATAGGAATGAAGCTTTGCAACCAGACAAATGCAAGGTTTACAGGGTGTTGCACAGAGACTCGGACCCAGTTTTCAAAGGAAGGTCTAAGAGACCAGGTAAAGTGTGATAGGGCTGGAGTCCCTGCGAGTAGGCTTGAGTGATTCTGAACATTAACTGACATGAGATGGGAGACCCTATATGTGAGAGACACTGACGATGCAGAATTTCTGTGGGGAAAGCTACAAGCAATGAATGGAGTCAGCTTAAGAATTAGGATGTGGGGTGGGGAGGGGGGATGAGAATTCAGGGACTGCAAATAGCAGATCACAGAGGTGGAACTGTGAGGTGGAAACATAAAAGTTCTTTGGAAAGTTGGTTGGATGGTGTTTTGCTAGGGCAAACACGTAACAGTGGACTCGGGTGTGAAAGGCTCAGGCTGACTCATGAAGGAACATTTAGCTGAAGCAGACACAGGAGAGAGGACGATGTTCTGCAAAAGCAAGCATGTGAAAGGACATGTGAAGGATTCTTTGCTAACAACACACATGTATTGGTCCATCTAACATTGCATAGTTGACCTCCATTTGTAGGGACTCCATAGAAACACGCCAAAAAACGTCTGGTGGCGTGCTGCAGTTTCTTGCCACTTCCAAGGACTCGGGCTGATTGGCAGAGTGGTGTCAGCTGAGACAGATGCACGTGCTGAGACAAGGCATGTGGAGGACACGTGATGTTTAGAGGGTGTAAACAGGACTCATGGAGTGACAGAGACAGAGCTTGGCTTGCTGGTACAGCTAACTGTGCAATGCTTGTCGGTCTCTGTCTTTGCTGATCTTCACTTCCCCGAGAGAGGCACAGTCTAGAACTTCCGGTGTTCCTGTTGGTCCCTCCAGCTGGGGCTAAGCCTGGCTGTCTCTGCTAGGTCATGTCACCACTGTTGCTATCCCGACTACTGATGTATCTGTGCTGGGCTGCTGGTGTATCTGTGAAGTGTTTGCGATGATGACTTGTGAAGTGAACTGCTGAGTTCCAGACAATGCAGACGGGAGTTGCTCCAAACGAACCACTTCTCCGGTATCCTTTCTTTTCCACTACCTCTGGTGGGTGGTGGGCTAACAGGGAAGCTAAAGCATTTAAAACCTATCATTAAAAATAAGACTTAAGGGCTGGTGAGATGGCTCAGTGGGTAAGAGCACCCAACTGCTCTTCCAAAGGTCCAGAGTTCAAATCCCAGCAACCACATGGTGGCTCATAACCATCTGTAACGAGATCTGGCTCCCTCTTCTGGAGTGTCTGAAGACAGCTACAATGTACTTACATATAATCAATAAATAAATCTTTAAAAAAAAAATAAGACTTAAAAAAAATCTTATTGTTACGGAGCTGCCCGAGCCCTTTCAAGGGCCCATCAAGACACCAAGTGGCCGGGCGTGGTGGCACACTCCTTTAATCCCAGCACTTGGGAGGCAGAGGCAGGCGGATTTCTGAGTTCAAGGCCAGCCTGGTCTACAAAGTGAGTGCCAGGACAGCCAGGGCTACACAGAGAAACCCTGTCTCGAAAAACCAAAAAAAAAGACACCAAGTGCCTAGGTATATAGCACACGCCCTACAAAGTTTAGTATTTCTTAACTAGCTCTCGTTCTTGTTTTGATCCCAAATCTTTAAAGAGCTTCTTGAAACTTCAACCTGATGCTACCATACCTGTCTAAGACCTTTCAGGGACTTGATTAGCCACAAGATGAAAACCATTATTCTGAGCATACCCAGTGATGGCTGGGCCTTGGTTTTTCCCTTCTTCCTGACCCATCCAGCCGCTTCAGGTTTCTTGCAGGCTCCACCGTATCTTCTCCCAGCCTCTGAACAGTTTCCACTTCTATGTAGAATGACTTCTACACACTCTCCTCTACACTGCTGTCATCTCACTGTGGAGCCACCCCTGACCCCTCACCAGCTGCTCCGAGCAGAGCATGTCTCCCTTCCAGTCCTGACCACAACTGTAAGAAACCACTTCTTTAATTTTTCTTTTTTTTTTTTTTTTTTAAAGATTTCTTTATTATATGTAAGTACACTGTAGCTGTCTTCAGACACTCCAGAAGAGGGCGCCAGATCTCGTTGCGGATGGTTGTGAGCCACCATGTGGTTGCTGGGATTTGAACTCTGGACCTTCGGAAGAGCAGTCGGGTGCTCTTACCCACTGAGCCATCTCACCAGCCCAAGAAACCACTTCTTTTGATGAGTCGCTAATGAGCTCATTCCCCTCCAGGTATAAATTTGTGTGCATTCCAGATAGGAACTTCAGCTGCTGCTAATCATCCCACATTCCCAGCCACCTGCTGCAGTCCCAATGCTGGGTATAGAGCAGGAGCTCAATTATTTAGTTAAGTGACTCCTAAAGTCTGTACAATACAGAAATGACTTGTTCTACGAAAATTCCAGAGAACTCACTCATCTGTGCCTGGAGCCTGTTCCAGATGCTCTCTACCTAGAAGGTCAGCTCAAACCCTGCTTTCTTCATACATGACCCACAGCTCCCCAGAGGCGTTGCATCAGGCAGCACGTGCTGTTCCTTTTTATTATTACACATACATGAATGTTGTGTCTGCATGCACATCTGTATACCATGTGTGTGCCTGATGCCTTTGGAAGCCAGAAGTGTGCACCAGATCCCACGGAACTCAAGTTAAGGTTGTGAGCGGTCATGTAGGTGCTGAGAACAGAACTCGGGTCCTTTGCTAGAGCAGCCAGTGCCCTTAACCTCTGAGCCATCTCTCCAGCCTCAATGTGATGTGATCCAATTTGTCACCTTCAATCTATTCTCCTATCTCTTTTTTAAAATTATTTTTCTCTAATTTATTCTTAATCAAATTTAACAAGCACAAAAATCAGATTTTCCCTCTTTGGATTAATTTTACTTTTCTTTTGTCTTACCCTGAAACTTCAATCTGCTTACTTTCTTATTTTCTAGTAAATACTTGAATACTGTCTCTGCTTTATCCTGGAGGGGAGGATGTGTTATTCATGTGTAAGCCAGAAAACAGCCATAGTCAGTCATTCATTTATTCAGAGGCAGAAAAATAGTTTTGTTTTTTTGTTTTGTTTTGTTTTTGAGACCAGGTCTAACTGTGTAACCCTAACTGACCTAGAACTCACTGTGTGTTTTGGTCTCAAACTTAAGAGATCCTTTTGACTTTGCCCATTGAGTGCTGAGATTAAAGGTGTGCCCCACCTCACAGGGAGAGTCCCCGAATCTCGTTATTTCAAGAAATATTCAGAAGTTATACAAATATACACAAAGTTCCTATATAGGAATCTTGGGAGTCCCTTTCAAAGTTCTAACTAGGTTATATTACTGTGGACTCAAATTCTCATTCATAGAATTGTTCAGGGTTTTGTTTCTGAGAACAGGTCTCATGGCTGAAGAGAACCTTGAACCCCCAATGCAGCCTCCACTTCCTAGAGCTGGAGTCACAGACAGACATTACCTTACCTGGTCTCTCCTCTCTTCCTTTTAGGAAATGGGTCTGGTTTTGAGACAAGATTTCACTGAGTAGCCCAGGCTAGCAATTTTCCCGCCTCTGCCTCTTAACTGCTAAAACCTGGCTAGGATTTAATTTTCTAAAACTTGAAGGTCTTTTAAAAAAAAGATTTATTTATTTATTATATGTGAGTACACTGTAGCTGTCTTCAGACACTCCAGAAGAGGGCATCAGATTTTGTTACAGATGGTTATGAGCCACCATGTGGTTGCTGGAATTTGAACTCAGGACTTTTGGAAGAGCAGTCGGTGCTCTTAACCGCTGAGTCATCTCACCAGCCTGGGTCTTTTTAATCTGAACTAAATTTTGCTAAATGTTTATAAGGTAAAGACAATCTATCTACACACACACACACACACACACACACACACACACACACACATATTTTGTTTTTTGGGGTTTTTGTTTGTTTGTTTGTTTTTTGTTTTTTGAGACAGGGTTTCTCTGTGTAGCCCTGGCTGTCCTGGAATCCACTCTGTAGACCAGGCTGGCCTCGAACTCAGAAATCCTCCTGCCTCTGCCTCCCAAGTGCTGGGATTAAAGGCGTGCGCCACCATGCCCGGCTGACAATTTTATTAGACACAAGTTTCTGCTCATGTTTATTGGTTCGTTTGTCATATTGTTTAAATCCTCTGTATCAGCAGTTCTCCACTGTAGACAATTTTGGCACCCCGGGGACATGTAGCAATACGCAGAGATATTTCTCACTAGTGAAGCATGTGAGATCCTGACAGAGGGATCGGGTTCTTGTTCTTCCTGACACCACTTAGTCACTGGGCTACTCAGAGTCACAGGAGATAGTCTTGCTCTCTCGATCTCTCTCTCCCTCTCCCTCCCCCTCCCCCTCTCTTCTCCCCCTTCCTCCCTCCCTCCCTCCCCTCCCCCTTTCTGGGAGATGTCTCTCTGCCAGTGTATGTATGTTAGTTTTCTCGCTATAATCAACTTGGGTAAAGATAATGAAACATACAAAGTTTAACACTAGTATTGATTCTTTGAGTAAGATGTGGGCCCCAGGACTTTTCTCTTTCATCTAGTTCTGACACCAGGAGTTTTTCTTGCCTGGCAGTTGCTCCTGGCAGGCTGAGTTTCCACCCCTTGTTTCCCATCTACTTGTCAGTCTTAGCTGCCTTATATAGCAGCTTGTTTGGCTAGATGACATCTTTCTGCTTAACTTGGATATTTATCAGATGAGATATTGAGTCCCTTCAAACTAATTGTGATTCCTGATATTTTGGGCTTATGTCACCTGGTTTTATTTCTCAATTCTCCTTTGTTAAAAAGTTTTTCTGGGTCCGGGCAGTAGTGGTGCATGCCTTTAATCCTAGCACTTGGAAGGCAGAGGCAGGTAGAATTCTGAGTTCGAGGCCAGGTTGGTCTACACAGTGAGTTCCAGGACAGCCAGGGCTACACAGAGAAACCCTCTCTTGAAAAAAAAAAAAAAAAGTTTTTCTGGGGCTGTCGAGATGGCTCAGTGGATAAGAGCTCTTCCGAAGGTCCTGAGCTCAATTCCCAGCAACCACATAGTGGCTTACAGCCATCTGTAATGGACATCTGATGCCCTCTTCTGGAGTGTCTGAAGACAGTGACAGCATACCCATATACATGAAATAAATAAATAAATCGTTTTTTTAAATTGTATATTCTCTTACAGAGCACTGAGTTCAGTTCCCAGAATCCCTTAGCAGCTTATGACTGCCTGTAACTCCAGCTCATATATATGTAAATCAAAATAAAATAAAATGGGAATCGTATGGCTTTATCTCCCCAGTGGTGATAGGATGGCACCTTCTTCTGGTGCGTCTGAAATCAGCTACAGTGTACTTATGTATAATAATAAATAAATCATTGGGCCAGAGCAAGCAAGGACTGAGCAAGCAGAGTTGACCGGAGCAAGCAGAGGTCCTAAAAATTCAATTCCCAACAACCACATAAAGGCTCACAACCGTCTGTACAGCTACAGTGTACTCACATACATAAAATAAATAAGTAAATCTTTTTTTTTTTTTTTTAAGTTTTTCTGGCTGATCTCTGAGAGTTTGAGGCCAGATGGTCTACAAAGCGTGTCCAGGACAGCCAGGGCTCTATTGCACAAAGGAAACCTATTTCATAAAAAACAATTTTTTTTCCTGTTTGGTCATCCTGTATGTGTGTTATGTTCCCTGTCCTCACCCATCTTCAGTTATCAACTAGTTATTTTCACACTACACTAACTAAAGTCAATAGCAAACCTTCTATCCCAGTTGGTTTCCATAACAACCCTGTATTATCAGTTATACATCAACATGTTTATAAGGCAAGTGTGCAGTTGCTCACCTGCATTCCCAGCTACCCAAGAAGCTGCTTCAGGATGATTGATCCCTTGTGTCCAGTTCAAGGTGAGCCTGGGTAACATGGAAATACATGATGCTCAAGAAGACAGATATCTGTGTCTCAGAGGCTACATGGCAGTTCACAATCATGTGTAACTCCACTTCCAGGGGATCTAGTGCTATCTTCTGACCTCCATAGGCCCCAGGCACATATATGGTATATATATATATATACATACTTATATGCAGTCAAAAACACTCATACACATATTTTTTTAATATCCAAAAAAAAATCCACTAAAATGTACAATTGAACATAGTTTTCAAAGTTTGTCTGTCTGCCTCTCTGCCTACCCCTTAGCTATAGGGCCATACAAATATAGGCTCCACCTGAATGGACAAACACACACAGTCACAAAATGATCCCTAGCTCTAGGGCCACATAAATACAGGTCATGGCTAAACCAAAGAGAATCTAATCTCTCTGTCTCCACTGGGTTTCTCTGTGTAGCCCTAGCAGTTCTGGAATACTCAACTTTTCACCCACCTAAAGTATTTTTTCAAGTCATTGGCTAGGCATTAGCATCCTGTGGTCCTTTCCAGCTCCCCAGTGCTACCTGCCATCAAAGTCAGCCTACACTCCAAGCTGGAGAAGCTGGATATTCTAGACAAGCTCAGTTCTAGTGTCTGCAGAAAGCACAATCAGCACTGAGAGAGAGACAGGACAGCAGAAGGCAGCTAAAGATAGCACTGGAGAATGCTGGACTGTCTCGACATTTTTCTTCCATTACTAATCCTCCTTATGAACTGATATACCTTGTCCAAACTATTAGTGCTTTTTTTAAAATTAGGTATTTTCCTCATTTACATTTCTAATGCTATCCCAAAAGTCCCCCATACCTTCCCCGCCCCACTCTGCTACCCACCCACTCCCACTTTTTAGCCCTGGAGTTCCCCTGTACTGGGGCATATAAAGTTTGCAAGTTCAATGGGCCTCTCTTTCCAGTGATGGCCGACTAGGCCATCTTTTGATACATATGCAGCTAGAGTCAAGAGCTCCGGGGTACTGGTTAGTTCATAATGTTGTTCCACCTATAGGGTTGCATATCCCTTTAGCTCCTTGGGTACTTTCTCTAGCTCCTCCATTGGGGGCCCTGTGATCCATCCAATAGCTGACTGTGAGCATCCACTTCTGTGTTTGCTAGGCCCCGGCATAGTCTCGCAAAAGACAGCTATATCTGGGTCCTTTCAGCAAAATCTTGCTAGTGTATGCAATGGTGTCAGCGTTATACGTGCTTTTTAACACACCTGAAATGCCATGACATTCTAAGAAAGCTGGCAAAGATCTGTCTTCAAAGGGACACCTTCTCCAGCTTTTTAGGGAATTAGTCACCCAGCACAAAGTCAAGGGAGTTTGCTGTGTATGAAATCTCAAGAGGGGCTGGAGAGATGGCTCAGCAGTTAAGAGCACTGACTGCTCCACCATAGGTCCTGAGTTCAATTCCCAGCAACCACATGGTAGCTAAGCTCACAATCATCTGTAATGGGACTGGATGCTTTCTTCTGGTATGTCTAAAGAATGCGACAGTGTATTCACATATTTAAAATAAATAAATGTTTAAAAAATGAAATAAAAAAAAAGTAGTAGTCTTAAGTGACTGGGGCTCATAAATCACAAACAGCCTTGGTCCTCATCCCCAGGCACAGTAATGGCCAGTCAATAAGTAACTCATCTGAAGGAAAATATCTGCCAAGAAATCACTTTAGTTTTCAAACAAAGCTTGAGAATGTGCCATTTAAAACTTAATATCCAAATAAAATCAGATATTAAACCTTATTAAAATAAAACCTGTGCCAGGCACAGTGGCACACTTGCAACCCCTACTCAGACAGCTCAGTTGCATGGGAGGCTCAAGAGGAAGAATGGTTTGAGGCAAGCCTGGGCTACACAGCAAATAAAAATAAAAATGTACAGAATGCAACTAAAGACTTAGCAAACTCTAATAACAAAGCCACTGTGTTAGTCTAAGGGGGTGAGTCCTGACATGTGAGAGCACGCATATGCAGATCAGGTCGCTGTGTCTGTTGCTCCATTTGCCAGGCAAGCTGGCCCAGGGATTCTCAGTCTCTTTGCCTTCCATCTCTCTGAGAGTGCTGGGATTTACAGATGCGCTCCCACATCAGGCTCTATGTGGGTTCCTGGGGATCTGAGCTTGGAGCCCCACACTTGTGCAGTAAGCACTTACCTGTTATCTCCTTGGCCCTAACAAGAGACATTTTATGGGTTTTAGAATTTGATTTGAGGCTGAGTTAGACGGTCTATCGTAGCTATTAAGTTCATTATCAAAGCTTTAAGACTTTGTGACTATCACCGGCATCAACTCAAACTGCCACAAACAACTTGCCTAATGTCCTTGTTACCAGAGCAGTGACTGTCCTGGGAGACACAGACGACAGTGGTCATGTGTTTAACATGTACAAAGTCCCAGGTTCAATCCCTAGCACAAGGAAAGCAAAGGAAGAAAGAAGAGAATGGGGACCTCAACTCTCCCAAGCTAAGCACACTTTCCCTAGGTCAAACGTTCTCCCTTGGGCACTGCCAATGCCGCAAGGAACATCCACAGTGCAGTGCAGGAAGAGGCCCCAGCAGGCCCTTCTTCCAACAGCTGCTGCCTTTCCATACCAGATTCCCTGTCAACCCAGGAGTACATGTTGAGTGGAACATGAATCAGAAGAAAGCCAGTTTTCAGACGGAAAACACAAAGTCAAAAGTTAGTGCTCAAAGGCCCCGATATATCAGGCATAACCATAAGATATTAAAAAAAAAACTGTGACACTTAACATTTTTAAAAATTAATCTCTTTATTGTATGTGTGTACACCACCACAGCTAGTGTGGGGGTTAAGGGAAGCTGCAAGGAGTCACTTCACTTCTTACACCATGTGGGGTCTGGGACTGAACTCAGGTTGTCAGGCTTGGTGACAAACAACTTTTCTTTACCTGCTGAGCCATCTCTCTGGCCCAACTTTAAAATTTTAAAGTAAGAAACATTTATGTTAACATACATAAAATTATATGATATTGCCAGATACAGAAGTACTTTTAACAACTTATATATAAAGTATATGCACATAGATTCAGAAGTGGGCAAAGAATTTAAAAGAAATTTCTCCAAAGAAAACACACAAATGTCAAATCCATGAAAAGATGTTCAACATCTCTAATCACTAGAAAATGCAACTTATACAGTAAAATGTCATCTCACATACAAGGACAATTTAAAAACCAACCACACAGAAAACTGACACTGTAAGTGTAGCTCAGGGGTGGAGTGCTTGTCTGTTTACAGAGCTCTGGTCTCTTGCCACAAAACAACCAAACACTCAAATACCAGGATGTGGAGAATCTGGAAACCCTGAGTATAGCACTGCTATTGTGGAAAAACAGGACAATGGTTCTTTAACCAACATGTGACCAACATGGTGTGGACATCTACTCCTGAGACTGTATCAAACGCCCGGAAAGCAGAGCCCAGATACTCACACACTCATTCATGTTCATGACCGCATTACCCATGATAGCCAAAAGGCAGACAGAACCAAAATTCCAGCAATGGTAGATGAACAAAATGCAGGGCATACATAGGATGGAACTTTATTAGGCATAAAAATATGGAAATGCAGACCCAAGGTAAACTATGGATGCAACTTAGTTAAATGAAATGAGTCAATCACACAAAAGTAATTATTCCACTTATATGGGATACCTAAAATTGACCCCTTCAGACATACAGAAAGTAAACTGTGGTTGCTGGCAAGAGAATGAAGGGGCGTTTGATGTTTAAAAAGACAGCTCCCAGCTGTCAGTGCAGATGGTGATGTGTAGGAAGAACGAGCTCAGAAGTCTCATGTCCATGGCTAACAAAAGGGAAGAAGGCAAAAGTGAGGACTGAGAGAACACGAGGTAGAGACAACCTGGTGACTACAAAGGGAGCCCACTGGACACCTGTCGTCTTATCCCAGTGAGCACACATATAGAGTCACCAGAGACGGCTTACCTCTATCAGAAGGTGGGCCTTCAGGTGACAGGATTACCCTGAACAGAAATTATCTTATATACACAGAGCATTGACAACCCATGCTAAGCAGTTTACCCTCAGAAGGGAAGAAGGGCCTTGTGACTTTACCCATCAGGATGACCACGCTCTATCATTCCAGAGAAAGGCCCAAGATGATAAAATCATCTGGAGCATGGGTATTTGGAATGACAGGGCTTTGTAAACCAGAGTTCTGTCAGTGACCTGCATCCCCTACCTAGTGGTTTTCAAGATTCTGTAAATGTTTTTCCCTCACCCACCCCCACCCCACCCACCTCCCTGGAAATCCTTGGGGTAAGAAGCTACTCCATCCTCTTCCCATGATGCTGTTCCAAGAACCACAGAGCATCAGAGACACAATTCCCAACCACAGGCCACACTGACTGCCTTCTGGGGGAAACTTCCAGAACAATAGCTGAACAGCAGGGGCTGCAGCAGTTGAGGTACCTGGCATACCCTCAGTAATGTAACACGTAGCAGCCTTTGTAGCCAGGCCTTTGTCTGCTTTGCACCAAATGACTGTCCAGTCCACTTTGTTCATCCTACCAATCCTACCACATACAACATACTTTCACTCTAGACAAGATGGAAGCTTTCACTCTAGACAAGAACTCACTGTGTTTCAGCACAGCTAACTGTAAGACAGCCTAACCCACCAAAGGCTGTGGCTAACTTCTCTTACCCTCAACCACTGTTAGACCACACCACAACATCAGGACATCAAGCTCTCCTGACTGTTGTACTTCTTGAATTCCTTGTCACCTCTGCCAACAAAAAGCCAGGTCATGGAGAGGGAGGGCTCTGAAACATCCATTCATCCATATCCCTACCAAAGACAGCTGAATGTACATGGGTTTCTAAAAAAGGACAGGAACTGACAAAAACAAAAACGAAGCATCTTCAGTGAGGAAGGCAATCAGATCAGATGAGCAAAACCAGTGTGAGGGATGTCCACAAAGCATTTAAGTTGTCACAGAAACCTCACCACACTCCCAAAGGACTTGGAAGGCTCTGCTCAGCCCGGCTGCACAGTGAGCTAATCAGGGGCTCCGATGACACACTTTGGCCCATTACTTTTTTTTAAGACAGGGTTCTCTATGTAGCCATGACTATCTTGATTGAACTCTATAGTCCAGACTAAAGAGATCCACCTGCCTCTGCCACCACCACCCCGCTAGATCAGATATTTTTGAGAGCTATTCCAACATGACTGGTACTCTTTTTGACCCTGGGAAAGTTTCAGCTCCTGGATCCACACTTCGAACTTTAGCAAATCTCTTTTACTCTCAACAGTTCTGGTTTTAACTGTGCCGGACCAAAGTGAAGCTTGTAACTGAATGTTACTACTCCTGCAGTGACTTTGTTTCCACAATTCACAATCAGGACCTCCTAAAGTTAGGATACAAGGCCACAGAAACGTTACCAAATGTAAACTGCTGCCCCCTGAATCACAGAGCTGGTTGGGGGGGAACGAGCTATCTTCCCAGCCATCCTTGCTCTATCCTAAAGCACAGGGGACTCTCTTAAGGAGCATCAACTCCTGGTGCCCTGGTGGCCAAAGTTCTCCAGAAAGAACCTTAAGCTTCAACGGTACCTCACACAATGGTGGATCTAAGACTCAGCGCGCTACTGCCAACGGGATGGCCCGGCATGCACAGGCCACAGGCTGGGAGGGTTTACGGACTCTTGCCTGCCTCACCTGGACACCGAATAAGCAACAAAAAGCGAGCTAGCAACGCGTTCCCGCCTCAGTCAAATCCTTCCCTGGAGTGTTTAGGGAAAGCTCATTTTTCTAGTGCTGTGGCAGGAGGCCTGCTTAGAGGCGTGTTCTTCCATCCTTTAGTGGAAATCACCCACATCTTTAAAAAAATAAAACAAAACCAAGTCACTTGTGGAAGAAGCTTCCCTGTCGAGCCGACACCCACGTCTCAGCTATCCAGAATCCCTGATGTGTGCTCAACCTTGGCCCCCGTGGCCCGCGCGCTCCCGGGTGGCGCGGTGGGACCGACCGCTCAGGCTGCGGCCTCCGGAGCCTGGAGCTGCGACGTCGCCGGGCTCGGTGCTCCTAGCCGCACCGCTTCCCTTCTCAGATACACAAGGAGCAGGCACAGCGGACCAAGCGCTCCCGGAGAAGCTCTCCCCGACAGGCCGTGGACACGCGCGACATGCTGTCACCATCCGCGGACTCCCCCGGGAAGCCCCACACCGGCTCCGGCCGCCCCTTTGGGCCGCCGACCCCGCCGCCATCTTCCTGCCGCGCCGCCCCCGGCCCTCGGCCCTCTGCCCTCGGCCCGCCGCCGCGCGCCCCCGCCGGCCCGCGCGCCCCCGCAGCCCGCGAGCTGCACTCCGTGAGCGACGGTTAGGCGCGCGCTTTGAGCGGGCCCAGCGCGGAGGCCCTGCCGCCTTCGAGAAATTTCCGCGCCCCTGAACCCACACAGGAAAACAAGCCGGGCGCGCCCCCGCGCCGCGGCCTCAGCGCCCCCTCCCCCCATCGGCGCACCCCTCCCCCCGCCCCCGCCCCCGCCCCGGGCGCGGGTCAAGTGCGGCCCGGGGCACCGCCCGCTCGACCGCCCGCCTGGCCCGCGGCGGAAGAGGCAGCGGCGGAGGCGGCGGCAGCGGCGGCCTCGGCCGGTGTGATTGATAGGGACGGCGGCAGCGAGAGCGGCGGCGGCGGCGGCGGCGGCGGAGCGGTTGAGTGACAGCTTACCTGGGTGCCAATCTTCATCACACTGACAAGCGGCTGCAGCAATCGGGACCCGCAGTGCCGCGCCCGCGTCCAACCGTCACGCCGACGCCGGGCCACGCGACACAGCCTCGCTCAATGGGAGGAGGGCGACGCCGATGCGCGCCGCATCAATATTCACCGCGGGGGCGGGGCCTGCCGACCCCGGGCCCCGCCCCCGCCCAGCGCGACGGCGGGCGGGGGGCGGGGCGGGTGGGGCGGGGGCGAGGCAGGGGGCGGGGGAGGACCCAAGCGGGGCGGGCCAGAGGCCGGTCCCGCCCCTCTGCGCGCTCTCAGCCAGGCCCCACCCAGCGGCCCAGCCCGGGCGCCAGTAGCAGCCTGCCCCGCCCCAGAGGCTGAGCTTATATTTCATGACCACGCCGTGGGGCGTGGCCCAGAGCGCTATAGACCACGCCTCCTCTGCGCACTCCTCTGCTCCCTCCCTTCGGATAAAGGTTTGTGGAACTGGGTGGAACCATCTGCAGCTCGGGCGGGGAGTACGGGCTGTACCATCAGAGGACCTTCGCGATTCTGGGCCTCCCGGCTCTAGCCCTTCGTCCTGAGCGGCGCCTCGCAATCAAGGTTCTGGAGCTGGGGTAGGCGCGAGGAGGTAGGCGTTCATCTTTAAAGACCGGAGGACTGAGCGCTTGAGATGTTTGCCCTGGGATCTGACCACGGATGCAGTCTCCTGACTGACCGTGAAGTGACTGCGGTCTGACATCTGGTCCGTTAGGACTCCAGGCCAAAAAAAAGAAAAGAAGAGAAAGAAAGAAAGAAAAGAAAAGAAAGAAGGAAAGGAGACCTTTCCTTAGGAGGAATGAACAGTGTTGTCTCTAGTTGAAGCTCTGCCTAACCAGATCATCTGCAGCAGCGTACCCCCGGCCCCGTGGCTTCACTGATGTAAAAGACAGAGCGAAAAGAGGCCCTCAATTTGCCTGGCTTGTCTAGGCAACTATTTTATGCAGTGGACGCCTGAGTGTGTGATCGGTGCTTCTCATCCGTACACAGTTTAAAGCGGTTCTGATGACCCCACACTCCTCAGGAGGAGCCTTGTACACCAGGACTGTTGGCTGGAAGGAGCCTGAGGAAGCCGCAGCATGTGTTTGGTAGGACTCCCTCCTGTGTCCTCAAGGCTCCACAAACACCCCAAGGCATCGCTCTCTTTGTAACTACAGTTCAGTTTACCACAGAACCCACGTGGAAGGAGAAAATCAACTACCAACACATGTGTGGTATGCACACACATTTATCCACATACAATAGCAACAACAATATTAAAATTTGAAAACCTGGGTTTGGGGGCTGAAGATATGGCTCAGTTGATAAGAGCGCTTACCTAGCATACACAAAATCCTAGGTCGGATCCCCAACACACATTAAACCTGGTATGGTGACATATGCCTGTTATCTCAGCATTTGGGTAGTCAAAGCAGAAAGATCAGAAGTTCAAATTCATTCTTATCTACCTTTTGAGGTCCTGGCCAATATGGAATACATAGGGACCTTGCCTCAAAAAACAAAGTTATTAAGAATTGCAGGGATTAACCAAAGAGAGTATCCTGTTTTGCTTTCCATTGCTGTGTTAAAACCCTGACCAAAACAACCTGGGAAAGGCTTATTTGGTTTATATTTCCACATCATGGCCTGTCACCAAGGGATGTTAAGGCAGGAACTGAAGCTGGGCTGTTATTCCTCTCCATGGTTTGATCATCGTAATTTCTTATACAACTGAGGACCACCTGCCCAGGGTTGTCACCACCCACAATGGTTGGGTCATTAGATCACCATACCGTAGGTCACAGGAATCCTTTGCTTCCTGTGTGAGATCACACAGGACCTCCTCCTAGGGCTGAGATCCAGGATGGCTTCTAAGGAAAGAATATTATATATTTACCATTTGTTCTGTGTCTTTTTTTTGGGGGGGGGGGTTCAAGACAGGGTTTCTCTGCGTAGCCTTGGCTGTCCTGGAACTCACTCTGTAGACCAGGCTGACCTCGAACTCAGAAATCCGCCTGCCTCTGCCTCCCAAGTGCTGGGATTAAAGGCGTGTGCCACCACGCCCAGCCTGTGTCTTTTTTTAAAGATATTATTTATTTGTCTTATATATAAGACAAGTACACTGTAGCTGTCTTCAGACACACCAGAAGAGGGCATCTGATCCCATTACAGATGGTTGTGAGCCACTATGTAGTTGATGGGAATTGAACTCAGGACCTCTGGAAGAGCAATCAGTGTTCTTAACTGCTGAGCCATTTCTCCAGCCCCCCCATTCTGTGTCTTTACAGTGACCTTTAAAGCTTCACTTTTAGGGGTGGGAGAAGTGTCTCTGGGGTTAAAAGCATTATTACTCTTCCAGAGGACCAGAATTTGGTTTCCACCACCAATGTCAGGTGACAAACCACCCGTCACACCAGCTCCAAGGGATCCTACATCACTCTGTCATCTGTGGGTCCATACACACAGAAACACATGTACACATACACATAAATAAAAAATTATTTTGGATGGCTGGAGAGCTGGCTCAGCGCTTTAGAGCACTGACTGCTCTCCCAAAGGTCCTGAGTTCAAATCCCAGCCACCACATGGTGGCTCACAACCATCTGTAATGGGATCCGATGTACTTGTCTAGTGTGTGCCTAAAAGACAGCTACAGTGTACTCCTATAAATACAATAAACAAATCCTTAAAACAATAAATAATTTTAAAAGCTCCTTCACTACTTTCCTAAGGACCATGTTTCAGAGCATGAGTGAGAAGCCACACACACAGCAACCGTATGCAGAAATTCAAGAGTAGAACTCGCTGAGCAGTGGTGACACACGATTTTAATCCCAGCACTTGAGAGGCAGAGGCAGGCAGATTTCTGAGTTCGAGGCCAGTCTGGTCTACAGAGTGAGTTCCAGGACAGCCAGGGCTACACAGAAAAACCCTAAAAGAACCAAAAAAAAGAAAAACGAAAGTAGAACCTGTTCCCATTTTTAAAAGGAATGAGATCTTGGAACTTGCAACCTGCTTTTCCCACTCTTTAGGAAGCACCTGGACATGGCCTCACTTTGGCACCTAAAACTTTATCGGATTTTATATACCCTGTTTCTGGTTGTATCCCAACTGTCATTGACAGCAAAGAGGATTTTAGTCCTCTTGAGTATAGGTGCTTGTGGTGGACATGTGTCTGCAGGTATAACAGAGGAAGGGAGGGACCAGTTAGTCACCAAACTCTGTATGTAGATCAGCCACACTGGGCAGTAAGAAAGAGAATTGACTGGGATGGAGGGCAGACAGGTGGTAGTGTGTTCCATGCAAAACCCACAGAAGGGTAGAGTGACAAAGGCGGCAACTTGAAGGACTGAGCTTCCGCTCTGGTTTGTAGGGGACCTCACAGAAAAAGAGATGAACACAGGCCATTCCATGTGGGGTAGAGGAGGACCTTGGGTGTCCTTAAGGGATCCGGAGGTCTGGAAGGAGGGTGATGATGAATGTGTGGGGTACCTGTAATCCCAGCCAGCTACTCAAGAGACTGAGTCTGGCCGGACGTGGTGGCACACACCTTTAATCCCACCACTCGGGAGGCAGGGGCAGGTGGATTCTGAGTTCGAGGCCAGCCTGGGCTATACAGAGAAACCCTGTCTTGAAAAAAAAAAAAAAAAAAAAAAAGAGGCTGAGTCTGTGAGTCTGGAGGATTGGGAGTTCGGAGCCAGCCTGAGTGATTTTAGCAAGACACATCTACCTCTATCCCTCGTATTAAAATCAACCTGCTAAGCTTGGTGTTGCCTATCTGTAATCCTAGCCCTTGGTGTTGGGGACAGGAAGGTCAGAGGTCAAGAACATCCTTCCAAAAAAAAAAAAAAAAAAAAGAACATCCTTGCTATAGGAAGTTCCAGGCCAGCCAGCCAGGCCTATATGAGGCTCTGTCTCTGAAGAATGAAAAACAAGGGCAAAAGCCAAAGCAACCAGACAGTCGATTATAATGTGTAGATTCCATTAGAGTTGTTCCCTCTGCTGTTTTAATTTTATCTTTGTGTGTAGTATCTGTGCTTGTGTGCATGTGCATGTGTGCGACTGTGTGGGTGCGAGAGGTGTGGAGATCAGGGGCTAACATTGGCTGTTCTCCTCAGTCAGTCTTCACCTTATCTTTTGAGTCAAAGTCTCACTAGACCTAGAGCTACCTGCCAATTGAGGCATCCCCCTGTCTCTGCCTCCCCAGCTCTGGGATTATAAGTGTGTAAGACCTCTGGGACATTTCACACGGGTGGTAAGGGTCAAAGTCAGTCTCTCCCTCCCTAAAGTGTCTTCCTTATCCTGAGTCTCTTCATGCCGGGTATACAAAGTTTCCTAGGGATACCATAACTGACCGAGTGATTTAATAGCTGAGGAGGCCAGAAGGGCCTTAAGATTCAGTCAGGACTGCCCTCCCCAACAAGGCTGGGTGGGGGGGTTCTGCTCTCAGGAGCATAGCTTCTCTCAAGGTTGCTAACAGGTGCTTTCTGGTCCCCAAATGCATTATCCTGTCCTTACCTCTCTTCCTCTTTTCTTTTTGTGGAAAGCCTTCTGGGGTACCGCTTGGCAGGAGTCTGACACTGGCCAAGGACAAGGAAATGGCCTTCAGGCAGGAATCTGACATTAGGGCATAATAAGGAAGTAAGTTTCAGCAAGAATCTAACTTTAGGCTGTGATAGAGAAGTAAGGTAAGGCAGGAATTTTAGTCTTAGGGTGGAACAGAAGAACTAGGCTTCAGGCAAGATTTGGGGCTTGGACAAGGAAGTGGGCTCAAGTATTTCAGTCATAATGATGACAAGTCCTTTTTTTGTTTGTTTGTTTTGTTTTGTTTTGTTTTTTTGGAGACAGGGTTTCTCTATGTAGCCTTGGCTGTCCTGGAACTCACTTTGTAGACCAGGCTGGCCTCGAACTCAGAAATCCACCTGCCTCTGCCCCCCAAGTGCTGGGATTAAAGGTGTGCGCCACCACTGCCCATCTTAAACTCTTCCTTCTAGAATCTGCTTTGCTCATGGTGTTATAGCAGAGGAACAGAAAGGTACCCAACTGTTGTGGATGGATCTGGTGCTGTTTGTATGCAGACAAGGAGTCACAAGTACTCAGGTGACTCTTACGAACCAATCCCCTAATGACTAAAGGAGCCAATCACTGGGTGAGTAGGAGGGACTTCCAGGTTGGAGAGGAAGCAGGAGAGAGTTAGGGCCTTTTGGACCAGGGAGAGCATAAGGGCAGAATGTAGCTGTTAGAGTTTCCTGGTATCATGGCGGATCCTCAAAGATTTACCACCAGAGGAATCAGATTTTAATAAGGCTTACAAGATTATGTTTTAGTTGTTGTGCCCAGAGATTGAGTTAGCATTGTTTCTGAACTAAGTCTGTGTTGCATTTTTCCTTCCTGAGTCGGCTAGTCTGAGTTCAAGAGAGAAAGGTATGGCGGCAACGCGTGGGTTTGCCTGATGTGCACCACAAAGGCCATGGGGGTTTTGCAGCATGGGGCTGGTGTGGTAATGACCCACCAGTGGGAACTTAGATAGCTGGGTGGAGAGATTTTGGAGCTTTGCGTCAGAGAGTCTCCGTGAGATAAAAAACAGGTCAGCCATTGCCCACCAGTGCATGACCAGCCAAGGCCACTGGAGCAGAGAGTTGCTGACACAAGTGCTCGCTGGTTCATTTTTTTATATTTCCCACAACCACCAACAGAGAGGAACTGTAGGATTCAGAGAATTTCCAGATGTGGGAGCTGTGGAGGGTAGTGCCCGCCAAGGCCATGACAGCCTTCCTATCCCTCAGAACCTCTGCGTCATGCTCTATCTTAAAGCTGCCCCCTTGAAAATAAAAAGATCAATGTATGTAAAATGTCTTTTAGAGTTCTACGAACAATTCTAGCAAGTGACAAAGTATACTCAGAGGAACTCAAATTCAAGGCATAACCACCCCCCACTCCCAGTTTATACAAATCTGTCCAGAGCACCAGTACCAGCCAGGACCTGAAGCTATTGTGTGAAGTGAGGTCCATCCTGTGGAGGGGTCGAGTCTTGGCCTGTGGGATCTGATGTTCCAAGTGGAGCCATGGTTGACTGAAGCTTTCCACCTAGGGATTGATGTGAGAAGGGAAACCTACCAGCCTAAGAGCACAGATGCACTCTGCAGCATCTGTAGGGATTCAGAGAACTTCCAGATGTGGGAGATGTGGAAGGTAGTGCCCTCCAAGGCCATGACAGCCTTCCCTATCCCTCAGATCTGTGGCAGAGAAACCAGATTGTTTTGTTCTCTTGCCCCCCGCTCTACCATGCACTAATCAACCCACATAGTTGGGCAAGCTGGGCCCTGTGCACAAGGGAATTCCGATCTGGACACCGCTGTTCTGGAGGTACCAGGTCCTTGCTGCATGAGGAGTCTCTGCTGTTCACTTCCCCATCTCCACAACCGGATTAAACATGATCCCACAGCTCCAGTTTGCGACTGGCTGTCCATGTGGTGGGCTCAGACCGGGGCGCTAGAGTGATACAGTTTACCACGGTATTTCTCAGTGGTGACTGCTAAGGTTTGGAGAACAGTTCTCAGCTGTGTGTGGAAGGCTTGGTCCCCAGTCTATGATGTTACTGGGAGGTGGTGGAGCCTTTAATAGGTAGAGCCTAGGGGAAGGAAGTTAGCTCACTCCATCCTATTTCCTCTTGTTTCCTGGGTGCTTTGTGAGGAGCTCCTACACACACACACACACACACCCAGGCTTTTAATATGCTGCTTCAGCCTAGGCCCAGTGCAACAGGGCTGATTAGACCACGGGTCAGAACCTCCAAAAAAGTAAGTCTTTTAAACCTTCCTTCTTCTTAAGTAGATAATCTCGGGGACCTTGGAGTAGTAATAACCGACCAACACAGACACGTAAAACCTGCTCGTCTGCTAAATGCTTGCTGGGGTGGTGGGGGTTTCACCCTGGAAGAACTGTGCTGGGGTCAGGACTCACCCACCAGCAAGGCGTGGTCCCTGAAAGTGTAAGCAGAGAGCGACACAGAGCTGCAAGGGTCTGGTTTCCATGGTTCCTGGTTTGACTCTGACAGCTGGAAGCTTTGGATGATTTCCAGATGCAAAGCCTTTGTCCCACTCCTGCCCCAGAACAGCTGTGTCTCTGGTACAGCATCCTACAGCCCTGGGGTCATACTGGCCCTTTAGATGCAGGGCCAGACGAAGGCTTTTTATACGTACAATTCTGTTCGGTGTGGCAGTAGGCTGGTTACACTGTGGGTCAGACAGACCCAGTCTCCCAGGCCACAAGTGGCCACACTACCCTGTGCCAGTGGCCACCCTGTGTTATTGGCAAGCAGCACCAATTTGTACAGCTAGTTGTACCTCCGGTTTCTTTTCAGAGTTGGCCAGCTTCCAGATTAGACCCACAGATTCAAGGGATGCCGACATTTTTGTAAAGCGTTGTTTTGTCCTGTCTGGGTCAGAGTCTCGCTGTGTGGCCCAGGCTAGCCTCCCACTTGGCAATTTTTCTGCTTCGGCCTTCCTAATGTTGGGATGACAGGGGTGACCCTCCAGGCCCAGGGCTGTAAAATCCTTTTTCAGAGAAGTTCAGGAAGTAAACACAAATGTCTTCATGCAGGGGCAGCTTCTTTGTCCTGATGTCCAGTTGGACTGGGAGGGGTCAGCTTGACTGTGCCCAGCTCAGTCTTACAGAGGAACCAGTAAGCTGAGTCAAGATTCTCTGTTTGCTATGAAGATTGAACCATTGTAAACCCTTCTCAAAGCCCTCTGGGCTTCTTTCAAGACTCTCCCAGGATATAGCAAGTATAGGAGTCCCTTCCCTTTTGAAGGCTGGAGGCTATCCCATTATGTGCGCAGATCCCAATGTGCTAATTTATTCATCAGCCTTGGGGCATTTGGGTGGCTCCTAGATTTTTTGCTATTGTGATAGGGCTTTTCTGGAGCTGGATGTGCTGGGGTACACTTTAAGTCTAGATATCTAAATATCTAGATAGATAGATAGTTTTGAATTATGTACAAGGATTTGTGCACATGAATGCAGTGATTCAAGGCAGCTCTCCCTGGAGCTGGCGCTATCCTGGAGTGTGAGCCACTTGATACAGGCCTTGAGGAAGAGCAGCCCACGCTAGCTCTCCAGCCCCCTTTATGTTGTTTGGTTGTTTTTAAAAGAAGGTCTCGTATATCCCAGGCTGACCTTGAATGTACCATGTAGCTGAGGTTAGCCCCCTGCAACCAGCTTTGGGACGTTGGGATGACAGGTGTGTGTCACCATGCCCTGTTTCCTAAATCCATTGTCTAATCTCTCTGGAGCAGCCGCCATCCTGTTCTCCACAGCAGCTGGGAGGTTTTGCACCCCCACCAGCTGCACACAAGGGCTGGAGTCTCTCCATATCCTCCCAGCTCTCTCTCTCTCTCTCTCTCTCTCTCCCACACACACACCCTCCCCCCTCCAGTGTCTTTCTCTTTCTCTGTTTCTCTTTTTCTGTCTTTCTTTCTCTTTTTATCTGTCTCTTTCTCCGTGTCTCTTTCTTTGTCTCTATTTTTCTCTTTCTCTCTGTCTCTCTGTGTCTCTCTTTGTTTCTCTGTCTCTCTGTTTCTGTGTCTCTGTTTCTATCTCTCTTTGCCTCTGTCTCTTTCTGCCTCTTTGTCTCGCTTTGTCTCTTTCTGTCTCTGTGTGTCTTTCAGTCTCTGTCTTTGTCTGTATGTCTCTCTGTCTCTTTCTCTCTCTTGCTCTCAGTATGACCATGCTGTCTGTAGCAGTATCACTGATGCCTAAGATAGCATTGATCCCAATTTTCTACCACCCTTTCCCCCTCCCCCACTTCACCTCCTGAGATTTTCACAAAGCCCAGCTGATGCTGTGGAATCTCCTAAACATAGAGAGTTAGGAAGAGTAAATTCTCCTGGGTCATTAGGACAGGGTCATCCTGTTTGGACTACTGAATGCTCCCAGCTGGAGCCTTCTTCCCAGCTAGCTGGCTTTCTGCTCAGGCAAGCATACCACTCCCAAAACTGAAACAACACTAAAAACAGAACAACAAAGGAAACCAAAGCAGAAAGTGTTTCAAAAGACTTTTATCAATGTACTTAAATTAGAATAAAAATCTAGTCTGTGTCACTTGCAATAGCCTGAACATTTTAGAAGATATTTTCCCCAAACAAAGGATAGACAATGAGAAGGGTGACATTGTTTAACATTTTTTTTTAAATCCTTTCAACATCTGGCTTAATTGAGGACAGCCAGATTGTCCTTATCTGCTTCTGCATCCAGCAAGTCATGATTTATAACTCTGGCTGAAAGTGCATGAAGCAACGAGGCCCTGCAGACAGGTCTGCAACGAGGATGCAGAACAGGGTTTAGGTTGCCTTTGCAGATAACATGATGCTCTGTCAGACTCCAGGGGTTTGTTTCTGTCAGGATCGGGCCATTATGGATAGACTTAGATTCAGTGAGGGATGCCACATCGATGAACTAAAAGCTGGCACTGCATGGGCTTGTCCGGTAGCATCACCCACGTGGGATTCTGCAGTGGGACTTTTGGAAAGCATCAGTTCACAGATTGCTCAGATTCAGATTCGCCCAACGTTGGTTGTTTTTACTAGGATAAACAATAACCTGGTTCTAATGCCTGCCTTAGGTAGGGTTTTACTGCTGTGAGCAGACACCATGACTAAGGCAACTCTTTAGTTTTTTCGAGACAGGGTTTCTCTGTATATCCTTGGCTGTCCTGGAACTCACTTTGCATATCAGGCTGGCCTCAAACTCAGAAATTGGCCTGCCTCTGCCTCCCGAGTGCTGGGATTAAAGGCGTGTGCCACCACGCCCGGCCTAAGGACAACATTTAATTGGGGCCGGCTTACAGGTTCAGAGGTTCAGTTCATTATCATCATAGCAGGAAGCCTGGCAGCATCCAGGCAGGCATAGAGCTGTAGAAGGAGGTGGGAGTTCTACATCTTCATCTGAAGGCTGCTAGTGGAAGACTGGCTTCCAGGCAGCTAGGATGAGGGTCTGAAAGTCCACACCCACAATGACACACCTGCTCTAACAAGGTCAGACCTTAGTGCAACTCTCTGGGCTGAACATATAAAAACTGTAACAATGTCCCTGCATGCCTTGTAAGAGTCAGCACCAGAAAGTGGTCAAGTTCATGTCACAAATATAAACTCTCCAGGATTTTCCCCTTTGCTTGAAATTTTAGACTTTATTCCTCACAACCGAAGGGTTTGGTATTATCCATGGTTGAAGTCTGACCTTGTACTTCTGGGCCAAGTAGTCCTTATTGTATCAGCCTCCAGAGTAGCTGGGACTCCAAGTCTGTACATACGCTGGGCCTGGTATTTTGCTTATTTGAAAAAAAATCATCTGCCCTGGGATCTAGGCAGCAAGCGTTTGTAGCACAAGGACCTGAGTTCGGATCCCCAGCAAGAGTGTACAAAGCCAGATGTGGTGGCAAGTGCCTGAGACCTTAGCACTGGACAGTGGTCTTCGGGAGAGAGGTGACAGGTGGGTCCTGCAGCCTGGCCAAAATGGGAATTCCAGGTTAAATGAGAAAACACTGTTTCAGCAAAAAAGCAAAACCAAAATGAAGATTAAAAGAGAAAAATACCAAAGGCCCAACCTCTGGCCGTTCCAGCCACCTGCATGAATGAGTGCATCTGGACAGACAGACTGACCAGCACACATGCACATAGATGCTCGATGTTCAAGTCTTTTTTTTTTTTTTTTTCTGCTTTGTGTGTCTGGGTTGTGGACATTGTGTTGAAATATTGAGGACATTGAAGTCAATGCCACGTGTCTTCTACTGATCTCCTCCTTAGATTTTGGGACAAGGTCTCTCACTGATCCTGTGTTGCAGGATTTTCCCTGTCCAATTACATTAGGGCAGTGGGAGGCCTGTGATTGGACAGGGAAAAAAGGAGGCGGAGCTAGGAGTTGCAGAGACAAGGAGTGTCTCCGGATAGCAAGGAGAAAGGAAGATGGCAGGGGATGTGAATCAGTGTGGCTGTGACCAGCCACAGGCTGTTATAATATCACAAAGGTTGGAATATTGGGATAATTTGTTTAATCTAGGTGGGTTATTTATTTATTTATTTATTTTGAGACAGGGTTTCTCTGTGTAGCCCTGGCTGGCCTGGAACTCACTCTGTAGACCAGGCTGGCCTCGAACTCAGAAATCCACCTGCCTCTGCCTCCCCAGTTCTGGGATTAAAGGCGTGCGCCACCACTGCCCGGCAGTGGGCAGCTTTTATCACTATCAATTGGTTCTAAAATTATTGTATTGGCATCTTGTAAACTGTGATTTTATTGACACATAAATCTGATTGGTGGTGCATGCCTTTAATCCCAGCACTGGGGAGCAGGAGCGTGGAGAGTTAGCATGATCATTTTTAAATATTTCCCGCAACAACCTGGGCTAGACTGTCTGGCCAGCAAGCTCTAGGATCAATCTGTGTCCACTTCACCAGCACTGGGGAGACAGATGTGTGTGTGTGACCACCCCTGGCTTGCACGTGTGTTCTAGGGATCCAGACTCAGACCCACGTGCTTGCCCGACAAGCACTTTAACTACTGAGTCTTCTTCCTAGTCCCCAGTTCTCAAGCCTCGAATAACTGAAGTGTGCCAGTCAGGCAGTCGTTCTTTCAAATAAAAAGAGTATTCCGTAAAAATAAATCCAGTAAGTCTGGGCATGTGGCTTGGCACCTGGTGTGCACAGAAGTCCTGGGTTCTGATTCTAGCACTGAAAAGGGGAGAAAGGAAGAAGATGAGAGAGGGGGGTGGAAATAAGGAAGGAGAGAAGAATGGGGGAAAGAACAGGAGGGAGAGAAGAAAGGAGGGAGAACAATAAGATGGGGGAATGGAGAAAAAGATGGGGAAAAAACTGAGCAGTAAAACAGAAAAATAAGGAGCCGGCAATAATTTGACTCTCCTGTCTCAGCCTCTTATTTGCAATCACAGCAAACGTGTGCTGTTGACAGACAATGCCAGTGGCAGAGGGCTTTGCTGCTGTCCCATTGACAAGCTGTCAGAAAGGATGTGAGCTGTTTGTGGGGCATTGTGTTCAGGTGATGCCCACGTTATCAGACTTGAGTAAAGCAGCCAATCCTCTGTGATGTGGCTGGGTTGCAGTCAGTTGGCTTAAGGCATTAAAAGAATCGACAGGGCACAGGATGGAAGGAATTATGCCTCCCAGTGGCCTTGGTCAAGAGGTAGCCTAAACTCTGGCCTGGCAGCTGCTTGCCCTGGGTGTTTGTTGTTGCAAAACAATCTCCCAAACTGGGCTTGGCTTGTAGAGCACAGGTAATTATCGAGGTCTGAGAAGCCACCTGGGATGATTGGCTTCTGACCTAGGGCTCTGCCCCAGGGTTGAACAGGGCTCTCTCTGAAGTCTCTCAGAAGTTCTTCCAAGAGCTGCACAATTGGACTTCCCCTGAACCCCACTAACAGGGAAGATGAACTCAGGGCCAAGAAGGTAAGAGCCTGGAACCAAGTTTCGGAAGTAGGGATGGTGTTCTCTGATGCTTCGGGATGGTAAGCCTTCACTTCTGCACGGTTAGGACTGTGGAGAGCTTTTGAGGCCACCTTTAGGAATTTGGCAAGAGTTTGACATTGGGCTAGAACTAGGAAATAGGCTTAGGATGAATACAGCTGAGGAATGTGTATCTTGACGGTCTTGTTAAGACCCTGAATGCAAAGCTGGGCGTGGTGGCGCACGCCTTTAATCCCAGCACTCGGGAGGCAGAGGCAGGTGGATTTCTGAGTTCGAGGCCAGCCTGGTCTACAAAGTGAGTTCCAGGACAGCCGGGGCTACACAGAGAAACCCTGTCTCAAAAAACCAAAAAACCAAAAAAAAAAAAAAAAAAAAAAAGACCCTGAATGCAATAATTGCGGGACCTTTGTCTGTGCTTTGTTTGTTCCTTAACTAGTTTGTTTATGCCTTAGGACTGACTTTATTCATTGCAGGTACTTAGGATGGTGTAAAAGCAAACTGGAGAAAAATAAACCTGCTACAGCCTCAGCACTGGCAGGAGTCCTGTTATAGTGTTGTCTTACTGTCTTTTTCTTTTCAATCCTTGATCCCTCCCTTGAGACCCAGCTGACTGATTGAGCTGTCTTGGTCATAGGACAGCCAGGCATGAGGGGCAGCAAGGGAGAGACTTGGTCATGCACTAACACAGTGCAAGACTTCACATGGCAAGGAAGCCTTTGTTCTGGCATACCTGTCACCTGCTCATCATAGCTTGTCACCACCTCCCCCAGAGCCCATAGACCTTTGTGCCAAGCCTCTGTGAGTCCTTCAGGCCAATTCATCTCTGTACAAATCCCTGGGCCTGCCCTCCCACTTTGTGCAATCTCCCCTAGGCTACACCCTTTTTCCCTTGACCTTGTAAGGAAGGAAGTTTCAGCCATCTGACCCATCTCTGACCTTTGTATTGTGTATGGCTCCTGTGCACGTTAATAAATAATGTCTACTCTTCTCTCGCTGTTCTGTCTGCTGTCAGTTTCAGCACGATCAACTTGCAAACCACAGAGGGAAAGCCCGAGCTTTGATCTAC
This sequence comes from Mus caroli, assembly GCF_978045245.1. Taxonomy (NCBI): domain Eukaryota; kingdom Metazoa; phylum Chordata; class Mammalia; order Rodentia; family Muridae; genus Mus; species Mus caroli. The sequence continues at coordinate 62,316,880 of NW_028227273.1, forward strand.
CAGCAGACCTCACACAGCAGCCCCAAGCTCCTTAAAATAAACCTGTCTTCGAGCTGGAGAGATGGCTCAGCAGTTAAGAGCACTGACTGCTCTTCCAGAGGTCCTGAGTTCAATTTCCAGCAACTACATGGTGGTTCACAACCATCTGTAATGGGATCTGATGCATGTCTGAAGATAGCTCATACATATACATATATAGATATATAATTTTTTAAAAAATCAGCCTGTCTTCATGTAAGGACAGGAGGGTGGGTGAATGGATGGATGATATTTGGTTGGGTGAATTGATGTGTGTGTGTGTGTGTGTGTGTGTGTGTGTGTGTGTGTGTGTGTGTGTGGTTGGATGGTGTCTTAAGGTACTGCTTAGTTAATTACTGCTGTGAACAGACACCATGACCAAGGCAAATCTTATAAAAAAAAAAAACCCAACATTTAATTGGGGCTGGATTACAGGTTCAGGGGTTCAGTCCATCATCATCAAGGTGGGAGCACAGTAACATCCAGGCATGTATGATAGGGAAGGAACTGAGAGTGCTACAATTCATTTCAAAGACAAACAGAAGACTGACTTCCAGGCAGCTAGAATGAGGGTTTTAAAGCCCATGCCCACAGTGACACACCTTCTCCAACAATGCCAGTTCTCCTAACAGTGCCACTCCCTGGGCCAAGATGGGTAGATGGATGAATGGATGTATCAATAATAAGATGGATAAACAGTGGTGTGTGTGTATGTCTGTGTGTATGTATGTCTGTGTGTATATGTGTGTGTAGTTTGTCTGTGTATTAGTATTATGTGTGTAATATGTATGTATGTTTGTGTATGTGTTTATACATATAATTGTGGATAGATAGATAGATAGATAGATAGATAGATAGATAGACGTCTCCAACCGGCAAAGTATGCCACTCTAAGCCCTTCCTCACCTCTGTTTGAATGCTCATACACTTCACTGATGTATCACACTATCTACACTGTCGACAATGTGACAATATCAAGGACAATTCTGAATGGCTGTGGTCCCAGCTTGGCCACTCACAGCTTGCTCTTCCTGGAGGGAAGGTGTAGGAAGGGCCAGCCACAAGAAAGGTGCTTCCTATCTGCAGACAGCAATGTCACCAAAGCACTTGCCCTTATGCTCATATGACAGCAGGAGTCAGACACTGTTCCCAGGAAGGGGTCTGACCTTCTCGGCCTGGTAGAGGATTGAAGAGCTTGCAAGGAGAGGAAAGTGGGGAGGGACAGAGGCCAACTGGCTGTGGCTGGTCTCCTTGCCCACCAGCTGTTCACAAAGGCCTTTGCAGTGACTCAAGTGGCTGCCTTTGGCACAGCTGGAGAGGCTTAATATGAATGGCTGGTGTGGGAAGAGGGAGACAGAGCCTACACCTTGTCTTCCCATTCCCTGGACATGCAGAGTTAATCCACCAAAAGAAGTGTCAAGCTAAAAGAAAATCCTTCCTTTGTCACCCACCCGCTTGCTCCTAGCTGGGCTTCTCAGGAAGCCAGAGTGAAGGCTTACCTTCTGATGTCCCGGAGGCATCCTAGTACACGGTTTCTGCTTCCAAGCACAGAGCCAGTGAAGACAAAGAAGGTGGCTTTGGGTGTGGAGCCCCTTCAGGCCCACAGTGCTGCTTCTCTGGCTTCCTGTCTAGGAGATGCTTAGGAGGGTGGGCTACCTTCATCCTTGGCCCCTTCTCCTTGTATTCTCTATATACACATTGAGGCCTCTGTGTGCGTGTGTTTGTGTGCATGTGTGCAGCCAGCACAGGTGGCTACTTAATGACTGGAGCTCACACCTCACAGAGTGTACTTGGAAGTCTGAAGCAGAAGCCTTCAGGTAGAGGACAAGTTCAAGACCCACTCCCGGGTGCCCCCATCCCCACAAGTACTCTTCATGATCAACCCTGCAGGAAGGGAAAACAAGTCTCTCCCCGCTTCCTTTTCAAGTGTTTGCTTTGGACCCTGTTTTTTTTTTTTTTTTTTTTTTTTTTTTTTTTTTTTTGGTTTTTCGAGACAGGGTTTCTCTTTATAGCTCTGGCTGTCCTGGAGCTCACTCTGTAGACCAGGCTGGCCTCGAACTCAGAAATCCGCCTGCCTCTGCCTCCGGAGTGCCGGGATTAAAGGCATGCGCCACCCACGCCTGGCGTTGGACCCTGTTTTTAAAAAAAAGCAAATTAATAACAGGGAAGCTTGCAGAAAGGTAATAGTGTGTGAAGAGGGAATTCAGGAGTGAGGGAGACCAGCAGTGGCTTAAATGGGTTCTCTAAAGCCAATGGAAGGCAGGCAGTGGCCAGCTTTTTTAAGAGTTGTGCAGATTGAAGTCTGCAGAGGGTGAGACAGGGAGAGGGAGACTTCCTGGACAAAATGACTCTACACTCCCATCCCTCCTCCTACAGTGTCTCTGGTGTCTACTAGTTTCAAAATGGTCAGCTTGTGCTCATGAGGTATGTTTGGAGTGATGTATGATGGTGTCCTATAAAGGACTGTGTTCTCACACCGTCCCCTATGACGAAGGACCACAAAGTCCTTTCTGTTGGTGGGTTTATTTTCGAGACAGGGTCTAACTATGTGGTCTACCAGCTGTCCTGGAACTCGATTATAAACCAGGCTGGTCCCAAACTCAGAGATCTGCCTCCTGAGGGTTGGGATTAAAGGGATGAGCCACCCCGTCTGGCTTTAGGACCAAGACTAAGTCTTACCCAATAAAGATCTTTAAAAGATTTAGCAGCTGGATGGAAATAATGCATAATTAGCTTAGCACCTGTTAAGCATGTGTAGGTTTCCAAAGCCCTTCAAGTAGCATTTGTTGCTTAGTTAAAAGTTCTCGGAAGCTTCTGCCTGCCCTTATTATCCCCAAACACAGGGTCCGTTAACAGGACAAGTTCAAATTCTTCATCTGAATCACAGGCGATGAGGGCAGGCCAAAGAGTCCTGTGTAATCAGTTTCCATGGTTTCCATGGCTTGCTTGCTTATTTTTGTGTGGAGGAGGTATTTAATCGTTTTCTTTTTCATTGGAAAGCTGGCTGTAGTGTTGCACACTTGGAACCCTACCTTTTTGGAGCCAGAAGGCAGGAGGATTGAGAGTTGGAGGCCAGCCTGGGCTACAGAGTGAGCGTTTGCCTGGAAATAAAACCAAAACTAAGCCGGGTGGTGGTGGCGCACGCCTTTAGTCCCAGCACTTGGGAGGCAGAGGCAGGTGGATTTCTGAGTTCGAGGCCAGCCTGGTCTACAAAGTGAGTTCCAGGACAGCCAGGGCTACACAGAGAAACCCTGTCTCAAAAAACAAAAAAAAGCCGGGCGTGGTGGCGCACGCCTTTAATCCCAGCACTCGGGAGGCAGAGGCAGGCGGATTTCTGAGTTCGAGGCCAGCCTGGTCTACAAAGTGAGCTCCAGGACAGCCAGGGCTATACAGAGAAACCCTGTCTCGAAAAACCAAAAAAAAAAAAAAAAAAAAAAAAAACCAAAACAAAACAAAACTAAATAAAAACAGGGCTGTGTGCCTGCACCTAGGCCAAACAGGCACTTTAGGCCAGACTCTGTACTTAGGGCAGTGGTTCTCAACTTTCCTAATGCTGTGTCTAAGTTAGGGTTTTACTGCTGTGAACAGACACCATGACCAAGACAACTCCTTTTTTTTTTTTTTAAGGATTTTATTCATTTATTATATGTAAGTACACTGTAACTGTTTTTCATTTGACACACCAGAAGAGGGCATCTGATCTCATTACAGATGGTTGTAAGCCACTATGTGGTTGCTGGAATTTGAACTCAGAACCTCTGGAAGAGCAGTCAGTGCTCTTAACCACTGAACCATCTCTTCTGCCCCAAGGCAACTCTTATAAGGACAACATTTAATTGGGACTGGATTTCAGGTTCAGAGGTTCAGTCCATTATCATCAAGGCAGGGACATGGCAGCATCCAGGCAGGCCCAGTGCAGGAGGAGCTGGGAGTTCTACATCTTCATCTGAAGGTTGCTAGCAGAATACTGACTTCTGGGCAGCTAGGATGAGTGTCTTATAGCCTACACCCACAGTGACACACCTATTCCAACAGAGCCACAACTTCTAATAGTGCCACTCCCTGGACTGATCATATGCAAACCATCACATGCTGCAAACCTTTAATACAGTTTCTCATGCTGTGGTGGACACCCCCCCCCCAACCATAAAATTATTTCCTTGCTACTTCCTAAGTGTAATTTTGCTACTGTTATGAATTGTAATGTAAATATCTTTATTTTCTGATAGTCTTAGGTGACCCCTGTAAAAGGATGTTTGACCCCAAATGAGTCTAGACTCAAAGGTTGACAACCACTGCTGCCCCTTTAAAAAGCTATAACATGGGCTAGAGAGATGGCTCAGAGGTTAAGAGCACTGACTGTTCTTGCAGAGGTCCCCAAGTTTAATTCCAAGCAACCATATGGTGGCTCACCACCATTTGTAATGGGATCTGACGCTCCCTTCTGGTGTGTCTGAAGACAGCTACAGTGTACTCACACTTGATCTTAGCCAAAAGGCCGAGAAGCAATTGTATTCACATATATAAAATTAAAGAAATAAAAAAATAATAATAAAATTAAAAAAGGCTGTAATGGGGGAGAACCTGTAGGAACTAAGCTCTACCTCCGGGTTCCATCTTTTTGAACATCCCCTTATGATGTGGGACTGCACAGGAGTATGCACCTCTGCAAGTCTAGGTGAGTCTCCCCTACGCAAATCCCCGCAAGCTCCCTTCTTCCTCTCGCCCGTGCTCCGACCTGTCTCCACTCCTCTTCTTCTGTGCTAATGGCTGACTCCCCTTCCCCCAGGGGAGCCCATCAGCCAGGGTCCCAGAACTGCAGGATACTTGGCATGCTTTCTTTTTCTCAGTTTCAGAGGTATGTCTTCCTCTCTCTGTGCCTGGTGGCACAGATCTGTGGTTCCTCATGGTAGAGCATTGGACTTGGTGCCTCTATTCTCTAGAAGATTCCCCGTGTCTGCAGGGGCAGAAAGCTGGTGGGATCATGAGGTCTTTTCCACTCTCAGGCCATATCATAGATTCAAGGCATGCTTACAGTACGATAGAAAGCACAGGGGTTTCAAAGACACCAAGGATAACATTCACTATTATACACCCCTCCAAAGTACAGGCAAGGGGTCATTGCTAACCATCTTTACATTTATTTGTTTGTTTGTTTGTTTGTTTAGTTTGTTTGTTTGTTAGGGTTCATGTTGCACTGTGGAAATCAAAGAACAACCGTGAGAATCCATTCTCTCCTCATACCATGTGGGTTCTAGGGATGAAACCCAAGTCATCCTCTTTGGTGGTAGATACCTTTACCTGCTGAGCCATCTCATAGGTCCAGATCTTGATTAAAAAAAAAAATTGCCTGGCATGGTGGCACACGCCTTTAATCCCGGCACTTGGGAGGCAGAGGCAGGTGGATTTCTGAGTTGGAGGCCAGCCTGGTCTACAAAGTGAGTTCCAGGACAGCCAGGGCTATACAGAGAGACCTTGACTCAAAAAACCAAAAAAGAATTTTTTTAGATTTTTTTTTTTTTAGATGTTTAGCCTACATGTATGTATACGTGCCACATGTGTTCCTGATGCCCTTGGCGGTCAGGGGCTGGATCCCCTAGAACTGGAGTTACAAATGGTTGGGAACCTTCATATGGGTTCTGGGAACTGAACCCAGGTCCTCCGTAAGAGCAGGAAGTGCTCTTAACTGCTGAGCCATCTTTCCAGTGCCAGTTCATGATTTTGAAACTATGGAGACACATAATTTCAAAGTGCACAACCAGTCTCTCACGGTCCAGGCCACTTCACCACACGTGTCACAAGGTGTGTGTTTTGACAGTCAGTGTCCGGTGAGTCTGGATCCTCTCACTGGCGTGTGAATCCCTGCACCCAGCAAGTCTGTCCCGGTGTTCAGGGTGGTAGGACTTAGCCAGCTTCCTCAGGAGCCTCTTTTTATTCAGTGTCTGTACCTGCCTGGGAGCCGTTGGTTTATACATTAAAAAAAAAAAAAAAAAAGGTATTCTTTATCATTTGTTGGGCTAGAAATGTAATACACATAGATCTCCAGAAATAAAAATCGTCAGCTGGGAGGCAACATATCCTTGATGTATTTTGAGTTTACAGCCTTGAGCAGCAATGGGCCCAGATGGGGTTCCTATTCCTCATGTCAAAAGCAAATCCCCTGCATAACAGCCCCAGCTTGAAAGCTTTATTCTCCTTCTTCACAGTAGTTGCTCCCGGGGGTTCTAATCTATTTTCTGTCTCCTTGTCAACATTGCCTCCAGCGAGCGAGGTGTGATGCAATCCTTTTAGGCCCCCGAAGAAGAATGCAAGGTCTTATTTATACTGCAGCCTTCTCTGAGGACTGGAGCTCACCCTGCGAGGGCTGTGAAGTGAGTGTGGTTTTTACTCAGTGTGTTAGGTGGGGCCAGGTGTGGTTAAAGGTAGTTTTTCCTTAGGATTTTGGATATTTCTGCAGGCATAAAGCTAGAGAGAAGGATATGATAATCCTATGTGATGAGCATGTGACTGAAAAACTAAGGTCTGGGGGACCTAGCTTAACTGTAGGATGCGTAGTTAACATTTAAGAGGGCCTCCATTCAATCCTAATCACATATGTACACATACACACACACACACACACACACACACACACACACACAGTGTGTACACAAACCTAGTAACATTGTATCAATTTTGTTTTTCTATTTCCCATGCACCCCTTTTTCTCCTTAAATTGCTTTATTTTTAATTGTTTTTTATTTTGTTTTTTAAAATTTATTTATTTATTTTTATTTATTTATTTATTTTTTATTTTTTTGGTTTTTTTGAGACAGGGTTTCTCTGTATAGCCCTGGTTGTTCTGGAACTCACTCTGTAGACCAGGCTGACCTCAAACTCAGAAATTCACCTGCCTCTGCCTCCCAAGTGCTGGGATTAAAGGCATGCGCCATCACTGCCCGACTAAAGATTTATTTTTATGTATATGAGTACACTGTAGCTGTACAGATGGTTGTGAGCCTTCATGTGGTGTTGGGAGTTGCAATTAGGACCTCTGCTCACTCTGGTCGACCCGTCTCACTCAGTTCCTGCTCGCTCTGGGCCAAAGATTTATTTATAATTATACACACTGTTCAGACACACCAAAAGAGGGCATCAGATCTTATTACAGGTGGCTGTGAGCCACCAGGTGTTTGCTGGGATTTGAACTCAGGACCTTCAGAAGAACAGTCAGTGCTCTTACCCACTGAGCCATCTCACCAGCCCATTCTGTTTTGTCTTGTTTTGTTTTCATCATGCATGGGAAGCAAGTAATCTACCACTAAGCCGCACAACCCCAGCCCTTTCCTCTTAGAGGCAAACCCTAGATATTTGTACTGTTTCACTACAATACGGACAAGTATTATCTACTCAATTTTATGGGGAAATAAAGGCACGGACAAGTTAAGAATCTCACCCAAAATGATACACAGAATCTGTGGGAAAGATGGACAAAATGAATTTCCCCCAGGTACTCTCACAAGGTAAAGAGAACTGCCCTACAAAGTATCTTAGGCCTATACCTAAGGTAGCTACACAATTGCTCTTAGAACCCTACTACAAAATACAATTGTAGCCACAATGTTCAAGAGTGATATGGATTTACTCCAGTGCCTGGTGTTGAAACACAGCAAGGGTTTACTTCTTGAAACCAAAAGTGGAATTCCTTTAAAGAATAAGTAGCATCTGGGTGTAATGATGTTTGCCATACATCCCAACATTCAGGAGGCAGAGGCAGGAGCATTCTTATGAGTTGGAGGCCACACCAAAGGCTACCCGGTGAGACCCTGTTTTGTTTTGTTTTTGAAAGTCAACAGTGTTCCTGGGTTTGTACCTGCCCCCTCTCCCTCTCTATGTGTGTCTGTCTGTGTGTAGGTGGGTACATTTTTGACAGGGATTGAATGAAGGGCCTCATGGATGTCAAATCTAAACCCAAAGTCACATTTACTTTTAAGGTTGTTGTTTAAAATCTTAGCGTGACTTGTCAGAGCAAGCATGTGATCCAGTGGTCACCTGAGACCCAGAGAGTGCAAGTCTTGTTTTTGCTACTGCATACAGCATCCTGCAATCTGTATTCCTATGGGGAACGGTTCAGCAAACACCACCCCGCCAAGACATCTCAGAGGTGAGTTTTCTCCTGACAGGCCTTCAGATGCTGAGTATCTGGCTTGACCATTTTCAGTAAGTGGCTCAGTGTCGCCTGGGGTTTGGTTATCAGGCTGCGTCCCAGAGGAGCTTCATAGGGCCTTGCCTTTGCTTCTCTGTTGTCCCTGGGAAACTGTTGGACCACAAAGAATGTGGCTGCTCTCTGACTCTGGCTCCTTGAGAGGAGGGTCTAACTGCATGGATTTCCTGGGTGGTTTGTGACAGCCCTCAGACTACACATGGCATATCTCCACTTTCAGGAGGGGTCCTTCCTGCTGGAAAGAACAGCCATGCTATTGGAGGGTTGGGTTGGGAGGTTTTTTGTTGTTGTTGTTGTTGTTGTTTTGTTTGTTTGTTTTCCTAAAAACTGATTTGTTTATTGAGCTTATGTGAGTACACTGTCGTTGTCTTCAGACACACCAGAAGAGGGCATCCCATCACAGATGATTGTGAGCCACCATGTGGTTGCTGGGAATCAAACTCAGGACCTCTAGAAGAGCAGCCGTTGCTCTTGACTGCTGAGCCATCTCTCTAGCCCAGGAGATAAGTTCTAATCCAAACCATCCTCTGGTGCTACCATGCTGCCCTCTGAGAGGAAAGAAGGGCTGCACACTGTGTTAGGTCAGGTGATCCAATCCATCTCATTGTGGACAGATCACCATCAATCCAAATTGCTGCTCACAGATGAACTGCCCAGGGAGTGGCTACATTCTATAGTGACCTGCTCATTTGGTCCTGCTGCCACTCCAGGCCCACCATAGCATCCAGGAACCTGCCCTTCTCTCCATTTGGCTACACAGTACGGAGTCTCAGGCCATTTTCTTGGGCTACTATAGTGTTCCTAAGCTGAAGGATGAGCTAGCCCTTTTTCCTGCTGGCCACTTTGATTTTCATCTTAAAGCAGATGTTTATTTTAGTTTTGATTTGTTGTGACAGGGTTTCTCTGTGTAGCCCTGGCCTGTTTTGTTTTGTTTTATTTTGTTTTGAAAAGCTTAGAACCAGGCTGGCAAGATGGCTCAGTGGTTAAGAGCGCCGACTGCTCTTCCGAACGTCCCGAGTTCAAATCCCAGCAACCACATGGTGGCTCACAACCATCCATAATGAAATCTGATGCCCTCTTCTGGAGTGTCTGAAGACAGCTATAGTGTACTTACATATAATAAATAAATAAATTAAAAAAAAAAAAGAAACGAAAAGCTTAGAACTTCCCTCAGAACCAACCCTAACTAGCAGAGTCCTTCATGGGTTCCTTTGTCCACCTGATAGGTTCCCAAGAGAAGCAGGAGGTCTCCTGAAAACTTCAATAAGGAGAAATGCCTGAGTCCACATCTGGGAAGAAAACCTGAATGGAATCTGTCAACACACCTGGGCAGGCTCTGCTGCCACACACCATTGACTTCTAGTTTGGTTCCAAAGAGAACCGTTTACAAGGCATTGTCTGTTCTGAGTGACTTAATTTCAGCCATTGTACGTTCTCTGAACACATTGTATGTCCCTTAATTCACACTCTGTCCCCATCACAACCCATATTCTTCCCTCCCTTGTGGAAAATACATATATATATTTCAAATATTATATATATGGTTTGTATTTACTTGGCCCAGGGAGTGGCAGTATTGGAGGTGTGGCCTTGTTGGAGTAGGTATGTCACTGTGGGTGTGGTCTTTAAGACCCTAGACCTAGCTGCCTGGGAGTCAGTATCCTGCTAGCAGCCTTCAGATGAACATGTAGAACTCTCAGCTCCTCTTGTCCCATCCCTGCCTGGATACTGCTCCCACCTTAATGATAATGGACTGAACCTCTGAACCTGTAAGCCAGCCTCAATTAAATGTTGTCCTTTATAAGTCTTGCCTTGGTCATGGTGTCTGTTCACAGCAATAAAACCCTAACTAAGATATATATATACATATATATATATATATATACATATATATATCCCCATATATATATATATATATATATATATGTACATGTGCTCATGTACATGCATGTGTATATGTATATATGTGTGTGTGTGTGTATACATACATATATACATATATACGGGTGATCCATATATATATATATATATATATATATACACACACACACACACACATACACATACATATATGTGTATTATGTGAGCCTGTATGTGTGCATGGATCATCCATGTGCACCTATGACAAAGCCAGACCCAGACCTCCCACTTGATGCTCTTCCTCTCATGGACACTGAGTAAGACACTGTCCCCTGTCAACAGAGGGGGAACGTGCCTGGAGTCCCATCCAAATAAGAGGCTGAAGCAGGAGATCACACGAACCCTAGAGTTTAAGACCCTGAAACCAAACCAAAACGAATGAAAAGAATCGTCTGTCTCCTTGAAGCCGGTGAGACCTAGAGAAAACTGTTTCTGTTTAGCTGACAGACCCAGGCTCTGACTATAAGACAATCATGACTGTAAAGTACCCTCTGTCCAGTTCCTCTACCATATCTAGGGCCAGGCCCATGGGAGAGGCCTCTAAGCTGCTCTAAGGCTTGTGGAACCCTACCCTGTTGCTAAAGTACTGGTAATTGATGGTCTCTATAGCAGTTGCAGTTCCTACACTGGGCAGCTCACATTCACCTGTAACTCCAGCTGCAGGGGGCTGACATGATACCCTGTTTGGCCTCCACAATATATATAATTACAAACCAAAACAATATCCTTGCCTAACATGATGATGTACATCTCTAATCCCAGCATTCAGGAGGCAGAGGCAGTTGGATCTCTTTAGTTCAAGGCCAGCCTACACTATATAGTGACTTCCATATCAGCCTGGGCCATGTAGAGAGACCTTGTCTCAAACACACCCCTCCCAAACATAAGGAAGAAAGGAAAAGCCTTTATCAGGAAAACAGCCTGGATTGCCTCAGTGTGAGGATCCTGCAGCTCGGGATCCCCTTTAGAAAGCAGAGCGACAGAGCCTTCCTGACCTGCTGGCCAGCCTTTAGAAGTTTGTCATTGTTGTCTCTGCTGACAGTGAATGATTCTCTCAATGGGAATATCACAAGAACCTCTGTCGCTGCCAGACTCCTTTGGTACAAAAGTCCTCTGACTGGAAGCCAGCACCATTAGCTGGGGAGGAACAGCTGCGAGGGCCACACATCTGTGAGTCATTTGAACATTTTATGACTAACGAAAAGTATCCATTACCCAGACTTATGCATTATATATGAGCCCAGTGCCTCCACTGTTCATAATGCCAACAGGCCCTTTTGTTTTAGGCTCCCTTTTTCTCCCCTAATGACATACTAACTCCAGCAATAAATCCAAAAAATCAAAAACTTTAAGTCTCTGGCAACACTACACAAAATTCCCTATTCGGGTGTGGAATTCTAAACAACCACAATAGCAACATTAATAAAGACAGTATTCACTGCAAGCATGCAGGCATGGAGACCCCTGGAAGGCCAAAAGTTTATGTGTTTTACGGAAAATAACTGGAAAATTAATGCAATAGAGTGTCACACGATGCAAAAAAACAAGCTTTAAGTACGGGTGTGTGTGTGTGTGTGTGTGTGTGTCCTCCCTAAGATGCCTTCTGCATGCAGATGACTTTGGTTTGCAAGAGGGTTTCTGGCTAAACAATGAGGATCTTTTAAAGGGCCCAGTACCACAGTGAAAAGGGAGGAAAGCTGGAATCTGAGCTGGGAGAAGCCGGCCACCTGAAGGGTCTGCAGCTGAGCAGGGGCTTGCCCCACAGTACAGGGTACCCGGTGTAGTGAGGTAAGAGGTACGCAGGACAACCCTTCCCTATCCCTGGGTATCTCAGATAACCTCAGATCCCTGGGAGCAGCTTCTCCTCTCCCTCCCTCCCTTTCCTTCATTTCTTCCTTCCTTCCCTTCCCATGAACTCTTTAAATACCCTCCTCCTGGAAATAGCTTTGATGGCACGAAGCCTTGTTCCTGGTGTGGGGATGAACTTCTGATGGCAGTAGCAGAGGTGGCAGAGACACTTGGTGCCTTTTCGGGAAGACAGTGCTTTCTCCTGGCTGGCTCATTGCTGAGGAAAGGTATGGAAAACTCTGGCATTTTGAAATAATGCCCAGGCTATGAGAAGCCCCATGGCAGAGTGGCAGAGTGCTGGGGTAATGTGCCCAGCCTTGGCACATACACTTGCACTTGGGTGCTGGAATACACACACACACACACACACACACACACACACACACACATACCTCTAAAACAAACAAAACAATGAGTCTGATGACAGACTCCTGCAATCCTAGCTCTTGGGGAAGAGCTACATAGTGAGACATTTAAACTAAAAGGAAATAAAGCACAGCCCCTGGTCCAGGGCTCTGGGGAATCGAGAGCCTCAGACATTGCCAGCTCCTCCCGCTGGGCTCCCAGTCTGTTACTGCTCCTGATTTCAAAGTCAGGGTTTGAGCCTAGAAAGATAGCAAATGCTTACAAGGATGGTGGGAATGTGTGTCTCGGAGCATTGGACCCACTAGCTACGACCAGACTGTCATCATATGGAGGCTGCTCTGAAGCTCTGGGAGGTCACTGCTTATGTCTCCTTATTCTAGTCTTGACCAACCGGCAGAGCACTAAGCTAAGAGAACCCCAGCTCCAGAGAATGGTTTTCCATGCTGCTTGTTTGTATATTGTCCAAGACATATACTTTGGATGCCCGGGTTGCTGAAGGGGAATGCTGGGACTTGATTCAGTAGTCAGTGTTTGTTCAAACTTCGGAAATCTGAACCTGATTGTTTGTTTGTTTGTTTTCCAGACAGGGTTTCTCTGTGTAGCCCTGGCTGTCCTGGAACTCACTTTGTAGACCAGGTTGCTCGAATACAGAAATTCGCCTGCCTCTGCCTCCCAAGTGCTGGGATTACAGGCGTGCGCCACCACCGCCCGGCTCTCTGAGACATATCTAAACACAGCATATTTTGATGAAAAGTATTCTTGCGATGATTAACTCAACCCAAACGCCCAACAAAGCATACATCAATCTCCTTGAGTAACAGAGCAAGCTAAATATAAATCAAACATGACTACATTGAAACTCAAATCCATAGAGATGGGTTCTATAGATTCAAACAAACAAACAATCTATGGTAGAGTTCTAGAGGAGGATCTGGGCCGGGAAAAGTCTCCAGCCACACAGATACTGCAGAGGTCACCAGGCTAGGAAATACATCTGCTTCAACCTTCTGAGCAGGAAACCGGTTTTGCATTCCTTCTCTTAAAGGGAGAGCCCTGTTTGCTTAACCTTCCAGGTGTCCCTAGCATATGTCTGTGAGCGCAAAGATCTCTGAGCATCCTGTGTCATGGGAGGAACAAAGGCTGGCTCCCTTGGTTTGTCTTGCCTGTTCCAGTCATTGCTAGGTTCAGGATTCAGGACTAGAAACAAGATAATTCCAACCACTTTTGATACAAAGGTTTCATTTGTTTGTTAAACAAAACAAACAAACAAACAAGCATCTCACTATGTATCTCTGGCTGACTGGGAAGGAACTCCTTATGAAACCAGGCTCGCCTTGAACTCACAGCAGATCAGCCTGCCTCTGCCTCCCAAGTGCTGGGATTAAAGGTGTAGGCCACCCCACCTGAACTGAACAAAGTTTTTTTTGTTTTGGTTTTGTTTTTTGTTTTTGTTTTTGTTTTTTTGAGGAAGGGTCTTGCTGTGAAGCCCAGGTTTGCCTGGAACTCAGAACCCTTCCTCCCCAGCCTCCTGAACCCTGGAGTCAAGGTCTGAATTGCTATGCCTGGCTTGGAAACATTATTGGTAACTGACACTCCAGAGGTCCTCTTTCCAGGGCATCCATTTCTATGCTCTCTACAAACAAAGAGCAACTGGGGACCGCACTCACTTTCTCCTTTGTGTCCCAGAACCAGAGTATTAGGTTGTGCCGGCCGGCGGTAGGTACCCTGCGTTCTTGTTTTGAGAATTTTCTTTCTCAATGACAAATCTAAGTTTCATTCCACTGAAGTTGAGCCTTGGGAAGCAGTGAGTTTATTAGGCTTATTTAGCATTGATGGGGAGTATGGGAAAAAGTATGGGTGACCTTAAAGTAGCCACACTGGAAGGTCTGTACCCAGCGTGGATGGTAACACTCCCAAGGCTGTGTGGATAGAAACCCTTCCCCTCATTCTTCCAAATCTATATGCTCTAGCCCCTCCATGAAACACTGGAGACCACACTCGATCAGGACAGAATCACATACAGCTGGTTGTAGGGGGTGAGGGTCCCATGACTCTCCCTGCTCCCTCCTCCTATGAGGGAATGTCACCAGTCAACATGCCTAGCTGTGATGATCTTGTGCAAGCAAACACAGCTGAACTCATGAAGGTGGGATCTGTCTGCCTCAGAAGATAATCCTGTGCAACAGAGCTCTCTAGAACAGCAGTTCCTGAAAGGCAAAGCCACTGCTGCCCACTGGACAAAACACCAAGACTGGATATATCTGGATATATCTGGATATATCTGGATATATCTGGATATATCTGGATATATATATATATATATATATATATATATATATATAAAAACATATACACATACATGTGCACATACATATACACACATACACACATATGCATATACATACACACACATATGTATGTGTGTGTGTATGTGTGTATGTGTCCTAGCCACTGCCTTGTCACAAGCTCCCTAGCTTACCTGGCACTCCCTAGAACACACAGCAAGGACATGCATGGCTCAAGCACAATGAAGCCTTTCACCAAGCCACAGTGAATATTTGTGGCCATGTTTTCCTGGCCTTACATACATGTTTAAGAACAACTGTCGTAACTGACTCTGGTATCCCACACGGCCAGTGTTGGGGTGTCATGTGTTCAGGAATGCGTGCTGTAAAGGAGCAGAGGTTGAGATAGATGGCCAATCTACGTGTGCCTCGCCCACCTCCCATTGAGTCAGGAAGAGGACACAGGTCACTTGCCTCCAGCCTTGGCAGAGCCCAGACAGCTCATAGACACCCGCTAGCGTAGATCTGGAATCACCAACGCTAGCGTGCTAAAGGGGACAATGGCAGGAGCTACAGGAGCTTGTTTACGGCTGTCATATGGGGTTGGCATCATTTTAAGGAGACAGGAACAGATGTGCCCCTATCTCCTGCTCATCCGTGTGGTACCTTTAAGTAAAAAGCAGATGTTAGGGGCTGAACAGTGGTGCCACAGACCTTGAATCCCAAATTCTAGGACGGCCAGGACCACACAGAGAAACTCTGTCTTGAAACAAACAGCAAAGGAGCAGATGTTAGTGACAGTGCTTTACGTTTTTTCCAACTCTCAGGGAAAACATATCTTTTGTTGTTGTAGATAATGATTTGTGCTAAAGATAAAGGAGCACTGCAGCCGGGCGGTGGTGGCGCACACCTTTAATCCCAGCACTCGTGAGGTAGAGGCAGGCAGATTTCTGAGTTCGAGGTCAGCCTGGTCTACAAAGTGAGTTCCAGGACAGCCAGGGCTACACAGAGAAACCCTGTCTTGAAAAACCAAAAAGAAAAAAAAAAAAAAAAAAAAAAAGAAAAGAAAAGAAAAGAAAAAGGAGCACTGCAAGCCCACATTTCTCATTTTATTTTATTATTTTATCATCTTATTTCATTATACTGGATTGCATGAGGCCATGTTCAAACAACTAAAGAGAACCATATTGAATGAATCAAGGTGGTCTCAGAAAGACAAAAATCCTATGTTTTCTCTCATTTGTGGATCCTAGATATTGTACAGATTTATAAGAGCATGTATGTACAGATGACAAATCAAATCATTCTAGGAGACAAAAGAGACTAATGGGAGGGGGAGAAGGAAGGGGAGGAGCAGGGGAGGGGGAGGAGGGGAGGGGAGGGGAGGAGGAAAAGAAGACAGGGGAGGGGGAGAAGAAAGGAGAGGGGAAGGGAAAGGGAGGGGGAAAGGGAAGGGGAAGGGAGGGGAAGAGAGAGGAGGAGGGGAGGGAAGAATAGGAGGGGTGAGGGGAAGGGAGAGGAAAGGACAGGAGAGGAGGGAGGAGAACGGGGGATAATAGGCTAGAGGAACATGCTTTTTCCACACAGATTTTCCTCAGCCAGGTCCTTCAACATCCCACATGCACAGGCTGAATATAAAGAAGCGCTGAGGCTTTCCCTGAAAGCAATGCACTTGCCGTTGCTCTTGGACCAGCCAGAGGAGGACTTCTGAGAAGCCGATGGGGGAGGTGCGGGGCCCAGTCAGGAAATTCACAGAGCCAAGCTGTCCAATGTGCAGAAGACGTTGCCAGCACACACAATGGGAGCGATCTTTCTACTCTGACTCTGTCATGTTCCCCTAGGCTGTGTGGGAGCAGCCGCTGGCTGGGAACCTGCCAAGGGAAGGGAGCTCTCTTTGTTAGCCCATATGGGCTGCTGCAACAAAATGCCATTAGTGGTGCGGTTCATGGAGACACAGACTTATTCCTCGCCATTCTAGAGTTAGGGAGTCCAAGACCAGGGAGCAGGCAGATTGAGTATGGCAAGGGCCCTTTTCCTGGTCATTTTGTAAAGTTAAGGCAGGAAGACTATGCAGGCCTGAGTTTGTGGATCACATGACTGACCAAGCACAGAGAAGGTGACTTTTTGTTCACAGCACCTAACAAAGGGTGAGGGAAGGGAGAAACCTTGGCTTTGGACATGGCTGGTAGCTCTGCCTCGTCAAGCCTAAAGGATGTCAAACCTGACTAAAGTCACGAGGCTCTCCGGGATGGGTGTGACCAGAGCATCCGAATGGGTGTGGAAAGATCCTGGTAGACATGGAATGCTCCCACTGGGCATGTGAGGGTGTTCCTACTGGGCGAATGTGTGCTCACACAGGGCACAGGATGTGTGAGTACTCCCACTGGGTGTGTGAGTTCTCCAAACAGGTACATGAGTGTTCACACTGGGCAGAGCAGCTTATGAAAAAGAGGCTTTGGAGATCAATTCAGAGGTCAGCTCCTGTCCCGTGTCAGTCAAGCCCTTGGTTGTTGTCAAGCTAAGGTATCGGATCTAGTCGTTGAGACAGGTGTTTGGTGAAGTATGATGTGGTCCTCTCAGGGAAGGTGGATTTTCCTCCAAATTCATGTCCCAGCGAAGCATAGACCACTCGGGTGTAGCCTTCCCCAACCTGAAGTGGTCTGGTACAAACCTTGTCACCACTGAGGTGGGGCCACCTGCGGTGCAGCTTTCTGACTTGGCTGGCTCCTTTTGGAAGTGACAACTGCCCTGCTCTTCTGCTACCTGCCCAGAGGTTGAACCTGTCTTCCTGAGAGATTCCTGAATAAGCAACCAGCCTGGCGACCAAGAGTGGACTGGTGGGGGGGGGGGGAGGGAATGGGCCTTCCCCCTTATAAGCATGATCTCTTAGTATACACGTGAGCCTTGATCAGCACATTGTCTTGGCCTCGTCCTTTTCTCGCCGTCTAAGTCTCTTTCAGCCCCAGCCTGCCCCCCCAGGTGTACCCGGTTTCATGTAAGCCGCGGGCCGGCATACAACACTTGGGTAGCCAATGGTGTTTGGAGTCATTTCAAAGTGATCTAGTACTTGATTAAATGGTGCCTGCTAACTGCATCTTCACACAGCAGCAGGGAAGGGAACTCTCTGGGGCTTCCCTTATAGGAATTGTCATGGTCTGAGCCTCCCAAAGGCTTGGCCTTTTGTGCCACCTTCCTCTGGGTTTTGTTGGTGATGTTTGTGGTGTTTGTATTTTGTGGTGTGTGTGTGTTATATGTACCTGTTAGTATAGGTATTTACAGGTGTGTGTAAGCCCAAGGTCAAAATTGGGTGTCTTCCTCAACTACTCTCCACCTTAATTTATTTCTGTGATGCTTATTTAATAGGCACGCGCATATTATGTATATGTATGTGTGTGGATACGCACATGCCATGGCCATGAATTGAAGTAAGAGGGTAACGTGGGCGAATCAGTTCTCTCCTATGTGGTGGGCCCTGGGGCTTGAATTCAAGTAATCAGGCTTAGCCGCAAGTGCCTCTCTGTTCACTGATGGGCACCCCCATGTCAGCATGGGCATGAGGTTGGAAAGACCATGGCCTGGACTGGCTTTCAAGATGGTGGTTGAACTATGGCTGTCTTGGGCTTCAACTTCACCACCCACAGTATCATGATCATTGCTGGTGCTGGCTTCATCCTTCTTCCCTATCCCATTCGGCACCAAGACTAGCAGGACCTTTAAATGTCTTTTATTATGTAAGTCTTCACCCAGAGGGGGAACAGAATCTCAAACCTTCACATGCTCATATGCCCCCCCCCTTTTTTTTTTCCAAGACAGGGTTTCTCTGTATAGCCCTGGCTGTCCTGGAACTCACTTTGTAGACCAGGCTGGCCTCGAACTCAGAAATCCGCCTGCCTCTGCCTCCCGAGTGCTGGGATTAAAGGCGTGCGCCACCACGCCCGGCTTAGCCAATAGATTTAAAGGTCAATATGCTTACCCAATAAGCTTGAACTGTAACCTTGCTGATGTAACCTGTGCCCCTAAAAAGTATAAAAACTGTAATAGCCATTCAGGGTCACCTTCTTGTCACTCGCCTTGAGGGACTGATTGAGGTTGACCCCATGCGCCGGAAAATAAACCTCTCGCTTTTGCATAGATCTTTGTCTTGGTGTCTCACTTGGGGGCATCTCGAAGTGCCACCGACTGAGGGGGGGGGTCTTACGAGTGTACCTCCTATCCCCAGTTTCTCTCCACACACATTTTTTATTTTTATTTATTTATTTATTTTTTTGGTTTTTCGAGACAGGGTTTCTCTGTATAGCTCTGGCTGTCCTGGAACTCACTTTGTAGACCAGGCTGGCCTCGAACTCAGAAATCCGCCTGCCTCTGCCTCCCGAGTGCTGGGATTAAAGGCGTGCGCCACCACGCCCAGCTTATTTATTTATTTATTTTGGTACACATTTTTTAAATAAAAACGTGTTTAAACGTCTCAATCATTCAATTTTACCAATTAAGACTCAGGAGCCAGACGCTTAGGTAGCTAGCTCGCTCAGAGAGGCAGAGAAAGCACCCAGCTGGCCATCTTCCTCTGTCCCAGAAGGCATGTCCCTTTCCCACACCAACACAAAAAGCCTTTCAAACTGAATGACTTCCTGTGAGTTTCTGTCCTTCTGACTTCCTTAGTCTCTATGGTACTTTTCTTACTATGCTCACTTCCTGTCAGCTGGTTGTTTGCTCCGCCTCTTGGCCTATGGTTGACTTTATTTATTCCTGCTCCCAATATTCAAGCAGAAAGCTCTTGGATTAAAGGTGTGCGTTAAGGCTGAGCCACAGCACAACTAAAAGCAGGTTTTCCCAGTAAATCTCAGGGTCCGCAGTGTGATCAAATATCCTGCAATTTTTGTGTCATATTTAAATCAGTGTAATGCCTTCCCTGGCTCACTCAGGCTGTGGCTCAGACCTGGCAGTAACTGCTGCCGACCAGTATGAGGCTGAGTGGGCCCGACTTTGCTTTGTTTCTTTCTTTTTATGAATCCCTCTGGCTGGCTGTAGACTGGCAAGTTAAGAGGGGTGTGGTACACAGCCATCCCCAAGTGTGCTCTGAAATAGAACGTCCCTCCGGCCTTGTTAGGAATGATGAGGTTAAACGTCTCTGGGAGCTACGGATTCTAACCTGGAAGAATCTGTGACCACTTCACTGGGGCCCACTGGAGGATGCCACGGAATCACGTAGGCTATACGAGTAATTGGGGTGTCGCTAAGTCATTCTCTGGGAGGTGCGAGGGGAAATAACCACATAGTGAACTTTGGGACTCTGCCTTTTATTCTCACAGGCAAGGATTCATGGGACCCAACATCAGGGTCTACCCTGAGCTGAGCTCAGTGCCGAGGCGACTCTCGTCCCGAAGATGGTTGTGGCAGCCTGAATTTGGAGAGGTCCAGGTTCAGGTCCAGGAAGGTGTAGGTGTTGTAGTCATGGTGCTGCAGGTTCTTGTAGGTGGTGGTGTCAGTCGGCTCGGGCTCTGTGGAGAAAGGTGACAAGACAGCTGTCAGACACACACATTTGTCTGGGGCGCTTAGGAAGCAGAAGTCTCCACACTACCAGTTTATAGTGTGTGAGCATTCTAATTAGAAGACAGGAGACCCTGAGAGCCCTGTATCTTCAAGGGCAATGTAAGAGAGTCACCTGCAATGCGTGCTGAGCCTTATGGTTGAGCATAATCACAAAGCACATGGAGGCAGTGTCACTGTAAAAACTCTAACCTTTGCCGAGATTGTGGCACAGGCCTGCCAGGAGACTCTCTGCTTTTGTTGTTGTTAATAAGATGGCAGAGTCTAACCTCTCGGAGAGGGGACAGGACAAGGCTACTTCGTTTCTTATACAGGATCGGAGCACCTTGCCCGTCCTTTTTGTATTTTTAAGCCCTGGGTTCACACTATGCATTTGGAAGGATCTGGAATTACAGATGGACACAGGAGAGAAATCACATTCTTTTGGATGTCTGTCTATGATGGAAATAAGCACATGCAGATATGAGAAAAACCTGAGTGTTACAATATTGGTGAAAATGTGCACATAAACCCGGAAAGAGCTGTAGCTTTGCCATTTTAACTTTTTGAAAATTGTTACCTTCCAAACCATAGGGGAAAAAAATAGTAATTTCTCCTTTTAGCTTAAATGGGAAAAAATTAAATCTATGTACCTAAGTAATTGATAATCTTAAAACTCAAAGCATGGGACTAAAGCAAAAGGACAGGCTCTTCTGCAACTCAAATGCAACAAGGCAGGAGACGGAGCTAAGCAGTGTAGCTGCAGGGCAAGTCTGTGCGACATCTTCCTGGATCCCTGGGAATCGCTAGGCTTCCCGCCTCAGTTCTACTCACACTGCACAACACAGAAACAAACACCCCACCAACTTAAATACATAGTTCTCTATTCCAAATCCAAAAGCTGTTTCTCTTCATTTAATTTCAAGAAAGGAAGGAAGGAAGGAAGGGAGAAAGGAAGGAAAGAAAGCAAGAAGGACAAAAGGATGTCTTATTAGAGTTGGCATCTTCTCTTCCTCGATGAGCTGACGATCTTCAGTGTGTGGAAGGTGTACCTTCAAAGCCACGGAGTACACAGTTATGGCAGGGCTGGTGAAAACTGATGGGAGCTGGGTGGGTTATAAACTCTATCAATAACAGCCCACCTGTAAGCAAGGAGCTTCGGGCATGGACACTCAGTGAGCCTCAGCTGCCAGCAAAGAGGGCTGGGGATGGAGGAGAGGCAAGTTTTTGTTTCTGCAGTGTTGGAAACTGAGCCCAGGACCTTACTTACTGGTTAAGCCCCATATTAAGCTACATCGGCAGCCCTGTGAGTCGTGGTTGTATCCCCTGAGAGATAACCTAGAAATCCCCATGCCTGTGCGTCCGTGCTAGGTTTAAGATCTCTAGTTGAGTTCAGTTCTGAAAACTGGACCGGGGTCTGAAAGGCAGGTCCCACGGTCTTAGAAGTCTGGCGTGCACTGGTACCTGGTGAATTAGTGAAGGAGGAGAAATGTTAAAGGAAGAAAACATAAATGCTGTAAACATCCTGGAAGAGTGATAGTTAGCACACCATGGTGATGCAAATTAGGTGAGGAGGGGGCGTGGCTGGGAATGACTCGCAGGTGCAGGAAGGCCTTGTTAGCGATGCTGCCATCTTAAGGAGGACTCGGGAACTTCGGATTTTAAATCAAAGAATTCCTGCTTTCTTTTTCTTTTCTTTTCTTTTTTTTTTTTTTCTTTTTTGAGACAGGGTTTCTCTATATAGCCCTGGCTGTCCTGGAATTCACTCTGTAGACCAGGCTAGTCTCAAACTCAGAAATCCATCTGCCTCTGCCTCCTGAGTGCTGGGATTAAAGGTGTGCGCCACCACTGCCCCGCGAGAATTCCTGTTCTTTAGGGAGCTGCTCAGAGAGGTGTCATACATGTGCAAGACCACTTAGTACGATAGGAGTATAGTACCCCTTGAAAAGCCCCTCATTAGAAACTCACAGTAGACGATTATACAGCCCATTGTGCTGGGAAAAGCCCGCAGGTGCTGTCCATGGTCACCTGTCTGGTTTGTTATTGTTGTTGTTTTTAAAAAAGATTTATGTATATGAGTACACCATTGCTCTCTTCAGACACACCAGAAGAGGGTATCAGACCCCACTGCAGATGGTTGTGAACCACCATGTGGTTGCTGGGAATTGAACTCTGGAAGATCAGAAGGCACGGGTCTAGTTCAGTCCACCCGAGGGCTATCACTGCCACGTGACTGCGGCTCCTGATTTTTGAGAGCACCACAAGATTTGTGCTGCTTTCCACTCAGCTGAGTGTCGGGCAAGTTCATGAACTACATGCGTGGAACTACATGCGTGGATACCCTCCAAGGTTATGCGTGGTGATTCTAGACTGTCAGTTTTCATAAATTACGCCGTCTAAGAAAAAGTTAAATGAGGCCAAGTGGTGCATGAGAGATGCCAGCACCTGGGAGTCGGAGGCAAGGGGGGTCAGGATCGCAACGCCAGTGTTAGCTACATAGCGAGTTTGAAATCAGCCTGCGCTACCAGAGACACTGTCAAAAAAAAAGAAAAAGAAAAAAAATACTCCTTTCTAAACACACAGAAACTCAAGAGGGTCTTTAGGATCTATACACCCTAAAGGACAAGGAGAGTCTGAACCAAGGCAAGGTGTACCCTGTGTGTCGGCCGGGGCTTCCTGGGGTGGGACTGCATCAGTGGGCGGGGCTTCGACTGCCACCTGGAACCTCCCCTCCAGCTGTGGTCCAGCGCTCTCTTCAACAGTATCTTTCTCCTGAACAGGAAGTGTCTTCAAATAGCTCACTGGTTTCTGATCTTCCAAGACCTCCTCGACCTGGGAGCCTCCTCCTAGCACCTGCTTCTCTGCGCTTTCTTTTCTGATCAGGGGAGAAGAGGTCTTCCATCCGGGCTCTGGCACTTTTGGTTCCGGATATCTAGCTCCCTTCCTGGGGGCAACGGCTGGCGGATGTTCTGCGCTGGCCTCTCGTATTTGCGTTGTGGGCACTGGCCCACTAGTGGGCCGTGTGGGTACTCTGACTTTCCTGTGGCTGGGTAAGATTCCTTCAGCTTCAAATGGCTTTGTGCTTTCCTTTCCTGTCTTGTCTGGTCTCGGTTTCCCCTGTTGGTGTTCTTCCTTCAAGTTGTGCTCCAACATCTCACTGGACTGTGGCCTGGATGTCATGGGCTTGGACCTGGTTTCTTTGCTGTCTTCTACAGGCTTGGTGGAGGTCCATTTCTTCTTAGGCTGCAGGGTCTTCTCTGGGTAGGTGACATCTGGGGGTGGCTTTTGGACCTTGGCCTTCTCTTTTGCAGAAACTGTGATTTTAGGGGCTCCAGTCGTCAAGGGCCGGGAGGCCTCCGGTTTGGAAGACCCTGTCTTGCCTTTGCTTGCCACTCGGGGAGCATGGTGTGAGTCATGTTCCTCCCCATCAGAGTCTGAATCTGAGGAGCTGGATGAGGAAGATGAAGATGAAGATGAATCATTTGTCACTTTCTGCACGTGCCCCTGAGCCTCTGAGTCAGAACCCCGTGCTTGGGGTGGAGGCATAACTTTCTGAGGAAACGCTACCAAAGTCTTTCTTGACAAATGCTTCGGAAGCCCTTCATCTGTGGGCAGCAGGCTGCCGCCAGGGTGCGGGCCTGCCACAGCCCCACCTGTGTTCTCCACTGATGGGTAACAATTGGGTGGAGGTGAGCTTTTGGACAATGCCGCTGCTGTGTGCGCGGTTAGGAGCTTGCCCCTCTCCTCTGCTCCCACATCTGGGAAACGGCATAAAGAGGAACATTTGTTATTTAAGGAACAACTCAAAGCCACAGACATTTCATTGCGTACCAGCATGTTGTGTTATAACGCTGTCAAGGTAACACAGGTTCCGGGAACCTCCCTGTGCGCTGGGGCAGCATTAGGAGTGAGCAGACTTGCCTCTGAGTGCGACCTTCAAGGAGGGTCTTTCTCACCAACAAGAGCCATAACTGACTCCATTTCTCACGCGCATTGCTTCCCAGAGGACAAGTATTCTTTTTTTTTTTTTTTTTTTTTTTTGGTTTTTCGAGACAGGGTTTCTCTTTATAGCTCTGGCTGTCCTGGAGCTCACTTTGTAGACCAGGCTGGCCTCGAACTCAGAAATCCGCCTGCCTCTGCCTCCCAAGTGCTGGGATTAAAGGCGTGCGCCACCACGCCCGGCTTCCTTTTTTTTTTTTTTTTTTGTTTTTTTTGTTTTTGTTGGAGGACAAGTATTCTTAAATGACCCCACTCAGATTTACATCAGGTCAACCCTAATGCAGACGGCAGATGGATGCTTTCCCTTGACTACTCAGGTTTTACAGATGCGTGGTGTCTTGAAGCGCTAACACCACTTGAATATTAACAAGTTTAGGGTTTGGCCTTCCTGAGCAAAGCATCAGAAGTCTAGACAAGAGTGCCTGGTGCATCCAGTGAGCCATGAGACAAGTCAGTAGGACAGAGGGAGTGGCAATAGCTTTTCATGTAAAGCTGCCCTAAAAAGGAAGAAAAGCCCTCAAAAATCACACAGGTCACGTGGGGACTTCTTCAGCCAAGAAAACAAGTTTTACAAAACCCAAAAGTCTAAAATAATTTAATACCACATATATCACTAGAAACAGATGTTAAACTGCAGAAACAACAACAGCAGAAAGCCCAACAGGATAAATTCTAACCAAAAAACCCTTACATTTCATAGGCATTTATGAAAGAGTGAAATAAAAAAAAAATCACAGTAGAGCTAATTTCGTTGAGTCTTCTCAGTTGTCAATCTTTCTAACCGTACAGATCAGAAGGAAAACACAGGACGAGTTGTGAATGGCTAATTACCCTCTGAGCCGAAGTGGGGCCAAACATTCTCCAGACGAGTAGATGTACAATCCTTAAGACGTACGTGCCGGGCGGTGGTGGCGCACGCCTTTGATCCCAGCACTTGGGAGGCAGAGGCAGGCGAATTTCTGAGTTCGTGGCCAGTCTGGTCTACAAAGTGAGTTCTAGGACAGCTAGGGCTACACAGAGAAACCCTATCTCGAAAAACCAAAAAAAAAAAAAAAAAACAACAAAAAAACAAAACAAAAGACAGGGATACATACATTCTAAAAGCGCCTTCCTCCTCCTCCATGGTAGAATCAGGCCCCTCTCACCCATCTTACCATGGTGTTACCCACACAAGGGGCCAAGAACCCATGATTAACTGGTAGAGTAGGAACTAAGAAAAGTGAAGTTTCCCCAGCCAGAGAAAGAGTGACAGGCACTGTGAAGGGAAGGGAGCAGAGCCAGAGCAGTGGCTGACAGCTGAAACCAGCCTCAGACACCTAGAGTAGGGACTGACAAGGTGACTTGGAACACACAGTTCCAGGCCATCGCTCGCTCGGGAGTATGGCAGAGAGGGGCAGGGGCTCTCAACTGCACAGCCCAGAATTCCCAGCTCCTAAGCTAGCTAGCCCACTGTCTATCTTTTCTTTCTTTCTTTTTAAAAAATATTTATTTATTTATTTTGTGCATATGAGTACACCGCCATTGCTCTCTTCAGACACACCAGAAGAGGGCACCAGACCCCACTACAGATGGTTGTGAGCCACCATGTGGTTGCTGGGAATTGAACTCAGGATCTCTGGAAGATCAGTCAGTGCTCTTAACCATTGAACCATCTCTCCAGTGGTCTCCCCCCCTCCCCCCACTGTCTACACCACTGGTATTTCTCTGAGCTGGACTCTTGCAAATAGGAGATAGCCTGAGGGTTGGGGTGTGGTTCCCCTGGCCAGGTGCAAGCTCAGTACATACAAGGCCCTCAGCTCTAACCCAGCCCTGCATTAAAGCTGGTGTGGTGGCCCATGACTGTGATCCTGGCATTCTAGGGGAGGTAGAGGCAGGAAGGAGGCTCTTAAGTTCAAGGTCACCCTTAGCCACACAGCAAGTCTAAAGCTAGCCTGGGTTACATAAGGCTCTATCTCAAAATTAAAATGAATAAATAAAGCTCTCAGGGGCTGGCAAGATGGCTCAGTGGGTAAGAGCACTGACTGCTCTTCCAAAGGTCCTGAGTTCAAATCCCAGCAACCACATGGTGGCTCACAACCACCCGTAATGAGAGCTGACACCCTCTTCTGGTGTGTCTGGAGACAGCTACAGTGTACTTAGGTATAACAATAAATAAATCTAAAAAAAAAAGCTCTCAGATGGCTACTTTGAATATCAAAATGATGGACTGGCTCTTCCAAGATTTGCTGGATCCAGGGCTTTGGGCATACCAGGCAAGCTACCACCGAGCACTACCTTGGCCCCTTGGGAACTTAGAAGGTTGTAATGAGTTGCAAAGCTGGACTGAGCTATAGCTTAGTGATATAGTGTGTGCTGGGCATATGCAAGGCCCTTGGTTCAACAGCCTTCCTCCCAACACACACACACACACACACACACACACACACACACACACACATACAATAAAAACTCACATTGTAGATTATTTACCTACTAAAACAGAAAGAACATTCCAGACAGGCAGACTAGTCTTTCAAGGAGACTTCACAGTATTTTGGAATGAGAAGGCCTGACAGTTCATCTTCTCATTGGTTACTGGAAGAATTCCAGGAAAAGGCTAACAGAGGAGCCGGTTTTGCTTTTGATGGAGGGGGGTCAGTTTCTGTCCTGCCCTCATCTTCAAGTCTCAGTTGCTACCACTAACCGGCATCCATAATAAGTCTGAATTCACCCCCCGCCCCCTGTAGGTCACAAAAGGTGACTGTGGCCTCCAGGAAGCACTTGGTGTGTGGACATAGGATGTTGCATCCCCTCACAGACTGGCTTTCTTTAACAAACAGCCTACCCCAGACTCCTGCAGCCTCCTCTCAGAGCACAGAAGGGGACCATGGCAGCCTACACACAACCAAGTCCACGAATACTATCTAACAGCGCTAACCGGTTCTCCCTGTGGCAGTGCCATCTCCTCTCAAGACACAACTCAAATTCCTGATTCTCTGGCTGAAAATGAAGAACACAGTCTTCAAGCTTTTGGTCAAAGAAACAAAGGCTACCGTGCAGTGGTCGGACAGGAAAGACAGCTCAGTGTGTAAGAGCAGGTATTGTTCTTGCAGAGGACCCCGGTTCAGTTCCCTGCACCCACGCTGGGTGGCTCACAGTAGATTCAATGCCCCCTTCTGCCCTTTATGGGCACTGCACTCATGTATGCATAGCCACACGATGACATAAACACATACCCAAATAAATAAATAAATAAATAAATAAATAAATAAATAAATAAATAAATAAAGTATAGAAATGATAAAACAAATTGGCAACCCAACGGTTTATGAAACTAACCCAGGAAACAAAGCTCTCTCACAAAGGTACTTTAATCATGCTGGAGAAGTGAGATTACTCAGATTTCTTTCTTTCTTTCTTTTTTTTTTTTGGTTTTTCGAGACAGGGTTTCTCTGTAGCCCTGGCTGTCCTGGAACTTACTTTGTAGACGAGGCTGGCCTGGAACTCAGAAATCTGCCTGCCTCTGCCTCCCGAGTGCTGGGATTAAAGGCGTTCGCCACCATGCCTGGCTAGATCACTCAGATTTCATAGGCTTGGGATTATACATTTGTAAAAAAATAACTAAAAAATTCAGAAGAATCCAGATCCCTCCCCCCCCAGAAGTAAGACAGTAATACTACATGGGCCAGAATGCCAAAGTTGAAGGCAAATCTCTTTGGTGTGACGTGACACTTCAGCTCCTCAGTACTAAGAGGTGTGCAGGGTAATGTGTAAGATGCGTTCACACTATGCTCCTTACACACACACACACACACACACACACACACACACACACCGTGGCTCTGGTTAATATGTCTAACTTCTACTTCCGGCAAAACTACACACTTTTAAACCTGGGCTGGAACCTAAATGGAGAACTATCTTTGGCTTTATAGTCTTTATAAGAGCTACCCCAAAGCAAGGTGTGATGGCTCATACTTGTAATCCCCCTTCCCCCACAGCACCCCAGAGGATTGGAGTTCAAGCCCAACCTATACTACATGACAGAATCTGGGGAAGAAGCAAAACAAAACAAAACAAACTGACAGAAAGCAACGTGCAAACTGCTCAGCCAGTATCTTATAGACCTGTACAATGTGCTCTGGTGACAGGATTCAACAAACAGCAAGGAAACCCAGGCAGGTCTCCATGAAGGGCCTGTGGGAGCATCCTGGTACCAACGTGGAGTGGCAGCTTTCCTGGGGAAGGAAGCTTGTGCTAAGATATGGGAGCCTCCAGAGTAGGACGGAAAATATTGCCCCGGAGGGTGGGTCCTAACGCACTCCCAGTGGCTGGGGATTAAGAGCAGATGCAGAGAGCCCCAGGGGCTCCCAAAGCCACTCTAATTGAGATGGTTTCTAATCCCTGGCACTTCAAGGGAAAACACAGGTCCACATGTGGCTAATTTAGGAGCGTGAGCTTGTACAGAAATTATTTTACATTAGAATATACAAGTGTAATATGCATAAAACAACTTATTTCCGAAGACCATATTCCACCCTGAAGTAAAATGCCATTCACAAAAGTGGATGAGCATGCACTTGGAGTGTGTGTGCACACACCACAGCTTCTACCCCGTAGCACCCAGGGAGGTGGCAAAGCTGCAGGCTCAGATGGCTGCAGAGGGCCAGGAGCTTCCTGGGGATCCAAGGCTAACTCCCCGGCCAGGTTTCCCTTCCCAGGATGACAGCACTTCTATCCACACAGACCCCTGTTCTTATATAGTAGGTTCTTGGGTCCTAAAACCCATGTAGTCTACAATCATGTATCTAGAAGATAAGATTTGGGCTGGAGAGATGGCTTAGCGATTGAGAGCACTGACTGCTCTTCCAAAGGTCCTGAGTTCAATTCACAGCACCAACGTGGTAGCTCACAACCATCTGTAATGGGATCCAATGCCCTCTTTGGGTGTGTCTGAAAACAGCTACAGTGTACGCATATACATAAAATAAATCTTAAAAAAAAAAAAAGCGCCGGGTGTGGTGGCACACGCCTTTAATCCCAGCACTCGGGAGGCAGAGGCAGGTGGATTTCTGAGTTTGAGGCCAGCCTGGTCTACAGAGTGAGTTCCAGGACAGCCGGGGCTACACAGAGAAACCCTGTCTCAAAAAAAAAAAAAAAAAAAAAAGAAAAGAAAAAGAAAAGAAAAGAAAACAAAAAGAGAAAACCCAAAATAAATAAATAAATAAAATAAAGTCTATGTCATATATGGTACACAACTTAGTTAATATTCTTAAAAATGAAGGCCTCTTTCCTTGCTTCCTTTTTCTTCTTCTTTTTTTTTTTTAAAAGATTTTATTTATTTTATGTATATGATGAGTACACTGTTGCTGTCTTCAGACACACCAGAAAAGGGCATCAGATCCCATTACTAATGGTTGTGAGCCACTATGTTGTTGTTGGGATTTGAAGACAACTGTAATGTACTCATATACATAAAATGAATAAATAAACCTTAAAAAAAAGAAATTTAAATTCAATGGACCCAATACACAGACCATAAAAAATAAGCAAGGCATAGGAAATAAAATTATCCTCAGAAGAGAAGCATTTAAATTGCACTGCATTTCATCTTGCCTGGCATGAGGCCATCCTAAGCTGGCATTCAGAGAGAGGAACAAGTGACAGACATCAAAATGATTTTGAAGAGATCTGGACACCAGCTGGGTCCTAGCTGCTGTGTAGCACAGGAGATGTGCTGGCTCCTAATTCCCTCCCCGAGGTCATGACCCCTGAGACTATATTTAACATCTCACCTTTGAGCACACTTTGTGTCTTGGGATGTAGCTCTTTCTCCTTTGCACTCTTCTCTGACTCTGTAGACAGTGTCACTACAGAAACCAGTTCTCCTGGGAACACCCTTGCCTCCAGGAGCACAGCCTGGGGAAAGCAGACAAGCAAAGATACTCACCTGGATAACAGCCATTACAATGTGTTATATATTCATATTCACATGGCACACTTATTACAATGTTCATAACATATGGGAATTATGAATGCTCTGAAAAGTACCCCAAAAGCTGCAAGAAAAATATACCCCAAGTTCCAGGAAAATCATTATTAGCATCTGGGTAAATGAAAACATCCTTATTTCCCTAATCTCTGCAGAAATTTCCCAAAATAGGCACTTGGAAAGTTTTTATTAAAAATAAAGACTTTGCCAGCTTCGTTATACAAAGCTTCAGGATATCTTGGAGAAGAGCCTGGTTCTTTGTTCTGCAGAAACCTGGGGCTCAGGGGTTAGGAGGAGGATGGGAGACAGATGCTGCTGAGAAAAGCTCTTGCTGTCACGTGTCCTGCAAAGCCTCAGTTAGACAGACCCGTGTTAGCATGGAGGAGCCTGTGCTATCATGGGGGAGGGGGGAGGGAAGTGCTGGCCTCTGGATGGCAGCCATCATGCCAGCTGTAACACTCAGGCCTGGATCCTGGATGCAAGGCCCAGTTGGCTCTCCGCCCAAGACTCCTGGGTCTTATACAGGGCAGCCAGTTTACTCTACTGATTATTTCGTTACTCTACAAAATACTATGTTTCTTTTTGCAAAATTATCTCCCTCCACTTAGTAAAGTTGCAGAAACACTATCTACTAGAAAATAGGATGTAGATAATTGCTTCAGAAGTGTTACAATTTGAGAAGAATCTTACTGTAATTCCGCCGGCAACCGCTAAGGTATGTGTTAGATCCTAGGATGCTTCATGCTGGGGAGGGTGCTGGGGGGTGGAGCAAAAGAACAGGAAAACTTCTATTTATACTGATGATTCTCCGCGTGTGTACAAATTACGTGTACCGATACACGCTGGAAAAAAAAATCGCTGGTAGCAATATACCTGAAGGAATAATTAAACAGTGCCCATTTGACGACGGGGGCCCTCTGTCACCTGTATTTTATATTGCTGTGGGCATTTCCTGCTTTGGGGCCGGTTCAATGACAGCTCTTGACAAGCAAGCGC
This sequence comes from Mus caroli, assembly GCF_978045245.1. Taxonomy (NCBI): domain Eukaryota; kingdom Metazoa; phylum Chordata; class Mammalia; order Rodentia; family Muridae; genus Mus; species Mus caroli. The sequence continues at coordinate 62,348,012 of NW_028227273.1, forward strand.
AGGGCCCTAGGTTCCATCCACCGAACCCAACCCAAACAAAATCCAATACTAGTTTTGCAGAGAAAGCCAGGTTTCGTTTTTAAAACAGCCTCGGAGCCTCGGTTTCACTCCTGCAGAGAAAACCCTTCTGTCTGGGTCAGGTGAGCACAGGCCCTAGGACCCCTCTCCCCACCGGGCCCACGGGTGCAGCTAAGGGTCAGGCTAGGGGCCCGGTATGTCCCGCCCGTTCGCCCTTTACCTTCAGAGCCCGGATCCGTCCTCCCCGCAGGAGGAGAGAGACCGCCATGGCACAAATGCCAAGAGCGGAGGTCGCACCTAGGTACGTGACCTACTTGTGCACACGCACCACCCCAGGCTCCGCCCCGCGTCCACGTTCACCAATCGCACACCATGGTGGCCCCAAGCGTTTGCGCGCGCATTCTGGGAGGGCTCCTTAAGGCCACGCCCCTAACTGAGTCCACCAATTCCGGGTTCGGGAAAGCCTGGAGTCCGCCCCTGGGTAGATCCTGCTGAAAGTCCCGCCCCTCCGATTTGGGCCTGCCCACCTTGCCCTGATCTCGCCCTTAACTCTGGTCTGTAACCTACCAAAATTGCACAGCTAGAATCATGTCCTTTGCATTTCTGGTTCGACTTGAGAGACTTCTGTGTTTGGTGAGATCTTTGTGAGTTTGTTGTTTCTTGGAGATACAACTCGATGGTAGTGCGCTTGCCCAGTAGGGGCGTGGTCTTGAACAAACAAACCAGAAGCTGGGCATGGTGGTGCCCACCTACCATACCAGCAGTAGGGCTAGTTCAAAGACAGCCTGCTCTTTACAGAGTAACTGTAAGGATTGTAATCAATAGATAAACTTGGGGCTAGAGAGATGGCTCAGCGATTAAGAGCACTAACTGCTCTTCCAGAGGTCATGAGCTCAAATCCCAGCAACCACAACCACATAGTGGCTCATAACCATCTATAGTGAGATCTGATGCCCTCTTCTGGTGTCTGAAAATAGCTACAGTGTATACTCACACACATGCACACCCAACTTCACCAGTTGAAAACCAAGTCTTTAACACACAAAGTTTTTTGGAGAACCATATCTAAGGCACAGCTGTGTAGTATGTGTTATTGGAATTCCTCTTCCCACTGATTGATTGGTGACCCCTCGCACACATTTGCCCAGTGCACAGTATTTCACATAGATGGATATGTCTATACCTCCAATTTTCCACCAAGGAAAATTCAATGTCAGTGAAAGGGTTCAGAACAATGAAATGAATTGCTGAGAAGAAAAAAATTATTAGAGCTATTAATGCTGTGTCCAGGCTGTCGGAGGGACAACGGCATGACGGGAACTCCAAGGAATGTTCAGGCTCGAGAGACAGAGTGTATTGTAGGTCTCTGAAGACTGGAGATAGCCCATGTAGGAGCATCTTCTAGATCTGAGGGTGGGAAAGGTTTCTGTGACATGAGATTGTACGGACACTGTGGGCTGAGAAGTAGCTCAACCTACCAGTGTAGCCTTACAAAATCCCTTTGGATTGACTGGAAATGGGCCTCTGAACAACATCTGGAAACTCACTCAGGTGGCCAGATAAACTGACAGAGTCAGGAGCCCCCTGACCTTGGCAGAGCTCAGAAAGGCAAAAAGAACAGATTCAGGTTTAGACAACAGTGAGGACACAATCTGTTGCCTCTAAAGGAAGAAGACACAAATAATTGTCCCTCTTCACCTAATCTTGTCTCCAGGGGACACTTGCATGCTTTAGAGCTGAGTAAATAATACTGAGGGGAATGGGTACCCCCTGTCCTTTGTGGGACTGGAGTTGGAGCTGTAAGACCATGGGACTCAAAACCTCCACTTCTCACAGCCGACTAGTTTAGATGCTGGAGGAACTGGGAGACACAAGAACAAATGCAAGGGAAAGACTACTCAGTGGGAGAGCTGTATGCATAAGCTGGAAGCTCTTGGTCTCCAGGGTGATGGTGAAGGACTAGAAGCAATAAGAGGTGGGGCTGTGGGAAGTAATCCATCATTATGGGTGTAGTAAGAGGTGGGGCCCATGGGAAGTAATTCATCACTATGGGTGCAGCTCTTGGAAGGGACTAATATGGCTACTGTGGGAACCTGGTAATTCTCATAAGAAGTGTGTGATGTTTTGAGAGTGATTGCCTTGGTTGATTTGGAGGGTTTTGTTTTGTTTTGTTTTTGAGACAAAGTCTCCCTATGTAGCCTAGGCTGTCCTTGAACTTACTCTCTTTATGACTCTGTCTTTCCCTCCTTCCTCTTTTGTTTCTTTGTTTCTTTTCTTTTTTTTAAAAAAAAGATGTATTTATTTTATGTATGTGAGTACACTGTTGCTGTCTTCAGACACACCAGAAGAGGGCATTGGATCCCATTACAGATTGTTGTGAGCCACCATGTGGTTGCTGGGAATTGAACTCAGGACCTCTGGAAGAGCAGATGGTGCTCTTAACCTCTAAGCCATCTCAGCCATCTCTCCAGCCTCCTCTTCTCTTCTCTTCTCTTCTCTTCTCTTCTCTTCTCTTCTCTTCTCTTCTCTTCTCTTCTCTTCTCTTCTCTTCTCTTCTCTTCTCTCCTCTCCTCTCCTCTCCTCTCCTCTCCTCTCCTCTCCTCTCCTCTCCTCTCCTCTCCTCTCCTCTCCTCTCCTCTTCTCTTCTCTTCTCTTCTCTTTTTCTTTCTTTCTCTTTTCTTTTTTCTTCCTCTTTCTTCTCTCTCTCTCTCTCTCTCTCTCTCTCTCTCTCTCTCTCTCTCTCTCTCTCTCTCTCTCTCTCTCTTTCAAGACAGGGTTTCTCTGTGTAACCCTGGCTGTCCTGGAATTTTCTGTAGACCAACCATGGCCTCAAACTCAACAGAGATCCAAATGCCTCTGCCTCTCTGTGCTGGGAAAAAAGATGTGCACAACCACCACTCAACCCATTATTTTCCTTATGTGCTGCTCAACCACAGCTATGTTGTTATAGCTGCAGAAAATGGACCAACACACACAGAGTGTGGCCCCAAGCCAGGCTGATAGAGGAGCGGTTCTGTAGGTGAGGGGGTACCAGGGGGAGGAAGAGATAGAGTGTGGAGGGGACATGATTGCAGTGTGGTTGTTTCCGTTGAGTTGGGCACGGCCAGTGCTACTTGGAATCAGAGCAGATGTAAGTTCCCACAGAAGGTCCTCACAAGATTTGAACCATTAGCATTTCCTCCTAGAGGAAACATGAGGCTCTCGAGGCCTTCCTCAAGATTATATAAGAAGTAAACAATTTATTAGGGGTGGAAGTCCTGAGTCTGGCTTCTCTTTGTGAATCCTCCATGGTGGGATGGGAATCCTTGGTGGTATGGCTGCCTTGGCGCCGAGGGCTTCCCACTAGCTGCCTCCAAGTCGGTCTTGCTCCTGTAAACAGCCAAAAATAAATTCATTGGTTCGCCAAACAAAACTTGGATGTGTGAAGGAGAATTCCATTGGAAGATGCTGTTGCTGTGTAGGCAGAAGCTGATTGATGGTTCAACTGCAGTGGTGTGAGGAGGTGGGAATGTTGCCATTCCAGAGCCTGATTACAGTTTAACTGGAGCTAGTTTTAGTCCCCTAAATAGCCTTATACCACTCTGTGTGGGACCTAACATACTGACAAATTGATAAAACCCTTGGAATGTATTAGCTTAACCAGACCTCCTTTTCCCCCAATCAAAGGGTTAAGAGTTGTCAGACATCGGGGCAGTGGTGGCGCACGCCTTTAGTCCCAGCACTCAGGAGGCAGAGGCGGGCGAATTTCTAAATTCAAGGCCAGCCTGGGCTACAGAGTGAGTTCCAGGACAGCCAGGGCTACACAGAAAAACCCTATCTTGAAAGACCAAACCAAACCAAAACAAACCAAACCAAAACAAACCAAACCAAAACAAACCAAACCAAAACAAACCAAACCAAAACAAAAAAAGCGACAGCACTAGACAGCATCTCAGACCTACAGTTGAGATTTCTCCTCAGCACAATACTGTAACTGCCATTTAATATTTCCACCAGTGTGTTTAAGAGGTACCCTGGACCCTGGGTTGTGAGTCCTCTTTGTTCTGTGACTATTAAAACTTCATGGAACCTCTTCCATGTTGGAACACGAAACCTGTGCTCTTGGGATATGGCCATGCAGAATAAACTATCTCTTATCTCCTTTCAGGTGGAAGTTGTAGTTGTTTGTTTAGGTTTTTTTCAAGATAGGGTCTCAGCCAGGCGTGGTGGCGCACGCCTTTAATCCCAGCACTCGGGAGGCAGAGGCAGGTGGATTTCTGAGTTCGAGGCCAGCCTGGTCTACAGAGTGAGTTCCAGGACAGCCAGGGCTACACAGAGAAACCCTGTCTCGAAAAACCAAAAAAAAAAAAAAAAAAAAAAAAAGATAGGGTCTCTCTGTGTAGTGCTGGCTGTCCTGGAATTTGCTCTGTACATCAGGCTAGCCTCGAACTCACAGACATCCACTTGCCTCTACCTCCCGAGTTTTGGGAGTAGAGGTGTACAACTGCCTGACTTATTTATTTTTAAGGCAGTCTCACCATGCAACTCTGACTGTCTTGGAACTCACTACGTAGATCAGGCTGGCTTTGAACTCACAGAGATTTGCCTGCCTTTGCCCTTCACGTGCTAAGATTGAATGTGTGTGCCACCACACCCGGTTATGATTTAGTTAGTTTTATTTTCTGTGTATGGGTGTGTTGCCCAAATGTATGACTGCACACCATATGTATGCAGTACCTGCCAAGCTCAAAAGAGGGTGACAGATCTCCTGGAACTGGAGTCTTAGACAGTTGTGAGCTGCCATCTGGATCCTGGGAATTGCCCCTGAGTTCTCTGAAAGAGCCGCTAATGCTTTTAACCCCTGGGCTATCTTTCTAGCCTTCATTTTAAAAAAGATTTACTTATTTATTTATTATAACTAGGTACACTGTGAGCCACTCTTCAGGCACCTTTTCTTCTCTCTCCAGCCCCATTCACTCAGGCCCCACTTGCTCTGGCTCAAAGATTTATTTATTTAAGTATACTGTAGCTGTTTTCGGACACCCCAGAAGAGGCCATCAGATCTCATTACAGATGGTTGTGAGCCACCATGTGGTTGCTGGGATTTGAACTCAGGATCTTTGAAAGAGCAATCAGTGCTCTTAACTACTGAGCCATCTCTCTGCAAGACTGAATTTTAATGTGCATTTTAGTAGAGACATTGAAACAGAGCACACCTCCGGTCGGTGGTGGCGCACGCCTTTAATCCCAGCACTTAGGAGGCAGAGGCAGGTGGATTTCTGGTTTTAGGCCAGCCTGGTCTACAGAGTGAGTTCCAGGACAGCCAGGGCTTTATAGAGAAACCCTGTCTCGGAAAAAAAAAAAAAAGACAAAACAAAAAACAAAACAGAGCACACCATGATAGAAATGCTGAAGAGATTCACCACAGCAGGAAGCTACCATCTCCTTTGTGGTGGAGGCTCCGTGGTACCATAGAGACAGTGTGGGAAACAGGGACCACTATGGGCTTGGCCACAGCACAGGAGCTGTTGGGGAGAGCACATTGTCAGGGGATTCTACTCTCTGCCTGGGCATTCTGGCTAAACCCAGGTGGCACACAGCTGACCTAAAGCCCCAGGAGCAGCCTGCAGCGGCCCCTCCTTCTACAAGGGCAGATGGCTACATGCTAGGTATAGCTGGCAGCATCTGCTACCAAGTCCCATGAGGCAATGAGAAATAAGATGAGAATTCATGATAGAATTTGCAAGAAGTGCTAGGTGCAAGAGCAATTTACAAAAAACAGAAACTGAATCTCTATAGCTGGCAGGCACAATTACAAACATAATTTTAAAAGATCTCATGATGTTAGCAAAACCCCATATATTGTGGTAAGGATATATTTAAATAGGTTGTTTTAAAGAATAATGTAAGATTACACAGAGCTAAGGGAAAAGCTATTAGAGGTAGGGCCAAGGTGGCTTTCTGCACAGTGTAAACATGCTAATTTTATTCCAAACAGTCTAATAAATTCAATTATTTCCTAATCAGTATCCCAGCAGAGGCCCCAGGGGAATTGGGCAATTGAATTGGAACAATTATTTAAAGTGGGGGAAAGGAACCTGAGTTAGTGGCGAGGGAGGAGGGAGAGAGGAGGGGTCGGAGGAAAAAGAGAGAAAGGGGGCGGGGACACAGACAAAGTGTCAATTCTAAAACTGAACCTGCTGCCAGAGGGATTACTTTTGGGGGGCTTTGTCTCAGGAGTTTGTTTTATCTTTATTTTTTTTGTTTGTTTGTTTGTTTGTTTGTTTTTTTAGAGACAGGGTTTCTCTGTGTAGTCCTGGCTGTCCTGGAACTCACTCTGTAGACCAAGCTGGCCTCGAACTCAGAAATCTGCCTGCCTCTGCCTCCCAAGTGCTGGGATTAAAGGCATGCCCCACCACCGCCCGGCGTCTCAGGAGTTTGATGATTTGGCAGCAGCACATACAGGATCCAGGGAGGAAGTCACAGCTACAAGAACTCTTAATGTTATGGTTTAGGATTGGCTTGTTTGTTTTTTTCTTCATAGACAAGGATTTTCAGACCAGAAGCAATGGCTGTCCTGGAACTGAGATCCGCCTGCCTCTTCCTCCAGATGCTGGGATTAAAGGTGTGTGCCACCACCGCCGGGCTGGTGGCACACACCTTTATTTTTAAAATTTGTTTATTTTTATTTTTATTTTTAAATTGTGTGTGTGTGTGTGTATGTTTGTGTGTGAATTTGTGCATGTGAATTCATGGTCATGGAGGCCAGACAAGGGCATCAGATGCTCGGTAACAGGAGTTAGAGGAAGCTGGGAAACTGTGAGCTTCCTGATGTGGGTGCAGGCGTTCTGGAAGAGCAGCACACACTCTGGAATGCTGAGTCATCCCTCTGGAGCCTTTCTCTCTTTCTTTCTTCTTCTTTCTCCTCTTCCTCCTCCTCTTCTTCCTTTTTCTTTCTTCCTTCTTCCTCCCTCCCTCCTCCTCTTCCTCCTCCTCCTCTTCCTCCTCCTCCTCCTCCTCCTCTTCCTCCTCCTTTCTTCTTGAGAAAGGGTCTCACTATGTAGCCTTGATTAGCCTGGAATTTGTTACGTAGACCAGGCTGGCCTTAAACTTGGAGCCACCCAGCCCGGCTCTTTTATTTTTAATATTTTTATTGAGAATGCCACACATACATATTATTTATTTTTGATAAAATCCACACTCCATTATTTCACTGTCCTTGCCACCACTACTCCTTCCCGATGGTGTATTTATGTGTGTGTACGTGTGTGTGCACTTATGTGTGTGCACGTTTATGTATGCATGTGTGTGTGTGTGTGTGTGTGTGTAACTCACTGAATCCATTTAGGGCTGCCAGCATATGCAAGGGTGTGGAACCATTTGCTAGGTCATGGGTCACGTGGCTTCTCAGAAGTTGTATCCTTGAAGAAAGCTGACTTTCCCTCTCCCAGGAGCTATCAGCTGCCAGGGACTTCTCAGCTACATTTAAATGAGAGCCCATCTTTTATTTTATTTTACTTTTTGTGGGGAGGGTGTAGTTAAAGCACCACCAACTGAGGCAAGGGAAACCGCGTAGTTGTGGGTAGTTGTGGGTAGTTTAACACGAAGAAAGGCTTCTGGGTTCTGGATTTCCTAAGGACAGGAAGTAAGGGGTGAAAATCCACTCAATGGGCGCATTCTTCAAAGTAATCTAGAGGGTTCTGGAAAAGGAGAGGCACCTAAGAGGGCAGATCTCAGGCCCAGTCAAGGTGTAAACTGCTTGTGAGTACTAAGAAGTCTGCCCAGTGGCCTTCAGTCCTGTGATAGCCTGATGCCATCATCACATTAGCGTTTGTCTCAAGTGAGCTATTGCATACCTGGGCATAGCATTAGGTTATTGCTTTATAGTCCTGCAAAGGGGTTCCATTTCTCATCGCTATGGCGTTGGATAAGCTCAAGACCTGACTTCTCTGATACAATTTTGGATCATCCATGATTTAACTTAATTGCATCTGTAGATGGTGATTTCATTTGCAAGAGTGTTTTTTTTTTCTTTTACTGTTTGTTTGTTTGTTTGTTTATAGATAGGGTTTCTCTGCCTACTCCTGGCTATCCTGGAACTTGTTAGACCAGGCTGGCCTCAAACTCAAGAGATCTGCCTGCTTCTGCCTCCCAAGTGCTGGGATTAAAGGCGAGTGCTACCACCTCCCAGCTTGTACAAGTAAAATGAAGAGTCGTTCTGACTCAGTTTCAGGTAAAAATGGAGCCAACTGCTGCTTTATAAGATAGACTCACTCAGAGAACCGCACAACCTTAAGACGGCAGTTGTACACAGCATAGTAAGTGTGACTTTGAAACAGGACACTGATCAGATCAAAGAGTTTACTTTCACTAGGGTGTGTTGGGTGGGTGGGGCAGATAAACCATCTTTTTTAGGAGCTGCCTTGGGGGTTCACATCCAACCTATAAGAGACCACAATATTCTGGACGTTGTGAGTCACTGGGATGGATGGAACGAGTCTTTTGGTGATCTGGGCAGGCACACCGTTAGACTCGTTTGACAGTTGGGGTCCAAGAGGTCTTTGTCTTAAATGAGCACATTTCCAGTGACTCGTACTCATACACGGCTACATATTGGGCCTGGCCATCCAATACTGATGCCACACAGCAGCTTTTTGTTGTTGTTGTTTTTAAACTGTCACACAATGAGTACCAGACCCGGTCCAAGAGGTCACCTAACGTGACGGGCAGTAAAGTCAATCACCAAAGGCAGTATGGGGATCTGCAGCATCAGCACCTCTGGGGGCACTGAGATCAAATGAGACTACGCGCATGCTCCTGGACGGTACGCCGTTCGCGTGGCGCCGAGTGACATCACTGACAAGCGCCAGCAGGAAGGGCGCAGCGCGTCGCACGTGTCCGGAGGCGGCGGGCGGGCCCATGGCGAGCTCTGCGGGGCTGGCACTGTGCTCCCAGACGCTGGTGGTGCGAGGAGGCAGCCGGTTCCTAGCCTTCTCCACTGCGGGCAGGTAAGAAGTCCGGGCTGAGAGCGGCGGGGCCGGAGCGGCAGTGTTCCGTGTCCTCCCGGATTCCCTGTCCTCGGCGCCTCTTCACCACGGCGCATCACCCCGTAACCTGCCCGGCAGGTCCGGGGCGCTCTCTGTTCAGAGTAGGGGTACTTCCGGACTCTGAGGCGCCTGCGCGGCGCTGGGAGGGCTAAGTCACGTGGGTGTCGCATTGCCCAGGCTTCTAGGGGGTCCTGGTCAATCTTGACCCGCTTGGAACCTCCCTGATGAGGGTCATATATTAGGGAACCCTACAGATTCTCTCACTGAGCACAAAACATGCTCTCTCTTGGGTCTGCGTCCAGCAACTGGGCTCTACTTGCTCTTCAGGGATTTTGGGTTCTTAACCCGACTCCTCCCAAAGCCAGGACGAACGCAGAACCCGAAGTGAGCATCTCCCTAAAGACCTTTCACACGACATAAAGTTTTGCTTTATGTTATTTCTGTCTTTATGTATACGTTGTGCTCGGTCAAAGGATTCTTTGAGCAAGTAGTTGATTACCACGAACCTAGAGGATCAGTGGCAGTCCGTTTTGGCTCTTTTTTTTTTTTCCTTTCCAGTCTAGCTTTGGTACTTTGACATGTGAAGATTAGGAACGTTCCTCAATTTGTGTCTTTTGGGGAATGCCATTGGCCAACAAAGTTTCAGACTTGGAAAATGACTCTTCTTTCTGAAGTTGAGTGTTTAACTGGAAAAGTCTTTGGTGCTGCCACGTTATAGGTTGTCAACAGCACCAGATGCTTTAATGGATCAGGGTACAGGATCAGAGCAAAAGAAAGGAGCTTAAGTTCTGATTCGGAAAGTGTGTGATTCCTTCCCATTTGAATAAGAGCCTGAAGCTCACTGGGGCAGGTGAGACTTGTTTCTGAATTCTGTAAAGACAGCCTCAGCAGTTATAAATTTGGAAGGAAAGCCGAGTTGAAAAATAATACTAGAGGGCTGGAGAGATGGCTCAGAGGTTAAGAGCACTGAATGTTCTTCCAGAAGTCCTGAGTTCAATTCCCAGCAGCAACATGGTGGTTTATAACCATGGATAATGAGATCTGGTGCCCTCTTCTGGTATGCAGGCATACATGCAGGCAGAACATACACACACACACACACACAGACATATATACACACATATATATATATATATATATATAATAAATTAATTAAAAATCAGAACGTGTGGGGTAATGGGGGATGGAGGTGGCAGGGGCAGTGGCAGTGGACACTTTTGATCCCGGCACTCAGGCAGAGGCAGGTGGATATCCAAGTTCAAGGCTAGCCTGGTCTACAGAGCAAGTTCCAGGATAGCCTGGGCTACACAGAGAAACTACCACCATAACAAAAAACAGTATCAGAACGTAATTTCCTTAGAATCAGCAGGTTGGCGGCTGGAAGAATACTGTATTGATTAAGAGTACCATGGCATGCTGATTGATGTATACTATTAGGAGGCTAAGCAGTGGCAGTTCTTGGCTCTTCTCTGTCATGGATAAGACCCATAACGTAATGACGGTGGAATGTTTTTGTTCCAAGAGAAAGATGCTCACTCTTGTCTCTTCTCTTTAGTGATGATGACTGCGTCTTCACATACGACTGCAGTACTGCAGAGAAGAAGGCCACGCCAGAAGATAAAGGGTGAGATGGCAGGGAAGCCCTTGTGGTTTGAGCAGTGAGCCCGGAGAATAGCACACTCACTGAAGTCCTAGGTCTGGTTACCTAGCTGTGAGGCTAGGCTAAGTTCCATTTCAGAGAGGAACATGGAAGTAACTTTAAATGTAGGCATTCAGAATATGTAGGACCTTCTCAGATACTTTTAAATTTTTTGTTTTGTTTTAATTTTAATTTCTTTAGCATTCATTTTTGTTGCTGGCTCTTTAAAGTAACAGTGACCATTTCAAACAAAGTGCATTGAGGGCAGGTGTGGGGAATTAACTAATTGAAAGGTACAGAGCAGCCTGTGACTGTTTTGTGTGGTGGCTTGGTCTTGGGACTCCGTTTGTTACTAATTTTATTGGCCCCTGCCTCTAGCCTTGGGTTAGTCCATGCCTATGAGGGCTAGACCATGTGATGTCTGCGAGTCCTTCCAGCCTACGCTGGATGTTAGCCTGTTGAGTTAGGTTTCACGCTTGGGAAATTAGAGCTGTTCTCGGAACATCCCTGGGTCCCCTGAGTCTGCCATCACGCTCTGGCTGCATGAACTGACTGACCAACATCTTCCACTTCACCTGTGTTAGGATGGATGAGCCCAGCAACTCAGGCGAGGCCTAATTGTTTCCTTTTCTCTCCCTGCCCTTTCAGGGAGGACGGGCAGCCCGCAGACACGGGGAGTGACTCGATTCTGGCGTCCACCTTCTCCAAGTCTGGCCGCTATTTTGCTTTAACAGATGACAGTAAGCGTCTGATTCTTTTCCGTACAAAACCATGGCAATGTCTGAGTGTCAGGTATGAAATGCTAACATTGAGTCATTAAGATGTCCTTGTACTTGCATGTCAGTAGCCGTAGTGACAGTAACCGTTGTAGTAAGCAGCTAACATGAAGTACCAGCTACGTGTGAGACTGACTGAAAACTAACAGCATGTGGGGGTGGGGTGGCATGGGCCCATTCTTGCACCCGTTGGGTGCTGTGAGGGTTAAATCGCCAGTTTCGGGCTGTTCAGCTTGGACAGCCTGTGCAGAGGCTGCAGTGCCAGCACTCAGTGACACCGTGCCACTGTGCCTTCCTGTTTTCCATGGGGCTGCAGCCTCATGCCCAGCAGGAGTGGGACTGTTAGTTAGCTCATGCTCCAAGTGTCGGGGCTCTGGGTAAGTGGAAGTGGGTGTTGCATGCGTGTAAGCTAGGTGATGAGGTTCATCCTTGTGTGTCTGTGGAGAAGATAAAGGACAGGCTAGGTGTTGGGTGAGACCAGCAGCTGGGCAGGGCCTCTCCTCCAGGAGTTCATAAGCATTCTGCATCACTTCTACAGTTTCTAAGGCAATGTGCAGGGAGGGAGATGTAGGTGGTGATGATGCTGAGGAGTGGAGACTGTGTGTGACTGATTTGTGTCTCTGCCTTTTCTCGGTGCCGTCCTGTCCCTGTGAATGTGCACCTGTGGTGCTTAGTGCTGGGCAGATTACCAACAACCTAATACAGATGCTCTGGGTCTCCTGAATCTCTTTATTCTGTGGCATCAGCACACCGAGCAGAGTCAGCCAGGGCCTCCCTTACCCCTGTCCCCACCCCTACTGCTGATTTAACTGAGCTTGAGTTTATTCATCAGTTTTTCTGTTGCCCTTTCAAAATCCCTGACAGAAGCAACTCAAGGGAAGGAGGGTTTATTCTGGCTGGTCGCTCAGAGGATGCGCTTTTGGGGCAGGCATGGTGCTGGTAGCAAGCGTCAGGATGCGTCAGTGGGGAAGGAAAGGTGTGGTGGGCAGAGCTTACAGTGCTGATGGATCATCTGCAGGTCTGTTAGGATCAGAAAGCAGGACTGGACAGGGTCTGCCAGCTAGGCCTTATCTCTCTCTCTCTCTTTTTCTCTCTCTCACTCTTTTTTTTTTTTTTTTTTTTTTTTTTTGGTTTTTCGAGACAGGGTTTCTCTGTGTAGCCCTGGCTGTCCTGGAACTCACTCTGTAGACCAGAGTGTGGCCTCGAACTCAGAAATCCACCTGCCTCTGCCTCCTGAGTGCTGGGATTAAAGACACACCACCAAGCTCGGCTAGGCCATATCTCTTAAAGGTCCTGTAGCCCTCAGAACCACACCATTGCTGTGCATGGAGTGCTCAAGCACATGAGCCTGTGGGACATTACACACTCATCCAGGCAGGGTGGCCTTGGGCATGACATTTGAACTACTGATGTTCAGGAATGAGCTTTTTGGGTTTTTAGTTCATCCTATTTTCTTTTTTTTTCTTTTTTTTTTTTTTGTTTTTGTTTTTCGAGACAGGGTTTCTCTGTATAGCCCTGGCTGTCCTGGAACTCACTCTGTAGACCAGGCTGGCCTCGAACTCAGAAATTCGCCTGCCTCTGCCTCCCAAGTGCTGGGATTAAAGGTGTGTGCCACCACGCCCGGTCTTCATCCTATTTTCTAAGAGATGAGTTTAAAAAACTCTCTGGCTACTTGGTGGTGTCGTCAAGAGCACATATATCCATCTGCCCTCTGTCGGCCCATTGCCTGTCAGTGTGTATATTTTTGCATCTTAGATGGTATTAAATGTGTACTGTATAGAAACAGCACAGTAAGTTAACATAAGGACACTTGATGCACCAGGCTTCCTGAGGCCCTCCCACAGACAGACAATTCACCAGCAAGACATCGTTGGCTTTATTTTTTGCATTTACTTATTTTTTGTGCACTGGTGTGTGTGTGTACACACGTGTACCTACATATGTATACCTATATGTGTGCTTGGGTCACTTCTCCTTCTGCCATTCGAGTCCTGGGGATAAAACTTGGGTCCTCTGGCTTGGCAGCAAGCCTTGTCCTGGAACCCACTTAAGGCTGGACATAGGAGGTATGCATCTGTCATCACAGCACTCCAGCAAAGGTGGAGCTAGAGACAAGAGGACTCTGTAAGCTGCAGACAAGCTAACCTTGTGTATGCAGAGGCAAAGAACAGGAGATGCTGTTCAAACAAAATGAAAGCACGAATACTGCCTGAGAAGTTCCTCTGTCCTTCAGGCATGTGCTGTAGCACTCACATGCGTGTATCCACGCAAGGGAACCCACACATATGCACAGAAGGTTTTGACACTCACAGGCGTGTATCCACGCAAGGGAACCCACACATATGCACAGGAGGTTTTGACACTCACATGCGTGTATCCATGCAAGGGAACCCACACATATGCACAGAAGGTTTTGACACTCACATGCGTGTATCCACGCAAGGGAACCCACACATATGCACAGAAGGTTTTGAGAATGTGATAGGGATCCTTCTAGGTTAAAGACTGACTGCAGAGGTAGGCATGAGAATCACCTGGTCACCATGACAGCACAGGCTCTAATGTGCCAGCCTGGAATGGGGTGGATGCTCTGTGAGTTGTTAGTCAGGTGCTGGGGACACAGCCTTGTGCTCAGAGCGTGTTCCCCGCTCATCTGCACCCTTAGCCCTCAGTATGTGGCTCACATAAGCTTACATGCTGGTTGTGCTGTGTGCTGCCCTTGGGCGTGAGCTCAGACAGTCCTCTGACCTTCTGTTTTTAGATCATAGCCGGCCACAGCACAGCTAGGGCACTTGACAGCTAGGATGTAGGAGTGTGGGAGACTGGGATGTAGTTGCTGTGGGTTGGGAGGCAGCAGCAGCAGTGCAGGCTGCAGGTGTTGGAGAGGTTGCATCTTGGGCCTGCTGTGGCTGTAGAGTGCCACTGGGCAGGCCTATGGTGTGCTTGTCTGTGTCTACACTGAATACGTGCACGGGGCCTGAAGAGGCCAAAAGAGGATGTTAGAACCTCTGTAGCTGGGGTTCAGTGCTTGTGACCTACCACTTGGGGCCTCTGCAGGAGCAGCAAGCCCTTTACAGCTGAGCCATTTCTCCAGCTCCTGCACAGGTTTCTAAATGTGCTTCTCATCATGCAGCGTTCTCAGATCTTCAGTCTCAACTGCCAGGGAGGCAGTGTGGCTTTCTGCACACTGGACAGTTGTTTGCATTTTGTGAACTTCATTTGTATCTTTCAGGGGGTTTTGTTTTGTTTTTGTTTTCAGTAAGAGGAGTTTCAAAGGTAAGAGCTCTTTGGAAGAATTGAAATTGAGAAAACTCCTCCTTTGGCATATTGGGTTCCTGAAGTTAGTAGGGCAAGTAAAGAAAGTCCTTCCCTCTCTGTCTGCTGGGAAATTTGACGGCAGGGCGAGTGTGGGGTGAGCGTGAGGAAGGGACAAGAGCAGGGAGGTCTGATCCGGATGGACGGACGGACGGACAGCAGCAGCCATGTGGAGTGGGGCTGCTCAGTCCCCTCACACTGGAGGCTGCTGTACTCTATCCTCTGGAGCCACTGTGCGTCCTGGGCACGGATCTCCTTGGACTCTGAACTTGCTCCCTTGGGGAGGGAGACCTTTACACCCTTGTCGTGCAACCTGGCTCCAGCATTTTGCATGTATTTGAGTTTGTCCTGCATAGCATTGGGGACCCCAGGCTGCTCTGGGCCTCCCTGGCTGAGGCCTGGGTGCTATCCAGCTACTGTCTTCAGTCTCTCTCTACTTTCCTTCTTTCTGTTCTCTCTCCTCTCTTTCTCCCCTCCCTGCCTTCTTCCCCCTCCCTCCCACCTTCCATCCTTTTCCCCCTTCTCCCTCTCCCCTCTCTTCCCTTCCTTGTTTTTTCGAGACAGGGTTTCTCTGTAACCCTGGCTGTCCTGGAACTCCCTCTGTAGATCAGGCTGGCCCTCAGTCAGAGAGGGCCGGGTTTAAAGGCATGGGCCACCACACCTGGCTTCTCCCCTCAGTCTTATGTTGGAAAATTGTGGGTAATAGTGTATCAGTTCAGAGTGGTAGGGCCATAGAGACTACCACTTGGTGGGCCAGGAACCCCTTATTTGCCTTTTGGGCCAGAAACCAGGGTTGCCGGCTAAAGACGAAGGCATCAAGGGACAGATGAAGCCTTTAGTTTTGGTGGGTGTGTTTTTATGAACAAGAATCTTGTGTGTGCAGTTGGACCATTCTAGAGTGTTCTACAGAAAGTAACAGCACACAGGAAGAAGCTGTTTGCTCTACACTGGGTTGGCAGAGCTATGGACAGACAGCTGTGGCAGGTGTTTTGAGACTCTTGGTGCCTGGCAGGACCTATGTGGCTCAGAAGGCTCCCGTGGGGCAGCACCATACGTAAATGGGAGCTTCAGGGCTCAGCAGTGCGACATGCTGACAGAGACTACCCTTTTCTCCCTCCACTGGAGCCCACCAGAGGGGAGCCCACTGTTTTGTGGGGCTCTTGGCTGTAAACCCTGAGACCAGAAGATTAGGGATATGCCTAACACCTCCTGTCACATAGTATGGGGTTCAGTGGGGCACCTGCCTGCCTCAGCTCCTGGAGTGACCTCCCTGTATGCTTCCTGTCTGATGGTCTGACTTGGGTTCTAGCCCCAGGATTTACCCACAGCGGATACCTTCCTGGAGCTGCCTCTATGCCTTAGTCTGAGAGGGTGGTGGGGTATCATGGATATTTCTGCCTGGAGCTGAGTAGCAGCGTATGGCATGGGAAGACTCAGACAGGAAGCAAGTTCTGGGGCAGGTGCAGTCCTCAGGTGTTTTGTCTTGACCCCAGTTAGAGCTTGTGCTTGAGTTTGGCACAGTTGCTCATTGAACCCATTTACACAGGCGTGGTTGCTAGGCGGCTCAGGCCATTTGTTTTGGTTCATTGGCCCCAGCCAGAGCCCAATTGTGTTTCTCCTGTTCCCTCTGGAGCGTCTACTCTGCAGCTGCGCAGTCAGACAGATGGAGGAGAGTAGCGCTACAGCCACCTCCTTCCCTTTGCTTTCTGTCTCTTGTGGAACACTACCCTCAAGTGTCAAGTTCTGACTCAGGCCTACATACAGCCAGCCCACTGCTGTGGGGCTGTGGGTCCTGTCCTGCACCAGCATCAGCTCCTCAGTGATCGCTACGGCCCATGCTGAGCTGCAAAGGAAAGGACAGGGTTTCTGTGGTGAGGGTGTGTGCACTGCAGAGCAGGGTTAGAACGATGGATGCAGAGTTACCATGGGGCCTGGGCCAAGGAGTGCTGTGAATGGGTTGATATGACAGATTTAAGTGGTCTCCAACACTGTGCCTGTATCTTGTCCTGGGGATTCTGGCTGACTCACGGCTGCTCTGTTGCCTGTGGCTCACGTTGCTCTGGGTATGAAGTTACCGACAGCCACTGTAAGGGTATGCTAGCCTGGTAGTACCTGTGGCCGTCCTGAGTCTAGGCTCAGACCTAGCGGCAGAGTCACAGATGTGGTGGGGTGAGGTGGGGGTGGGGTGGGGGTGGGTCGAGCCATGTGGTCCTGTTGGGTGGGGGGACTCCAGGGCAGGGGTCCAGAGAGCATATATGCTTTGTAGCACAGCTAGCAATTGTCTCCTTCAAATGAGCAGCAAAAGGTTCTGGGGTAGGGATCAACTTCTCCAGCATTTTATTGAGAGCTTTTCAGACACGCAGCAAAGGCAGGGGTGGGAGGTTGCAGGGGGTGGTTAATAGCAAATGCTCGTGACACAGGCCTGGAACTCTCATTCTTCCTCAGCCTCTGGGGCGCTGGGGTTTCTGGTGTGTGCCTGCCTGTCTTTGTTTTTATGCTTTAGTTTTTTCAAGACAGGATTTCTCTGTGTAACCATTGCTGTCCTGAAACTCGGCTGCCCTCAACTCAGATCCACAGCCTCTGCCTTCCAAGTGCTGGGATTAAAGGTGTGAGTCTCCACGCCCGCTGTGTCTTTCACTCTTTTGAGGGAATTCTAAGAGTAGACTAGGTTGAAGGCACTGTCCTTTTTGGCTCATTGTGTTGCTTTATGTTTGAGGCACCACCATCTGCAGTCTTCTGCTCCTAACCTGCAACAGGGCGGGCCAGACCCCGTCAGCTCTTCCTAGTTCAGAACTGTTCAGTTAAAAACACACCGACTACCCAGACCTGTGGCACATCCCAGCCTAGTGTCACCGTTGAGATGTGACCAGCCTTCAGCCGAGCAAGGCCGTGTAGAGAAGGCCTGCTTTACAGTCACCAGCGGTGAGGGCTGGGCGTGTGCTACCCCGTTGCACCAGGTGATGTTTGTCAAAGCATTGTGAGTGTAGCTCACAATTTTAAATTGGGACCATCTCTGGCTTTAGGGTCTGAGGAGGGTCTGCGCTGACTTGGGGCACGAGGCAGCTCAGCTCTCTGACTCTGCAGGATGGTGGTGCGGAGGTGCACCGCCCTCACCTTCACAGCCTCAGAGGACCGGGTCTTGGTGGCTGACAAGTCTGGAGATGTCTACTCCTTCTTGGTGCTGGAGCCGGATGGATGTGGCAGGCTGGAGCTTGGGCACCTCTCCATGCTGCTAGACGTGGTATGTGGGAACACACAGGCAACGCTGTCCACTTCAGTCACGGCTGGAGGGGGGCAGTCTATGGACAGGGCCAGGTGGGAGAAGCATGGGGGTCCCAGATCAGGAGCCTAGAGTGGCACTGACAGGCAGGAGACTCTCATTGTGTACCTCTGGACCACAGTCTGGGCAGTGCGGGGGAGTGGTGAGAGCTACTTGGCCTGTGGTCTCCTCTCTTTCCCCTCCTAAGGTTTAACTATGACCTAGGCCTCCTACCTATAGAACTGGGACAGCCTGAGGTGGGTGGCATCAAGGGCTATGTGCAGTGCTTAGTATGACTCTGGCTGCTGCCATACAATGTGGGGGATGGGAGGGGTGCAGCAGGTATGGGTGGGTGGTGTTGGAGCAGGTCTCAGTGTATAGCGGTATGGCTCTGGCCTTTATTTAAGCTGAGGAAAGGGAACTGGCTCTTCTGAGGACCCTCCCACAGTAGGGGAGCTCCTTCTACACCCTGCCAGTTCCTATGGCTCTTCCAAGCTGCACTTCAGCTCCCTGAAACGCCTTCAGGGTGGCCTGGAGAAAATACAAACATTCTGATGGTATTTGCAAGGCTGCCCAGTGAGTGGCTCTCTCTCCGTCCCCCCTGGTGATGTAGGCTGTGAGTCCTGATGACCAGTTTGTGCTCACTGCAGACCGGGATGAGAAGATCCGGGTCAGCTGGGCTGCTGCCCCACACAGCATCGAGTCTTTCTGCCTGGGACACACTGAGTAAGTGCAACCCTGTCCCCTGTCTAGACAGGGAAGTCTGGGTCTAATAGATGAGGGTGATTGGAGCACTGGTGCTATTGGTAGACTAGGGACGCCATGCTAAGAGCTATTTGGAGACTCAGAAGGCTGTATCAGGCCCTTGGCTCCCACGGGTGTGAGAGCTGCAGAAATCCAGGGCTGTGGGCTGTGTGAAGCAGTTGCTTTGAGCTTAACCTCCTGGGCTAGTGCTCCTCAGCCCATTTCTCCAGTCTCTCATTGAGAACTGCGGGCTGGGCTCTGCTGAGCCTCAGTCTGGGGCATGCACTCCTGCCACAGGACCCTGACCCCTTGCTAGTTTGTGGAACTGCTTTTATGTGGCAGCCCTTTCTCTGCTTGCTGCTGCCTACTTCCGTAGGGACTTCACCCCTCTACCCTCCACAGGACCTGAGGACAGTGACTTGAGAGGAACAGTGCTTGTTAGTTAGCTTTTGGGATTTCTGCAGTGCCAGGGATGGAACCTCTCCTGTGGCCTTTTCTATGATGGTTCAGTGTAGTGCAGCTTGTGGAGACTGGTTCCCATTCTTAGCTGCGAGAACTTGCTGTGACTTGGGCCTATGGAATGCACACAGCTTATTCCTCTTGGAGGGCCTAAGAGGACAACTAGGTCCCCTAAGAGAAGGCAGCTGTTGGTCAAAGGCCAGCTGCAGACCAGGTCAGGGTCAGGTTGGTGACTTGGTATTGGGTAATGGGGATGAAGGGAGCCATGTGAACCAACATGGTAGGAGCCCTGGGTATTGTGAACAATAATTGAAGTCTGTTAAGAGCTGGGAGAAGGGGCTGAAGAGATGGCTCAGCGGTTAAGAGCACTGGCGGCTTTTCCAGAGGTCCTGAGTTCAATTCCCAGCACCCACATGGTGGTTCATGAGCATCTGTAATGGGGTCTGACATACTCTTCTGGCTTGCAGGCATACATGCAGACAGGGCACTCATACATTAAAACAATATAACAGGAGCTGGGAGAAGGGCAGCATTGTTGCCTGCACTGGAGGTCATGTTCCTGGCCAGGGGGATTGCAGGGTAGGTGTAGGTTCCTGGAGAGCCAGCTTGCTTAGGCTCACATCTGGTGGCAGAGTGGCTGCTGCTGTCCTGTGTAGTTGGGAGCCACAGAGCTAGGCTGGGCTTTGTGGGTGGCTTCACAGAGGCCTCTTGGGGTCTTCTCAGAGTGTTTAGTAGTATGGCTTTGACCTGCATGTAGGCATCTCAAATGGAGGCAGGTTTATGGGGCAGAGTGAGGTAGTGAGTGTCCCCATGCAGAGCTGCACGTGACAATGCTCTGGCAGAACTGGGCCCTGCCCCCTTGGTCCACATGTAATGTTGGAGACTCACACGTGCCAGCCGTGTTCTCAGCACCCCCTGGTATGGGTGGGGTCGGCGGTGGTTTCCCTTTCTGAGCAGGGTGAGAGGCTCCCTCCCGTGTTGGGTGACCTGGCTTTGCTCTCCACAGGTTTGTGAGCCGCATCCTTGTAGTGCCCAGTCATCCTGAACTGCTGCTTTCTTCCTCTGGGGTAAGTGGTGTGCCTGCTGCTGGGTGGCCACAGCAAAAGAAAGTATCCAGCCTCTTGTCCCCAACTAGGATGCCAAGTCCACCAGTCTGTTGGTTGTGGCCACTAGAGGGAGAGTCTTTCTTTGGGGCTGTGAATATAGTTTATGTGCCCATGTGTGTTTGCCTGCCTGGTCCCAGCACAGCATGTGGTGTAAATGGACTTTCTCAGTAGGGGAGTCTGGCCATCTTGGTTCCTTTGCCTGCTGGGCCATGGCTTGGTGTATTGACTCGTCTGTCATCAAGGAGGCTTTCCTAGGTGCTCTGGCATAATTGGTTAGCTTTCAGTACTCTGCAGAGAGTTTTCTTCATAAGGGAGCCCTAGCTGTCAGAGGGACTCTGTCTGCACCCAGCCGTGTTCAGCGTCCCGTTCCCCTCCCCTCCTATCCCCTCCTTTCTTGCTTCTGGGCAGGCCTCTTGAGCATACATGTAGCCCTTCTGTCTATACAGGATGGCACCCTGAGACTCTGGGAATACAGAAGCGGTAGGCAGCTGCAGTGCTGTGACCTGGCCGGCCTACAGGAGCCTGGAGAACAGCCAGGCCACAAGGTACCTGAGTGTTTGCCAGCCACCTCCTCTTGCTCTCATTATGGGGACATCATCTTTTAGAAATGTTTCCTTGCTGCAAGCAAGTTTAGGGAATACACACAGGATTCCCAGTTCTGCAGCGCCTGATGGGAAACAATTCACATTGCACTTTGTGTGTACACGGGCTGGCAGAACAGGAAGGCCTCCAGGCATACTTGAATATTAAACAATGATGGCAGACAGCCTTACTGTATTTTGTCAGTGCTGGGGGCACGTCAGCATTCTCTGTGCTCATGGAGTCCCCCTGGCACCTCCTGTGTACCCATGATTCCTCAGGGTGTTCCCGGATTGCTCAGCTTAAAATTGGGTGGCATGGTGCCTGCCCTTCCCCAGGCCAGCCAATGAGAGGCACGTCCTTTTTTTTCTACACCTGATGATATTTGGAATTTCTAGAAGCTCCTGTGTGTATCACCTTTTATCCTGGGAAGCATGAACAGTTGTGTCTTTAATCATAGCCCCTCTTCCCATGTGTTCTGCATGGCTTTGGAGGCATATCATAGGCCTGCAGGGACAGCCGGGGCCATGTGTGAGGACAGGGGCATTGGCTGCTTCCCTCCTGGTGATTCCGGATTGTTTTCGTGGACTCTTGCCCCGAGTTGGCATTATGTGGGACCCACGGTGCCTGTGCCCTTAGACTCCGCTGAGAAGGGTGCTTAGGTGCCTGGGAGCAGAGCCCAGCTAAGCAGCTGCTTTCCCTGCAGGGGTTGGCCGCATCCAGGATTGCATTCTGGGGACAGGAGAGCTATGTGGTGCTTCTGTGTGAGTGGTAAGACAGCGGGTCTCAATGTTCATGGCGAGTTGGCACCCATGGGGCAGATTGAGGGGCTGGGTATAATCGAGGGGTTCCTTCTGCTGCCCCTTCTCAGTGCGGGGGCAGGTTTCTGGTGATCT
The DNA here is from genome assembly GCF_978045245.1 of Mus caroli. Classification (NCBI taxonomy): domain Eukaryota; kingdom Metazoa; phylum Chordata; class Mammalia; order Rodentia; family Muridae; genus Mus; species Mus caroli. Next base: position 62,369,829 of record NW_028227273.1, read on the forward strand.
GCATTCTGTCCTATGAAGCCTGGGGTTGCTCTTTGCTCTCCTTAGACATGAGAATATTATAGGTTTGGAGAGGAGAGAACCCAGCCTTCTGTCTACACCAGTGGTTCTCAGCCTTCCTGTACTACAGTTCATGTTTGGTGATTCCAACCACAGCTAATTTTGTTGCTGCTTCATAACTGCAATTTTGCTGTTAGGAATTGTAATGTAAATATGTGTTTGCTAATGGTCTCAGGTAACCCCTATGAAAGGGTCATTTCATCCCTTCAGGGGTCGTGATCCACAGGTTGAGAAACACTGACATATACACTTGGAATGGGGTGGCCATTTCACTCTTCGTCCTGTATTAGTTCTTACTATAAAACAAGTTACTCCAGAACTTGGACCTTAAACATGTACCATCTCCCAGGGTTTGGGTGGCTCAGGGTCTGCAGGTAGTATAGGCAGGCCTAGGGCCAGGATGTCTTGTGCAGAATGGTACGTGGGCATGCTGCTGTGGTGACGACCCGTCTCTCTCTCCTGGAAAGCGTTCCCGTGGTCTTCGTCTTCCAGCTTGATGCCAGCAGACAGCAGCTGGAGTTCAGACAGCGGCTGACTTTCCCTCACCGAGTGTGGGATGTTATGTTTGAGGAGGCCCGGGGGCTGTGGGTTCTACAGGACTGCCGTGATGCCCCCCTGGTACTCTGGAGGCCCGTGGGTGGTGAGTGGCAGGTGAGAGCACCCAGCAGCTCCGTGGTCTGAGCCTGGTGTTTTGGTGGGGCGTGGCAGGGTGGGGCTGGGGTTTCCCCACAGCCTTGATTACATCCATCTAGGTCCTAAGGCTATAGCCTGAGGCAGCTTGTCTGCCCTGGCTTTGGTCCCAGTCCCTGTGTACAGGAGGTTCCCACACTGCGGAAGGCAGCACTAGGACTGACATGGGTGTACTCTTCCTGTGTGCAGGCCTGTGTCAGGGCCTTGCTGGATACTGATGTGCAGGGAGCACTGCGGGAAATCTCTGCCAATCCCATAAGGCTTTGGGCGAGGCAGGACAGCATTGGGAACTCTTGGCCAGCTTCGGCTGCCTGTGCCCGAGGCTGGCCCCACCAGGCCTCTGCCTGCTCTCTCTGAGTCCCTGCTCACTTGTCACCTGCAGGCTGTTCCAGACAGTGCTGTGTCCCGGAGACTCTGCAGCCATCTCCGTGAGAGCTGGGCCATGCTGGAAGGTGAGAGCTCTGTGAACAGGGTCTGTAATGCAGACAAGGAGTGCTGCTGCTGTGCAGTGAGGAGCGGTGAGCTGGCTGGTGTGGGGCTAGGGCAGTGACTCAGTTACTGCTTGGGATGGCCAGTGTTGTATTCACTGGCCAGAGGTTGCCCATCCAGGCAGGACCACCCAGACCCAGTCTCTATGAAACAAACTATTACTCAGAAAAGATGTTGCAAAGCCAATTCTTAGAAGTTAGGGTTCCTAGACTTTTGGGGTGCTCCACACACAGATGGAGCACATGTGGATAGGGCAGGGAGGAGCACCACGCTAGCCTGTGCATCCTGAGCCTTGGCTGCTGGCGGTCAGGGAACCACACCCACCTGAGGGTAGGGTGACCTAAGGGTCCTCTCTAGCATGCAGCTCTGATTGTCCTTGGGATGTAGCTCACTAGGGTGAGACTGGCTGAGGGGCTGTGCCAGTAGCACCTGAGCTTAACACTCAAGGACATCTACGGCAGTGTGGCATGCTCTTACCCAGAGCCACAGCCTGCCAAGGCCTTGCTCTGGGTCTGGAGTCCTGGAGTGCCTGTGGCCTCTGTAGATGACCACCTGCTGTCCACTGGGGTTGACTGACTCAGGCTATCTCAGGTTCCCCTTGGGTAGGGTTCATTCCTGCGCGGGAGATGGTTGGAGGATTCAGGCCTCACTAATACGCTCCCCCAGTTCAGGACCTGCAGCTGGCTTTGTCAGTGAATGAATGAGAAAGTGCAGACAAGATGTCAGCCAATCCCTGGTCTCTACTTCCCACCTCTACCCCTTCCCTTCAACATTCTGTTGGAACAAGTCCCCAGGTCCAGCCCAAGTGTGGATCTCAAGGGTTGGGTCACATAAGGTTTAGGGTCTTTGAGATATCAGGGAGGTAGAATTCCCAAGGCCACCTGGGCAGTGGTGGCGCACGCCTTTAATCCCAGCACTCGGGAGGCAGAGGCAGGTGGATTTCTGAGTTTGAGGCCAGCCTGGTCTACAGAGTGAGTTCCAGGACAGCCAGGGCTACACAGAGAAACCCTGTCTCGAAAAACAAAACAAAACAAAAGTCCCAAGGCCATCCAGTGAGAGGAGGTAGTGCTGGCCCCTGGGCCATGTTCCAAGTCACTCACCTGGCATCTCTTCTTGTCCTTGTCATAGGCTCTGTTGGAACAGGTGACAGCTTCCGCAGCCTGTACAAGGCCACCTTTGACAACATGACCTCTTACCTGAAGAAAAAGGAAGAGAGACTGCAGCAGCAGCTGAAGAAGAAGCGGCAAAGGAGCCCCTTCCCAGGGTCCCCGGAACAGACCAAAAAGGCGTGCCCGGGGCAGTCAGCCCTTAGTTGCTGACCTTGGACATGGCCACAGCTCTCATTCCTGAGGCCCCGCGCGGGCAGCTCTCTCCTCCCTTCTCCCTGGTTCATCCCTAGGGAGGGAGATCACAGCAGCTCAGTCCCTACCACTAGCTCAACAGTCTCTGATCTCCAGTCTGCCTTTGTCACTGAGAACAGGCTCCTGCCGGGTTGCAGGGAAGACAGGTGGAGTTAGCTAAGAGTCTAGAGCTGTGTGGGAGCACCTTCACATTGAAGGATACACTGACCCACAGCACCACGCACGTCTGTCGGGGCCCACAGTGACGTCCCTGGGGATCTCCAGGGAGGCCTGCAGGACAGGACCTGCCTTTACATCATTGCCGGGGGCTCTCCAGGAGGAGCTCTGTATGGCTCTGTAGCTGCTTGCTGTTTTGAGGCAGATTCAGTTGGTGCTGTTTTTTCTTTGTAGCACCACACTCCTGGGCTGGGCTGAGCAGACCGAGCAAGCTTCGGGGCTCTGAGGGTGTGACCTTGCCAGGCCAGCCTTGTTTTACAGGGAGTGATGGTGACCTCGTGGTTCTGTTGCTCTGAACTCTGCATACACTGCAGAACAGAAGGAAGTGAACAGAAATCACAGTATCAATAAAGACAAGCTTTGCCTAGCTTTCTGGAATGTTCGGCAGCAGCCTCCATAGCTGATCTTAAGACATTCAATGTGTGTATGCTCTTCAAATGACATGGCTCTTGGTGGTTAGAGAGGGGTGGTGTCGTCCAGCTCTGTCTATTCTCGTGCTATGTCCCAGACTAGCTGCAGCAGAGACCGTCTTGGGCTGGGGAGATGAGACCTGAGTTTAGGTACCACCCAAACATACAGAACAAAGGAAGGCCATAGCCTAGCATAACTGTAACCCTGATACTGGAGCTGCAGACTGAGGCAGCCTAGCCTAAACTGACATTTTAGGCTCTGTGAGACCCTGTCTCAAGATCAACAGTAGAGGAAGATGCCCAGTGTCATCGTCTGGCCTCCACACACAGTAGAAACAGTCTTGTGGCCACAAGCAGCTATCGAGTGGGTGGTGTTCACAGAGCAGGGTACTCACCTCTGTCTAGGAGCTAATGTCACGTGTCCTGGATGCTGGGATGTTTGGTCCCTGGAGAAATTGATGTGCAAACTGGGCTGTGGGCTGGGTCCTAACTAGTCTGAGGTAAATGAGAAAAGTCTGAGGGCCCAGGAATACAGCTTTGCTGAGCCAGTGCTGCATTCGCTCAGTCCTTTGGTCATGCGTAGCATGCGAGCCAGGTAGAGCCCATGCTTGCAAAGCACCAGTGCTCACAGGGCCATCATGGCCGGAGGGCCAGTGCAAGGAGCTGGGAGACTCGAGGGGTATCTGAGGTCCCTGGTGTCTGCCTTGTAGGCTCTGAGACAGCCACACAGACAGTGGTGGGGATTCCTTGTGTCAAAGGAGAGATGGTGGCCTTCATGGTGGGGTTATTCCTAAGGTCCTGGTGAGTCACAGTGCCAAACAGCACAGTGAGCAGCAGGCAGGCCCACCCCAACAATCCTAGTCCTGTCTCCACTTTTCTCAAGCCCTAGTGTTCATGATGGTCCTATCCCACAGTGACATCTGTGGATGTCCCAGGGTCCACTTATGTGAGTGTAGCCAGTGGAAGCACTCGGGGTGGGGTAGAGGAGGGTGTTGGGCCTCCATGTCCTACTATCTGGCTTTGGCTTTCCTGGCCCTGGGGCCAGCGGTGGCTCCTGGTCCCTTAGGCATAGCTTCTGAGCCTGTTAATTGGCCCCACTTTCAGGGGCCTTAGTGCCTGTAGGCTGGGTACATAGCATTATGCTTACAGGACCCTGCTAGCTAGTAGGCTAGTCCACATGCCTACACTTCATGTGGTTCCAGAAATTTCTTCCATAGTAGGGTGTGTAGAGTCCCATTTTTATTGGGACTATACTTCTATTTAAGGGGATTTGTGTCTTACCAGGTTTTAGGCCAGTCTGACCTGGGCAGTTCATGCTATGATTTCAGCTTGTGTCAGGACATCTTCACCTCCAACAGCATCTCCCCACTTCTGCTGGGATGCCCTGTTGCCAGGGTCGTTCCTGAGAGGCTGCCCACCAGTCTCTGATAAGACACCAAGGCAATTTATATGAGAGAGATTGATTGGCCTTGCAGTTCCAGAGAGCTGGGGGCCATGCTGGTGGAAGGGAGGCTGGAGCCCCAGTTGAGAGCTCCCATCTTTCACAGGCAGGAGGCAGGAGGCAGGAGGCAGGCAGGACACACACATCAACGAGGCCATAGGTCCTAATCCTTCTAAACATCTCCAACACTGGGGACCGTTCCCATCCAGACCAGTGCACACAGCTCTGTCCTTTGCCAGTTTAGACTTGGCCCCTGTACTTCCCTAAACCCCCTGCCTCATTAAACTTGTATCCACCACGTTGTCTCTGTGTCTTGCTTTGAGAGAGATTCCTTGCGCTCTGCCCCACCTCTCAATGATTCAATCCATCTGGTGGTGTTCAAAGTTTTGTCTCAGTATGATGGGAGGTCGTGTGGCACACAGCTGAAGTGCATACAAAATGGCATGCTACAGTATTCACATGTGTGAAGGTGCCCTCGGGAACAGGGCATTTGTTGCTGGAACTCCACACTCCCCTGTACTTGCCTACCAACACTGGTGGGCAGACTGGCCTCTGCCTATGCTCCTGTGCTCGTCTGCTTTTGCTGAAGTCTCTGAGATGTACACATTGCATGTGGCTTAAGTGGTCCAGCTGTGAAGATACTAGTTTGCTCTACCCACAGGCACTGGATGGTTTAAAAGTGCTGGCCCGCTGTTGTGAGCATTTGAGTTCCACAGGGAAGCATTTCTGTTGGGTACAGAGGTATCCCTCAATGTCTGTAGGAGATTTTAGCACTTCCAGGATAGCAAGACCCCATCTTCTGCAGATGTGCAAGTCCCTTGCATAAGTGGATTTTGTAGTAGACTTTCCATGTGCCCTCTCCAACCCCCTAGACTCCCTTTGGTGCAGTGTGAGAATTCTCCCTCCAATCCTAGATTTTGAAGATTTTCTCCGATTTTTCCAAAAGGCTCCTGGTTTTGTTTCACATTGTTTGTTTGTTTGTTTGTTTGTTTTTCTTTTTCTTTTTTTTCTCGAGACAGGGTTTCTCTGTATAGCCCTGGCTGTCCTGGAACTCACTGTGTAGACCAGGCTGGCCTCGAACTCAGAAATCTGCCTGCCTCTGCCTCCCGAGTGCTGGGATTAAAGGTGTGTGCCACCACGCCCGGCAGAGCTCCTGTCGTGACAGCCCGTTTAATTGTTTCTGTTCGTTTCTTGGATACAGTTCCAGATTGTGAGTTTAGTCTTTTTCCTTCCCCTAGACTTTACCGCCTTGCTTCTGGCCTGTAGATGTCTCCTTTGCTATGTACGGTCAGCTCCCAGAGTCTCACCCCTCAGCTCCTGAGCACCCTCCCTGCTTTGCTTTGTTATCCTGGAGATGGACCTCCCCCCCACCCCCCACCCCTACAAAGGTTTTCTCCTTTGCTTGCAGGCACAGAGCTCAACTCTGCCACTAGAGGGAGCAAGAGGTACACCAAGGATGACGGGCTCTGGCTTCTAAGTGCTGCCTTTCTGGGCTTCTGTTTGCTTGCCTGCGGTGACTGCTCCAGCTCTCAGTAGGGAAAGGATTCCAATGTGGGTCTGGGTTGTCAGCTCTTTGACAGTCTCACCATCCCGTGTGACATGGCCACTTCCAGCACACAGGATGCTCAGGGTCCTCAGCATCTAGGCTCAGGACTTCTTTGTGCCTGTCACCTACCCTGTGATGGTGACTATACACCGAGAATACACATGTGTGTGTGTGTCTATGTGTGTGCATGCATTCTATTTGGGGTTTCCTGATTATTGTTGAAGGTAACATTTTTGTCAAGCATGGGACATCCCCAGCTCCTATCTATTTCTGTAGCTCTGACTCTGGCTGAGTTTGCCAGTGTGGCTGGCTTGCTTTGGTGACTTCCAAGCCTCTGCTCCTGGCTTACCTTCAGGCTTCCTTTTCCGCTGTGCCTCAGGTTGGGTAGATTTCAGTTGACTGGCCTGCCCTTGTGGCATCTAAAACAACGCTGCTCAAGGTGAAGGCTTTCTGTATTTTAGTTTTGACTTAAGCCTTCCATTTCTCTGGCAATCGTAATGTAAAGCTTAAATTCATCATGTGTACTGGGATATGTGAGGGTTTCTGCTTGTTCCATCATCTGTGTTGTCTCTACATCTGTTCCTGGGGATTGGTTGTGAGGGAGCGGGAGAAAGGGGAGAGACAGGGAGGGAGTATGTGTGTATTTGTGGGTGTACATGCCTTAAAAGTTTCTGGTTGGGGGGGCTGGTGGTTAAGAGCGCTGACCGCTCTTCTGAAGGTCCCGAGTTCAAATCCCAGCCACCACATGGTGGCTCACAACCATCCATAACGAAATCTGATGCCCTCTTCTGGAGTGTCTGAAGACAGCTACAGTGTACTTACATATAATAAATAAATAAATCTTTAAAAAAAAGAAGTTTCTGATTGTTTCTGTGTATGTGTGTGAGTGTGTTCCGTTGTACGATGGAGTTTTCTAGAGACATGCTTCTCCAAAACAGAGAGGTTTTGTGTAGCAGTTTCCTGAAGATAAAACATTTTGTCTTAAAGGAAGCTTGCTTACAACACCAGATGTTCTCTCTCTCTCTCTCTGTGTATGTGTGTTTCTATGTATCTATATATATGTGTATGTGTGTGTCTATTTGTGTGTGTATGTGTGTTATATGTGTGTATGTTTGTGTGTCTATATATATGTGTATGTGTGCTTCTGTGTGTCTATATGTGTGTGTTTCTGTGTGTCTATATATATGTGTATGTGTGTGTCTATTTGTGTGTGTATGTGTGTGTTTCTGTGTGTTATATGTGTGTGTGTTTATGAGTCTCTCTATATATGTGTATGTGTGCTTCTGTGTGTCTATATGTGTGTGTTTCTGTGTGTCTATATATATGTGTATGTGTGTGTCTCTATGTGTGTGTTTGCAGGGATGCTCCTTAAGGAAGTAAGCAACCCAAAGGTTTCAGGAAGTCCCTGAAACTGACCAGATATACTAGGCCTCGACCTTCCCCAGCATATAACTTATAAGGACTAGCTGTGCAGTGGTGGTGCACACCTTTAATCCCAGCACTTAAGAGGCAGAAGTAGCTTGATCTCTAAGTCTGAGGGTAGCCTGGTCTACAGAATGAGCCAGAGCTGCACAGAAAAACCCTGTCTTCAGCCCCGCCCCTCAAAGATGTATAACCTATAAGGGCTGCTGACAGACATGGTCAGACAACCTGAGCTTACTAGAAGAGGCTCAGGCCAGAGAAATCTCTTGGAAGAAACAGGCGTCAGTAAAGACGCCTGCATAGGCTCAGATCTCCTAAACTGACCACAAGAGACAGTCTCCACCCTGACAAGCTGCTTGCAGGCTGTGCAGCGCACTCCAGATTTCAAGACTCACCCATGCTGGATGTGGGCTTTGGTGATGCAGCTGTCTTTGAGTCATTTCTGCTCCTGCAGTAACCCCAATCAAACTCACCGGCTCACCACGATGGCTTTGGTGGTGTCCTTTCTTACTTTGGGTTGCCGTTGGTACCCCTTCTGGGGTGCAGAGCCATCCGTTCACATTTCCCAGGAACAGTCTCACGACAGGGGTCAGTAGCAATCTGGTCAGTAGCAAGGTGTTGGTCTTCTGTGTTGTTTGATTCAGGTGTCTTGGTTCAAGGTTGCTGTCTGTGCTTGAGCTGGCTCTTGAGTTTCCAAAGAGTCTCTGTTCCCTATCTTCCCAGTAGAGGCAGACTGGGGTTACACACATGTGCACTACCGTGCGTGGCTCACACCTGGCTTGGACTCAAACTTAGATAGCTAGGCTGGCCCAGCTGGCACTTCACCCACAGAGCCTCCCAACCTCTCTTAATACAGATACTTTCAGTCACACTGTCAGAGTTGCCCATGGTTCCTCAGGATGACGTTATGAGAGCTAGCTCTCTCCACTCACTCTTGCTTTAACGTGGCTAGCTGGCAAGCATGGAACGGGAAGAAGGGCTGGGCAGAGAGATGGTCTCCCATGAAAGCCATGGGACACGAGCTTGTTTTCTTACCTGCTGAGTAGCTCTCGGCGACTAGCTGTTAGCTTGTCCATTTTTGAAACAGACAATTACAAAACTAAGACTTTGACATGTCCCCAGAAGCTGTAGCTACCGAAGGAACACATCTCTGGATGCCATCAGGCTTGGGCACATATCAGAAGTCGAAGGCTGCATCTGCCCCAGACCAAAAGGCTGGCATCTTAACTTGATGCAGAGGGCCAACAGCCCTGATATACATGAATAATGAATAGAACTCGGAGGGCTGGAGAGTTGGCTCGGTGGTTAAGAGCACTTGTAGTTCTTTGAAAGGACCTGGGTTCAGTTCCCAGCACCCATGTGGTGGCTTACAACCATCTGTAAGTCCAGTTCCAGGGGATATATCATCCTCCTCAGACCTCAGCAAGTACCAGGCATTCACACTGTACATAGACATACATGCCATACACAGGCATACATGCAAAGCAAAACATCCATACATGTAAAATTTAAAGAAGATAGGGCTAGCGAGATGGCTCAGCGGTTAAGAGCATTGACTGCTCTTCCAAAGGTCCTGAGTTCAAATCCCAACAACCACATGGTGGTTCACAACCACCCATAATGAGATCTGACACCCTCTTCTGGTGCATCTGAAGACAGCTACAGTGTACTAATGAATAATAATAAATAAATCTTTAAAAAAAAAGAGGAAAATTTAAAGAAGATGACAGTGAAGATGGAGGAGGGAGAGGAGGGGGGAAAGGAGGAGGAGGAAGGGAAGGAGGAGAGAGATTTGGAGGAGGAGGGGGAGAGGGAGGGGAGGAGGGAGAGGAGTAGCTGCTCTCTGTCTACTTCCCCAATTTCATCTTAGGTGTGCCATCCCCTGTGGCTAGCTGAGGGTCAAATCCACATCTGCTCTCTTCCCATCTGGTCATATCTTTTGGCTAGGGTCACCCTACTTCAGTTTCCCCTTTCCCATGTTGAAACCTACCTGTGTTCCAGTACTCCCTGGAACCACACCACCACCACCACCTCCCCACCGCAAGTTGTCGGCTGTGTACATAATGTAGTGCTATCTGATATACAAAGGACCTGGACCATAAATGCCAGCTACCATGTGACTGAATGCTCTCAGAACCATATTAAACAGCCAGAGCTCTGGAGAAATTAATAAGCTTTTTAATTAAAGTAAGATGGCCAAAGTGCTTTCATTTCAATAGACAATTGATATAAAATTAATGAGATCTTTTACACCATCTCATCATACTTGAGTGTTAAACCTGGTGGCTTTCTGCTCTTTCTGGGGACCTTGCGAGACACAATAGCTCTGGCCATCTTCATAAATACCCATGATGGCAGAGGTATGTAGTCATACTGAATGCAGGACTTCATACTGTCACCAAAATACACCAGGGAAGACAGGATCTGCAGTCAGTCGAATGGCCCTGAGGAAAGGTCTGGGCTAGAAGGCTGGGCTCTTGAGGGATCTGGAAGCCGACCAAAATCATTGACTTTGCCTCTGAGTGTTGGTCACCCCCAACCTCTTTCTCCCTTAAATTGTTGTAGGTCAGGGTTGCTTTTAGCAGAAAAACAGAGATGAAGCTCGAACAAGCATCCAAACTCGTAGGGGCAAAAAGAGAGTGGAAGGTGCCGGAGGCTGGGGAATCGGTACTTGGGAGGATGGGAGGATGGAAAGTTCTAGACAGGGGTGGTGACGGCTGCATGGCAGTATGAACAAACTCTTAGCGAACTGCACCTCGGGTAGTCAAAATGATAAATGTTGTGTTCTGTGTACAAAGGATTCCATGCATAGACACACTTTTCCTTGCATGATTGAACTCTAGCCGCAGGTAGCCATTTCTAGAGGATTCTGAAAACGCTGACCGAGAGTCTCCAACACGAGACAGTCCTGGTCCTCAGTGGCAGTGACATCTGGTTTAGAAGCCCTAGGGACATACCTTTAGTGGGCGCCTAAGGCACTTGGGAGCCACATACATCCTGACCTGTTCCCTGCTGAGACAGCACACTCTCAGACTAGGCAAGGATACCCAACGTGGGGGTTAAGCTGTTCTGCCTAAGAGTGTGATGAGATTAAGACACCTAAACCTGGCTTCCCAAATTCCACAGCCTGTTGCCATCCAAAGAAAAGTCTCTCCCCTTTTCCCATCCCCCCCAAGACACGGTTTCTCTGTGTAGCCCTGGGGGTGGTAGTGGCAAAGTCTTAAGGAGTCCAGGTTGCTCTAATTTGTTTTGCAGATGAGGATAGCCTTGAACTCCTGATCCTCTTACATTTGCATCCTAAATACTGGGGGCATAGGTGTGCATGCTTCCACACTTAGCATGGTTGACATTTCTGAGGAATCCCTTGACCCCTTTTGTCCTCATGACAAAGGTGTCTGGTGACCCAGATCCGGTCTTCAGCAGGAAACTGGTCGGCACAATTGGCTTGACCTCTGTCACCAACAAAATTTCACAGTGGTTCTCTGTCCTCTGCTCTGGGGCTGCAAATCTTCAGTTTCTCTTGCTGCATTGAGAGGAGAGCCGGGTCTCTGGCTCCCTGCAAAGCTCCCTGCCTGGTCCCTGCGCGTGTTGAGTTGTTGAGCATCAGTCTGCCTGGATGAACTTTGATCTCCCACCTCCCACCCTGCCAGGAACTTTTCCTTTCACACACTCAGAGAGTGAAGGTCTGAATTCTTGTACACTCGGTCCTTTTCTTTGTTGCCTGTGACCTGTGCTCTGCTGCTTTGGAGGATGATCTAGCACTTCTCTTTAATTGTGTGGGAATAATGTTCTTTTTGGCTTTCTGAATTCTAAGAGGAGATAGAGGTCACTTTTATGCATTTTACTGGAGCCAGAACCTAACAAGGTCCCTCTGTGAGTTCATCTCCTGCGGGATTTCTTCCCTAAGGGTCCTGGATAATGGTAGTCTAACACATCATCCCATAAGCCCACAGCAGGAAAGAGATGGCACAGAAAACTGGGTCACCCAGGAGGGTTTATGAGTCTAACTTCAAAGATGGGGGAGGTTAGAAAAACCCATATTCTAAGGCAAAGGGCGGGGGCAGCTGCTGCTTGCTTTAGGTAGGAAAGGCCAAAGATGAGCTTACTCTGCTCAGAGCAGGCGGATGCGCTGTAGAGAGGCCTGACCAGTGAGCAGCTTTGCTCCTTAGCAAAGGCAAGGACAGAGAGGATCGCAGTGATTCTGCCAGCAAGGGCTACACACCACACGGAGCATCATGGCACCAGACGCACTCTTTTCCAATACCGTGATCGAACCAGGGCCCAGGTAACCTAGTTTTAAATGATCCATGGTTAAGAAAGATTCTCAAGGGAAATTAAAACAAAGACTGTGAACTGAGGGGAAGTGAAAATACATTGTATCAAATGCAGCCTCTGGGCTCGCAGCTAAAGCCTGGCTGGGAAGGAGATTTACAACGGGAAAGCCAGAAGGGAGACAAAAGATCAAGTCTCTTAACTAGACTTCAATCCAGATAAGAAGGACCAAATAATAAACCCAAACAGATCTGAAGAAGGAAATCTAAGAGGTGAAATTAAAAACAACGCAAGAAGTCTGCAACAGAACGGAGCCGGCTCTTTGAAAGGATCAATACGCATCTTGCAGGGCTGAGAAAGGAGAGAACCAAACGCTAGTAATAATGGGAATGGAAGAGACCCTGCAAAGCACCCACACCTATAACACTGACAGCTTACAGAGAGGGACCGACTGTTTGAACTGCACAAATTAGCAAATGCATCTACCATAAGGTACCGATTTCAAAAGCTCTTCCACTATGAAATGGAATGATTAAAATGTACCATTACCACTGCCTGGCAGTGGCCGTAAGCCTTTAATCCCAGCACTTGGGAGGCAGGCAGATCTCTGTGAGTTCGAGGCTATCCTGGTCTTCATAGTGAATTCCAGGACAGTCAGACTATGTAAGAGACGATGTGTTTCAAAAGAAATAAATAAGTAAATAAGTGATCCACTTTTTGGGGCTGGAGGCATGATGGCTCAGGGGTTGAGAGTATTGTCTGGTCTTCCAAAGAACTCAGGTTCAATTCCCAGCACCCACATGACAGCTCACAACTGTCTGCAACTCCAGTTTCAAGGGACCTGTTGCCCTCACAGCAATGCACATATAATAAAATTAAATGAATTATTAAAATGTACCATCAACAGAAACACAGCTCCTGCCTCAAGGGGAAGAGGAGACAGCTTGTTCTGGAGCTAAATGTAAATGGCCGTGACCCAGGAACACGAAGTTTACTCTGATACTACCCTCTCCGGCACTGGCTCAGTCCTGTGAAGGTTTTACAGTAACGGAACAAAGCAAAGCTTAAATCAAGGCTCTTTAGAACACATTTGTGGGAATATCAGATAGACGGTTGGGGGGGCGGGGGTTCAGCAAAGCAGGGAACCCCTGCCATGGCCTTGACGCTGTTTGAGGGCACTTAGCCTGTGGATGGGTAGAAGATAGGGGTCTGTTTGTATGTTCCAGAAAGATTTAACTAATAGTCACAGGCTATTATATTACACACAGAGGTGGCCAATAAATGGCTCTGAGGAGGCTAAAATACCCCAGGATAATTTGGCTCTGGACCGGCAACATTCCAACTCCCCCTGCTCAGAGGTGGCAATGACTGAATCAACCTGATAGAATCTTTACATGGGTGTGGCTTTTTCTGGAACCCTTAGTTCATGGTCCCTCTCTATTTTCTCCCCCCCACCCCAAAGCCTCTTCTTCAGTGGGTCCACTGAAAATTATTCCAGGCATTTGAAGAGGAACTGGCACCAATCTTTAACCCCTTTTGCAAAAAAGCAGAGGAGACAGAAGCCCTTCTCAATTACTCTATGAACTAGTGTTGCTTCACATCAGAGAGACAATAAATGTCCATGTAGAAATCCTTAGCTAAATACTAGCAACACTTTTATTGATTCTCTGGGAGTTTCCCATCATGTACTCAATCGCAATCCCTCCCATGTCCACCCTGCCATGTGACTTCCCCCTACCCCCAAAGAAGTAACAAATAAAAAGAAATAAGAAACAAACAAGTCCACTTTGTTTTAACAGCATACTCTCTGGAGGGTGATCAGACTCCCAGTGGCCTGCTCCTTAGATAGAACTGTGTCCTCCGTTCCCACGCCTCCACCAGGAACCATCAATTGTGAAGAGCCACTTTTTGGCATCTTCTTCATTCTTCTTTTGTTTGTTTGTTTTGCCATTTGAGACAGGGTTTCTCTGTGGAGCCCTGGCTGTCCTGAACTTGATTGTAGACCAGGTTGGCCTCGAACTCACAGAGATCCACCTGTCTCTGCCTCCTAAGTGATGGAATTAAAGTTTTTTTTTTTTAAAGATTTATTTATTTATTATATGTGAGTACACTGTAGCTGTCTTAAGACACACCAGAAGAGGGTGTCAGATCTCGTTACGGATGGTTGTGAGCCACCATGTGGTTGCTGGGATTTGAACTCTGGACCTTTGGAAGAGCACTCGGGTGCTCTTACCCACTGAGCCATCTCACCAGCCCGGAATTAAAGTTTTGAACCAGCACACCCACCTGGCTCATCACTCTCTTTTAAGAGTTCTCTTTGGTGGCTTCCTGCTAAGCTGTTACTTTTGTAGGAATGGGGAAGGGGTGGGACTGGGGTGGGGGAGGGTGAGATAGAACCCCTCCTTAAGCTGCTTTGCCAGGCATTTTGTCACAGCAGTGAGACATAACCGGTACAATGATATGATCGCCCGTGCTGGAAGTCCCAAAGAGTCCGCAAACCCTATGAAACAAGACAGCACAACAAAACCAAAACTTCATCCCTTCCCCAAACGTGTCAGCTTAGTAAGTCACAGGACACCAGAGAAATGACACAAGTCAGTTATGTTTCTACCAATGAGCATGTGGACAATTGCCAGTTACAGTCTGGGTAATTGTTACATGTCTAGCCTGCCATTTTGTGCTTTTACTAATGGCATGAGGAAACTTTCTCAATACCCTGTTACTAGAATTTTCTGGGCTTTGTGCTTTGTTCTGTGATTGGTTCTTGGAAACCAATCACAACAGAAGTCAGTTAGAACTGCTTTGTATAGCTGGGCATGGTGGCGCACGCCTTTAATCCCAGCATTTGGGAGGCAGAGGCAGGCGAACTTCTGAGTTCGAGGCCAGCCTGGTCTACAGAGTGAGTTCCAGGACAGTCAGGGCTACAACAGAGAAACCCTGTCTCGAAAAACCAAAAGGGAAAAAAAAACCTGCTTTGTATAAATAGCCACAATAAGCTTGGACCCGAACCAACCAGGAGGTAGCACTTCCCGCACCTGGGTATGAACTTTTATGGTATACGCTGCCCCTGGGATGGACCCCAACATAAGAGAGACACCCGCACCAATATAAGAAACTATTTGGAAAAAAGACTTCCATTTTGAGTAGTGGTTGAGTAAAGTTTAAGTTCCCAAGACCTCCCTGGGAACTGACATCCTACTTGGCAGAGAGAGTCATGTATGTGGGTAATTGACATCCTGGTTGACAAGTTAAGACGTGAATGTAGACCAGGCAAGACCCCTGCCACAGTTGAATAGCCCAATCAATGGGAGCAGGATAAGTGTACAGCAAAGCTATGTTCCTAAGATAATCCCTTATCCCTAAATCCTGATTGGTGGAATAACTTGGCACAGATGTTTGTAGACTTTAGGATTAAAAGCCCTCTAGGATCTTTTTTTTTTTTTTTTTAAAAGATTTATTTATTTATTACATGTAAGTACACTGTAGCTGTCTTCAGACACACCAGAAGAGGGCGTCAGATCTCATTTCGGGTGGTTGTGAGCCACCATGTGGTTGCTGGGATTTGAACTCTGGACCTTCGGAAGAGCAGTCGGGTGCTCTTACCCACTGAGCCATCTCACCAGCCCGCCCTCTAGGATCTTAACTCAATGTCTCGGTCAGTCCCGTGTCTGATCTATGACCTTGATCAACAGTCCTGGGCATATGATCAATAAACTCTCCCTGTCTGACTGAGATGGGTGTTCATGTGGTTTGTGAGATGACTCCTGGACCCCAACAGCCTTAAAGGTATATTAGCATATCTCTTCACTCAGGAAAAATAAATATTGAAGTGTAAACCGACAAAGCCTGCCTGGACTAGAGACTTGAAAAGTAGAAATAATAATTAAAAAAATAAATATCTAAATGAATGCAGAGACATACCTTGTTCCTGGGTTGGAAGATCCAGTTTTTCAAGGATGTCAATTCACTCTAAGTTGAAATATACATTTAATTAAATGTCTATGAAGACACAACAAAATTACTGTAACTGTCTTCAGGCACACCAGAAGAAAGCGGGCATCAGATCCCATTATAAATGGCTGTGAGCCACCATGTGGTTGCTGGGAATTGAACTCAGGACCTCAGGAAGAGCAGTCAGTGCTCTTAATCATTGAGCCCTTGTGGGAAGCCACATGTGCCATTGCAGGGTGGCGCTGGCTTCCGCTGAGGTTTTGAGAATTAACCAAAATTAACCAATCAGATGAGAGACAAGTTAACCAATCAGATGAGAGACCAGTTAACCAATCAGATGTAGGCATGCAAATGAGGTGGTAAGCATAACCCAAGCACAACCAATCCGGGTGTGAGACACGCCTCTCCTAGGCCTATATAAGCAGCACCAGTTCTGGGCTTGGGGTCACTTCGCCTCTGCAATCAAGCTCTCCCAATAAACGTGTGGGAAGGATCCTGTTGCAGCGTAGTTCTTGCTGGCAAGCCAGGGTGCATGCAAGAAGCCCTCTCTCCATCTAGCCCCACAACAAAATTTTATAAACACAGGCAAGATAATTCTGAAATACAGGAAGACTGCAATGGTCACTACTGAATGTTAACTTGATAGGGTATAGAATTACCTGTGAGACAAGTCTCCCGGTTTGCTTATGCAGGGTTATATTATGTTCGCTGAGGTGGCAAGATTCACCCTAACGAGTGGGCGGCTCTGCTCCCTGACGTGGAGCCTGGACCCATCAAAATGGAGAAAGTGAGCTGAGCGGAACAGTAGCAGCCGTCACTCTCTGCTCTCTGACTGCATCTGTAGTTGTGATTGGCTGACTCATGTTTCCCTTGTCGCCACCTCCTTACCCAGTCAGTATAAAACTTAGTCCGTATAAAACCTGAAGTTGTTTTTGTCAAAACATTGTATCACAGAGACAGCAGTAAAGACTAGTGGTAGGTAAAGAAGTAGGGGCTGGAGAGAGAGCTTGGTGGTTCAGAACATTGGCAGCAAGCAATTCCAGATGGCCTGGGTTTGATTTCTAGAACCCATCTGGTAGCTCACAGGGTCTAGCGCCCTCTTCTGGCCTCCTTGAGCACTGCACTTACGTAGTGTGCAGACATCCATACAGGCAAAACACCATCTCAGTTAGGGTTTTATTGCTACAATGAAACACTATGACCAAAAGCAACTTGGGGAGGAAAGGGTTTGTTTGGCTTACACTTCCATAGCACTGTGTATCATAGAAGGAAGTCAGGACAGGGACTCACACAGGGCAGGAACCTGGAGGCAGGAGCTGATGCGGAGGCTTACTGGCTTTGTCTACATGGCTTGCTCAGCTTGCTTTCTTATAGAACCCAGGACCACCAGCCCAGGATGTGTGGGGCCCTCCCCCATCAATCACTAATTACGAAAAGGCCCTACAGGCGTGATTACAGCTCAGTCTTATTGGGGGCATTTTCTCCAATGAAGCTCTTTTCCCTCTGATAACCCTAGCTTGGGTCAAGTTGACATAAAACTAAACAGGCCACACCCATACAAGTAAAAATAAAAAAATTTCTTTTTAAAAACAGGGCAAAATAACTAAAAGCTTTTTTGAAAAAAGAAAGCAACATGGGAGGAATTAGGTTCCCTAACTTAAAGAGCTATTGTCTTGTTGTAACAAAGCTGTGTGATCCTGGTAACAGGGTAGATAGAAGTCAATGAGCAGGTTTCCGTAGTGTAGTGTAGTGTAATGTAGTGGTAATCACGTTTGCCTAACATAAAAAATGTCCCCAGCTCAAAATCAGACAGAAACAAAGGTTGTTTGTTGGGCTGGTGTCATTGGGGCCGGAGAGAGAAGAAAAAGTGTCTGAAGGCTGCTACAGTGTACTTACATATAATAATAAATAAATCTTTAAAAATAAAGTCAATGAATGGAAAAGAGCCAGAAAAATCCAGATACAGACGACCACAGGTATGTTCCACTGGCTTCTGAGAAAACAGTACAGGCAATTCCTGTTTTAGTTACATTCATAACTCTGTGATAAGACACCCTGAACAGGGCAACTTATAAAAGAAAGCATTTAATTGTGCTCATGGATGCAGAGAATTAAAGTCTGTGACTGCCGTGACTGGTATTTCCACTGAGGAGGAGAGCTTGCCTATAGGCCGTGGGTGGGTGACACACAGAGGCCTCTCCTGCCTGGCTTCTCTCCAGGTGGCACACTCTGCTCAGAATTCATCAGAGAGGGCTATCTGTCTGTCTGTCTATCATGAGTCTTAACCTCCTTAGCGCTGGACATCGGCTGGTGTCCCTGCACACTAACCTGTAGCGGTAACCATCTCCACAGGCTGGTGAGCAATCTGTCGCTCATCATAGCTTCTGTATGCTCACTGGCAGGCACATCTGGTGTGCTTTGGATTTTTGTTGTTAAAAAAATTAACTTTAAATAAGGATGATGATGATGACGACAAAACCAAACAGGAAGCCTTGAGTTCTCAGTGCCACAAATCATCAGACATTGCACAGCCTAGCTCTCCACCGTACCTGTCCTCCCTGTTCCTGAAGGCCACCCAGATCGTCTTTACTTTCATTGTGTTGGCTGGCAGGTCTATAAAACTGCTGGATGCTGGACATCTTCCTCTCTGAGCTCCCTTGCTGTTAGCTGTGAGCAAGGCCAGGGAGGTGACATGTGTATGCATGTCCATGAGTGGACATACACAGGCACTCATGGACATGTTTGATACATACCTATAGGAACAGTCTTCTGCCCAGTGAGATTTGCAATGTGATTTTTGTCTCCTATGTGACTGTGTAGGTGAGCGATCTCAGATGTCTTTCTTCCTTCCTTCCTTCCTTCCTTCCTTCCTTCCTTCCTTCCTTCTTTCCTTCCTTCCTTCCTTCCGCTCCTAAGAAGTCCTACCCATGAAAATCATCCCTGAAGGTCAGGATCTAGGAAGTTTATTTGATTTTGTTTTTGTTTTTAAGCTTGATTTTTTTTTTTTTTTTAATGTATGTGAGTACACTCTCACTGTCTTCAGACACACCAGAAGAGGGCATCAGGTCCCCATTACAGATGGTTGTGAGCTACCTTGTAGTTACTGGGATTTGAACTCAGGACCTCTGGACGAACAATCAGTGCTCCTAACCACTGAGCCATCTCTCCAGCCCTGTTTTTGTTTTGAGACAGGGTTTCTCTGTGTATCCCTGGCTGACCTGGGACTCTCTTTAGGTGGGCCTCAAACTCAGAGATCCACCTGCCTCGGCCTCCCAAGTGCTGAGATTAAAGGAGTGTGCTTCCTGGTTTCCTGGGAAGTGGCTTTTGCAGGGCACCTGCCTACATGAGCAATTCGGATCACTCACAATCAGGATGTAACACTGTGATAGGGGCCCTATATCCTGTGGGTCCAGGAGAGACTTGTGGAGTAGTTGGTATCTATGCTGACATCTGGAGGTGGAGGGGTGGGGGAGACCTGGAGTTCCTGGCTGACTCTGAGATGTGAGGCAGGTCACAGGGCAGCTCCAACGACTGAGGCAGGAAGGAGCCCAGGTAGGACTCTCGCCCATTAACCTGGCCAATTCCACATATCTTAGGCATGGCAATGAGACTTAGCATGAACAAGGAGGTCCTAGGATGCAGCCCAAACTTCCCACACACAGAGCTCATGGGTGCATCCAGTGCTAGGGGGAGCAGCACAGACGGGGAGAAGACCCATCAGTGACGTTGGTAGTGTGAGGTCTTCAGAAGGGCTGGGACTTACAGCTCGCGGTGTAAAAATCCCCAGCCTCAGCCCAGGAACAAGGTTGGGTCACCTTAGAGTACACTGAAGGACAATAAGATCAGGAAGGGGAGAGGGGCCCAGGAGGAGGGGTGAGGCTGGATCAAAGCTTCCAGACAGATGGTTAGGGAAGGCTTTACACCAGGTATTGGAGGAGAGTGGAGACAGAGCATCCCCTGGTGCAGATGATCATGCCCTTCCCCCATCCAGACAAGGAGCCGGTGTGAGGAGATGCAGGCTAGGCCTGATGATGGGAGTGTCCTGAGCTATCCACGCAGCACTGAGTTCCAGTCCCCCCCCCTCGCCCCCCGGACCGGGGCGGGGGCAGGGCATGAGGGAGAGGGACTGAGAGATGGGGAAGAGAGGGAGGGAAGGGGAGCCGGAGGCAGAAGCAGCCCAGGAGAGCAGTCGCTTGAAGCCACCCAGAAACCTTTTTTTTATCTTGAGCTTCACAGATGCAACTGTGACCTTTGACCCAGAGTCTGGAACTCTGGGAGTGAACTTTCTAGAGGAGAGGAGGCTGCTGCAGCTGCACAGAGACCAGCAGAGGTCGGAAGCAGCAATTTCGTGTCACCCTTGCCTAGGTGCTCATTGCCCCTATACAACGTGCAGGGATAGAGCACAGCAGACAGGCTTCCTCCCAGTTCCCAGGCAGGAAGCCAGATGTCTAGGTGGTCTGCTGAAGCAGGCTCTTTAGGGGCAGAAATGCATCTGTCTTCCCCCGGGGTGAAGAATACGTAGGATTCTGCGTATCTTTCGTCAGATGCTACACTCAATCATTGGACTCCATACCCATGACCTCTTAGTGCCATGCTGGGGCACCAGAGCATCCCAGACTGTCAGTTATGAAAATATAATAATAGCCACAAGGTTCAGAGTTCAGAAAATAAAGAGCCCCTGTGATTGATTAAGATGGTCCCCGGGGAAAATGAGCAAAGGTTTGGTTTCACTGAAGAGGAAAGCTATATGGGTAGTGAACAAACAAAAACTTAGAAAAGATACAGACCCCGTCGCCATCTGTAATATGCAAATTAAAGGGTGGAGCATCCTCCTTCCTAAGGCATGCTGGGAAGCCAGAGGTATGACTAAAGACTATGGGGAAGGGTGGCCCGAGTCCTGCCCAACAAGCTAGAGACTGATTTATCTGAGAAGTGAGCAGGGACGGCTCAGAGAGCTCTGTGGTGGCATAGTTAGAGTCTGGTGATGGCAGAAGACTAGCACCGTAAGTTTGTTAGCTGAATGGTTTAAGAGTTGTTTGTGCCCAGAGGTTACTGAAACAATATGGGCAGGTTGGAAGGCATCCGAAGGCCTCCTGAGTGACCCCAGTTAAGTCTCCAGTCTCTGGTCCTCCTGGTGTGGATGGGGCAGTATATATGTTCACAGCTCTTGTTAACCTCAGGCTGGGTGTGACTCTGGGGTCTTGGGAGACTCCCAAGTCCTAAAGTCTAAGGACAGAAGCAGGTCCACCAGTCTTCTGCATTCTCCCTACCAGAGCAGAGTCCCAGTCAGTCCACTTGGCTAGCTGGCCACTTACTCAGACATGGCCCCCTTTCCTCCCCTCCCCCATTCATTCCCAGAGGGCTCAGGCCTGGGATCCTACTGCAGTCAGTCAGGATCCCAGGCCTGGGGGCAGGGTCGGGTGGGGGAAGTCCTTGGTGGTGAGGTGGGAAGAGCAGATGGGACTGGAGGGTCTTTTTCCAGTCAGCGTAGCAGGTGACTGTCCTGTCCTGTCCTGCAGGGTGACAGAGGGCCTCTGAAGTTTCTCTGGATTAAGGTGACAGACAAAAGCAAAACCAAGAGATGAGGGCTGAACCGAGTGGGTCAAAGGAGATGGGAGCAGTCGCTGTGGTAAGAGGCTGAGAGGCTGAGGTAGAGGGCTCGAAATCCAAAGGCTAGCCTGGGTTACATGGAAAGTTTGAGGTTAGCCTCAGCAACATGGTGAGGAAAATACACACACACACACACACACACACACAAGTGTGCATACCCCACAAAGACAGAGGGGGAGACAAAGAGACAGAGACAGAAAGAGACAGAGAGACAGACAGAGAGGGACAGAGGCAGAGAGACAGAGAGGGTCACTACCCCCAATGAATTATTCAAAAACCAGAAGTAACATTCTAGAACTCACCCAGAGGGATAGGTGCTTCAAAGAAAGCCAATCCAGTATGTAAGGGTCCCAACAGTGGACCAACTTCTCATGGGGTGACCCCTCTGATGGGTCCTCTGGTCCCTCAGGGGAGTAGTGCTGGCCCCGTGTCTCAGGAGATGGCCAGCAGCTTCTCCATGCTTCTTGTAAATTGAGATTTTAGAGTCCAGGTTCATAAGAGGACAAGGGAGCCACGTAAGCAGGGTGTGTGTGACCACTTCTCTGTGGCCTGTAGGGCTCTCTGGGCAGCCACCATGGGACTTGAAATGTCTCCATTGTCTGTCTCCAAAAATGAAGGACAGGGCATCTCTTCTTTTGGAACAGAGTCCCACTGAGAATTTGAGGAGTAAATCCCAATTCCCTGTGGGCATTCAGCAGATGTCACTGTCCAGGTGTGTCAGGGGGGGATCTGTCTGCCACATCACCATTCTGGTACGTGGTGCCTCAGCCTCCCTCACTCCCCAGCTTCTTTCTTCTTTCTTCTTTCCCTTTCTTCTTCTTTCTCCTCCTCCTCCTCCTCTTCTTCTTCTTTTCTTCTTCTTCTCCTTCCTCTTTCCTCCCTCCTTCCTCTTTCCTCTTTCTTTCCTCTTTCCTCTTTCTTCTTCTTTTTCGAGACAGGGTTTCTCTGTGTAGCCCTGGCTGTCCTGGAGCTCACTCTGTAGACCAGGCTGGCCTTGAACTCAGAAATCCATCTGCCTCCCAAGTGCTACAATTAGAGGTGTGTGCCACCACTGTCCTGCACTCCCCAGCTTCTGTACACATCACTGATACCTTCCCTCTGTTCATAAACACAGGACACATGCACGCCCCTGTACTCGGGCACCATTCTGACATTTAATGTGGAATTTACATGATCCCTCACATCCCATCCCACGGTTCATCCACATGAAGATTCTTCCAAGGGGAAAACCAGAGTTCTTGGAAGCCCGAGTCCAAAACCCAAAGAAAAAAATACAGACCCATTTCTGTATAAGAATATATTATTTAAAAGACAGTTTAAAAATAAAAATTCTGTACAACATCGTGAATTCCTGTTTTTATATCAGTGAACAAAACGGTTCTTAGAAAACATGGTCTGTGGCAGGTCATCAGGGGTCGTCTGGGCGTGACTGTCCTTGTGTGGAAGATCCTGGGAAGCCTCGCTTGGCTCTGTCCACTCACAGGCCACAATTCATCTGCTCTAACTGGTACAGTCTGCTGGAAAAAGAGGAAGATGGCATGTTTTTCTCTGTTGGACCTGGAGGGAGATGGCACAACCACAGGACTGAGTGGGGATTTGAGATGGTAATAACAAACATGCGAGAAGAAAGCAGAAAGACCTGGGCTGGGGAGTGCTAGGAGCCAGCACTGCTCTTGCAGAAGACTCAAGTTCTAGCCCCAGCAAGTACCTGTAACTCCAGTCCCAGGGTATACAATGCCCTCTCCTGTTCTCTATGGGTACCTGCACTCATGTGCACATACCTGCACATGTGTGTGTGTGTACATGTATGCATGTACGTGTGTATGTATGTATGTGTGTGTTAATTTAAAAAATAAAATAGAGGTGGAGGGATGGCTCAGCAGTTAAGAGCACTGACTGCTCTTCCAGAGGTCCCGAGTTCAAATTCCAGCAACCACATGGTGGCTCACAGCCATCTGTAATGGGATCTGATGCCCTTCTGGTGTGTCTGAAGACAGCTACAGTGTACTCACATAAAATAAATAAATAAATAAATCTAAAAACCAAATCAATCTTTCCTATTCTCTCTCTCTCTCTCTCTTTGTTTCTTTCTTCCCTTCTTTCTTTCTTTCAACAGAAGTAGGGCTGGAGAGGTAATTCAGGTCTTCCAGAGAACCTAGGTTTACTTCCCAGCATCCACATGGTGGATTATAACTGTAATTTTAGTTCCAAGTAATCCAGTGCAGTCTTCTAACCTTCACAGGCGCACGCGCGCGCGCACGCACACACACACACACACACACACACACACACACACACACACATCCCACACACAGAGCCAAAGGGGGCTACTAACTGGAGAATGAAAGAGAACCCTCTGGCCAGGACAAGCAGGTATGGGGGAGGGGCGGGACCAGAAGGGATAATGGTGCACATGTCTGAAGACACCAGGGTGAAAACCATGACTTTGTATATGAATCTAAAAAATTAATATGATATAAAAGAATGAGGTCGGGGCAGGGAGATGGCTTAACAGCTAAGAACAATGGCTGCTTTTGGGTTCAGTTGCCAGCACCCACGTGGCAGTCCACAAACACCTGGAACTCCAGTTCCAGGGGATTCAATGCCCTCTTCTGACCTCTATGGACTTTAGCACACACATCCTCAGGCAGGCAAACACATGTACACACAAATAAAATAAACTGGAAAAAAAAAAGAGGTTGTCAGCCACACAACACACGTGGGCACAATTAAACAGTGTCAGTGCCAGCTTCTTCTCAAGAATATGACCTGGCTTGGAGGGTCACCGGACGGGCACCTCAGTATGGAGCAGCAGTTCACACCACTGCTCAAGTTCCAGCATCGGCATGGTGACATGTCATCAGGCTTACAGATGACAGCTCTGGCGTTCACACACGGCTGCTGCTCAAAAGGCTTTACTAAAAAGCACGTCTTAGGCTGACGTCTTTGCTGCTTCCCTTTCAAACCCAGCTTCTCCAGCTCCCTGCAGAAACCCGAGGCTTATCTCACAGACCTAACAGCCATGTGCTTAGTGAGAGGCAAGGGAGCACTGGAGCACGAGCTGGAGCAAGCGCTGGCTGATGGGGTTTGGAGCACTGTGTCAGCAGATGTCAGGGGACATGCTTGTGGTGACGAAGACAAATGCTTTTAAGAAGCTCTTAATACTCCAGACGCACTTCACAGACTACTTCATCTAAAGAGTGGCACACATCCTGATAATTAATCCTTTCTCTATCCAAAGTGTGAACCCTTCCAAATCAGAGCCCAGGTTCTAATTGGGATGCACAGGATTAAAGTTTCACTTATTGGAAAGCGGGCTGCATGCTGTGGTTTGACTCTGCCCTTGCCCTGTAAGTGCATCAGGCAACTGATACTTTGTACTTGTCCTGGAGTGGCCCTGGTGCTTCTGGAGTGTTCCGGTGCAGATGCCCAATCTCCACTGTGAGGTTAAAGGTGAAAACACCTGACTGTAGTATTTGAAAGGAGGCTGTGGGAGGCGATTAGAATAGGCAAAGGCATCAGGTGGATATCCCATGACTCAGTTTCTGGTACTTTATAAGAAGAGGGTGGGGGACCACACATACACACACACACACACACACACACACACACACACACACACGCACGCACGCACGCACGCACGCACGCATACATGCACAAATGCATATACAAACACAAGCAGAAGTACACACACACATACTCTCTCTCTCTCTCTCTCTCACACACACACACATACACACACGCATGCACATACACACATATATAAACTCACTCACATTGCATGTACCCAGTCTTCCCCACATATAGCACTCCAGTGGCCTCCCACTTACTGCACACATTGAGATGTCCATCAGTTTGGAGGAGAATGGCCTTCACTATCTTTTGCATCTCTGTTCTTCTCTGTGGTGTTTTCCGTGGCCTCAGATGTTAAGCTCTCTGTCTTCTTCTGCAACTAAGGGAACAGAGGTCAAAGTTAGTCCCTGGAGAGGCCTGGCATCCCTTCCCACTGAGCAGCAGAATGTAGGATTGCAGACTCAGGTCCTCTAATGCAATGGCTGATGGGATGGCTGTGACAGCAGAGGCCCCTGCAGCCTTCCTGTGGGAATCTGGCCTGGGAATGCACTCTTGCTGTGGCCCTTTGGTGTGTTTGGCTCTTAGCCTTTTAGATTTTTAGAGCTGTCTTGTGTCTGTGGCAGGAGATGCCAACCAGGGAGATTGGGATTGCTGGTCTGTACTTTCAGTCAACCTGTATGAGTTCACCATAGGTCCATGACATGCCTGGCATTGCACACTGGGGATGTGTGTGGTAGATGTGGCTGAGGGGGATGTGACCAATACCAGGCCACGCCTGGGAAAGAAGGCAGAAAAGATGGATATAGAGCCATTCATTACTAGAGAGCCTGGGTGGATGGGTACCGAATAGGAAATGAGATCCTGAGGGGCATCCCAAGTTGGATGGTAGGGTCATGGTGGCCAAAGAGAGGTCTGGAGTGTATAAGAAGTGGGGGAAGTTTTCTGGGTCATGGATGTCCTGGTAGGACCATCAGGTGGGTGGAGAAAGACTACATCTGGCAGCCACATCAGGCAGGAGGTATGAACTGAATCCCTAGTGCCAGAGTGTGTGGAAGAAGAGATGCTCACACAAGGGCTAAACAAAAAAAGCCATATTCCTTTTAAGAAACTATTAAGAGGGTAGTGGCTCCTATCCTCTTTTGGGATCCAGCATCCATAGTGCCCTAAAACCTCTCTATCTTCCAGACCACAGGGGTAGCTGAGTGGCCCTGTGTGCACTGTTTCTGAAAGCAGGGACTTGGGCGCTTGCTTTGTTCCTCTGTCTTTTTCAATGCAGCTCTTACTGAGCAGGCATCCTGGCCGGGAGGAGAACACGGACATGGAGGTGCTAAGAGACACTGCAGAGGCAGTTCTCCAGGGCCACAAGGCTGTGTGCTGGCTCTCATTAGCCAGCAGGCTCAGAGGAGCACTGCTGGGGAAGAAACTGCTTTTAGTCTGTGTATGTGTACACTGTCGCTGTCCTCAGACACACCAGGAGAGGACGTCGGATCCCATTACAGATGGTTGTGTGTGAGCCACCATGGAGTTGCTGGGAATTGAACTCAGGACCTCTGGAAGAACAGTCAGTGCTCTTAACCAATGAGCCATTTCTCTAGCCCAAGGCTTGGCTCCTGCGCCCGGCCTTTGTACTGCCTGCCTGCCAGTCCCTGACCTACCTGCCTGCACCCTCTGCACTGCCTTTACCTCCTTCATGGCATCGTCCAGCTGCTTCAGCTCCTCGTAGTGTTCTCGAGACTCCCAGAGCGGCCGCAGCATGGTCTCCTCAACAACGGGGAAGAGCTGGAGAGCAGAGGGTTCAAGATAAGACCCCACAATCGTGTTAAGCTGTGAAGAACACTGGAGAAGGGCTGTCAGGCCCTTGTGGGTACTTGTGAGCCTCAGGGGTATCACTTTCCAGTGGCCTCAAATCAGGGCCTTCAGGGAAATCCAAGGAGTGTGTGTCTCCTAGCCAGTTCTGAGACATGGAGACCTCGGTGCATCCCTACCCACCTCCCATCTCAGCCTCTGGCTCAGGTTCCTGTCACTCTTCGTAGGACCCCAGAAAGCCTACAATCTTCTCCTGTTCCCCACTCCTTCCAGTAGGTATGGCCCCAGAGGGGCTTATGCTGGGGACAGATCTGATAAAATTCCTGGTGGTAGTCTTTTTTTTTTTTTTTTTTTGGTTTTTCGAGACAGGGTTTCTCTGTGTAGCCCTGGCTGTCCTGGCACTCACTTTGTAGACCAGGCTGGCCTCGAACTCAGAAATCCTCCTGCCTCTGCCTCCCAAGTGCTGGGATTAAAGGCGTGCGCCACCACGCCCGGCGCGGTTGTAGTCTTAAAAATAGAAACCATGTGGGTGGCTCTGAGACATCCAGGAAATGATGGACAGTGGTTGGAGGTGGGACCAATGGGGTGGCAAAAGATGAGTGTGTGTTTGGGAGCCAGGGACTGGACAGGACACATAGGCAGCTTAGGACCTGGAAGGTGGAGGCTACAGAGGCTGGGTGATAGAAGGCTAGGATCTGGTTGTGGGTACCGATTCCTGTTGCTCCTTTAAGGCGAGGCCTGGAAGGACAGGAGAGCCAACAGCTGGCTGAGTCTTAAAGCTGGCAGAGATGGGCAGTGGAAAGTGGGCACCGAGGGCCCGACTTGCACACAGGGAGCTCTTTGAAGAGCACGGGGGCGGGGGTGGGGGGGCTGCAGAGCATTGGACACAGCTGAAAAGAATGGCTGCCAGGTAACCATTACCATGGCAACAGATGATGAAGCTGTAGAGGGTTCATGCATGTCCACATGTATGCCTGTATGCACATGTGTTTACTGCTGCTGTACCAACAGCATGTACTCACCATGCATATCCCTAAAGTGCACATGCATGCATGTGTGCACATGTGTGTTTACTGCTGCTGTCCCGGCAGCATGATCACTCACCTTGGTCACTGTTTCAAACATTGGGATCAGGACAAACTTGATGAACCCAATTTGGGCTGTTGCTTTGGTCACTTTGTCTCGGTCCATGAATGGGGCCACAGGAAGGCCTTCGGACTTCTCACGGTCGCTCTGCAGGGAACAGAGTGATGGCGACATTGAAGGCATAAAGGCCCGTGGACTTGGGGACACAGAGCAATCCTGTTCTTAGAAGAACAGTACATGCTGTCTAGCTGTGATCCTCCTGACCACACAAAGGCAGTTCAGTGGTAAGGTCCCAGAGCCTGCAGCATAAAGGCTACATATGAGCCAAGGTGAGCAGGTTGGAGCTGTAGGGCCCAAGCCTAAACACAGGCTGAGTGTGTCTGTCTGTCTCAAGGGCATGCCAGGGCAGCTTACAAGGCTGAGCTCGATAGCTCCTTGTCTGCATCTCCCATCCCGTCCTAACCACTATCCTCGTTCATAACTACCATATGAACAATCTTGTTTGGATTCACCATGGCGGCTGCCCCTCCCCTTGGGTCTCACTTCTTGACCCTTAGCCACTTATCTTGAGTCTGCTTCCAAAAGT
Organism: Mus caroli; assembly: GCF_978045245.1. Classification (NCBI taxonomy): domain Eukaryota; kingdom Metazoa; phylum Chordata; class Mammalia; order Rodentia; family Muridae; genus Mus; species Mus caroli. The sequence continues at coordinate 62,398,345 of NW_028227273.1, forward strand.
GTCTATAAGTGGCCATGGCTGGCAGTTCCACCATTATGGTTTTTCTGGTGGCTACAGTCTCACATATACAGTCAGTACACCCTAATCAGGGCTGGCCTTGAACTCCTGATCTTCCTGCCTCCCAGCTGCTGGGATTACAGGTATGTGCCGTTGCCATGCCTACTCAGAACAATGCCAAAGCAGAACGCCATTTCTGCCAGATGTCTATGCAGACAGTGTCGTGGGGGCTGCTGGGGTGTGGCGTGCATATGCCAGCCGCACTGGTCTGCTCTTTCAAGCGCAGCGCTATCCTCAGACTTGGAAGGGGCACCCATAATCTGATGGCTCCGTGTCTTTTACCTGCATAAAATATTCTTCCAGTAAACAGTCCACCCACGGTTCTGCCACCTCCATGGGACGGACTTCATTGGAGATATCACAGCATTTTATGAGAATCATCTTCAGCTGAAAGGAGACGCTGGCATTTAGGGCGTTGGTAGATACAGCACAACCACCGTCACTGTGTGGGTTGACTGGATCCGCCATCATAAGTGGGAAAAAGAACAGGAGGGGTGGGGGAGGGGTGGGGGAGGGGTGGGGGCTGGGGGCTAGGGGGCAGTACCGGCCATCAAGACAAGAGGTTTTCTACCTTGAAGGTTACTCTTCCTTCTTTGTGTTCTCTTGCTCTCTCTCTCTCACTCCCTACCTGTCTCTCTCTCCCCCCCTTCCTCCCCCCCCCCCCACTGCTGCTGCTGCTGAACTGTACACTGGGATCTTGCAGTCTGAATTTCCCAGATTCCCAGGGAAAGATGGGGATCCATCTGACACACACTTTTAGAATACCAGCTGTAAACTGTCACATTAAAAAGCAATGGAAAGCCGGGCGTGGTGGCGCACGCCTTTAATCCCAGCACTCGGGAGGCAGAGGCAGGCGGATTTCTGAGTTCGAGGCCAGCCTGGTCTACAAAGTGAGTGCCAGGACAGCCAGGGCTACACAGAGAAACCCTGTCTCGAAAAACCAAAAAAAAAAAAAAAAAAAAAAAAGCAATGGAAGAGCCACATGCCCTCTTGTGTTTGAAACAGTCTCACTCTACAGCTCAGGCTGGCCTTTAGAGCTCAAGGCTGGCCTTGAACTCCTTATCTTTTTGCCTTCCAGCTTCTAGGATGACAGGTTATGGGTCACTAGGTCTGGTTGTCAAAACAAGAACAAAGCAAGAAGCTGCAAATTCAAGGTCTGCCTACGGGGTCAGCCAGGACAATTTGATGAGACTCTCGTCCCAAAGTGCAGAGTAAAAACAGGGCTGGGGACATGGCTGAGTGGCACAGTGTTTGCCTGTCACACAGGAACTTCAGCACCTTGACAAGTTAAGTAATTTTGTGACTGCAGAAAACAGAAGAAAAATATATGGAGGAGACATTGTCTTGTTCCAAACACAGAGCCTTCCTAATCAGCCTGTCTCCATGCCTGGGTCTACATGCCCTGCAGACACACCTCCCGTAATGGCACCAAGTGTGTGACTGGAAGTGACTGTGTAGGTCAACTCCTGTCAGCTTTCAAGCCACCCCAGAGCACATGTCCCTTGTAATATTGTCTTGGGCCCACAGCAACCTCTTGGGTGTGGTATCCCAGGAGGAGGTACCCCTCCCTCAGGAAGGAGACTGGCCGCTAGCTGGAGCTCATCAGGCCGGGGTCACACCAGTCAAAGGATTCTGCTGCACATGTTTTCCTCCTGAGCTAGCTAGAGAACTAACTGCCTGGCTGTGGGGGCTGGGATCCTGGTGCTCTGGCCTTGTGCAAGCACAAACATCACAAGATACTGTGACCTTCCTGTGTGAAAGTGGAGGCCATCATCGAGGCTCTGAGGGTGAACAGGCAGGAACATCTGTCTGAGGCATGCAACTGTAGGCTACGGATCCAGGGTCTACTTGCTTTGTTGACAGTCCCATGTAGGAGAGGGAGCATGGCCTGATTATGCACACAGCCTTGTGTCAGCATGGCAGGGTGGATTAATTCTTTCACTCTGCCTGGGACTTGAAGGACTTATAGATATTTGCTGTGTAGCCCCATTTTGGGTTCCTGGGCATCCATTCTTCTTCGCCACTCTGTATTGGAACTGGCTCCAATCTAGAGGCAGTTACAAGCTTGGTCTGGCTGGCCTCATGGGGGAACTGCCCCAGACTAGACACTGCGGCCTCGGTAGTGGCTGGGTCAGGCAGTTGCTATGTCTTTGGGCTGTGTTCTGGGCACTTCCACTTCCTTGGCCCAGGAGCCTCTGGCAGAGGCGTAGACTTTGAACTCTTTCTCCCAGACCTTTCTTAGTCTCTCCCTGAGCCTTTGGGGACCCTGCAAGTCCATCCAGTCTGATCTTGTCCCAGGGGAGAAGTGGAGCTCAGGGCGGAGGGAGTATTCCTCCTGCATTTACTCATTAGTGGATGGCTGGGCAGAGCCTAAAGGTGTGCATGCTTTGGTCTGGGTTATCATCCTATCTAGCCGCCTGCACACTGGGCAGCGCCCTTGACCTTTTGCATGCCACAAAGTCCTGAAGCTAGCTTCCTTCAGTCACAGACAGAAGTAAGGTACACAGGGTGCAGCCACCTTGCTTCCTTTAGCTCCTTACCATCATCCTTCATTCTTGGCTCTTTCCTTAGCAGATCTTACCACAGATCCAACATGGCCGTACAATAGCGCCCCCCCCTTTGTCTCTGCTTTTGCCTTCTATGCTTTTAGTTATCCAAAAATATATTAAACAGAAAATTCCAGAAATAAAGAGCCCATCTGTTTTAACCTCCATGCTGTTCTGAGCAACATAGAAAGATTTCATACCCTCCACCCTACCCAGGATGGGGGTCTTCCCTCTGTCCTTGGTCCATTTTGACATGTCAACTGCCTATTATTTACTGTGTGGTCCTCCTGTTACTCTGCCTTAGCTTGGTGTTAGGCTCTTCTGTGCCTGGTGTGTAAGTTAAACTTTATTGTGGAGATGTGTGAATAAGAAAAAGCATGCTATACACAGGGTTTGGCCTTCCCATGGCTTCAGGCACTCACTGGGATCTTGAGAGGTATCCTCTATGGACAAGAAGACAACTGTACCTCTCTTCTTTCCTTGGAAAGGGGGTGCTCTTGAAGGCCCCAGCTTGGGGAAGACACATCCTCCCACTGTTTAGATGTTAGTCACGAGGGCCCTTACTTCTCTGCATCCCTGTCTGTTTAGTGGGATTCAGCATTTTTGGAGTAATGGCTCCACAAAGGCTCAGAGTCATGGGATGGAAGCCACAAATTAAGCCTCACCTAAGAAAGGAACTCTTGCCTACTGTCAGTCACTTTGCCTCAAGAGGGGCAAAGTGGTGGTATTCGCTTTAAACACATTTATTTTATGTGCATGAATGCTCTGCCTGCATGTATGTATATATGTATGTATGTATGTATGTATGTATGTATGTATGTGTGTGCAATGCCTGCAGAGGCCAGAAGAGGGCATCAGACACCCCACCCCACCCCCAGATCTGGAATGAAACATGGTTGTGAGCTGACATTTGAGTGTTGGGAACTGAACCCAGATCCCCTGCAAGAGCATCAAGAGTTCTTAACTGTTGAGTCAGCTCTCCAGCCCCAGGATACTAGTTTTAAAGAAATTAAATGGCTTAAAAGAGACTTTGGTACATGTCTCTGAAATAAAGCACAAAACAATTAACGTAATCTCTGAATGATGGGATATTAGTTGTTATTTATTTTGTTAACGAGTTTTACTCACTTTGAAATTAATTAATTTTCCAGTGCTGTGGATTACAGGGATGAACACATACTGGGTTTGCATTTTAGTCTTTATTGAGAGGGACAGACACTGGACACACTCAGGCCATCTCCTTAAGGAAGGAGGCGGTGCTTGAGTCACAGAATACTCTCCAGGAGGTAGCCTTGCCTACTGCTGGCCTGGGAAGGGTTGTGATACTGTAATCCAGTCCCTCCAATACTCCATGGCCAGGTAAGACACTGGGCTCTTGGGGTTTCTCACCCAAGCTCAGCTTTCTAAAGACGCAACTTACCAGAGTCAGGTGCTCCTCATTGCTGTAGTCAAAATTCTCCATCTTTTCTTTGAAAGAATCCATAATTTCAGCGTGCCTTGCCATGTCGGTAGCCAGGATCAATGTGATCATCCCCTGGACAGTGAGAAAGAGGACACGGTGTCACACATACCAGAACCTCACACTCTGCTCTGTGCGACCATTGCCTCCACGTCCACAGGCTGCAGATCACAGGCTGACAGATGGGTCATCAATGTTCACTTGTGAAACCAAACAGATTTTAGCCAAGGCTAGAAGTGTCCTAGATTTTGTCACCAAGTCTGCAATTAGCCCTGTTCAGAGCTCGCTGATGGGTTTCAGTAATAGAGTTTCCAAGATGGTTTTCCCAGTGCCTCATTTATATGTGACTATGTATAGGTTTTCTAAGTCAGAACATACTTGATAACATTCCCACTCTGAAGTTTGTAAATGGCCTTGAGGCTATAGCTGTGCTGTGGTTTGAACATGGTTGATGTCCTCCTAAACTCAGGTTGAAATCTGGTCCCTGCGGTGGCTGTATTACAAGGTGGGATACTTAGGGAGTGTAGGGGTTTTACCCTCATGAAGCATTCATAGTCTTCCCCAACCCACCCAGCACTGGGTTAAATCCACAGAGTGAATTCTCACTCTTGTCTTGACTGTCTGTCTGTCCACATCCCTCACCAGAAACAAAGCAAGTGTGGATACCAAGCTCCTAGACATTCCAACCTCAGAACTGTGGATGATCACAAACCTCTTCTCTTTTTACATTTCCCAGTCTGTGCGATTTTATTATAGCAGCTGAAACTAGACTAAGGCAGTTTCTTTGTTAACTAAATACTGGCTTAGAAAAAGTAGCGTAATTTGAAACTATAACTTTCATTTCTCCTGCCTACCTAGCTTTCGGTGAATCTACGGTATTCTGCTTGTCTATATGTCCGCCCATCTTTCCTTCCATCCATCATCCATTCACCGTCTAACCATCTGCCACCCACCCACCCTCCAACTCATCCATCTATCATCCAACCATCTGCCACCCAGTCACCCACTCATCCTTCCTTCCATCAATCACCCAAGCATCTGCTGCACGCTCCTCCACTCATCCATCTGCATTCAACTCTTCCATCTATCTCTTCATCCACCTGCCCATCTACCACCAAGCCATCCATCCATACATTTACCATCCATTTGCCACCACCCATCCATCATCTACCTGTCCTATCCATCTATCCATCCATCTATTATTCATCCATCTTTCCATCTGCCCATCATCTATTTGCCCCATCCATCCCCCATCTATCTATCCATCCATCAACCATCCATCCATTTATCATCTATCCATTTCTCCATCTATCTATTCATCCACCCATCAACCATCCATCCTCATCTATCCATTCTTCACCCATCCATCCATCACCCACCGATACATCCACCATCCATTCATCTTCCATCTATCTATCCATCCATCATCTATCCATCCATCATCCATCCTCTATCCATCTATCTATCCTCAGTCTATCTATCATCCATCTATCCTCCATCCTCCAACCATCTTCTATCCATTCATCCATCCATCTATCCATCCATCTAGCACCCTTCCAGCATCCATTCATCTTCCATCCTCTATCTATCTAACCTCTATTCATCCATCTTCTATCTATTCATCATCCATCTATCCATCATCCATCTATCCTCTATCTGTTCATCTATCCTTTATTCACCCATCATCCATCTAACCTGTCTATCCATCCATCCATCCATCTTCTGCCCATCTATCCACCCATCCATCTATCTATTCATCCTATGTTTATCCATCCATCCATCTATCCATCCATCCTCTAACCATCCTCTATCCACCCATCTATCCTGTCTATCCATCTATCCATCCATCCATCCATCCTGTCTATCCACCCACCCACCCATCCATCCATCCTTCATTCATTCTCCATCCATCCATCCATTCATCCTCCATCTATCCATCCAGTCATCATCCATCCATCTATCTATCCATATCCATCCATCATCTATCTATCCAACCATCCATCCACCTACCCCACAAACATTTACATAACATCTTCATGCCAGGTGTAGAGCTTTGCTCTTCCAAGAAAACAAGACCACCAGCCTCAATTGCTAATGTTGGACAGTCAATATGAAGAATCTCAAATGTGTATTTTTTGTGTGTGACATCACTTTGCATTTTGAATTATGAACTTTTTTCTGTAAAGACTAGTATTAATAGGACATTCAGTTATCCCTCAAAATCTTCAATGACAAAACTGTTTTGTGTGGGTGAGTGTGGGTGCACATGTGCCGTAATTAGTTCATGTGGAGGCCAGGGGACAACTGTGGCTGTTGGCCCTTGCCTACCACTGTTGTTTGTTGTAGTGTACACCAGGCTAGTTTGCCTGTGAGCATCAGGTGATCCTCTTATCTCTGCCTCTTGTCTCCCTGTAGCTGTGCACTTCAAGATGCTGGTACTCCCTGTAACTGTGTGATTATAGATGCTAGTACTGCTGCATCTAGCTTTGTTGTGAATTCTGGGGGGGGGGGGGGGATCTGAACTCAGGTTGTCCGACTGTGCGGCAAGTGCTTTACTTATTGACCCATCTCCCTATTCTGTGGTAAAATGTTTTTAAAATGTGGATACATGATTTTTTTTTTGAGACAAAGTCTTATTTTAAAACTCATAAACTTCTGAAGTAAGCCAAGCCTTGCTATCCCCATGGTGGCCAGCATGAAGAAGATCCTGTTTGTAGGAATTTATTGTCTCCTCACCCAATTAGATGACTCTCCGTCTCCTCTTGGGATGCTGCCTGACATACCTTGCAGGGAAAGCTGCACACTAAGGGATGCCCCATCAGGCCCCTGGGCAGTCACTGGGTGGTGGCACTGGTCTGGCCCCATCAGGCTCCTGGGTAGTCACTGGTGGCACTGGTGTGTGTAGCCATCACCCTTCCTAGCATTGCCCTTTAGCCACTTCAGAAAAGGCTGGTTATAGTCATCATAACAACCTGTGGCACACACTGATAGGGTGCCTCTATCTGTAGGCAAACATGAAGGAAAGGGCGGAAGCCTACACATAGAGGAGAGGGCGGAGGGGGCTGGACTGGGAATCAGTAGTTCAATATTGACTGTTGTAAGCACAACAGTTGGCTTGGAACCTCACAGGGAATGGACAAATAACGAAGTAATGTTTTATGCGGCAGGCTGCTCTTTGACAGAGCCAAGATTGTAGGTTCCCCTGGAGACGGATGAACATCTCCCCTGCATCAGTTCAGCTGTGTCGGGATGGAAGCCAGCCAGCCGAGACTCAAAGGGATGGCAACAGATGATTCCCAGAGGGCCTGGAGATGCTCCCTATGGGCACAGCCTGGATGGTCTTGCTGAGTACTACCAGGTATGGGATATAGTTCCTTGTAGTTCTGGGGTCTGGAAGGCCAGGATGAAGGTGCTGACATGTTCCCATTCTTCCCAAGGGTTGAGAGAAGCCTCCTTCCTGCCCATTATAACTTGTGGCAACCCATGACCTGGCTCTGTCTATACTGGTATCTGCCTCTATTGTCCCATGGCCTTTTACTATGTTCATGCCTCTGCTCTGCTCTGTCCTTCATAAGGACACTTGCCATTGGTTTAGAGCCACAGTGGCACCAGGAGATCCAACTGAAGTAGGTATGTGTGATGGTTTATATATACTTGGCTCAGGGAGTGGCACTATTAGAAGGCATGGCCCTGTTGGAGTAGGTGTGTCACTGTGGGTGTGGGCTTTAAGACCCTCATCCCAGCTGCCTGGAAGCCAGTATCCTGCAGCAGCCTTCAGATGAAGATACAGAATTCTTAGCTCCTCCTACACCATACCTGCCTGGATGCTGTTATGTTCCCCTCCTTGATGATAATGGACTGAACCTCTGAACCTGTAAGCCAGCCACAATTAAATGTTGTCCTTATAAGACTTGCCTTGGTCATGGTGCCTGTTCTCAGCAGTAAAACCTTAACTAAGACAAGTTATCCAAGTACAGTATGCCAAGACATCCTCCTTACCCCCAAATAAGGGCTCATTCATAGGTTCTATGAGGGTCAGCTACCACTGAGCTGACAGGAATCACTCTGGGTCCCTCCATCCCCTGTAAATGACACCAGTGGCTCAGTTATGGTTCACATGGGACTTTTGCATGGGGAGGGTGATGTTTTAAGCGACTAGAAGTGTTTGTCTCAGGGCAGGATAATCTGCTAGTATAGGTCATGGGGAAGATGAATGACCAGGTCCAGTGGGTAGCAGTAGCTGAAGCTACATGGCAGATACCAGCTCTACCAGGTTGCATGTACCACAGGTGCCGGTCCAGAAAGCATACTGTAGCCTTGGGCCAGATATTTCCCTTTCTATTCTCAGCTTCTTTGCTGACTGCAGGGACATAGGAGTCACCTTAAAGGGAGCCCATTAAGGTTGTAATAATAATAGCTGTGACATGCAAGTGACATCAGGTATATATGGCAAAGCCCATCTTCTTGGGGACCACTCTGGGCCCTGGCGGAAGAGTGGGCAACCCTGATGGGCACTGCTTTCACCAAACCTCTGCAGAGTGGAGCTCTGCTCTGAGCCCACGAAGCTCTGGCCCCACATACCTGCCTGATCTGCCTGAAGCCCTCAGGTGGCACACTGGCGAAGATGTTGCACTCAGGTCTTGCCAGGATCTGGAAGGCAATGGCGCAGTGGTGGTTCTCAAGCGGTGAGATGTCGTTGTAGCGCACAGCAAGTTCCGTGCGGGCGTTGATCTGGTATCTAGGGTACGTGGAGAGAGCGGGAGGCTCAGATGCCTCAACACTGGCATTGGCACGTCATAGTGTGCGTGGTGGCTGCAGAGGCCGGAGGGGCGCGCTTAGGACCAGTGACCGGGTATCATCCTCACACACCAGAAACTTCCTTCTGCTGCACCTGACTATAACTAGATATCCTGTGCCTTTAGGTCTAACCTGAGACCTTAGCTCTCTCCCTGAGTGACATCTTGAAGGTATCAGGGTTCTAAAAACTGCCAGGTTTTTCAGTATAGGAAAAGGCAGGATTTTGGAAAAAAGAAACAGGTTTATTCTCTTAGTGTCTGTCATCTGTCCGTCTAAATATACATATAAAACAGGATCTCATTCGGTAGCACAGGCTGGCCTGGAACCTGGCATCTTTTTGCTTCTCTCCCAAGAGCTGAGGCTACAGGAGCACCCCACTGTGCCATTCTAAGGGCTGAGTTTTGAGGGGTGGGGTTAATGCTAAAATGAAGAACTCTTTGCCAGCTTCTTGTTGGCAACTGTGCCGACCACTAAATAGGTAGAATGGTAATAACAGATACGTTCTTGGGACAGCTCTTAAGGAGCACTCACAGCCACAGTTGGCATCTATCCTGTCCCGACCAGCCTTTGAAGACCCACACTGTCCTGACAAATGGTGGCAGTAGCCTCAGTGCATCTGATGATGATGCAGGACCACAAAGATTCATTAGGAAAAAAAAAAAAAACCCTACATGTCACTGAATGCAAGCTTACACCATGACAGTGGTCTGTCCGTCCCATGTGGTAGCATTCTACCCAATGCAGACAGGAAGGGCTTAGTTAGTGTCCTAGATCTGGGCCCATCCTCTTGGCCTCATCACATGCAAATTCCTTCTGCTCTGTCCCAATGTACCAATCACCCTGCCCCACCCCCAGCCCCCTCTGCCCTTGCCTTTGGAAGCAGCCTGAGGAAGAAGCCTCCTGGCAGAAAATAGTAAAGAGACCTGCTGTCTCTACCTCGGGGAGGGGACAGGCGGCTGCTGCCCTGCACCTCCAGAGCCTGGGCTGACACAAAGGGACTGTGGCTGCCTGTAGGGTTTGGTGGTCTTGGAGGTTCCATTCCCGGGGAGGCCTAGGGGCCTGGACAAAGTCCAAAAGCTGGGAACTGCATCCTGCAGGAATGGGGGATGGGGGGGGGGCTAGGTTGGCAGCTCCGTCAGAGAGCTGCTCAAGGGACAAGCTGAACTTCCCCTGAGAGAAGGGACACTTTTCAAAGGAGAACCGAGAAAGAAATCCCAAACGTACGTATTGTTGTACCCTGGGTGGTCCAGGTCATGGCAGATGGCTGCAGTCATCAGGACCAAGATGTCCATCTGGGAAAACTTCTCCTGGATCAAGTGAGAGTCAGGTGGTCTGTCCTCCTCATGGGAGGGCAGGAGGGGTGGGTGACAGACTGGGCTGCAGTGACGGGGAGGACACCGTCCCCCATGGGCTGGGGGAGAGGAGGACCTGGGTACACAGCAGGGTTAGGGACAGAGGGTAGGGGCTGTCAGGACCCACCTGGAGGCCACAGAGCCAGACCATACTGTACATCATCTGTGTCACACAGAAGCAGTGCCGGAAGTTGTGGAAGGGGTTGTTCCTGTAGTTGTCATGCACACAGAGCTGCGGGGAGGAAAGGGTGAGTCCCCTGAGCTTGATGTCCCCTGCTCCTCTAAGGCTCCCAGGGTTTTGCATACTCAAGCCCAAGGCCTTGGGAACTCCCAAGTTCACCAATACGGGACAGAGTGGTCCAGGAGCCCTGCAATCTACTACTACTCTACCATCTGGGACAGTGACTAGGGTATCCCCCAGGTGTCTGCTGAGCCACACTGGCATAGGAAGTTGGGAGTGAATCAGGGAGCATTTCATCAGAATCTCTAGGATCCCGGGCCTATGGGATAATGGACAGGATTTCAGTTCTTGGTTAGAAGTAACATTCCATTGCTTAGAGAAAGATCTGCTACGAAGCCCTCCATACACCTATCCCACCATGCACACTATGCACAACCCCAGACAAATACGCTCTCACAAACTCCCAGAGACACACACTCACACCCACACCACCGCAGAGATATACACCCTCACAATCATACGCATCCTCCCAGGCACATGCCCAGACACACATGACACTCGCAACTCCACACACCCCTGCTTTCGTGCGCTATCCTGTGGGTCTCTTTCTGATAATTGTACTGTTTCCTTGCTCCTCTGAGGGACATGGGGGGAACAGATGGGACAAATGACCTCATAGGACTTCCTTGATACCAACACCCACTCTGCAGAAGCCCGCCGCCACCAGGGCATGCAGGGCAGTTCACTCTAGCGTGATAGGGAGGAAGTGACAGGTCCTACTTACCAGCCACCTGCGGAGTGTGATTGGGTTGATGCTGAAATCCCTGACCAGACCAAGGTCGTGGTACATATGTTCTAAACAGCTCAGCATCTGTGGGAACAGGGCCAGGGGTCAGGGGTCAGAAGGAGGAGGTATACCTGCTCCCCTTTGTTCCCATGTACTGTCCTGGATAGTTCCACCAGGGTGACCTGGGAAGGTGAGTTTCAGCCGTGGATGAGAGAATCCAATTTTAGGATCACCCAGATGGGCTATGGGTCTGTAGGTCTCCTGGGAGTGAAGTGATAAATTCAGAAGCCCATGGGTATTCCAGGCAAGGTAGCAACTCTGTGTATGCTGACGCTACTTCAGAGGATGTATAATTTGAGCAGAGGACTAAGGGTCAGGAGGAGGCCATCCTCCATCTACCAGTTGACATCCCCCATCCGCCTTGGGTGCTCAAGGCTGGAGATGGAAAGGGCTTTGATGAGCTGAAGTTTGCTCCTCTTATTGGGACCGGAGATGCTTTTTGATGTCTTCTTGATCTGAAGGGTGAACTGCTTGTCTGAACGAATCTCATTTCCAGGAATTCTGTTGTCTGTGGACACTTGGGGGGGGGGGCGAGACAGACACGGTATTTAACCCCACCAGTTATTTTGCAGGTCTCTGCAGACATCTCCCAGAGTTTTGACATGAACTAAGCCAGTGAGGAATTTGTAACCAAGAGCCTGGCGAGAGCTGCTTTGCTCTGGGAGAAGAAAGTCTCAGTGATTCAGGAGATCTACAATACAGAGCTGAGTGAGACAGCCCTGTGGGCACGTGGCATGACCCCAGCAGAGAGCACGTCTGTAGAGGCCACGTATCAGTACTTGCCTGGTCCTGGGTACCAGTGTCCCAGTACCTGCACAGGGCAGTAGTTGTCAGTGCTATAGCCTGGCTTGTTTCCCCTGCATCTGGACTTGAACTGTGTCCCATGGACATAATATATTGAGGCCCCACTGTGACCTTCCAATCTGACCATATTAGGGATAGGTTTTGACAGAGGCAGCTAAGATAAATGTGGCCATCAAGAGAGGGGGAGTCCCAATTTGATCTGACCATGACTCCGTAGAGACAGATCAGAACACAGACACATAGAGGTGACTGAGAGAAGATGCTAAGATGAGAGAGAATTCAGGAAAGACCAGCCCAGGATACCTTGACCTTGGATATCCGGCTCCAGGGCAGTGAGACAATGAGACACTGGTGTTGTTGAAGTCGCCCAGTCTCTGGTGGTTTGCGGCAGCTGAAGCCAAAGGGCTTGTTATGTAATGTGTATGGGCTGGGCATGCCATAGATAAGGTGAAGCTGTGTGACTACAATATTTTAGTTCTGTCAGGTGAAGAGTTCATTTGGAAAACAGAAAACAACCTCTTATTCAGACCTAGTAGGGTGAGCAGGGCAACTAAACAGGGGGACTTTAGACTGTCACAGAGGATCTGGAGAGCATGCTAGCTACACATTCATCTTCCTTGAGAAGCCAACGACTTTGAAGCTGAAGGTGCCAGAAGGGCCTTCCTACAGAGTGACAGATGTTCTGATCTTGGCTTGAGGATGGCTGGTTCTCAGGCTGTAGGCAGCTGCTGTCCAGAACTTCCCGGCCCTGCACCATCCTGGATGTCAGCCCTCAGGACCCTTGGGCTCAGAGGTGCAGACGGTGTTCTGAGCCACCCTGGAGAGATGAAGCATCTGCTATGAAATCAGAGTTTCGAGACACAGAGAGCTGCCAGACTAAACCATCTGCCGCCACTCTGTGATGGATGCAGTAGCTTCGGAGCCGTAGTGACGGTCTGTTTCCTTGACATTCCTTAACCCCAGCTGAGCCAGTCAGCCAGGTGGTTCCCGGATGTGGCCACGAGTACGAGTAAGACAGAGAGGACTTATGAAATGCCAGTGGGTGGCCCTTCAGTGTGACAGAGCAGCCACCTTATTATGTGCAGCCTTGGGATGGAGCCCCATGGATCAGAGGCAGCAGAATAACAGCAGATCATATCCTGGGTTTCAGTTGAGAAGGGCTAGACACTGGGTAGAGATGTGAGTCGACGTGGCATGACACCCACCAGGAAAGACAGGTGAGCCCCAACAGGGCCCCGATGTTCCTTGACATCCCAGGGCTGGGTAGCTGCCCAGCTCCTCAGCCAATCTCCAGTTACACATCACTGCTGCCCACACTTGGATCTGCCAGAGGCATTTCTGGCTTACCACGTGATGGTAGTGAGAAACCGCCAGAAGCATCCTGTTAGCCTCCCTAGCCAAAGCTATGGGTGGTGGAAGACGTCTCACAGCTGGGTCAAGCTGTGAAAGGCACTCACCACGCCCACTCGCCTGCCCGTCAGAGAGCAGCTATGAGTACAGTTACCAAAGCGAGGGCAGAGGGATCAAGCTTCTGTCATAGCCTCGGGGACAACCGTCACCTCCCACCTCGGGTAGCACAGGGCTTGGAGGTCCCACGGAGCAGGTAGTGGTGGCAGAAGAAAACTCAAGTACTGATTTCTATGCAGCCATTCTCATGGGTGACTTTGGCCGGTTAAGGTCAATGACTATGTATTGGGACCTTCCTCAAAGATGTGCCAGAAGCAGGGCTGGCCACCCGCTGCTGGGAGGAGCCACTTGGCCCCTTGTTGTACCTTTATTTGTCATGGTCTTGCTCTGTTCAGGTCCCAGAGGAATGACACTGACATGACTCTTCAAAGCTCTATCTTGGTCTCCCATATCTGTGCTCAGGGGCATGTGACCCCATGCTGTCCTAGGAGGACTGCACATCTAAGATGCTGCCTGAACCTTTCATTTCTACATTCCAGCCCCAGACCTCAGCGCTGGAGGGCAGAACCCTTGGCAGCTTAATCTCTGGTGGCTTGCTGATGGCTGTGCTTCCAAGGAAGCTCTAAGTAAGCTGGGCTGGGTTCTGCTTTTCTGTCTTGTTGTTGAGTGTGTACTTGTAGGGAGTGTGTGTGTGTGCACATGCGCACACATGCGTGTGAGTGTGTGTGCATGCCTGTGCTCCTGTATGAGAGGTTGATATAGTACCTTCCTTTATTGCTCTCTGCCTCATAGACTGAGGCAGGATCTATCAATCAAACTCAGAGCTCACTGACAAGACTAAGCTAATCAGAATGCTCAGGCCAACTCAGCCTGAGCATTACAGTCAGCAGCCATACCCACCTGATGTCTACATGGGAGTAACAGATCCAAATCCCGGTCCTCATTGTGCACAGCAAGTTCTTTTAGTCACTGAGCATCATCCCAGCCTGTTCTTTGCTTTTCTGGCTAACATGCCCTAGCTAAAGGCTTTCTTATGCCGGGCAAGCAACATACTGGAAGAAGAAATCTATTTGGGAAATTTGGGCACCCTCTTATGGAGAGGCACAGAGTCCCATTGGCTGTGCCTGATCTTGTCAAAGGCAGCAGGGAACATTTTTGCCTATTTTATATGTCCGTGCGTTAGAAAATCTGGGAAGAGTCCTTAGGTTTTGGCGAGCTGACCATAAAGAGCGACGTATTCTTTTAGCCTCCATGTTGGTACTTCTTAGTGAATGAGAAACGTTGAAGAAACATTTTCCTGTCACAAACGACTTCTTTCTCTGCAAACCTCATATCTCTGCTATCTTGTGTCCAGCTGCCCGGGGGTACGGGTGGGGCTCTGCTGGCGACTCTTCCCATGTCTCCTCTTGAGGCCCCCTTCTACAGGAAATAGGTGTTCTAAGCAGCTGCTATGCTCCTGCACGCCTCCATCTTCCCACACCTCCTACAGATGTGGGTGCACCCAGCCCGGGGTCTGGGTCAGCGGGGCATGCTCCAGCAGCAGTAGCCTGGGAGCCGATGTTTGTTTCCCTCGGGAAAGCCCCTTTGCTTGGGCTCTGTCTCCTGTATCCCCCTGAGCCTATCAAATGTCCATTTGAATTAAAATCTATAGATTTGAATTCAGGGGGTTATAACTTAAAAAAAAAAAGACAGGAGAAATGCACAGGAGGGCTAGCCTGGGCTCAGTTCCCATTCATGCAATCCTGAGCAGCTGTTCCCAGTGACCAGGGAACTTGGATGTCCCTCACCTACCTCGTTGGGTTCCCAAAGCCAGACATCAAAGGTGGGCTTCCGTAGGGCTTCGATGGTCTCTGGGGAGAGCAGGTACTGGAAAGGACAGGAGTGGTATGTCAGACGTCTGACACTGTGTATAGACTCAAGCTTGCCTTTCTCTGGAGACTGTCAGTGGACTCCCATCTGTAGTGTCCTGGGCTACAAAGGGCTTCTTAGGGATGTATGGGAGATAGAAATATTCCCTATAAACCCTACAGGAAGACCAACAGAGTCAACTAACCTGGACCCCTGGGAGCTCTCAGAGACTGAGCCATTAAGCAAAGAGAATGCACAGGCTAGAATGGGGCCCCTGGCACACACATCGCAAACGTGCAGTTCAGTCTTCATGTAGTTTGCTCAATGATTGGGGGTGGGGGGGCTGTCATTAAAGCAGTAGCCTGACTATGGTATCCATCCCCAACAGGGCTGCTTTGTCTGGCCTCAGTGGGAGAGGATGTACCTAATCCAGCAAAGATTTGATGTGCCAGGTTGTGGGATATTGTGGGGGGGGGGGAAGCACCCTCTCAGAGAAGAAGGAGAGGGAGGATGGGGGGATAGGGAGCTCTGTGATGGGGGGGCAGGAGGAGGAACAGCAGCATAAATAAATAAAAGAAATATTTCCTATATTTGTCATGATAGCAATTTCATGACTACGTTCATCAAAACTCAGATTCCAAGAAGATGATGAACGCTCAGCTGTCAATCAGATCTCAACAGTAAAAGTTATATCAAGTGAAAGGTCAAGGCAATAAGCCATTCAGTGTATGTTCAAATCTCTGCTGAGAAACTGCTAGGTTTGTCTTGCCGGGAACCACCCCTGGAATCAGCCATGAGCTAAGTCACACACTGGCTGAAGAAGGCCTTGGCCCAGGGTCGGCTCTGCCGGGCACTAAGGTTTCGGGTGAACTGTCAGAATCAAGGTTGATAGTCTAGACATGAGGCAGCAATAGCAAGCCATTCGGGCTAGCCTTTTCTATTTCCCTAAGAAGAGGCCAGCTCAGTTTGTTCCAGGACTGGGCTGTGTAATCTCCAGAAAGATCTGGGCCCTATTTTCCTTGGAAAGGTATTGATCTCTGGGATGATAACTCAGTGGATGGCTAGGACCCAGGTAGAGCAAATCACTGACTAGTGGGCACTGGGGACCTATGGGGGTTTCCAGGAGGACCTGTGGGTGGCCAGCCTAACCGCAGAGTAACTGCGAGCCAGGGCTTAAGCAGAGGCATCTAAAATAACTTTACTCTAGGTCACAGCTACTTGACTAAAAGCTTGGCTTCTTTCAAAATTCACAAAAACTTTTGTGCAAAGCTTTCCATAAAAACTCTGTTCAGGAACAGGGGAGCCAGCGGTGCAGATTTTAAAGAACCTTGTTAAAGTTTCTTGGCGGAATGTTTGTATGCAGATGTCTTTTACTGCCAGCTGTGGGTCCAGGAGGGAGCCAGAAGGGCCATTACCTCCCCGCTCTGGAATCATTTCTCTAAACAAATGTCCAAGAGAAAAATATCCTGCCCGAGAACCTCCCATCCTTCCTTAGCCAGAGACAGAGCTAGAGTGGGGTTGTTATCACTGTGCAGAGTGATGGGCCAAACCTGGGTTCCCGTGTCCTGGTGCTGGGGACACAGAGCTAAATTTGTCCCTGAGCCAGAAATCTATCTTACCTTGGGGTAAGTGGGGACATCACGTCGAGGTGTCAACTTCTTGTTGTCCAAAAAACTGTATTTACACGGACAGTTGGTCCTGGAGGGCAGAGGGAGAACTTGGTTACAGCCGTGTGCTCTGGCTTGGAGGCACTGTATGTGCTGCTCAGGACACCAAAGCAAATGGAGCCTACAGCCACCAGCCAGCCCTGGGACCCTTAGCCCCAGCCCTGGAACACATAGACCCACCCCACTGGATTCATCCTGGGAGTATGAGTCACAGGGGCTGTGAGATGCTTGGCTCTCAGTCTGCAATAGGAAATACCCAAAAAGCTAGATGCTAATGCAGTTAGAGTTCACTGTTAGTTTATCTTCTACAACACCTTTTAAAATGGCACAAGTAAAAAAAAAAATCTCTTTTTCTCTTCCTTTGTTTTATTTTTGAGATAGGATCTCATGTAACCCAAGCAGGCCTCAGAATTGCTATGTAATCAAGGATGACCTTGATTCTGACCTTCCTGCTTGGTAGGATGACAGAGGTGTCTTACCACCCCCAGTTTACGTGGTACTGGAGATGGAAGACAGATTCTCATGCATAGCAGGCAAACACTCCACCAACTGGACCACGTCCCACACTTTTTTTTTTTTTTTTTTTTGAGATAGGGTTTCTCTGTGTAAGATTGGCTGAGCTAGAACTCACACTATAGACCAGGCTGGCTTTGAACTCACAGAGATCTGCTTGCCTCTGCCTCCTGAGTGCTGGGCCTAAATGTATGTGCCAGCACTATCCTGCTCACAGCAAAACATTTTTATTCTCGAAGATGCGGCTGGATGTGACGGTCAGTACACACGTGTGATGTCAGCACTCAACCAATGAGGCTGAAGAATCATTTGTCTGCAGCCAGTCAGGGCTATAGTTGGAGATCCTGACTAAAACAAACAAACAAACAAAAACAAACAAACAAACAAACAAAACAACAAGCCCAAGAGAAAACCAAAGAGAAATCCCAAAGTCTTCCATTTTCTCCCTAAGCCCCACACCCTGAAAGCTACTCTGAGAACATCTTAGAGTGTTTTTTCAGAAGGTTCTTTTTTTTTTTTTTAAAGATTTATTTATTATTATACATAAGTACACTGTGGCTGACTTCAGACACACCAGAAGAGCGTGTCAGATCTCATTACGGGTGATTGTGAGCTACCATGTGGTTGTTGGGATTTGAACTCAGGACCTTCAGTAGAGCAGTCGGTGTTCTTACCTGCTAAGCCATCTCGACAGCCCTCAGAAGGTTCTAAGGCATGGAGGACACACATGGCTACACTTCTCAGCCTCCCAACTATATTTGGTGTTGGGTTAAGAAAAAAGAGATAAAAACCCTACAACCTGGAGGGTTAAAATTGAATCTACTTAGTTTTTCACAACATTACAAGTGATAAAAGATCACAGAACAGTCGATTTAAGTTTCTTTTCCTTCAAAACTAGATGAATACACCTAGAGGGGGAAAAACCCAGGAGTCCGGCTTTGCAATAGATTTCAACTGAACCAGTGACCCCCCCCCCCCCCGCAGCCTCCAGCTGTGTTGTCTGAAGTCTCCCATGAGCCTGTGCAGTTTCCCAGCCTAGAATCATAAATCTTTTCCTTTTGAAACACAGCCTTCAGTTGCCTCTCTCCCAACTGCACCACTTGCAAAACCTACCAGCTTATTGTGATAGTCGCTGTACCAAGGGGATTCTAACAGATTTAGCAAACGTATAGGATTTGCTATAGGAACCAACAGAAGGAGCCAATCAAATGCTCCAGTGAAGCCATCTGCACCTCCACCCTGACTATGAGAGGTCCGTTATGCTCTTGGCTATATAGGGTAACATTGTTTCTCCTTCAGTCTCTCCTATACACATAACCGCACTGTGTTCTGTTCAGCGGTCTGTCTTCTGCCTTCCCGGAGAGCATATGGAAGCCCTCCCAGGCAGGAAGCTGACTGCTGGAATCTAGCTCCTACCTAGCCATTGAGGCCTTGGGGGCAGACTGGGCTGCTAGATGCCTGCTGACCCTGCCTTGGCCAGCCTCTTCCGGCTCTGAGCCCCGTTGCCACAGGAACCAGTATCCTCCAGCGGGCAGAGCAGCTGGCCTAGTGCCTCTTCTTTTTGTTCTGTCTAGAGCTCACTTTTGCCTCATTTCCTGGGCTTCCCATCCTTCCACCCCCTGGGGCTCAGTTCATGGCCAAGGCCATTCGACTGAGACACATGCAGAGAGTACAGACCTCAAGCCTCAGTCAATACTCTCTGTCTGCATTACCCGACACTGGCCTTGCAGGATACTCTTTCCCTCCTTGCATGGGAACCACAGCAACCATATTTTCCCAGTAGAATATGTGTGCGCCTCTGCCCTGAATGTGAGCTGGCTATTGGAATCCATCCCTTTCAGGGAAACAGAAACCTCAGTGAGTCTAAGGAGAATACCGTCTGCCCAAGGCTGTGTACACCCTGTCTCTTGTCTCTAGGTAGGTTCTGATGGATCCAGCCCCTGTCAGAGTGTGTTCAAAAGTGGGTAAATGTCAGTCTGTCCTTCAGGCTCATGAGCTACTGTAAGCGTAGAGCTAGGCTCTACCTCACCTGGTCTCCTGTCCCTTCTGTTCCCTGAGGAAGGTGGTGTCTGCACCTCTCAAGGGTGCAACCTTTCTCCACAGTCTAGGGGATCTACACAGCCTTATCCTGAGGGGCGGGGGGGGGGGGGGAGGGGCTTGATGGCTGAGTGTGCTTCTGCACTTAAAATGGACTCCTTCCATCAACAAGACAGAAGAGGTACCACAAATACCACCTTCTCCATCCTGCATCCTGAACATTAAAGCACTGGCTCAGAATAGAAGAGTGGCTCCAGGTGCCTGAGCCAGGACTAGGCACAGACTAGAGCCAGGCCAGAGCTTCGCATCTGTTTGCTCATTTGGAGGCAGAGCCTGAGCATCTCTCCCTGTCTCTTTCTTACAAGGGACACCTCCAGTGCTGTCTGCAGAGAATGCTGTCTCTGTGAGCATGCGGAGGCATCAGAGGGCTGTTTTATGTCTTTAAACTGTACTTGTGGGGTACAGAGGCACACCCGTCACTGAGACAAGCCAAAAGCCCACTCCAGGCAGACTGCCAGTGCTGCTGATGGGGGCTGGCACAGAGGCCACCTGCCCCTACCTGGTCCTGGGAACCATGCCTTCTGGGGTGATCACAGGCTAAGTGAGGTCTTGGGTCAGAGGCTGTTGCACTGGTTCCCAGCCTCACTGAGTATCTGTTCTCCACGTGACTCTGGTTCTTCTTAGGGGTCATGCATATGGGACTCTCCTGGCCCCTGAAGATCAGCTACCTTCACAGGAACAGTGGGAGTGAGCTGATCACTCAGTGTCCTGTGGCTGCAAGATTCTTTGCCCTGCCCTTCACCTTAATCTAATGGAACAGGAGCTCCTTGGGCTGGAGAGATGGCTCAGTGGTTAAGAACACTCACTGCTCTTCCCAAGGTCCTGAGTTCAAATTCCAGCAACCACGTGGTGGCTCACAACCATCTGTAATGAAATCTGATGCCTTCTTCTGGTGTGTCTGAACACAGCTACAGTGTACTCATAATAAATAAATAAATAAATCTATAATAATAATAATAATAATAATAATAATAATAATAAAGAGCTCCTTAACTCTACACCAGCTAGCCACTCCACATGATCCTGAGTGTGACACGGTCCCCATAGAATACCCTGATTCACCTCTCTTCCCTATACTGTGCCCTCTTGGCAACAACCAGGCTGACCACCATGGTGGGAATTCATGGGGACCACCAGATTTCCCAGTACCCCCTCCCTGCAGGCAAGAGCCATGCCCCACTCTCACAGGCAGCCTGAGAGTGTTGTCTCTAGAATGCTTGAGGTTGGGGTCCTCAGACAACTGACATCATTGGTTCAGGACTGGTTCTTAACTCAGGATGCTG
This sequence comes from Mus caroli, assembly GCF_978045245.1. NCBI lineage: Eukaryota > Metazoa > Chordata > Mammalia > Rodentia > Muridae > Mus > Mus caroli. Next base: position 62,419,203 of record NW_028227273.1, read on the forward strand.
CCCCGTAGCTGTGGGTCCTGTAGTTGTGGCTTTAGAGGATGGTCCTACTGACAAGCCATGCCAGAGACATGTTTTGCTTGGATTATTATTGGTCACTGGTTTCTGAGGATATCACCCTTAAAGGGCCATGTGACCCAGTCCATATAAATGGGAGTATCCTCTGTGCTCCTCTAACAGAGGGGGCTACCCTTGGGAACTAGGAGACCTAGGGATAAAAACTGGGTACTTGGTCACTATAAACCAAACACCTTTCTCTTTTTACTGTTATCTTTTTACTGGTATCAGTTAGGCATGGTGGCACATGCCCTTAACCCCCAACAGAGGCAGGTGGATCTCTGTTAGTTTGAGGCCAGCATGGTCTACATAGTGGGATCCAGGACAGCCAGGGCTAAACAAAGAAACAAACAAATACACCCCCCATCAAAATAACAAAAAAATGGACACCAAATTCTTTCAAGTATGGAATTTACTGTTACTCGGGGCTCTGGAGAAGAAAAGACAGCTCAGCAGCTATGAGCATTTAGTGCTCTTGCAGGGGGCTGGGGTTCTATTCCCAGCACTCACGTGGCAGCTCACAACTGCCTGTAACTCTAGTTCCAGAAGTTCTGATGCCTCCTTTTGGCCAGCATGGGCACGAGACATGCAAGTGGGACACAGACATGCCTACAGGGAAACACCCATAGACATAAAAATACATCTTCCTGAGTTCAGTGCCTACCAACCACAAGGTGGCTCACAACCATCTGTAATAGGATGTGGTACATGAAGACAGAGTATATATATATATATATATATATATATATATATATATATATAATGTATACAATATATAGTATATATGTATACAATATATAATAAATCTTTTAAAAAGTGAAAAGGAAAGAAAATGGGAGAGTAGTTGATCTCTGATACAACAGGCTGTGTTATCCATGTTGGAAGCAGATCAAGGCACATTAGCTATATAGCCCATCCCACGGTTTCCACTGAGCCCTGTCCAGGATCGGTTTCCACAGCCCCTGGACACAGACTTACCTGCTGTTCCTAGCTGCCAATTCCTCCCGCATCTTTTTAATGTCACTCTTGCATTTTTCGATCTCCACCACTTTAAGTCCTTCCACTGGTGACAAAGAGACACAGACGGGGAGGGGGTTACTGGAGGTAATCGTGGGGGGGGTGTCTAGCCAGACTGGCAGCTGAGGGTCCCAGAAGGATGCTGGACTTGTGGCAAAGGTGTCTCTACCTTCCCACACTACTGATATTGAGGGCTCCCTCACCTTCCCACCAGCCAGGAGAGAAACAGGCACAGTCAAGGAGATGAGGGACCAGACTCAGTCCTATCCCTGGGGTCCCAGCTAACGAATGAGAGTGGCTGCCCACAAGCCAGTAGCCAATCTGCTCCCTCGGAGCTGGGAACGGTTGGACTGCTGCTGGAAGCTGGGTTCTTGAGGAAGAAAAAAAATTATGTCTGTAACTTTATGACTGCACCTTAGTTTCCTGCCAAAGGACACTACCCATGGTGTGAGCTATTCCCCTTCCCACTAATAATTGCTAAAAACACAGCGTGACCTTTTCTAAAGGAAAACAGCCATTTGGGGACTTAGTGGATTCCTGACAATGCCTCTAACCCAAGAAGAGGAACTGCAGATTGGGTGCATGTGCAAAGACAACCTGGTGTGACTCAGCCTCTTTCTAGGTTCTCCAGAACTGTCCAAGGTAGTGGCCAACCTGGGATAGGGTTTCATAGGGACACCGTCTCTTCTGCACAAAGGGACACGGTCAGCCCTGGTCCGGGTGACTTGCTTCTGGGCCAGAGAAGCTTCTGCCTGTCCCATACAAGGCTGGTATGTGCAGACCAAAATGAAGGTCTCTGGCATCAGTCTGGGGACAGGGTGGTGGCAGCCTGGGGACAAGTCTAGGCAGCAGCTGTGGGGAACACAGAGGCTAGGCAGGTTTGGTCACCCACTCGGTCACCCTTCCTTTTAAGTGGGGTTCTTCATGCTTTCTTGTATCACTGGCACCCACAGAAGCTGTTGAAGGCCACTGGACATTCTTCCGAGGACATCACTCAAGCACCCTTCGTTCCATAGTGATGAGTTCAATATGGCTGCCACAGTCTTGTGTAAACCTGGTTGCGTTTCTTTGCAGGTTGAAGGCTTACCTCTGGGACATGGACCCAACATGAGGCAGATCGACAAGCAGAGCAAGCTGCAGCTCAATCAATCAATCAATCAATCAATCATCAATGTTTAAAAGGCAGAGCATGGAGGAAGGCCAACAGATCCTAGGAGATGTGTGGCAGACTCCACTTGGCATGTGTGTGAAAGACCACAGCCTGGCTCTAACGCACAATCTTCCTGTCTTGGTTTGTAAGTGGCTGGGATTAGAGGTGTGACCTGGTGTTCTGTTGTTCATCGCAGGCCCCCTTCAGTCCTCCTACTATCAGATCCTGTAGAAGGAAGCCATGTGCTCCATTCTGTGATGTCTTCACAGACCATTGGACTCATGGCCTGACCCAAGTTTCATCCATTAGGGTTCTATGGTGGTTTGAATATGCTTGGCTTAGGGAATGAACTATTTGGAGGTGTGCCACTTTGGGCGTGAGCTTTAAGATCCTCCTCCTAACCATGGGGGTAGGGTGAGGATGGGGGTAGGCAATGAAACCCTTGTCCTAGCTGCCTGGAAGCCAGTCTTCTCCTGGCAGTCTTCAGATAAAGATGGAGAATTCTCAGCTCCTCTTATACCATGCCTGCCTGGATGCTGCCATGCTCCCGCCTGGATGATAATGGACTGACCCTCTGAACCTGTAAGCCAGCCCCAATTAAATGTCCTTTTGAGAGTTGCCTTGCCAGGCAGTGGAGGTGCATGCCTTTAATCCTAGGCAGAGGCAGGCGGATTTCTGAGTTCGAGGCCAGCCTGGTCTACAGAGTGAGTTCCCAGGACAGCCGAGGCTATACAGAGAAACCCTGTCTTGAAAAAAAAAAAAAAAAAAAAGGAAAACCCTAGCTAAGACAGGTCCCCTGTCCCTCTCAAGTTTGACCTACAGGTAGGCACAGATACTCCAAGCTAAAGTAGGAGTCGCCCTGAACCATTTGCCATTGCCAGTGCCCTGGTGACACAGCCTACATAGGCCTTCTGACATGCTGGCCTGCAGAGTTACCTGCTTTGGAATCATGGGAAATGCATGTGGACTTCAGAAGAGGGGAAATGCCTGCAGAGGACCGAGAGGGCGATGGCGTCCCCCTGGAACTGGAGTTACAGAGAGTTATGAGCCACATGGATGGGTGTCTGGAAATCAAACCCAGGTCCTCTGGAACTGCAGCCAGTGTTCTTAATCGTGGGGCCGCCTCTCCAGCTCCAACTTCAGAAGAGGTTTCTGTGGGCTTCTGTACTTTGTTGCCTCCCAATAAGAAATTATTTAAGAGTGAATTCCTAAGGGAGATGTTGGCTCTGTGGAAAACATTCTTAGCAGTAGCTAAAGGCAATTTTACCTTCTTCAACACTAAGAACTCACAGGAACTGTGGACATACTCTCTCTCTCCTATCTGCAAAGCTAAGGGACTTCACTCGAAGAGGGAATAGAGAGCTGCTTTTCAATGCTTTCTCCTGGGACTGCTCTTAAAGTTTGCCTCGGGCACAGTTCCTGAATGACACCGAAAGACTGGTTCCCATTCAGTTCAGTATGGAAATTCTGGATTGTTTGTGTACCCTGGTACCCCTGTCTTCTGGCATTAGCTCTGGCTGCGGGCCACACTGGTGTTTAGGTCTTGGTGTCGGTCCAGGGCATGAGTACAAAGAGTAGATGGAGCAGGGATGCCCTGTGTCCCCACCACAACATACCAGGAAGGAAGTGAATAGCTCTGGGCAGGATAGGAGGCAAGGGCCAGGCTGTTCCATGGTTATGAAATCACCTTTGACCCTCTAGTAATCCCAGACTCCTTAAAAGCTAAACATTTACACAGAATGGGGGGGGGGAGTGCTGACAGTCACAGAGGAGAAACGTGTATTTGGTTTAAGGTCAAAGAGCAAGCAGGAAATTCCGTTCACTACAAGGTCAGTGCGGTGTGGGGGTTTACAGCTGGGTGTCCCTAACCCTGAGACACAGATAACAGTTAGTGACACCCAGATGGGCCTGTGTGTGCACACATGCTTTCCAGTGTGTCTGTTCATGTCTTTGTGTATATGTTTGTGCCTAGTTGTGTGTCTGTATGGAACAGTGACTCACAGTATCTTCCTGGCAGCCTGCCCAGCCACCCAGGGCCAGGATCCTGAGACTACCACTTGATTTAAACAAAAGATCCTTGGCAGATATTAGGTAAAGAACTTGAAATGGGAACATCCTCGATTCAAATGGCAGTGTCCTTACAAGAAACAGGAAGGGCATGGGCGACAGGATCAGGCGGAAGCCATACACTGATCCCAGCTAGGGAGTGGGAAGGACTAACAGGAGTCAGGTTAGAACTGACTCTCTCTAAGATCCCAGAGGAACCAGCCTTGCTGACACTTCCCAAGCTGGAGTGGTCAGCTTCCAGCACCTCGGAGTGGGCACTGCTGTGACTTACACATGCCTCCTGTGTGCCGTCCTTTACTGGAGCGGTCACTAACTTTTCTGTGGCTCCTCACCATCCCCAGGTGGAACAAGATAGTCTTGAGGACCCAAAGACCAGCTGACTTGGGGAAAGCCAATGAACTCTGAGAGGTACACACGGGATGGTGGGAAACATGTACCAGCTTATTCCGATGAGCCACGTCTTGTATGAGAAGCAATTAAAAAAATCAACCCCCCCCCCAAAAAAAAAAGCAGCATTTTGTCTTATGAACAGAGTCAGCCACATATTCTTCAGGGGTGTTGGTCTCCTGTTTGAATTTTGTTTACTCAGCCCAAGTTAATAAATCAGGTGCCCGGGTATCACCAGGCTGAGCCTGACAGTGACAGAGAGCCTGGCTGTGGAGCTGAGGGTGCAACACGGGCTCCATGGGCCTGTGGAGCAGAAGCATCGATCCTTCATCAATCCAGTCACTGCGGATGAGGTGACTTGAAGCTATTTCCTTCCCCAAATCTGGCTGGCTCTTTGGAAATGGAATGGAAACTGGACTTGACTCTCTCTTGCTTGCAGTGGTCAGAAATTGGGACCAAAATGTCACCTATTCCAAACTGCAGAAGCAAGCTGCACAGCTGTGTGAAGAGAAGAGAAGACCCCCCCCTCCCCACCCTCCTGCCTCACGGAGAGAGGAACAAGAGCTACAGCCCTGGCAGAGGTTCTACCGGGCCAGACAGAGGCCGTTGGGGTTTATGGTTTGTGTTTGGTGCACAAAGCTTCATACAAGCTTTAACAGAAACGTGTGCTGAGATCTGCCCTTGGCCAGCCTCTGTCAAATCAGAGTGGCACACAGAAAGCATGCATTTGCCTTCAGCACCGAACTGCTCACTGTTCTAAGTGGCTGATTCCAACAGAGGTTAAAAGACAACATAAGCAGAAAGGAAAAACAACAACAACAACAACAACAACTCCACTCACATTCCACCCGTTTCTCCAGCACGGCCAGGTGGTTTGCAACTTCGGCTTTCAGCTCGTTGATCTTAAACGCTCTGGGGGCAAAAAGCAGGGAAAAAAGATAAAACACAAGACCCAGACCAGCAAACGTTTATAGGTCCCTGCCTGGGGTGAGGTCTCCAGGGAGCCTGGGGAGGGGACCAAGACAGCAGGAGGTGCATTTAAGGAATGCATAATGTCTCCGAGTCTGGTGTTATTACTACTCTGTCCTGGGCTCTCAGAGTAAACTTAAGCTGGGTTGACCCATGCCTGTGTCCTGCCCTGCCCAGTAAGGACAGCTGTGGGGTGCCATGCCCCATGGTGGTTCAATCATTTGGTTCTGAGCGACAAGAACATACCATACAGAAGTCACTTTGGGAAACTGACAACTAAAGGTGTTGGCAAACTAAAGGGAAGCCATCCACTCACACAACAGCATCTCAGTGGGAGACACCCCTTGGTAGAGGGTGTTTTGTAGATAGCTCTGAGCCTTAGAAGAATGAAGGGGGATGTATTCACCACCTCCAGAACTCATGTTCTACAAGCGGCCATTGGACAAGGTTTTGGGGATATGGTGAAGGTTTGCTAGGCTGGCTACAGAAGCTACAGAGGGCTGACTGGCTAAGGGCCAGCTCCCGTGAGTCTGGAAAGGATGTACAGAGAGCATTTGGTACCTGGAGAATTGTTATGGTACCTGGAGAATTGTTACGGTACCTGGAGAATTGTTCCGCCACCTGGGCCAGCACGCCCTGGATAAGTTCTTCTCGTTCTACAAACCAAAGAAGAGAAACCAATGGAGGCTGGCAGGACAGCCGTGGAGACAAGCAGGTGGCTAAGGGTACTACTATCCCTGTGTGAGCCACAGGTGCTACTGTGGAAGGATGTTTGGGCTGTCCATCACAGGTAGCAGGGCCTCCCTGGGTACCGGTTTCTCCTCTTCTCTGTTGCCTGCTTGTCCTGGTCCATTGCCAGTGGCCCCAGGGCTGATGTTCTCCAGACACTGTTAAAGCTAGATAAGGCAGGCAGGCTTCGGGGGCTCTAAATATGGGCAGCATTCTCACGGTGCTCGTTTTATGGGGACAATTAGCATGGCAGAGTGGGGTCAATGCGCCAGTGAGTGAAAACATGGTGTTCTCAGGATGGGCCTGCAGAGAGGAAGCGGGCTGGGTGGAGCAGGCCTGGCCTTTTCTGGCTTGCCCTGTAAAACTGGGCTGGGTGGTTGGTTTTACAAGGTTCAGGTCCCAGGCTGATCATAACTTGTCTCTTTCCTATTTCCTGACCAGCCCAGTTCTGGGACTCGCAGACGGTCATGACATCACCCTTTGAAGTGATTCTATCTTCACTTCAAGGAAGGGGAGACCTTCGTGTCCTAGCTAAGCATTTGTTCATGGCCCCCAAACTCAGAGACTCTATAAAGGAATTCATAGACTCTTCTTTGTTGGCCTGACGCTTAACTCTCACCAGCAACCAAAATGTAGCAAACCAACTTGTAGGAGTCTGGTCTCTCCTTTCGCTATGTGGATTTTGGCAACCAAACTCAGGTCTCTAGGCTTGTTGGCAAGTGCCTTTAACCATCAAGCCATCTTGTGGGCCTCAGGATTTGTTAAATTAGATATGATGTGTCTGCATTGTAGACTCATATTCTACTATTGATAATAAATCCAGCTCAGCACACCTTTAAATCCCAGGGAGAGTGGGGCAGGAGTTAGCGGGCCAGGTGGGTGAGAAGAACAAGTTTAAGGTTAGCTTTAACTGCACAACAAGATCCTGTCTAAAATGGAAAGAAGAGGAAAAAGCTAAATAATTATTTAAAAATGTTCATGTCTGGAGGCAGAGGCAGGAGGATTTACCCATGATAAGCCAGCCAGGATGACATAGCAAGACCTTGACTCTAAAAACAAAACAAAACAAAACAAAAAAAAACCAACAGAAGTTAACATTTGTTATTAGACTTAAAAGGTGGTTTTTAGGGGCTAAGGAAATCTTTCGGAGATTAGGAACATTTGCTGTTCTCGCAGAGGACCGGGGTCTGATTCTTAGCACCACACAGGGGCTCACAGTCAACCATCTACACAAACCTCCAGTCCCAGGGGATGGAATGCCCCTTGTGATCTCCACGGGTATGAGGCAGGTACACAGTACAGAGACAAGCACATACACATTAAACACATAAAACACATTAAGCACATACACATTCAACAAACCTCAAAAGCTTCATTCAAATGATCTTTGAAAAGTAACATAGAATGCTTCCATTTTTTTTTTTCAAACATGTTGGGAGGGAAGCTTCCAGAACACTAACAATAGTTATCTTTTGTTTATGAGATTCCATTGTGCTATTTTTGATGTCTCAGAGAACCCTTATTTTCCACCATGAACATATATATTAATTTTACAACGAGAAAGAAGTGTTTTCCCCCTCACATCTTGGTCACCTTCAGCTAAGGAACAGAACATGTCCTGCACCAGAAGTCTCCTTGGGCTCCCTTTGTCGCCGTCCCTCCCCAGGCCACCTCTGTCCTGATCTAAGCAGATGCCGGCTCATGGGCTTCACAGGAATGCAGGGGCGCTGTGCATGTCCTCCTGTGTCTAACTGCTGTGTTAGTCTACTGCGGAGACTGGGTTGCATTGGTGCCCCATAGAACCTGCCATGAAGGTACATCGATCATCACCAGGCTCATGCCCCTAAAAACTCCAAAATTAGCAAATCAGGTCATCAGCCGTGAGAATACCATTTCAAGCAGCACAGGGTCGGGCGACACTGTGACGGCACATGCAGATGGCATGGAGTCCCTTAAGGAAGTTCTGCGGCTGGGGCTGGATGGTATAGCCTGCTATGTGAACCCCGGAAGATGCTTCCACGTGCAGACACCACACTCCATCTCCGTGCGTCTTCAACAACAAGCTGTTGTAACACCCCCTCCTATGGATATTCAACATGACAGGAGCAGTGGCCTGGTCTGATCTATTTCCGGGCGTTTTGTGCTCCCTTCCTACCTTGCTTTTGGCAGGATTTGCTATGTAGTCCAGGCTGGCCTCTGACTTGGGCTATCTTTATACTGCAGCCTTCCATATGATGGGAGCACCAGTTTCAGCCATTATGCCTCCCCTCCCCTCCCCTCCCCTCCCCTCCCCTCCCCTCCCCTCCCCTCCCCTCCCCTCCCCTCCCCTCCCCTCCCTTCCCCTCCCCTCCCCTTTCCTTTCCTCTCCCCTCCCCTCCCTTCCTCTTCTCCCCTCCCTTCCTCTCTACCCTTTCCTATCTTCTCCCCTCCCGTCTTCCTTTCCTCTCCTCTCGTCCTCTCCTTTCCTTCCATCTCTCCTCTCCTCCCCTCCTCCCCCCTCCTCCCCTCCCCTCCCCTCCCCTCCCCTCCCTTCCTTTCTTCCTTCCTAAAATATATTTGCTAGTGTTTATTCACTGGACACAATAAAAACAAAAAAACAAAAACCCCAAATCAATCAATCATTGGGTCTCAACTTATGGGTCACTAACGACCCTTTCACAATGGTCGCCTAAGATCACAGTAGTGAAATTACTGGGAAGTAGTGAAGGGATAATTCTATAGTTGGAGGTCACAACATCATGAAGAATTGTATTGTAGGGTCTCAGCATTAGGAAGGTTGAACCACTGGCCTAGATTAACCTGTTAAGCCTTCTCTGTTTTACCGCCTATAGGCCGGTCTTCTGGTGTCATGTGACCTTACACTCCCTGTGGGTTCACTTTGAGTGCAGGTTCAGTCACCCCGACCCAGCTTCTGGTTGTCTGCCTCCCATCTACCCAGGTGTCAACCCAGATGTCTGCCTTAAACCACTTCCTCCAGCTGACCACCCCCCTCTGGGCAGCTAGATACAGCCTACCTGACTCACCTGCTGCCCCACACCCGGCACACAATGTGCAGCCCTATGCTATGGTAACCATTTCGCCAACACTGGGAACTTTCAGAACTCATGTCTGCTTGCTTTAAATCACCAATTATAATTCCCCAGGAGGAACCCCATGCAGTAATTCTCAGGACACAATAAAGGCATTCACCTACAGGTCACAAGAAAGGCATTCACCTACAGGTCACAATAAAGGCACTCACCTACAGGTCACAATAAAGGCACTCACCTACAGGTCACAATAAAGGCACTCACCTACAGGTCACCTTCTGTCTTTGTTCTTATGCTGCTGGCCTCTCTTTGTTCTTATGCTGCTGGCCTCTCTGTATGGCCTACAGTCACCTGTCTATCATAAATAATGGCATCTTTGCCTCAAGCTTGTGTCTCCTAATCATCCAAACGGTGCTCCCTACCTAAGACCCAGAACCTTTCAAGCGAGTGGGTGTAGATAACCCATGGCCACCTGGCTTCACATCCTGTAAGAAGAAAAATCGTGGCTCAGCTGTTAAGAGCACTGACTGCTCTTCCAGTGGTCCTGAGTTCAATTCCCAGCAACCACATGGTGTCTGTCTCACAACCATCTGTAATGGGATCCATATGCCCTCATCTGGTGTGTCTGAAGACAGCTACAGTGTACTCATATACATGAAATAAATAAATCAAATCTTTAAAAGGAAAAAAAAAAAGGCAGGGCAGTGGTGGCGTACACCTTTAATCCCAGCACTTGGAGGCAGAGGCAGGAGGATTTCTGAGTTCGAGGCCAGCCTGGTCTACAAAGTGAGTTCCAGGACAGCCAGGGCTATACAGAGAAACCCTGTCTCGAAAAGACAAAAAAAAAAAAAAAAAAAAAAAAAAAGCACACAGGTCAGAAAGGAAGAAATAAACTAGCAGCCCCTGACTGCTGATGCCACGACTCTTTACACAGAACATTCCAAGGATTCTACAAAATGCAACGCACACCTCTTCTGGAGCCAACAAGTGAATTTAACAAGGTCATGAGATACACACACAATACTAATAATATGCAACAATTATATTAAAATTTCAATTGCATTGATAGTTACTCAGAAAAGCTTGACGACTCAGGTACACACATAACAAAACATGCAGAATTTATATGCCCCAAACTCCCAAAGCCGCCGGAAAAGATATGTAAGTAAATAACAACTGGTGTTGATGATCCAGTAAATTTGACACAGCAAAGATGTCAATCCTCCTTAATCCAGTATTGCAGGCTTTTCTTCCTGTCCAAAAAACAAAACAAAACAAAACAAAACAAAACAAAACAAAACAAAACAAAACCATGCAGCAAGCTCTTTTGTGGAAATAGATTATTCCACAGGGAAAAAGCTCATGCAAAATGTGTTGTCCATGGCTGTAAAGCGTAACACACAGGGACACAACCTGCAGAGTGTGGAGGAAATCAGGGACTTCCTAGACGTGCCGCCCAAATACACAGGGGAAATCACTAAGCCACTTGATCAAAATTAATTGTTGTTGTAGGAAGAATAGTGTTAGGGGGATGAAAAGACAGCCTGAAACCACGCTTCAGGCAGCCACATGCTCAAGGGTAGTTTGCCAACACAAAACAGATTCCGTGTTTTGGTGTATATGTGTGTGAATGTGTGTGTGTGTGTGTGTGTGTGTGTGTGCTCGCATGTGTGTGCATGTGTGAATGTGTGTGTGTGTGTGTGTAGACCAGGCCCTGGTCTACAGAACAAGTTCCAGGAAAGTCAGGGCTACATGCAGAGAAACCCTGTCTTGAAAAGTCAAAATAAGTGAAGAAACAAATAAATAAAATAAAAATGAAGTAAGTAAAAAATAAGTCACGCCACCCCATCCCCAACGGAGAGCAGCAGCAGACAAATCTGCAGCTCGGGCGGAATATTTACGAGCGGAGTATCTGACCAGGATTTGAATACAGTGTGTGGGAAAAGCCATCAGGACCCCACAGCAGAAGACAACTCAATTTGGAAACAGGCAAGAGGTGACCCACTGACTGTGTGCAGACAGGTGTAAGCATGAGACCTAGGCAGCATCCACAGTCACTAGAAAGGCAAATCCAAATGCTTATCCTGCGATCAAAAAGGCTGACCATACCCAGGGCCAGGGAGGACTAACCTGGGTCCCTCATATCCTGTTGGTGTCATGGGGATTCTGTGGAGACGTTTGACAGTAGCTGACCTTCCGGGGAAGAGGGCAGGAAATCTATGCTCACCTGTGAGCTAGCCACCTGGCTGGAAATGGTTCCAACCTGGAAACAAGCCAGACACCCTCCTGCGTGACTGGATAAACTAACCACGCTCCTCTCAGGACAGGGAGCACGAGGCAGTCATAAAGAGAACCTCCTTCTATAGGAACAACTTGGATGGGTTAGAGTGCTGGTTCTGAGTGAGGCGGCTAGTCACCCAAATTATGGGTATGCCTGTATTTATTCAATGCTCTAAGTGACAACATTAGAAATCGGGTGATCTTGGGTTAGTGACGAACAGGGGTCAGGGATGAGTGAGTTCAGGAAGGAAGTGGTTACCAAGGCGCAGCCGGAGGGATGGGGGTGGGGCTGGGGGAGGGGATGGGGGAGGGGAGCCACACACACAGGAGCATGCCAGTGTGCATAGCTAGCTGGGTCCCTGTGCTGCAGGTTGTGCAAGGTGAGGCGGGAAAGGTTCTCATGTGCATCTGAATGTGAACTCCAAGCCACCTCAGAAGAAAATAACAAAATAAGGAAGCTGGGAGAGATGGCTCAGAGATATGGGGAGTAGTGGTCTGGGACTTGGTTCTCAGCACCAAGTTGTGGCAGCTCTCAACTACAGTAACACCAGATCCAGGGGAATCTGACACCCTCTTCTGGTCTCCTTGGGTATATAAGGCACCCAGGTAGGACACAGGCATCTATGCAGGCAACAGTCATACATATAAAATAAAAATAAATAGGTCTGGAGAGAAGGTTCAGAGGTTATGAGCACTGACTGCTTTTCTGAAGGTCCTGAGTTCAAATCCCAGCAACCACATGGTGGCTCACAACCATCTGTAATGGGATCCGATGCCCTCTTCTGGTGTGTCTGAAAACAGCTACAGTGTACTTACATATAATCAATAAATAACTTTTCAAAAAGGAGTTAATGAGGGGCTGTCCTTTGGATTTGAGGGATGGAATCTCTCGGGTTTCGAAGCAGCATTTTCATACTTGTATTGGATTCTAGGGGACGCAGGAATCAGGACTTGGGCAGACACCAGTATTCCTGGCTACATAAGGATGAGCCTTAGCCTTAGCCTATGGTTCTCTTAGGGTGTCTTTGTTCGGAGACAAAGTGAGTGGCACACCCGCTGGGGCCACAGTCAGGCTGTGACATATACACAATTCAGCACAAAGAGCTCACTGAGTGAGCTCTTTGCACTCTTTATACAGACTGCAAAGAACGGATTCTTTCCCAAGAGAAAAGAGGAAAAGAAAACTCCCATGTAAAACAGCCAGCCAGCCAGCCAGCCAGCCAGCCAGCCACGTGTCCACAAACACAGCCCTGATTCAGAAGCATTGTTGGCCATCACAGGGAAACATAAGATAACACTGTTTCCTCCCAGTGGACTTGAAAGCAAGCAAGGAGCCTGTGCAGAATCCTCAGGGCAGTCTGTGGGCTTGTGGCAAATGCACTGCCTTCGTTCTGGTCCCTGCTGCCGCCTTGCTGTCCCAGGGTCACTAAGGCCGGCTGACAGACAAGATTTGCCCTAACCTCTCTTGTGACTTGCCCTTTCCTGGTGTGTCAGTCTTTGGGACATGGGATGCTCAGGACATCTCCATCGGCCTGGGCATCTGGGGTCTCCCTGTCGTATCTTCCATATGCTTTATTCCGTCGTAATTATAGATGCTTACTAGCACAGATCGAGGGCGTTCACTGTGACATTTCTGCACATGAACACATTCAAGTTTTGATGGCGCCCATCTGTCTTCTCATCCTCTCCTTCCGCTTTCCTAATAATTCTTTCTTTTACCTCCCTGTTCCCTGTTGAATAGATTTCCACATGAGAAAAAGCATGCATTGTCTGTCTTCACTGATGTCTTTATAAAAAGATAAAGAGAGGAGGAATAGGTTTTGTCGGAGGTGTAGTCAGGTGTGGGGGAAGGGCGTGCCTCCATGGGCCCATGCCAGGGCATCCCTTCCCCCTGAGGGACCAGCCACACGGACAATGGTATAGTATAGAATAGAGTTTATTCAGGGCATGGAGAGGGGAGTCAAGTCAAGAGGATAGTAGAGGCAGATAAAAGCAAGGGGGGGGGAGAGGGAGAGAGAAGAGAAGAGAAGCAGAGGTGGGAAGAGAATGGGAAAAGGGGGAAAGGGGTGAAGGGACAGACAGCAGGAGCAAGAGAGAGAGAGGAGGGGGCAGGTAGCCCCTTTTATAGTGAGTCAGGCACACCTGGCTGTTGCCAGGTAACTGTGTAGCAGAGCTTAGACAAAATGCTAACATTCATTCCCCTCAGGTAGCCCAAAACCCCTGGACTTAAGGGTGGGGGTGGGGCAGTTTCTAATTGTCAAGTGATTCATCCTTCCCAACCTGGTGGCAAAGCCCATCCCCTGTCAGATTCACCCCTGTGGATGACGCTCCTCCCTGCTTCCCAGGCTTCATGGCACATCCTGGTTAGAAGGAGTTTAGGCGCGTGCAGACATTGTGTTTTGAGGACGTCTTAGTAGCTCCGAGAAAAGTCAGCGTTAGTCAAGGATGCTTGTAAATCATTGCTGCAGGCAACTGTCATCTCCTTGGGATCCCTCTGGACCGCAAAGGTTTTAAGCATAGAAGAGAAAGAGTCTGAGGAGAGGGAGTCCGTTTAACTGATGCTGAGCCCTGACCTGCGGGAGAGCTCGCTGGCATTCACAGGCAATTTGTTTCCTAGGGAAACTCCAGGAGCAGAGTGAGCAGCAGGCTATGCAGAATACCCGCTGGCTGATGGAGCACACGGGGGAGGACTCCCTGGTACTGAGTGCAGCAAAGGTAGGCAAGGGCCTTGTGTTCCAAAGAGCAGCTTCCTCCAGGCTGAGGAGCCTTGCACACAGCCTTGGCAGGCCAGGCAGTTTCTTGCTTGTTGTCGCCTTAGCTCCTGCTGGCTGCTGCGGACTTCCCAGGCAAGTGTCCACAATAAACGCTGCCTGCCTGGAGCTGGAGATCTCACATGTTAGCTCGGGAGTGCTGAGTTTCATTCTAGGACAATCTTAGGGGAATCTAAGAGGTCCCTCTTTGAGAATGTTTGGACAACACAGCAGGGGAGCAGAGGAAACCCAGCTCTTATGTCCTCTAAACAGGGGTCTGTCAATTCTGGGGGAGCCACTGGGGTGTCAGGTTCAAGGTTCCCAGGCAGAATCCAGCTGGTAGGATTCAAATAGGCACAAATGGGAGAGGCGCCCTGCCCTATGGGGTTTCCCCATGCAGCAGACCATGGCCGCTGAGTCTTAAGTCCGACTCCAGCTTGGGTTATAGGGGAACATTCAAGGAACCTGTCCCTGCCTCACCCACTTCCAGGAACTGTTTATGTTTCAGACAATTCCTGACCCTGCCCAGGACTCCTGTCATCGAGTGGCAGAAGGACACAAAGATTTGGTTAAAGGGACAGTCAGGAAAGTCTGTCATTCTGTTGCAATTGTACACGGAATGCTATCTGGGTCAGGCAGGTGGGTGTTCTTTGCATACTGAGCTGAATAGGGCTGTCGGTTTTTCTGTGCCCTAACCCCAAAGCTGATTTGGACATCTTCCCTCTTCCCTGTCTCAGTCTCCTGCATGGGTGCCAACTTCATCTTAGCTCTCTGACCCTATAGAAAAAGCTTTATGAGTTTCAGGGGTGGTGCGCATGCTGACACACACCGATAATCCTCCAACTGGGGCGGCCGAGGCAGGGAGACGGTGAATGGGAGGCCAGCCTGGGTTATACAGTGAGATCCTTCCCGAAATGGAAAATAAGGGACGCGCACTGCCAAGCCTCACCCAGCAGTCAGTCAGCAATGGCTCACAACTCCACGGGGCTTGCTACTACTCTATTCATATGGTGCGGACTGCAAGCAGCAGATGCGGGGTTCTAAGCATTCTCCCAGCTGCATGCACTCAATAGAAACTTCCTAAAGCTCCGAAAAACCGAAACCAAAATGGAGCGAGACCCAAACAACAACAACAACAACGATAGTTCTACCTTTCTTTGGGTCCCGTCATCAGTCATCATCATTGTCATCATCACCATCAGCCACCACATTAGGGAAAATAAGCCCCGTTCCTTAGACTCAACGAGACAAGCCTCCCAGGAGCCCTGAAGTCAACAGAAGGTGCAGATATTTTCCCTCTCAGCGCCACCCTCCCCCTAACAGAGAGTGGACTGACTCTCCGTCCTTGCCCTGGGAACCAAGAGGGACCAGACTCACCTCCTGTCCCACTTCTTGTCTCTCCCAGGCCCTGCAGCTGCCCTCCAAACCAGTCTACCTTCTAAACAGCCTGTGGGGATGTGCTAAGGCTGGAAGGGGTCACTGGCCGGCTCATTGTTTATGGGCTCCATAAAACTGACATTCAGAGGGAGGGGGAGGGGGGGACACACTTCCTTTATGACCCAGGAGGACAATAAAGTTATATGATTAACAGTGACTTTGCCTGGCCTTCTTAAAGCAACAGGTCCTCGGAGTTCGCCCTGCTGGGAAGTCAGTGTCTCAGCAGCCGGAGGACTGGCAGAGGGCATTTCAGTGATCAGCCCAGCCAAGGCGCCAAGGACTCTGATGTCCTCAAGCCAATGTCATGGTGATTCGGAGTCATCAGGCATGGGGGTGTGTATACGGCACGACACTGTTCTTGGGGGTGGGGGTGGGGGTCTGTCCCCGTCTGTGTGGTCTGCACAACTGTGATCTCAGGTGCACAGCATATTTTCTTTCCCTGTGCCCACCCCACCTTCTCAGGATCCTGGGCAGAGATATACAGAGCGGCAGCATTCATAACTGCCGGTGCCGGAAGCCACCAAGCTGCCTGTAGCAGGGAATGGAGGAACAGAGATTGGTATCTATGGACAAGAGATGGGAAAGGCGGAGAAAGGGCCCCACTGCACAGGAGCAAGTGAAAGAAGTTGGTCAGAAAGGTTCCAACTACAGGAAAAGGGAAAACCATGGAGACAGGGAAGATGGTTGGTGGGAGGCAGCAAGGAGCAGTTGAAACACACACACACATTCACCCACACCACACACACATACCACACACACACACCACACATACACACCACATATACACACACACCACACATACACACCACATATGCACACACACCACATATACACACATACACACCACACATACACACATACACACCACATACACACACATACCACAATACACACTACACATACACACACCACACATACACACCACATATACACACACCACACATACACACTTCATACACACACACACCACAAACACATACACACACACCACACATATACACACGATACACACACATACCACACACATATATACCATACATATACACCACATATACACACACCACACATACACACACACTACACATATACACTACACATACATACACACATGTCACACATACACACTACACACACATATACACACACCACACACACTACACACACACACACCACACTATGTACACATACACACCACATAAACATGCACATCATACCCACCACATATACACACACACCACACACATACCACATACATACAAATCACACACACACTATACACACATACACATGCCACACATACACATTACACACACCACACACACTACACACACACACCACATACACACTACACATACACACACACCACACACATACATTACATACACACACATTACACACACAGTATACGCACATATACACACCACACATATACACACCACACACACATACACACCTTACACACTATACACACACACACCACACACATACCACATACACACATATTACACACACACTATACACACATATACATGCCACACATACACACACACCATACACACACCACACACACCACACATACACACACACTACACACACACATACACACACACCACACATACATGCACACATACCCCCCCACATACATACATACATGCACCCCACACACAACCACACAACCCATACACCACACACACACACACACACACACGCACGCACACACACACACACACACACACACACACACTCCCTGATAGCCGCCTTGGTTTTGATTCTCACATGCTAGTCTCAATGATTCCCCACCCTCAGCTTCCTGAGGAGGTGGGACTTTAGGCGCCATCAGACTTCTGGAAGCCAAGGAGGTTAAAGCTATCGATTATGAGGCCACACTGGGGGACACTGGGCTGGAGAATATGTAAAGCCAAGAGTGGCCCGCAGTGAGCTGTGGACTCCAGAGAGTATGACAGTATGACATGTCTGTCACTGAGGGTGTAGGGAGGGGGTAGATAGGAACTGCATTTTCATTTAATTTTGCTATAAATCTAAAGCTATCAAGTCTATTAGTTGGAGATGAGTGGAAGGTGGAGACCGCACTGCTTATAGCAGCAGCTCCGAGTGATGCTGAAGGTGGCTGAGGAGCAGGGAGCAGGAGTGAGACAGGATGTGGACATCTGTCCAACCAACATGAGAGGCAGCAGAAAAGGAAAAACAACAAAACCTGAGATCAGAAAAACACACACACACACACACACACCACCACCACCACCACCACCACCACCACCACCACCACCACCAAACCCTCAAACAAACCCCAAGGGGCCTCATGGCCAAGCCTGCAGAACTTGATGGTATGACCGCCTGATGGGGAAGGATTTTATTGTAGATGTTTTGCTGAACATATCCTGCAGAAGGTGTGTGTATGTGTATGCATTCCTGTGTGCATGTGCATGGATCCATGTGTGCCTACATGTGAGTGTGGATGTGTGTGTGCACATATGTGCATGCAGGCATGTGTGCACCCTCGTATGTGTGTGCATGTGTGCATATGTGTACATGTGTGTGTGCATGCACATGCATGTGAGTATGCATGTGTGCATGAGCACATGCGCACCAGCCTATGTGTGTGAGTGTGTGCGTATGTGTGCACCCACATGTGAGTGTGCATGTGTATGTGTGCACATGCATGCATGCATACTTGTATATGTGTGTGTGAGCCTCTATGTGTGCATGTGGGTAAATGTATGCAAGTGTCTGTGAGTGCACACCTACATGTGAGTGTTCATGTGTGTATGTACATGCGCACACCAGTGTATGTGTGTGTGTTCATGTATGTGTGCACCCACATGTGAGTGTGCATGTGCAGGCACACTTATATAAGTGTGTGTGCACGTGTGTGCATGTGCGGGGTGAGAGATGAAGACAAAGAGAATGAGGCCAAGAGATGTTCGAGAGAGCACTGCTGACCTAGCAGGGTTATAAGGAGAACTGAATAGCTGAGGGAGGGAAGACCATGGGCTGGAGAAGTTTAGGGTAGGAGGCAGGGTATGAGGAGCTGAGAAGAGCCAGGATGCTAGTGTGGACTCTGAAATGTGTAACAGGTGCTTGTGATACTGAGGGAGCCTGGACCCAGCTCTGGTATTTAACAGGCGCCACAGGTAGTCATTTGTCCCTTCTGCCAGTGATAAGGGAAAGGGCTCCTTTGGTAGAGGGGAACCGGCTTTACAAATTCCTGATGTATGCTGGCTTTTGTCTAACTGCCAAAACACAGGGGAATGGAGTTTCCTTTGTACTGACAAAGTCAACCCTAGCCTCGTCAGTAGATGTGTAACATGTGTGTTCAAAGACAGTCTTGTCTACAAAGCAAATTCAAGGCAATGAAGGGCTACAAAGTGAAACCCTCAGACAGACACCATCCACATCCATCCAGCCAATAGCTGTTCACTATTTATGCACCCAGTGCATGCAGTACCTCTGGAGGCCACAAGAGGGAGCAAATCCTCTGGTTCTGGAGTTGCAGGCAGTTGCAAGGTGCCAGGTAGGTGCTGGGAATTGTACCCAGGTCTCCTGGAAGAGCAGCCAGTGCTCTCAACAACTGAGCTGTCCCTCCAGCCCCAACATGATGGATTCTAAGAGGTCAAACTGGTTAGTATATAGGAACTAAAATTGGATCTTCCAACACATGATTGTCCGTCCGCATGGCAAATTCTAGACTTTTATTACAAAACACTCAAGCAGTGTTCACAAGACAATGTCAACATACAAACATTCTGATTAGATGTGCAGCCAGTTAGAAATCTAAAACAAACAAACAAACAAACAAACAACCTCATTTATAGTCCAGGGAACAGAAAATATTTGGGAATAAATCTTTTAAAAAGATAATCCAAAATGCCTGTCTCGAAACATTGGCTGAGCTGTTAGGTGAGACTTGGGTGGGAAGCCTCAATATAGGAGTGACATCAAGGTACTCTAAATCCATCAATACGTTGAAAGTGCTCACAATGTTGTAGATATGTTCTTACATTTCTTTTGAAACTGACAATGGAGAAAACAATCAAGTTACTTAAAATCAACCCAAAAAGAAAAACATGTATGTATGGGGTTCTCCTTGCCCACACTATGTAGTTCGTTTAATTCTGATGCTGGGAACCAGGGTGGCTGATGGGAAAGGAGCTGCCTAATGGGTTGGCCTAATGCTGTTGGTATTCTATTGCTAATTTGGGGTTCTCAAGAATGGCACCCCAAGCCGGGCGTGGTGGTGCACACCTTTAATCCCAGCACTTGGGAGGCAGAGGCAGGTGAATTTCTGAGTTCGAGGACAGCCTGGTCTATAGAGTGAGTTCTAGGACCACCAGGACTATACACAGAAACCCTGTCTCGAAAAACAAAACAAAACAAAACAAAACAAAACAAACAAACAAACAAAAAAGGACTGGCACCTCAGAGTCGAGATATTGATGTTGAGTGACCCCGCCCCCAGTTAATTGTGATTGGTGAAAAAAGATGCTGACAGCCAATAGCGGGGCAGAGAGAAGCTGAGTAGGGTTAAGGTATGGTGGGTTTGGGAGAAGAAGAGAGAAGCCACCGTGAAACAGAAGAATGTATGGGAGAGGAGAAGCCACAGATTAGCTGAGCCATCAAAGAAAACAAAAACAAAAACAAACAAACAAACAGACAAAAAACTGTGGCCATGTGGGCTGGCCAATTGGAGCTAAGAGAAGCCCAGACGGAACATAGAAATCAATGGCTCAGTGGGTAAGAGCACCCGACTGCTCTTCCGAAGGTCCAAAGTTCAAATCCCAGCAACCACATGGTGGCTCACAACCATCCGTAACGAGATCTGGCGCCCTCTTCTGGAGTGTCTGAAGACAGCTACAGTGTACTTTACATATAATAAATAAATAAATAAAAAAAAAAGAAAAAAAAAAGAAATCAGCCGGGCGTGGTGGCGCACGCCTTTAATCCCAGCACTCGGGAGGCAGAGGCAGGCGGATTTCTGAGTTCGAGGCCAGCCTGGTCTACAGAGTGCCAGGACAGCCAGGGCTACACAGAGAAACCCTGTCTCGAAAAACTTATAGTTTTCATAGGAAGGTGGCGGGTAGAGAGCCATGGGGAGAGCAGAGGCAGCAGGATGGGCTTTGAGGGGGAAGAGAGAGACTTCCTTCTAAAACAGAGAGGGGCTGCATTAAGAGAGACAGCTGTCAATCACCATGAAGGGCCTGGAGGGAGCAGCGGTCCTCAGAGACAAAGAAAGGTCTTTAGTTTGCAGGTTTTCAGGCAGTGGTAGGAAGTCCCCACCTCATGAGTTAGCCTGGCCTTGTCATCATACCAAGGGGCAAGGTAGCATGCATGGGGCAGGACTGTAAATTACCTTATAGTTGCAAGGGGGAAGGGACTGGGCTTGTTTCTCCAGTGGTCTAACCATTCCCAGCAGGACCCACCAGTTCCCTCACACAAGGAGGTATTTTTCTCCAGGCTACCACACCTGAGTCTTAAAGCAGCTGTCCATGATCTAAGAAACAATCAGAGCAGACAGAAGGACTGACAGAGCAGTCACTGAAAGGCTAGAAGGAGCTGTGTGGATTGGCAGTCTGTTTCCGTGAAAGTGCAAGTGTGTCCCGAGCAGGCATGCTCTCAGCAGGTCTGGCTGTCACAGCGCGTGTGTATTTAGAGAGAAGGCTGCATGGTGACCTCTCTGTAAATTGATCTGAGATGGATCACAGCTTTAAGACAAAAGCTGAATCTGAGAGAAGACAAGGGAAGCACTAAAATGGCAAAGAAAAGGTGTTATTTCCAATTCACCAGTCGTCAAATTCACTCACACCCCCCCATGACCTCATTTCTGAGCATGGAAAAGGTTGGGGGCAGGGCGTGAGTGGTGGTGGTGGGGATGGAAAAATACAAGCCGGGGACCGGAGAAAACACAGCTATGTGTGATAGAAGAAAACCACCCGGATTATAGTTTCCTACAGTGAGCCATCATAAAACAACACCAGCCAGTTTAGAAAGTGGCCAAAAAGCTTAGAACAGTTTGCTAAGTTAAGATATTCAAATGGCCAGTACATATATAAAACACCTGCCCGACAGCCTGGGAAATGCAAGTGAACCTACACTAGATACAGCGGATCTCATACCTACTGGATCTCATACTCAGCTGGTACTGGGTAGTTGTGAAAGACTCAGGCACTGTGACAATGAATGCTGCATCTGCCTACAGCAGTCACCTACTTCCTCAGGAGCCCACAGTCCTTCTCTGCCTCAGTTTCCCCTTTCTCAAAGGACTTCTTGAGATCATCTCAATGCCAGGAGAGCCTGGTTTCATTTCCAGGCATATGGGAGGGTTAACACACATATAAGGCACATTCTTGCTGCCAGGCAGCAACCATGAAGCAATGTCCACAAGCACGCCCACAGTAAGGCCTTCACAGCGATCAAAGCAGCTGAACCCCACATTAGAAGTGATCCCCCATGTCTACCCATAGGGACTTAGAGATAAGCATGCTGAGCAGCCTAGAAGTGGGCAAAGGCCTGTGGCACTGAACTAGAGAGTCCAGACAACAAGGTGGGTGAAGCACAATAGGTCTCTGCACTAGTGGCCCTTGAGAGCTGGCAATGCAAGCTGCTGAAACAGGCAGAGATGGTGGCTTCTTATGGAGTGTGTTTGGGGAAGCTTTCAAGGTTGGTGGAAATATCTGTCTTGACTGCGTGATGGCTAGCTAGCCTTTATCGAATTCCTCGCTTGGTACCCTGTGGAACTGTGCATTCAGGTTAGATCTGGCTGAATGCTGTGTTCTGCTAGAACTCAGGGATATCTCAGTACAGAGGGGAGCTGAACCATGCATGGCCCTGAAGCACTAGTAGTAGTCAATGCCAGAGCTGTTCTTATCCAAAAGGAACCCTGCAGTCAGGACCGCCACTGCTTGCCACCCACATTTCTGGCTGTGGCCTGCTGCCGCCCTGGCTGGCTTGACCGCCCTGGAGGAGAATCACGAGCAAGCAACTCCAGGAACAGTTATATGTTGCATTTTATATGCTGCATCCTCTTTGTTTTTAGAAAATAATGCAGGCAAGGATGATTAAGGATGTGTCTATGAAGCCAAAAAGCCTTCGTGCTTTGGGCTGAAATGGCACTAAATATAGAAAACATTATTAAGAAACATTATTGTTGCTCACAAGTAACACATCTGCGTCCAAATTCAGAGCAGGGACTTGGCTTCCGAGCAAAACCAGAGTCCACACTCCAGGTTTGGCCCTGAGGGATCTCGTCCCTGCTCCATTGAAATCCTGCAGTTTTGTTGAGACAAGCTTTTGCCCAGTGGTTTGCCTGGGAGGTTAAAAGATAGCTACCGTTTGCTGAGCATTGCTAAGTGGCCAGCCCTCAATAGGCATTCTGCATAAATTACATCACTTACCCTCTAAAGAACCCTGGGGAGGTGTCTATTTTAATTTCTATTCTGCACAGGAAATGGAAGAACATGGGGTGAGATAGTTTTCCTAAGGCCACTTCACGCAGCTGGCGGATGAATGCAGCTTCAGATGGGCCCTTTATTCTTGGATTCCTATTTTCAAGTTCAAAGCTCTAAGTCTGGGCTCCCACAAAAGGGATCTGCAGATCATTTAGGGAGGTTATGCAGAAAGTCTTCCAAAGGAGGGGAAACAGAGACACGTGCATGAGGAAGTGACCACTGTGGATGTATGGAGATTGGTACTTTGGGCTCCTGCAT
Source organism: Mus caroli (assembly GCF_978045245.1). Taxonomy (NCBI): domain Eukaryota; kingdom Metazoa; phylum Chordata; class Mammalia; order Rodentia; family Muridae; genus Mus; species Mus caroli. The sequence continues at coordinate 62,442,793 of NW_028227273.1, forward strand.
TGGTGATATCAGGAGACTGTCCTCTTGGAAAAGATGTCTAGAGCACTGGCTATCTAGTACTCCGGGTCTTCCCTGATCAGAGGAAGTCCTCAGGCAGAGGGGACACAGGGATGGAGAAGGATGTGGTTGGTGGGTTTCAGAACTGCCCATGGAGATATGGAGACATTAAGGCCAGGTGAGGCTGGAGTCCTATGCTTTGCTGGGAACCTTCAGTCCCTTCCCCTCATGTCTATTGGATTTCTATAAAGAATGATGGGCTTATTCAACTTCCCGTGTATCTTGAAACAGTAACAATGTTGGATGAATGTAACATCCACCCAAAAATACACAGGAAAATTCAGAGCAGTATTGCAAACAATAGCTACAAGCCTCAGGTGTGTCCCCTGATGAATGGGGGTCAAAATGTGGCCCACCCATATGAGGCACCATCAGTTACCCCTAGATTGAATGGTATAGCAACTTTGTACCACACAGAATGTGTGGCCCCCAAGATGTATCCCCAAATGCCACAGTGGCATATCTGAAACATGGGGACTAGGCAGACCTATAGATTATGCAGGCTAGAGGCTGCCAAAGCCTGGGAGGGGAGGGGAGGGGAGGGGAGGGGAGGGGAGGGGAGGGGAGGGGAGGGGTAGGAAAGGAAGACTCAGGGCCCTCAGGTGCCAGCTTCCATGGGTGATGGAAACATTTAAGGATAAACAGGATAGATACACAATGAAATACAAGCAGACAACCTGTTCCACCACAGGCTGAACCTTGGGTGTAGCATCATGCAAATGATGTCTGAGCAAACAGGGAAGCTGAATGCAAATTCTCCAAGGGGTGGACCTCATCCTCTGTCTTCTAAGATAAGCATGCACGTCAGGCTGACAGGACTGCTTTCTCTAGTCCAAGGGGACCTGGCAGAATGCTCCATGTGGCAGGGCCTGGAGTTCTGTGGTGGCACCATAGACATTCCTGAAGCTCTCTCAGGGGTACCTTCTGGCCTTGGATGCCTCTGTTGTAGTCACTGAGACACTAGGCACACAGCGTGTGGGAGCATGTGCAGGGTGCAGTTTCATCCTCAAGGACACACGGCTCCTTTGACCTGGTCTTTCCTAGATCTCCAGCAAAGGCTGCCTCTATCTCCACAAGGAAGGGGGAGGTGGTGTGCCTGTCCCCAGCAGGAATTCTGAGCACTGTATATCACTGGCCACTTGCCACTTGTACCCTGCCCTCTGTCCTTTGGAAACAGCAGTGGTGCCAAGAAAGCTGTTGTAAACAAGGCCTTGGACCTCCCCTGCACTGTAGCCTAGAGGCAGAGCATCCTAGCCTTACCCAGTGGTGCTGATGGCATATGTTGATGTAAAGGACTACACAGGACCTGCCTCAACCGGATGGATACCAAACTGGCAGAGTGTGGCTGCACAGGCCTGACCTAGACTCTAGGGGAAGGCTGGGGGAATGGCGGTCATACAGAACCTGCAAGCTCTCTGCAGGGTTCCGAAACTGAAGATGCCCATCCCCAGGTTGAGTGTGACTCAGTAGTCAACAGCCGCTGTGTCCTGAGAAAACCACAGGCACCCAGCTCTTCCAGGGACCACAGGGACACTACAGGTCCCATCATCTCCACACATTTTGCTTTGCATCTTGCTTTGGGCAAGAAGTGAAACAGGAGTCTGTTTCCCTGCGGCTACTGTGCAGCGTGGCAGCCTCTGCTTTGGCCTTCACCTGAGGGCAGCTCAGATCAGGGTAAGCTTGCGTCTTTCATAGGATCACACTTAGTCCTATATGGGTCTGAGGGCTCAGGACTGTGGCAAGTATTCGGACATCTTTGTTTCTCTCAGGCAGGCATGCTGCAGTGGGCTGTCAACCACAATGGTATATATTGCCATTGAGAAACGCCTTAATTTGAGCTACTTAAAATAAAAATGATGGACTACGGACACCATTGACATAAAAAGGCCTGTCTGATGGCTTCTGTCACAGCTTGTGACTTTATTTCCCTCATAAAAGGAGAAGCAATCTAGAAGCAGGGACTGTCTCCCAGTACTAGGGAAAAGAATTCCCCCCCCCCCCACACACACTCCCTTCTGCTGCCTTCCTTTCTTAAGTTTTGGAAGGTCTGTGTAGCCCAGCCTCATCTTGAAATCTCAGGCTCAGGCTGTCTCCTTTCCAGCCTCCTGAGCAGCAAGGCAAACACAGACTTCCACATTCACAGAGGTTGTCACATCTGCAGACAGAAGTCTGTCAGTCTTCCCTGGCTAAACCCAGCAAGAGCAGTAGAACTCTGTACAATCCGGTGGCCAAGCCTGGCCTGCCCTCTCTTCTGAAGCCACGCTAGCTCTTGAGGATGCTCTTCTCTGGGTGTCTCCTGGGTGTTTAAGTATCAAACGGCAGAGCCTGATGGTTTTTGCAAGGCACAACCCCTAGGTCTGGTGGGGGCATCCTTTGACACTTGGCAGGAGGAGAACCCCCTGGGAAGGGCAGGTAGAGGCCAGACTGCTGGTGGCCAGCTTTAGAAGAAGAATTCCACTTCCTCTTCTTTGTTCTTAAACTGTGGTGGGTGTGGCCCGTTTGTTGAGAGGCCAATGGAGCGGCTGACAGGCCTTGACCTCAAGGATGTCTGAGTGGATTAATTACAAAGGTAGGGTGGGGCTGGGCTGGGGGTGGGGGTAGAAGTGAGAGTGGAAGTTGTGTTGGGAAAATAGAAAAATCAAGAATGCCTGAGAATCTGCTCCAAGGGTTGGCAGAATCCCTTTTCTGCCCTTAGGTGCCAGCCATCTCTGGGACACCAACTTTGCCCTCATACGGGTACACTGGAAGAAAGGGTGCCCTGGCACCCAGAGCCTTTTAGGCTGACTAGGAACATGATTGAGGAGATTTGTGAGGGAGGTGCTGACATCTCTGGGGGTAGGGGACAGACACTACCTTTGAAAACAGTTCTTTCTCATTGCAGAGTTCACATTGGCACAGCCAGGTTGATGTGGAGGGCAGAGCGGACCCAGACCTGGCCCTGGTTGGTTGCTTCTGTACCCAAGAGCAGAGACCTGTCTTTTTGTTGTTGTTCTCTATGTAGCTCTGGCTGTCCTAGAACCCACTCTGTAAGACCAGGCTGGCCTTGAACTCACAGAGACCTGCCTGTCTCTGCCTCCCAAGTGCTGGGATCAAAGGTGTGCACTGCCACCTCTCGGCCTTTTCTGTTGAGCAGAAGTTTATTGTTGTTGGCCACACTCACTCTGCTGCCGTTCTCAGAGAAGCCACCCTCCCAGGCTCTTCCCTCACTTAAAGGGTGCTTGCGCTGATGGCGTGAGGCAGGTGCTTTCTGGTTCTGTCCCACCCTGACCCACTGAGAAGAGTCATCCTTCACTCTGCGTTCACTCCACCATCCTGAAGCTAGGATGTGCACACAAGAGGAGCCTTGGTCCTCTGCAGCGCTGTCTGTTTCTCAAAGTCCTCGGTAACTCCCAGGACCCCAGCTGTGGGAGGAGCTTCAGCAGCCCTGGACCAGCTGCTTGAGTGTGCCCTCCGTACCTGCCCTCTGCACCTGCCCTCCACCTGCCCTCCACCTGCCCTCCACCTGCCCTCCACCTGCCCTCCATCTGCCCTCCGGGAGCTCAGCTCTTACTTCCCAAAGGCCCCGCTTAGGCTATGCTCTAGCTCCTATTAGCGGGTCAGAACCCAACTCCAGTATGGCTTGGCTCCAGAGTTACACAAAACCCCATTCCTTGAGTATGTATCAGGATTGACTTTTCCAGCACAAAAGCCATATGTATATGTAGTATATGTATATGATATATATGTGTATATGATGTATATGATTCATATGTATACGATGCATATGATGTATTATATGAATATATATACGTGTATATGTATATGGGCACACATTTTTGCAGTGGTAGGAATTTAACCCAGGACCTTATACGTGCCATGTGACCAACTTTAAGCTCCTGCCGCCTTGATTTCCTCACCAGGATGGACGGTGCAGCCTTGAACTGTGAGCCAAGATGAACCCCTTCTCCCTCAGCTGCCAGAGTCAGAGTGTCAAGTCAACAGGCTAGACACTAAGCGTGACTCTTCCTTACATCAAGAAGCCTCACAACCCGGTAAGTGCGGGAGTGGCCACCGAGAGCTACTGAGGAGCTGGCCAGAGATGTCATAAAATAAAAATAAAACAGATACTTCAAAGACACTCATGGTCGGTCATCATTAGGGAATCACAAACTAAAGTAAAAAAAAAAAATGCACAAATGGAAACCGCGGCACACTCCACATCTGCAGCCATCAGAGGGACTGACAGTTCCAGAGCTCCAATAAAGGAGCAGCTGCAACAGAGATGCCAGAAAAAGGAAGCAGCAGGCTTGGATGGAGCTAAACTTATACTTGACCCCAGGACCCCACAGCCCCACTCGAGCCCCACCCCCACCCCCCACTCTTTAATCCATAGCAGCTTGACTCATTAAAAAACCGACCCCAAGGTCACCCGGAAATGAAGAAAAAACATCAGGATGACCCTTAGCAACTACCAGGCACAGTGGCTGGTGCTCGCGACACCGACGGATCTAAGAAGCCTCATGCAAACTCACTTCCTGGGTCATTTTTTTCTGCATGAAACTCTGGAAAGGGGGTTGGGGAGATTGGCACAGTTGGTAAGGTACACACACACACACACACACACACACACACACACACACACACGGTATCCAGGGCTGGATAGGCAGAGACAAGAGAATCCCTGGGATTCACAGGCCAGCCATCCTAGCCTAGTCAGCGAGACCCAGGACAACAAGAGACCCTGTCTCAAGAAGCAAGACGGAACTCATGAGGAGCTGGTTCACAAGGAAGGACATCGACTGGAGGTTCAAGTCTGGGCTCCCTACGTATGCACATAATCAGGAATGAAAAACATGTATACCCCTCCTCCCTAACGCCTCACACAAACTCTGGGAAACAGAGACTACTGGACGGTCTCCAAAAGTGAGCCAGCTGTGGACAGAGGCAGCTGAGCAAGGGACACAAGAGAATAAATATGCACAGAACCTTGACTTCACCGATGGTGACACGCAGATGCTCCAGGATGCATCCAGGTGCCAGCACGCTTGAGCGGGAGCATCTTATTGTGCATAAATCACATACAAATAGAAATGATTAAAAAAAAATCCTAAAGGAAATGGGATTCTGTAAAAATCCCATGCCTGGCTGAAGCACCCTGGGAAACCTTATGGGGTGGAGACCTAACTTTGTAGCTCATAGGAATGGAGATGGGTATGGGCCTGGGAACCCAGGTAGAATGAGGTAAAATGAACATGTTGGGGTGGGAACTCAGAGGGGCTATCTGGATGTGAACAGTGTCAGACTCCACAGTGGTAGCAGATTCAAACACCTAATCAATGCGCATTACATCACACAGGGAAAAGGGAGGGGAGGGGAGGTTGGAACTCTCTCTCTCTCTCTCTTTCTCTCTCCTTACTTAAAAGGTGATAACAGGGCCTTACCAGACACTTGCTTCACAGCCACAGGTCTCACCTTGTAGGGAGTGCTGTAAGAGAAGAGAGTGTCACAATGAGTGGCTGCCAGAGGCTCTGGCTGCTGCCACCGATAAGCACTCCCTAGGGGGCATTTCAATCAGGCCAGCTGATTTGTTTTCTTTTTATCTTGAGGTGCTGGAGGTGGAACCCCAGGCCCTGCACAGCACAAGCTCATGCTCTGCCACTGAGCTGCACCCCAACAGACACCCCTTCCCTGCAACCTTGCTGTTCTGAGTTCTCTCATTCGGATGCTTCTCATTTTAAAAAATGATATCAATGACCTGAAGTTCCTTCATAGTGTTCACATTGGATTATAAGGAAGCAAATTTCTATTGTCGATATAATTAAGAACCAGAGATGCATCATCAGGTGGAACCTGAAGACTCTGACATTCTTGCCCAGTTCTACCCCCAAAGCAGTGCAAACTGGCTCCCCCTTGTCTCTGTACACTACTCTGTACTGGAGCTGCTGACCCTGCCCAAACCACACCCCATTCGTTATTTGCCATCCTGTTTGAAGCTGTGCAGAAGACTTGGGCTCTCTGGATGGCAGGATGTTCTAAGAGCCCACTGTGGTAGGAGTTGGCAGTGAACAAGGCTGAAATGTTCCTGTTATGAGCAATGATCTCCTATGTTCAAGTGTGGGTTTCTGAAGGGACAGACCTACTGTTACGGTGTCTGTCTTTGGGATGGGTGACCCGTTCGTTCATCATCTCATGGCGCTTTGGCCTGAATGTAACCAGCGAGCAGATGCCACCAGCCAGAGATAAGGGGGGTTTGGACAGAGATCGCAAGACCCTCAGACCACAGACAAAGCTTCCTGGCTACATCTAGATACCTCTTGCTTTGTCTTGACTCCTGGTTTCCAAAGCCTTGAAGCTCAATTCTGCAGAGCCAGTGACATGTCTTCCAGGATTGAATAAACTCTTGGCTCCATCTAAATTGAGTTACAGCTTCCTTACTCTCTTCCTGGACACTGTTAATATAATGTAAGTGACATAAACCTTTCCCCCTTTGGAGCTGATAAACGACCTTGGACTTTCATTGCGTGTCTGTTCTGCAATCTTAACTGCCTGGGTACTGGCTTTCCTTATGATGCCCTGGGACGCAGCAGCCTGGCGCCAGCTGGGCATCTATCTGAGAGGCATGTGCACTGAGCGGAGGGATGGCTGTATAACCCTCCTCACTGGCGCCTGTTTGCTTTACCCAGCAGAAAGCTGTGCATCTCACAACTTGGCTAAAATCGGAAACCCAAGATGTGTTTGTGTTATGTCAGAAATGCACGGTGTCAATTTTGGCCCTCTCCTCTCTCCGTATGCTACACCATATGGCCTCACTCTCCTCATACCATCTAAGCATCTGTTCTCCTTCCCCAGAAAGGCAGTAAGGGCAGGGTCCAAGAGACATATCCGAGAGCTGAACATGACTAGACCTAGAACATTCTTTGGTCAGAGAAAGGAGCCAGATGGGGTAAGGCCCTTTATGAGCAAAACTGTAGCTCCATCTGGCCACGCTCTGATATGTCTGTTCTCAGTTATCAGTCCTGAGGAACAGGCCACTAATCAGGTCTTGCCAGCTCCAACCAACTGGCCTTCCATCTCACAGATGTGACGTAAGGTTTGAAACAGATGCAGAGAAACAGCCCAGAAAGCAAGAAGCCGGGAGAGATGGAGACAGTTACGCCTCCGGCCAGGATGGAGGTGGCTAGCCAGAAACCTTGGAGACTCGGGAGTCATGGAAAAATCCATCCAGAGGACAGGAAACAGCTCCAAGTGTGTGAATGAGGGTTGCCATCTATAGCCAAGTCCCTTCCACCAGTGGGAGGCTGGAACGGGGTGGGGGCAGGGGAGGGGAGTAGGTGACCATGTCCAAGCCAAAGAACGCAGTGCTCTTCAGAGGTGGGGAAAGTTAAAAACATAAGCACAAGTGATCAGGCATGCAGGTATGTGACCACCTGCAACCGTGGTTGGGCGTGGGTGTGGTTAGGGGTGGGTCTGTGTTTGTGGGGAAGTTAGGCGGGGGTCACACAGATGGAGGAGTATATCCTGCCTGTACTGTGCCCTCTGAGAATGGTAGCAGCCTGGCTCAGAGGGCCACATCTAAGTCCAGTGGAGTTTCAGGGGTTCCCTTTAGCCCGTGGGTGCTACCCCAGGGTCTGCACTCTAGAACCCTTTACAAAGCTTCACAAAGACCTGGGTTAATAACTGTTAGAGGGGCTTCTGGGTAAACCAGACCCCTTTAAAAGAGCTTGCCAGTTTTAATGTACAGCAGGGGCCACTGTTCAGCTGACCTGGTTTATACCGAGCTACTAGTGTGGGCAGGTGGATACATGTCTTCATGACAGACAGGCATGCCTCAAGCAAGGACCCCCTGTGAAGACTGGGATTGGGAATCTCCAGGCCAGACATGTCCTGACCCATATGCCCTGACACACATGGGCCTTCAGCATGGAGGTGACAACCCCTTCCCACCACACAAGCTCAGGACGAGATACTGAGAAGGGGGAAGAGAGGAGGGAGGTGGACATGAGGAAGGACACGGAGACCCTGAAGACAGGAATCTCACACCTTGGGCAAGTGTGGTCCACCATGCCTATATCTGCTACCTCCCTATCTTCCATGTGTCCACAAGGGCGCCTCACCTCTACCTACCCACTGTATGTGGCCACAACCAGACCTAGGTTAGGTCTGAGCCCACAAATGTGTTGTTCGTGTTCCTGCCTCACTCAGCCTTCTGTGTAGCTAGCTCTGTCTCTGTATCCACACCTCTGTCTGTAACCCCAGCACACAGCAGCACCAGACACCCATCCAACCTCATGCATTACCATCTTGTCTGCATCTGAGAGGTAGTTTTCAGCATGCCACAAATGATGCGGTGCTCATTATGGACCTTTGGGCATGTGTGCATGTGCATGCATTCATGCATGTGTGCTCTCAAGTGTGTTTCAATGCACATGTGTGCGTACATGCATGTGTGCATGTGCGTATCCGTGTGTGTATGCACATGTATGTGCACTCTTGTGAATGTTTTGATGCACATGTGTGTCTGTGTGTACATGCATGTGTATGTGTGTGCATGTATGTGTGCATGCATGCACACATGTGTGCGTGTATGTGCATATGTGTGTGAGTATGTGTGCATGTGTATGCACTCATGCTCACATACACATGTATGTGTGTTATTGTGGTTTTTTGTTCAGGAGGCCCTGGGGTCACATAGACACTTGTTCTCTGTTCCCTGTACAGTTTGATTATCTCTGCTAGTTGAATTGTTACATCTGTTATAACTGAATTCAGCAAAACCCACATGGCTTTGTGGGACTGAAACCTTGCTTACACAGACAGGGCATAGAGAAATCCCACCCTCATCATGGCCACTTTAGGAGTCTGGGTGTTGAGAAGAGGGGCCCCTCAGTCCCTTTGTCTTGATGGAGTTCTGGGTCAGGTAGGCTGGAGATGACACACATGTCACACATGTCGCATGTGACTGTCACTGGAGTCTTTGGGGAGCCAATGAGCCACGAGCCTTGTCGGAGTTTGGATCAGAGTGAGGGCCAGTGGGTCTGACTGGAACACTGACTCCTGAGGGTAAGATGAAGGAACCAATTATGCCTAGTGTGGAGATCTGGCCAAGGCTGAGGGCTGTTAGGACCAGTAGCAGCCATGTTCAAGACAAAAAGTATGTCAGCCATAATCACCGGGGCCTCTTTGATCTGTGTTTCTGAAAGCACATGTGTGTATATATGAGTGTGTGCCTGTATGTGCACACGTGCGCAAGTGTGTGCATACCTGTATGCACACCTATGTGCGCATGTATGTGCATGCATATGTGCTTCCATGCACACATGTGTGTGCATGCATGTGTGCATGCATGTGTGCATGTGTGTGTGTATGTACTCAAGCTCACACACACACACACACACACACACACACACACACACACACACGCATGTAATCACTGGGGCCTCACCGATCTGTGTTTCTGAAAGCAGGAAGGAGTTACAGAGTTTCTTTGTGGGTGAGTGTCCATGTTTCTCCTATGGGTGGGGAACCACTCTGGAGCTTAGCTGGAGGTCGCAGCTGGCCCCATCCCTGAACTCAGATATTGCTTACCCAGAGCAACCAAGGATGTTGGTGTGTCTGCCTGGTATCTGCTTTCTCCTGTGGGCTCGGAGCTGGCCATGGGTTCATCACAGGAACTGTGATGACCAGACTGATAGAAGCCCCCAAACTTCCTCTGAGTCCTGTGGATTGGAGGTCAGGAGGAGCAGAGAGCTCCCAGAGGATCCTGAGGACACATCTCCCCAGTGGCTCATTGTCTACCTCCGGTACTCTTCTGAGAACTTATTAAAAAATTTAAAATGATTGTGTGTGTGTGTGTGTGTGTGTGTGTGTGTGTGTGTGTGTGTGATATGCAGAAGTCAACGGACAACTTTGTAGAATTTGGTCTCTCCTTCCATCTTCATGTGGGTCCTGGGCTTGAACTTGTGTCTTTAGGCTTGTGTGCAAGGGCTTTACCCACTGATCCATCCTGCTAGTCCCAGAGGCTGCATTTGTAAGTTCTGTTTTGCTGAACTGCACAAATGACCTGGAGACTGCAGGGGCTTTCCCAGGCCACCTGGTAAAGTGACATCCTTGATTTCAGGGCCCTTCCCATGTCCTCCACAAGGGTCCAGATAACTGGCTCTAGCTGTCCTACCCATTTTCACAAGGGCACACACAGCCTCTGGCTACCTTCAACCTTTTGCCCTCAGCCTCCTACCTCCTATGCACTGAAGGTTAGGAAACCTGAGTTCTCCCACAAGGGTTCCTCAGACTGGAGCTGTGCTCCTAGCCCAGTCCCCTGTGTCTGCACATGGCCTTCTCACAGGGAAGATGGTTTCCCCAGCAGGAGTGAACCAAGCCTCCGCCTGCCTCCCATCTGCCTCCTTCCCTCTCCTGCTGAAACTTCACACATCTTAGCAGTAGTAAACAAAGCCAAATTGCAGACTCCCTGGCACACATGAGAGACAAGTGAGACACCCCAGGAGGAGTCGCTTACCGCTCTGAATTCGCAGGCATGGTGGGATCGATGGAGACCATGGCGTCATCTGTGGTCAAAAGGGAGATGGTGGTGTTCCTGCAAAACACTCATGTCAGCTCTGCTCTCCTCCCCGCACCCCCCACCAGTTGCACATGGGCCTCAGGTGACCTTAGTTAAGAGCAGGTAGGGGCAGCTGGTTGTCCTGCAGATATGTACCTCCACCCCCTTATCAAGTCAAGTGAAAAGGCCAAGTGCATTCTAAGAGCCTGTCAACTTTTAAATAATTTAAAGTGGGAACTGGAGTGAGGATAATTTATTGGGTTAGGAGATGCTGGGAAGCTGCAGTGCACAAAAACTAGCTTTAGACCAGAGATGGGAACCATTGCTCACCTCGAGGCTTCTGAGCCTGTTCCATCTCTCTCCCATAAAGCACGGACTTAAATGGTCAAAGTCTGTCTCCTCTCAGCCTCTCAGCTAGGGGCTTTTGATAAGCTGATACCTCTGCCAAAAGAACTAAGCCCTCTGATCCTCAGCTGTGAATTTCTTTTAAAAAAGATTTATTTATTTTATATACAGTATATAACTACACCGTAGCTGTCTTCAGACACACCAGAAGAGGCCATCAGATCTCATTACGGATGGTTGTGAGCCACCATGTGGTTGCTGGGAATCGAACTCAGGACCTCTGGAAGAGCAGTCATTGCTCTTTACCACTGAGCCATCTCTCCAGCCCCCAAAGCCCAGCCTCTAATTAGAAAAGTCCTGTGTGAATACCGGCTAGATTTAGGAAAGAAACTGGGGTGGATTTTTTGAAGATTTTGTAGGCTAGGCAACTGCTTTTAGTGCATCTCTGAAATGAGTCCCGTGTCCCATACTCCTGGAAGCAAAGGTACTTAGTTATTTGTGACTGGGGCAACTCTAAACACAACTGTCCTCCTTCCTCAACAGTGAGCGAAGGCATGAAGGCTGGGAAAACCCAGCTCTGAAGATGGAGCTCTCGCGGAGCTCTGTGGGGCAGCTGGACCCTGCGGTCAAGCCAGGATGGAGCTGGGGTTTGCTTCGCTGATTTGAGAGACATCACAGCAGAAGCCTGGGGGTTTCTTCTGCCCACTAACCTCAACTTGAGGCTTCACCCTCGTCTGGTCTGCTGTGGGGTAACCCAACTCTCATCACAGAGCACACGAGGAGACACTCACCGAGGCAGGCCAGTGGCGATACAGAACAGGTCCATGATGTCATTGGAGTTGCAGTACTTGCTGAAAACCACCTGCAAAACACAGAAGTTGAGCTGGAGAGCTGGCTCAGGGAGTAATGTGCTTCCTACCTAAGCGTGATGACCCATGTACTCGCTGGTCACCCAGGCCAGTGAGAGGTTCTCCCTCAACAAACATGACACACAGCTTCTGGGGAATATCGGCTAAAGTTGATCTCTGGTTTCCCACAGGTACGTGTGCACATGTGCGGCTACATACATGAACACATGTGTACACACATGTACATACGTGAAAAAGCACAATCCACAGGCAGTGAGGTAGCAGAGCGCCCACTGGTTTCCATGGAGATGCTGGGTTCCACACAATCCCTCACCGTTTGAAACTGAGGGTTACTTTTCTAAGCTGTGGGCTCTCGGATGCCACGTGGGCATCTTTTCATTTGGTCGGTGTATACGGATTGTGGAAATGCTCAATTCGTTTGTTAGGTGAAAATAAATCACTTGCCCGCTTCTTTGTGCCTGCAGTGACCCAGGCTGTGTGCGGCACAAAACTGAAAATGAACTTCCAGGATACTGCGGCACAGCTAGTCTCCAGTCAGCTCATGGAGAAATTACGGGAGAAGCACACTTAAATTTCTTGATCCCCCTCCTCCACCCCACCCCCCCCGTTTTAAAAGATTGCCTTTTAGTCTTTGGGAGATGAGGGTCTGGGGCTGAATGACTAGATAAAAAGGGGAAATCACAATCACAAGAAACAGCTGCGAGTTGCTGTTTGTCACAGCAAAATGTAAACCGTTTGCACTGTGGCTGCATGCTACAGAGCATCCCGTCCCCACCCTGTAGGACAGCAAGGGCTTGCCTTGCATCCACCTGGTGTGTACGAGAGCCCTGATGTGAGCCTCAGCTCTTTTCCTCTGGTAGCCTATTTTATTATCATCACTGATTTCTTCTTGTACATAATAAATATTGATATATATATTATCTCTCTCTCTATCTATATCATAGCTTTCTTTTTCCCATCCCTCCCTCCCTCTCTCCTCTCCTTTCTCTCTCATCCTGAGGATCAAACCCAGGGCCTCCCATATCAACAGACAGCAGTCGGTGGAACACTGAGCTAATTCACCCAGCCCCTTTCTGAGAGAGTGTTACACTGTGGACCATAATATGAATCCCTGGTCTCCAGCTTTGGAGTGCCGGGATCCCTGGTACCCCCCAAGCCCCACTTCCATTCCATAGACATTTCCCCTGGCTCACTGCAGTAAACACCATTCAAGGACCAGAGCTGATAAGTCAGTTGTTATTTTTGATGCCTGGCACTGTCTCTTCAGCCGAGGAGCTTCTTGCTCAACTTCAAAATAGTGAAATAGAGCAAAGAGATGACCCTCTCCCATCTTGGCCTTACTCTGAAAGGCGGTTTCCCTCATGTGGGTCAATGATACAAAATGATACAAAAGACTCTTGTATTCATGCCTTGCGCATCCCAGCCTTTTGTTTCTGTACCATGGACCACAGTTGTGATCTGCACCATTCATGGCTCTGTCCCGATGTCCACAGCTCTGGGTGCCATTGCAGCTCCCCTCCGGCCTACCCTAACTCTCACATTTTTTTTTTTCTCCCTGGCTCAGTTCTCATCTCATCCTACCCCTGCCACACCCCTGAATAGTGTCATTTTTCTTTGCCTGGCCCTGCTAGCTCCTGTCATCCACAGTGGAGATCCAACTCTCTGCTGGGCATGGACCGTCCTAGGGCTTGCCTCCTCCCAGGCTGCATCCTGGCTAAGTGTCCTCACTCCGGTCTCTGGCTCCAGCCCCACGAATGCTCTTTCTTAGCCCTCCTGCCCTCTCTTCATCCTGCTATCTACACATGGTGGCAGCATCTTTGGTTCCTGCTGTCAGCAGAGCATACTTTTACCCAGTGCCAGTATTTATTATTATTATTAATTAATTTATTTATTTTACCATGAGCATCCTGGCAAGGACCCCCTAGGCCACAGTTAATGTTTCAGATTTTCTGGCACAGCTAACCAGGAGTCCTGAGTCAGCCTGGGGTTCTAGCCGTTCAGCCATCAAGGCAGACCGGGTCTTTCTTGTAGCTCACTCTGCCTGTGCGGTTTGGTTTTTGATGTCTCACACTTGTATGAGCTAGAGGTGGGGGCAGCAAAGGAGGCGGGGTATGAAGGCCCTTTTTATGATCCATCTTCCCCGGGAGACTTCCAAAAAACGAGGGCAGGGTAAGAGGCTCTTCAAAGTGTGCCTGTAGTCAGAGAAGCAATGGATCCTGGGCCAGCTCAGGGATGCTGTGCACAATTTGGGTGAGCAGAGGAATGTATACTTTGTTTTTACTAGGCACAGAGGGGGCCTCTGAGGGGTGGGAGAGGCTACAGGATATTGGATGTGGAGATGCGGACCAGCTATCTCTCTACAAAAGGTCTTGCTCCCCATGGAAGGGGCTTCTCCAGCCCCCCAGAACCTACAGAACTGATCCTAAAGTTGCATCCTCTCTATAGCTGAGAACCACTTACACCAAGGCCTCTTAGAGCCCATGTGGTACCCTGTGGGACTCTCTGCCTTGTTCGTTTCTGTAAGTAGGAGAAAACTCCCTGACTTCTTTTGCTTTTACTTTACATTTTTTAGTTCTGAATATGCATGCGTGCCGTGGCTGCCAGTTAAGCCCATTTACCTACTGAGCCATCTCTCTGGGCCTCACCCGCTTCTTGGTGCCTTTTTAAGTTCTGTAGAATGGGCCCAGAGGCAGCAGCTGTCATCAAGAAACGGCTAGCCTGAGTGACAGATGTTGTTTAAGGTTCTACTGTCAAATTTTGGGATTCTGAAAAAGTTCAGAGGCTGCACCAGGAACAGTAAACATCAGACCCCCCAGAGCCCAGTCCAGACAGACCTCCATGCCCACCTCCATAGGATGTCCAGGATGCATAGAACAAACAGAAAAACAACAAGGTGAGGCTCTGGACCATGCCCAGAGGAATTCACTCCAGAGCACAGAATAAACCCCAAGAAGATTTTATTGTGTAGATTTTCTAGCTCTACAAAGAAGCCCTTTTTGTTTCTTTGTAAGCATTTTTTTTTAAACAAACTGGTAGTTTGTTTTTTTTTTAAAACCAAAATGAAACATTTTAAAATAATATCTGTTTTTTTACTGCCATCTCCGCCTCCTCCCCAGATTCAGAAACTTGTATTAAATAGTCTTTCTTTTCCATGGCAACCGGGTTATCTGCTGAGGTTCTTCCAGAGCAGTGGGCTACGCCCAGAAACGCAGGGGCTACCATATCGGGTCAAAGCTTTGAACTTCCTCTGGGTGGTGGTGGGGTGGGTAGTAACCTGCACTGACCCCAAGAAGGTCAGGGTCTTCTCAGTGAAAAGAAACAGCCACACCCTCTTCAGGCCAAGCGCCTTGCCCCGTCCTGGCGATTCTTTGAAATGTCTTTGCGCAGTTTTATAAGGTCTGCCGATGAAGTAGAAAGGAAAGAGGATTTCCTTTGTGCTTGTGCCTCCAAAGATAGGATAGCGGGAGATCGTAGGCCTTTAAAAGTTGGAAGGTAACTTCCTCTCCTGGAATGGTGCTATATGCCTACGAGCCCAGCATCTGCGAGGCTGGGACTTGTGGATCATGAATTTGAGGTCAGCCAGGGCTGAGTCTGTGACTTGCCTGTGCTAAGTGAGACCTGGGGGCGGGGGTGGGGGTGGGGTGGGGGGAGGGAGGGAGGGAGGGAGGGAGGGAGGGAGGGAGAGAGAGAGAGAGAGGTCTTCCAGCCAATTAAATAGAAGGCCCCATGGCACCTGACACTCTTGCTGTTCCTGTGCAAACAGCTGGGCTGGATCTATAGCAGACAGGCTTTGTTCTGGGACCAGATCTCCCTCGTGACATCGTTTCTGACAAATAGCCTAGGGAAGCTGTATAGAAACTTGGAATGAGCAGAAAAGACTCCTGTGGGGCGCTTCCAGCAGAAAGCAGCGACCCAACATTCGTCCGTTCCGTGGCCACAATCGCGTTTTTGAGGTCTTTTTTGAACTGGAGGCCAACAGGAACTGAGCAGAAATCCTTTGAAACATGGTCCTCTCACGTGAAGGAGAGTCGAGGTTCTTTGGTGTTAATTAGTCTCCAGTGGGGCCAACGCCAGGAGAGTCTGAGTTGGGAGAAGCCAGAGGACAGGATGCTGGGATGCCTAGAGTCAGGAGACAGCCAGCCTGGACCAACTGTCTCTGCCTACCAAGACCAGCTGGCTGCAGTGTGTGGCCGTGGGAGCCTCAGACAGCCTTGTGAGAAAGGGCACAGGGCTGTCTGTCTACATGTTGAGTAATTTTCTAGACCCTTTGTTCCTTACTCAGAAACAGACAGCACAAGGAAATTGAAGTTGAGATTTAAACAAGATACCAAGGCAGCCAGATCCACAGGCTTTCATACTGCCTTCCAGCTTCCGGAGACAGACCGGGGCTGGGGCTCATACGCAAGCATGGAAAAACCACCCCAAAGTCTTACATGAGGCTGAATGGTCAGCACCATGATATTAAAACCTGGACAAGACAAATGACGAGGAAGCAGAGAGCTTCTTCTCACTGTGAATTGGTTCTTCTCTACCTCAGCTGAGACCTGTGACTGTCACATAGCAGCAGCATCCAGCAGCCCCTCCTCACCCCAGTCTCCGTGTTGCCCAGAGTTGGCAGAAGCTGAGCACAATCCAAAGAGTGGAGCAAAGAAACAGGTACCCAGGCATGTGTGCGCTCCCTTGGGTCCAGCCAGGGTCAAGGTTTCATCTCAGGCCACCTGACCTTGAGGGTATACCCTGGCAGGGTATATACTGACCCTGGTTACTTAAGCCTATATTTAAGTCAGCCCCCTGCTGTGGACCTGGTTATAGGCACAGGGCTGGATCCCCAGCCTGAATCACCTCTCCATATTAGATGCTCTTGTAAACTGTAAGCAAGGCTGCAGCCACAGGACCCTCAGTTTACCATTCTGTAAATGGGTCAACAGAACCAGGGCGCTCCTGGTGTCTCTGGGAAGTAGTGAGCAGCAGGCAAAGGAAAACACCAGGAATGACCCATGGAAGCACGGCTGGCTGAACACCGTGTGGAGGAATATCATACCATCTCGGTTACCCATGAGACTCAAGTCTCCAAGGGTCTCTGATTTGCCAAATGCAACAAGAGTATCTTCCAGCCACATGATTGTGCAGCACCTGGTTGTATTTTGGTGAGATAACAGTGTACCCCCTGAGGGCTTTCTGGGGGTGGGTGGATCTCCTCAGGGCCCACAGCTTCCTTGGGGAGGAGCTACTCTTGACCTGGCAAAGGACGGACAAAGCTGTGTATGGTGGAGCACCTGTGGCTTTGAATAGATGTTTTGGCCCAGCTCAGTGATTCTTGGGCTGCACAGCCTCTTGGGAGTATAAGAAAGCAAGGGGGAAGAGGGTCAGGGCTTGGGCTAACTGGCAATCATTGGCACTGTCAGCTTGGCTGGGTAGAAGCCAGTGGTTCTCAACCTTCCTAATGCTGCGACCCTTTAATGTAGTTCCTCAAGTTGTGGTGACCCCCGATCATAAAGTTATTTTCATTGTACTTCATAATTGTGAGTCAGCTCCTGTTATGAATCATCATCACATAAGTATTCTTGGAGGCAGAGGTTTGTCAAAGACCCACAGGTTGAGAGTCACTGGTAGAGACTTTCTGATAAACATCCCTTTGTATGCCTTCTTCCAAAAGGTTAGAGAAGCAAGACTTGGAGAGCCACAGTAACCAGGCAAGGGGTCCCCCTCCAACAAGCACTCTCTAGATATGTCCCCTGGAGCCTTAGCCCTGGTTCTTGGTGACCCTGTCCCATCATGGGACTGAGCTGGGGGTTGGGAGGGTTGGGGGGAGTGCGGAGCCTTCACACTATTTCAGGTAAGTTTTCCTAAGAGACTTGAGGTGTGGCCTTGTTGGAGTGGGTGTGGTCTTATTGGAGGAAGTGTGTCACTGGGGGTGGGCTTTGAGGTTTCAGAAGCTCAAGCCAGGCTCAGTGTCTTTCTCTCTTCCTGCTGACCCAGATGTAGAACTCTCAGCTCTTTCTCCAGTACCACATCTACCTGCATGCCACCATGCTTCCTGCCATGATGACAATGGACTAAATCACCGAATTGTAAGCCAGTCCCAGTTAAACGTTTTCCTTTATAAGAGTTGCTGTGGTCACAGTGACTCTTCACAGCACTAGAAACCCTAACTAAGACACCGTCCCTCAGATAACCAGCATGTCACACCAGGGGAACTGGATGACTTGATAGGCCTAGATTTCAAGGATCAGAAATCAGACTCCAACCCTGACCCTTCCAGCCCTCACCCTACCGGAAGGGCCTCTGGATCCCACTCGGAACTTTCACTTGTGTCCTGGTCCAAAGCACCTATGATCAGACTCAGTGTCTTGCCCATGGTGGGTGGGTTGGAGGTCAAGCCTTCTCTGGGATGGGTACTGACTGAGGAGGTGCTGGGGTAATGCCCAAAGCTAACCTGTAAGCCCTACCTGTAAAAGGATCAGGTTTGGATTTTTGCAGCATAAATGTAAAATGAATGCTAAAAATCCACATATTCATATAACTTCTTAAAAAGTTTATGAAGAACTGGTTTTAATTCCTAATCTCCACCCCCTACCCCCGTCACCGCCTCAGTTTTTGTAGCAGGGTAAGCTACAAAGGGTAAGCTCTAGTTGGCCTGGAACACACTGCAGAACAAGCTGACCTTAAACTCAAAAGTAATCCTCCTGCCTCAAACTCCCCAGTGATGGGATTAAAGGCACGCTTGGTTGCCTTTTTAACCAAGTAGTGCTAGACAGAGATCAACCCTAAAGGAGACTTCTGGAAGCCAGGCTGGCTCCAAGGCGTGCAGCTCACAGTAGCTGTTTGGAGAGCTGATGGGAAAAAGCCCCCACAAGCGCATGAGGAAACGTGGTGCTGGCTAGCCTCCAGGTTCCCTCCGTCCCAACTCACAAGCACAAGCAAGTTATACAGATCAGAGCCACCACACCAGTCTCCCAGGCCTTCTTTCCTGCCTGCTACTCTTGCTACCTGAAGGTCTTGCTAGTGTTCTATTCTCCACTCCTCTTCCTGGTACTTTATTCACTGTCCCCTGCGATTCTTCATTATCTCAAAGATAGCCCAGGACATGTTCAGTCTACTGCTTCGTCTCGCTGCTAATGGACACTTTCAGATGCTTCTGGATGTTCGTTCTCTCTGTGTGTGTGTCTCTTCTCTCTCTCTCTCCGTCTCTGTCTCCATCTCCCCCCGCCCCCCTATATATAAACCTTCCCCTTAGCCACACCATGTAGCAGTTCTGTGGTCGGCTTACACAGATTGGCCTTAAGCCAGTGACTACCAAAACCTGGGTTTCTAAACACGGCCCTGTGTGGTACTAAAGTTAGGAAATTCTCCCAGGCTCTGGGGCAAATTCGATAATCAAACAGCAACTGAGGTTTGGGTCGAGTTGACAGGCTGGGAAGGAAAACCCAAACCAATCTTAAGTCTTAGCAGCAGCTCCACAGCAAGCGCCTCCTCCCACCCCCCAACCCTCCAGGGAGCTGCAGTGCCTGGGAACTTCCTCTGTGGTCCAGCTACGCTCCATTAAGACACACCATCCTGCAAGGCTGGGTGGGAATCTGGGTGACATGAATTTCACTGAAAGCCCTTGCTACCTTTCAAAACTTTTTTTTTTTTTTTTCAAATCCATGCTGGGCAGGTCCCACTGAGGAGTCAGCTGCTGGAAAACATACAGCTTTTCATGCCTCATAGTTACCGGAACCCTGATGGTAGAGTTTTTCAGTCAATTGCTTTAACAACAATGTTTCACCAAGTCTCTTTGAACTCAGAGTAACAAATCTCCAGTAAACCTCTCTTGCTAGGAGCTCTTCAGTCTCTGCTCCAACCCCCTCAGCAGCTTCACAGCTCCTGTGGAGGACGACAGCTCAGGATGCTGGGACCCTACAGTAGCCATTTCTCCTGCTGCTCGATTCCCACGGTCCTCTACCTCAGCCCCACCCCCACCCACAGACCCTCGAATCTCAGATTAACCATTTGAAAAGTCTTACCCGTTTGTTCTCTTAACTTGATGGTGGTGTTCATTGAGCCTCTGTGTCAAGCTAGCATCGGGAGGCAATGGGGTCAGAAGTCAACCATACTGGCCCCAAGGGATCAAAGCAAATACTAATGACAACTGAATTGGTAACAAAAGTAAAGGGCGGGTCTCCTGGTGGGAACAACCCAGTGCTTTCTGGGCCAACTGTCATATGTTATCCGTATACCCTGTCCTGTAGAATATTGTTCTCCAAGACTGTCATGGCCTTAGGGCCTTGAAATCAGGGCAGCTGTAATCACAAGGAACCTTTTAGGTCTAGCCTATTAAGACTCTTATAGAGGTCTGGAGAGATGGCTTAGCGGCTAAGAGCACTGACTGTTCTTCCAGAGGTCCTGAGTTCAAATCCCAGCAACCACATGGTGGTCACAACCACCCCTAATGAGATCTGACACCCTTTTCTGGTGCATCTGAAGACAGCTACGGTGTACTTATGTATAATAATAAATAAATCTTTGGGCTGAAGCCAACAGGGCCAACCAAATCAAGCAGGGTTGACTGGAGCAAGCAGAGGTCCTAAAAATTCAATTCCCAATTCAATTCCCAACAACCACATGAAGGCTCACAGTGTACTCATATACATAAAATAAGATAAATAAATCCTTTTTTTTTTTTTTTAAAGTCAGAGGCCAACCTCAAGTATCATTAAAAAAAAAGACTTATAGAAAGCCAGGAAGGTCATTAGACCCTCAGTGGTGAGCCTGCCCCTTCCTGTGCTGTGGCTGGGCCTGCTGTAAACGGGGGCTACTAGAGTACACAGGAGGTAGAGGGTTAACTGAGGTGGGGGCTCTGCCAAGCAGCTATGGGGAAGTTATCATTCATGCTGGGTGAGACTTTCTGTCATATGGCTGCTTTGGGGCCACCCACACTATGCCATGTGAGGCTGGACTTGGATGGAATCGGTCCTTCAGCCAATCATCAGTGCCTATCTCAGGGGGAGCAGACATTTGTTCTGTACTTGGATGGGAATGGGAGGGGTGAGGGCAGCAAGCAGTGGGTTCTAGGCTAGGTATGCCCTGAGGTGACGGGTGTTATAGTGGCTGAGAAGTGAACCTGGCACGGGGAGGTGATATGTATGGAACAAATCGGGTCCAGGAATGAGGAGAGCCCGAATCCCCTACGTGAACCATGACACTCTTGGTGCCTAGGGTATGTTATTGTGTGTGTGTGTGTGTTGGGGGGGGGGGGTATAAGATGCCATGCTGGGAAACTGGATGCAGGAACCCTGGTCCCACTGCGCTTTCTCTACAGCTTCTTATAAAGTCACCATAGTCCTCGAGAATGGGGGTAACACTACATATGGGTTCTGAGGTGTTATGGAGGATGCCAGCTAAGGAACGGGTCTCCTGGCAACCCTAGAGGAGAGCTGTTAGGTAAGGCGCACGGCCTTTGACTCAGAATCCCACTGCCAGGGAGAAATAACAGCAACAGTAAAAGCATTGACCTCACGCTGGCCAGACATCATTCTGGGACAGCCCGCCGATTAGCTCAACCACTGTCCCAGCAAACCAGGCCACCTCCTGGATTTGCAATCACCCCACTGCTCGGCACAGCACATTGCCAGCCGTTAAGGAAGTTCCTCTGGTACCATTTACCACAAACATGGAATGAAAACCATATGGGCCGGGCGTTGGTGGCACACGCCTTTAATCCCAGCACTCGGGAGGCAGAGGCAGGTGGATTTCTGAGTTCAAGGCCAGCCTGGTCTACAGAGTGAGTGCCAGGACAGCCAGGGCTACACAGAGAAACCCTGTCTCGAAAAAAACAAAACCAAAACCAACCAAACAAACAAAAACAAAAACACCATATGGGTCTCATAAACAGTGGGATCGTTTCAATTGAGTGCATCTCCAGACAGAATGCTACAAATGCGTTCAAACGGTTCCTCTGAAGGCTGTTTAAAGCAACAGTGGGAAAGTTGCTGATGGGAGGCTGTGTAGAAAAAGAAAAGACACACATGCATGCGTGCACACCTGCATGAGCACCCTGCAGCCTAGGTCCTGAGGTAGCAACAGTGGCTCTTGGGATGGTAGGATAATGGTTTCTTTTATTTTCATTCTGATAATCCTCTGCATGCCCCCAGTCTTCTGTCATAAATACATGGTGGCTTTTATAACCAAGGAGAACTTGCTCCCAAAGCCGAGGCCAGTCTCTGATGAAGGGGCAGCTGTGAGTAAGAGGCTCTGTACGTGTATATAAAAAAAAAATCTCAAGTGAGAAGAGAGGGTCTTTCTTCTCCATTTTTATTCGGAGCAAAAATTCCTTGGCGCAAAGCCAAGAACAAAAGAAAATTAAACAGTCAACCAGAAGATGGAGGTTGGGACTTAAATAGCATATGGCTGGGCATGGAGACTGTATGTATGAGCAGGAGGGACCCAGAGAAAATCAGAAGGGAAGAGAGGCACTGGAAAGGCTCTGGGGTGGAAGGCACAGACTCCAAAGCAGGGCTGGTGCTTCTTTAGGCAGGCAAGCAGGGGCTGAGCGCGGTTTTACAAAGACCATGGGCCTTGAGAGTGTGCATGCCTAGTGACCTCAAGG
Source organism: Mus caroli (assembly GCF_978045245.1). Lineage (NCBI taxonomy): Eukaryota > Metazoa > Chordata > Mammalia > Rodentia > Muridae > Mus > Mus caroli. The sequence continues at coordinate 62,465,186 of NW_028227273.1, forward strand.
GTGTGCAGACCAAAGGGTGCAACAAGGTGTTCCTAATGGTCGAACTGAATTCAGAGAGGGAGCCCTGTGAGTCCACACCTCAGGAGTGCCCACATCTTCAATATTCCAGAGACCCAAGTATCCCAGGTGACTCTCCTGGTGAGTCACAGGCCACTGTCCACAGGTATTCAGGCCTCTCCAGGCCTGAAGAAGCTAAACAGCCAGTATCATCTTAGTCCAACTTTATGGGACAGGGGATTGTCTTAATTTGAGAGCTGCCATGACACAATGCCATGAAGGCAAAGTGACCCCAAGGCTGACAGGAGCCTACAGTTGCCACCTGGGCCCCCAATTCCAAACACAAGGCCACACATGCCCTTCCTTATTGCCGCTAATACTATACTAAGTGCTAGAAACATGGCTTGCAAAATAAGTGATATTTCAGACATGGTGCTTAATGGCCTATATCTGCTTTAAATATTAGGCCTGTGTATAAGCCTGTGAGAAGAAAATGGGTCAGTTTTGGAAACTGAAGTATAGCCCTTCTGCCCTACACTTCCCAGCCATTAGGGCTGAGGAGGGTGAGACCCTGGCAGCAAGGACAGTCAACAAGCAGAGACTTCTGAGTGCCTGTGGCTGGCTGTGCCCCACCTTAGCAGGCCCAGGACTGGCTATAGCTTGGGCTCTCCTGGCTGTCTCGGATCCCCAGGATTGCTCTGCTCAGGTGCTGGGGTTGTGCACTGGTTCAAGTACATGTACGGCAGTAAAGCAAGGCGAGAGAAATCTGGCGCATGGATTCAGGAAGGCTTGAGTAGCGCAGATGTCTTAGTCCTGCTAAGGCTCTGATTCTCCAGATGGAAAGCGAAGACCATCCTTCCTTGGCTACAGGCATGCTGTGAGAACTCACCCGTGTGGATCAGAGCTTTACATAGCAACTGAACAGCTGGTGGAGTGGCAACTGTGACAACAGGAAGGGCCACTTAAACCCAGGTATCTTAGCATCTCAAAGACCATTTCACGGGTTGGTAAGATGGCACAGCGGTTAAGACTGCTCTTCAGGAGGTCATGAGTTCAAGTCCCAGCAACCACATAGTGGCTCACAACCATCCATAATGAGATACAGATAAAAACAAACCAAACCAAACCAACAACAACAACAACAAAAAACCCTATGGGCTGGAGCAAAAGGGAAAAGGGGAAGTGGGGGAAGAGAAAAGCCATTTCATAAGCAACAGACAAAAAGGACATGTGGCCTCAGCCTGCCCGCCAGGATTTCTGAAAGTTTCCACCAGTGTGGGTCAAGAGGAGGCCAGCTCCAGAATTCTGTCATCAAGGCTGTCCTTGCTCTAAGTGGCCCACTGACCTCTACTGACGAGTCACTGTGTCCCAGTGTGTCCTAAGGGCAGCAGATGCTGGAAGACAGAAGGGCTTAGTAAGAACCATGACTGAGAGTCAGCAATATTCCAATGGTGGCAGGTGAGCAACCAGTCTGAGCTCCCTCCAGGAGGGTTGAGGTCTCCCCTAGTTTAGCAAGGAGGCTCTAGATGGGGAGTTCCTTCCCACAGGCCTAGACAAGCCCATAGGCATGTGCACAGGGTATAGGTCCTGCCAGCCTCCAAGCTCCAACTCTCAATGAGGACCACTAGGGCACAGTTTGTGTCCCTTGGTTTTATGCTGCATAATAATAGTTCTATCAACATTGCCACGGCCATTATTATCAGAGACAGTTCTCAAGCCAGACACGGAGCAAGTGGACCTCAGGAGCCTAATATTATCAGCTGCACAGATGTAGGCACGGAAGGATGGAGTAGGTACTGGTCCTGATGCAAACTTGAGCTGCATGTCTTTGAGCCCGGGATGCCAGATCACTGGTGGTGTCTAAAGCTGGTTCAGTTGCTCTCCATGGGGAAGAAGTAATCTCCCAGTTCTGTGCCACAATATCCCACCCAGGGTGGATTCACAGTTGAGGTTTGCCTGACTCTCAACTGCTGGTATTTAATGCTACAGCCTCGGAGTGAGTATTGATTTAGCTCCTTCCTCCATGGAGAACAAACCAATTCATGGTCCTTTTACTTTGTCCATCACAGACTGATTCATTTTCTAAAGCTTTTGCCAGCTATTAAGCCTTTACATAAGCCTCTGTGGGCTTGTCGGGCTTTGCCCATCCCCAAAGCTGCCAGAACCTCTCACGCTGGTTGCTGGGTGAGTGAAAACCAGCTGGGCCACTTTCCAGAACAGCCAACTCCAGCACAGGGGCATTGCCTTCACATTTTTGGATGGATTAAAAGGTGTGTGTGTGTGTCTGTGTGTGTCTGTGTGTGCGTGTGTGCGTATGTTCTACTGCCTTTACAGTGCCTGAGAAACAAGTGTTTAACACGAAAGTATTTAATATCAAGACCAGTACCAAAACTGCATATTCTATCCCCAAATAACATGTTTACCAGAGAAGACATTGCAAGCTATCTATGTATTGTCTGCCCATCCATCTGCCCACCCGCTTATCTGTCTTAACACCTATCTCTCTGTAATCCATTTATCCATTATCCATCTGCCCATCCATGCGTCATCTATTCACTATCTCTCCTAAGACCTACATCTCTGTCCATCATCAACTTTATCTGTCTCTCTATTCTTTCATTCACTCATCAATTCATCCATTCTACATCATCCATCATTCATCCAACTTCCCATCATCCATTCATCCAACTCCCCATTATCCATTCTACCACCCACTCACTATCTACACTAACACCTATATCTCCATCCACATCCATCTTATTATTTATATCTCCATCCACCCACTTAGTCATTGCCTACCGCTTATCCATCTGGTCTACCATCTATCCAACCATCCATTCACCAACTAGCCTTACACTACTTATCTATTCACCTACCTAGCATCAGCCACCTTACATCTATCCCATGACACATCCATCTGCCTACCCATCCATCCACCTACCCACCGCCCATCCACGTTTGATTTTTTCACCCCCAATTATAAATTCTACATGTAAATTTCAGCACTCCATTCTTCCTGCGCTGTCTCATACTTTGGAGTGCTTAGCAATGATGTCATACCTAAGATGGTTACAGCTAACCAGCAGGCAATCATGCTGTTTTGTTTGCTAAAATAAAAACTGTATTAGGCCTCATTTCCCTTTCTAATGCAGGAGATATTTTTTCTGGTCATTGCGTTTGAAAAAGAGTATGAAATGATAACAGAAATTTCCATTTATTACTGTGTGCCAGACCTATTACTGAAATTATCTCTGGAGGAAGGGGGCTTGGTTCTAGGGGCAAGATCACAGGTGTGCTGAAGTGGAAGGAGGTGAGACTCGGCTTCAGCCCCCCATTCCTGGCCCCACGGGTTCCAACATCTGCCCTCTGGCCCCACCACTGCTTAGCCCTGCTGTCCAATGGCCTGACCGCCAAGCTCACGGCCGACATTACCTTTTTCCTGTGTTTCATGGTACAACTCTAAATGTAAGGGTTGCTTATTAAGACATACATGACGTGATAAGTGCACAGAAGAAAGCTAACAGCAATCTGCCCTGGTCAGGTCCTGGTGTGGAAACTGAAGTCGCGTAGGCAGGGGTGGCGAAAGTACCCTCTTTTCACCATTTCCTGAAACGTGTGGTACTTCTGACACCTAAAGCACCCATCTGGAGTGGATACTCTTATTTTGTAGACTCCAAGGCCCAGAGAGTTAAATAATTTTCCCAAAGCCACACATCAAGGGCAAGGGAAAGAAATGAAGGGCAATCTACAGACAGAGTGATGTCCTACAGGAAGTGGGATTCAGCGACTCTTGCAAGGGCAGCTGTGAACAGAATGAGCCCACAGCACATTGAGCGCATGAAGGAGAGCAGCCAAGTCCAGAGTTGCCTACATGAGAAGCTGATGTTCGGCATATACCCAGCCCTAGATATCCTGCCCCCTCCCCAACCCCCTGTCCCTAGAGAGATCATGAAACGAGAGACCCAGATAGGCCACTGTGTGAGCCAACTTTCCCTTCCTGGAGCAAAGAGCCAGGACAGTCAGCTTACTAAGGGGATGTATGGTTTGCCTTGCAGTTTAGTGGTTCTTGTCTGCAGTTGGCCAGCAGTAAGGCAGCATCCTTGCGGGGCAGTGAGATACATCATTGCTTGCCTTATAGAAATGACATGAAAGGAAGAAAGAGGAGGGTGCCAGTTCCCAACTTCTCCTTTGAGAGCACACACCTCCAATGCCCTAAGTACCCCCATTAGACTCCATCTCCTGATGATCCCTCCACCTCCCAATGTTGTCCCAGGCTGGAGACCAAGCTCCAACACATGGGTCTTTGAATACTCATATCCAATCCACACCATCTAGTTGATGGAAATCATAGTTCTGAGGTAGTGTACCAAGACTTTCCTACCCCCAGGGTGGGAACAACGCCAACTCCACCTGTTTCCAACTTCATCCCTGAGGCCAAGAGGCTGGAGCTTGGGGAATACATCAGCCTAGAAAGACCCAATTATACTGCAAAAGGAGTCTAGCATCAGAGTTTCTGGTCCCATGCCAGCTCTGACCCTGAGCTTGGGACAATGGTGTACTGACTGGTTTTGTGTGTCAACTTGACACAGGCTGGAGTTATCACAGAGAAAGGAGCCTCCCTTGAGGAAATGTCTCCATGAGATTCAGCTGTAAGGCATTTTCTCAATTAGTGATCAAGGATGGGAGAGCCCATTGTGGGTGGTGCCATCCCTGGGCTGGTAGTCCTCTTGTTCTATAAGAGAGCAAGCTGAGCAAGGCAGGGGAAGTAAGCCAGTAAGTAACATCCCTCCATGGGCTCTGCGTCAGCTCCTGCCTCCATGTTCCTACCCTTTGTGAGTTCCAGTCCTGACTTCCTTTGGTGATGAACAGCAGTGTGAAAGCGTAAGCGGAATAAACCCTTTCCTCCCCAGCTTGCTACTTGGTCATGATGTTTGTGCAGGAATAGAAGCCCTGACTGAGACAAATGGGTGTGTATTCTTTCACCACACAGAGTGTGTACTATGCACGCGACACTCTATTATCCAGGAAAACATTCGAGTTGGGAGCATCAGGCAATGCTAACAGGCAGATGTTACACCCATCTCTCTGATGGGCTACAACCCCAAAACTCTCTCCAGTAGAAGAGCCTAGTGTCCAGGGCCAAGAAGTGGGAGTGGGTGGGTAGGGGAGTGTGGGGGGGGGAGGGTCTGGGGGACTTTTGGGATAGCATTTGAAATGTAAATGAAGAAAATACCTAATTTAAAAAAATAAATTTAAAAAAAAAAGAAGGGCCTGGTGTCTATGGGAATCCCATTTGGGAAGCTGGGCAAGGCCACTCTGACCTGTGGAACCTCCTCCAGCTTCCCGGGTTGCCTGGCTGCCAGCAGACTCCAGGACCTGTGTCCCTGCCTGCCCTGCCGGTCTCAGGATCCTCTGCTTGGGTTGGTCTGTCATGTTTGATACACTTGTCTCTCTTGTCAAAGCTCTGGGTCACTTTGCCTTTTTTTTTTTTTTTTTAACACTTTTAGTGTCTGAAGCCAATGCCACCGCTATAAATAATGAATCACAGGAGCTAACTAGAAAGAGAGAAGAGGAGATCAAAAGACCAAGAATCGTGCTCTGCAGAGCTCAGGGCACAGGACTGGTTTGTGGGGGACATTGCCAGGGCTTTCCTAGTGACAATCTGGTGTCCTTCTTCTACCAGGTTGTCCCTAGGATCCTGGCTTCAAGACAGCACCTGAGAACGGAGCAGTATGAAGAAACTGAGAGAATTTTTGAGAGAATCCTTTGCAGCTCTCCTCAACCCAAGACTCAGAGCAGAGAGTGTTGAGACCTCAGGCCACGCTACGGCTTTTCAGTATTTCCCACCAGCTAAAGGCTTGTCTCCAGCTGATAAAGGCATTGAGAGGTAGCAGAACCTTCAGCAGATGTAGCCTCATTGGTGGAAGGAGGTCACCCGTGGTATGCCCTTGAATGGACACTTGGACTCAGCCTCTTCTCGGCCTGTTCTCTGCTTCCTGCCCTCCAGGAGGAGAGCAACTCTACCCTACCACAAGATGACCACCATGATGTCCGATCTCCTCATGGGCCAAAGTGATGGTGCTCAGTGGTCATGATGAAAGCCTCTAGAAACTTCCTCCTTAGAAACCGTGACAGAAGGCTGGGGAAGACAGGCAGTCATAAATCCTGCCATTACTAGTTCCAGTGGGAATGATAAGGAGAGAGCTTCCACTGGACCCACAGGAGGGAGGCGCTGTTTATTCAATGAGCCCAGAAACAGAGGCAGACAGTCTTCGTGATTCCCTTGGTCAGAGAAGCAGCAGGAGGATTCGTGGCAGTGGTGCCATTGAGGGTCTGAAGAGGGCTCAGGTGTGGCTGGTAAGGGACACCTGCTGGGAGCCAAGGGTCTAAGACCTCAAACAGAAACTCCCATGATTAGATCTCCCATGACAGGTCTGAAAAACAGGTAGAGCTTTCCTTCTAGAGAGGGACTAGTGATGGCTTCGTGGCCTGGGTTCCTCAAATGTCACCCTACGCCCATATAGCCAGGGTTAGTATGTGTTGCTTTCAGTATAATTTAAATTCCCCTCAAAGTACTGTGCTCCACCCATCCATCCAGCTAAGGACCATGTCCACACTGGTCCCTCCATTCTACCTGCCAGGAGCTTCACCATCTCTCCCTTTTGATACCAATGGATAGCACCCCTCCTCTACAGATTTGGTATCTGAATAGTTAGGTCCAATAGGCTAGTAAGCATCTGGGAGGAGGTTGGGGGGCTCTTTAGAACCTTTTTGGCTGTAAACATTCTAGGTCTTTGCATTTCCTTTATCTGGCCTTCCGTGAGCCAAGAGGGTGGTGAGGTGAGTGGATGTAGAAAGAAATCCTGAGTGGGAAGGCATCTGTCTCAGTATGGGGAGAAACAGGCATAAGCAGCCTGGACTACAAGATAGCAGATGGGCATCCTGGGCTACAAGATAGCAGATGGGCATCCTGGGCTACATGATAGCAGAGAAGCCACCACAGATGGGAGGCTTGGGGTCACCATAATATCCCTGGTGACCTGTGTCCATTCCTTCCTTTTTGTCACTTAGGACTCCAGAAGCTGGGAGATTGGCAGGGAGGTACTTGTTTCTACTTCTCCAAAGAGACCCTGGGGGCTGGACTGTGTCTCCCTCAAACCCCTGGATGCCCTGCACTTTAGCCTGAGTTCCAGAGACAAGGGCTTCACAAGGTGATGGGAGTCACAGCTGTAGTGGTGAGAATGTTGGAGAGACCTACCACAACTGGAAACCTTCCAGGAGGTGAGCAGGGCACAGACACACACATACAGAAGGACCCGGGACCATATTGCCTGCAAGCCAAGGAAAGAGGCCTCGGGAGGAACCAGCCTTGCTTGAGACACTATGACCTTGGAACTTCAACCTCCAGGACTCCCTTTCTATACTGAAGCCCCCTGTTCAGTAAGACAAGTCCCCTTTCTCCTCTAAGCTACTTTGGTCATGGTATTCTGTCATTATAGCCGAAATGTGACTGATTCCCCCCATGCCGCCTCTGGTCGCTGAACTAGTGACTAGTTCATCATTCGCCTTAGCGATGATGACACAGACAACATCACCTCCCACACTGGCTTTGAGGGGCTCAGCCTAGACACAGGGGCCCAGGGGAGAACTTGTCCCATAGACTGTGGTTGTTCGAATAAGATGTCATCCACTGTCTAGGGTGTTTAAATACTTGATCCCCAGTTGGTGGAGCCGATGGAGGGAGTATGCCAATAGGGTGGCTTTTAGAGTTTATGGTTCTTCACTGCTACCACTAGCTTCAGGCTTGCAGTTCCAGGTGTGAACTAGTTCCAGGTGTGAATGGCATCTAGCTCCTGCTACCATGCCTGCTGCTCCCCAGCCATGCCTCTTCTCCACAATGGACTCTTAGCTCTGGACCTGTAAGCCAAATAAACCCTTCTTTCTATAAGTTGCTTTGGCCCTGGTATTTTGTCACAGCAATGGAAGAGTAATCCATACGGACTCCCAGCTAGCTCCATAGCCAGACTCTAAGCTGTGACTTTCCTGCCCTTTAGCAATGGTGGCACCCTCGGCTCTCAAAGTGAGTCTCAGATGTTTCCAAGCACACACAGTCAGTTCTTTTCGAGCCTTTAACCACAGCTTAAGCTTTGATTCAGCCCCTCAGGACTGACATGACATTGCTCCATGAGCAGCAGGCTGGGGCTGTGTCCTGAAACCTAGCCTTCCAGGCCATGGGCTCCTTAGGATTGTGAGTTCCAGGTTGAGACACAGTGAAGCCCACTAGGCCGTAATGCCAAACGGGCCACTCTTCTGGCTGTGTTCGAGACTAGAGAAACGACTGCAGAGAAAGGCATCATGGGAGACAGCCTGAGTAACTGGTCAACACCAATGACTGCTTAATCAAAACAAACAAATAAATAAAATCAGCTGTATGCTGCTGGCTACCTGACTATAAACGGACCCATGTGGCTACCCTTGGACACTTCTTGTGGTGACTTCTAGACTCTTAGCTCAAACTACTTTGGAGGAAGAGCCTGCCCACCATGCCAGAATCCTGGGCCAAACAGATTCTCTACTTCCACCACTCTACAGGTGGGCTCTGTTTTCCCAAAGGCCCATGAAAGGCTGGCCAGTCCCACGAGGCTGTCAGCAAGGGGCTGGGAACTTGTCAAGGGGCCAGGTAGCAGTGCGGTAGAGTGGAAATCTTCCCTCCACACAGTCCCTTTCACTACCAAGTTAGCTTTGCTCGTAGAACCATCACTCAGCTCCTGGGCAATGCTTTCAACCCACACCACACACACAAATGAACCTGAAGCCCACAGCCAGGGATACGAGGTCTGTGTGTCTTATTCTACCCGTGCCTTTGGTGGGGCTGTCTTCCTATCTGGCTTCCACAGTGCCATCAGTCATGGAGACTGGATATAGAGAGAGGGTACCAGGGCCCAGACATGGTACAGAGTCCATGTTTCACAGAGACCAAGCTGCTTTTCTGCTAGAGAAAGTGCTAGAAGACTAAAGTGCTGGCCACAGGGCACTGAGAGGCAAGGTAGGACTGCTGAGCCACGCATTTAACAATGTTACATATAGTTTATCACAATTAGAAACAAATTAGACAGCGGGTCTAAAGGGCAAAGAATAACAGCTGCAGGGAGTTTCTGTTTGGGGCAGAAGGTCCCAGCGTGTGACTGGAGAAGAGGCCTAGAGGTGTGCAGGGTGAGACAGAGAGGTTACATACAACTGCACACTCCTGTGCTTCCAGCATGAACACCAGCAGCCTGCGCTCAGGGTATGCAGATGCACACGCAGGAGATGCAACACCGTGGGCTGTCAGAGGTCATGATCACTTCTCAGACCCTAGGAGTCGGTCAGGTCACAGAGCACAGTTTCTGTGAGTGGCATTGCCAGGCTGTGGCTAGACTCCTGGGAGGTTGAAGCCCCTGTGGTCAGGGCAGGTCTTGAAATGGAGCCTTCAGGGCAGGGACCCTGCAAGGATGTGTTTCTCTGGTGACTCAGTCCTATCAGCCCTCTTACCTCACCCCCACCCCTGTCTCTCAGGGAATGCAGCTTGCTGGCTTACCGGCAGCCTGATTGACCGGATGGGAGGGGGCTTTCTTGTGAAGTGAGGGACCATGGCATACACCTGCTACTCAGTCAGTCATCTGGGCAGAGTTCAGCCAGGATGCCCCGAGGTGCTCCCATTGCTGGCACTGAGACCTGTCCCAGCATCATCTCTGGTTTAGTGTCAGTTCCACTGGGCAATGCCTTTCCTACACTCTTGAGGGACTCCACCAGTGACCAGAGCTGTGTTTTACACATTTCTGAGGCCAGATGGGCCTTCACCTGGAATGTAGTCTGGTGAGGTCTCTGGCCCCTTTGACTCTGGGCATGAATTAGTCTCAATAGGTGTGGCTTCTGTAAGTCAGATATGGAAGTGTCTGGAGTGCAGTCTTTGGTCCTGTCTTTCTGTTTGTGGCTACTTTGGGGCAAACTCAGTGGCTTGGGGAGAATTGTGAGAGCCAGGCTGTGCCACAGCTTCCTCTGGGACCTCAACCTTGCCAGGTCTCAGGGTGTGAAAGGTCACTTAGGCCCAAAGAGCACTTGGACATCACCTAGTTCCTCAGGTCTCCACCTGCCCCAAGATTCACCAGCCTCTGCATAGTCCCTTTGTGGGACTGTCACCACCTTCCCATTTCTCCAGAGAAGAAAATGATTTTTCACATCTGTCCTGGTTAGGCTTTTTTTTTTTTTTTTTTTTTTTTGCGGGGGGAGGTGGGGGAGACAGGGTTTCTCTGTGTAGCCCTGGCTGTCCTAGAACTCACTCTGCGGCTGTGACAAACGCCATGACCAAAAAACAACTTGGAAAAGAAAAGATTCATTTGGCTTACGTTTCGGGTCACAGTCCATCTCCGAGGGAAGTCTTGGCAGGAACTGAAATTGAAAACTATGGAGAAATGTAGTTTACTGGCTCACCTACCCTAGTTTATGTTCTGCCTTCTGAGTGCTGGGATTAAAGGCGTGCGCCACCACCACCCAGCTTTGTCCTGGTTTTCACTGTCAATCTGACACCACCAAGAGTCCCCTGGGAAGAGAGAGTCTCAAGGGACTGCCAGATCAGATTGGCCTGTGTCCATCTCTATGGGGGAATTGCTTTGATTGTTGATTTGAAGTAGGAGGTCCCAGTCCACCATGAGCAGTGCCATGGACAGAAAGGCCTGGACTATATAAGAAAGCAAGCAGAGTTGGGTGTGGTGGAGTACGCCTTTAATCCCAGCACTCAGAAGGCAGAACATAAACTAGGGTAGGTGAGCCAGTAAACCACATTTCTCCATAGTTTTCAATTTCAGTTCCTGCCAAGACTTCCCTCGGAGATGGACTGTGACCCGAAACGTAAGCCAAATGAATCTTTTCCTTTCCAAGTTGTTTTGGTCATGGCGTTTGTCACAGCCGCAGAAACCAAAGTAGGACACCACCTCCCAGTCGGCAAGAGCAGAATGAAATGCTGCAAGAGACCAGGGACACTGCTCTGTAACCATCAAGAGCAGAGCCATCTCTTTGTGCCACAGGGCAACACCAATGTTTCCAGAGGGCTGCAGGTTATCAGCAGTCACCTCTGACAGCGGCAGGCTGGGTTGGAGCCTGTAGCACCACCTAGAGATCAAAGGTCGTTGGGAATGTTTGGCTTAAGAGAAGCCTCAGGCTTTGCCAGTGCCTGGCAAATACAGAAGTGGATGCTCACAGTCATCTATAGGATGGAACACAGGGCCCCCAATAGAGGAGCTAGAGAAAGTACCCAAGAACTGAAGGGGTCTGCAACCCTATAGGTGGAACAACAATATGAACTAATCAGTACCCCCAGAGCTTGTATCTCTAGCTGCATATGTAGCAGAAGATGGCCTAATTGGCCATCATTGGGAAGAGAGGCCCCTTGGTCTTGCAAACTTTATATGCCCCAGTACAGGGGAAAGCCAAGGCCAAGAAGTGGGAGTGAGTGGGTAGGGGAGCAGGGCGGGGTGGGGGGGAGGGTATAGGGGACTTTTGGGATAGCATTTGTAAATGTAAATGAAGAAAATATCCAATTAAAAAAAAAAAGAGGAGCCTCAGATCAAAGCTGGGCACAGAAGGAGGGGCCAGGGACTGCACCAGGACCTTTCTCAGTGACCTTCCAATGTCCCCTTAGGATGCTCCGACTGTGGTCCCATGAGGCCCTTAACAGCAGTTTGTTTATTGCAAAAGAAACTGAACACTGAGGTGATCTTGCTTATCTTCACAGCTAGGTCTGACCCTGGCAGAGACCCAGAGGGCTATCTCAGGCCAGTGGTCAGGATAGACACAGAGCTGGCCATCCATATGGCCTCTACTCCTTCCCTAGCTTCACACTGGGCCCCTGAAAGATGAGGACACCCCTCTTCTTCTGGCTCACTGCACTCAAGGTGCTGTGCCTGTTATCTGTTTAGAGAGTCTAACATAGAAACATAGCATAGGGAAACATGTGGGTTGTTCTGCAACTGCTAAGGACGAGCCAAGGGGAGCCACTGGACCTGCTCTGATGAGGGAGAGGACAGCGGATATGAGTAAGAGAAGATGAGGGGCTGGAGAGATGGCTCAGCGGTTAAAAGCACTGACTGCTCTTCCAGAGGTCCTGAGTTCAATTGCCAGCAACCACATGGTGGCTCATAACCATCTGTCATAGGATCTGATGCCGTCTTCTGGTGTGTCTGAAGACAGCTACAGTGTACTCATATAAATAAAATAAATAAATCTTGAGAGAGAGAGAGAGAGAGAGAGAGAGAGAGAGAGAGAAGGATTAGAGAGTAGCAAGACAACCACTGTGTGTCTGGATGGGCAGGCCCACCTGTTCCAAAGTGAAAGGGCAAGAGAGACTATCCTAGGGAAGGATAGGACAGTCAGAACCAGGGGACACTGTAGGTGGCCCAATGCTTACCACAAGGGCCAAGCTGGGGTAGGTCCATCCTTCAAACAGCAGAAGGTGGAACCACCAAAGAGATGGAGCCACAGGCTCGGAACGAAGGCTGAGTTCCTGAGGGCCCTGGGCAGCTGGAAAAGGCCTAGGCAGGGCAGAGGATGCTAGAGAAGCAGAGAGCAGAGAACCACAGTCCCAGTGAGCGACCCAGCAGGCAGGGCGGAGGACTCTCAGTGCAGAGGGGAGCTGCACCAAGGAGGAAACCTTCATTGTGGAGACAGCAGGTGAGAGCCTGTCAGGCCCATAAAGACACGATAGGACCAGGAGTGGTGGAGCCCAGGAGTGTGGTGCAAAGCCTCCAAGCAGGCCTTGGCACCTTGAGCTCTGCGCTCCGGCAGGACAAAGGCCAGGCAGCCACATCCCCAGAGACAGACCATTTCCAAACCAGGGGTACTGACCAGCTTCTTCATGCTGCTACTGTGCCCTGCCTGTGGCTTTTCCCATTTCAAACAGAAACAGCTCAGCAAAACTCAAGTGGCTGTTTCCATAGTAAGACCAGGGTTCCAGCTGCAGAGATGGGCTGGAACAAAGCCACAGGCAGCTTAGAGTGGCTAAGGAGAGGCATTACCAGACCAGGGCCCAGGGCCAGACTCCAACAAAGGCTCCCAAGCGTCCCTCTTGCTCAGCCACTGGCTTTTCAACCAACCCAAGGCCGGTTGGCCTGAGCCCCCCCCCCCCACAAAGGCCTCTTATGCTCCCCCACAAGTTTGCAAACCCAGGTCTGGCGAAGCTACCAGGCAGGGGCTCTCTGGCTCCCTGATTTGAAGTGCCTCATGGTTGTCGTCCCTAAGTGGGAATGCTCAGTGTTCTCGTCCTCTGCAGATAAGATAAAGGACCAAGTACTAAGGTCTGGGGGTATGAACCTCCCCTCCCCCTCAAGTGGAAAACTAATAAAGGGCATAAGAGATTTCTCAGAGCAAAGACAGAGGAGGTCTCCTCTCTAGAGAGCACACCCGGGCCCCAACTCCCTGCTTCTTTAATGGCTTCCTTGAGGGCCTCTTGGTTCTCATCTGTGCATCCTGACGAGCCTAGGAACAGTAGGACAGTAATATAGGGCCACACTGCCCCTTGGCCACTTGGAAGACTTTAACCCAGTATGCCTTAAAGGCTTCTGGGTCTACATGATGGGAGCCTTCCCTATCTTTACAAAGGAAGGACGCCAATTCATGAGGTCCCATCAGTAATACAGACTCTGTTATGTCCTTCAGTAACATGTTAGCCACCTGGAAATAACTTACAGTACCTACCATTCATGAGCCTGCCATCCCCAGGTCAGAGGGACAGCTTGGCTCATACAGGCTAATGCAGTACTTTGAGTATCTCCATTTTGCTGGTCCCTAACATCCAACTTTAGGGCGTGTGTGGCTCTCTGGCTACCTGGACTGCATGCCCACCCTTACCCTCACTTCACAGCTGAGAAAACAGACACAGCAACTAACCTAAGCGACATGGGAAGTGAAGGTCCCTGGAAGTGAGACCCTGAGGACGTATGGTGTCCACCCACCTAAGGACCCTACAGATTTTACGTAGGGTTTAGGAGGGCAAGTCCTTGGGGCTCTCCTATCTTGTACATGAAATGCCCCAGTGATAGAAACCAGAATCCACCCCCCCCCAAAAAAATTCTTGCTGTCATCTCCGCTGAAGAAAGCTGGGCGCTGGGTGCATCTGGAATTGTCTCCATACATAAAAAGCAGCACCAAGCAGCTCACACTGGTTCCTTTGAGTCCCACCCTGGTATGACCAAGAGGGCCTGGAGTCTTCTCCCTGAGCTTTGCCGGGCAGGGAAACACTGGCAAAGCCTCGTCTGCCTGAAGCAGTGATGACCAGGAGTTGGCAGGAGCCATGGGCAAGCTCCTCACCACAATGACAGAAAGCAACGTATAGCCTTATAACATCCCAAGCCTTCTCTGGGGAAGCAATAGTGGCTGGCTTCTTGACCTCCCATGGAGAGGAGATGGAGTGGGTAAATGCAAGCCAGGAACAGTTGCACGCTGGGAACTTTCAGATGTGCCCAGCACCTAGGAAGAGGAAACACTTGCACTGGTGTACAAGGGCCCTTCAGTATGGATGGGTGCAGGGGTGCAGGGTGTGGAGCCTAAGAAAAGGACACAGACACAGAGAAACCCGAAGACTTGGCTCTCACTAGGAAAAGGTTCACCTCAGCACCCAGTGCTAAAGACAGAGTGCCCAGGATCAGTGATGAGCTGACCACAGTGACAGGGTGGAGGCCCACTTGCTCCACCAGTCTCCTTCCTGGTGTGAGTACAAAGATGTTTATGAACAGGCAGAGACAGAGAGGAGAATAATGCCTCTTGTGTTCTGCAATGTTCCAGGCACTGTTTCTATCTCCCATTTACTCTCATTACAGTCTATAAAACAGATACGACGATCCCATCACAGAGAGGGATGCCAGCCAGAGGAGCCCAGAACAGCAGAGCCAGCACCCACATCAGGTCTGCCTCCACCCAGGGCTATGTCTTTCTAGCCTAGTGTAGGTACCTGTCCCCACCCATCCCAGGCTTGGCTTATAGGTGACCTTTCCAGAGGTTACCCAAGTTCAGGTATGTCCACTGGAAAGGCCCACCTTCCCCACAGTGACAGACCAGTCTGATCAGGAGGGCCTAAACCTTTCTTCTACTTTCTGTCCATTGCTGAGCAGATCTTTGAGGAAGAATTTAGGAAGGACCTACCACTGCTGAACAGGTGACACCTTCTCTTTCCTCTTTAAAGAGATCAAAGAAGTCCAGCAATATGGCTTAATGGCAAAGTGTTTGCCACATATGCATGAAGCCCATCCCTTGTGCCAAAATTAAAATAAAACAAAACCAAAAAGCTTTAATAAATTCTCATTTAGTGGGATAGGGGAAATGTATGTGTACAGATATGTTCTTTGTATACACACTGTGCATACATGCATGAACACATCTGTGCTCCTGTGGACTGAAGCAGGAAGACACACAAGGAGAGCCCTTCCTTCCTCTGGAAGGGGCGGCTGTTATATCTCTGGAGTTGTGCCTTTGGAGTCAGAGCCTGCACCTGCCCTTCCTGCTTAAGTAAGAGGCTGAGCAGTGATGCTTGAAGGTGCCTCTCAGGCCACCCCAAGTCACCGAACCTATTAAAGGGCCCACCTTGGAGGAGGGATGGGACTTCCCATTTTCCCAGGATCAGGCTGAGGGTAGAAGGTAGGTTTCTCCTACTGGGGAAGCAAACCAGCCAGCTAGCTAAGAGAGCGCACACCTGAGAAAGGAGGGCCCACACCCAGCAGGCAGCCCTCCT
Organism: Mus caroli; assembly: GCF_978045245.1. Taxonomy (NCBI): domain Eukaryota; kingdom Metazoa; phylum Chordata; class Mammalia; order Rodentia; family Muridae; genus Mus; species Mus caroli. The sequence goes on from NW_028227273.1 coordinate 62,480,940, forward strand.
TAGCTTCCTTTGCTGAGTCCACAGCAAGCTGCCCGGCTTTCCTGAGATGTCCGGGTGCAATTTCCCCACACAAAAAAAGGCGTTTCCATAGGCACTTTAGGAGGAGCTAATGAGAGACCCCCTTCCCCAACCGTCCTCCAGGCCAGCTTGCCCATTGTCCCTTTGTCAAAATCAACAGAAGTCAAGGGCACTCTGTGCCCAGAGAAGGGTCTTTAGAAGGGCTGGGGAGGGCCATGAACAAAAAGGGTCTGTGGCGAACCGCACTCCTACGTGGCTCAAGTTGGTTGGGAGGGCAGCGTACGGCAGAGCCAAAAGCGGGTCCCTTCAGTCGCCGCGAGGCCACAGGGTGCAGAGGCAGGATATCCCTCAAGACTGTCACCCTCCACCTGGGACCGGCCCCGCGGGTCTGCACCGCAGGCTGCCGTGCCTCCCGGGGCGAGCCGCCAAGATCAGCTTGGTCCCTGGGCTCCGAGCCCGCGGTGGGGACACCTGCGCCTATTAGGGCGCACGGAGGCCTCGGAGGGAGGGGGATCGGGGTACCTTCTGGATGCGTCCATCGATGTCTAGGTAGATGGCCTTGGGCCGGTAGCTTGAGGAGCCTGCCCCCATCGCGCCCGCAGCTGCACTTGGACTTTTTCACCTTACTTTCTCGCCGCGGCCGCCGCGCCGGGAGGGCGGGGGCGGGGGGAGGGGCGGGGGAGGAGCGGGGGCGGCCAGCCAACCAGAGCTGGCAGTTCGCGGCCTCCACACGCCCCTCCTCCCACGGCGCTGGCCCGCCCCGCCCTTCCATCCCCTCCTCTCCCCTCCCTTCCCTTCTTCAACCCCTCCCCTTCTCCATCCTCCTCCTTTCTCTCCAAGGCTCCTCCCAAACGCCTCTCCCCCTCCTCACTCACGCTCCGCTCCTTCGTCCCCACCCTTTCTCCTCACTCTCTCATTTCTGCCCCCTCCCTCCCAGCCTTTCCCCCATTATTCCTGTCTCCCAGGCTCTCCTCTTTCTCCCTCCCACCTCCTCCTGCTTTCTCTGCCCACCTTCCTCTATTCAGTTCTCTCACCCCTTCTCTTCCTTCCCCTACCCTGCTTCCCTCTCTACCACCTTTTCCCTTCCCCCTCTCCCCTTCTTTCTCCCTTTTCTTCACCTAGGGTCCCTCCCCCCTCTCTCATCTCCTCTCTTCCCCACCTCCCTCCTCCGGCCCTCTCTTTCTTTTCTATCCCTTCTCATCCCCTCCCCTCACCATCTTCTCCTTTGATTCCTGTCACCTTGACAGCCTGTTTCTAAGAGTCCCCTTCATACATGCCCACTGTGCCCTTTAGGGTGATCAGAGATCACCCCTATAGACACGAGTCAGTTAACAGCAGTCATTGGGCTGAGAGCTGTGGCTGTGGCCCACAGTGCTGGGAAATCAGCTCTCCCCCCCCCCCACTACACCCTCCCCCTTTACACACCCCCACCCTGCAGTTAAGGCCACCCTCACTTAATTTGAATCGGAAGTGGGGAAAGTTCCTTCCCCAAGCAGCCTGTGCATTCCTGGAAGGGCCGGGAAGGCTGTTTCCCTCCACCTGGAGTTGCCCGGGCAGCCCCGTTCCTGCCCTTTAAGCAGAGGGAAGGTTGCCCAGTCGACTATCTGTTAGATGCAGCACTTCCCTTACCAACGCCCCCACAACACTCACATATACTTTTGCTATTTTCCATGGGGGCTGGGGGGTGCATGGTAAGCCCGAAGGGAGAGAATTTCAGGTCTCCTTGGCCTCTGGACACAAATGACTCTCTGGGGCTTTCCTTGTGGAAACAGCTGGAGGAGGGGCTCTGCGCTTGTTGCTCTTGGAAGCCACTGTCAAACCACTGGAGAAGGCGCCTATTGTTTGTCTTGAGTGGATTTCCAGCCACACTGCCCATCTGCTGCTGTCTGACTTGTGCTGGCTGAGAATGCCTGGGGCTCCTTATCCTATGGGCCTGAGAGGAACCAGCCTCACCAAACAGCCTGGTCCATGGCCTTTTCCTTCCCTCATTTGGCTTTTCTGGTTTTCACCTGGTGGATGGTCATTGGCCTTGCCAAAATGCTCCAGCGCTATTGGAGTCCACAGCAGGGATGAAGCCGGGGACTTCCAAAAGCAGCATGCATTAGAATCACGGATACCCTTACTCTCCTCAGCTGGGAGAGACCCAAAAGCAGCAGCCCGTATCCCCGAGGATGCAGGAGGCTCGGGATCCCTGCTACGCCCACTCTGAGGACTCACAAGGTGAAGGAGGTAGCCATCTTCCAGCTACAGGCTGTCTAACCCCTGATCACCTTGATGGTTCTAATCCACCTGGGCTGTCTGGGGCCCCTGCCCACTCCCCTAGTATAGCTAAGGAGCCCTAGACAAAGCTTGGCAGTTGAGAATTACTTAAAAGTGACTGGAGTTTGGGGGTGATGGCACACAGGGCTTTAAGGTGGGGTCTGACACGTCTGGATGGTTACAGCTAGATATCTGACTTATAGTAGTGATCTGGTGTCCCCAGAAAACCAAGCTGGTGTTTGTTGTCAGATGAGCCAATGCTATTGGGACTGATGGACAGCCTGTTGTTAGGGCCACCCTGTGCTCCTGTACAGCCTGCTGGGGAGAGCTCTCCAATTGGCCCATGGGTTTCTTCTCCAAACCTTGCTGTCATCTGGCCTACTCTTCTGGAACTGGTTCCTTCAAGACCAGATTTGTCCCACCCCCCCACCCCACCCCCCGTACAGCTGACCTGCAGCTTGGAAGGTGTGGCTCTGCATGTCTCATACTGTGGGTGTTGGGCACCAGGCAGGTTGGCCCTTCCAAAGGCTAGCTAGCTCTGTCGTCAGAATAACAATCACACCTAATCTTATTTTGCATTATGCAGCTTTCCTCTCAGGAGACCTCTGAACAGACACTTAGTCACCGAGGCAGCAACTGTTACCCAAAGGGGAACGAACACTTGCCCTCTTCCCCTGTTTCCCCCCTGGAACTATGGCTTCTCCTTCACCAATGACTTCTGTATTCAGAACTGTTGCAGGCACTGGGGTGGGGGGTGGGGTTCAGGGGGTATGGAGGTGAGCAAAATTACCAAAATCCCTGGGTGAGAAGAGATAGCATCTTCGAGGTAAGACTCGATGAATAAAACAGAAACACAGGTTATTGAGTAATATCTCATGCCAAAGAGAAAAGTCTTTAGAGAAAGGGAAAAAATGTGGGGACACAGAAGCTGGACTTAACAGGTCACTTGGTCAGCTGGTTACCGGAGTGAAGAGCCTTCCAGCAAACGGTGGCCTCACTCCCAGATCTTGCTCAGGAGGCCAGCAGGATTAGGACTGAGTCACAGGGGGTGGGGGCAGGCTACAGGGCAGACAGATTCCAATGGCAGTTCCTGTGGCTCCCACGGGTGACTCCAGGTTGCTGTGTATCTATCCGATGCAACCTCGTGGGAAGGGCAAAGGAGGGATGTGTCTGGCTAATGGTTTACCAGCTCTACCTAGTATAGTGAAGGCTCTCCAGCAGGGGCACAAAGTGGGAGGCCAGCCAGGAGGTGGTGATATCGTCCCACAGCATGATGGGCCCTTGGACAATGGGCATTTGGTAAGAGAGTAGGGTTCTACAGAGGAACAGGGCCAATAGAAGATTATGTACATCATATTTTTGATTAGCTAGGGTTTCTGTTGCTGTGACAAGACACCATGACTACAACAACTCTTTTTTTTTTGTTGTTGTTGTTGTTGTTTTGTTTTTTGTTTTTTTGGGTTTTTTGTTTTGTTTTGGTTTGGTTTGGTTTTTTGAGACAGGGTTTCTCTATATAGCCCTGGCTGTCCTGGAACTCACTTTATAGACCAGGCTGGCCTCGAACTCAGAAATCCGCCTGCCTCTGCCTCCCGAGTGCCACTTCTTACTTCTTACAGGTGAAGCATTCACACACAGAAGTCTAAGTGAGCCGTGACTATTCAAACCGGCACATATCCATATACCTTCACACAAGGATGTGTGCCTGATAACCTATCATTTATTGGAAGTATTTTAAATCAAACATGCCTGTCATTTCCCTAACGCACACATTGCGGCATTGACAATTTCCCCTTAGGATCTTGGAGCATTGCAGTTATAATTTCTGCTTAACTTTGAGGGGGGATGGTGGAGACTGAAGCAGATTCATCCAACCTGTCCTTAACACGGGGAAAGAGCTGAAGGATGGTTTCTCTCGAATGCATGGGACTCTGGCACTGTACTAAAGGAAAATGTAAAGTTGAACTACCATCTAAGTTCAGGACTGTTGCTTCCTACAATGGGTGTTGGCTCCTGGGCTGGAGACCCAGGAGAGCCAGTGCTGGTGCCTGTCTCTAGTCTAAGTCTGAAGCTTGAGGGCCCAGAGAGCTGCTAACAAACATCCCAAGTACAAGGACAGGCAGACACCATGCCTGGCTTAAGCAGGCAGGAAGAACAGAATTCTCTGTCCCTGTTCCTCTGTTCTTTTACGTCACTTGGTGGGTCAGATGAATCCCACCAGCATAAAGGTGGACAGCCATGAGATTCTACCTCACCCCAGCCCCTGTAAGACGACAATAAGGCATTGTGCCCCATCAGACTGACTATTGAACCGACCCTCCTGGGATAGGAAATGATTGATGTCTATGTCCAATGTCTCCATGCCAACCGCCTTCATGGGCAGCCATTATTTCTCCTTTCTGCCAGCCTTCTCTCAGGCCTAGGCATCCCCAGGATTGGGTAAGGGCTGGACTCTCTGTGCCTTCTACAGCAGCCCTGGAGGCACCTAGCAAGTGTCCTGACTTGAATGCAGCCTCAAATGAGTGTCTCAGCATCAAAACCAAACCAGGAAAAAAAGAAAAATCTGCCCCTGCCACATGGCCTGGGGATCCTAAGTTGGGCGAAGGACCCAGGACCTGCCCCCATCTCTTGGGTTGGCCTTGGATCTTTTCAGAAGGTGGTAACCGTCTTAGTTAAGGTCACTGTTCCTGGGAGGAAATGTCATGACCAAAAGCAGTCATGGAGAGGAAAGGGCTTATTTTGTTTACACTTCCTTTTCGAAGTCCATCATCAAAGGAAGTCAGGAACTTAAACAGGGCAGGAATCCAGGAGGCAGGAGCCTATGAATGGACCAATCCTGCTTACCGGCTTGCTCTTCATGGCTTGCTCAGACTGCTTTCTTACAGCATCCACAACCACAAACCCAGGGGTGGTGTACCTCACCACCGGCTTGGCCCTCTCCCATCAACCACTAATTAAGAAAATGTCTCACAAGCCTGCCTACAGCTCCATCTTACAGGAGTCTCCTTCCCTGTGGAAGTTCCCTCCTTTCTAGCTTGCGTCAGGTTAAAGTAAAAACCATCAGGGGTGTTGACTGACCTCAGTCAGAAAGGGGTGTTAAATAGAGGAGCCTTCTCAGGGGTGTGGAATCCTGCTTGTCTCTCCTTTGCAAGGAAGATTATAGGGAAGGGGTAGCTGGGAGCCAGGGTAGGGCTGGCCTCCTCCCCCATCGCCCCCAGAAGTTGTAGTTGAGTCTGGTACCTTCTGATGTCTTTTTGGTGGAGCTCAATCTGTCATTGTCAAAATGATCCATTAGGGTTTTTTTTTTCTTTCTCCCATATTAAGGCTTCAAATGTGGCTGAAGGGGGAGGAGCCAAGACAGGGGCCCTGGGAAGAGTTATCCAGCCTCTGGTTTCCTTGCCCTCACTAGCTCACTGTGTTTCAGCAAGAGGCAAAGCCACAGTGAGGCAGGACAGCAGGCTCTGCAGTGACTGCACCCTTCCTTGAAGTTGGGAGACTGGGAAGGAAGGCTTTAGCATTTGAGGAAAGCCTACAGGGTTTCCCAGCTGAATTTACCCAGGGCCAGTGGCCTGCTTGTCCCTGGTCAGTCTGAACATTGTGCCAGCAGGCTGCAGTGATGTCCTTCTGTCTGTCCATCCTGAAGTCTAGCCAGTGTGTCTCATGACTACTGAAAAGAGTCTAGCTGCTTTCTAGTCTACATCTTTGAACAAAGGGGCTGCAGAAGGGACCACATCAATTTCTCAAAGCTCTCAAAGCAAAGTGTGTATTCAGCTTGTGTTTGCTAGGGATGTGCCCCGGTGGAGGTCCCTAGGGGAGGATGGGAGCCTATGAACACACACAGGACACACTGGCTGAGGTTAGGATGTACACGTGTGTGATGCCTCCGTCTTTCAGAGGACTCTGCTGGGTTGGCACAGAAATGTGGATTTGAACACCAGGTTTAAATGGCACAAAGCACCAGATGCTGGTGAGATGGCTCAGTCAGTAATGTGCTCGCCTTGCAAGCAAGAGGACATGAGTTCAATCCTGTCTTTTTTTTTTTTTTTTTTTTTTTTAAGCCTTCTGTGTTGGTGAGGAACTGTAGTCCTGGAACTAGGGAGGCGGAGTTTAAAAAAGGGTGGACTGTGCCCAAAGAATGACACTCAAGATCGTTACCCTTCCTATGTACCTGTCCACGCATCCACGCGCACACAGAAGCCTGTGCTCTTTGGCCTGATCTGCCCTAAACAGTAGTGTTCCATGGAAAGACCCGTGTAAACCTTGGTCTTGATTTACTCGCTCAGTGACTATTCTTTATGGCCTCTGTCACTACAAATCATGCCCAGCCATAAACATTTCAGACAAGACAAAGTCCCTCCCAGGCCAGAAGGTAGATGGCCCTGTCTGGGTCACTCAAGGTGGGTCCCCGATACCTTGGGCTCTCTTCTATGCTACTAGCCCCTCGTGCTGGGGACTTGGATTCCTTCGATAAGATGATATGCTTGTGTGATTGTGCGTGCCCTGTGCTACTTGTGTTGGCTTGCTTTCTTCTTCCTCCCCTTCTCCTCCTCCCCCTTCTCCCTTCCCCCTACTCTATCTTAGTCTTGGTGTTGCCCTAGATGACCTCAAACTCTCAGTTGCCCCCTGTCAGATGAGATTACAAGGCCACACCATCATGCCTGGCTCATGTTGCGATTCCTAAAAAAAAAAAAAAAAAATCGGTCTTGAAAATGAGATTTGTAAGCCTGGAGGTGGTGGCACATGCTTTTAATCCCAGTATTAGAGAGGCAGAAGCAGAGGCAAGGGATTCCCTGAGTTCAAGGCCAGCCTGGTTTACACAGGGAGATCCAGGGTAGCCTAGGCTACACAGAGAAACACACACACACACAGACAGACAGATACAGACACACACACACACATACAGAGAGAGAGAGAGAGAGAGAGAGAGAGAGAGAGAGAGAGGCTTATAGGTATATAAGTGAATGTATACTTTTTACACTTCATGTGTATGCAAGAGCATATGTAAGTGTGTGTGTGTGTGTGTGTGTGTGTGTGTGTATTCATGTATATGAACAGTACAAGGGAGTATGGTGGCCATTACGTCTTCCTTAGCTTCTTTCTGCCTTCAAGCCACAGGGCTCCTCCTCTCTCTCCTTGGTAGAATTACAGGTACTCCATGACCAGCTTTTACATGAGTACTGGGTTTTAAACTTAGGTCTCCATGCTTGTTAGCAGGCACTTTACCAACTGGACTTTCTTTCACAGTTCTGCTTTGTATACTTCTGTGTATTGGATGCAGAAGACACACTTACTGTTTTATATTATATTATTATTATCATTGCCAAATAACCCCATAAGATGAATAAATTTGTCATCATCCTATGAGCATAAAATATCAAGTGCCATTTGACACACTTTCAGCAAATTTTCAGCACTCGGTGTCCCTTTCCCATCCTGCCAGGAGAAAGACCGAGACTTTCAGCTCTCTGTTCGCACGTGCAGAGACTCCAGCCTCGTGCTTCTGGGCCACTCATTATTTTCCAAGGGATTTAATACACTCTGCTGTTGATTCGGCTTTAAGGTCCTGTGTGTTGTTGATTTTTTTACTCACTCCTTCTATAGAGAGGAGATGGCAGCCCTCGGAACGGTAGATAGTTTGCGAATACTTCTTTGCCAGCGTTTTCATCTTTACGATCTATTCATATCGTGACAGTGCATATTTAAGTCACCAAAGCCTGTGCTGCTATTCCCGAAGCTGCACTGGATGTCTCATCGGCTTTAAGAGGCAGTGCCCTTTAAAGTAGGAAATTGAAAAGGCAAAGAGAGAAGTGACCCACATTTTCAGTGGACTTGGCTAATGGACCTGGCAGCCCTGCTGAAGCGATGTCAAGGAGGACAATTATGCTGAGTGCTTGGGACAGGCAGGGATGCCCGTGGGATACAACACCAGGCCAGCTACTGGGACCCAGCCCAGCTGGGTGTGAGACCCTTGTCTAGGGAAGTCCGTTAGGTCTTTTAAGACCCAGCAGAGGTGAACTGGCTTGCGGTGGAAATAGAAAACGTTTGCGTCTAGAGAGAGAAGAATTTCCCTGGCAGGGGGGTGGTGGCGAGGGGGGAAGAGCATTTCAGAATTGTTTTCAGCAGCGAGGTATTTGTCACAAAATCAAGCAAAAAACAGTCACAAAGCACCCTGAAGTGGCTGATGGGAAAGAGCAGATCTAAGCTGATGCAGAGACGTCTAGTGCCCCCTGGGGGTTGAGATGAACATTGCATGCTCTCATGGCTTTGTGGAGCCGGGATGCTTGTGGGTCACCTCAGCCTGACTCTTGCTTTGCGTGTTCTGTGTGAGGACCACCAGGTCAGGGACTCCTTCTTCTGGTCCTTCACTTCCCTTGCTCATGGTCCTCCATGCAGTGCATCCCCAGGGGTTGATCTTTTGTTGTGGTCTGCCCTGCAGCCCTATGCCTTCCTAGGGCAACATATATGCATAGTTTTATTTTAGAATGTCCTTTTCTCTTGCTACCTCATTCACTATCACCCTTACAGATAACATGATATGGACTGAACAGGATGCATTTAGGAGTGTGTGTGTGTGTGTGTGTGTGTAAAACAACAACTAAAGAAAAAAAGGCCATGAATTTAAGAGAGAGCAAGGGGGTGCAAGGGAGGCATTGGTGAAAGAAAAGGTTGGAAATGATGTAATTATAATATCAAATAGTTTAAAAAAATACATTAAAATAAAAGCATCAGCTGGGCAGTGGTGGTGCACGCTTTTAATCCCAGCACTTGGGAGGCAGAGGCAGGTGGATTTCTGAGTTCAAGGCCAGCCTGTTCTACAGAGTGAGTTCCAGGACAGCCAGGGTTACACAGAGAAACCCTGTCTCGAAAAACCATAAATAAATAAATAAATAAATAAATAAATAAATAAATAAATAAATAAAAGCATCCCTTACCCAGCCAGGACTTCCCAGATCTCTGACGTGGGATGTCTAAAGCATCCTTTCTAGGTGTTCAGGTTCCTGTCACTACTGTGAGGCTTTAAATAACGCTGCCCCTCCTGGTCCTCAAATGTGATTTGTCCGTGGAAATGACACGTGGTTCATAGTGTTCAGAGTGACGGAGAAGAGGAGAGATGATGCAGATCTCTCTACCCAGAGCCTGGGACCAAGCCATTGGCTGCAGGAGGGTGTGACTGAGAGCTAGCCTGGAGACACCACAGGGCCTTTAGCAGCAGGTAATCCTGACTTTCTCTGGAGTAGCCTATGATAGGCTGGTGAGGCATCATGGCTGTTATCAATTAACATCCTGCAAGGGTCTCCTGTTGGTCCTGGGAAGTGTGCCCTTTGGTGTTCCACTCTCAACCTCCTCGGCATCCCACTTCTGAAGATGATTCTGTACACAGCTTAAATCCAAGTATGTGCCAAGGCCAACCCAGGATCCAGATGAAACCCCTGGCTGGTCCTGATGCTGAGTCAGCCACCACGTTGCGACCAGCAGGCAAAAGATCTGGTTTCCCAAAGGAGGCTGGAATCCTCATTCTCTCCAGTGCCTCTCTAACTTAACCACACATCTTCAAGAGGAAGGCGTGCCTCCTTCGTCTGCCAGAATGTGTCGAAATAGCATTGTTACTAGTTTTAGAGGCTACAGTTTGTGTGTATTTTAGCTTGAGGAGAAACTCTAGCCATGTATCTTGGACATGAGTGACTCACTTCTAATCCTGCCCTTGGGTTCTGAAGGCATTCTGATAGGATCCCTGACCCATGCCAGTCACTAAGAAGTGAGAGCCACATGGAGCAGGGGTTGATAGGGCCCACACAGCAAGTTCCCTGAGCAGACAGAATCTCCGTGGATTATTGGGTATCTTCCATCACAAAGACCAGAGCCATGGATCCTGGATGCAACCTGAGGATCCTCTGCTGCCTCCTCCCCACTGCCCCACCTATATTCGCTACTCCACTAGCCCCCTCCCCAGTTGCTTCCCTCCTCCACTGCCTCCCTGCCTCCCTGCCCCATGCTCCCCCCTTCTCTCCCCCCTCCCCTGTTGCCCTTTCACCCAGATACCTGCAGACCTCACATTTGAGGCCCTATCTTTCTCTGTTCCCAGTGAAGGGAACTCTTGAATTTTGCTACAAAGTAATAGGTCCAATTTAAGGGAAGTGGATAGCCTTCCCCCAACTAGACCATAGCACATGTTTGATGTATGCAGAGAGGGCCAGATTCTCTTTCTCTTTCTCTTTCTCTTTCTCTTTCTCTTTCTCTTTCTCTTTCTCTTTCTCTTTCTCTTTCTCTTTCTCTTTCTCTTTCTCTTTCTCTTTCTCTGTCTCTGTCTCTGTCTCTGTCTCTTTCTCTGTCTCTGTCTCTGTCTCTGTCTCTGTCTCTGTCTCTGTCTCTATCTCGTCTCCTCTCTCTCTCTCTCTCTCTCTCTCTCTCTCTCTCTCTCTCTCTCTCTCTCTCTCCACCTCTACCAGCAGTGCCCCTTTCTGTGGTTCCAGAGACCCCCTGGTAAGCCACAGTTCAAAAATATTAAGAGGAGTTTTCCAGAAATATACAACTCACAAACTCATGAAGTTTAGAATAACATTTTATTGTGATATATTGCTGTAATTATTTTGTTTTCTTCTTACTTGTTGGTGTGATTTTCTTCCTGGTCCTTTGTTGTAGGTGAGTATGTACCAAAAAACAACAAAAACAAAAGAACAAAACAAAACACCAACAACATGGTAAATTGAAAATTTGGTACTATTTTGTGGTCCCTGGCATGTGAGTCTTGGACAATATCCTTCAGAGCTAAGAGCAAGTTCACTAAGCCAGGTTTATATATACAATGTTAATGTTCACTAACCCATGTTTATATGTACAATGTTAACGTTCACTAACCCATGTTAATATATACAATGTTAACATTCACTAACCCATGTTTATATGTACAATGTTAACACTCACTAACCAGCATTTATATATACAATGTTAACGTTCACTAATCCATGCTTCTATGTGAGGGGCACTGTCCTAACAGCTGCATGCAAGGGACTCTGCCACTAAATAGAACAGGCAGAGGAGAACTATTGAGTTTGTTTGTGATGGCCAATGTAACCCAGGAAGGTTTCATTGGAGAAAACGGACTTTCCTGTTGCCAGTGTTATTAATTGCAGACAGCTTCTTGGTTAGGGGTGGGAGCCTATGTCCACTCCCCATCTCAGAGCTAGACTCCATGTGGCTTGAACCTGTGTAGGTCTTAGGTGTGCTGTCAGAGTCTCTGTGAGTTCACATGTGTTGTGTTTTATAAAAAAGATAGAAAAAGCCAGAGATATGTTTGGGGGGAGAGATATGTTTCTCAGTAAGGTATGGGGGAAGGGGGTGACTCTTCGGGCCCATGCTGAGGCATTCCTTCCCCTCTGAGGTACCAGCCACTCGATGATATAGTATAGACTAGAGTTTATTCAGGATATGGAGAGGGGAGTTGAGGGAGTACACACACACACACACACACACACGAGGCTTGCTATGAGCACATGGAGAGGGATGGGGAGGGGAATGGGGAGAGAAGGGCTAATGAGCAGGAGCCAGAGAAGAGAAGGGAGTTCAAGAGAGGGAGGAAGGGGCAAGCAGCCCCATTTATAGTGAGTCAGGCATACCTGGCTGTTGCCAGGTAACTGTGGGGCAGAGCCTAGACTACATGCCAACAATATGCACATCAGTTATGTTGTATCTGGAAGACAATGTTTCCTTGGAGTCATCCATTCCCTCTGGCTCTTACAACCTTCCCACCTCCTCTTCTGCCTAGATCCCTGAGCCCCGAGGGTGGGGGTTAAATGAAGACAACCCATTTAGGACTAAGTGCTCCCAAGTGTCTCAGTCTCTGCACAGGGGTTGAATGAAGACATTCCATTTAGGACTAAGCGTTACAAACTGACTCGCTCTCTGCACATTGCCTCTATGTTAACACTCATACTGCAAGAAGACACTTCTCTAATGAAGGTTGAGCATTAGTACAGCAACATGTCCTTTTATTGCTATGTCCCTTTAGCCATATAGTAATACTATTAGGTTTTCTTCTACTGCCTGTGACCAATTCAGTCTCAGGTTGGTGGCCATTAGATCCAGATTTCATCTCATGGATTGGGTCTTAAGTCCAATTTGATTTTAAAGTGGTTGGTGACTCCCGTAACATTTGTGCCACTATTTTACCAGAACACCTTGCAGGCAAGTCACTGTTGTTTCTGGGCGTGTAGCTGGGTGATATTGATGATAACCTTTCTCCTCCGGTAGCATATAGAATGTATACCTTCTGGTACTCTGACCACTAGTCAGGAGGGACGAAGCTTCTAGTTCAGCTTGACTTCCCCGTGTTTGATGACAAATGTAAACATCTTCAGCAATAGGGACCATCAGGTTGTTGAGAGCAGCCAATATCCCTGAATAAATAGTCTATGATGTTTCAAGGAGCGTATGAGCATTCCTTGAGACCCTTGGACGTAACCCATTCCTGACACTAGAGGTGGTACTTGGTGGTATAAAGATGTCTTGTTGGAGCTGCGCGTGGTGGCACACGCCTTTAATCCCAGCACTTGGGAGGCAGAGGCAGGTGGATTTCTGAGTTCGAGGCCAGCCTGGTCTACAGAGTGAGTCCCAGGACAGCCAGGGCTATACAGAGAAACTCTGTCTCGGAAGAAAACAACAACAACAACAACAAATCCAAAAAAAAAAAAGATGTCTTGTTGGAGCATTGTTTCCCCTATTATATGGTGACTCCATTTAGATTCTTATCATATATGTATATATTTTAGGAATTTTCTATAGTAGTAGATTTCCATATGATTTTTTTAAAAAATGATTTATATATTTATTTTATGTATGTGAGTACACTGTCACTCTCTTCAGACACACCAGAAGAAGGCATTGGATCTCATTACAGATGGTTGTGAGCCACCATGTGGTTGCTGGGAATTGAACTCAGGACCTCTGGAAGAGCAGTCAGTGCTCTTAACCACTGAGCCATCTCTCCAGACCCTCCATATAATTTTTAGTGGCCTTTGGTGTTAGTTTTCCCTGTTTCCTCTTCCTTGGGAGATCCTCTCTTCCTCACTGGGCCTTTCCTGAGCAGGAAGCCTCTCTGGTTATTTTGATTGTAGCACACATATTCAAAGTATAAAGACCAGCATCTCTATATAGGAGAAAACATACAATATTTGTCTTTTGGGATGACTTTTTTTTCTAGATCCATCCATTTACTAACAATTTTCATAATTTCATTTTTTAATTGGATGCATAATATCCTGTTCTGAAAATGTACCACACTTTCATTAGCCATTTATCAGTCGATGTACATCTAGGCTATTTCCAATTTCTGGCTATTATGAATAGAGCAGCTATGAACATGGCTGAACAAGTGTCCCTGTAGAAGGATACAGAATCCTTAGGGTACATGTCTGAGAGTGGTAGAGCCGGATCTTGAGATAGATCTATTCCCAGCTTCCTGGAACTGCCACACTGATTTCCGTAGAGGCTGTACAAGTTTGTACTCCCACCAGCAATGAATAAATGTTCCCCTCACTCCACATCCTTGCCAGCATGAGCTGTCACTTGTTTTATTCATCTTGGCCATTCTGACTGGGGTAAGAAATCTCCAAGTCAGTTTAATTTTCATTTCCACGATGACTAAGGATGTCGAACATTTCCTTAAGTGTTTCTTGGCCATTTGTGTTTCATCTCATGAGAGGCTTTTATTTACCTCCGCACCTCATTTTTAATTAGGTTACTTGTCTTCCTGATGTCTAGCTCCCTAAAGTTCTTTATATAGTAGAGATACCAACCCTTTGTCTGACGGATAATTGGTAAAGATCTTTTCCCATTCTGTAGACTGCCGCATTGCCCGATGGTGCCTCAAAGATGCTTTTGTATAACGTCCCGTTTATTACTTGGTAGTCTCAGTGTCTGTGCTGTTGGTGTGCTGTTGGTCCTTTCTGGCATAGTGGGATGCTAGCATCAGGGGAGGGATCTTGGAAAGAACAGTCATCCAGTGGAGGCAATGGAGTCATGGCAGAAAAGGCTGGACGCAGCCAGAGCTGGGTCAGGTGTAAGAGGACTGGAGCAGATAGCAGGCGACGGGAGGGGTCAACTAGGCTCACAGCACTTGGGATTCTGTTCTAGATGTGACAAGAGCCACAGGGGGATGGGAATCTGGGGAGTGGTCTGAGTTCATATGCACAAAGAGGGCCCATGGTCAGGGAGCCTGGACAGCACTTAGAGGCAAGGTTGGGGCATAGTCTGAATCCAACTGTCTCATCTGCCTGCCGAGTGGCATGGAATAAATGGCTCCACAATCCTGAGCCTCAGTATTCTTGTCAGTATAATGGGACCATAGAGTAAAAGGACTTTAGGGGTTCTCGAAGGTTGCCACGCAGTGACGGGTCCATACAGGCCCTTCCCTTCCTGTCCTGTGCAGTCCTGGGATACCACTTCCTTACAAAAGCACTCAGTCCCTGTTGCTATGGTGTGTGCAGCTTCCCCTTGGAGCATAGGTTTAAAGATGGCTGAAGAGTGGCCTCTTTAGAGCAAGAGAATGACAAGAAACAGTCTCAGGACCTGGAGATCTCAGCTGATCTCTCCTCTCAGAGACATTTCCAAATGCTGGCACCAGCATCCCGAGGGGTGGCAGGATGGCTTTGATCTTTCCATCTCCGTGGGCATAGGGCACCTCCTCAACCACATCAGCTGCCGACTAGGCAGGATGAGCAGCAGCCAGTGGAGGTTGGGTGTGTGGTGCCATCCCTTTCCCAAGGCTGTCTCCCTGGAGACCCATGATGTTTGTGCAGGAGTTGCTCTGGGAAACTCAGTGATGTTCAGGGCCCAGTGGTCATTGAAATAGAAATCTCCACACCTCCTTGAAACCCATGGTAAGGGTGACCGCAATGGCCATTTAAATGCACATCTGAGGGCCCATTGCTCTTTAGCCATGCATGGAGCACAGACAAAGACCTGGTATGTTTGGCTGCTGTTTGCAGGGCAGTTTGGTGCTTTGAAAGAAAATAGGTTGGAACCACTCATGCCCCTGGGAGGTTCCCAGGCATGCTTCAACCGACTTGAGGATCCGTTCATGTGCTCCCCAAATTTCTTTCCTTTCTAAGTCAGAGGGACCAGCTGAATTCTGCTCCATCTGAGGTGTAGTCAAGTGCCCAGAAGCAAAAGAACACCCCAACTCTATAAATATGGGCACTTACTTTTAAAAAGTCCAGATGTGAGCTGGCTTTAGATGCAATAGGAACTGAGGACACACTCTGTCTGTCTGTCTGTCTGTGCCTTCCTCCCCACCCTGTGGACTTTCCCATGTGGCCAGTATTACAATCCACTGACAGGACATCCAGTTTTCCATCTTGCCATCTGGATCACTCTAGAGAGAAGAGTGGAACTTTCTGAAAATCTATGAGAAATGTCCTGGGAGTGACTGAGTATGGCGGGGCCACATTTTAATGTCATAACCATGAGTCAGAGGTTGCTTTGATAATTATATTTTTAAATAGTTTTTTTTATGCTAGAACTATTTTAGACTTATAGAAAAAATTGCTAAGCTAGAACACACAGTCCCCAGATGTCCCAGAGTGGTTCTCCTGACTGCTAACATCTTAGAATAGCAGGACACATTTGTTAAACTAATGAGCTGACATCGGTACATTAGCACTAACAAGAGACCATGTTTTATTCAGGCTCCTTGG
Organism: Mus caroli; assembly: GCF_978045245.1. Lineage (NCBI taxonomy): Eukaryota > Metazoa > Chordata > Mammalia > Rodentia > Muridae > Mus > Mus caroli. The sequence continues at coordinate 62,496,905 of NW_028227273.1, forward strand.
GTTTGCCTTCTCTTTCCTCTGTGTCTCCAGATCCAGTGTGACACTTTTCATGTCTTCTACTGGCAGCTCTGGCAGCCTCTCAGCCTTTCCCCTGTTTGATGACCCTGACATCTCTAAGGAGGCCCAGTCAGCCCCTTTGTCAACTCTACCTTAATTGGCATTTGTCTGATACTTTTCTCCTGAGCAGTCTGGGTTGCAGGGCTAAGTATAAGATGAAGTATAGCTCCCTTGTGCCGGATAAAAGGCAAGGCCATGTGTAGGGCTCATTGCTCATTGCTCTTGGCCCTGACCTTGATCAGCTGGCTAGGGGAAGTATTTGTCAAGTTTCTCCCTGTAGAATTATTCTTATTTATTTATTTATTTATTTATTTATTTATTTATTTATTTATAGGAAGCGACTATATGCAGCCCATTCTCCATCTCTGACTGGGCACAGTGTGCCCACATACACCTCAGATTCTTCTTCTTCGTGGGAAGCTGGATTCTCTCCCTCTGTCTCTTCAACCTATCATCGAGGCCTCATGAGAATCTGTCTTGTACACTGAGTCTAATGGCTGCTTCTACTTCTTGTTTACATTATTGCTCAATTTGCTTCACTCATTATTGCTCTCAGATATCCTGTTGGTTCTAAGCCTCTTTGGCGCAGGTTTTCACCAATGGGCTTCACCTTCCTTTTCCCGTTTGTGAACAAATATCTCCTTGTCCCAGATGGGAAACTGATGGTAGACCAAAGTAAAGACACCACCAAAGTCCAAACTAGCTATGTCAATAAGTGTTTGGAGGTTACTCACAGAAGCATGGATGACTCAACACAGTTGTATCACCAAAGTCCATTCCAGTGTAGGCGACAAGGCCAGGCATCCATCCCTGGGGTTCTCTGCACAGCCTGCAGGCACCTCTGTGCTCAGAGAGTTTCTTCATATCAATGGTTTACATCTTAGATAGCTTTGGGGAAGGAGGAACCTTTTGAATCTGGTGAGTTTTAGAGACTTCCTGAGACTTGTGAGTTGTTGAATTTCTGAATCTTAACAAGCTCCTCTCAGGGATAAAATATTTCCATTCAGAGAAATTACTACACAGCAGGGGTGTGTGTGTGTGTGTGTGTGTGTAAAACTCAGAGGTTTTTTAAATTATTTATTTTTTATGTATATATGTATAGTTTGCTGAGTTTATGTGCACAGTGTGTGTGTGTGTGTGTGTGTGTGTTTGTATGTGTGTGTAAGAGCTCTTGGAAGTCAAAAGAAGGTGTCAGGCCCCCAGGAACTATGTTATAGATGGTTGTGAGCTGCCATGCATGTGGGTACTGGGAATTGAACCCAGGCCTTCCAAAAGAGCAGTAAGTGTTCTTAACCCCTGAGCAATCCTGAGGTCCTCAGATTGATTGACAGTTGATAACCTCACACTGCAGGAAAGGGGGACAGGGACAGGCTTCAGGGAAGAGGACCCTTGAAGAGGTAAGAATGAAAACCCAGTACAGATTGACTTCATCAACCTGGATCAGTCTAGTGCCAGGTGACTCATTGATGGTATATTTCAAACACAGGACAATTTGGAAAAAGGGTCCTCGGCAACACTCAGTTCAATTCCAGGTGCATAATAAAGCTTAAGGTGTGGCTAAATAGAAACTCCTTTACAAAATACGTGTGACCATGCTGGTGGGTTCTGTAGCAAAGGCCTAGAATCTAGTGTAGTCTCTGAGATAGCATAGAAGTCAGCAGGCCAAAAAGTATATGTGACATCTCCCACAAGGAAGGGTAATGGTCCAGGGAGGGATGAGTCTGGGATAATAATTTTAGGGAGTTTGGGTGAGGTCTGCCTCAGCAGCATAAGGTGGGTGAGGTCTCCCTCTACAGATAGCAGAAAGATCACCAGGTCAGTAACAAAATCCACTCCCAGCCTTCTGAGCAGGAAAAATAGAGATTTTCATCTATTAAAGATGCCACACAGAAGAGGTCCTTGCATGTTTAACATTGCTGGCTTCCCTTAGTGATCTGTGGGCCTGAGGCTCTTTGTGCCTACAACATCACACCTTTCTGGGGCATGGTGTGAGTTTGGGTGTGTGCACTGTGCGGTGATGGGCCATTTCCCGCTGTCTCAGACTCTTCCCATTTCTTGGTGTGAGAACACTTGCAATCTTCTCCCAACTGCCTTTGCCCTACTGTACCTGTGTCTCTGGGGAGAGATTCTATAATCAGAGACATGAGTTGGTGTGCTTATGCACATGGAGAAAAAAATGCATGCAACCCTTGCTCCCATGGAATGCAGCAGCCTGTCCTGCTTCTCAGGCTGGCTTGAGCGCTAGCTTCCTGTTCACGTCCTAGCTCTAGAGAGGAAAAGCAGGACAGAAGGACTGGCATCAAGTGGGAATCACCAACCTCTTCAGGATGCAGGCCAGCCTGGTCTAGAAAAGTTCCTCAGCTGTGGAGTTGAGGTGTCTGGGCAATGGATTAACAGGTTACACAGCGGTACCTGGCAGGGGAATGGCCTCGCTTCCGGTGGATTGAGGACTCTGGAGTACCAATCTGGGCATCTGAGTGCATTTAAACCTCTCTGCGGCTGGCTTGAGGGAGGGGCTATGGTTTTATTGCATTGTTGTTAAAACCACTTAGGAAGCAAAAGCTGTGCTATTCTTAAATAAGCTAAAGGACATCAGGGTGTGCGTGCTCCAAGGCCATCTGCTCTCAAGCATTGGATGGTGCACCGTCTGCTGGGCAAATGAGAAACACAGCTGTGACCACACAACACCTCTGCCTCCCGAGTGTTGAAATGTTCACTGTACCCTGTTGGTTATTTTGCAGTGGAGATGAGACGTTGTCCCAGTTTGCTTCCTGTTGCTGTGAAAAACACCATGACAAATGTGGAGGAGAGAAGGGTTCATTTGGCTTCCTCTTCCATGTCACAGTCTATCCTTCAGAGAAGTCAGAGCAGGGACTAAAGCAGAGCGCATGGAGGCATGCTGCTTACAGCCTTGCTCTCTGTAGTTTGCTCAGTCTGGTTTCTTACTATACCCCATGACCTAGGGGTGCCACCGCCCACAGTGGGCTGTGCCCTCTCATAGGCCAATCTGATGGAGGTATTTTCTCAATCTTCCTCTTCTCAGAGGACCCTGGCATGTGCCAAGTTTACAAGACCTAACTGTCACAGATGGCCTGTCTTGCCTTTTACTATCTTCCCTCTGAGGTTCTATCTCAGAAGCACTTGGAGATGCTGATGTTTATGTCATAGGCTTGTTTGGAATGATGCTGGTGTGGAGAGGAAAGGGGAGAGATATTTTGAGGATGGATGGATCTTGGACAGGTAGGTGAGTGGATGGATAGATGGTGGATAAATGAGTGGGTATGTGGATGGTGGACAGGTGAGTGGATGGATGGATTTGGTGGATAGATGGGCAGGTAAAGTCATGAATGTGATATGTGGGTGCTGAATGGATTATGGATCTGTGCATCTATGAATGGATGGATGGATATTTAAATGGATACCTAAACACATACATATATGTGTGGCTGAATGAGTAAATAAGGAAGACAGGTAAATGTCAGAGCCTTCACTCACAGAAGCCCAATCATAGGCAGACATGCATGCATGCCTAGAGTACTTACTATGAGGTAGGTTTGCTTTTAGGGGCTGAAGATTTCTGTCTGGACGAGGCATCCCTTTTAAGGGTTAAAGACCACTACCTCTGATAAAGGATCAGAAAAACCTCTGAGGAGGTGGCATCTGGCCTGAGCCAGACCCAGGAGCCAGCGCTGCACATGGCAGAGTGTTGCCACAGAAAGAAATCCTGAAAGATCACAACAGGACATTGCTACCATGTGGAAGTGGTAGTCCACCGTGGCCCCAGGAACACAGCACATGCTCAGATGCCTCCAGCTCCACTCTCTGCCTTCTCTATACTCTGACTGACCCACATGGGGACACAGAACCACGATGGACTTAGCCAAGGGAGAGCCCCATTAGAAGCTAGGAGACGGGATGAAGAGCAAGTACTCACCTCTAGCTGGTGACCAAGGGTCATCTGCTCTTCAAAACAGCCCCCTGCTGTGACTGGAGGCCTCCAGAGTGTTGTGTGTAGTTTTGTACTACTCACCTTTGCTCCAGGAAGGGACCATGCTACCAGCCCCCTCCCAGTCTCCCTTGAATCCACAGATAAAACACACACACGGTTGTTCATTTACAACTTGCCTTTTTGGTATAACTCCTGGGTGCTACTATCTCCTGATGTGTTAATAATATCTATATATATATATATATATATATACTTAGTGGATACACCAAACAGCAAACCAGGCCAAGGTGGTTCCATGTGAAAGAGGTTTATTGTGCAGAGACAAAGGAGGGCGGCAAGGCAAGTAGAGGGGCAGAGAAGAAAAGAGAAAGAGGAAAGAGAAGGAGAAGAAAGAGAGTGAGGAGGGGGGGTGATCTCCTAATTTATACAGAAAATGGTGTCACACAAGTGAGGGTGAGAAGTTAGCCAAGTGGGTTGTGGGATTGAGGGTCGTTGGCTTGGCAATGCAGGTCAAGGGTCACATTGTTAGGCCTGGGTTTGGAGTGTCCTGGTACTATCAACTCCTGCCTGGAAAGCTTGTCCTTGTCATTACTCTTAGCTCAGCTCCTCCCACCTGCCCTAACTTTAGTTAATTAGAGTCAGTTGACTCTAGTCCTTGCTAGACATCTCTGACCTCCCACCTACTGGAGTAGCCACAGCCCTCCCGAGACCTCACATGGTTGCCTGGTTCTGCTCTCTCCAAAGCATGGCGAACTCTGTTCTTTCTTTCATCTCCTTTTCCTCCAGTGACCCAGAAGTCCTGCCTGTACCTTCCATTCAACAAAGAGCCCATGGCTTTCTTTACTGACAGATCAAGAGCCAATTGGGGAACAGGACACTAATATCAGACCCTCCCCCTACACAGGGCTTGTTAAACACTTAAACTCTGGCCCCTTTGACCCAGAGTGGTTCCAGGTCCACTATGCTTGATCCCTGGTGACCACACTATTCCCTGGACAGCTCTGATCCCCTACCTGCCTATATTTTTACCCCAGCCTCTTTCCATATAGCATGCTTCAATCATTTCAGTTTGAGCTTTGTGTCCCGTGAGGACAACTAAGTTATGGTGGCATCAACACCTTGACTAAAAAAAAATAGTCCTCAATGTGGACTGAGATGGGCTGTCATTTATAGGAGCTTGGTAGGAGGATCCCCTTGCTGGAGCAATGTGATGTGGGCAAACACGGATGCCGTAGCAGCTCAATGACTAAGATGGTTACCAGTGTCAGCATGGAAGGAAGAGAGGGGAGGGTGAAGCCCTGAGGAGATGCTGGTGTTGCTATGGCAATGGCTGTGATTGAGAAAAGGGAGAAATGAAACCCACCAGTGTGGTACTTAAGAAGCCAAGGGACCAATAATCAAGCATCGCTGGGATATGTCACTTGTCATAGCTGGGAGGGACACTCCTGGGTGGAGTGTTGCTTATTGTGTTGTGGTGAACAAGACAGATACACAGAGACTTGTTTAGCTCAAAGGTCAACAATGCCCAGGCCAGGGCAGTGATGATAACAAGGTGGGGGCCCCAGTACATGGCATGGAGACCTTTGAGCATGAGTGACTAGCTCAGAGTCCCCTCAAAGCTCTCTTGCCCCTGTTCCAGGAGACCAAGGCTCTGGCCACCAAGCAGTTAATGTATATTGCTTTTTGTATCACCATGCCCAAACCTGACAGAAACAACTGATGGGAAAGGAAGGCTTACTCCCTGTGTGTTGGGGAGTGGGGGAAGGCATGATGAAGCAGAGGCCCTCATCTCACAGTGACGAGGGAAAAGAAAGGCAATAGAGGGAATAAGAGAGAAAGCTTATCATAGTTGGCTTTCCCCCTTCTTCTCTTTCATGTGGCATCTCAAGCCACACTCAGGGAGGGTCTTAGTTCGTCTTCTCTGGAAAAGCTCTTTCACACTGAGCTGCGCCTTGGTCTCACAGGTGGGTCTAAATTCAGTCAGGAAGAGAGTGAAGAAGAGCTGTGGGTGCCACAGCCTGGTCCTGAGGGATGCCGACCTGCTCTGAGGAAGACTGTTTGTTATGAAGGAGAATTCCTGGAAACTAGCTGTGTCTGGAGGCTGACTGACTGACTGAAATTTCAATGACTGTGGAGAGGTTAGAATGTTGCAGGTCCATATCCTAATTATAATCTATTGTGGGCCATCCCTCCATTCCTTGATGTCTCTGTGTCAGACCTAGCACACTAACAAATAGATTGAAAACCTTTTAGAATGTTTCAATAAGTAGAATTCTCCCCTGCCTCCCTTTCAGGGTCTTCTTAACTACTTTAAATGACCTGGTAAAAGAACATTGTTGCCAGGCAGTGGTGGCTCACGCCTTTAATCCCAGCATTTGGGAAGCAGAGGCAGGTGGATTTCTGAGTTCGAGGCCAGCCTGGTCTACAAAGTGAGTTCCAGGACAGCCAGGGCTATACAGAGAAACCCTGTCTCAAAAAACAAACAAACAAACAAAAAGAATATTGTTAGCTGGATTTGGTGGCTCGTGCCTTTAATCTCAGTACTCAGGAGCCAAAGGCAGGTGGATCTCCGAGTTTGAGGCCAGCCTGGTCTACTGAGTGAGTTCCAGGACAGACAGAGCTATACAGAAAAACCCTGTCTTGAAACAAAAAACCCCACAACCGTGTTGGAGAAATGGCTCAGAGGTTAAGACCACTGTTGTAGAAAGTTTTATTCTCAATCTGGGGTTTCTACCCTGCCTTTGGCCATTTAGTTCCTGGACAAAAGACACGCCCAATCTTAATAAAGACACACCCAATCTTAATACTTACAAGAAGCCTTAATCAGCACAAGAGCTGGGCAGATATCTGCCCTCTATGCTATTAGAATCTACTTCCCTATCAATAACCCTAGATTATTACTAAATGTGTTTCATCTGGGCTGCTCTTAACTCCAATTGGCCAGCCCTCAGGGCCACGTTTTCATGACTCACCTAACCCGTGGTGGTTTCTCTCTCCTCCTCACCTCCTTCTTTCCTCTGTGTTTCTCCTCAGACCCCAAGCCCAGGAATCCTAAACCCCACCTATGTCTCTTCTGCCCAGCTATTGGCTGTCGGTATCTTCATTTACCAATCAGAAATAACTTGGGAGCCAGGTCGCATAGCTTCACTTGGGTCTATGTGTGGACTCTAGGTCTTGGGGGCCCACACTTAACATTACAATACACAGCAAGACCAAACCCTAACAGATCACTGACTGCTCTTCCACAGGAAGAGCTCTTCAATTCCCAGCAACCACATGGTGGCTCGTAACCATCTATAATGAGATCTGGTGCTCCCTTCTGGTGTGTAGGCAGAAATAAATAATTCTTTAAACAAGACAAAACAACAATAAAACCAACTAACCAACCAACCAACCAACAAAAGAATAATAATGTTAAGATACGCAGGGCAGGACTGAGCTTCCGTGGAAGTACCTGGGTTCTAGCTTCAGCACCCATAAAAATGAAGTGAGCAAAACTTAACGTGTAGAGGGTAAATTACCTATCTCTTTTCCTCCTGCCCTATTGGGTCAGCACAGCCCTGCCCAGGTGTCAGCTCAGAGGCCACAGGACATCCAGTTAGTGTGCCTGAGGGACACAGGGAAGGGTCTCTCAGGAAGCCCTGCCATTGTGACTACCCACAGTTGGAATTTGGGTTGGAGATGAATTTAGTTTTTGCAAGTCCTGGAGTCTCTGGCAGCCTCTCTGATCTTCCTTGGCACAGCAACTTCTGGGAAGGACTTCCCACCTTGGCATCTTGAAACAGCATTAGAATGTCACTGTGAACTGAGGTTTTGGGGGGCTGTGAAGGCAGGTGCAGCTGCCTATCAGATTCTTCGTGGGGCTTGGTGGGCCCCACAGCAAGCCACTATAGCGGGGACCATGAAGGAGGGAGGCAGAAGGCTTTAAGTAAGAGCCAGGGAGGTGCTGTAATCTGAATAGCTTTCACCTTTAAACTGACTCTTCACTGAATCCCTACAGGCAGCATAAAATGTCTCCTTTCTGATTGTATACATTGGTCCCAGATGGCAGGGTAAAAAGGTGAGGCAGTGACATATTGTAGATGAGGCGGGTCTTGCCTCATTGTAGATGAGGGAGTCTGTGGAGACCTGCTGGTCACAGGGAAAGTCAAACTCCCAGCTCTCCCAGCTCTCCCAGCTCTCCCAGGGCCCACTGCCACACTGAGAGACAGGAACAGCTGGGGCCAAGGACGATGTGAAGCCTGTACAATCTGTTGAATTGTAGCCCCCCTGTGTCTATCTGGCCCAGGACTGTGACGCTATTGGAGAAAGGGGATGGGTAGATGTGGGTAAGTTAGTGTCCTGGTTTCATTTCTGTCTCTGTGGGGAAAAAAAAGAAAGAGAGAGAGAGAGAGAGAGAGAGAGAGAGAGAGAGAGAGAGAGAGAGAGAGAGAGAGAGAGAGAAAGAGAAAGAGACAAAAAGAGAAAAAGAAAAAAGAGAGAGAGAAAAACAACCCCAGATATAAAGCCACTCAGGAGAGAAAGGGTTTGTTTCAGCTCACAGGGCTGTGGGGAAGGCAAGGAGGCAGAAATTTGAAGCGGCTGGTCACGCTTGATCCACACTCCATTGAGTAGACAGAAGAGCGGGCACACGTGCCTCGTGTTCGGCTCACTTTCTCCTGCTCTTATACAGCCCAGGACTTGGACTCAGTGAACAGTGCCTCCCACTTGCTGGCTAGTTCACACACACACACACACACACACACACACACACACGACCCCCCCACAGAGATGCCCACAGGCCAATCTGATCTAGACAACCCCTTGCTGAGATGCTCTTTCCAGGCGATTTAAGGTTTTGTGTCATGCTGACAGTTTAAAACTAAGGATTGTTGAGATGAGATGATCCCAGGCTTAAATAAGACCAAAATCCAACTCACGAGTGTCCCTTAAGAAAGGAGAAGGCTCAAAGTCAAGGGGAGCAGGGACATGAAGATGGGCGTGATTATTAAAATGCATTCCCATGGGGGAGATACACAAAACACCCTGCCCTCCTTCTAAGGTCCTAGCACTCACCTGTGGGAGCCAGTGAGTTCCTTAGGCTTCCTTACCAGGCAATGGGGTAGGGATTACAGTAGGAACATGGCTGATCTTCATCCAGGATCATGGTTTCCTTAGCAACGCTAGTCTAGTGGAAACTTCTACCCAATTCTTCCCCACTCAGATGCTCTATCTAGCCTTTCTCCCCAGGCTGCGTGTCATCAAGGCAGAATTGTGTGCACCTGGGTGAGAGGGACTGCTGGATACTCAACTGAGGGTCTGATGTCTGCCTTCCACCCTTGTGTCCTGTGTGTGCTATCAACAGGCCCAGCTGTGAGGAGCTTTTGTGAGTAATTTCAGGAGAACCAAAAATGACGGCTGTTTGGTTTGGAGGATCGTTTGGAGGATTGTCCTGTTGTTCATAAGACGGAGAGCCTGGAGCCAGGTATCAACAAGCTCAGAGAATACTGAGGACTGTAGGTGACTCTCAGGAGTCAGGAAAGAGGCACGAAGACTCTCCTCAGAGAGGACCAGTCCTGCCCCGTGTGAGGTAGAAAATATGGTGGTGTGAAGGAAGAACTTCTTTGTGGAAGACAGGAGGCAAAGAAGAGGAAAGCAGGACGAGGCTAGGCGACACCTGACAAGTGACCTACTTCCTTCAACAGCTCATTCCCACAGTCCACCTTCGGTCACCTTTTGTGATTGCTTTGTATTATGAACTCGTCAAGATGATTAATCCACTGGTTATCATAGAACCTTTGAGATCTAGCTGGAAATGCCTTCAGAGACACACCCAGTGGTGGATCTCACTGACCCAGTAACAACCCAAGGCAAACCAGTATAAACGGGAAGGCATACATGGAAAGGGGTCCAAAAGAGAGCCAGATCTGATGGCCTGTGAGTGTGTGTGTGTGTGTGTGTGTGTGTGTGTGAGTGTGAGTGTGTGTGTGTGGGGGGGGTAGGGGGCTGTTGGGGGTGGGAGGAGCCTGCCATGCGTCTTCACATGTCCAGAACCCCCTGAGCGTGTGCGCACTGTGCCGCTGTCACTGCGAGCACCTGTGGTTCTGAGCTCCAGTGGATAAGCTTTGTGAAGACACCGAAATGCTAACCCCACGGCCACTTCCTTTGAGGGAGATGCCTTCTCTTGTCTAAACAATGCTGGTAGACTGACTTCTTCCCATCTCAATAACTCCAAGCTGTGCATTTAAGATTTCTTGTTAGTTTTTCAAGACAGGGTTTCTCTGTGTAGCCCTGGCTGTCCTGGGCTTGTTTTGTAGACCAGGCTAGCTTTGAACTCACAGAGATCTGCCTGCCTCTGCCTCCCAAGTGCTGGGATCAAAGGTGTGTGCCACTACACTTGAATGGCATTTATGATTCTAATTCCTGCACAAGACAGACTCTGTTGCAAATACCAGTGAAGATGCTTGCCGATGCCATAGAACCTGGGTGCTGTGTGGATATTGGCACAGCAGGGTCTTCCGTTTATCCCGTTGACGAGGCAGGGGACTCCTTCGTTGGAGATAATGGGGCTAGGCAGAGGCAGAGACAGATCTCAGGGCAGTGGTGGGCTTGGTGTTTGAAAAGTTGGCAGTAGCCTCAGCAGCAGGGCACACAGCCATGGCAGCTAACATGGCTGCTGCTGACGCCCTGACTTTGTTTCAATGATCTGCGACTTGGCTAGCATGCTCAGAATGCTAGCTTCTAAAGGCGAGGTTTATGCCAGTACTGGAAGGTCAGAGCTGTATGACATGAACAGGGTGTTCTTCACAGCAAAGTAATAGGAGATCTAAGGACAGGGACAAGGACCACATCAGTGTCAGAATACAGACACTGCCACCGGCACTCACCGCTCATTGTGCTTGATTCTGAAAGTGTACGTGAAGGTGTTGCCCGTTCAGTTCCTGGTGAGAGTCTCTCTCCTATCTTCAAGTGGGCTGTTTCTGATCATGGCCTCTCAAGTAAGAGACAGAAAGAGGACTCTGTCCCATTGCTTCTTTAAATAATAATAATGATAATGGTTTTAGTAATAATAATAATTATAATTATAATAATGTAGTTTGTTTTGAGGCAGGACTTCTTGGTGCCCTGGAACTCACTTTGTAGGTCAAGCTGGCCTTAAACTCAGTGATCTACCTGCCTCTGCCTACTTAGTGTTGAGATTCAAGGTATGCACCACAACCTTAACCACAATACACATCTAGCTATTGTTACTACTATTATTGGTTACAGTAGTAGTAACATCAAAACAGGGTCTCCTGTAGGTCATACTGGCCTTGAACTTGTCATGTATCTTGAACTTTGTCTGATCCTCTCATCTCCATCTCTGGAGCACTGGGATTACAGGAGTGTATCACGCTTCGTTTATGCAGTGTTAGGATCTATCTAGCCCAGCGTTCAAGTGTGCTAGGCAACTTGAACTGAGCCACACCCCTGGCCCTAGACTGTCTTTTGTTTTAAATTTGTTTACTTATTTACTATATATGAGAACTCTGTCTTCAGACACACCAGAAGAGGGCATCCGATCCCATGACAGATGATTGTGAGCCACCATGTGGTTGCTGGGAATTGAACTCAGGACCTCTGGAAGAGCAGCCAGTGCTCTTAACCGCTGAGCCAGCTCTCCAGCCCCACTCTGTCTCTTCTTATGAGATCATTAATCCCATTATAAGAGTTTCACTTTTAGGACTCCATTAACTTTTGTTACTGTCTCTCTCCAAACACAGCCACTGGAGGGTTATAAGGTTATTTGGGGGTAGCGGGGACACAGTTAGTTTAGACACTTCTGCCGCTAAAGCTATGACAGTGTCTTTGCTGTGTTGCTCTGTGTCCCTAACCTCACTGTACACTTGTGTCAGGGGGTGTAAGTCCCTGGACCAGGATTCTGCAGAGGTTGAAGAACTTAGATTATTGATGTATAAACTTGGGCCCCAAGCAAGTACTATGTTGGAGAAACCTCTTTAGTGGAATACAGCATCTATATGCTCACCACTGCATGGGCAGGCTCACCACTGCATGGGCAGGCTCGCCACTGCATGGGCAGGCTCACAACTGCATGGGCAGGCTCGCCACTGCATGGGCAGGCTCACCACTGCATGGGCAGGCTCACCACTGCATGGGCAGGCTCGCCACTGCATGGGCAGGCTCACAACTGCATGGGCAGGCTCGCCACTGCATGGACAGGCTCACCACTGCATGGGCAGGCTCACCACTGCATGGGCAGGCTCACCACTGCATGGGCAGGCTCACCACTGCATGGGCAGGCTCGCCACTGCATGGGCAGGCTCACCACTGCAGATGGGCAGGCTCACTACCAGATGGATGCAGACAACACAAGAGGTAGGTATCGGAAGACACGGAGAACAGCACACCGCTCATTTGGTGTCTGTATGATGCAAACTTTTACCTTCTAACTTAATGATATGGCTTGAATGTGAAATGCCTCCCACAGGCTTGTGTGTTTGAACACTTGGTCCCCAGCTTATGGTGCTGTTTGGGAAAGCCATCCATTCCCTTTAGAAGGTGGAACCTTGCTAGAGGAAGTAGGTCAGTAGGGGTAGGCCTTGGGGTTTGACTCAACCCTCTGCTTCCTGATCACAGACACAAAACAACTGACCAGCTGTCTTCTGTCACCATCATGACTGGCTGTATCTTTGAATCCATGAGCCAAGATAACCCTCCTCTTCTCAAGTTGAATCTTGTAAGATATTTGGTCAGCGCAAGGAGGAAACAGCCATTCTTGGCTCTTGGAAACAGCCATTCTTTTCTACACTGTTTGGGGGCAAAAGTGTAGCTTCTCCCATAGAGTAAGCTATTTGAAGCATTTAAAATAGAATTCAAGATTTTCATTCAAGCATCGATGTGTGTAGAGATGAACTACAGACCTGGGTAACAAGGTCTGGGATGGGCAGATTCCAGGGCTGCATCCTTAGATCAGTTCTTCCAGCAGGAGAGTAGTTTGTCACTCACAGGTGTCTGCCTGGGAACTTCAAAATTGCCAGGGATACTAGGTATGGTGGGGTGAGTCTTTAATTCAAATACTTGAGAGGCAGAGGCAGGTGGATCTGTACAAGGTCAAGGATAGCCCAGCCTATGTAGTGAGTTCCTCAGTTAGCCAAGGGCTGCATAGTGAGACCTATGTCTTAAAAGAAAAATACTGTTGTCAGGGTCTAACATTGACCATAAGAATCAGAAGGTAGAGAAGCCTGAACTGTCATGTGCACTTGGATGGCCCGGAGGTTACATCGCTTTGCTGCAAATCCAGAATCCATCTGATGCCAAGATTTTGTGACTGGAATATGGTGAGGCTCCAGCTAAGGAATGAAGCCCCCTAGGAATGGATCCCCAGGTCCCTCCGCTGAGGAGTGACACAGTTGTTTTGTCTCCTGGTTAGGTGGATCTGGCCTCCTGATGACCCCAATACCGATTTCCATAGAGAGTTATAAGTTTGAGGAGCACTAACTGGGTCATCCCATTTCTTAGCATCTCTAAGCAGACAACCTCTTACTGGCCCCTCCTCCACTTATCCACTTAGTCACTTTTGAAGCTATCCCTAAATTAGCATAAGCACATAGCCATATGCATGTCAGCAAAGTGGTGATGGACAGCCTGTCCCAAAATGGAAATGCAGATGACAGAAGTTCCCTGTAAAGTAGCACAGGGATTATATTTTGAAGCCCTCACATGAGAAGCCCAGTCTGGGCAGTAACAGAAGCCTTGTGGCCTTGACCCAGGCGAGCTGAAATGGGTATCTCAGCAGTGCTGAGGAGTGATTCTCACTGCTGGTGCAGCAGACTAGACACTACTAACCCCCCCCCCCCACACACACACTGGGCTGTGACACTATTGACCCCCACACACTGGGCTGTGAGGTCCTTGACTCCTGTGACAGTTCCATACATCCCAGTGATCACCCAGAAGGATATGAGGCACAGAATTTAACTGGTTAGCTTCTCAGGAAAGATGAGGGGACCAGCCATGGCTGGTTATCTAAGATAGAATTCGAGGCTACTAAGAGGCATGTGCCATTGGCTACTGAGAGGTTCCTCCTGGGTCTTCATGGAGACTGGGGTGAGGGGTAAGGGCATTTGGCATTTCCAGGATGGAAGCAAACTGTCCTCTTCCGAGCCCAGCCGCTGGCAGTTAGGATCGAGGGCAACAGAAGAAAGGCGTGTCCTTCAGGTTCAGCTGGAGAAGTAAGATTTCATGCAAAGCTTTTATGAAGGAAGAAAGTAGACATGCTGCCAAGACCCCTTTGACTCAGTCATCTATTAGTAGCATGTTTGGAGTGTTACCTGTAATTGGACGGTGTGTTGAGAACCAGTCTGTGTCAACTTGGCCTGCCCTGGTGGAGGTTACCATTGAGCATGAAGGCAGACTATTGGTGAAGCTGGAATTCCAGCTTCATGTGGCAAGGTTAAGATGGTACACGAGAAGCTCTGAGACTCAGATGGGGTGCACAGACCCTGCCCAAGGAAGGGCGCAGCCACACGGGGCCATCTCAGTCTAGAGGAGTCAGGGCAAGGGCAAAGGTAGCCTTCTGCTCTCTGATCATGGGGTCACTTTACAGTCTGGCCAAGTGGTATTGACTTTAGAGAATGAGGGAAAGCCCCCCCGGGTGGAAAGAATGGAATACCCGACAAAATGATTAAAGAGCACTCTGGTCTTAGTTCGTGGAGGTAGACCCCACCCCCCCACCCCCAGCATGCTGGACTTCTGCAGAATAACACGCTCTTTGCTATTGCATACCATTTGAGTCTGGGGTCTCATTGAGGATGGAGAGCCGATGTTCAATCACCTCTTCTAACTCAGCGCTTTATGGCAATTCTCAGTAAGGCACAGGCTATGGCCAGAAGAACCCCATCCCCACCCCCACCCCGGCACACACACACCACACGTGCCATGCCCCGTGATGCACACAGATGCTTGTAAATGCCTATAGTTTCATGGTAAACGCTGTTTTTATTTTTAGCCTTTGGTTGTGATCATTAGACTAATAATACAGAAGAAGATGCTTAAGATGTGGGACGTGCCCTTCTCTTCCAGATGGAGATGGCTACCATGTGGCAGGTGCTTACATTTGTCACGGAAATCTGGTCTCTCTGTCCGTTTCTCTTTGCCAGAGTCTGCATTACAGTCTTTCCGGGATGAATGTCGCATTCTTCGTCTGCATCACGCAGAACATAAAATTGCACCAGAGAAAAAGGTTATTTGACTCAAATAGCTATGCCCAAAGGCAGGGCTTACTCAACTCAAATAGGTACTTTGTTCAGTGAACGGTAGCTTACCCCAGCCCCGCCCACAGCTGACTGACTTAAGGCCTCTCATGGGTGGCTAGGGATGGTGGCATACATCTTTAATCCAGAAGAGCCAGGGCCCCACAAAAAGACCCTGTCACAAGACAAAACACAGAAACAAAAAGAGATTCCTCAAGGCCAGCTCCTCTCAGCTCGCCTCACAGTGAACAACTGTATGCTCTATTAGGTCACAGATACAGTGTGAGAGTTCCATCTTCGTGGAGTTCCTGAATAGATTTTTCCATTAAGAGTGGGTAAAGACAGTGGCTGGGAATGCTTGTTCATTGTTTATGTATGCTACTAGCTTATAGGCAATTCCACTAGGCTCCTCCAAGGGACCTAGCAACCCAGGTGTGCCAGGTGTGGGCTGCATATAAAAGGACCCCCACCCCATCTCTCTCTCTCTCTCTCTCTCTCTCTCTCTCTCGCTCCCTCCCTCCCTCCCTCCCTCCTTCTCCCCTCCTTCTCCCCTCTCCCCCTTTCCCTTCTCCCTTTCTCTGCCCCCCTCTCCCTCTCTCCCCTTCCCTCCCCCACGTTCCCATTCCCTCCTCCCATTTTCTGTCTTCTGCATCTCCTCTTATCTGCCCTCATATACTCTGCCTCCACCCCCGTCCATCTGCCTGTCCAAACGTCCACTCATCTGCTGCTACCCCATCCCAGATCCTCACTCCCCTTCCCTAATAAACCCCTTTATAATAGATCTCTTGCACGGCTTAAATTGCTCAGGGGCACACCTTGGCGTGGGCCTACCAGGTACACCCTTCGCCATATTATATTTCATAATATACACTCTCATGAATTCTCTGCTAGATCCTGCTGGGAACGGGGCCTCAGCAATTTACATTGAGCAAATCATCATATATTTAAATGCCCTGTACCCCGGATGCACCTCAATGAGGACTCTAAAGAGTTTGTTTTTTGTTTTTTTTTCAGTCGACTCCTGTCTGAAACCCACTTCACAGGGCCATTAAAAAGTCCTTTAGTATTCTTTGCAAAAAAAAAAGTCTTTCAGGGAAATATTCGTATGTTCGGGATAATATTCACAATATGCCGGGAAAGTTATGTGCCGTGAGGGAGTCATTAGAGCTGAGTTGAACTGCAACACCCACAGTGATTCCTGTGTGTGGGAAGCTGTCAAGGGCAGTTTTCCCTGAGCCCGACAGACAGTGGCGACTGCCTCCTCCACATGGAGAGATTGAAGGCAGTCCCGTGGAGGTCGGGGAAACTAGAAAATGAGAGCTAACCACTCAGCACACCAATACCCTGTTCCTGTCTGGAAAGAGCTACCCGCGTGCTGTGACTGGGGTAGTAGCTGCATGTCGGGGTTACCTGATAACTGTGCAGTCAAGAGTACCTGTTATGGTTTGTCTATGCTCTGCCCAGGGAGTAGCACTATTAGAAGGCCTGGCCTTGTTGGAGTAGGTGTGTCACTGTGGGTGTAGACTTTAAGACCCTCATCCCAGCTGCTTGGTAGTCAGTATTTTGCTAGCAGCCTTCAGATGAAGATGTAGAACTCTCAGCTCCTCCTGCACCATGCCTGCCTGGATGCTGCCATGTTTCTGCCTTGATGATAATGGACTGAACCTCTGAACCTGTAAGACAGCTCCAATTAAGTGTTGTCCTTTATAAGTGTCGCCTTGGTCATGGTGTCTGTTCATAGCAGTAAGACCCTAACTAAGACAGTACCTGTCAGGTATATTGTTGGCAAGGTCCTGTCAGGTATACAGTTGGGGGTACCTGCTAGGACCCATCACAAAGGAGATGAGGACCCCAACAAGAGGCTCAAGAAGGGTTACTTATCCCTTCTACGTGGCACTGTCACAATCTTCCACAGACTGACCGTTTGGCTAAATGAGTGGCCTTTCCTTGTGGCTCTTCTGCCATGAAGGTGCTATGGCTTCTGCTTCATATCCTACATGTTGGGCCAGCTTAATGAGAAGTCACCTTCTCCACTGTCTGCGGTCACCATGGCCGAAGTGATTCCTGTGTTAGTTAATCTTGACTCTCAACTTGATTGGATTTTTAAATCAGCACAGAAATACACCTTTGTGTGTGCACACAAGGGGGGTTCCAACAAGGTCTCGCTGCCGAGGGAAGACCCACCCTGCTTTGGGGATCCACCATCCCACAGACTGGGACACTGGCTTCATCTCTCTCTCTCTCTCTGCTTCCTAACGGCAGACACAGTGTGACCACCCTTGGCACCCTGCCTCCATCACTGCCATGGATTGTCTCCTGAAACTGAACCAAAATCAATCTTTCCTTCTTTACAATGCCTTTGTCAGAGTAAGGAGAAAAGCAATCCATACTTTCTCTCAGAATGTCAGCTAGGCAGGGACCTGCGAGCAGAATGGCACAGGAGACTGACTACTGCCTACCTCAGAAGACTGCATGTGTCCTTTGGAGGGGGGTCCCAGGACAATTGACCATTATTAGATTATCACCTAGGGCTGGAGGGCAGAAGTCCCACAGAGAGAGATGTATACAGTCAGAAAAGAGAGTCTCTTACCTGCTCAGACCCCTGGAATCCCTTCACACATGCCCACATACACATATACACACAGGCTTGCATTTTGGGGGGTGTCCAGATTCAAACCCAGGGCCTCATGAATGCTAGACAAGCACCCTACTATCTGAGCTACCTCCCCATCCCTATCCTGACTAGATTTTACAGGCGGGTACCTGCAGGGCTGACTCTGGTCCCTGCTGTGGACACCTGAGGCTCACATGACGAAAGTCCACCAAGTTCCTTCGGCTCATGGCTGGGGGCCCAGGGATTTGAATCAATGGTTCCTCCTTCCTGGCCTGGATTCCCTGGCTGCTCTGTGTTTGCCTGTAATCCCATCATTCAGGGACTGCTTGCAGACTTGAGTGGGCGACACGGGGTAGCACATCTCCATGTGAATGCAGTGTGGGTCTCATCTGCTATTTCCAGATTCCAATGATCTCAGCTGCTGGATGAAAAGAATATATATGATACATATGTATGAATATATTTGAATATATATGTATATATATCATATATATATATTGAAAACTGCACACTTTAAAGTCATAGCAAGGTCTTCTCCATTTATCAATTGAATTCCTGATATACTGCTCTTAAAAGCAGTAATTGTGTGTGTGTGTGTGCGCACACGTACGCGCGGGAGTGTACACATGCGAGAGAGAGAGAGAGAGAGAGAAAGAGAGAGAGAGAGAGAGAGAGAGAGAGAGAGAGAGAGAGAGAGAGAGAGAGAGAGAGAGCACTAGCTTTCAGTCTCTGAAGCACCTGTCAGCAGGGCTCAGTCCGAAAGTGAAGGACTGCAGGATAACTTTTCCTGGTGGGCCATGGGAGATTTTCTTTCAGGGCTTCAGTACGTTGAGCTGTGTGCTTGAACTCACCCTTGAGGTTTCCTGCACTGAATACCTGGTGGCCATGAGCTGGGAGTTCCCATGGTTATGGGATTCCACTGTCCCACACCAGGAGACATGATTGCTGAAGGCACAGAGGAATCCTTCTGTAGGCAGAGAGCCATGAGTTTAAAAGAGCTTATTTACATTTTTTTCCACTGGGCAGGGGTGGCACACACCTTTAATCCCAGCACTCGAGGAGGCAGAGGCAGGCAGATCTCTGAGTTTGACACTAGCCTGGTCTACAGAGCAAGTTCTAGGACAGCCAGGGCTCTACACAGAGAAACCCTGTCTCCAACAAACATCTTACAACAGGGTAGTTGTGTATATGAACTCACAATGGTTGTGACAGTATGCACAAAGCCAGCTCAAGCCAGACAAAATCCCATCATGGAGGCTGGGAAGTAGGCACAGAGGAGACCCAGCCCCAGCTGAGCAGTTTCTGGTACTGAAAGCTGCAGGGGGGGGGGGGGGGGGCGGGGGAGGGGAAAGTTAGGGTGTGGGGGGTAAGGGGGAGGGAACTCCTGGTCATGAGAACAGAACCTCCAGCCCCAAGGGGCTGAATGTGCTTCATGACTGATTCAGTCATTTTGGCATCAAGACCACTCGTAGAAAGGCAGGCTCAGGCTTGGGTACAGTGGTGCTAAAGACGTGGGCAGAGTACTTAGTCCTTTAATGAGTGAGACACTGCTTTTCTTTCCCAGTGTCCTCATCCCCAGGGGATTATAGACCACACCCTACAGACCTCGCCCCGCCAGGGCCCAGTTTTGTGCTATCTCATTTTCCTTGGCAATGCTTTGGGCTTTCTGCCTAACCTCCCTTACACCACCCCGCCCCGCCCCCACTGGACATTTCCAGTTTCCGTGGGGCTTGTCCTCCATGGTGTCTGCCCTCTATGCTAGGTAAAGGCTTGGATTTTCCCTTCTGTCCCCCTTGGGGCAGAAGCTACCCTTTACAGCTTGTCTTCCTGGGGGCTTTTCTTTTAAATTCTAATAATCTTACTCTAATGTTTCCATTTGAGTCCATTCTTAAATTCTTTTATTAATGAGTCTAAATCTGGAAGAGGGACCCCACCCTGCCCTGTATCACGAGGACTGGTGACCTCTGTGTATAGGAAAAAGACAATGAAGTCAACGTTTGTAGAGAGTTCACTTGCAGGAAGAAAAAAAAAATTATACTTGTAGCAATAACATCAAAAATAAAACAGCAAAGCCTCCTGCCCCACCCCCAACAATGATAACAACTAAAGAAGCCAGCCCAGTGATGGCAGTGGGTTTGCAGGAGTTGGGGGTGCTCCACCCTACCCCACGAGTCCATGGCAGTTGCTATAGATACCACAGCAGAACTGCCTTAAAGCACGACACCCCACCCTTGGGAACAAGCACCATGAGAGCTGAGGTCACTGCAGGTCCCGGTGTCTGAGCATGCTCACTAAGTGCCATTTCAGTCAAGGACAATATTTGTGAAATCCCACAACTGACCAGATATCCAGAGCTTGATCTTCCTGGGCCCTGGCTCAGCCTCTGAGCTGAGCCCCTTTTCTGTTGCAAAAGTCAGTAAAAAATATCTTTGTAATGATTAATATTAATGAATATTAATTAAGATGAAATTATTATATTTTAATTAAAATTTAATTAATATCAATTAATAATCTAGAACCACCAAAGAAACAAACCTTTGGGCATGTCTATGAAGAATGTTCTAAATTGGATGAACTGAAGGATGAAGGCCCATGTCAGTGGGCAGCAAACTCCACGGCCTGGGGACCGTATGTAAAGGAGAAGCTAGCAGGAGCAAGCACCTGTCTCTCCCTGCTTCCGGACTGCCAGGGCAATGTGCCCAGCTGCCTCCAGCTCCTGCTGGCATGCTTTCTCTGCCACGAGAACCAAAAGAAAACTTCCTTTCCTTTAAGAATCTTTGTTAGGCCGGGCAGTGGTGGCGCACACCTTAATCCCAGCACTTGGGAGGCAGAGGCAGGCAGATTTCTGAGCTTGAGGCCAGCCTGGTCTACAGAGTGAGTTCCAGGACAGCCAGGGCTACACAGAGAAACCCTGTCTCGAACCCCCTAGCCCCCCAAAAAGAATCTTTGTTAGGCATGTTGTCCCAGCAACATAAAATAACTAATACAGTCTTCAGTCAGAAGAAAACCAAAGTCACACAGTCTGTCTGGAGTCTTTTGTTAGCAGGATGGAGACTTGGATGGAAATCATCATTTGTATTATATGTGGGTTTTTTTTTTTAAATAAAAACTCATTTATTTCAAAGAGCAGATACAATCAAGACAAGAGATGGCCACGGAACAATCATGGTTTGTCTCAATAAATAACAAAATGCCATTTATGTCTCTTTAAAATCTATATAACACATCATACATTTAAAATAAATAAATCCCTGTGGGTCTCGAAACAACCCCAGTGTCTGGGATGAGTGGGATGGCTAGGTGAGACCCATTGCTCTCGGTAACCAACAGAGTCCCCTCCCTAGCCACCACGCTCTCTCCATTCTTCTGGGGACCGCAGCACACGCCGGTACTTTGGAACTGGCCTTCCTAGTGCCCCTGCCTTGCTGGGGACTTATTGCTTCACAGACATTCACATCTTGACGTGGCTGGTACTGAGCATGGGTCTTCATGATGGCTGGGTGTGGACTCCAGCTCAGTCTCTGACTGTGACCAGGCTTTCACATGCTATTCAGAGGCTGTTGGTTGGTTGCTGAGACATCTGTGACATGTCCCATCCTTTCACTGTGAACATTCAGGAAACAGCGGGGCGGGGTGGCTGGGGCTCACAGGCTATATAACATTCTGCACTTGATACCTGAGAGGGGTGGGCTACCTGGGTGCTGCAGGACAGTCCTGCCTGTCACTGTGCAAGCTAGAGTTCAGAGCTAAAGGGCAGTGAGCATCTGTCAGGCTGGGGCTGGCTGGACCACTGGGTCTTGGCCCATTAAGGCAGTGGGACACAGACAGACAGACTCCCCACTGTCAGCCTGAGCTCCGCGTCTGTCTATACGGCAAGTCTGAGTTGCTCCCAGGTGCACATGGTAAGGCGAGCCTTCCTTTTTGGGACAGGATCCTTCATTTCATCTTTTCCAAAAACAGTGTGTGTAAGATGGGCCCAGGCACTCCAGAGGACTCCATGGTCAGTGTTCCTTCAACCTAAAAAGCAAAGGACACGGTGACAGATGAGCCACACGGCAGATACTGAACACACACAAAATACACAGACCCATACACAGCCCTGTGCCCTCCCCATGGCTTCTCAGTGGCACGGAGCAGGAAGGACGGGAAGACAGCTGCTAGTGAGACTGTCTTGGCTGGGAAGCCACAGCTCACAAACTCCACAAACAAGACGTTTTCCTCACATTCCCCTCCCTGAGAGTCTGAGGAGCGATTTGCAGAATGGCACCCAGACGGAGGCACTCAGACTGCGGCGTGCCAAGATCGGGGATGACTGGAGAGTCGAGTTCTCTCCAGAGAGGCCTCAGTGGACTTACGGAGCCTGGATCCCTGTGGCTGGGCCTGGACAGCTCAACTCCTTGTGTATGAGGCGGACCAGGAACTGCACCCAAAACAGAGACAAGACATTGTCACCATCTGGGGACACAGGCAAAGGGGCGAGTGTGGCCTGCTGAGGCTGGCTGGACACCCCCCTGCTCCCCGAGGAGGTACTGTCATTAGAACAGAGACTTTGCCAGCACCTGCTTCACCTAAGGTGAAGTCTGACCCTCAATAAGTCCTTGGGATAATCCAGATGCCAGTCGGAAAACAGGCATTCAGCACAGACTTCAAAACCAACCCAACCACAAGGTGCCTGCCCCACATGGGAACAAGACAGAAGATGCAGGGGAGGTGGCTCATGGTATGGAGCTGCATGGGGGACTCTGGAGAGGTGAGCAGGTTGTGAGATATATTGGGAGGCTGACGTAGTGTCTCAGGATTAGCAGTGTGTGTATGTGCACGCATTGCGCATGCACTAGCGTGTGTTTATACATACCTTTGGCTGCCTTCCACATAACGCTAAATGCTAGGCTTAGAGCCACTGGCTCACCAGGTTAACTTTATGCCCTTCATGTGCTGAAAGGCTCAGAATAACCAAGGCAGAGAAATGACCGGCTACCACCCACAGCTCTGGCCTTACTGAGGGTCAGACTTCACCACAGGTTCCGGAGCTGTGTGGAAGGGGGTCCTGAGGGAAATCTCAGCTTCCCATGACAAGTGCTTAGAAGGCAGCAGGCAGCCTTAATCCTGAGGGGCTTGTGGTGGGGAACAGGCAATGTAGGCGCTAAGGGACCACGGCTGCCCAGCCATCAGCTTGACATTAGGCCTTAGGCGCCTAGATGCCTCATGTTCAGGATGGAAGCCCACAGGCACAAGCTAAGGATGATGGGAATATCTCCTTACGGATAATAACAGTCCAAGCACTTGGCCTGGCCTGAGAACAAGGCTGTGGCAATCACTGGACAGCAGTGGGAACGAGGTAACACCAAACCCAGAATTGGTGGCAATAGAATAACTCCAACTTCAGCTCTCACTACCCAGGGCTGGTCTGGCAGTTACCAAACACCACCACTCCTGCCAAGCACAGTATGTGGCAAGTGCTGGCAGAAGAGGCCTGTGGCGGTGAAACCAGGATGCCAAGAGGAAGAAGGAAGACGGAAAGCAAATGTTGCCTGTGGGCGTGGGACAGCTGGTGGCAGGAGTCACAAGGAACCAGGTCACCTTCCAACAAAGCTCTGTGCCCATGCAGGTGACAGTGACCAACAGAAAGGAGTCTGCCCATTCCCAGTGCCTGCCTCAAGATACTGGGAACCTGGGCGGCAAGAACAGGAGAGGAGGCTAAGAGACAGGGGGCATGATCAGATCTGCTGCTCAGGTGGCAGATGCTAGGAATGTGGTCCCCTAGCATCTCTGAGGAGGTGATCTCAGGTCCCTGAGCACTCAGCCCCTGACTGGGAAGGAGGTGAAACTGGTTTATGTTAAGAGAGAAAAACAAAATGAGCAAACAAAACCCAAAAAACACTAGAAAGAGAAAGGGCCTGCCTGAGCTTTTATCTGTTTATGCATAATTTGAGAAAGTCTCCTGCAAGCACGCTCTAAAACGGTTTGCAGTGAAGTGTTGGGAATGATCCCAGTCAGGGCTGTGCACGCTAGGAAAGCATGCTTGACTGAACCCTGACACGGCCAAGGATGACCTTGCCCTTCTGACTCCTCTGCCTCTACCTCCCAAGTGCTGGGATTATAGTCACCACCCCAGGTTAATATACTGCCGTGGATTGAACCGGGGGCTCTGTGCCCCTTAGGCAAGCACTCTGCCAAGCTGGGGCTGGATCTTATTAAACAGCTTGGGCTAGCCTCAAATGTGTGGCAGTCAGTCATATACATTCTGAGTGCTGGGATTATGGGCCACTGGGAGATCTGTAGATCACTGGACATGCTCCAAAGGGACTGTGGGAGCCCAACCCTCTTTCTCTATTTGGATCCCTGGCCGTTCGGCGAGTAGTTAGTTCCTTTGCAGAGGCTTGCCTTGTCACAGGCTCAAGGCAATCCTGGGTTGAAGTATCCAAAGCTGTGGGCCGAACTGAGCCTTTCAGAGCTGACTATGTTGGGCGTTTGCTACAGGGACTGACTGACCCAGCAGGCAGACTAGGTGGGGGCTCTCTCTGCTCACCGGCTGCTTTAGTTCCGCAACAGGCTCACCATCACTATCAACACACCCTTTTATAATGTGGCTGCTAGGACTTGGGGGATGGTTCAGGGATCAAGAGCCTTGACTGCTCTTCCAGAGGACCTGGGTTTGATTTCACGTACCAACGTCAGGAAGCTCACTACCATCTGTAACCTGAGCTTCAGGGGGGTCTGATGCCCTCTTCTGTCCTTTGAACACATGTGTACACTCAGGCACACACACATACACATAAAACAATAAATAAAAAACTTTAAACGTGAATGCTGCCGTAAGAGAGAGGCTCCGTGATCTGTCGCATGCCAGCTTTGACTCTCAACATCCTACAGGGCAACAGCTTCACCAGCTTCTCACTTATTCCCCACGGGTGGAAAGAGAGAAAGCCTCAGCTATGTGGACTTAGAGAAGGTGGCAGGACACACAACTTTGCTAGGGGCTGTAGGAGTCCACAGGAAGACAGTCAGCTAGGGCAACATAGGTCATGACCCTCAACCTATGGGTCATGACCCCATCATGAAAACCACAGATATTTACATTACTATTTACGACAATAGCAAAATTACAGTTATAAAGTAGCAACAGAGAGAATATTATGGTTGGGGGGGAATGGGGTCACCCCAACATGAGGAACTGTATGAAAGGGTTGCAGCATTAGGAAGGGTGATAACTGTTGTGGTAAGGTCTGACCCATAGCTACAGGGATGCTAACTGAAAGCACATAGGTTACAAGCAAAGAGACCCACCAGTAAGGCACAGGCATCTGCAAACATCAGCATGTAGAACACGTTGCTCCATCCAGAGGGGGAGATGAGCCCTGCCAGCAGGGGCCCCAAGGCAGCTCCTGAAATGGGCATAAAGATGCTGGTTATGGAAGGCTAACAATGGGAGATGAACTCAGAGCGGAGCAAGGAGTGGCTGCCATAAATGTCTTCTGAAACCCATTCTAAAAGTAGGTGCTGATCTTTGAGATGTCCACTCTGTGTGACACACCATCATTATAAATGAGTTTATATAGCTAGACAGGGTGGTACATGCCTTTAATCCCAGCACTTGGGAGTCAGAGGCAAGAGGATTTCTGTAAGTTCAAGGCTAGCCTGATTATATAGTGAGTGCCAGGACTATATATAGAGAGACTCTGTCTCAAAACAAAACAAAACAAAACAAACAAAACAAAACAAAAAAACAAAACCAAAATCAAACAATAAATAAAAGAAATCCAAGCCCATATACAGTTGTAGATACCCTCGTGCTCAAAGAAAGTGTTACTGAATAAATCTGTGTAAGATACACAAGA
Organism: Mus caroli; assembly: GCF_978045245.1. Classification (NCBI taxonomy): domain Eukaryota; kingdom Metazoa; phylum Chordata; class Mammalia; order Rodentia; family Muridae; genus Mus; species Mus caroli. The sequence goes on from NW_028227273.1 coordinate 62,522,594, forward strand.
CTTAGACCCTGCTGATGTCAAATGCCTGATTCTGACCATTGCAAGTCAGGGGTCTCCCTGCCTTTTGAGAGGGATGCTGACCAGTTATTTGCAAAGGACAGTGTGTAGCTGCATCTTATAGCAGTGGTTCAGAAAAATAGGCCTGTACCCATGCAAAGCGTGTGTTCATAACTGTGCATGTGCATACATAATTATGCATACACACATGCATGCATGCTAATCATGCATGTGTATTCATGTGTATAAGCATGTGTAGGCATGCAGCTGTACAAGTGCTATGTATGTACACGTGTGCACAAATGTGTATATACATCTATGTGTGTCTACATGGGAACAGGTATGCATGTGTATGTGCACAAGTGTGCATGTGCATGCATGTGTGTATAAGCATTCATGTGTATGTAGCTGTACAAGTGCTGTGTATGCAAGTGTGCACAAGTGTGCATGTGCATGTATGTGTGCACATGGGCACAGGTGTGTATGTGTAGGCACTGTGTGTGCACATGCATGCATGTGTATGTACAAGCATACATCTGTATGCAGCTGCACAAGTGCTGTGTATGCAGGTGTGTCTACAAGGGTGTATGAGCATGTATGTGTGTACATAAGTATACACATCTGTACATGGGCATAGGTGTACACGTGTACGCATATGCACAAGTATGTATGTGTATGCATGTGTGAATGGAGCAAACTCAAGATGCCTGGGAACTCTCTGCATTATGTTTGTGAGTTTTTTGTCTTCAAGTCTTAAATTATGTCAAATAAACTTTGAAGGCTACACAATCAAGAGACATCTGTAGGGGATGGCTTGCTCCAGCACCCTGAGTACTTCCCTCACAGCGGGTGGGTGATTCTGACAAGAAGGCGTCCTGTCCAGCATGCTAAGGCCTTTGGAGAACTGCCCGCAGGTAACTGATTGCCTTACAGTACCCAAGAGCTGGGCTCTCTGCTCTTTACCCACACTGACTGCTCCAAGTGTGTATACAGCGCACACATTAACCTGTGACCTGGGAAGCTACTTAATAAACTTTCTCCATGTCTCAGCATAGTTGCCGGCAAATGGCACTACTCATGTGAGTTTACTCTGCACATCCTGGAGACCACGGTGTGGACCATGCCCAAGTTTTAAAACTGTAAATCCACAAAGTAGAGAGCAGAGGAGAGAAAAAACATTATTATTATTTTTTTTTTATTTTTTTTTTTAGACAACCATAGGGCACAACCTGGGGACATCTCCCCATAGCTAGGCTGGCTGAGCATGTGGCACAGTGGAAGGGGCAGCAGCGGCAAAAGGCCATCGTTGTTCCCTCCTTATCAGTGACTCAGTGACACCCCACAGAAGAGCAATTGCTAAACCTCTGGGGATAGCAGACCTTATGAAGGGTATGGGGAAGGCACCCAAGAGAGGACAGGGATCCAGGGGACAACGCCAGCCCCAAAGCAGACATCCACACCCCAGCCAAGGCAAGAACTTCGACACTGAGCTCCCTGTGCACAGGCTGATTCCAGGCACAGCTGTAAAGACCACCAGGAGGCGCTCTCCAAGCAAAAGGACTGCTCAAACTGATTTAGTGGCTTACTCTTAAATACAAAGATACAATGTGGCAGTACAAAGATACAACGTAACATGGCTGCTTAGAGAACCCATGGCTGAGATAAAGACCCAGCTCTGACCATACAGGAACCAGGAGGAAGGAAACCCAGGGGCAGTTAACAAGGCAGGGGAAAACCCCCAGCAATTAATTGTCACCTAACACACTAAAAGGACAGCTAAAATAAGAACAGAGAGGCTGAAAGATAAAGTCAAGGATGCCATTGATAGAACAAGAGAAGCAGGAAGGACAAACAATCTGGAAACCCGACATCTGACTAACGTTTTCCAAAAAACGAGAAAGAAAATGGTAGGCAAACATGTCAAAGGAAACTACAGGAGCTGGATGTAGTGGCGCATGCCTTTAATCCCAGCACTCGGGAGGCAGAGGCAGACAGATTTCTGAGTTCAAGGCCAGCCTGGTCTACAAAGTGAGTTCCAGGACAGCCAGGGCTACACAGAGAAACCCTGTCTTGAATCCCCCCCAACACACACACACAAACAAACAAAAAAATCAACCAACCAACCAACCAAACAAACAAACAAAAAAAAAACTACAGTGCTCAACCCCCAAGATGCAGGCCCTGCTTCCAGGTGGGTGGAGAAGAGCCTGGGTGGATGGTAAAGGGGAGACCCTGAAGCCCCAGAGGAGGAGAGTCAGGTCTGTGTGAAGAGCAGCTGAGACTGACAACTAATGCTGACTGCCAGCAATGGAAACTGAGAGACGATAGAGCTCTGGAAGAGGTACTGATGTTAGGTGGAGATGAAACCCCAGTTCTACAGCTGTGTAAGCCCCAGGGATCTTAGGAGGCTACTAAGTGACAGTCCCACTGCCGACGAGCAGTAAGTAGGAATCTGGCAAACAGGGCTCTGATGTCAGAGGGAGGAGAAGCCGGTGTGAGGGATGGGGAGGAAGCAAGGTTTATGTAGCTTAGTGGGCAGCTGTGTGGCCTGTAACCAGGCTGCCAGAGGATGGTGGTATCAGGGCAGGGACAACCAGAACAGAAGCAAACAAAAAGCAAAAGGAGGAGGGATGACATGTCTGAGGACCTGCAAGGCTGACTTCCTGGCTGGAAGGAGGCAGCGTCAGCAGGTTCAGTGTGACTGGGAGCAGGGAGTGGGGAGTGGGTTGGGGGCTGGGGTGTTGCAGGGCAGGCAGTGTGACAAGAGCCATGTCTAGTTTTCTTGGTTAGAGAACATGAGATGGTGCCTGGACTGGTGAGTCTTGGAAATTCACCTATTCGAGGAAGCTAGAAGTAACAGCTGGGAGGGATCATCTCTAAAAAGAGGATGGAAGCAGGCAGAGCCAGGGCCTGTCCCATTGCATCATAAAAGTTTATAGAATTAGCTAGTCCCAGTGGCTACAATATGTATCACTTTGATACAATGAAACCCTGAAAACATGCATGGCTACATTTAACTGTTCTACATACACATGTAGGAAGAAGGGCAGCCTTGGGTCACTCTGGGCTGTCACTCTGGACACTACAAACACATGAGCCATAAAGCACTCCCAAGTTGGGAGAAGGTCCTGGCTGGGTTTGGGATCAGTTGAGCTGTGCCTTTGCCCAAGCCTGTACTGACTAATGGACATGAACACTTGACAAGCCCGTGGGGCAAGCGCTTCTCGGTGTGAAGCTTTGCTAAAGTGGTGTGGTGTCCCTCGGGTCTTCTTCTGCTTCATCTTGTGGGAATCGTGGATGAGAGGCATAAATCTGGGACTTGGTGGAGGACCAGTGTTCATGCCGTTTCCATGGTGACCAGCTGCTGAGTCCCTGTGCATTTGAGCAGTCAGGGAAGCATGGGGGTTGGTGTCTAGGAGTCCATCCTACCAGGTCCAAATGTTACTGCTGTAGAAACCCAGGTGGTCCCGAGCTTTGAAGAGGGCTGGTACCGGATGCTGAGGGCAGGGAGGGCTCACTGGCCTTGCTGCCCTTCTGTTTTGAGCATGGTTCTTTACTCCTTCACAGCCCAGTGTGCTGTGGCAAGGTCCACCTCTTCACTGAGTCAGCCTCTCTCCCTCTAGCCTCATATTTGAGATGAATGTCAAGAAAGAATTAGAAGAAGCATTTTTCTACCTCCTTCCTGATTTTTCTTTCTCCTCTGATCCTCTGTCTTACTATAGTGCCCTGGCTGCAGGCAGGACTCCATGTTAGCTTTAAGCATGCATCCTGGGAACAGCAGAGAGACTCACAGAGACTTCTGTGGGACAGTGTAAAGTGACACACAGAGAGAGAGAGAAAGACAGAGACAGAGAGAGAGACACACAGAGACAGAGACAGACACAAAAAGACAGAAATAGAGAGGCAGACACACACACACAAAGATAGAGGTAGAGACAGAGACAGGAAGAAACATAAACATAGAGAGACATAGATATATAGATAGATTATAGATAAATGATAGATAGATAGATAGATAGATAGATAGATAGATAGATAGATAGATAGATAGATAGATAGATAGATAACTGGGTAAACTGGGAGAGTAGTGGACCACTCCACTCAGGAAGGGCTCTGCTGCTTCTGAGACCCATCACTAGATACAGAGACCCTCCCCCAACACCTTCCATGTCCTAGAAACACTCCAGGGTCCAAGAGGGACCAAAACAAACCTTTTCCTCTATTGAAGTTGACCATCTGTAGTGCTTTTGTTACAGTAACACAGAGCTGACTAACACAGGGATGAGCTGTTCCGTCAGCACCTTTTGTCACTCTAGAATGTGCTAAGCAATCTCAGCCAGGTGGAGGATCTTGGGTACATCAGAATCTATTCATTTTTTTCAATAACTTAAACTGAAATACGATCCCGTCTTTTCCTTGAGGGACAGCAATGAAAAGTTGGAGCCTAAAGTTTGCCAACCCCTGGGTCAAACTAGAGTCTGGAGGAGCACTCTCCCCCACTGAGGAAGCAGAAGCAGCCACCCACAACTGTCTTCTCTGAAGTCACATGCCACAGCCTTCAGAGCCGGCACCCCCGAGCTTCTAGGAGCAGCCGCTCCTGACACTGGCATCAGAGCCTTAGACACTGGTTAGGAATAACAGCTTTCTTCCTGTGCCCCACAGAGAGATAAACGAGTGTTCTCTGCATACCTACAGACCCAGTGCCGTCGATGATGGCTGTCACGGTGGACAGGGCGTGGGAGTTCCCTTTCAGACTCTTGTGAGTCCCCTGTGGGAGTGGAGGAGAAGGATGTGAAACACAGGCAGCTAAAAAGTGAGAAATGAATTCACTCTGGACCCACTCAATACACAGAACCCCCTCCTTAGGAAGTCTGTACCCTGTAGCACCCTGAGCAGAGCTCCAAGGGCTTCTAAATGATAGAAATCCTTCAAAATACCGGCCCGAGAATATTTAGTTATTTGTGACTCTCTTATTTAGTCTGAAAAAAAAAAATACAGTTAGGATTCCTCCCCTGCTTCTGGCCCTTGTGCATTGATCATTTTGTTTAGTCAGGCGTGGATCCTTCAGGACCATTTCTTGGCACAGAGCTGAGTCTGAACTCTCATGTCTATCCAAGGATAAGCTTCCTATGGGCAGATTCAGAAATACAGCTAACATCAAGGCCCAGGCAGGGCCACCCTGCTGCCTTGCAGAGATGGTATGGGGTGGAAAAGTCAAAGGCTTCATCCCTGTGTCTCTCAGCTTGGCACTCTGTTGAGCACTCAGGGATAGAAGTTATAGGAAGACAGCTCAGGGAAGGTGGCCAGGGACAGATGCTAGAAAACTCTCAAGACACAGGCTCTCTATGAACAAACTGTGAATGGCGTTTCACCCGCTGAGGAAGTGCTGGTCCCGAGTAGGTGAAGCAAGGTGTGACTTACCAAGTCTGCAGAGACGGCGGTGGTGATCAGTGCGTAGGGCCCGCTCACCAGGGCCCCACTGAGGAGCAACATGGCTATGAAAAAGAGACAGAGCTCAGAGCAGAGCCTGCCTGGCCAGCAGTCCACTGGTGAGGGCAGGCATCTACAGGGAAGGAGCCCATCCCACGGGGGCCATCGTCAGAACACAGGACAAATGGCTTCTGTACTGTGCCGGGGGTTGCATTGTCATGCTGCCCCAAGCCTCCAAGGCCTGTTTGGAGGATCTAGAACTCAAGGTCCCTGGCCTCATGGACAGTAGCTGATGGCAGTACTGGGAGGGGAGGAGAGCCTGGGTGGATCAAGGCCAGGCCAGTACTGGGTATGTGCTATAACATGGAATGTCCTCTTCACCTCAGGGGACAGGGACATTGAACCACATGTCCCCTCCCCTCAGCTGGCCCAGCTCATTTTCCTGAAGAGACATTGGGTCTATGGCAAACCCCATGTTCACTGGCAGAATGTTTTCTAGGTCACTTGTGACAAGACCCTCCCCTCCCCTGCTCCCTCTAGTCTCCTTGGCTGGCTGGCTCTCTACCTTACCTAAAGGCTTCCAGGGCTGTGGCTAATGTCCTATCCCCAAGCTGATCAGAAGCTCCCCTAGGTAGCAGAGCACAGCACTGCTAGCCAGGTGGCCACTTAGCCACACTGACTGTCACACTTGCCCGGAAACAGGAGCCTGGCCTCCCCCAGAGAGGGACATGGGGCCACGTAGTAGCTTGTGTTCTCATGCTAACTATGTTACCCAAAAACCTGTTTGCAGTGTCCCACCCGTGGGAAGCCTGTCCCCAGTTGGTTTTTGACTGGTCAATAAAGTTACCAGCGGTCAATGGCTGGGCAGGGAGACAGAGGTGGGACTTTTAGGATTCCTGGGAAGGGACCAAGGAAGGAGGAAGTCCACCAGTATGAGGGCGTAGGAGACAGACTATGCCAGAAAGGTGCAGGGGGGAGAGACAGCCAACATATAGGTGCAGGGAGAAAGCAGCCCTAGGAGGACTGGCCAGCAGGGTCCAGGGCAGCAAAGATAAAATATAGATTTGGTAAGTATTAACTCAGGAGTGTGGGAGGGGAGTGTGTGTTACCCTTGTGGAATAGGTTGGGTATGTGTATCTTTCTTTTGGGAATCCAGAACACTGGAGAAGCCCTTGCGCACCCTCGGGGGAGTTTAGAGCAGATTAACATACAATCACAACAGGGCAACACTGCTCAGTCACCCCTGCTTAATGCCTCTAGATTAGCTGTGTGGAGAGGTTTCACGTACTCACCTATGGTGGCTTCTAGGCCCATTCTGCTGACGGAGGAGAAGACATAGAGCTACAGGAGGTAAGAACATGAAGAGGAAGGCTCAGCTCGGGCAGCTGCAGTGCCACCAGGAGCCCACAGGAGTCTGCCTGTAAGGGAGCCTGCCTGTCGAAGAGGGTAGCTCTGCACCTTGGGGAAATCGCAGGGTGGGACTCCAAGTACCCAGAGCTGGTGGCAGGACACTGAACAGTTCCTAACTCCTCATCTAAGGTCTGGGGCTACCTGTCTAAACATTGTACCTTGAGATGCCATCCTCCTAGCAATGGGGCCATGCTGCTAGTAATTTTGAAGATTCCTTTATAAAACCTTAGGCCCAAGAGGACTCAGAACTAGGCCATGTTCTGAGGACAGTCACAGCCTTGGGACGAGAGGCACGTGGACAAATATAATATGTTAACAGAATGGCCCCTCATCTCCCAAACAGCAATGACAGGCCAGTACCACACTAGCTCTGCACAGCCACACTGTGGAGTGATGCTACTCAGGACCAGATGAGGAATCGGAGGCAGGGGAATCACCTGGCCAAGGTCATGAGCGTCTAAATGCTTGAAGAAGGCTGTGTCTGGCAGGACAGGGCTCACTGAGGGAGGGATGGCTCAGAGCTCCTAAGGGACAGGCAGGAGTATGACTGGGAAGAGGGACAGAGATGGGTGTGAAGGGTACCCCATAGAGAGGAGCAGCCCAAGAGAAACCCAGAGAAAGGGAGAAGTGTGCCGCATGCAGCCCAGGAGCTGAGGCAGGCAAGCATGGAGGCTCTGTGCTCCCAGCTAGGCACCAGATGGGTTTCTAGGGATGTGGGTCTCAGGTACGGGACAGGGGTGGCTAGCAGAGATGAAAGTGACGGTCTGTAACTGCGAGCAGAGGCAGGGCTCACCGTGGGTGCTGCCAGCAATAGCATCAGACCACAAGTGGAGGCTCGTTTCTCCAGACGGTCGGAGATCACGCCTGCTAGAATCCCACCTGTAACAGAGATGGGGGAGGCTTCAGGAGCTGATGTCTGGCATGAGCTCTCCCTTCCCCGAGGAGACCAAGTCCCAGAGGCAAGAACAATAGCAACTGTCCCCAAGCCCATCTGAAGTGGCCACTTGGAGTCTGGCCTAGCAGGACACGTCTTTACAGGCCTCAGGAGTCACAGGCTGTCTAGGGTCAGGCTTTAAAACAACCTCAAAACCCCTTCACCTGGTAGGTATTAATGCCACTGCCACCTGCCTGGGACACCCGTGTGTCATTTCTGAGGGCAGCTGGCTCAAGGCCAGAGACGAGCTGCTTTCAAAGCAATGGCCACGGTCACTGTGTTACACGGTGCTTTCCTAGCAATAAAACTAACCAGAACAGGAATTGATAGATTTTTTTTTCTTTTTTTGAGACAAGGTTTCACTGTGTAGCCCAGGCTAGCCTCAAACTTGCCAACCTGCGGCCTCAGCTTCAGAGTGCTAAATCACAGAAGTGTCAGTCACCCAGCTTTATTGTTAAGTTCTTGACAATGCAGAGCTCACCAAAGATCCCGCCTTGAACTCACCAAAGATCCCGCCCACGTCAAACAATGTGGACAGCTCCCCGGCTTTCTTGGCATCCAGGTGATCTGTGGAATGACCAGCATAGGAGCCCATGAGGACACATCCTGAGTGATTATCCCACAGGGGCCCACGCAGGACCTTGCTCCAGGAGCAGAATTTTACCATGAATAATCACCTAAACTCAGATTTTAAAGAGATACTGGTTGACACATCTTATCCAAGCCTAGCATTCATTGCTGGCCTTCCACAGATGCTGGTGCTTGGCTATCACAGGGGCATCTAGAAAGAGGGTGAGCCTAGGAAGCTACTGTGTGTGTGTGTGTGTGTGTGTGTGTGTGTGTGTGTGTGTGTGTGTGTAAATATGAGTGATGTTTTTGAGGGCAGGTAGTTCAAGGTCCTGGCAGGGCCCCTCAGAGCAATGGCCAAGACTACTCAGTCAGTCACCCAGTGAAACTAGAGTGTGGTATCATGTGCTATCTGACCCCAGTGGGGACCAGAGCCTTCTCATGCCTTAGTAGCAGGGCGTTGCCACTTCATGTCCCTTTGCTTCTAGCTGACTAGATGCTGGCCAGTCTGAGGAGACAACTGGAAAGCCCTTGGCTGGCAAGGAACTGGGGTTGACTCAAACCAAGACTCTGACTGGGCATCCAGCAGTTCAACATTCTGGCTAAGATTGTTCCCTTGTCAAAGGGAGCCTAGCCTCTTACTGAGACTCCTTGTTAGGACTATTTACTGTGCATCTGCCAGGATGAGGTAGGGATTGTTAGGCAGTGCCCTGAGGTAGCTCCTTGCAGCCTGCTCACCCAACCTCTTCCTTTCTGCAGCCTGTTCTTGTTAGCCACATCCCAAGAAAGTTCCCCCTTGCTGCTGCCCCAGCTTCCTCCGCTGAGGTGACATTCCCTTCAGCTTTGGGGTTTTGGTCAACCTTGACATGGCCTTATGACACACCTTAGAATCAGTCTTCCATTCTCAAAGCCTTCTTTCCTATGCTGTCCCTAAAGCTCATGCCCAAGCCCAAAGCTGTATCTACAAAGCCCCGCTCCTTTCTTTCCTTCCCCTGACTCACTGGTTCCTGAGGTCAAGGTGTCGCCATGCATGCAACATCCCCACTTGGTTCCTGAGAACTGCTGAGCCAATGACGCACAGCTATATAGTACTTTTTTTTCTGGAAAATTCTATCAAGAGCCACAGCTCTGGACATTCTTAGACTCTGGGAACCCAAGAGACTGTCAGCCCTCCCACAAATCAAAACACATCCCCAGAAACAGTTTGTAGGTCAGATCTCAGCCCCTGGTGGCCATGCTCCTGCTTGCTGGCTGCTGTGTTCCAAAACCTGACATGGCCCAGATTTAAACACAGGCAGCCTCTGAGAACCGCAGAGGGGTCAGGGAGTAACCGGATGAGCCGGGTGAAAGTTACTACCAGAGCCACACACTGTGTCTACATCCACGTCCTCTCCCATCTGCCGAGCCACACTGTCCAGTTGCTGTCCAGTCACCGTGTGTGGCCCAGCAGGAGGAAGGGAGTTCTGAGCAGTCTAGCTCACAGAGCTGAATCTCCCGTCCGGCAAGCACTCACCTACATTGGTGATGTACAGCGGGAGCCAGAACAGGAATGTGTAGCTGACCAGCTTGGCAAACAGCAAACACAGAGAAAACTCAATCACGCCCTGGAAGAGGGAGCCATGGTCAACTGGGGAGTGGGATTAACAGTGTGTCTCAAGGTGTGCCCCAGGACAAAGGGCTGTTCCTCGGCAGACACGCAGTGTTTCTACAAGGTTCAACCTTGCTTAGGGGAGAACATGAGTGGGAAGCAAGACCTAGGAGATCCGGAGCATAGACTCACCTAGTCTGACTGCCAGCAGGACATAAACTCAATGTCGCAACAAGAGCCAATGAGAAGCCGGGCCAAATGATAGCTAGTGATTTCCTCCCAGAGAGATGCTCATAAAGGCTGGGTTGGGGAGAAGGCTCAGTACAGAAGAGTGCTTGCTATACAAATATGGCCTGGGTTTAAATCCCCAGTACCCACATAAAAAGCCAGGCATAGTTATGTGTGTCTGTAACTCCAGCCCTGGAGAGTGGAGATGGGGCAGATCCCAGGAGCTCGCAGGTCAGCTATCTAGACAAACTGGCAAGCTTCCAGTTCAGACAGAGATGCTGCTGCTTCAAGGTAATAAGGTGGGAGAGCAATAGATGAAGATATTAGACATCTTCCTCGGGGCTCTGAATGGTTGCACATGGGTGTGTGCACCTGCATACTCATGTGTATACCTCTCTCTCTCTCTCTCTCTCTCTCACACACACACACACACACACAGAGTCCCCTTGGGGTTTTCCAGTTGTTATTGTATCATGAGGATAGGAGCGAGCATGTGGTACCTACTACATAGATGCTTGGCATGCTCTGTACTGGGATAAAATCATCTCACTTCACCCTCAGATCAACAGATGGCATCATAGCTGGAGAAGAGCCTAGGGGTGGGTAAATGGAAGCTCGCTGTAGATTCTTATGCCAACCATCTAGGTAGGGGCATGGGCATGGGCTTGGGCAGAGAGAAGGCTGTGCCAGGCCTCCAAAGCGTGTCCAGCCCATATTGCCCTGTGTCTCGCATTTACAAGTGAGTCTGCTCCCCAACCGATACTAGCAGAAGTATCTGGGGTCTACAGCAGAAAGGTGCCGTAGAAGGGCTGCTAGCCAACAGTAAGAACACATCCTTAGAAATGACTTTCATTGAAAACTGCCATCTCCTGCTGGCTGGCTATGAAGCCTGTCCAGGAACCCAGTGCTCACAACTGTAAAGTGTGAGATTGCCACCTCAGGGCATTGTGAGAGCCAGGAGGCCCCAAGTGCCAGAGCACAATCAGATCCTGTCTCTTAAGACCTTAGCATACTGCTGGTTATTCTTCTGTAGCCTCAACCCCTTCATGCCTCTCCCTCTCCGGGGAAACACGCCATACTGGGAACTCAGAGCCTCACTGTGCTGTGAAATGGAGCAGGCTCAGTAGAGCCACAGAGCAGTGAGCACAGGTTGCCTCCTGTGCAGCACCCTACACCCTCAGAGCCAGAAGGCAAGTGGCTGGGAGGGTGGAGAGCCAAGGGGTAAGGTATCATGGGTGTAGGCCCAGGGCAGCCTGCTTTCTGTTTTTTCAAGTGAAAAACATAATTTCAAAGTGTTCAGAGATAGTACAAAATGAAGGTATCACGCTGGGCTGGAGAGATGGCTCAGTGGTTACGAGCACGGGCTGCTCTTTCAGAGGTCCTGAGTTCAATTTGCAGCAACCACATGGTGGCTCACAACCATCTGTGATACGATCTGATGCCCTCTTAAAATTAAAAAACAGGCATCCCACACTGAGCCACGTTCTGCCTGGAGTGACCAGCCACACTGCCCACACAGGATGGGAGGACCTGACCCACAAATGCCACAGCCACACACTTCTCTTTCAAGCTCACCAGCCTCTTCCCACACAGCACTGTCTCCCTGGCAGGCAGACTCACCGGGATCCTCAGGGCTCCTGTGAAGCTGATGGCGGCCATGTTGCCATCAGCAGGGAGGACAACAATATGACTTGGGTGGAGGGGGTTCTTCCCGTCGGAGAGTAGTAAGCACTGAAGCTCTGGGTCCTGGACACACAAGCAAAAGGGACAGATGTCACGAGGGGCATCTGGCTGAGTGAGGCTGGAATTTTAAGCAAGTAAGATAGTGGGTTTCCTGGTACTAGAGAGATGGCTCAGAGGTTAAGAGCACTGGCTGCTCTTCCAGAGGTTCTGAGTTCAATTCCCAGCAACCACATGGTGATTCACAACCATCTGTAAGATCTAGTGTCCTCTTCTGGCCTGCAGACATACATGCAGGCAGAACACTATACACATAATAAATAAATAAATCTAAAAAAAAAAAAAAAGACAGTGGGTTTCCTACTAAAAGCCTTGGGCCCATGTCCTGACTGGTTTGTGTATCAACTTGACACAAGTTGGAGTTATCAGAGAGAAAGGAGCCTCCCTTGAGGAAATACCTCCATGAGATCCAGCTATAAGGCATTTTCTCAATTAGTGATCAAAGATGGGAGGGCCTATTGTGGGTGTTACCATCCCCCTGGGCTAGTGGTCTTGGGTTCTATAAGAAGGCAAGCTGAGCAAGCCAGGGGAAGCAAGTAACATCCCTCCATGGCCTCTGCATCAGCTCCTGCCTCCAAGTTCCTACCCTGTGTGAGTTCCTGTCCTGACTTCCTTTGATGATGAACAGCAATGTGGAAGTGTAAGCTGAGTAAACCTTTTCCTCCCAACTTGCTTCTTGGTCATATTTCACTGCAGCAATAAAAACCCTAAGACAGACCGGTGACAATCCATTTGCCTCCTCAGTCCTTAGAATCCACCTGGCTTATGAAATGCCATGTGCTCAGAAATAGTAAAAGACAAGAAAGAAAGAAAGAAAAAAAAGAAACCCACATCGCTGTGGAGAAAGATCAGTAGGTTAAAACACAACTCTGTGTGGAGCTGGAGAGATGGCTCAGTGGTTAAGAGCACTGGCTGCTCTTCCAGAGGTCCTGAGTTCAATTCCCAGCAACCACATGGTGGCTCACAACCATCTATGATAGGGTCTGATGCCCTCTTCTGGCACGAATGGGTATAAACAGAGAACTATATAAAATAGATCTTAAAAAAAAAGGATCTTATGCCCTCTTCTGGCCCTCAAGTGTACATGCAGATAGGGCAATTTAAAAAATTTAAAATAAATCTTAAAAAAATTTTTTTTTTTTTAAAAAAGCACACCTGTGTGTATATTGTATCTTGTACCCAAACATCTGGAAGATTCTGGTAACAGGAGACGATGCCTATGCTAGACATCCTCTTAGATATAATCAGATTGGATTTTCATTATGGTCTAATCAGTTGTGTCAGCCTGCAGCCCTGGGCTGCCATGTGGCCAAAGATAATTCAGGAACACATCCAACACAAACAACAGGTGGTTTGTGTGTGTGTGTGTGTGTGTGTGTGTGTGTGTGTGGTTTTTGCTTGTTTGAACCCAATTACACAGTTCTCTGGCATGAACCTTGCAGAAGCTAAAGTTTAACACAGCAATGTGGTCACTGTGCGGTAGAACGATGTAATTTCATGGACTTGCTAGTGAGGAATTCTTCACAGGACTCTGGACCTTGCAAGGAGGTCACAGTGTACAAAGACTGCCAGAAACGATGTTATTTTAAAATTTATAAGCCAGTTCTGAGATTTGTGTCTTCCGATACCGGGGACATCCCCGAGGGACAGAATTTGTGCTTACTGGAGCACGGTGGAGAAATCCCAGATTTACGTGGAGTTTTAAGTCATAGCAAGGGTGATACAAAGAGGCTTTCCCTGAATGAACCATGAATCCCAGTGGATTAAATAGGAGTGCTCCTAAGGGCTTCAGGCATGCCGTGCCATAGGGTTTAACAGCCACGGATGCATTTTGTTTTACTCTAAACCATGCAGGGTGAATATAAACCACAGAAGAATTTAAAAAATATATAATAATGGGGTTGGAGAGATGGCCTAGGTTAAGAGCACTTGCTGCTTTAGCAAAGGACCCAGGTTCAATTTCCAGCACTCGCAGAATGCCTGTGACTTCAGCGCTAGGAATCCAGCGCTCCCTCCTGGTCTCTGTGGGAACTGCACACAGTTCACATACAGATTAAATAAAAGGCACTCACATACATATTAAATAAAAAAGATGAAACCATGCAGAGACTCAGCATTGTGTGTGAGCTTGAGATGCCCACGTCACCCAGGCTGGGCTCAGTAGCCAGGACATTCTCACACTGAACGTCATACTTAAGAAAGAGGGAAAGCTCAGGTGTGAAGGAGGGGCGCGTTCGGCTCCTCACGGTCACACTGTGACCTGGCAATGCTTTCATGGATCAGTTAGGTGTCCAGCTTGGGAGGCATGCCACCATTCCTCCATCATACCTAACACTGGCTTCTCTGAGGGCCCGGGACCTCATTCCCAGGCTGACCAAGCTTTAAGAATCTCTGAACAGCTCCAGGCTTCAGGGTAACCCCTGGCGACCAAGCTGAGACCTGCATGACTTTACGTGCCCTTTTAAATAGAAAGGGACCCTAACCAGGGGTTAAGATGCAGCAAGCCACAAAGCAATGTAAGTCCAGAGGGAGGAGCAGTCTGGGACCTGGATAGCTATAAGGACAGGTCACCCAGAGAAAACAGGGAACTCTCCAGTAGAGACTGCCTGGAAGTGTGAAGTGCCCCAAGGCGCCACCTGCTGGGATTGCTTAAAACTGCAGACTTAGACTGCTCTGGCTTGGTAGGTTGGAATAGGAGGGGGAAGCCAGGTCTTCCAAAGCAAGCAAAAGGATGCGCTGTTTCCTTTGGAGTAAACAAGGAGCCACTGAGCAATGAGAGACAAATGGGGGGGCACGGCAGGAGGAGGGGCTTCTGCCTCAGACTCTATTTTTTTACTTATTCACTTTACATCCCCCTCACTGCCCCATCCCTTCCCACCATCCTTCCCCTATCCCTCCTCCCCTTCTCCTCTGAGCAGGTGGGGGTCCCTCTGGGTATACACCCACTCTGGCACATGAAGTCTCTGTGAGGCTAGATGCATCCTCTCCCACTGGGGTCAGACAAGGCAACCCAGCTAGAAGAACATATCCCAAACAGGCAACAGCTTGTGGGACAGAACCTCATTCCAGTTGTTCAGGACCCACACGAAGACCAAGCTGCACATCTGCTACATATGTGCTGGGAGACCTAGTTCTAGCCTGTGTGCATAATAAGCAGGTTCCATGTGTGCTCCAGCCCAAGGACTGGAGGATGAATAAAAGAGATTCTTCAGTCAGAGCCCTGTCCTTGGCTTACGCTGCCCAAGAGCAAAGGCTGCTCCTGCTATTGGCAAAAGAGTAGTGTATGAACACACTACACGCACACGCACATGACTGTAGTCCTACTGTGGGAAGCCTGCCCTTGCTGAGGTCTGCGCTTCCTATTTAGGGAGCAAGACTGTGCTTACCATTCTGAGGCTGATGTGGGTCTCAGCAGCATCTGAACCCTGGCCAGTCAGAGATGCCAAGGAAGAAGAGGATGGTGGCCATGGGGATGGGAATAATGACCAGCTCAAGTCAACCATCACAAGCCACGTGACCAAAGGGGGGGGTCCCCTGCAGCCACGAGTAACCTCTGCATTAAGCCTGTTTCTGGTAAGGAGCACCTGGGGTCAGACTGGAACATTCTGGGAAAGGGGACAACTAGAGGCTCCTGCCAAGCTCAGAGGACACCCTCCCACACACATATCCTAACCCAGGGCAAGGGCAAGACACCATGTGAGCCGGACCTGTCCCTGACTGGTCAGTCCCCACTGTTAGCTTGAATAAGCCAACTAGGTTGCTGTGGGCCTGGCTTCTTGGTGGCACTGAACAGTGTTGCAGAGGGAAAAGAAAAGGCAAGCAAAATGCTAAAACCAGAGCGAGCCTTTTCAGGTTAATCACTACAAGGAACAAAATGTCATCCTTCACGGTCACCGCAGAGAAGCGTCACAGAGGTGTGAACGTTAATCAAGATGTGGTTTTTAAAACTAGAACTCCAGTGAACTGAGATTCTTGCAGGCATGACCAACCTTTTGACATTGAAACACTACGCTGCCATCAATGAAGTCCACATTCAAAAAAAACAAAAACCATGCACTGGGCTGTGAAATTCATAGCCATCCTGGGGTGCGGTGCATGCAGCCTCTGGGGTACAGGGTGGACAGATCTGCAACCATCTTCTTCCTTGGCATCTCTGACTGTCCAGGGCTCAGACACTGCTGAGACCCAAATGAGCCTCCAAACGGTAAAGCTCAGTCGCCTTTGCCTTGCTCTCTAGGTGGGAAACACAGACCTCAGCAAAGACAGGCTTCCCACAGTGTGGCTACAGGCACATCCAAGTGACGAGCCACAGCCCCACCTCCTCCTTAAAGTATAAAGACCAGGATTGTATGGCATATCATGTGTCTTTCTTCCCACACTCCAGACACCACAAGTTAAGTTTCTCTGGGCAATAAAGAAATGAGAGCATGCTTAGCGCACAGATCCTTCAGGCAATCCGACTTAAGATGAAAGAAAATGGCTGCAACTTCAATGACTGAGACCGAGTCTACGATACTCCAGAGGGTTCAGCTCAGAAACTCAGTGAATTGTCTTGAGAAACTGAAGCCAGAAGAGTTTGTTTCATAAGGGAAGGGCAGGACGCAGGGCCAGGAGTGGGGAAGGTTTCCAGGCTCATTCTGGGGGGTACAAAATCAGGGACCTAACACATTTGTGCCTCTGTTCCTTCTAAGAAGTGGGAGAAAGCTGAGAGAAGGCCTTTTGTGACATTTGCCACCTTTTCTTGGGCCTGTGGGATGGACTCTTGATGTCACTTTGTACCGGGAGCCCACTGTGTGCTCTTCTTGCACTGTGTACCTGCACCTGCGACACCCACCTCGCATACAGCTGTGCCGCAGTGACACCTACTGAGGCCAGCTGGAACAGCACCTGGGGTGCAGGTGGCTGAGGTCTCTGCTCACTTCCCATCTGCATTTGCCTCCTCAGCCCCTAACAACCCTGAGTAGTGCTTCCTGCTAGTGAACAGTTATTGGATGGACTATAATTAATTGATTTATTAATCAATTGTTAATTAATCATTGGATAATTTTCAGAGTTGATTTGAAGACATGTGAGTTTAGCTGACTGTCCAGAGAAAGTCAACAAAGCTGACTCAAATGCCCCTTAGGAATACAAGGAGATTCAATGGCTTAAAGATCCTGGATGTCTGAGCTACGCCTGAGGTCCAGGGACACAGCCAGTTGGCCCATGGGGGTTAGAGACTGGTTCTGAATCTCTAAAGACATCCCAGCAGGTGGAAGCTGTGTGTTACTTACCAGAGGTCCATTCTTTTCACTGTATGTGGTTTGCTTCTGCAGTCTAAATCTGTTTATGCCATTCTCGGGGGCTCTAGGGTGCTGGAAGAGAAGCATCCGGTTAGACTTCCATAAGAATGCTTACACTGGGGCTGGAGACGTGGCTCAGTGGTTAAGGGCACTGGCTGCTCTTCCAGAGGTCCTAGGTTCTATTCCTGGCACCCATCTAGTGGCTCACAACAAACTCCAAACTCCAGTTCCAGGGGATCTGATGTACTCTTTGTCTCCATAAATGTTCACAGGTGCACACACACACACACACACACACACACACACACACACACAGAGAGAGAGAGAGAGAGAGAGAGAGAGAGTATACATCCTCAGAGGAAGATGCTTACACACTAAAAACCAATACTTATTGTTTTTTGTGTATGTGAGTACACCATCACTGTCTTCAGACATACCAGAAAAGGGCATCAGATCCCATTACTGATGGTTGTGAGCCACCATATGGATGCTGGGCATTGAACTCAGTACTTTTAACCACTAAGCCATCTCCAGCTCACCAATACTTTTTTTTTTTTTTTTTTAATGAACACTTCTTTCATGACAGAAAAAAATTCTCAGGAAAAAAATTGTGATGAACAACCAGAAATATGCTAGTGTTTCATGACTTTCTGTTCAGTGGTCTGAGTCAGAGCCTTGTATCCAGCACTGACCGCAACCCCAGAATGCTCCTCACCTTTAGGGACAGCACTGTCACTGTGTGCTGTCCCCCCAGCCCCCTCTCCCCTCACTGATCTGCTTGTTCTCAGGATTTTTTCCACTTCTGGATGCTTTGCACAGGGACTGGGCTATAGCTCAGCAGTCAAGCATTCATACAAATGGAACTGTATTTATGCTGTGGCTTTCTCTGAATCGCTTCTTTAGTTCAGCAAAATGGCTTCAACAGAGCTTAATTTCTCCTACTGCCTAATAACATTTCACCACAGAATGTATCACACTGAATGCATCTGTTTATCAACTGGCAGTTTTCTATTTTGCTCCATTTTTGGGATGCTATAACCCTGTGGCAAACCTGTGTGCCCAAGTCTTTCGTGATTGTGATTCTCTTGGTGCGTTTCTGGGAGTGGGGCCATGGGGTCAGACGTAACTGTACATTCCACGAGGCTGCATCCCTTTCCATACGCCCTAGGGAGGTGGGAGTTCTGATCCCTCCACATTCACACTAACCCTCATGGAAGCCACAGTGTGGATCTGACCAAGTCCCCTGATGCCTGCTCACACTGAGTGGTGAGACACACGTACTTCTTGCCCACCCGTGAGTCTTCTTAGAACAAATATCTGCTGTGGTCCTCTGACCCTGCTTGTCCTTGGCTGTCTAAGTAATGAGTTAGTATTCTAGATGCAGGTCTCTGCCCAGACACAATTTGTAAATATTTCTCGCCCTACCCCCTTCCCCATTCAGTGGGCCTGCCTCAATTCAGATGGTCCCATTTGAAACACTAAAGCCTTGAATTCTGATGAGGCCTAATGGACGTGGTTTTTCTCTTCAGCTCTGCTACTCCCGGGGGCTGGGTACCCCCATGACTTCCTGTGTTGAAGCCAAACCCCACTGTGAAACATTAAGAGGGTGGAGATAGCAACAGTTCTGTTTATGATTCCGGCTCAGCATGCCATCGAGCCCTCAGGGCAGCTGAGCTCTGTGAGACCCTGGTGACTCAGAGATTTGAAAAGGAGAAAATTAATAAAGATATGCTTAGGCCTTTTGGCCAAGATCACGTATACCATCGGGCAGATGCAGCCCTACCTCACATACGTGCCAGCAGGAGAGGCAGGAGCTTGAGCTTAGCCTGGTCCCCTGTATGTCTGGAGCTAGCAATGAGGAAGAAGCCACTTCTAGAATTCGCTGCTGCAGGATGTGGCCACAGAGGTGTTCTTGTCTGCAAGTGAGTATCCCGGTTCTATTGTGTTTAAAGCTACCCCATCCCCCAAACCCCAGTGACTCACAGAGGCCTCAGATCACAATGGAGTCACCACCAGCTCGGTGGTGAACTTGGACTCTGAAATCATGGCTTTGAGAACACTTTCAAATATCACCATGGCTACATTTCTAGAATATAGTAGTCTTCTTTGCCACGATGCCCATGGGCTGTTAAGCTTCAACAGAAAGAGGCTCTGGTGCCCCCTGCTGTACAATTCGGGCACTGTCCCTAGAGCAAGGGTCTCCTTGATATGCCTAACGCTTGCTTGACAGGGCAGAGGGAAAACAGGTTAGAGGGGGATTTTATGGGAGCCACTGAGGGATGTCAGGCCAGGCTGTGGTGACATGTTTCAGGTAGCCTCTGTAGGGAGAGCTGAGGACTTAGAAGCAGGAAGGGCTCAGTGGGTGACAATGGCTGAGATAGACTCTTGTCATGTGTGAGGCTGTGGCCAGCCTTTCCTTGCTGGCAGTGTGGGCTGTAAAGAGGAGCAGGCTGTACTGGGAGGTAACAGGAAACACAGGAACTCTTACCGTGGAGAAGGTGGACGAGCACTTGATGTCCTTGGGGTCTGAAAGAGCAAAAACAGGAGATGGGTAACTAAATACCGCCACCCACCGCCAATGAACTGGAGCCCTCAGCAGCGCTTAGGGTGCTGCTGGCAATGGACCCGATCTTCGCCCGGTGGTCCTGCTAAGTAAGTTTTAGGGCCTCTTCCCACAGCAGTAACAGAAGAGGGAGGTGCAAGAGCGGCCGGGTGTGTTTCATTACTGTCGTTTTTTTTTATTGGCTGTATGTCCTTGAATGCATGAAATAAGGTCCACTGGAAGAGGACAGGACTCTTATCTGGTGCTCTACTAAACTAAACAGAGCTTAAGGAAGGAAGACAGCCCAGGCCAAGGGGCCATCGAGGGAGGGGACGGCACAGCCCACCTCCCCTCCCATTCAGCCACAGAGTGCGGATGGGCGTGTGGCAGCCCGAGGGTATGAATAGGAGCTTGATAGTGGGATAAGTCAGCTTGAGCCAAGGACAGGGTGGACCCTTGGATCCGTTAGACAGACACAGAAACACCAGAAAGGCACCCAAGCACTCTCAGAACAGAATCTGTAACTTTGTAAGGGACGATGAATTTCTTAGAATCGAAAGCAAGCAGAGATCAGATGCCTTCCGGGAAGAAAATGGAGAGCTGACATTGCTGCAAGGAAGTGATGTCAGGAAAAGACCTTTCCTGTCCCTTCGGTCACCTGATGCTTATCTTTTCGTTGACCTTCTGGGCCTTGGGTGGTCACTCAGCTCCCCTAACAAACAGCAGCTTGTCCCTGAACCCTGGGAACTTGGGCGTATGTGGGAGAAGAGCCTGGGGCCTGGCATGGTATCAGGGAGGCAGGCAGCCTTCCACTTGGGGCAGTCCCTGCCTGCCACCCAGGAAAATGCCCCAGTTATGACAGATGAAGAACAAGAGGAAAAAGCATCTTAACCCCGGGAGGGGAGCAGGGCCAAGCTCAGATCATCATGTGAGAGATGGGTGACCTGAGGCATGGGAGGGACAGTACAGAGCTTTAGGGACACTGTCCTGCACAGCAAGGCCCAGCTGAGCGAGCACCAGGCCCTGGAGAGAGTCTTGCAGCGCTCAGGGAGGAAGAAGGGACTACTAGGGCACCAGGAGGAAGGAGGGACTACTAGGGGCACCGTGACCAGGTCTGTGGCCTGGGTCATGTATGGGGGACAAGCCACATACTTCAGTGAAGAGCCCAAGAGAGGCAGAAGCAGGAACAGGGGTGGGAAGTGGCTGCTGAGGCAAAGCAGCTGATGCGAATGGGGTTCGGGGGCATCCCCACACTAGGAGAGCAAAGTGTGGAACAGAGGAGGAAGAGGACACGGAAGTGAACGGAACAGAGAGCTTTAAATAGATGGTCTTCCCCCACGCTTGGCAGCGGCCACCAAAGGCTTATAGATCTAATAAGAAAACCCAGGAATTGGGAAGGAGGCATAAGCCCAGGACAGAGATCAATTCTGAGACCAGGCTTGGGTTCCAGTTTTATCTCTCTGCCTTGGCACTAGGATACCCCACCACTACCAGCAATCATGTTCCTAAACAGAGCCAAGAAGGACCTGGGTAGGGGGGAAGATACAGGCCAGCTCAGAGGAATGGTCCTGACCATGGCGGCTCTGGCAAAACTTCCCAGAGAAATGAGCACCACCAGGTCTGTGGCTTCTAGGCCTAAGTCAGCTGGTTGGAAGGCTGTGTGGGCCTAAGGAGCGGAAACTGTCTGCTCTAGGACGGATGAGGAAGAACAGCACAAAGAGCTGGGGTTTGGGCTCATAAGAGGGAGGCACCGGTCCGGTACTGAAAAGGTGAGAACAGAAATCCTCTGTTCTGGATAATTCTGCTCTGAGTGGGGTAGCACTCTGGGCAGGATGACATCATCTACCCTTCCAGCTACCGCCACACCTCCATTCTTTCCCCCTCCTCCTTACCCAGAACCGGCTCCTCCATCAGTTAAAGAACACATTCCCTGGGGACTCTAGAGGTGGGACAGGGTGGACACAGGGCCTGGAGCCCTAGTGAGGGCACACTGTAGCTCTCCAGGTGTGTGATATCAGATCAATACCTGGGGGAAGGGAAAGGGACAAGGCCGGGGAAGACAGCTGGTACAATGGCCTTTCTGAGAACTCCAGTGACATACCAGTTAGTTAACCGATTGCCTGAGTACAGAAGCCACAAGGCCCTACCTGTCCCACGGTGCCCTTGCCTGCCAGCTGGCATGCCATTTCCTGGGCCTCCGGAGGACACTGTGAAGTGGGGTTAAGCGGTGGCCCACATCGCTCAAAGACTCCCTAGGTCTAGATCTGAATGTCCATTTTTATTCTCACTACCCAGAGAGCTGGTTGAGAGAGAGCTGCATCCCCCTAGCTAGGCAAGATGGAGGTCATTGAAAAACTAACAGGTTGGCTTGAGCAGTGGGCAAAAAAAGGCAGCGAGGGACTAAGCTCACTAAAACACGTTCTTTTCTTGGGTGCGGCAGCGCTGGACAGTGTGGAAGCTGAGGGTTTGAGGCAAGGTCAGCGTGTACAGAGTAAAGGGAGATAAAGGTGGAGGCCGGGGCTACTCGGATATACCAGAGCCCTGTGCTTTCATCTTGCTTCAAACAAATAAATAAATAAATTTATTTTTATTTTTAAAAATAAAAAACAAAACTTCTGAGCCAGGCGTGGTGGCGCACGCCTTTAATCCCAGCACTCGGGAGGCAGAGGCAGGCGGATTTCTGAGTTCGAGGCCAGCCTGGTCTACAAAGTGAGTGCCAGGACAGCCAGGGCTACACAGAGAAACCCTGTCTCGAAAAACAAAAACAAAAACAAAACTTCTTTCTTTCTCTTTAAGATTTATTTATTCATGTATGTGAGTACACTGTCACTGTCTTCAGACACACCAGAAGAGGGCATCAGATCTTATTACAGATGGTTGTGAGCCACCATGTGGTTGCTGGGAATTGAACTCAGGACCTCTGGAAGAGCAGGCAATGCTCTTAACCACTGAGCCATCTCTCCAGCCCCCAGGATGACGGGTCTTAATGGCCTGGCTCCTCACTCAGCATGGCTGTTCAAACCTTTCACTTGCAGGTCCTTTGCTTTAAAAATTATTTTCAAAATTGGAAGTGGGATTAGCCAGAATAGAACATGGACTTCATTTTGCTGACACGGACACTTTGCCCAATAAGATATGTGGTTTTAAACCACTCCTTGGTTTTATGACATTGTCCCAAACAATGGCTCACTGCGAAGCACACAAGCTGGCAAAGTCCACGTGTCGTGTGGAGGTGGGGGGAGGGTGAGCAGGTGCAAGCATGAAGGGTTGGGCTGTGCCCTCAGGTGGATGTAAGAGGAGGATCTGAGAGTCTCTGATGATGCAGGTGCTCGGTGCTCAGAGAAGGATGAGGACAGGAAGAGGAGGGGAAAGAACTTCGATAGGAAACCGGGAAAGAGCAGAAAACTGAGCAAGACCAAGACAGAATGGGCTGCTGTGGAACTCTGTACAGGGCCTGGCTAGGGGAGAGCCAGGGTGAATACGGGCTCGGACCTACCACACTGAATCCACATTAACCAACTCGCCATGAAGACTAAAGCCCAGGCGGCCTTGTCTAGGGCCAGGTCTACTTACGTTCGATGAGAAAGAGAAAGCACACTATCCCCATGGCTGCCACGATGGCCCCAGGCACGATAAATGACAGGCCCCAGCACGTAGACACCCAGTAGCCGGCAATCAAGGACCCCAGAATGTTGCCCACGGAGGTGTGGGAGTTCCAAATCCCCATGATCAGGCCACGCCTACAACACAGCATGATGGGACAGTGAGGGTGCGGTAGGGCCAGAAAAAAAGAAAGAAAAAGAAAAAAACCAAACCAAACCAAACAAACCATGAGATCAGCTTTTAGGGCAAGAGTGAGCGAGGTGGCACAACAGCGACAGCGGAGGTGAGATTGGGGGGGGGGGGGCATAGAGGAACCCGTGACCCTGAGAAACCAGTGTGACTCCAGGGAGCGAGACTGTGGATGCTCCGTGGAGAACCGCGCCTCAGGCTGCATCAGTACACAGTTCACCGCTGCTCAGAGATCCTCGAGTCTCTGATGCAAAGAGGCACAAGGGCTTTTCCTACAATTCTTGGAAGGCAGAGGATTTCAATTTGTGCCTCCACAAACATGGTAGTCAGCTGACTATCTCGGTGACAGAAGCTCACACCGGCACCCGTGCCAAATGACTAAAATGAGCTTTCTAAATAGAGCTTCTGAGTCCATCTCCCATTTTAGCCTCTCCCTCTCGGGTGGCGTCTCTATGGTTACTTAACCCCAGCTAAGCTAGGCAGGGACTACAAATGGCTGCCCTATTGTGGTCAGATCACCAGGGCTGGCTCAGGCCTGCTAATTATGGACCGGGTGGGTGACCTCTGCCAGAACGTCTCGAACTCCAGACTCTATATCCCACAAGATTCTGAGGGAATCTGAGACCACACAGCTCTCAGGTGTGGAGTCTGGGGGTCACATTACTTGCCTAAGTGGACATGGGGAAGGGCTGGCTTCTGTAGGGACAGAGGCTGTAGACCCATGGTAGCTATAGAGCTTCCATCTTAGAGATTTTAGTACATTGTTCCCAAGAAGAGCCTCATTAAAGTTCCTGAAATAGGCTGAAAGAAAACTTGAATATAATGTGGTCTAGTTTCCCTCTGAATCTGGCGGAAGGGGGGGGAGGGGGGAGGGGACAACTGTTGGAAATGCGCCATAGTTTCCTCACCTTCCTTTTCCAAACCAGTTGCTGAGGCAGGTGACAACGCTGGGCCAGCCTGTGGTCTGCACCAGTCCATTAATGATCTGCAGGGAGAAAAGGAGGCTCACCAAGGGGAGAGGCTAGCCCTGCCCCATCCTCCCTGTGCTGGGGCTCTCTCTTTATCTCACCACCAGTGGTGGGATGTGAGGTTTATATTTACAGATAGCTTGAGCTATGAAATGTAAAATATATGTGTAGTTCATGTACATAACATATATAGAAACATGGATATATTATAGAGTATTGATATAAACCAGGCATAGTAGTACATGGCTGTCATCTTAGCTGCTGGGGAGGTGAGGCAGGAGGGCTGTTGTGGAGGGGAGTTTGACATCTGCCTGGGTAATACAAGAAGATCCCGCCTCAAAAAATGAAATCACACACACACACACACAAGTAAAAAAGCCAACTCAAGCCTTACATGGTGGTTCATATCTATAATCCCAGTACTCAGAAAGAATGCTGTGAGTTTGAGGCCAGCCTAGGCTACATATGAGACTTTATCTAAAAAAATTTTTAAAATAAAGCCAGCCCCGCCAGGACCCACACTAAGGAACGTTCTGCTGACAGGCTGGGCACAAACATTCCAGACTCCTTAGAAGCTAAACATTCTGTAAAGACAAGAGCTCTTCCCTTTATAGACTGCTTTATAAACTGCTACAAATTCAGCCTGGAAATAGCCCGTGCTCCCCTGACTGCCCATGGCAGTGCTCCCCTGACTGCCCATGAAGAAAATTCCTCCTCAGAAGCCAACGCAGCCTTGACCCAGCCCTGGCTTGCATACTTGCCCTCTCCAAGGTGTTGGGGAGCAAGTGTGGGGCCTGCATTTAACAGAGGGACCAGTACCAGGAGGCTCACTTTGGTGTCATTAGAACTGAGGTCATAGCAAAAACCCAGCCCAGTGCCCTGCTATCTCACTAGAGAAGTGCGTCTTCCAGGAAATACGCACAGGGAATTGTGCCCACCTATTTCCATATCAGCAGCTCAGTCTTTACTGCAGGAACATGTTGGGACTCTGGGCATCTGCTTTCTTTCCCTTCTACCTGTGTGCCATTACAGTCTGAGGCTTCTACATCCGGGGAGTCAAAGCAGAAGGACCTAATGCAACATCAGGCTTACAAGGCACTCATACCGGATTGTCAATGGTCTCAACAGCGTAACAACTGGAGACACAGCGTTCACACTGCGCTAGATACTATAAACAATCTAGAGGCCACTGAACAGCTACAGGAAGGTGCACCCTGGATGTATGTGAGCCCTATGCCACAAATACAAGGGACTTGAGTGGCCGAGGACATTGGCAACCGGGGGTAACTGACTTCTTGCCAGCAATAAAGTGGCTGAACTTTAGCAAGCTCGGTAGCACGGTCGTGAAGACCAAAATCAAACAAGGGTCGCTTTGGTTTCCTATCACACCTCCCCACCCTCGGCCCTACGGAGCAGGTAGCCAGCCCTATTTCTCTTATGAGTCAATATTTACCCACAGGATTGCTGGAGAGGGCAGAAGCCAAGAGGTGCCACAAAGGTTGGGCCCTCAAGGAGGGCAGGGCTGGGCTTCTGGCCCCACCCCTACACCTTCAGGACCCCTCCTTTCTCCCTGGCCTTGTAGTGAAGGCTTCATACCTCTACTCTACCAGCAATGGCTCCAAGCCAACCCTTCCTTGTCCTCCGGCCACCCCCATGGCCGCTTTGGTGTGATCACTTCACACTCATTGACCTGCCAGGCTGACAGCTCCTAAAACAGGAAGTAAGCGTCCAGGTGCTTGCATACAAGGGAGGTGGGATGCTCTTCTGTCCCTCACTAGCCTCTGCCGTCCATTTCTTAGCAGAGGTGGGCTTTGGGACCTGAACTTGCCATCCTGGATCAGACCCTTACCTGGGTCACCACGTAGAATCCCAGGCTGTGGATGTTGTAGAAATAGCCCAAGCCGAACAGGGCTGTGAAGGCGCCGCTGGCCAGCATCCCGAAAGTCAGGTAATACCTAATCGGCAGGCGTTCCCCTATTATTCCACTGAGGTAACAAGGAAAGAGGGAGGCATGAGGAAACAGCACAGCACACCACTAAAAGCTCTAGCCACGTCTCCCGGATGTCCCCTGTCATCTTTTGTCTGTGTTTCCAGACCACGGAGCCCCACTATTGGAGACCAGACAGGAAAGAATGTCACCTGTGGGGCTCACATACCACCATAGGACTCCTTAGCTTCATTTCTCATTAAAAACAAAAACCTCATTTGTTTCCTATTTAAAAAAAAAAAAAAAAAAGTGGGCTGGAGAGATGGCTCAGCGATTAAGAACACTGACTGTGACCGGGCAGTGGTGGCGCACACCTTTAATCCCAGCACTTGGGAGGCAGAGGCAGGCGGATTTCTGAGTTCGAGGCCAGCCTGGTCTACAGAGTGAGTTCCAGGATAGCCAAGGCTATACAGAGAAACCCTGTCTCAAAAAAACCAACCAACCAAACAAACAAACAAAGAACAAAAAACAAAACAAACAAACAAACAAAAAACCCCAAGAACACTGACTGTTCTTCCAGAGGTCCTGAGTTCAATTCCCAGCAACCACATGGTGGCTCACAACCATCTGTAATGGGGTCCAATGTCCCCTTCTAGTGTGTCTGAAGACAGCGACAGTGTACTCACATACATTAAGTAATTAAATAAATATATTTTTTAAAAAAGCACACACACAATACAGTTCACACCGAGATTCACATCAATACTGCCTATCAAAGCAGGACTTCTTGCCCTGCTTGTTAAGTCTCCTTTTATACCGACAACAACACAGAGTCAGTATACAGAGCTGTTTAAAAATGTCAGCAAGAAGCTGCAAATGATGACTTGGAAAAGGGACGACTGTGAACCGACCAAGCCACCTATCCTGGGCAGTAACCAAGAAACCTGCGGGAAAGCACCGGTTGGTGGATCAGCAAAGACAACACCACTCCCCTGCCTGCGGACCACCAAGGAACCAAGGCTGCTAGGCTGAAAAAGGGGCGGAGCCTGAGCCCTACAACCGCAGTGAGGCTCAGTGAGCTACAGACATGTTAGGTTCGTGGTCAAACTGTAGCGGGGTTGAGAAGCCTGACCAGGCCCCAGCTTCATAACGAGCAAATAGGAAACAGGATGCTATCCATCACCACCACCGCAGCACAGGCTACTGCTTTACACATCACCACGGAGACACACCGATCTCAGCGGGTACCAGAGCCCTTTGCGCTCTCTTTCCAAACTCCATGGGGGCTGGAGAGACAGAGATGGCTCATTGGTTAAGAGCGCTTGTGTTCTTCTGGAGGTTGAGATTTGGTTCCCAGGACCCACTGTCAGGAGGCTCACAACTGCCTGCCTGTAACTCCAGCTCCAGGGGACTGGATGCCCTCTGCTGGCCTCCGTGGATCTATGCACGCAGGTGCACACTGCCCACGGCACCCTGGGCAAGTAACACTGTTCCTGAACCATCTCCAGAGCCTGCTTGCCAACAAACTTTCCCTTCTGCGCCCACCAAACAGGAAGGATTTACCTAGAGCCATGCAAATGACCCGTGAACACTATTACATGAGTGTCATCCAATGACAACACGCTCGGCTAATGTGTTCAGCTGAGCATAACCTGACCGCAAAGACTAGAGACCAGTCCAGAGTTAAGGTGTATCCACTCGTCTGTGCTCACTTCAGAGATCAGGAGACAGGTCATACTGGCTTCCAAGAGCCATTGGCTACTACTGGGAGGTGTCCCCTACTACAGTCACATGTTGCCAGCCCTCATCTCCCCTGCTTGTGAGATTTAAGAAACAATTCTGATAGAATGGACACCACCCTTCACCCTATCTGATTCACATAGGACTCACACCCACGCCACACCTGCTGATCCTGCCAGGCAAGACCTGGGTGTGCCCACCTCCCATGTGTGCATTGGGTCTGCAGAGTCACATGATACCTACTGTCAAGACCTCGGTGGTAACCTCACAACGGTCTGAGGGCTGCCCTGCCTTCTTGCCACAGCACCAGCCCCATCATTGGTAATGCAGGTGTCCTCACCTCCCTTTGGAGACTTTTCTATGGACTTCATGCCCAACAGAATACCATCTCGATAAACTTGATGGTGAGCTGCCAGAGAAACTATCTTTGCCCATAAAGACGAGACAAGAAGCCAGCTTTGTTCACTAAGCTAGGTTTCTTAGGCTGGGAATCTTGGCTGGCAGGAAGGTGGAGACCAGGCTCTGCACCTTATTTCTCTTTGGCCTCATACACTGTAGTCTTGTGCATCCAGTCTACCTCATACACTAGCACTTGAGCATCCTCTCCTACCCTACTCTCTCATCCACACAAGCTCTGAGCTCCGTGTGGTCTCTGTATCTGATAAAGAGGGCTATATCCACCACTGGCAGGAGCCACTTGCCAATATGTCACCACCATAGGGCCCCTGGGCTGGGAAGGGCCCTGGGTCTTGATTCCACATATTGGGAGGCTCTGAGAGAAACAGTTAAACACTTACAAGGATACTCTGAGACTTCGAGGCTCCAAAGATCAGTGTCTAAACCAAGTCTCTTGGGAGGAAGGTTGGTATCTCTACAGTGCTTTTCCTTATTATTTACCCAGTACTGGGACTTGAACCCGGGGTCTCTTAGATGCTGTGTATGCTAAGCATTCACCCTACCCCTGAGTGATCTCTCTAAGCCTTCCATGATGTTATTTTAAGAACACGATGGGTCTGATAACATCAACAAGGTTTTAATCAGCCACTCATTTGCCCCCTGTGCCCAGGAACATCTAGTATCTCCTAGGTCTATCCTATGACAGAAAAGATCCTTTCTGTACTCAAGGGCCCACACGACTGGGAAGGGTCTGAGTGTGGGTGTCCCTACCTCAGGTACATTCCGATGGCATAGGCGCACAGGAAGGCGTAGTCCAGGGCTCCAAGCAGCTGCTGGTAATTGTTCTTATCTGCGTGGGTTTGAGAACCAACAGAAAGGCTCAGAATTATTTGGTATGTTGTAGAGCTGGGCTAAAAAATAATACAAAATTTTATTCTGTAAATTCCTTTTAAAAAAGGGAGGTGCTCTAACTAAAAACAAAAAAACAAAAAACAAAAACATCCGAATTCTGGCTACTGGCCAACTTCCTGTGAAAGAAAATAAAGTCACCTATTTTTTTTTCAAGTTGTCCTTGAATGTGACCTTCAGATTGGAGGCAAGCCACACTGGTTGGGGTGGGTTTGACTTTCTGTGTGACAGCACACACCGCAGGCTGTCTTCTAGAGACTTCCCCAGCACAGACATACTTCACTTAGCCGGTGGCCCTTTAGCATGTAGGTATGGTTGCAGAGTGGTGTTTGCTAGGGGCCAGTCGTCACTGAAAGGCACTCACGGCCAGGATGGCATCCCTGTCCTGAGACTAGCCAGGCTGTAGAAACTCCAGTGGGGAGCTGCCAAAATCCCTGGGCGACAGGGGGTTTGACCCAAACTCACCGAAGGGGGCCCAGCCACAGTCGGTCTCATTGTTCAGGAGCCAGTGGGTGGGGCCATGCCTGGTGCTGCTGCTCGGGTCACTGAATGGAGACTCAGGCCCATCTCCTGCAGTACACTGCTTGTGAAGCTCGCCCTATGGCAGACAGAGAAGGGGAGGGAGAGGACAGAAAAAGTGCTTACTTGGGATGTCTCATCCGGGACAGCCTGAGTGGTCTCCCCTCCTCACCGAGCAATGGCTCTTTGAGCAGAAAGAGGCCCCTCGTAGGCGTCTGACATCCACAGGAGTTCCTGATGTCGACAGGAGGCTCTGGCAGCATTTTGTAATAACTCCAATTCATCCCCACACAGCAGCCAACCCTAGCAGCAGCAGCCTCTCAAGGCCTAACATGGAGGTAGTGTCAGGCAAGGGAGTGCCAAGCTGAGGACCTACAGCCATTCATCCCTGACAGGCTGCCCCTGAGGGGAGGAACAGGGTTAACTGCTAGATTTAGACAGAGGAATTCTACAGAGGAATGGAAAAATGAGAGTCTCAAAAAAGAAGAGCCAAAAGAACTCAGGCCGTGCAATTTCATTTCCACCAGTTCAAACACAGACAAGACATCCCAGTGGTAAGTTAAATCGTTTTGCTACTTAGAAGGGTGATGATAGGAGCTGGCACAAGGGGCTGGAAAAACCTTAATCTAGATCCTGGGTACCCAGGTGTATAGGCAAAGACCTGTCAAACAGACGCTTAAGACTAATGCACCTTTCTGTGTACAGATAATTCTCCAATTTAAGAAAAATATATATATACATACACACACATCTATGTACCTATCCATCTGTCTATCTATGTATCTATTTATGTATGTATGTATGTATGCATGTATGTGCCTATCTATCTATCTATCTATCTATCTATCTATCTATCTATCTATCTATCTATCCATCCATCTATCTGTCTACACACACACCAGCAAGGCAGATGGCCACCAGCCTCCCTTACCAGGACCAGCAAGCTGTAATAGGACAGAGGCACCTGACTGGTGGTGGAGACAGAGAGGGAATGGCATGGCATGAGGAGCATGAAGACTGACAAGTCACAAGTGTCCTGCCTCGATCTCCCATCTGCACAGAGGCTGCTGCTCGCTTATAGAACAGAGACTGCGATGCTGAATACCAGGCTTTCTACACGGTGTGTAGGATGGAGCCACCTGAAGAAGGAAGCCATAATTCCGGGGGAGGGGGGTGGGGTGGCCAGGACTATCTCCTGGGAAAACTGAGGAGCAGGAACGCACTCTGTCACATCTGTGTCCCCTACCGCTAGATTTAATAAAGGCCATGGGTCACATGAAGCTCAGATGGAGCAACCCATCAGGTATGGGTGAAAGTCGACAAGGGGGAACTTCTGGTCAGGGAGATGCTCCTCTGGAGACAAGAAATTCTTCCAATGTCCAGGAGCTGGATCCTGAGTCATGGGCCTGGAGCTGGTGCAGAAAGCAGATCCTGCCAGGCAGTGGTGGCGCACGCCTTTAATCCCAGCACTTGGGAGGCAGGTGGATTTCTGAGTTCGAGGCTAGCCTGGTCTACAGAGTGAGTTCCAGGACAGCCAGGGCTACACAGAGAAACTCTGTCTCAAAAAAAAAAAAAAGGAAGAAAGAAAGAGAGAGAGAGCGCAAGCAAGCGGATCCTGCTTTATAGCATGGGGCAGGGAGCCACCAAGCAGGCAGTAGGCTTGTTTACTTCTGCCGGGACAGAATAGCTATCATCTGTCATCTTTCAGATGACAGAATAGTCTTGTCATCTGAAAGGCTGCCTAGGTCATCCTGGCTGGACACCAGATTTCTGGACACAAGTCACTGAGCCCCAGTGTATGAATGGAGCTTCTCTACTTCATTGGCTTTGTGCACATTCCTGAGCTGTTCTGACTTAAATGTCAGCCCAAAACTCAACACCTTATACCCTGAAGTGATTGCCCCCCACAAGCTTCCACTGGCAGTATCCATGTGCTATAGGGGCTCTGGCTTCTTTGTCATGTTAAATAGAACACAGTCACTTGGCCCTTCCCCCACTCAGGCCGCTACCCCTGCCAGGGCCACTAAATTGTGGCTGTGTGTGTGTGTGTGTGTGTGTGTGTGTGTGTGTCCATCCCATTTCTACCTGTGAGACCTTAGCTTTCTGGCTACCTTAGTAGGTGAGAGTTCCTGCCTTCCCTACACTGTTCTTCCTCAAGGCCACCACACCCAAAGAGGCTTCTGTCTTGCTGCTCACCTAGAACAGACACAGGCCAGGAGGGACTCATCTGCCAGACGAGGCAAGTTTCTAATGCTAGCCTTGCACAGAAGTGAGGGATATGAATTCTATAGGCTGTGCTCGGGATAGAATCCCTGGACCATCCATCTCCTGTGGCTTAACCTGTCTGGGGTATATCACCCATGAAAATTAGAACAACTTAGAGATGATCCCAAATCTTCCATACGTCTCAGGAAAGGTTTCCAGGTCCTGCCATGGTGAGCAGCATCGAACGCTTTTGTTAGTTAGGGTCACGGGCTCTTGGTTACAGACAGGCGTAGGCTGGGACTGTGGACTACCGTGTCTGCTTATAACTGATTGACCTCAGTCACACTCCCTGGTCATCAGCTCTGAAGCCAACATGACAAAGAATGAAGTCATAGGGTGGCTGAAGGATGGAGTTCACACAGAGGGCACCACCCAGGTCCTTACCCTCCAACCTGGCCAGCTCCTAGAGGTTGACACCACTCTGCCTGGGCAAGGCTTCCACAATTAACCTCTGGTCTCAATGGACATCACGTTTCCACTCCCCTCCCCAGCCTTTCATGTCAGAATGTCATCTTTGCCTTTTCTGTAGCCCTGCCGGGAGGCTGCCTCCAAGACATAAAGAGCTCTGAGGATATTTAACTAAGCACATTAGTTTTCAATAACATTGCTCTGTTTTAACATTTCAATGATGTTTGTTCTGAAAACCTGGCATTTGCAGACCAAACTCTCACGTTGGACTGCAGTGAGACATACTAGGCTCCCACAGACTGATTGCCAAGGAAACATTTGGGGGAGGGGCGTGTCCCAATAAGAACCATAGCTTACGACATCAAAGCAGTATCTTTCGCAAAAAAATTAACAGGATTATCTTTCAGCGAAGCTACACCGAAAATCTATCAGCCTGCTATAGCAGTTGGTTAATAAAAACTGATCAAGGAGTTAAAAAGTGTTTGCCTTGCAAGCATGAAGACCTCAGTTAGAAGCCGGGCGTGGTGGCGCACGCCTTTAATCCCAGCACTCGGGAGGCAGAGGCAGGCGGATTTCTGAGTTCGAGGCCAACCTGGTCTACAAAGTGAGTTCCAGGACAGCCAGAGCTATACAGAGAAACCCTGTCTTGAAAAACCAAAAAAAAAAAAAAAAAAGAAGACCTCAGTTAGATCTCTGGAACCCATCCTGGGGGGTGCAGGGGGGAGCATCCATTTCCTCCACCTATCCCTGGGAATGTGGAGACAGACAGATCTCTAAGCATAGCTGGCTAGCCAGGTTAGCCTACTTGGCAGGCTCTAGGCCAGTGACTCCAAAACAAAACAAACAACCATACAAACAAACAAGATGGAATCTGGCCAAAGAATGATTCCTAAAGTTGATGTCTGGCTTCTACATGCATGTACATATATGCATACCTGCATACACATAAGCATGCATGCACACACATGTGCATACATACTCTTTCTCACATACACAGAAGACCCAATCAGTCAAAAGAGTGTCAGGGCTAGTGAAATGGCTCAGCTGGCACGGGTGCTTGCTGCCAAGCCTGAGGACCTGAGTTCAATCCCCAGGGCAGGTACAAGGAAAGACCCAACTCCCACGGAACATCATTTGACTTCCCAATGCACCCTCCCCACACATACATACATGCATACATACATGTAACTTAAAAAGTTAAAAAAAAAAAAAAAGATAGTGGATCCTATCTTTGGTGACCTAAATTTTTACTCAAAAATGCCATAATTTTCTCAAATTTTCACCTATTGAATATGTTCATGCACTTTGTTTCCCCTCTGGGCCAGTATAAACGATGCGGCAATAAAGACATTTATACTAGCTGGGTGTGGTGGGACATGCTGTACTCAGAAGTCTGAGACAGGATTGCTACAGAGTTCTCAAGGCCAGCGGGGTTTCACAGTAAAACCCTGTCAAAACAACAACAGAAGATGCTTCTGTGTTAATTATGGATGCTTGTTTTGATAGCTTTGACCAAATGTCTGAGAAAAATAACTTATAAAAGGGTGTAGTTTGGCTCTTGGTTTGTTAGGACAGTGGGCTGTCTTTGGCCTCAGGTTTCTGAGCTGTGGGAAGGCCGGGCATTGCGGTGGGAGGGGCCTCGGCAGGATATGCTCTTCTAAGACCCACCCCCAAGTGATCCATTTCCTCTGGCTAAAGGGATCTTCCACAATGTCCCGACTGTCTGTTCTGAATCCAGTGGTGCTTAATCTACTGACAGGTCGGCGCCTGCGAGATCTACTAGGATTCTCTCACCTCCTGGGCATCACTAAGCCATCAAGCTGACAAGGTTACCCATCCCAGGCAGCAATCTCGGAGTTATAAAACAGTTGTACTCTCCTCTGTTCTAAGCATTTTGCCCGCTTTCGTGCAACAGCCTGATACTTTGATTATGGTACTTAAAGATGCACTACTTTTTTTTATATTTTTATTTTGTTTTATTAAAAAGTTATCTTTAGGGCTGGTGAGATGGCTCAGTGGGTAAGAGCACCCGACTGCTCTTCCGAAGGTCCAGAGTTCAAATCCCAGCAACCACATGGTGGCTCACAACCATCCGTAACGAGATCTGGCGCCCTCTTCTGGAGTGTCTGAAGACAGCTACAGTGTACTTACATATAATAAATAAATCTTTAAAAAAAAAAAAGTTATCTTTAGCCGGGCGGTGGTGACGCACACCTTTAATCCCAGCACTTGGGAGGCAGAGGCAGGCAGATTTCTGAGTTCGAGGCCTGCCTGGTCTACAGAGTGAGTTCCAGGATAGCCTGGGCTATACAGAGAAACCCTGTCTCGAAAAAAAAAAAAAATCTTTCTTTTTTTGGTTGTTGTTGAAATAGGCTCTCTCTGTGTAGCCCTGGAACTCCCTATGTAGGTAGACCAGGCTGGCCTCGAACTCTCAGAGATTTTCCAGGCCTCCAGAGTGCTGGTATTACTGGAGTACTTTATCATGCCTGTCTTTTGGTGATTAATTCCTAAGGAGTATCTTTTCATATAAACTTTAGGATTCTTTTATTTGATTAAAAACTTGGCTGGGTGTGACGGTGCAGGCACGCCTTTGATCCCAGCACCCAGGAGGCAGAGGCAGAGGCAGGCAGATCTCTGTGAGTCTGAAGTCAGCGTGCTCTACTTGGTGAGAGCCCGGCCAGCTAGGGCCACGCAGAGAGACCTTGTCTAAAGCGGAAATCTCTGCTGAGGTTTTCCCATGACCACAGGAAGCACTGGAACTTTTCAGAAAACAGCTTTCCTTGACAGCGCTGGCCTTTTTAACTTTTGTTTTCTGTTTGCCCTGGTGTGGGTTTTGTTGTTGTTGTTGTTGTTGTTGTTGTTGTTTTTGGTTTTTGTTTTGTTTTGTTTTTCCATTGTCAATTTTGTGTGCAAAGAGGGCTGTCAAAAAAGCCGGGCGTGGTGGCGCACGCCATTAATCCCAGCACTCGGGGGGGGGGGGGCAGAGGCAGGTGGATTTCTGAGTTTGAGGCCACCCTGGCCTACAGAGTGAGAACAAGGACAGCCAAGGCTACACAGAGAAACCCTGCCTCGAAAAAAAAAAACAAAAAAACAAAGAGGTCTGTCAACAATTATCCTCAAGCCAGCCTCCCCCAACCTCTCCTCTCTCTCTCTCTCTCTCTCTCTCCCACCCCCCTCACTCTTCAGGGACCATGCAGTCCTTTCTGAGAAACCAACTATTTACAGATTCTGCTCTGGCCCAGCCTGGAGGAAGGTCCCCCAAAGTTCCCCTCCATTGGGATATAGAGCCCATCTGCCTACCAGCCAGGGAAGACGTTTGCCTCAAATAAAGACGTCTGACTGCAGGCAGAGATCGTGAGAGGGAACAACATTGTCGTCTCAGCCCCAGGTTCATCAGAACGTTTTTTTTTTTTTTTTTTTTTTTTTTTTTGGTTTTTCGAGACAGGGTTTCTCTGTGTAGCCTTGGCTGTCCTGGAACTCACTCTGTAGAACAGGCTGGCCTCGAACTCAGAAATCCGCCTGCCTCTGCCTCCCGAGTGCTGGGATTAAAGGCGTGCGCCACCATGCCCGGCTCATCAGAACGTTTTTAAAGGTACTATTTTTTTTTTTTTTTAAATCAGAGAAAGATAAAAGCAATCAGCGGCGGTTGAGGCGAGTGTCACCTTGACTGACCTGATGTTGTCAGTTGACAAATGAGTCATGGCCATTGGGCGAATCACGGCCCATTCTCAGTCGGGGTCTAGTAAGCAAATGTATTCCAGTTTTGTTTATAACCTTCTGGGAAATACAGACTGCAGATGGTGACTCATGGGGTCCCTGATAGAATCATCCTCGTTCCTGGATCTTTTGTGTCATTTATAGCGGGAGCTGCAGTAGCGGAGGCTGCATACTTCCCGGGGCTCTGTGATGTCTAAATCATAGGTGGAGACAGCCTTGTCTGCATCAGGAGGCAAAGCAGCCTTTGGGACTCAGTGTAAAGCTATTGCATACCCGGGTGCACTAGAGAGCCTGACCATGTGCAAGCAATTAGTTGCCCTGGAGACTCCTGGGCAGCCCTGTTATGAGCAGAGCCCAGGGACTAGACTGATGGCTCAGCAGTCCTGAGCACTGGCTGCTCTTCATAGGACCCTGGCTCAGTTCCCAGCATCCTTTTGGGCAGCACAATTGTTCATAATTCTAGGTTCAGGCTCTCTGGCACTCTCTTCTGACCCTGAAGCCAGGCATGCATATAATGCATATGCATACATGTAGGCAAAACACTTATACCCATAAAAAACCCTAAATCTTTAAAAAATAATAATAATAGAGGGCTGGAGAGATGGCTCAGTGGTTAAGAGCACTGTCTGCTTTTCCAGAGGTCCTGAGTTCAATTCCTAGCAACCACATGGGGGCTCACAACCATCTGTAATGGGATCCGATGCCCTTTTCTGGTGTGTCTGAAGATATAGCTACATACACATACATACTCATATACATAACTTAAATAAGAAACAAGACCCTGGCCGGGCGTGGTGGCGCACGCCTTTAATCCCAGCACTCGGGAGGCAGAGGCAGGTGGATTTCTGAGTTCGAGGCCAGCCTGGTCTACAAAGTGAGTTCCAGGACAGCCAGGGCTATACAGAGAAACCCTGTCTCGAAAAACCAAAAAAAAAAAAAAAGAAACAAGACCCTGGAGCCAGGGGACCAATGTAAAAGACATTAAGGTGAGCTCCCTTCCTCCTGACAACAAACACAAGTCCTTTCAACCATGGGGTCTGAGACTTTGATTCAAACTAAGGCGCCTCTTCAAAAAACCTAGAGGTCCCAAGGGTCACTTCTGCATACCTAAGGCAAGGAGAGTGTGACCTTGACCCGTGTTCATCAGAGTCCAAAGGCAAGGTCCTGCCCCGGAGACCCTCCAGTGGCCATGCCCACCTCACTCACCATACCTGTCCCACAGGCAGTGACTCCGTGGTGACACTCTGCCCTCTACCTGGTACTGGACGTGGTCCCTCCCCGACCCATGTAGGCCTAGTATCAATCCTGGAAGCCCCAGCAAGGCTCCCTAACTATGCTTGATCCCATGTCTTCAGTGATCCCAGAGGCCCCCTGTAGGTGTGGCCTGATGTTTGCTTTCTGTGATATGCCTCTGCCAGGAGCTAAGTGTGAATTCTCTAAGCAGGAAAGAGTCACAGAGACAGCATTCCAATTTCCAGGGCTGGTCACTGGTGCTGATGTCAGAGCCCTTGTCACATGTCATACCCCGGGGCTTTTAATGCCACCACCCGCTACTGTCCTCTGAAAGGCCTTCTTACTTGAAGGTCTCCAAGTGCTTCCCTGGAAAGTACTGGCTACCCCTTACTAGCGCCACCTTAGACAATGAAAAACGCTGGAGAAGGCACCCAGGACCCCAGAGGCAGTAATCCTTTATACTGTCTCCAGTGCCAGAAGCCTTTCCGGGGCAGCTAGCCCAGCTCAACTGGGAAGGTCATAACTCCAGAGTCCTGGGCCAGGTCCCTGCTGACTGTTGGAAGGCAAGCAGGGGACAGAGCTGTAAAGAGGTTGATCTTGGCACCAGACAGCATCCTTGGTTCTTCTACAGTAGTCAGAAGCCATTCGCTCCTGTAGTCAGCCCACAAATAAAGTGGGGTGAGAAAACACACCCACTTCCTTCCCTGTTCTGAAGTAAATACAAAGACTTGATGGCTATTGGGACACCTGTTCCCTAACCGTCACCTGCTCTCCAGGGTACACCCAGTGTCTGCACTACAGAGGCTGCTCCAGAGTGGGGAGAGGGGTCAAACCTCATCTAGAGTAGGAGCCACTTGGTGAAGCATTTAAGACGGGATCCACCAGGAAAGGAAACCCAGACAACATAAGTATTTAACTAAATTTGGGAATTCTGGAACTGTAGTCTGATGGAGTCGTGCCTCTGAGGGAATAAAGCATGGAGCATTGTAAAGATTTGAGTTCCTTCAGAAGGGTAGCAAGAACAAAATGTAGCAAAAAGGCCCCACAACTAAGATGCTAGCTTAACTTGTCTCTAGCAGCAACCCCACCCACTTCCTTCTGCTCCCCCACCTCCCACAAAGCCCTGGGTTCGAACGACGATCTCTTACCTTCACTATGCTGATAGGCTTTCGGGATAAGTGGAAGCTTGCATAGAGCAGAAAGGTCAGCATAAAAGTGAAAGCCCGGTACCTGGAACACATGAGAGGTGTCATACCGTGACATCTTCGGTGTCACACCGGCCCCGTTTACAATCTCACAAGGAAAGGCAGCCTTGAGCCCTGAGCCCCCAACTCCAGTCCAGGTGCTAACAGCCAATTATCTTTTTTTTTAAAAATATATATACTTTAAAAGATTTATTTTATGTATATGAGTACATTGTCCCTGTCTTCAGACACACCAGAAGAGGGCATCAGATCCCATTACACATGGTTGTGAGCCACCATGTGGTTGCTGGGAATTGAACCTCTGGAAGAGCAGACAGTGCTCTTAACCGCTGAGCCATCTCTCCAGCCCACAGCCAATTATCTTAACAGCTGCTTATCTCAACTCTAACTCTCCCCTGTAGAAGGGACCTCAAAAGCCAGTGAGGCTCTGTTCTCTGAAACCCAGACTTAGGGGAGCGCAGTCATCTGGCCAGTCCCGTGTGTACTTCTAAATACAGCTTGCTTTAATCAGACATCCATGGCTATGTTTTTTGTTTTGTTTTTGTTTTTTGTTTTTGTGTTTTATTCTTTCTCTCAGAAGCCCTGCAGGATCTGGGAAAAGCGAACAGAACATCGTTTGCTCCCCAACCCCTACAACACTCCTGTCCCCACAACAAACAGCTCTCTAGTGGACTCTGCCTGGGGAGTCTACAACTCAAACCAGGTTTGACACCCATCTATATAGCAATAGTGTCA
The DNA here is from genome assembly GCF_978045245.1 of Mus caroli. NCBI lineage: Eukaryota > Metazoa > Chordata > Mammalia > Rodentia > Muridae > Mus > Mus caroli. The sequence continues at coordinate 62,562,126 of NW_028227273.1, forward strand.
GACTCCAGGATTGAAGAACCCATCCCCACACACAGTCCCCGCTAATACACTGACATCTAATAAACTGGGGTTCCTTCAGGCGCCCATGCTTGTTCAGTTCATTTGTGTGAGTGGCTCTCTACACCCGGAGAAACCCTCTTTTGCATTTGCTGTAAAGCCCCCCCAGAGCCCAGCCAGGTAGGCAAGAGTTGTCTCCCCTGACTATGAGACTTCTGAAACCATACACTGTAAGAAGTGACCATCTCTGCAGGATGCTCAGGGCTGGAGAAGAGCTATCTAAAGCCTGGGCCAGCCAGTGTGGGGAGATCTGCGGGGAGAGTTGGCTCTGTGAGGGAACAGTACCTGACAACCTCAGCTTGAGCCCCAGAACCCACAGAGTCGAAGGTGAGACTCCATCCCTGAGAGTCACACTCGGACCTTTGCAACTCACCAGTGCAGGTGCGCATTCACATCCATACACACATAAACAAAAACGAATAAACATATGTTTAAAAAGAAAAAAGAAAACAAAAAAGACTAGAGGCCCTAAACAAAACAAAGCACAAAACAACAAAACCAAAACCAACCACATTTCCAGACTTAGTTAAAGAAGTGAAGAAGGCAGGGTGGTGATCCTGTGGAGTGGGGCAGGGTGGGGGAGGGCGGAGCCAAATCCGCATTAAGAAACTTGCTTCTGAATAAAGAGCTCTCTTCTCTCTGGAGAAGCCTGGGGGGAATGTTCCTCTAGGACACTCCGTCCAAGTCCACGAGGTGACCCGAAGAAAAGCAAGCACTTAGTCTCCCGCACTTAGGAGACAGAGCTGGGCACATGCTGTCTCTCACTGTCTCTGCTGTGTGTGTGTGTGTGTGTATGTGTGTGTGTGTGTGTAATGCCTCTGAATGCCTCCCTAGAGCAGAACAGAAGGTACTTTCCAATCTTTGGCTGAAGCTGCTCTGCCGCCCATCCCCCCCACCCCCTCCCCGAGCCTGAGGCTGGGTGTGATGCCATCCACTGACCTCCAGCAACCCTATTTCCATTTCCAGCTCACAGCCGGACTCTAACTCCTCTCCGGATACTCAGCCTGGGCAAGGCTATCCCTCCAGAGTCTCTCAGTTAGACCCAGGAGCCTGGGATATCTTCCAATGGCCCCTGCCCAGTCCTGCTTGGCTAAGGTTTTACCTGGTAGGGAGATGACTCATGGCTTTAGCCTGTGCCTGTCCTGTCTACTCCATGGCTAGACTTGAAACTCCCCTATAGTGAGTGATAAGGGCAGAGGAGCCCAGCCCAGCCAAACTGCATTCCTCAGTCTCAGTAGGTTTCAGTCAAGGAGACTTGAAGATAAGTTGAGAGTAGCTTTGAGCCCTAGTTTCTACCAGGCCGTTCTGCAGGTGGCTCTGGGAAGGTGGTGTGGGACACGCAGGCAAAGTGGCTCCTCAGGACCAACCCTCATGCATGCTGGGGAAGCCATGAATGCACCCCTTCAGGAAGCGAGAGCCCCACTGAGTCAGGGCTCCTCCTGTGGGCTGGAGTCAAAGGTCAATGCAGGGAATGCAGGCAGCATTTCCCTGAGGCAGAAAAGGAAACCTTATCTTCAAGGAGCCCAGCCTACTTCCTCCATTTCCAAAGTCACCCTTCTTCCTTTTTCCTCAGCTTCTTAGGGGACCTGGGGTGAGGGAGAGGCAATGGCTGCCGATGTCCTTCCCCTTTCTGGGAGTCTGCAGGTAAGAGCTGCTCTCAGCTATTGGCCATCCCGCCCAGCCTGGCCTCAGGGAGAAGAGGCTCCTGTGCTGTCATGGAGTTAGGATTCTGGTAAGGTCCCTCGGAATTCTCCTGGAATTCCCTTGTTCCACCTTAGTAGCTTTACCACCATCCTCGTCACCATTCCTAAAGCAGGAGGTGGAAGTCATCCCTTCTGCTGGACCATTCCCCCACGGACAGGAACAGGGTTTCTAACATCCCTTATTCAGAAATAAGGTCCTGAAGATGTAATGAGTTAGCCTGAGGTCTTGTCAGGTTAGGATGGCCCTAAACCCAAGGACTGGTGTCCTCTTCTGAAAAGAAGATGCTAGGCTCGGTGGCACATGCCTTTAATCCCAGAATTCAAGGGACAAAGGCAGATGGATCTCTGTGAGTTTGAGACCAGCCTGGACTATATAGTGAGTTCCAGGATAGCCAGGGATAGAGAAGGAGACCCTGTCTCAAAAAAGCAAAAATCCATGCAGAGACACCAAGGAGGGAGTGTGGTCATAGAGAGAGAGCTTGCCAGTGTGATGCAGCTGGTTGCCAGAGATGCTGCAGCTCAGGCATGACAGAGGAAGGAGGATGTTATCTGAAATCACTACATGGCCTTGACCCTGCTGTACTTTGAACTTGGTTGGCCCCTCAGCCTTCCAAGCTGTGATGGACACCGTTCTTGGTGTTCTGTTCCGGGAGAGGACCAGGTCTTTGGTTTTATGTGATGCTACAGGTAGGCTTGGAAGATGAAGTAAATGAAGAGAAGCCAACGGGGGCTCTGAGTTTTCACTCCAGTGCCCCCTTATGAAGATATGACAAGCAGGACAGGCCAATACAAGATCCGAGCTTGGGTTTTTAGCAAAAAGCTCACATTCCCATGAATGCCAGCTCAGGGCCTGGATGCACCCCAGACTCTCCTCAGGGATAGCTCTTATATTTGACACTGTAACATAACTCTATTATCTATGCCATTTGAGGACCAGTAAAGTCACAACAACAATAACCCAAAATCACATACCCCGCAGTCTAAATAAGCCTCCAACTATTTTAAGGCATGACTTTTGTCGGTAGGGCTGTGCCAATTGCCATCTGCCTACTGAGAAGGAGATCTCTGAGGAGTGGGCCAGGCCGTGAGGCTTACAGACTGGCCCTACTGCACTGAGCTCAGAACAAGCAGCCTCATGGCCCCTGTCATGGTAGATGACAGCAACTTCCCTATAAGGTCCCTACAATGAGACTTCCTAGCAGGGCAGTCTCTACCCTCAAGCATGCTGAATCAGCCCTTCTTATTTAAATGACTTTTTTTTTCCAAGTATTTGCTTACAAAGATGAAACAAGTAGCCCCTGGGTGTCAGGATCCTCTGAGAAGCAGCAGCAGGGGGGTGGGGTTCACAAGCCTCCTCCAGTGGGGTCAAAGGTCAATGAAAGGCACGGCACCATCCGATCTTGGCTCAGTCATGTAAAGGATTCAACATGTGCTGTTTTGAATCCAAGCCGTTTCCGAACTCAGAAGCCATGCAACCAGACACGGAAGGGAGGTCATGTCTTTGTCAGAGCCTGATGCCATTGAGATGAACATTGCTCACTTAAGATTCCCCTACCTTGGCAACAGGACCGTTTTCCACACTAAGGAGAGCGTATGAATCTTGTAGGAGCATACTACGAGATGATGGGGCTGGTCCATCAGCTTTCAGCCACCCCAAAGGAGGCTGGCCGCCTACAGAGGGAAGCATGATCCTGCTCCTGTGGCTCACTGATTGTGACATTTGTGAGGATATATCAGGTACTGTTCTCAGGTGACGGGCCACCATCTACTTCTAGGAACAATTATTTGATGTCTCAAGTTGTTCTAGACCTGGTCAGCAAGCACTAGTCTCTCTGGGTTTCACTCATGCCTTTGTTTCCTCCTGTCCATCTTCTGCAGTCCCCGTTTCCCTCCCCCTCCCCTCCCATCTCCCAGCCAGTTGAGGTATGAGTGTGTCTCTGAGATTCTGGCTCCTGTCAATGAGAGGAGTCACACAAGGGACCAGGAGCCAGTATGCAAACCTGTTCTGGACCTCTGGGGTTCCCCCTTCCCAAAGTATCTTTAGCCCCTCCCCTCCCAGCCCTACCTGTCAAAAAGGCACTGTTTGACTTTCCAGCACAGCAAACATCTGCATGTCCAAAATGAGAGACAATCCATAAAACATGAGTTTGAACCTTTCAGTTACTCAGGGTCACAAAAGACCAGGCCAAGGGACATTTCTGGACTACAGGAGACAAAACCACAGGATGACAAGATGCAGTGTGGTGGCCTTGTGTCCGATCCTGGACGGAAGAGGAACTGCCAGAGATCTTGATGGACACTAGATGTGGCATTTAACATGACCACTGCTTAGAGGCTTGAACCCAGGGCTTCATGCTTGCAAGCACTTTACCACTGAGCTGCATGCCCAGCAAAAGGCAAAAACTACATAGAAATATTTAAGAATTAAAACCATATGATGCCTGCCACACACATCTATACAAAGCAGGGAAACAGATATGGTTGGGGTTTTTTAAAGATTTATTTATTCATTATATGTGTATACACTGGTAGCTGTCTTCAGACACTCCAGAAAAGGGCATCAGATTTTTGTTACGGATGGTTGTGAGCCACCATGTGGTTGCTGGGATTTGAACTCAGGACCTTTGGAAGAGCTGAGCCATCTCACCAGCCCCGGGAACAGATATGTTAAACAGTAAATAGTAAAAACCATTGATTTATAAAACAAGCTAAAAGTCTCCCATTAGCAGGCATCAAAGGAAAGCCATTGAGGGATGCCACCTGCAGATGTTTTCAAATCCACCCTGTGACCTTTGGGAGCCCAGTGGTCTTGTGTGAAGCTATGGGTGGATCAGAATGAGACTGTAGAGACTATAATGTTGGCAGACAGCTGCTGAGCTCCTGAAGTTTCTTAGGAGCCACAAAGCAAAGCTTCCAAAGGTTTCAAAAAACAAACAACACACACACACACACACACACACACACACACACACACACACACACACAACCTTCTGTCTCCCAGAAGCAACCAGAAAGGCTAGGAAACTTCTCCATCAGCAGCAACAGGCATTACCAGTTCCCACTATCTGTGCTCTTTTTTTTTTTTTTTTTGGTTTTTCGAGACAGGGTTTCTCTGTATAGCTCTGGCTGTCCTGGAACTCACTCTGTAGACCAGGCTGGCCTCGAACTCGGAAATCCACCTGCCTCTGCCTCCTGAGTGCTGGGATTAAAGGCGTGCGCCACCACGCCCGGCCAATCTGTGCTCTTGACTTTCTTTTTCTTCTTCCCCCCAAATCCATTTGTTTTCCTGCTAGGTGGGCTTTGCCACATTTCCTATTAGAGATGATGAGTCCCAGGTTCTAAATTCCTCCTGGGATGAACATTTCTCTGGGAACTGCCATGAACATGTGACAAAAATCTTTTTTTTTCCTCATTCACCTGTCTCATCAGTGTAACTTGCTAGTGCCCAAAGCACTCAACATAAAATGGGAGGAGAAGGGCTGAGGCCTCAGCTCAGAGCCAGAGTGTTTGTTTAGCATGCACAAGGCTTGGGTTCGAACCCAGCACCATAAAAATAAAGCACGAGGAGAAAGGGTACGTTTTTCCCTTCCTGACAGACTAGTGGGAGGGTGGAATGGAGGCTGGGGAACTCCACTCTGCATCAACACCCTAAAGCAGGACGACAAGACAGGGTCCACCTGTGAGGAGGCGGAGTCACAGAGCAGCCAGGAGAGACACCCTCTCAGGTTGCCGTTCTGCTCTGTCAATTTCATCTCTGTTTGTCCCAGCCGCCAGGCCACTCATCTGGAACCAGAGGTATCGGGGCTTACTTCATGAACATCATTTCCATCCTGCTCACAGCCGGTTGTGGTGGTTTAAATGAGAAACGTCCCTTACAAGGCTCTGGCGTCTGAACACTTGGTCCCCTGTTGGTGATGGTATTTGGGGAGGTTTGAGGGGAGCAGGCTTGCTGGAGGAAGTATACCACTGGGGGCGGGCTTTGGGTTTAGACTCCACCCCTATCCCCACCCCATCCCCATTACAAGTTTGCTCTATACCTTTGTGGACTGCTAGAGCTCTCAGCTTCCTGCTTCAGCAGCCACACCTACCACCGTAAGCCAAAACAAATCCTACCTTCTCTAAGTAGCCTGGGCCGTTGTGTTCTATTGCAACGGAAGAGTAACAGGCCAGTGTTTTTCCTCTCTCTGCAAGAATGGTGGTTATGCAGGGCATGGTGGTGCACACGCCTTTAATCCCAGCACTTGGGAGGCAGAGGCAGGCGAATTTCTGAGTTCAAGGCCAGCCTGGTCTACAAAGTGAGTGCCAGGACAGCCAGGGCTACACAGAGAAACTATGTCTCGAAAAACAAAAAAAACAAAAGAATGGTGGTTATTCAAAAAGTCACCAAAACCACCCAGAAGTCCAAATGCTATCTGTGATGTCACCACCAAAACACAGGACTCCTGAGGGCTGCAGGTCACAGCAGCCACAACTCACTAGCTATGGAAAAGACCCATGCTCCATGATGAAATATGAGTGAAGAAGCCACCCGATCCCCACTGTTGCTCTGTCCCCAACACACACGTCACCACTGCAGAGGACAGACCGTCAGCAGAGCTTACCACTGATCCCTGGAGAAGGAGATGATGAAGCGGATGCCCACGGGAAGCAGAGCCATTTATGTCGCCCCCGAACCTCGGTGCTCTAGTCCCGAAGTCACACACTTCAGAAACGGGTTAAAGTTGTTCTGACAGCCCTGCAGTTCACACAGCCTGGGAAGCAACCTCAAATGGGTCCTACTGGGTGCTGCCCCCTCTTCCTTCCATCAGGGGGCTGATCTCTATGGGAGAAAGAGAGGCGTTAAGAATCTGCAGATAGGGAGAGATGCTACCCACGCCTGACCAAAGCCACGCCGCTGATACCAGAGGAAGCGCCCACCACAGTGCTTTGGGAAGGTTTGCTCATATGGAGGTCACATGATACTCTAATGATTCCTGTGGGGAAGTGAGCATTTATCTCTCTGCCTTTAGGGCTTCCAAAGATGAGTCTGGCCCCAAAACATAGGTCAATGTTTAGTCATGTGGACATCTACTAGAGCCTCAAGTGGAGGTGGTCACTGGGCTCACTCACTTCATTACTACCCAGCAGACTTCCTGTGAGCCTCAGCAGTTGAGGACTGTTGAAGGCCTGGGCAGGATGGCAGAGGGATCAAGAATCAATTGCATAGGTTGTGGGCCTGCAATTGAGTCAGACATGCCTAACATGGGGGGGGGGGTGGAGGGGGGGGGGGAAACTTCCCATCCGCCACTGTGGTTCCCTCTTCTGTGAGTGTGTCATTAGCCTGGGAAAATGAGCCTGTTCTGAGAGCCAGGCTGAAGAGGGGCAATTCTGGAAGGGGCAGAACAAAGCCTGCACACTATTAAAGGGTCCAGCCCTTTGAAAGGTTCATCTCCTATCCTGAGCCCCAAGCCACCTCAGGACATATATTCTAAAGCACTGTATTTTTTTCCAAAGTGGAATCTACTTCCTCGCCTATCTCTTTCCCTCCCTCTGAGCTTTCCACAGGCATGTATCATGAGCTGGGGGGTGTAGCTTGTGTGAAATAGCAGGACGGAGACTCTGGGTCCCAAGCCCAGCAGGTCACACATACACAACCAATAACTTCCAAGAGACCAGCCTCAAAACCATCATAGAGGCGTGGAGGCCCTTTTCACCGCAGCCAGGAGAGCTCTACCTTTCCCAGGGTTCCATGGGGTCACTCATTCCTGACCTTACCCAGACCTGCAGTGATGGGCCACTAGTCCGTTTGCTCCCTTAAGTTCTCCAGCTAAAAGATGATGACTTAATGGCACCATCAATGTTACATAAAGACATGGTCTCAGGAAGGCCATGGCATAGCAGACAGTTTACCAATACCAGTCAGTGTGAGTGGTTCTGCAGGTGAGCTTCAGGGAGGGCAGGGTTCCCTGTCCCATATCCTAGCTCAGAACAGAAGCAGAGAAGCCAGAGGGAGTCAGCCTGCTGGTTTAGGCCTGTAATCTCAGCACTCAGGAGGCTGAGATAGAAGGACCATTTTGAGTTGGAGGCCAGCCAGGGTTACCTAGTGAGCACCAGGCCAGCCAGAGCTATGGCGCAAAGATGCTGCCTCCAGACTAAACCAGAAGTTGTGGGGCTTTGGCTCAAACCTCCATATTTAAATGATATCTTTCAAAGAGGGTTTGCTCAAAATGAGTTTGTTGGACTTGGTCCCTACATGTGTGCTTCGAGTGCACATTTGAAATAATCTTGAGGTTTGATGGTTTTGACTAAAGGATTTGTTTTAAATCGTACAAGGCTTAAAAATAAAAGCCAGGGTCCACTTTTTTTCCTCCACTAAAATACTGAAAACTTACCCCCGTGACCAGTGAAATCAATCTATCATACCGCCAGGCAAAACCGCCCAACAACAGTGCCAGACAGCCTTAAAGAGTTATCAGGGGGGGGGGAAAAAAAACCTCCTGGTTTCTATAAATAATGCTAGCCATTTCACTGAGATGATGATGTAGCTGGTTGGGGGTTGGGCATCCATTCTGGAAGGAGTGCACTAGAGTATGGACAGATGTCAACTCTACATTTGGGGTATTGAAAACTCTGCTTAACAAAGTCCTTTTCGCCGGGCGTGGTGGCGCACGCCTTTAATCCCAGCACTTGGGAGGCAGAGGCAGGCGGATTTCTGAGTTCGAGGCCAGCCTGGTCTACAGAGTGAGTTCCAGGACAGCCAGAGCTATACAGAGAAACCCTGTCTCGAAAAACCAAAAAAAAAAAAAACAAAGTCCTTTTCTTGCTGGCCTGAACAGCATCTCTAAAACTTGTTCCCTCAAAATTCCAGGTAATAGCCGGGTGTGGTGGCACACGCCTTTAATCCCCGCACTCGGGAGGCAGTGGCAGGCCTGGTCTACAAAGTGAGCTCCAGGACAGCCAGGGCTATACAGAAAAACCCTGTCTCGAAAAACAACAACAACAACAAAGCAAAAACAAAACAAAATTCCAGGTCATGAAGGCTACTGACACAGCCTCTCAGAGTCCAAGACATAGCTTTCCCTCTAAGATAGCAGTTCTCAGCCTGTGAGTCTCCACCTCAACAGGGGTGCATATCAGATATCCTGCAGATCAGATATTTACATTACCATGCATTTCAGTAGCAAAATTACAGCTATGAAGGAGCAATGAAATAATCTTATGGTTGGGGTGGGGGTCACCACAACATGAGGAATTGTATTTAAGGGTCACAGCATTAGGAAAGGTTGAGAACCACCGTTCTAAGAAGAAATGAGGCTAGCCCAGCTAGGTGGGCTTCACACCTAGGCCAATTCCAGGCGTTTCATTTTCCTAGGGGGTGGGGGTGGGCGTGGGGCATGCCTTCTCAGGCACAAGTACACTTCCTCCTGCCTATCCCTGAATGGAAGGGGAGCACGTGGCTCTGCTGACAGGCCTTGGCATCTAGCCCAAGGAAAGTAGTTAAAGTAGTTTTTAAATGTCACCTCTTAGAAACTCCCAGTGAACTTCAGCCCATTAGAGAAAAGGACAGAAAGGCAGCGTTATCATTGGACAGGGAAAGGAGAGCAACTAGGAGCTTTTCCATGGTGAGGTAGCACCCAAACAGGCTCAGGAGCACACAGAGAGCCAGGCCAAGCAAGAGTTGAGGGACAGACACACCCACGATCCTCCCAGCTACCGGGCTCTGAGCTACCCAGAACCCATCAACCTTTCAAGGAGACTCAGGAGTGGCTAGGAGTTAGCAAAAGCAAGAGCAATGCCCCAAGGGGGTTTTCCAGGCTTTAGCACACAGGCAACATCATGGCAGCCTAAGGCAACCTGTCAAAATGATGGCACTTTATAAAAGGGCAAACCTGGGAACCAAACTCCCTCCAAAAGCTTCAAGAGTTTTGTTTTAAACCAAGACAAACTGTAACTCCTCTAATCGAGCCCTTTCTAGGCGTTTAAAGGCTCCATTGGCCGTGGGAGATAAACAGAAACGGTTATTTTCACTTGTCCTGAGCTTAAATACAAGGAGTCAGAATTCTATCCACCATAGCCCTTAGCCCACTCACAGCAAACAACGCATCCCGGGTGTTCTCCACCGAACCAGACCTGTAACAATACTCCCAGGAACTCAGGGTGCAAACAGGACCCCTAAAAGAGGGAATTCTGTGTAAAGCCGAATAATATATTTACTAACTCGCCCAACTTCACGCAATTTAAGTTCCAGGGCGAGAAGGCAGGCAGGGAGGCAGGCAGGTGCAGAGAGCTCTAAAGACCAGGAAAAAGCACCTTAAGAATTTAAACCAAGAGCAAGGGGAGGGTCTTCCGTTCAAATGCAAATCTTTACCTGCGGGCCACCAAGATCCTTGGGTGGACCCTTAGTGCGCGGAGCTGGGGGACTTTTCCGGTGGTTTAAACCCTTTATTACCGCCCAGACGGTGGCTGTCACTGCGTTGGCCACAGAGCCCGGGCTCCGGGAAGCAGTTCTTTAGCAAACAAACAACCGGAGCCCAGGGTGCTGGCTGAGAGCTTTCCCAAGGGCTTTGCGAGCCGGCTCCTCCCAGGTCCTACAGCCGCTTGGCCGGGTGGTGAAGGCTACAGGCACGCCCACGTCCCCTACGCGCGGCAGCAGACAAAGCGCTGGGTCTCCGGCAGGCGTCTTCTCACAGCTGTCACTCGCGGCCTGGGGCCGGGAGGGGACCCAGCATCATAGCTAGGCGACCCCAGTCCCCGGGTCTCGGGGAACCTTTTGCTTCCACTTTCCCCGGGAACTCAGCGTCACCAGCACCGGATCGCCCCCGCACTGTCTCTCAAGGCCACTCTAGGAGCCCTTACTTCAAAGACGTCCCACTCTAGGAAAAGCGCTTGGTTTGTCCCTGGCTCTCCAGCCACACCGCAGAGGGAGACAAACGGCGGAGAGGCCGAAGCGGGGGCCCACGGCAGGTGCGTGGCGGCTGGCAGGTGCGCGCCGCTGGGGAGGGTCCTCCGTTGTCCCCTCGCCTACCTGCGCTCCGCAGCCCGCGTCGCGCGCTTCCTGCCGTCGACTTCCTGGAGCGGCCGCCCTTTCACTTTCCCGGCCCTGTGAACGCCGACCCAGTGCGGCTCCTCCCTCTCCCGCGCGCCCCCTGACCCCGGCCCCGCGCGCGCCTAAGGGATGCTCAGATCGCACACAGCCCGGAGATGCTCAGCTGGAGCATCCTCTAGCTGTTCCTGGGTCCCCACACCTGCCTGTCATGCTCTCCTAGGCCCCGCAGGACGCCGGGCTCTTACTGGCATGGTGCCCAGCAGCCAAACGCTAGCTCCTAGGGGACCTCACCACCACCAGGCTTTTGTCCCCGAGGCGGACCTTACTAATGCCAGCGACATAGACAAGTTCCGAGATAAAGATTTGCTCCCTCGGAGTCCTGGACTGAGGATGGCCTCTCTCGGCCTACCACATCAAGTGTCAAGAGTCAAGAGCATCCGGTATGCTACAAATGGAGCTGGCACACGCCTGGACCGCACCTGTGTCAGTGTGATAAATGGCTTGCATGGTTAAGTCCTGAAGGCCAGCCACCCTGGTCATGGGAAGTGCCCTGGCACACAGCTTCCTGGTCAATTCCGGATAATTATCTTTCAAACCCCACACCTCCTGCCAAGAATTGATCCTGGAAAGTCCGGGAAGGGCCTGATTACTTTTCTAAAGGGCATCTGCCTCACACCTCCACGTGTCGGCCTTGCCTGGCATCCAAAGCCAGTCCTGCCGTTCAGCCCCCTGCCGCAGATCAGCACCTGCCTGGAACAGCAAAACCAGGCAGGAAACCAACTTCCTAGGAACACCCACTGGGTAAAACCGAGCCTAAACCAAAACCAACCCGATGCATGGACAGAGCCAGGGTGAGGGTAGGAGTGTTTGGCGGGGGTAACTAGCGTCCTCTTCAGACTGGTTGGTGTACAGGCGGCCCACAGCTTCACTCTCCCCACAACCCACCCGCGCCACAAGCGCGCAAGTAGTCTGCTGAATTGGGGAAGGCCCAACCATACTTCTATCTACAGGCTTTTGAGAAGTGTTCTGTACCCTGGAAGCAAAGTTGACTTCCTGTTTGAGCCACCTGCACCCACATCTCATATAGAAGTGGCCGGGGAACTCTGGCCACTCTATCCTTTGGCTAGATATTCCCCCACTCCCACCCCCCTTTTTTTCCTCCCTAACTCTCCAGTCCTTGTAGGCAGCAACTCAAGTGGACGCTTACTTCTACTCTAGGCGCCTCCTCCCCATGTCACTAGTTCTCAGGCCTGCCATCACCAAGCTTGCTCAAGAGTCCCTTGCCCTTGTGCCTGTGTTCCGTGGTTTGGTTTTGTTTTCTGTAGCTGCCCCAAACTACCCCAGCCAAAGTAAAATTTGAGCTCCCCAACTTGATTGACCACTTTTAGAAGGCCTTTCCTTACAACAGGGAACAACACAGCCTCCTGAGGAAGCTGAGACAGGACCCTGAGGCCAATTGCTCAGCCGAAGAGCCTCAGAAAAACTTCCGGGTTTTTCAGTTCCCAAGAACGAGACTTTCCACATCAGTTAGTTAGGATTTCTTTTCTGAGTCTGTGGTTTTTGAGTGAGCTCAGACTTTGAGAATTGTTGAAATAGAAAGAATTTGAGCTCTCTCTCTCTCTCTCTCTCTCTCTCTCTCTGGTTTTTCATTTTTCAAAACAGGGTTTCTTTGTGTAGCCCTGGCTGTCCTGGGACTCACTCTGTAGACCAGGCTGGCCTTGAACTCAGAAATCCGCCTGCCTCTGCCTCCCAAGTGCTGGGATTAAAGGCGTGTGCCACCACTGCCAGGCTGGAAAAACCTCTCTTAAGACAGTGAAAGAAACAGTTATGGATTTTTTTTTCTTACACAAACAAAGAAAAACCAAAATGACAATTTTCGCACAGATACTGGAGTCAGCCAGAAGAAGTCTGATGACCTGTGTAGAACATTTGCTGAAAATGCCAATCTTAGAATCTTAGTTAAGTAAGATTACATTTGCTTATTCCTTCACATAGGACGAGGTATATACTGTGGATATACCTACACTTTCCTAGAAACATGACACATCGTAGCGATCCTGTTATTTGTGGCCATAGCCACTGCATTTGCAGGCTATGTACTTCCACGAGGACAGATATCCCTCTGAGGAGCAGCAGTAATTACACACTTGACTTTCAGCCATCCCACACATTGGAACTACCCTAGTTGAATGAATCTGAGGAGGACTTTCAGTAGACAAAGCCATCTTAACAGGCTTCTTCGCATCCCACTTGATTTTACCATTCATTATTACAGCCCTAGGAGTCGTTCACCTCTTGTTCCTCTATGAGACAGATTCAAATAACCCAAACAGGCCTAAACTCAGCTGCAGACAAATTCCATTCCACCCATACTAGACAATTAAAGACATTTTAGGCATATTTGTTATAATCCTGTTTTTTAAAATAATCTTAGTCCTGTTCTTCCCAGAGAAGACCCTGGAGATCCTGACAATTATACACTAGCTAACCCACACCACACCCCACCCTACATCAAGCCAGAATGATATTCCCTATTTGCTTACGCCATCCTGTGCTCCATCCCCAACAAAGTAGGATGAATCCTAGCCCTAATTTTATCAATCCTAGTCCTAGCTTTCCTCCCCTTCCCACATACTTCTAAACCACGCAGCCTACCCTTCTGCCAATCACTCAAACCTTATATTGCGTTTTAGCAGCAAATCTACTTATCCTAACCTGAATCGGAGGTCAACCCATAGAGCACCCATTTATTATCATTGGACTACTCGCTTCTATTAGTTACTTCTCTATTATTCTAATTCTAATACCCACTCTCAGGAATAATTGAAGATAAAATACTAAAATGCAATCTATGCCCTGATAGCATAGCACTTTGGTCTTGTAAACCAAAAATGAGCTGTCATCTCAAGGCATCAAGGAGAAGGAGTATGTCTCCACCATCAACACCCAAAGCTAATATTCTCATTAAGCTACTTCTTGAACAGTACATAAAATTATTTAGTACAATAGAACACTAATGTATATTGCACATTCATTTATTTTCCGCTAGCATATAAGCAAGTTAATGTTTCATAATATATATTTCAAATGATCTTTATATGATTATAAGAAACTCTCAAATGTGTTGAGGCAAGATGCGTGTGTGTATTAAAACTTTTAATACATTTTGAAGTGGAGATTTGTGATGCTGGCCACAAGGCTGGCAGGTTTTATACTTCAGAGGCTATGAGAAAGCATTGGATGTTCCCACCATGATCTGTGGACCACGGTCCTCTTGCCTCAGCCTCCTGAGTCCCGAGGTCTATGACTAGCCGCCCCACTGCTCTCTCCCCTCTACGAATAGCCAGACGCTTTCACATGGTAGGTGCATGCTCTACCACAGTACACCCCAGCCCTAGGAGTTATTTTTAAATCAAATTTTAAAAAATTATCCGGGCGTGGTGGCGCACGCCTTTAATCCCACCACTCGGGAGGCAGAGGCAGGTGGATTTCTGAGTTCGAGGCCAGCCTGCTCTTCAAAGTGAGTTCCAGGACAGCCAGGGCTATTACAGAGAAACCCTGTCTCACAAACAAACAAACAAACAAAACCAACAACAACAAAAATTAATGAAAAGACAGAAAAAGGGAAAGAAATAAAGGAGTTTGTGTTAGCCCTAGGCAGTGACTTTTTTTTTTACCAATGGCACTGTAGGCACTACTACTTGAATTAGGGATGTATTTAGAGAGAGGAGCTTTGTCAGTCTTGATCTATCTGTCTATTTTCCTGAGATAGGGTTTTTCTGTATAGCCCTGGCTGCCTTGGAACTCACTTTGTAGACCAGGCTGGCCACAAACTCACAGAGATTCTGGGATTAAAGGCAGCAGCACCAAGCCTGGCTTGAGCCATGCATTCACAAGTGACTTCACTAAATGACCGGTAGAAGACAGACTGGGCAAATGTTCTTGTTTCTAAGACCCCTTGGCAATGTCTTGCAGTAGAATAACTTTATTTTATTTTTTCTCCCTATCTGAGGGATATGGGAAGTGACCACACAGGACCTAAACTGGATCCTTACTGGAGTAGGGCTCATATAAAGCCTGGAATCAAATGTGGGGGAGGGCGCAGATCTTTGCAGGTCTCTGCAGCTGAACTCTCCTCCAGTGCTTGCCTGTTGCTGCATCTGTCTCCCATGGGTTTCCCTGCGTCTTAAGCTTATAGTTAGCACAAGGCCAGACGCCTTGGAAAAAATAGGAAAAAAAAAAAAAAAAAAAAAAAAGTCTGACCCTTGTGGTGTCATTCCTGCCAAAGCAGCTGGTGGAGATAAATGTGACAAGCAAATTGGACAATTTTTACAAGGTGTCCCCAAAAGGATCAATAACCTTCAGCTGTGGTTTGGGAAGCCATGCAGCTCAAATGAAGAGGTTGTGCTTTTAAAGTTCCCTGTGGGCCTATGTGTGTGATGATTTACGAAGAGCGAGGAGTCTGCTTACTCTTTTTTTGTTTTTTTTTTTTTTTGGTTTTTCGAGGCAGGGTTTCTCTGTGTAGCCTTGGCTGTCCTGGATCTCACTTTGGTAGACCAGGCTGGCCTCGAACTCAGAAATCCGCCTGCCTCTGCCTCCGGAGTGCTGGGATTAAAGGCGTGCGCCACCACGCCCGGCTAGGAGTCTGCTTACTGAACACAGTATGCTAATGCCTCCGTGGGAAAGTACAAGGACTCACAGCTTCTTCCTCAAACCCAAGTGGTGTCACTAGCATCTCCCGCCTCCTAGCCTGGGGAAGGTTTGCTTTCTGAGGAAGCCCTGGGTTTCGCCTCCTGAAGTTACGCTGCTCAACAGTGTGTGTCAGTTACTGGCCTCAGGAGCCTGCACCCTCTGTGCATTCTGACTGTGGTCGTGGGAGGTGTTGGGCCCTGGGCTCATCTGGGCATACACTCCTTCCCATTTTGCTTATTGCTTCAACTTCCGCCATCAGAAGCCTTCCTTTTTAACCCTTTTTTTGTTTGTTTGTTTGGTTTTTGGTGTTTTGTTTTGTTTGTTTGCTTGTTTGTTTCGAGACAGGGTTTCTCTGTGTAGCCCTGGCTGTCCTGTAGACCAGGCTGTCCTCGAACCCAGAAATCTGCCTGCCTCTGCCTCCCAAGCTTTTAAACCCTTTTTAAACCCTTTCTAAAAATAGACTTGTATATCTCCCTAACAAATACAATCTTTGACTAACATTCAAAGTCACTTTTAATGTGAACATTGCTTTCTGATTCCAGTGGGTAGTGGCCAAGCAAGAAGAGACACAGGATTCCAAACTTCCTGGGACCCTGTGGAAGCCCACTTTACTCTGATGAACTCCCCACTGTGATCATGGCAGGTGAGAGGTGTGGTTTGGGGGACTGGGTGGAGGTGGGAGGTGAAAGGTGTGGGATGGGGAGGGAGGTGAGAGGTAGGATGTGGGAGGAGGGGCAGGGGTTGAGAGTTGGGAGGTGGGGTGGAGGAAGGTGTTTGGAAACACCATGTTTTACTTGTTCCGTTCACTTGTGGATCCTTACCTAGCACTGTGCTTGGCACACTCTAGAAGCTTAAGAAACTCTCACTATTGAAGGAACACTTACAAGGTTTCTATGGAAACAGTAAATCCGCTTTAAATGTCTATGGCCATCCTAATGACTGGGAAAAGGCATCCAAGATGAGCCCTGGACATAAGAGTAATTGGGATGGTGGGGGTGGGAAGGGGTCCTCCAAAGTCTCTTTAGTCAGTTTATTTTGTTACATTGTCCACAAAATAGAGTTTGAGAGCCCACCTTCAGTAAGTCCAGTTCAAGTTTGGTCTTTGCACAGTTACCTTGTATCAATCACGGCTTTCTAAGACCAGTGGATGAACTTCTGTCCAGAGTTTTCATATATAAACCCGCTGAGGCAGGAAAACTGCCATGCCTCTGGAGTCATCCTGGGCTAAGGTGTGGGACCCTGCTTCAAAAACAAACAAACAAACAAACAAACAAACAAACAAACAGGCTGCTTTCCATTGAGGTCTAGCTATACTAAGCCAGGCCAAGGAGTCCAGCACCCACATTCACCTCCTACGTGCTCGCTCAGACTGCTGTGCCCACACCAGCACTTACTGAATGAGTCACACCACGGGTCATTTTTCCACGGGCCATTTTTAACCTATGCCGGTCCCAGTTAGCTCTGTTTATCTTATGCTCATACTCCCTGCCTGCTACTGTGCTCCCTGCTTCCAGTTTTGCTCCCTGTCTGCTGCTGTGTTCCCTGCTTCCAGTTTTGCTCCCTGTCTGCTGCTGTGCTCCCTGCTTCCAGCTTTGCTCCCTGTCTGCTGCTGTGCTCCCTGCTTCCAGCTATGCTTCCTGCCGGCTGCTGTGCTCCCTGCCTGATGCTATGCTCCTTACTTCCAGCTGTGCTCCTTGCCTGCTGCTGTACTCCCTGCCTGATGCTGTGCTCCTTACTTCCAGCTGTGCTCCTTGCCTGCTGCTGTGCTCCCTGTCTGCTGCTGTGCTCCCTGCTTCCAGCTGTGCTCCCTGACACGGTGGTCATGGACGCTAACTCTCTGGAATCGTTAGCCCCCATTAAGTGCTTGGTCCTGTTTTTTATTTTGATTTTCTTTCTTTCTTTTTTTTTTTTTTTGGTTTTTTTTTTTCGAGACAGGGTTTCTCTGTGTAGCCCTGGCTGTCCTGGCACTCATTTTGTAGACCAGGCTGGCCTTGAACTCAGAAATCCGCCTGCCTCTGCCTCCCGAGTGCTGGGATTAAAGGCGTGCACCACCACGCCCGGCTTATTTTGATTTTCTTTTGTTCAGTTATGGCAATAGAAAAGTAAGATAGAAACTGCACTCACTCTGAGATGCCTTCTAACCTATTAGACTGGCAAAGAAGAAAAAGGAAGTCTTAGAAGCCCCAAAACAGTGAGTCACATTTGGCTGGTGGAAGTGGGGATTTGCCATCCCAGGAGCCAAAGTAGCAGCCGCATTTATAACCCGTGATAGTTGCTCTTCATCAGCTTCACTGGGTTTTGATTCATCTAGAAGGCATGACACTAGGGTGTTTTCTGACAGGATTAAATAAGGAGAGAAGACAGCCTGATTGTGGGTAGCATCATCCTGTGGACTGGGGTCCCAGACAGAATAAAAGGAGATAAAGGAAAGAGGCAGCTGAGTGCCTCACTGCAGACACGTGATCCAAACACCTCCCGCTCCCCGCTGCCTGACATTTCCTCTATGATGGTGGATGCCTCCTTTCCTAAATCATAAGCCAGAAATCCCTTCTTCCCTACAATTGCTTGGGTCAGATATTTCCTCCCAGCAGATTAGAGAAGCGAGTGAGCTGTAAACATCCCTCACCACTGTCCTCAACTTATGCTCAGTTCTCTAAGTCAGGATTCTACAGTGTGAACTTGGGATGAGGACAGACTCAGGCGTTCGGACACTCACACCCCTAGCTCATCTACTGGGACAGTGGGTGCGAGAGTGCTCACTGCCTTGCTCTGCTCTTCTCCTCTTATTTTATTTTATTTTATTTTGGTTTTTCAAGACAGGGTTTCTCTATGTAGCCCTGGCTGTCCTGGAACTCACTCTGTAGACCAGGCGGCCTCAAACTCAGAAATCCACCTGCTGCCTCCCAAGTGCTGGGATTAAAGGCACAAGTCACCATTGCCCGGCTCCCCTCTCATTTAAAAAAAAAATTTTTAAAGATTTATTTATTTATTTATTTATTTATTTATTTATTTATTATGTGTACACTGTAGCTGTCTCCAGACACTCCAGAAGAGGGCATCAGATTTTTGTTACAGATGGTTGTGAGCCACCATGTAGTTGCTGAGATCTGAACTCGGGACCTTTGGAAGAGCAGTCGGTGCTCTTAACCGCTGAGCCATCTCACCAGCCCTCCCCTCTCATTTTAAATTGAATTTCCATTTAGCAGAATCATGTGAACTCTCTAATCACAGTTTCTCTTTTTTTTTCCATTTTCTATTTTATTTTAATTAATTAAAATTTAAATAAGTTTTCATTTGTCCTTTTCTTTTTTCTTTCTTTCTTTTTTTGAGACAGGGTTTTTCTCTGTAGCCCTGGCTGTCCTGGAACTCACTTGCTCTGTAGAACAGGTTGGTCTCAAACTCAGATCTGCCTGCCTCCTGGGTGCTGGGATGAAAGGCGTGTACCCCACCACTTGGCATTGACCAAGTGAGATTTATAGTAGCAGGCATTCTCTTCCTCCTGGGAAGTAGAAGAGTGGGCCTTACCTCCAATCAGAATTTGATTGATTACCGCACTCCAGCCATGCCTAGGCATTCCTGGGCATATCTTGCCACACTGGTCATTACCGTAGACCATAGGATTCACAGCTGTAAGGGCACTGATGACTCCTTCCCCAGTGACCTGGGTAACATCTATCAGTATGTTGGAAGTTAGCTAGCAGGGAGGAAGCTTCCCCGGCAACACCAACTTGATTTCTCCCTGTCCTGTGACCAGTCTTCCTTTGCCTGTATCAAATGCTACATAAGTACAACAACTTAAGTCCTGGTGCATATATGAGTAAAGGGTGGTGCTGATACTAAGGTCTAGTTCCCTAATTGGTTCTTGATTTGTTAATAAAGAAGGCTAGGAGCCAATGGCTGGGCGGAAGGTACGGGTGGGACTTCCGGGTCCCAAGAGGAAAAGGCAGATGCAAGGAAGGAGAGGGGCTTTTCTGCCATGCTCTGGAAGGAAAAGAAAGCAGCAGTCATGTAAGGTCTTGGGGCAGCTTATGCCTGCAGCCTTGGCTACAGGCAGGGGCTGAGGAGGCTGGTGGTGGCTGATACAGGCCACTAAGTTTAGGGCAGGAGATAGAAACAGAGATTATAATTGATGAGGGTATGCCTTTCCAGGCAGGAGATTCTATGTCCAGCAATTGTGCCTAGCCAGCAAGTTCTAAAATAATAAAGCTGTCTGTCCTTGCAGCTCCTGGGCAAAGGTGATAGCGTGTTTTTAAAAACTACATGCTACATATATGTACATGTTATGTTTCTATAGAAACACATTAAGTTTCTGAAACTCTGGATCATCTTAATCCTTGACGTCTTACTCAGGCAACTCTTTTTTTTTTTTAAAGATTTATTTATTATTATATGTAAGTACACTGTCACTGTCTTCAGGCACTCCAGAAGAGGGCATCAGATCTCATCACAGATGGTTGTGAGCCACCATGTGGTTGCTGGGATTTGAAATCAGGACCTTCAGAAGAGCAGTCAGTGCTCTTAACCACTGAGTCATCTCTCCAGCCCTTACTCAATTTACCACTTTCCTGAGGGCAAATAGTGAACCAGCCTTTCAGTATTGCTTCCTTCTCTGGCCCTCTGTTCTAGGATCTAATTTACTCTTAGGTACAGGAGGAGTCAGCCTTATGTACCATGTGACTTTGTACCACCACCATCCCCACAGGCCATAGTAAGGTTATTTATATGTAGTATGTGGCATCAGAATCAGGACTCAGTGAAAGATTGCTGGAGTTCTGTGTTCAGCAACACACACACACACCCCAAAAACAGAACCAGTTCTAATTATCCAGTTAGTACACGGTACATTCATTTTAAAGAGAAGGGATAACACACAGCCATATGGCATGGGGTTTTGGTAATGCCTTAAGGGTGTAAATCACTGCAGATATTGCCACATGGAGAATTAGAGAATCTCTTTCTCCTTTCCTTTAACCCTTGGTCTAGGACTCAACAGACACTCAGAGGCTGTTACGCACCTGAGCAAACTCCTGGAAAAGGAGTCTGGCATCAGAGAATAAGATCACAAGCCTGCAGAAGAGGAACTGAAACACTGCCACGTTCCACTTTGAAAGCACTGCGTTAGGTATGGTTTTGCCACAGAATATCTGAAATTCTACTTGACATATGTGCGTTGATGACCTCCTAAATGGCAGGCACCTGCCATGTGGCATGTGGCCAAAGCTGCTGTCTGTGACATCTCCTGTCTCTACCCTGGCCTACTCAGGCCAAGCTGTTTCCCCCCCTGCTGGGATGTGTTACTGTGCAATCTCAATTCCTGGGGAGAAGAGCCTTGTTATTTCTCTCTTGACAACTGTACTTTAACCTCATTAAACCATATGCCTCATGGAGGGAGAGAGACAGACATGCAAGGATAGATAGATAGATAGATAGATAGATAGGTAGGTAGATAGATAGAAACAGATAGATAGATAGATAGATAGATAGATAGATAGATAGATAGATAGAAACAGAGATAGATAGATAGATAGATAGATAGATAGATAGAAAGAAAGAAACAAGATAGATAGATAGATAGATAGATAGATAGATAGATAGATAGATGACTAGATATATTTGGGGCTATTGTTCCATTGTTTCCATATGCTTAACATTGTTTCCAATGTTAAAAAAAAATCTAATGCCTAGCAGTTAACATGTGCATGTTCATAAATGTATATATGTATTTTTCCCTAGACACTTTAGCCTCCCACTCTTGTAAATCTTGGTGCTAACATGAACAGAAACAACTATCTGCTTATCACAAACTAACTTCTGACTGTCACAGTTACCTGTGTCAGGAATCTTTGGCATGAAAGAAACCCATCTAAAAGAAATTAAAAGTTCTCCAGAGATGTTATGATGGTTTGTATATGCTCAGCCCAGAGAGTGGCACTATTAGAAGGTGTGGCCCTGTTGGAGTAGGAGTGTTTCTGTGGGTGTGGGCTATAAGACCCTTATCCCAGCTGCCTGGAAGTCAGTCTTTCACTAGCTGCCTTTAGATGAAGATGCGGAACTCTCAGCTTCTCCTGCACCATGCCTGCCTGGATGCTGCCATGCTCCTGCCTTGATGATAATGGACTGAACCTCTGAACCTGTAAGCCAGCCCCAATTAAATGTTGTTCTTTATAAGACTTGCCTTGGTCATGGTGTCTGTTCACAGTAGTAAAAACCTAACTTGTTGACAGACCAAATGTCCTTAGTGAGAGAGACAGCCATTGGGCTGGGGTGCCACCCAATGAGAGTGCTAACTTAGTGTGTGTGAGAGCTTGGGTTCCATCCCACAGAACAAATCAAAACAGCCAAAACCCAAAGAAAGTCAGTGTGCTGGTTTGAGTGAGAAATGTCTCAGGCATTTGAACACTCGGTTAGATTAGTGTTGCCATGTGGGGAGGTTTAGGTGGTGCAGGGCTACTGGGAGAAGTCACTCAGTGGCTTTGAGATGACAAGCCGAAGGACACTTCCAGTTTGCTGTCTCTGCTTTGTGTTTGGGGATGAGATGTGACCTCTCTGTCTCCTGCTCCTCCAATCATTCCCGCAACATGCTGCCTTGGTTTGCTGTCATCATGAACTCTTACCCTGTGCCACCATAAGCCAAATAACCCCTTTCTCCCGAAAGTTAGCTTGGCTGTAGTGTTTTATAAAACAACAGGAAAGAAACTAATACAGTCAGCAACATCAGCGTAATTAATAAGAGGTGCTACCGATACAGAGTGCTCATTACAAATGTGGGGTTGATGCTACCGACTTCATTTTACTATTTTCTAAACAGACTGCAGGGACTCAACCCTGGACTGGATTCCTGCTACTGGCCAAATGTGTGGTGCTATTAAAAAAAACCAAAAAACCAAAAACAAAAACCCAAACCAAAACAAACCAAAACAAAAAAACACTTTTTACAACAGAACTTTCTGTCACTACACGCTGTTAGACAAATAGGTATAGCTACTTGCCTCGCTAAATTTACAGGACCACAACAATCATCAGAAGATGGTATGCATCCATAGTTTTACCAGATATGAACGGATTCTCCTGAAACCTGCTTTTTGACTAAGCAGTTGCATTTTCTGGACTTCCTGGGTTCTTAAGATCTTTTTTTTCCACTTGAATGCCCAAAAGGGACACACGCAGGGCCTTGGTCAGTCACCATGGCAACTGACAGGCTCACAGAGCCTCCTGTTGGGAGGTACAGAGGTGGAGCCCTGGTAGGTGGCCTCATGGCCAGTTAAGTTTCCTTAGCAATCTCAGTCAGAAAGACGAGGTACTCTTGGAAGCACCCCCTCCCCACCCGCCCACCCACCCATCCATCCACCTCCACGGAGTGTCAGTAAGGACGTTTCCCCTTCCTTTTCCTCTTTTTCTTTTCTTTTCCAGTGAAATGGGAGCCAGGTAAAGAGAGAAGGTTTTAGTTGGAGTAGAGGAGTAGAGGGACTCAGCACATGGCTGGTCATCTGGGCATAAACCCTAGTGGACCACACCTGCTGTACTTCTGGCCAGGAATGTCCGCACAGCTAGGGCCCCTAGAGCTTGCTGGGAAGCCCTTTGCACTGCACGACGGGCGCACCCTAGTGGTACATGTTGGAAATTCTCTTCGGGGGCAGGATGAGAAAGAACTCTTCCCTGGCCAACTTTTTTTTTTTTTTTTTTTTTTTTTAAGATTTATTTATTCATTTTATGTATAGAGTACACTATTGCTCTCTTCAGACACACCAGAAGAGGGCATCTGATGCCATTACAAATGGTTGTGAGCCACCCTGTGGTTGCAGGGAATTGAGCTCAGGATCTCTGGAAGAGCAATCAGTGCTCTTAACCGCTGAGCCATCTCTCCAGCCCCCTGGCCAACTATTAAGAGACACGAATCCCAATCTCTAGGAGCCCCTATCTCTAGCGACGCAAAACCTTTGCCAAAGCATCTGCGCCTTCGTCCCTGTCATTTCTGTCAACTATGTGGATAATTGCCACACACACCGTTGAGAGAGATTTCTGTAAGTTGCCGGAAAACTCCGAGAAGATGACGCAATCCTACCACACATTCTGTCGCACTGCTGACAACCCCTGCTCCTGACTTGTCAGAGCAGCCATTTTCTTAAGCCTGTTAACTCCATGCTTAAGTCACTCTCAAGCATTTCAGTGGGAGACTCTCAGAGCCAGTTGGTCCCTGCTTGGGAGACAGATAAACATCACTCTAAATGAACCACAGCTGCCTTTAAATCAGAGCTCAGGGGTTTTGAGAAAGTAGCTCTCCAGTCAGATAGCTTATTGTACAAGCCGTTGTACTTAGCTGGCTGTCACTTCACTGTTGTACAACGGTGAAGTGACAGCCAGGGCTTCTAAGCTAATGCATGATACAGGTGGCTTACACAGTGCCAGCCCAATCTCAGAACTTAGACCAGGTGTTCTCCTGTCCTTGTGAGTGCCAACACAAAAGCTGAATTCCTGGCTTGTAAGGTCCAAAACGCTAACATTCATTCTCACATACTTGATTACATTTCCATTTCAGTTCTTAACATTTAAAATATGTTTTCACTATAAAATAAGACATGCGCAATGGAAACAAATGTGGACACTCCAACAAATACAGACACAGTCATGTCCCTCTGGTATCTTCACGCCCAGCTTTCTCCTCACTAGAGAAGCTGCTAACACATGTTTATAATCTTTTCATCTTTGGAAGTAAACAAACAAACAAACAAACAAAACCCAAGCCAGGTGGTGGTGGCACACTCTTTTAATCCCAACACTTGGGAGGCAGAGGCAGGTGGATTTCTGAGTTCGAGGCCAACCTGGTCTACAGAGTGAGTTCCAGGACAGCCAGGGCTGTACAGAGAAACCCTGCCTCAAAAAACAAAACAAAACAAAAAACAAACAAACAAAAAAACCCAAACCAAACAAACAAACAAAAAACCAAACCTGTATTTTCAGGGCCTTGAATGTTAATTGCTTGTGGCTTGTGTATTCAGTCAGTGTTTGGGCCTGAGGATTCAGCCTTCTGGAGGAGGGATCCTGCTGGATGAAAGAATAGGCACTATGTGCTCTGGAAAGTCCACATTGGCTGAGCCCCGGCAGCCATGAAGCACAGTAAGGGGACCAGGCTGCTGTGAGCATCTTTGTATCTCTTTATCACTTTATCTTCCAGTTATTACAATAAACAACACTGACCAGGCATCGTCTCTAACCCCACCCCCAACCCTGAAAGCTTATTAACTCTAGTTTAAGAAGAGGGAAACTGAGGCTGGAGAGCAGGGGAGTTCCTGAAGTTTGCTTCAAAGTAAAACCAGCAACAGGAGCCCAGACTTCTAAGGTGACCTTCAGTCGTTAATGTTTTCATCAAGTGCTGCTTAACTCTGAGGTCCGCTTCCTTCCCAGTTAAGGCAAACTTTTAGATGAACTTAGATTAACAGGATAAGATGACTGTGTTATCACTGCTTAAAGTGTTGCCTTCCAAAAGCAGCAGAGAGCACAGTAAATTGTTTTGAGTTCATATAAATTATAATTTGCAAAACCACATAAGAGGCCGGATACAAACCTGGAGGATAGAGACTCTGGATACAGAGTTTGGAGGCTGAGGGCAGAAAGATGAGGAGTTCAAGGTCAACCACAGAGCAAGATTTTGGTCAGCGTGGCTACCCTATCTCAAAAAACAAACAAACCAGACACTGTCTGTACGGATGGATTGGCTACTGTCTCTCTCTACACCAGGCTTGGAGGCTGCCACCCACTTCCCCTCCAAACACCCAGCAAGACAAACGATAACTCTTGTAACAACCACAATGTCCTACACTTGATTAATAGCGGGCAGCTTTCTTCATTTTTATCCTCATTTTAAACTATGACCAACAGGGGAGGGGGGTTGGAGAAATGGCTCAGCAGTTAGGAACGCTCCTGAGTTTGATTCCCAGCACCCACGTGGCCGCTCACAACTGTCTGATGCTGTTCTGTGGTGTGCAGATGTACATGCAGACAAAAATCATATACATAAAATACATAAATAAATAAAATCTTAAAAAAAAAATACTAGGACCAACCAAGAGAGCCAAATACATACACTGGCCAATAGGTAATCTTTAGGAACCCAAGACCAAAGCTACCCCTTCTCTCTACTAGGAAACCCTCTGACTCTGTCCTTTTCCTCCTCTAAAATACAGGTGATGGCTGCTGACTCCCTTGCCACAGAAAACTCGGAATAAACAGCCTTTGCTCGTTCTAGTTAGGATGGTTTAAGTTTCTCATAGAAATGCATATTCTGTTGTGATACTGAAAGATTCAACCCTCATCCTATTTCTATCTCAGGCTTCCCATGGTGCTCTTTTAGCTGTCTTCACATGGAGAAAGACGCAAGACCAGAGGACAAATCATGTGTCCTCTGATGGCTGGCAGAGGGCAGATTAATAGGAAGTGTGCTTCAGGGGGCCTCCCGTGTAACGGTCTGGATGCCCTGAAGAGATGCACGGCCTCATCGCTTTGCAAAGGCCTCACCTCAGCACCACTGGCATGGTTTGGAAGGGTTTCCCAAGGGCTCATATGCTAGGTCACTGACCTGTGGCACGAGTAGGGAATGAAGGAAGTCAGATCACCGGGACACGCCCTAAAAGGGGCTCCTGAGTCTCTCATTCCCACCGTGACATGGTATGCAGAGGTGACAGATGTGACAGAGGTGACTGGATTTGAGGGTTTGAGTTTCTCCAGGACATTCTGTGCTGCGTGAGGACAGACCACACACTGGAGCCCTGGTGCTAGAGCAGAGACTCTCCCAGGATAAAGATTCATCTTTCAGTTCTAATGACATGGACCCATGGCTGTATCTACATACGCAGATTTCCTTGTCCTTTTTTGGAGATGGAAACTCTGTCGTGGGGGCAGATGCAGAGAAATTGAGAATTTTTCTCTCTCTCCACAGTTCAGGATAAGAATATTTAATTCATTTCCCCATGTCTCTGTATATACACTATGTTTTTGCTCTTAATGCAAGTAAGTATTCTGATCCAGAGGCGGACCTCATGACCAGGGTTCTGGTCATGCTGACAGAAGTCTCAAAGTGGTAGAGCCAGTTACCCAGGACTAAAACCTCCATAACCATGAGCTAAGCTGTGGCCTTGTGTGATTTGCTCAGTGGTGGAAAAGCCGCTGGCATCTACCAACAGTACCTGGCATTCTGTAGGAGACATTTAAACCCCAGCTGCTGTGGGATGTAACAGGTCAAACTTACAGGGATGTTGGTCAAAGGGCACACTAGCTCATGTATAAAACCTAGTGAGGACAGTTTGGTTACCTACCATACATCACGGTGACAGTTTTACCTTGCCTTCCTGTTGCTATGGTAAAATAGCATGGACCAAAGCAACTCAGGGGCAGGGATGGCTTATTTGGCTTACGGGCTGCAGACCTAAGAGGAGCACCACCTACTACTGGCTTATGCCCTCTGGCTTGCTGCTTGGCTACCTTCTTACACAGCCTAGAGATGGTACCACCCACAGTGGGCTGGGTTCTCCTCCACCAATGAGCAATACCCACCACAGATATTCTCACAGACCAGGACACAATTCCTCGATTGAGATACCTTCTTCCCGAGTGTGTCGGGTTGACAACCAAAATTGTCACAGTGACAAGGACAGTTCACATGAAGTGTGAAGAGCAGATTCTAAAGGTTGCACCCAGGAGTGATTACAGTGGTCGTGTGTCTGTGCCTGTGGAAATTGACACCTGGTGTGTGTGTGTGTGTGTGTGTGTGTGTGTGTGTGAATTGGAACACTGCATACACATCAAGGCACATTAGCATTTTAAATTGTCTGTCCCAAGTTATGTTTTATGTTTTATTACAAGGGGAGACAGCTCTTTAGCCAATCTTTGGGGAGGAAAAAAAAAAAAGTGTATTGGTGTGCTTTCAAGTGTGGGGAAGCAGGTATTCCAGGGAGCTGGTGGACTAGAGCAGGCAGAAGCCAGAAGTAGGGACTAGAGGACTGGCGGTTTGGTTTGTTTGCAATGTAGCTAGTGCAGGGAGGGGGGGATCTTGAGGACATAGAGGGAGCCTGTGTGTGCTTGGGTTTCTGCACAGAGGAAAACTGTGAGACGGTTAGGAGGCCAGATACTGGGACAGAAAGTCTAGCTTAGCAGGAAGGTCTGAGCCTAGGATGACAGTATAGGGGTGGGAGGGGACCCAGAGGGGCCTTGCAGGGTAGAATGTGGCACTGGAGGGACCTATCTGTAAGAGACAGTTAGTGTGAATGAGTGGGTCTGTATGTGTGGTGTGATAGGCTGGGCCTTTGAGAGGAAGCCCACAGGCACCAGAGGACAGAGCAGAATGAATGTGGGTTCTTTGCAAGAGAAAGCTCAGAAGTAACCTGAATTGGTTGAGATTTAAACCCTGACCCGGGTCAGTGAGCATGAGTTTGAGTGGTCAGAATTCATCGCTCCAGTGTATACGTGTTGACAGGAAACAGAAAAGACTCAAGAGTACACTCATCTAGAGACCACAAACATCTCAGTGTAGACGAACCTGGGAGGGTCCTTGCGTCCACGGGGGACCCAAGGGATTGAAAGGCAAGGCCTAGATTTGAGACACACCTCTCATCCTAATGGTGGGTCTGCTTTTTCAGGTGGTTCCTTGTAGAGCCCACAAACTAGACTACTAAGGACATTCCGAGGCCAGTGACACTGCCCATGTTAGGAGGCCAGGTCTGTATGGGTACCAAGTCTGCAAAGGCCCCGCCCACCCCCTTGTCCCAGGCGGCGATTGGCAGAAATGCCCTTCCAATTGCTAGGACACTATTCCAGCCCTTGGCTCCTCCCACGCTTCTTTTGCAGCCCTTTCCCGCCACCCTTTCAGGCGGAGAGCCAAGTGGGGCGGGCAGCGTCTCCATGACGACGCGGGACGCGAGTGGGGGTGACTGGTACCTGCTTGATAGAGACGCTGCTCCTGAGATCCTGTCTGAAACCAGATCATGTCGGACCTGGGCTCTGAGGAGTTAGAGGAGGAGGGAGAGAACGACCTTGGGGTGAGAGCTCTTGACCAGGGAGGGACTTCTGGGGTGCGTCGCAGCTCCGGAGCGGTAGGCGTGGGGACCAAAGGGCCGAAAGGCCGGGGACAGGACCACGTCGGCCACACTGGCGGCGCTGAGTCCAGGAAGTCGCTTGAAAGGTGAAACGCCGTGACGTCTTGTTTCCTCCCCCCTTCCCCGCTCCCATCCCGCCTCCCATTAAAGGCGAAGATTTCTAGGCAGAGGGTATGAGTTAAAGGGATAGAGATGGTTGCTTCCTGACAACTCACGCACTGTGCTGAGGTGGCCCGGGCTCTCAAGGTTTCACCATGTAGGTCTTGAATCAGTTTCTCTGAACCATCCCAAGCCATCGGGATCACTTCCCTAGTGTAGACAACAGAGGGAAGGCAAAGGACCCATAGCCAGGATGTGCTCTCATGGTGAGTGCATTGTGGGCCGGCTGTTTATCCTTAAATCTGAGAATGACCACACCCTGGCTGACAAAGTGGGGACTAGGCCTGCTGTGTGTGAGCAAACCGGAGTTTGAGCATCAACTGAAGAACCCAGCCCTATGCTCTGTAATGCAGTGTTGGTACCTGCTCAGACCTCTTTGCAGGGCCTGGGCTTCCCTACTTACCTTCTTCATCCATGGGCAGGAGTAGTTTGGTCAGTGTGAAGATGCAGGAGTGCTTTGGAGTCCCTTGCTCCCAACACCAAGGAGCTAGTGCAAAGAAACAGGACTCTCTCAAGTGTGAAATCTAGACCTCGTGGTCTCTGTGCTGGAGGCTGGTATTGCACCTGAAGTTTGCAACATGCGCCCTGGCTTAGCTGCCTCCTTTCCAATCTGGCAGACCTGGTTTCTTAGGGTTCTCCTTCCATGGGGAAGATGGCTCTGTCAAGTAAAGTGCTTGCTGAGCCACATGGACCTGAGTTCAGATACCACTATCATGTAAAGAGCTAGCACAGGAGGATCCCTGGAGTTGGCTGGCCAGCCTAGCTGAACGGGTGGGGTCCAGCTTTCAGTGAGAGACCGGTTTCAAAATATAAGGTGGAGAGATTCGAGGAAGGCATTTCATGCCAATCTCTGGTTCCTAGAGATGAGCATGAACGTGCACACGAGCAAACACCCACATGGTCATGGATATACCCACCTTCCTGCACATCACACGCATACACACCCCATACCACACACACACATACACACACATACACACACACACCCCATACCACACCCCATACCACACACACACACAAACACACCATACCACACACACCACACACACACATACACGCACACACACACCATACCACACCACACACACACACACCATACCACACACCACACACACCACACACACACATACACACACACACCCCATACCACACACCACACCACACACACACACCACACACACACACACACACACACACACACACACCATACCACACCACACACACACACACACCATACCACACACCACACACACCACACACACACACACACACCATACCACTACCACATGCCACACACACACACCACAGCACATACACACACCATACCAAACACCACACACACACACAAACCATACCACACACAAACACACACACACCACAACACACACACACACATCACACCACACATACACACCATACCACACACCTCACACACACACAAACCATACCACACACCATCCACACACACTCTCTCTCATGCAGAGACACAGATTCTTCTGCTCACACATATCTGATTTACACACAGTCTCGTCTTCCATCAGGGTTTCTGGTTTGTTCCCCACCCGTTCCTACTGATTTGTAACATGTTTAAGCCTGTAGTCAAGATGTCAAACCACCTTTAGGTGAACTTAAAGAATGTCTCTGTTAGTCACCCATACAGCTCAGTCAGTGTTAGGCATACTGGGAGGTCCCTGAGATGGCAGCAGGGATCCACTTCTGTGACTCAGCATTAGCCATAATGGGAGACCTCCAAGATGGGAGCAGGGACTTTGTGCATTGTGGGTATTAGCTACTTTTCTATTGCTGTGATCAAGCACCATGGCTCATGGAAGGAAGAGTATATTTGCACTTATGATTCCAGGGGCGTGAGAGTCTGTCATGGTGAGGAAGCAGGCACAGGGGCAGACATGGCGACAAGAACAGGTAGCTGAGAGCTGACATCTTCAGATGCGAGCAGAGAGCACAAACAGGAAGTGGTATGAGACTACAAACACTCGGAAGTCCGTCCCTAGTGATGCGCTTCCTCCAGCAAGCCTCTACCTCCCAAAGGTTCCGCAGTCTTCCCAAACTACCACCAAACGGGGAATCAATGCAGAGGTAGATACATGAGCTTACAGGGGGCCTCCTCACTCAAACCACCACACTGTTGTTTGGAACAACCCTGAGATCAAATTTGTAGGGTTAGACACTTATATTCTAGGCAGGAATTTCTGAGCTAAACTGCTCATGGGTTTGTTTCTGAAGTTTCCCATGTGATGGCTTGTACCAACCCTGTGCATTATGTTTTAATATATAATAATATTTGATGTTATTGTCTACATTGAAAGTATGTAGAGTGATGTTATAAGCTAGCCATGTTACGTCATTACTGAATGCTCTGGCCATTTTAGTATGTATTATATGTGCTACATCCATGTATATGAGCCAGAAAACATTCATCTTATAAACTATAGGAAAAAAGGGGAGGATTGCAACCTCATATCACTTTCTTATTCCCTTGATTTTAGGGTGGGGGCTCTGTGGCTCAGGTGTGGCCTTCAACCCCATGGCTCAAGAGATCCCACAATCCTGCTTCAGCCCCTACAAGTGGTACTCTTTGCAAAAGTTGTGTGTGTGTGTATCTGTGTTTCTCTGTCTCTATTGCCCTCTGTCTCTGTCTCTCTGCCTTTATGTGTGTGTGTGTCAGTATGTGTATCTGTCTCTGCCTCTCTGTGTATGTATGTGTGTTTTTCTCTCTTTCTCTCTTCTTCTCCCTCCTCTCTCTCTCTCTCTCTCTCTCTCTCTGTGTGTGTGTGTGTGTGAAGGGGTGAAACCCAGGGTCTTACACACGCTAGGCAGTTCCACTACCACTGAGATCCATCTCCAGTCTAATCAGCTTATAAGATAGATTGATTCATAGCAATTTCAGATTGGGTTAGACGTGGTTTATTTTTAATTTTGGTTTTTCTAAAAAAATATTAATTTTTAAAATTTTGGGTGTATGGGTTGTTTTTTTTTTTTTTTTTTTTCTGCATGTACATCTGTGTATCACATGCATGCAGTGAATGAGGAGGCCAGGAGAGGTCATTGAAATCCCTGGAACTGGAGTTACAGATGGTTGTGAGCCACCATTTGGGTGCTGAGAACTGCACAGGAGCCTTCTTCAAGACCAGCCAGCGCTCTTACCCACTGAGCCATCTTTGTAGTCTCTGGGTCAAGTTTGTCTACAGACAGCAGACAGTTCAGAAAACCTATGAAGGGTATTTGCTCTTTAAGTCCTGAATGACTGGAGAAAGTGACCTGGGAGATGTCTGTGCAGTCTAGGGACCTATTTCACCTGCATGTACTCTCTACGAGCATTCCTGTGACAACACAGTTCACCAAGTGTTTCCTGTACATTGGTTCATGTTTACAGTGTCAGGATTAGCATAATAAGTGACAGTCTCTCAGATGCTAAAGGGAGCGAGGCTCCGGCCATGGACATCCGCACTAACTGTGAGATCATAGACCAGGGCTCTGCCCACTAGGCATGGCTACCTGCTTCTCCAGGGTGCACCCTCAAAGGTGCATGCAGTGCCCAAGGTTGGAAGGCTTCAGTGGGACAATAGCTGTAAACTGCTTGCCATGGGCTTGGCAGGAACGAACAGCAGCCACAATTAGCTTGATTTCTTTTGCCCAGGAGTACGAAGGGGAGCGCAACGAGGTGGGAGAACGGCATGGACATGGGAAAGCACGACTGCCCAACGGGGACACATATGAAGGAAACTATGAGTTTGGAAAAAGACATGGCCAGGTCAGAAATGATGATGGAGGGAGTTGGCTTCTTCTATTAAATATCACTTTAGTACATGTGGGACTCAGGACTGACATGAACTGTTTGGTCAATGTGTTTCAGGGGACCTACAAATTTAAGAATGGGGCCCGGTACATCGGAGACTATGTCAAAAATAAAAAGCACGGCCAAGGCACCTTTATCTATCCAGATGGATCCAGATATGAAGGTAAGAGGAAGCCTTTTGTTCCCGTTCTTGTTCTTGTTTACGTGTAGAGGCTGTTTCTGTTGTTGAATATGTCTGCTCACAATACCAAAGCATACAAGTTCACTGATCTACCAGGAAATGAAGAAAAAAATTGTTCTTCTTCCTAATATTGTCATAGAGGCTAGAGTGTCTTTTTGGGGGGTTGGGGGGTTTCTCTGTGTAGCCCTGGCTGGCCTGGAACTCACTCTGTAGACCAGGCTAGCCTCGAACTCAGAAATCTGCCTGCACCACCACGCCCGGCTGAGAGTCTTTTAAGTAACTAAACCTCTAATTAAACAACCTAGGTAGCTGGTCCTGTGGGCAGCAATGCCCTCCTGTGAGCCAGAACCTTGGAGTAAGGGAAGGGGCCTTGCTGAGTGGACACAGACTCTGGGTGTGGCTTAGATCCATGACAGCCTATCACACTCTCCCTCGGAAGGGGTCTTTGTTGTTTACGGGGTTTGCCCAATCCCTCTTCTGATGGTCATGTTTCTTTAGACCTTTGGGAGTCCCTTCATCTAAGGCATTTTGCCTCACTATGATGTCTTTTCGGGGTCTCTGATGTACCTCAAGGAGACTCTTATTTCTAAGAACCTCCGGGCCCTATTATCGCTGCTACCTGGTGGATGCTTGTCTAGTCCCGAGCCAGAAAGGGAGAAGGCTGGATGAGTTTGTTGATTTGTAGGTCTTGAGTTTTTCTCTATCCCTCTCTACTCCTCCGTTCCTCCTATTTCTGAAAAGGGTTTTCTGGTTTCCTTCTGATTTCCAAAAATACCTGTGCCTTCAGCCTTTGACTGTGGGGTCAGTCGGTGTAGCTCTGTGCGTCCCCTTTCTTGTCTCGATATTCTTGCTGGTAGCATGCAGATGGGATAGATTGATGTGTGTGATTCCTATAGAGAGTTGCTTGCCTCAAGGGAAGATCTTCTTGGCAAGAACCGTGATGCACTTTGGTGAGACAACATTCTTTTCTTTTTCCCTCCCTCCCTTCCTTCCTTCCTTCCTTCCTTCCTTCCTTCCTTCCTTCCTTCCTTCCTCCCTCCCTCCCTCCCTCCCTCCCTTTCTCTCTCTCTCTCTTTCTTTCTAAAGATTTAATTATAAGTAAGTACACTGTAGCTGTCGTCAGACACCCCAGAAGAGGGCGTCAGATCTCATTATGGATAGTTGTGAGTCACCATGTGGTTGCTGGGATTTGAACTCAGGACCTTTGGAAGAGTAGTCAGTGTTCCTAACTGCTGAGCCATCTCTCCAGCCCCAACAACATTATTTTCTAATGACAATGGCATATCCTTAAGATGCAAGCCATATTCCCACAGCTAACACCTGGTGCATTCATCTTCAAGGAGAGGAAGGCTTAATTTGATTTTAGAGGTCTTAAGATTTGTTTACTTGCTGGGCAGTGGTGGCCCACGCCTTTAATCCCAGCCCTTGGGAGGCAGAAGCAGGCAGATTTCTGAGTTCGTGGCCAGCCTGGTCTACAGAGTGAGTTCGAGGCCAGCCAGGGCTACATAGAGAAACCCTGTCTCCAAAAAACAAACAACAACAACAAAAAATATTTGTTTACTTTATTTCATGTGTGTGGGCATTTTACATGCATGGGTATTGTACCTGCATGTATGCTGATGAAATGCGTCCATAAAGTGTCCACAGAGGCCAGAAGAGTGCACTGGAGCTATAAATGGTTGTGGGCTCTGGGAAATGAATTGGGTCCTCTGCAAGAGCCACAAGTGCTCTGGACTGTGGAACTGTCTCTCCAGCACCTGATTTTAAAGAGACAGAGGGAGGGAGGGAGAGGAGAGTGAGAGAAGAATGAAGCCAAGCCAGGGTACTTATCAAAGCTCCAAGTTGAATATTCAGCACTGCGTTTATATAGGGCAAGCCCACAGACCCCATCCTTTGTTTCAACTGTGTTGCAAAGCTAGGTCAGTGGGCAGTCTAAACTTCTAAATTCCTGTGGGAACTTGAGCATGCAACCAAGGCAGATGACTGCACCAAGGTTGATAAGGTCCTTTGTGGTAAGCCCTCAAGGTCTGTTCAGCCTACTTAAGGCTGGGAAGGAAACAGTGGGAGTGAGGATGTGTGGGCCTGAAGGGGAGTAGGGGAAGGGGGGGGGGCAAGAGCTGGTCAGAGTTCCTCCTATGCTCTGGGCAGGCAGAGGTGGGAGGGCTGCCAGAAGCTTTCCACTCAGCCCCAGGTGGGCATCTAAGCCACCCCACTCGACTGGGGTGGAGGGGAGTGAGCAAGGGGCAGCCCCCGATACCAGGGGACCCAGGGCCACACCATTGGTCCCGGAGTTACAGGAGAGAGGGCAAAGGGAGAGAGGTTCCCACGTAGGTGAGAGTCCTTAGTCCGGTTCGTGGCTGGAACACAGGAAGGCCTTCCATTGGGAGATTAGAAACGGCTCATTAGAGGAAAGCCTATCCCATTGTCCAAGCACAGCGAGCCTTGATGAACAGAGACAATCTATGGTTTTAGAGCTTTATTGTAGAAAGGCAGGGAGAAAGGAGAGAAGGTAGAAAGAGAGAGCGAGACCGGCCATGGTCAAGAGGAGAGAAGGGGGAAAGGAGAGAGAGAAGAAAGGCTAGAGTAAGAGGTTAAAGAGAGAGAGAGAGAGCAAGGAGAGAGAGAGAGTAAGAGAGTGAGAGGAGAGAATGAGGAGAGGAGAGTAAGAGAGAACAAGGAGAGGAGAGAGTGAGGTGGGGCCAAGCAGCCCCTCTTATGGTGGACTGTTATCTTATTGTTGCTAGGTAACTGGGAGGAGTCTAGCCTGAAGGTCAGAAGCTTGGGATATTGTCTGCGTGACTCATAGCCATGCTTCTCCTATTGAGGCTGTGGGGGGCCATAACCTCGACGGGAGCCTTGAGTTCCAGGAGCATGAGGGAACACCAACCATGCCATGTAGGTGAATTATCACCACCGGGTCCCCGGGTTCCACACCTCAGCTCGACTGGAGACCAGACTGTCTGTGTATAGCCCAATGCCCCACAGGGATGGGCATGTCCCCAGTGATCTGACTGCTTTCACCAGCTTCTATCTCTCAAAGGTTCCATGCCTCCCAACAGTACTATATTTGAGGCCTAAGCCTCCACACATGGCCTTTGGGAGACACTTAGCCAAATTACTGCAGTTACCTGCCTTGCATTCAGACAAAACAAACCCCCCAAATAACAGATAGCAAAGAGAATTCTGCCAGACTCTGGGGTGGAACCTTAGTTAGGGTTTTACTGCTGCAAACAGACACCGTGACCAAGGCAAGTCTTATAAAGCCAACATTTAATTGGGGCTGACATACAGGTTCAGAAGTTCAGTTCATTATCATCAAGATGGGAACAGGGCAGCATCCAGGCAGGCATGGTGCAGGAGGAGCTGAGAGTTCTACATCTTCATCTGAAGGGCTGCTAGTGGAAGACTGGCTTCCAGGCAGCTAGGGTTTGGGTCCTAAAGCCCACACCCACAGTGACACACCTACTTCAACAAGGCCACACCTCCAAATAGTGCCACTCCCTGGGCCAAGCATATACAAACCATCACAGGTCGGGTAGAGACATTCATGCCCTCTGTTTTAAGACATGGAACTTAAATTGTTTGGTTCCTAAACCTCAGCAGGCTTGGTCGACCAGAAGGACCATCTGCTTTTTAATGAGCTTTGAACAATTTGATTTAGGACTTAATTTAATTCTTCCCAGATCCCTGTGAGCCTAATCTTGTTGTCACTTTTGATCTTAGTGTAGATGTTAATACAATTTGGGTCACATATAAAGTACATTAAAAGCGGGAGGGGCTTGGGAATTCTTTTTTTGAAACAGAGTTGGGTTCCTTTTATTAAAGACATTTAGGTGTGAAGATTAGGTGAAAAAGAGGAGCTCTGCTGGTAAGACATACCCAAGTATGGGTACAGCCTCACTCCAAGGGAAAGGTATTAAGAAGGCCCCTCCTTCCTCCCTCTCGCTCCCTCCTCCCCCAGCATTTTTTTGTGTAACCTTGGCTGTCCTGGAACTCCCTCCTTACAAGACTACCCCAACAACGCAGGAGGTCATGGTGGATGTTTCCAGGTTACTGAGACTTCTGTCCAGCTCAGTGCCAACTAGGTGTTCCTCTAACCCTGTCTCCAGTCTGATGACCTTCCCTTACAGTTTGCAGAAGTCTTGAAAACTGGTTGTTCGCCATAAAGGATGCTCCGCATCATGCCGATGAACGGGTTGGATAAAGGGTGTGCAGTGTGAGCTTTCACAGGGTCCAGTGCTGGGAGCCTGTGTTCCTAGGAAGCTGGTGTGCATGGTCATGCTGGCATAGATAGGCCATTCCAACCCAAAGCCTCGGCAAATCTCACTCAAGGGATTTTAAGGGCTTAATCCCCTCCTTTCAATGCTCTGGGTCTGGTGACAAGATCAGGAGAGAAGGGAATAGGGGAAAACTGTTCCGATCTTTTTTTTTTTTTTTTAAAGGGTTACATGCAAATTCAAAACAGGAACGTTTCCAAATGGCGTCCAGGAGCCTCGACTCCTAGTCACTGAAGCCTGCAGCAGGTGTAGGCCAGCTTCCTCTGAGAACCCCTGCCCCATTGCACAGGGTTTCCTGGGCTGGCCAGAGCCTCCCACAAGTTTCTCAAGGGGAGTAGCAAGTGATGTCCGGTCCTTACCAACATGAAATTGGTGTTTGCAGCTTAAATGTCCTCTTTCACTTTTGAAAAGACTATGCAGAATACACAACAGTTTTCTTGTCTTGCCAGCCTTGAGCCCAGTTCCCAAGGACAGAAGGAAAGAGATGGGCTTTTTTTTTTTTTTTTTTGGTTATGGTCTTTTTGTGTGTGTGTGTGTGTGTGGGGGGGGTGTGTGCAGATGAAGTAACTTTGCCCCAGGGTGTGCTGGAGCAGCTCCTGGTAGCTCACAGAAGCCAATTTTGCACTTCTTGCAGCTTCACAAACTGCTCCAAATTGGCCTCCACAGGAATATTCCACCACAGAAAGTGGCAGATGCTGCAGACACAGACACAGTGCTGCCACCAAATGCTCACTAGATCTTTGTTTATGGTCACTACACATCTGGTCTCACGGTCACTACACACCTGGTCTCATGGTCACTACACATCTGGTCTTGTGGTTACTTCACACCCAGCACCAAATGTCTATTTTAGTGAATTATCTTAATTTGGGGATTCTCCATCTCTCTTGCTTGTGTTCCAGTCTTGCATCTTATCATGGGATTGAGTGCTTTCTGAATCTGTAGCAATCACCATCCCTTTCTCTCCAGGAATGTTTGTCTGTGTTGAGCTGTCACTCACCTTTGAGGGTCTGTTCTTGCCTCTGCCCCAGGCTACCGACCACACCCTTGTTGGCCTTAGTCTTCATCTGGTGGACGCTCATGGGGGCTGCATGTTGTCCATTTGTACAGACCTTCTCCTAGCTCATGAGGCAGCCAGAAAGTTGTCACTGTTAAGTCGTTATTGGAGAAGTGAGGAAAGTCCTAAAGAGTCCCTGTTTTCTGGATAAACTTTGGGGTTCATTCACAGAAACAGTTTGGGTAATTAACATTTTGTTAGCATAGTGTATGTGCAGGTGTTTCTAGTGCTTGTGGAAGCCAGAAGTTTACACACATGCTAGGGTCCTCTAAGAAAAAGGATATAAAGTTGCTGTAAAAATGAATTTTTATTTGTCATGGCAAAGCGAAATAAACTAAACAACTTTAAATTTAAAAAATTAATACCATAAACACTGTATTGAAGAAGGCATCCCAGATGTATTTTTAATTAATGACAGACATCCTTGTCCTGAATCCTAGGACAGCTTTCTTCCACCACTGTTTTCGCTTTTCTTCTGCACTGGGATAGAATCCAGGGCCTCCCACATTCGAGGGAGGCATCTTCCACCCACCTGTGTTAGCTGATGCTCTTTCCATATGAAAACAGTTTTAGATAATGTCCACCTCAGGAATCCACTGGTTGTGTGGCCTGTGAGAGGTGAGGAGTTTTTGAGAGACTGATTTCAAATCCCTCTTTGGCTGACAACATGTTGTTTTCCCATTGATACGATTTCCTGTCAAGCGCATGAGGAATTACCAGGAGTCACCCACATGGAGGGGCCTGGCAGGCCACAAGAGGGAATGTGTGAGGGACCCTGAAGGAGCTGGCAGGAGGAGCAGCCTTGGAACTGAGTGCCCAGGTGGGAGACAGAGTGAAGGCTGAGGCTAGACCATTAAGCAGTACCTCTGAGGATAATGGGATGTGGCTGGGCTCACTAGCAGTGGGTCAGATAAGCTTGTTTGAACCCTCACCATGTGCCCACTGGCCTATGAAAGCATGAAGATGCCTGGGGCTCACTTGACATGTGTCCACCCTCCAGATCTATGTCTCTGAGCTCCTAACTGGGCCCTCCTTAGCCAGCTCTCACCGGAAGTTGGCACAAGAGGAAGGGGTGCAGAGGCAGGAAGTCAGAGAGGAGAGAGGCAGCAGGCTTAGCCTTTATGGTTACAAAGCTTAGATCCTGCTGGGCTAGCAGGGGCCCTGATGTCAGTCTGCTCTTTTCAACTCACTTTTTAATGAGTGTGTGCTGTCCTTTGTAGGGGAGTGGGCTGATGACCAGAGGCACGGCCAAGGCGTGTACTACTATGTCAACAATGACACCTACACAGGGGAGTGGTTCAATCATCAAAGGTTTGGCTTCTTCCTGCAGTCTTGGGGGGGTCTGTTTGTGGCATAAGCACAGAATGATGTCCACCTAAGGCAGTTCCATGCTGTAGGGCAGGTGTGGAGGGGAGGTGCTGCAGAGAAGGGAAGAGGGGGGATTCTCTGTCCACAAGCCTCAGGGAGTGAAGGCACCGAGGGCCCATCTAGTGGAGGTCAAGCAGCCCTGAATCTGCAGCAGTTTGTGTGCTGGCAGTTGGCTTCTGCGCGTTAGATGATGCTGGTCCCATGCTTCTTTTAATGTCCCATGTGTGGGGTGGCGGGCCAAGCCTTTGAGTGGAAACACATCACCTATGAACTAGCCTCTCCTTAGCTCCCTGTCTGTCCTAGGGTCAGTTCTCCACCCTGGACAGTGACCAAGTGGCCCTGTCTTGTCTTCACCAGGCACGGGCAAGGCACCTACCTCTACGCAGAGACCGGCAGTAAGTATGTCGGTACCTGGGTGCACGGACAGCAGGAGGGTGCCGCCGAGCTCATCCACCTGAACCACAGGTACCAGGGCAAGTTCATAAACAAAAATGTGAGTCAGTGTGCCGTGTACCAACACCTAACACCCAGAGGAGTCCTCCATTCCCACCAGATGAGGCAGGCTGCTCCACTCCAGGCTGTTCTGATGCTCACGGAGCACAAGGGGATAGGGGGGGAGACAGAATGCTGGGCCCATTTCCTGGGGCTTCAGAAATGCTTTGTGCCTCTGTTAAGACCAGTGCCCTTGGTACCAGAGCATCTTTTACTGGCTAGGTGTGCTTTCTGCCCTCTGGTAAATCATGTTGAATAGGAGGGAGACTCCAGGGCTCCCCCTCACGCCTGAGGCCGGCCTGCCTCTCCTGGTTGGGGAGGGCTCTATGCACCCTGAATCTGGAGACCTCCACATTTTGACCTACTGTTCCTGTTTGGTGGGCTCTGCTTTGGTTGCTGTTTTGTGCAGAGGGGAAAGTCAGTAACTGTGAGCCTTCTACCCATGCATTCGCAGGAGCTTTGGGCTGGGCTGGAGGAAGACTCCCTAAAAGAGAGAGTTTGCTGAGTGCACTGGCATAGAAGCCGGTGTGGGGTGTGGTTAGCTATGTTCAATGTGCTCCGGAAGCTCTGGGTCATTTGCATATATGTAACTTGAGGCTCAACTGCTGGAGTAATCAGTAGGCTTGCCCTGAGGCTCGGCTCTACCAGTTAAGTAAAAAAGCTTCCGGTCATATAATCCACGCAAGAACAAACAAATTATAAAGCGTCTTGTGTTAAGATTCCTCTCCCCCGTGGCTACCCCTCTCTCGCCCCTCCCTCAGGCCCTCTGAACACCACATGCACACACATGCACACGTGCACACACATGCATACTTACACATCAGCTTATGAAGAATCAGTTTGGTGTGTTCATGAGGTACCAGGACACAAGGAGACATCTGCTATCCTCTTGCACATCTGACCATGTGGAATAAAATGCAGAGGAAACCTGCCCCCCGCCCTCCCACGCCCTTCCCTGGTCTAAACAGAGCTCCTGCCCTGGCTTAGTGGCTCATTCAGTTCTACATCACAAGCAAGCCATCTGCCCTAAGAAACCGAATCCCCCATAGCTGATTTTCCAGGTGCAGGGTGAGAGTATCCCCTCTGCTCTGACCCTTGCAGGGCAGGGAACTTTGAATGGGCCTAATCTACATTTGGTTCTGTAGGACTCCAAATCTAGGGACCCCCACTCTAGTCCAGGGACAGGAAGCACCCACGAACACAAGAATCCTCTCTTGTTGCAAGATGCACGAGGCTTTATTGGCAGAGCTCTGGGTCGACATGTACCTCACACAGGAGGCAGGGGAGTCGACTCTGAGGCTGTTTTATTCCCCATGATACTATTGGCCTGGGAGGGGAAAAGGTTATTTGCGCCTTCAATTTAGTTAATAAGTCTCTTCCTAGCAGGGGCATAGGGCACTCCGGAATGACCAGGAACGAGTGAGTCACCTGATTCTGTCCCAGGTCTACTGTCCTGGTTGTAGTCCATGGGTATGACTTTTGTCCTGTGGCCCCAATTACTAAGGTTTTCTTATTTTTTCTTAACTTTCCCAGCGGGGTTTTAAGCACTGAAAATTCTGTGCCTGTATCAACCAGAAAATTTATAGGGGTCCCCTCAACTTCTAGGGTTACCCTAGGCTCGGGGAGGGGGACCGAGCCCCGTCTCCCCTAGTCTTCACCTTCTCCAAGAGACAATACTTGTGTCCCTTGCCTCTTTTTAGGACACTCGCTGGCCCAGTGGCCTTTCTCCTTGCAGTATGCGCACTGGTCTTTTTCTAGGTGCGGTTGGTCTCTTCTGGGTCTCCTTGGCCCCTGCCTTTTTTCATCTCTCAGGTCCCCTGTCTGTCTAGTCCTATCCCTTTCTCTATCTACCACTGTGGCCAGAATTCAAGTCAGAGCCCTCTCCTGCCTCCTG
Organism: Mus caroli; assembly: GCF_978045245.1. Classification (NCBI taxonomy): domain Eukaryota; kingdom Metazoa; phylum Chordata; class Mammalia; order Rodentia; family Muridae; genus Mus; species Mus caroli. The sequence continues at coordinate 62,603,933 of NW_028227273.1, forward strand.
TCTCTCTTATCTTCATCTTCTCTTCTCTCTTTCTTTTCTCTCTCTAACTTTTCCTCCTCTGTTTCTCTCTTGTGATACACTTTCTCAGCCTCTCTAACCACATCCCTTATAGTATAATCTTGCAATCCTTCAATCTGCTGCAGCTTCCTTCTAATATCAGGAGCTGACTGCCCTATGTAGGCCATAATCACTGAAGCCCGCTGTCCCTCTGACGTAGGGTCAAACAGGGTATACCTCCTATAAGCCTCCATGAGTCTCTCTAAAAAAACTGAGGGGGGCTCAGCTGGCCCCTGCATAACTTCTCTTACCTTAGCCAAATTTGTGGGCCTTCGAGCAGCCCCTCTGAGACCCGCAACTAGTACCTGTCAGTAATTGGACAGCCATTCCCTACCTTGTGCTGTGTTATAATCCCACTGGGGGCGAGTTAAGGGAAATCCTTCGTCTATCTCGACCAAGGTCTGGACCAGCCGTCTGGCTCCATCTCGGACGTTCTTCCGTGCCTCGAGGAGAATTCTCTCTCTCTCCTCGGTGGTAAACAGGGTTTGTAGGAGCTGTTGGCAATCATCCCAGGTGGGCTGGTGTGAGTACATCAGAGACTCTGTCAACCCTGTAAGCCCTGTAGGGTTATCTGAGAAAGAGGGATGGTTTACTTTCCAGTTATAAAGGTCATAGGAAGAAAAAGGCCAATATTGCAGAAGCTGTAGGTCATTCTGGCCGGTAGGGGGAGCTCCAACAGCTCTAAGTGGAAGCGCCACCGTAGAATTGGGCCACCGTAGAATTGGCTGGCCCCTCTGAGAGCACTCCCCGCCGGCTTCTCGTTCCTGCTGAGGGACCTCCCTCCCCATTCCCTAGACCCAAAGGTGGAGCCGCAGGAGCGTCGGGCCATTCCGGAGGTTCCTCTATCTCCAGATAGATTTTAGAAATGGCCGCTGTTTGCTTCGGGGTGGATTTCTCGCTGGCTCCTTCAGGTAGTATTTTTAATTTCTCCTTCTCAGCATTCTCTCGAACCGTCAGAACCTTGGTACCTGGACATAGGGGTGGGAGAAATGGGTGAACCCAGGCAGGTGGGAATCGCGCTAAATCTTCCCACACTGTGATATACGGCTGCTGATCTGGAAACGATCCAGAGCCTTCCTGAAAGACAACGGCCTTTACGGCCCTAATGGTGGGGAGGTGAAACGTCCCTTCCTGAGGCCACCCCACTCCGAAGGTGGGCCATACCGAGGTGCAGTAAGACTGCCAAGGTTTCTTTTTAACTACTACTGATAAGTTTTGTCCTCTTGCCCTAACGTCCGTCCAATGGTCCTCAGTCAAAGATAACGGGGTTGAGATAGTCTGTCCCATAACAAAAAACAGAAACAGACAAAACGAAGACAGAGACAAGGGACACCAGAACGTCCAAGCACACTCGTCCCTGCCTGGACTTGTACAACCAGCCAAACGCTACCTCTGACGGGGTGGGATTCCACGTCCACTCCCGCTCTGGCAGAAAGAGCACTTTTTCTCCCTCACTCTGCCAAAGGACAGCCGGGTCTTCCCGACTGTCTCTGACCCTGGGCACTTCCTCCTCCAGGATCGCCCTAGAAATGTCTCCCCAGGGCTGCAGCTTTGCGGGCTCAGGACATCTCCTTCTGCACACACACACTGGATCCTCACGGATCTCAGCGGCAGCTGCCAGAATACTAGAACTGGAAAACCGAGACACAGATTCAGTGGCGCGGCACTCACACACACCAAACTCACACAGACGTACCTCCAAGGGGTATTCTTGGGGTTCTGGGTGCCCCCAAAATCCCGGACGAGCCCCCACGATGTAGGACCCCAAATCTAGGGACCCCCACTCTAGTCCAGGGACAGAAAGCACCCACGAACACAAGAATCCTCTCTTGTTGCAAGACGCACAGGGCTTTATTGGCAGAGCTCTGGGTCGACATGTACCTCACACAGGAGGCAGGGGAGTCGACTCTGAGGCTCGGAAGCTAGGGGTTTTTAAAGAAGCAAAGGGTTAGGAATACAAAGAATTTTGACAAAGGCATGGGATTGATTCATTAACAGAAAGATTACATGTCAGCAAAAGGGGCATCAGAGCTTTGTTCCAGTGGGCTTGGGGCTTATCTTTGTACCCGGTGCCAAGGGGTAATAGACAGAAGGGAGGTTCCGGTCAGATGGTGTGGACTTAGATAAGATGACCCTGCCTGTCCTCGGATTGAGGGGAGATTCTGGCCAGATGGTGTTAGCTTAGATAATATAGCCCCATTTGTCCTTGAATACCTTTTCATCTTTATGGTCAAGATGTTCTTAGGAATGCCTTAACAACAGCCCTGCCCTGGCATGCCTGGGGGCTGTTCTGCTTTGTTCTCAGTCCCAGACCAGGGCTGTGGGCTCCTAAACAAGTTACAATATTTCATCTTCCTTCAGTTCCTGTTTCTGCTTTTGTTGGCTCCCCTGTTAATCACCCCACCCCCACCCCTGAAACTGCTCCCTCCACTTACCTCACCTGGAAACAATGGCGGATTTACAGACAGGTGGTACCCACCTCTGGAATGAAAGGCAATAAGACCTTTTACTTAAGTTCGTTGTTGCTTTGTCTTCTGATAAATGCATTTACATAGGCTAGAGTCCTGGTTACTTTTCTGTTGTGGTGTGTTAAACACCACCAAATGCAACTTGGGAAGGAAAGAGTTTATTTCCAAGTCCGCCTTTGAGGGAAATCAGCTCAGGCACTGAAGCAGGTCAGGAGCTTGAAACAGAGACCCTGGAGGAACACTGCTTACTGTCTTGTTCTCAGGCCAGGTCTTTCTTATACAGCTCTAGCCCAACTGCCTACGGATAGTTCTGCCCACAGTAGATTCGGACCACTCTTACATCTACTAACAGTTAAGAGCACAGCCCATGGTTCAATCTGATGAAGCAGGCACTTCCTAGGTTGAGGCTCCTTCATCACAGGTGTGTTGTCATCTGTGTGGATGAGACATCACAGCTAGATAATGGGGCAGCGGAGTGTAAAGGGCTGACACTTTGAAACACCCAAAACACCGCCCATTGTCTTGAAAGGCTGCATCCATTTTCCCCCTCACCAACAACAGAGCCTGAGTCTTCATCACTTTCCTCCTCCCCCAAATCTCGTGCAGTCTTGTCTCCCACCCCCTAAACGGTGTGGTTCCATGGTTACGGGTAGGGCCTGGCATCTTTCACCCTCTTAGCACTAGTGTTTCTTTCTTTTCTTTTTCTTTCTTTTCTCTTCCTTCCTCTCTCTCTCTCTCTCTCTCTCTCTCTCTCTCTTTCTTTCTTTCTTTTTTTTGAGACAGGGTTTCTCTGTATAGCCCTGGGTGTCCTGGAACTCACTATGTAGACCAGATTGACCTCAAACTCGGAAATCCACCTGCTTTTCAAGTGCAGGGATTAAAGGTGTGCACCACCACTGCCTGGCTAGTTAGTGTTTGTTTCTCAGATATTTTCCCTCATCCCTGTCCTTGCTGGCAAGCCATTAAAACAGGATGAGGCGGGATGGAGATGGAAGGTAGGCCAGAAGGAGATGACGTTGTTGAACGTTTCGCTAGGACATCCCTGATTATTAATGAAGAAGTGAGGGATAACTAGGTAAACCCAAATCACATTGCTGGGCAAAGTCTGGGAGGGATCCAGATGATAACAGATGGTTTCTGTCACCTCCCAGCTAAGGGAACGGCTAACATTGTATTTTTCAAAGTCTTCATTGTGCTTTACCACTTTATAAAAGGGCTAGGGAGTCGGTAAAATTGGTTTGTCCTTCAGCAAAGGGAGAAAGGTATTTTCTGGAAGGAATATTTTTAAAATGTGACTGTGGGCCTTCTGAAACGAATCAAAATAGGTGACTGTCTGCCAATGCAGAAATGAGGGAAAGAGCCCTTCAACAGACTTGCAAAGGAAAAAAATAGATTTAATTTCATAAGAAGCAGCATAATGACTAGAAAATCGAAAGCCCAGTGTGGCGGTGTAGGTCTGCAGACTCTGCTGAGACCAGCAGCAAAGAGAATTCTGAGCCAGCCTGAGCTGTGGAGGGAGACATAGTTTCAAAACACAACAAGAGTGTTGGCATAGCAACGGTCAACATCAGCATCCGAGTTGGGCATGTTATAATTCCTGGTCTTAGGTGAAATCAAATGTCAGGTTGACAGTTGGTGACAGGGGAAAACATTTGTAAATCTGAGGCAAGGTTCACGCCAGGTTTCTAAGTCAAAGCGGTGTCAAAATGAAATTGTGATGAGGTTTTTACTTAAAACAAAAAACCAAAAACCTCATGGGGCCCAGTAAAATGGATCAGTGGATAAAGGTGCCTGATGTCAAACCTGCCGACTTGAATGTGACAAGGAGAGAACGGAGTCCTGCAAGATGTCCTCTCCTGCAAGATGTCCTCTGACTGACACATATGTTCTTCGACTCAGGAACCCTGCCCCCACGCTAAGTAAATAAACAGTTTTTTAAAAAAGTGCTTTGCACTAAATCCAGTGCTGGTACAAGCAAGCAAACCAAAGCATTGGTAGCCAGCCCCTCTCTAGTGAGTCTGCCCATAGACGCAGATTTCTTATGGGTTCTAAAGTGGATGTATTCCTCGTTCCTTCGATAAAGCAGTAAGACCTCCCCATTAGCTGTCAGTCAACAAAACCATCCTGTAACCCTCTCGGACTGGGCACAGTGAGGTCATTCGGGGTGGGCTTTCTGGGCACGGTGCTTGGGAAGTGTTTTATTGCTTTCTGTTCAGAAGAATTTCTGAAGAATAAAGTGTGTTGAATCCCTCTCTCCCCCTAGCCTGTGGGCCCTGGAAAGTACGTATTTGATGTTGGATGCGAACAGCATGGTGAATATCGCCTCACAGATATGGTAAGTTAACTTGTTGCATCTGATTCCAAGGGTTAAATAAATATCTGCTCACTTACATTGATCCCAGCAGACAGCCCAACTGCCAAAGTGATCAATGTCATTTCACAACGCCTGCGGGAGTCAGAGCTTGATTTTGTGGCTGGGGACAGTCTAACCCTGAGTTCCGGCAGGTGTCAGTCCCAGAATGGCATCTGAACGCTGTAACCGTCTGTACCGAGGTCAGGTGGTTGATCACAAAAGTTCCAAGGGTGGCCTGCTCTTACAGCCTAGTTAGCTAATAAGTTCCTTTGCTACACTGTGAATGGGCGTTAATAGCCCGATTGCTCTTCTCTGTTTGGCAACAGTGTAGCCATTCTCAGGGTACAGGATTGTGTGAAGGGGTTGTCCATGTGTGAACTCTTGATGTGTCAATGCCTGGCGACTGCCTGGGCGTAATGAGGTTTAGTAAAAATTTCCTGGTCCTGGTACTAGCTCTGAGCGTTTGCCTTATTCCTGCTGTAAGAAGTTTTGGTTTTGTTTGTTTGTTTTTTTAGTGACTACGGACAATTTTATTAGATTTTTTTCAAACAAACAAACAAACAAACAAATGTCCCAGGGCAAGCAAGCTGTAAACCTCAGCTGTTTTTCCCAGAGAAGTAGAATGGAAGAAGAAGGAAAGGAAAAACAATACAAAACAAAAACAAAAGTTTGAGTTAAGCTGGCATAGGGGCCCCACCATGACAAGGAAGAAGTGCTTTAGAGACAGTGAGGAAGCCCAAGCGATCGAGAACATGCTTGGGTTCTGGCTAGCATCCCAGTTCTCAAGCTGTAGATTGAGACTCCTTCAGGGGGCCAACGAAACTTTCACAGGGCCATATATCAGCTACCCTGCAAGTCAGCTCTCTACATTTACGATTCATTACAGCAGCAAAGTTAACAGTTGTGAAGTAGCAACGAAAATAGTTGTATGGTCGAGGGGGTCACCCACCGCAACATGAGGACCTGTATTGAAGGGTCGCAGTGTTATGAAGGGTGAGAACCACTGCTCTGGAAGTTGCACCTTTCTGAGTCAGGATTCAGCAGAGTGGGCGGGGCCAGCCTTACCTCAGCCCCGGCACAGCCAGCTCCCTTCCTAGTGAACCAGGAACTAGAACTGTAATATAAGCTGACTCTCCCAGGATTATCCTGACTTTCCTGGTGCAGTAGATAGTACTGGACCACAGAGTTTAATATCAGGCACAATAAAGAGGAGACTCAGCAATAGTAATTAATAAAATAAAATGAAACAGTGATAATGTGGCAAACATGAGTCACATGAATGTTCTCCCTCTCTCCCTCCCTCCTCTCTCCCTCCCTCCTTCCCCAAGGTTTCTGCAACCTCAGCGTTTCTTTTCTTTTCTTTTCTTTTCTTTTCTTTTCTTTTCTTTTCTTTTCTTTTCTCTTTTCTTTTCTCTTTTCTTTTCTCTTTTCTTTTCTTTTCTTTTCACTTAAAGGGAGTCTCCCCAGCACATCCCACAAATGTTCCCAGATGTTTTGGCTTAAAGGAAAAGTATCCATCCCTCTGTCCTCCCACCCCCATCTCATGAGGTGAATGCTGGAAACTGTAGGAGTGGGGACCTAATTGGAGAAACCAGCGGCAGGGGGTGATATTTCAGGGTGCTGCATCTCCCTTGGTCCTTTCCCATTTGTTCCCATCCCTGTTTCCCATGGACTGTGCTGTAAACTGTTCCACCATGACGGTCTGAGCCTCTGAAACCTCGAGTCAAATACCCCTTCCCTCTTTTAAGCTGTTCCCTTAGGTAGTTTGTCTCAGCTACGCAAAAGGAACTAAAATACCACACATAGTAGGACTCCATTTTTACATGGACCACCTAATCTTCAAATAATAGGTCACGCTCTAAGGTCCTGAGGGGCTAGGACAAGGTCACAGTTTTGGGAGTGGGGCATAGTTTGTTTCATCATTCTGAGAAGGTCAGCTACAACACTCTGAGGCACACACACACACACACACACACACACACACACTTTATTGGGAGTTGACCTGAGGAGGGTCAACTGCGGAAGAAGCAGGATTGGCTAGAAACAGGAGGTGACCAGTGCTGTGACGTCTTTGAAGCTGGCACCTGCTTGAACCAGGGGCCATGCAGCAGGTGTGGGAGATGGGGGTGGCGCAGTGCTGAGGCTTTGCTGATGGGAGGGGGGGTCACTTCCGTGGGAGGCACCCAGGTTCTGAGCCATCAGTTGTGGATTGCCAGCAGCTGAAAGAAGGGTCACCGACCACCTGGGGATAGTCAGCTAGCGCCAGAGCACATGGGTCCCTTTGGGGATAGTCTCTGAGTATAGTCCCTGGCTCAGCAGCCTCAGGTGTCACTTGGGATCCTATGCAAATGACCAGTCTGCAATCCTGACCTGGAACCTACACAAATTATTAGTTTCTATTCCCAACCGGCCAAGTGAGAAGCGTGTGTGTTTCAGAGAGCATTCTGAGTGACTCTGATGCAGGGCCTGCTTGGTTACCCCTCTCCTTGAATACTTGTCTCACCCTATGGGTGAAGGCACTGAGAACCTATGGAACGAAAATGGAAGAATTCATTTCTGAGCAGCCAAGCAGATGTTTGGAATTCTGACTACCTCCCCCAGCCCCTCCCCTTGGGACCCCCCTCCCCATCCCCCGGTTGTCATTTAGTATCCCAGACCAAATGACGGCAATACAGATGGGTTTTGTGGGCTTTTTTTTCCCTTAAAATAGGAAAGAGGAGAAGAGGAGGAGGAGGAAGAGACATTAGTGAATGTCATTCCAAAATGGAAAGCTCTCAAAATCACAGAATTGGCCCTGTGGACTCCAACCCTCTCCGAGGAGCAGCCTGCCCCTGAGGGCCAAGGCCAGGAAGAACCGCAGGGACTTACTGGTACAGACACCGCATGCTTGTCAGGGTCACCCTGGGGCTGTCAGGGCAAGCACCATACTACACACCTGTTCCCAGGCCTGGTGTAGCTGGGGCTTCTGGGAAATGGCCAGTGGTCAGTTGGGGTGCAGGATGTTATAAGGGAATGAGAATCTCCCAGGGAGTAGAGGAGGAGAACAAAGATCAACTAGATGGAAGAAATGTCCTGCTAAGATGCAGGCCCCAGGAACCCTGGGGGATTCTCCAATAGTCAGAGTTCACTTGGTTTCTTTTTTTTTTTTTTAAAGATTTTATTTATTATTATATAAGTACACTGTAGCTGTCTTCAGACACACCAGAAGAGGATGTCATATCTCACTACGGATGGTTGTGAGCCACCATGTGGTTGCTGGGATTTGAACTCATGACCTTCAGAAGAGCAGTCAGTACTCTTACCCGCTGAGCCATCTCACCAGCCCCCTCACTTGGTATCTTATCGCATGGCCTTGGGCGTGACTTGGGTTGGGCAGCCGACAGCAAATGGGATCAGATGTCCCTGTTGGAAGAAGGTTGCATTTCTCTGTATCCATTTTACTGTGGCTTTGCCAAGAAAGTCTGGAGACAGGTCAGGGTGATCTGATGGCCAGGCCTGGTCTGGAGCGTGGGGGTGGGGGTGTCGGGGGAGTGGGGTGGGAAAGGAGGCCATGCTTGAAAGCACAGGAGACTTTGCTGGGCAGACCAGGAGGACCACTTGACACACAGACCTGCACTCATGTTCTCTGGTGATCTCATTCTATCTGCCGTTGCTGTCTTCATCCCAGGTGCGGGTGACCCCTCAGAAGACATCCAGGCAGAAGGTTTTGAGGGGGAGCTGGAGCCGAGGGGGGCCGATGAAGACATAGACACGTTCAGGCAGGAGAGCCAGGAGAACAGCTACGACATAGACCAGGGTAAGAAAACACGCCCTTTGGAGTTGGCGGGGCTAGTGTGAGGTACCTTAGGAGGAGCAGGTCTCTCCCTCCTCTACCGAACTATCCTCCGGCCAGGCTGAGGGACCTGAGTGAGCCTGGAGAGACCAGCATAGATTCTCATAAAGTCCAGCTTGTCTGCACTTGATCCTGACCTCTGCAGGGACTGGCCTGGTGTGACTGGTCCTCTACATTATCCCAAGAGGGAGAAAACTAGATGTGACGGGGAATAGTCACATCTGCCAACATGGTTTAGAGGGACAAACTGGAAACTTACACCTTTGCGATCTACCTAGAGCAGGAATACCACCTGAGGCTACTGGAGTCTTTGAAAACTCTTTCCCCACAGGGGCTCCTTCGATTTGATCAGCGGGGGGTGGGGGGGTGGGCTCTCATCTTTCCCGATAAATCTGACCTTGTTCTTGGGGAGAGAGCTTAGGGACAATTTGGTTACCCAAGGCTGCCTGATCCCCTGGCATGGGACTAGGGCCTGTTTCAGTTGGGGTCTTATTGCTGTGAAGAGACACCATGACCGACGTAACGCTTATGAAGGGAGGCATTTAATTGGGACAGGCTTACAGTTCAGAGGCTCAGTCCTTGGCATCATGGCCAGAAGCATGGTGACGCACAAGGAGACATGGTGCTGGAGAAGGAGCCAAGAGTTCTACATCTAGATGGGCAGGCAGCATGAAGAGAGAGAGAGAGAGAGAGAGACTGGTACCCATGTGAGCTTCTGAAGGCTCAAAGCCTGCCCCCATTAATGCACTTCCTCCAACAAGGCCACACCCCCTAATAATGTCACTCCCTATGAGCCTATGAGGGGCTATTTTCTTTTGTAAGATTTATTTATTTATTTATTTATTTATTTATTTATTTATTTATTATATGTAAGTACACTGTAGCTGTTTTCAGACACACCAGAAGAGGGTGTCAGATCTCATTCCAGATGTTTGTGAGTCACCATGTGGTTGCTGGGATTAGGACCTTCAGAAGAGCAGTCAGTGCTCTTAACCACTGAGCTATTTCTTCAGCCCGAGGGGGCATTTTCTTTTTTCTTTCTTTCTTTTTTTTTTTTTTTTTTTTTTTTGAGACAGGGTTTCTCTGTATAGCCTTGGCTGTCCTGGAACTCACTTTGTAGACCAGGCTGGCCTCAAACTCAGAAATCCACCTGCCTCTGCCTCCCGAGTGCTGGGATTAAAGGCGTGCGCCACCACGCCCGGCCCCGAGGGGGCATTTTCATTCAAATTATCACAGGGCCCCCTTTAAACTAGATTTTGATTACAAATTAAGTATGAATATATTTCCTTTTTAAAATATTATTTATTTATATGAGTGCACTGTAGCTGTCTTCAGACACACCAGAAGAAGACATCAGATCCCATTACACATGGTTGTGAGCCATCATGTGGTTGCTGGAAATTGAACTCAGGACCTCTGAAAGAGCAGTCAGTGCTCTTAACTGCTGAGCCATCTCTCCAGCCCTATTTCCTATTCTTAAAACAAACAAACAAACAAACAAACAAACAAAAAAGAAACAAACCCTCAAACAAAACCAGGCAAAACTCGTTTTCTATGTAGCTCGTAGGAACGCAGAGGTGTACTTAGGCTCTTCCGGAGATAGTTAATGTGAATAGTGTAAGAACACACCTAAGAGGGACCGAGCCGGGCGTGGTGGCACACGCCTTTAATCCCAGCACTTGGGAGGCAGAGGCAGGTAGATTTCTGAGTTCGAGGCCAACCTGGTCTACAAAGTGAGTTCTAGGTCAGCCAGGGCTACACAGAGAAACCCTGTCTCGAAAAAAAACAAAAAAAAAAAAAAAAAAAAAAAAAAAAGAGGCAGGCTCCATTGAGCAAGCTCTGGTGGACTGCTCACCTTTCTCCTCTCATCCCGTAAGCGGGTAAGAAGGACTCCTCGAGGGTACAATGCCTGCAGGATCCCGTGGGCACTTAGAGCAGTGGCCGCCCTGACCTTTGGAAAAGTCAGCAAGTCCCACTGCTCATTTGCATGCAGTTTTAGGTTGCTGGCACCTGCAGTGTAGGGTGGAGAGGCAGGGGTGTCATCCAGAGCCACCCCTGCCCACAATTTCACTCTAGAGTATTAGGGACAGTCAGCACGCTGCCCGAAGACAGCGTGGGACAAGAACAGGAAGTATCTCCAGGAAGGGTCAACTCCAGGTGAGTGGAGAGGCTGAGAGGCAGAGAGAAAAGGCAAAATGGAGAATGAAACTCCAGACAGCAACGCACCCTGGCATTAGGGGGAGTTGAGGGGAGGAGGTGGTCACAGTTTTTCTCCAGCATCCTTTCTTGACCTTACATGGTGGGCTTTCAAACTGGATCCTCAGATCTGTGGTTGTGACAGAGGATACTTTGAGAAGCATAAGTCTCAAGTTGGTTGCTCGAGCACGGGGGTGGGGGTGGGGGGACCAGTGGAAGACGAGTATTCCCAAACACTAATGTGGGAGGAAGAGAGGGCGGGATGGTGATGAAGACGAACAATTCTTAGAACCAGAGGAGTGGATAATGGCTGGCCCCTGAGTAAGAGGAGCTTTAGCTCAGGAGCTGGTCCCAGGGATCCGAGTGCCTTTGGGAAATAGGGCTTGGCAAGGACTAAGGGCTTAAAAAAATTTTAATTGGGGCTGGGAGAGATGGCTCAGTGGTTAAGAGCACTGACTTCCAGAGGTCCTGAGTTCAATTCCCAGCAACCACATGGTGGCTCACAACCATCTGTAATGAGATCTGATGCCCTCTTCGGATGTGTCTGAAGATAGAAACAGCAAATTCACATATATAAGATAAATAAGTCTTTTTTTTTTTTGGTTTTTCGAGACAAGGTTTCTTTGTATAGTCCTGGCTGTCCTGGAACTCACTCTGTAGACCAGGCTGGCCTCGAACTCAGAAATTCGCCTGTTTCTGCCTCCCAAGTGCTGGGATTAAAGGCGATTTCTGAGTTCAGCCCCCAAATAAATAATTCTTTTGTTTTGTTTTTGTTTTTTGTTTGTTTTCGAGACAGGGTTTCTCTGTATAGCCATGGCTATTCTGGAACTCACTTCGTAGACCAGGCTGGCCTTGAACTCAGAAAGGCGTGTGCCACCACGCCTGGCAAATAAATCTTGTTTTAAAAATATTTATTTATTTTATGTATATGAGTACACTGTAGCTATACAGATGGTTGTGAGCCATCATGTGGTTGCTGGGAATTGAACTTAGGACCTCTGTTTGTTCCAGCCCACTTGCTCAGGGCCAAAGATTTATTTATTATTATATGTAAGTACACTGTAGCTGTCTTCAGATGCACCAGAAGAGGGAGTCAGATCTCACTACGGATGGTTGTGAGCCACCATGTGGTTGCTGGGATTTGAACTCAGAACCTTCAGAAGAGCAGTCAGTGCTCTTAACTGTGAGCCATCTCACCAGCCCCCAAATAAATAATTCTTTTGTTTTGTTTTTGTTTTTTGTTTGTTTTCGAGACAGGGTTTCTCTGTATAGCCATGGCTATTCTGGAACTCACTTCGTAGACCAGGCTGGCCTTGAACTCAGAAATCCGCCTGTCTCTGCCTCCCAAGTGCTGGAATTAAAGGCGTGCGTGCCACCACTGCCCTTATTGATAGTGAGCCCGGCTCTTAATTCTTTTAAAAAGAGTATTCAGCATTTTTTTTATTTTTATTTTTTCAGTGTGTGTGTGGGGGGTTTATTTGCTTGTTTCCATCATTTTTATGTTATTTTTTCTGGTGTTTTCTTCTCTTTCCAGGAAACTTGAACTTTGATGAAGAACCTTCAGACCTCCAGGATTAAGATAGCGGAGGCAGAAGACCACAGACACACCAGGCGTGCCTTAGTTAACACCAGTCAGCTGGGGCTGGTACCCACCACCTGTCAATCTCTCTTATGTTGTTAAATTGTTTTTTGCGTTAACAAAATAAATCTCCGGGTGTTCAATGTTGGCGAACGAGTCTCTGATGTCACTTCTGGGAACTGTTCTCCAGCTTCTCCTCATCGGCCTCCTTCCATGGAGAGGTTCAGGAAAGGGGTGTGGACTTGTGGGGTGCACTTCTCATAAAAACTGCGACTGGTGTGTGTGTGCCCCAGGCTCTGTAAGAAGCCATCTGCCAGCTTTCTCCACCCTCTGGCAGGCTCCGACAAGGTCCCAGCCAAAGGCTGTGCAAGGCCAGTCACAGGCATTGCTGAGGAGGTAGTGGGCGCCACCTTCAGGTTCCTTGGTTAACTGCACTTTCCTGCCTAACTCAGGTCAAGCGTCCAGTGAACTCACACCTGTTGTCTCCTTTCACTTCCCTGTATCTGTTCCCCGCCTCACTCAGCCTTGTTCCTGGAGGCTAAAGCAGAAGCCCTTAAATCGCATCCCACACAGCTCCGCCTCCTCTTCCCTGGAGCTGCTCAAAAGGGAAGGGCTGAGCCCTGATGCCACCTAACTCCAGCAGCACAGGCTCCCGTACTGCTCAGAGCATTCTTCTCATTGTCCTCTAGACTCCCTGGGACAGGGTGCTAGGGAGTGGCTGAGTCCGATACAAACAATCCATTCATTTCTCTGCTTTCCTGAAGAAGTTGCAGCAGAAATTTCAAGCATTCTCGTTTTTTCTTAGGACTGACTTGTCCTTGCTCAGCCCATTGTTAGCAGTGTTAGCAAACGGAATGATTGTGCATGTCTTAGCATTTGAGTCCCAGGTGAGAACACCCCGATAGAATAGGCCTACCCCGGGCTGGTGAGATGGCTCAGTGGGTAAGAGCACCCGATTGCTCTTCTGAAGGTCCAGAGTTCAAATCCCAGCAACCACATGGTGGCTCACAACCATCTGTAACAAGATCTGACTCCCTCTTCTGGAGTGTGTGAAGACAGCTACAGTGTACTTACATATAATAATAAATAAATCTTTAAAAAAAAATAGGCCTACCCCTAGCTCCTCTGTGCTTGGCCCTTAGAGTCACCCAGCCTTCTTACTCTGCACAATCTCTCATCCAAATGCAGCAGCTATAATGGCCAGTGCTTTCACCTTCCCCCACACTCCCCTTCCGCATTGACACTCACCAAGAACAGCGTGAGGGGTGGTGACATTTTAGAATGCCTACATGACACCTGGCTCTTGTGGAGGTTCTCTGCACCCTGGGAAAGTCACCTTCAGAGGAAACCCAGATGGACAGGTACCTCTGAGTTTCAGCAAGTCTGAGGAGGCCCAAGTGTGCATTGGTTCAGGTTCCCAGGGGCTGCTGGGTCATAAGCCACACGGAGTGGAAGGCCACTTTCCCCAGTATGCCCTGGTCTAGTCTAAAAGCTGAGAGGGTCCAGACTGCAGATTCAGGTCCCCACTGTGTGGGAAGCCAGCTGGGGATCTCTGTGTTTTTTTTTTTTTCTAATTTCTTCCTTATGACCCTCAGAGGTTGCCGTGAGGGCCATGTGAGGCGATGCAGGTGAAACAGCACACGCGGGAGGTGTGGACATTTCTTGGTATTGTGAGACTCAGTGGAATCATATTCATTGGCGAGGGATTTTCTGCCATCTAGGTTTTTAAGAGAATATAAAAACAGAGTACACACGTTGCTGGATTTTATGACCCTTTGAAAAATGCAAGACAAATGTTTTTCATAAATACAAGAAAGTTCTGGACCTTAGAAATTGCAGGCTGTGTTCACTATCATAAAGCCTGTTGTAATTGGGTTACAGTAATTTCACCACTACATTATAAACAGCAGCCAAGACTATAGGACTTGCAATAATACTCAGAGATTATCTTATTTGTTTATTATATGAGTGCAGTTATGAAAGGGACGGTCATAGGACTCTGTGTTTGGAGTTGGGGTGGAAGGCAGAAGACACAATTCGGTCAGCTGGGTGCATCCCGAGACAGTGGCTCCATATCTAAGAGTCAATAACAGTAAGCCTCAGGTAAGCGGGGCATGGTGGAGGGAGAATAGAGTTGGGTGGTGGCCCTGGAGTTACTGACAAGGAATGGAGGAGCAGGGATGACTCCCTGGAACCCTCGACAATGGTGTCATGGCAGAACCTGACTCCTGTGTAGGAACTGCTAACACCATCAACCCCAAGTGTTTCTCCAAAGAGCTCCGAAGTAGCCAGTCAGCCATCCAAATCCTGTAACAGTCAGACACATCTACAAGGGGCTACCATCATTGCTTGTCAGGAGTCTTCTCCAAGTGGGAGGAGGCATGACCACACTGGAAAGCTGCCCCTCTGCTGGACCTGAGGGAAGCCTGGGGCAGTTACTACTGACTCTTCCTCTCCAGTACCCAGTTTCATAGAAGCATTGCCTTAGCCTCTCCCGCTTTACCGCCTCCCCCTCAAGCCCCCAGTTGCAGATCTGAACCCTTCTGTCCCAAACCCGCCTATACCATGCTGTCTCTAACATGCACATCTATGACAAAGTTGACTTTGAAATTCGGCACAGTGCGTTTAACAGTAGCTTCCACAAAGCAGAACGGTCTCAGTATTGATTCAGGTGGATTCCACACACCACCTTCTTCAATGTCTTATCATACTGTATCTTTGGGCCTCAGAGGATGGCACTGAAACTCAGACACTGACACCACAGAGAAAGCACGAGCAGTTAGGCTGGCAAGATTTACCAATGAAATCACTCCTGCCTGTCACTCTTAGTGGGCTGCTTTCTGCTAATCGATGTGAGGTGTTTCAATGTGCTTGTTTTCCAATGCAAACGGTGGAACCCATGGCCTTGAGCATGCTGGGGAAGTGTTCTGCCGCCAAGCAGATTTCTTCAGATCCCTCCCTCCTCTCTCCTGCTCTCCCTTCCCCGTTCCCTCTTCTCTTTTCCTTTCTCTTCCCTTCCTCTCCCCTCTTCTTTCTCCCCTTCCCTTCTCTTCCTTTCCTTCTCCTACTCTCCTTTCTCCTCCCTTCCCTCTTCCCCCCTCCCTTCCCCTCTCTTTTCTTCTTCCCTCCTCTCCCTTCTCCCCATCTCCCCTCCTCTCCTCTCCCCTTCCCCCATCTTTTCCCTCCCCCCTTCCTTCTTTTTTTTTTCTTTTTGGTGGCAGGGACTCACTGTGCAGTCCTCACTTGGAACTAACTGTGTAGATGGCCTGGCTGCCCTCATGCCTCCGCCTCTTAAGCCTTGATTGGCAGACATGTAGTGCAGGCCTGACCTCCAGTTATTTTCCTCTGTGAATGTGGTTAGCTGTGTTCTTAGGGAACTGTCTGTCTCACTCAAGTAGCTGCTTTGTTGGATAAAGGTTTCTGTTGGGTGTGATATTTCATACCTGCCATCTCTGTGGCAGTGCCCCTCCCTGTTTCTGATCATTTGGAGTTGTCTCCCTCTTGCTCTGTTAGCTTGCGTGGGCTTTCTAAGTTTAATTGATCTTTTCAAAGCGCCAGTGTGTGTGTTGTTTTAATATTTTTTCTGTTTTCCTTTTTGTTGTTGTTTGTTGTGTTGCTTGTTTTGTTTTATTTTGTTTCTAGACAGGGTTTCTCTGTGTAGTTCTGGCTGTCCTGGAACTCAATCTGTAGTTCAGGGTGGTTTGGAACTCACCAAGATCTGCCTGCCTCTGCCTCTGGAGTGCTGTGATTAAAGGCATGTGCTAGGCAGAGCCTGGAAGCTAACTCCTCAGGCAGTCCCACAACACCCAGAAGAAGCTCCACCCCCAGGCACTTTAACAGGCCCAGAACCACAGGATCTCAGGATCCCAGGATTCCAGGAGCTTGATCACACCAGGATCTCAAGGTGCCAGAAAGCTTGACTCTCAGGAGTTCTGACATACCCAGGGTCTCAGGATCACAGGATCCCAGAATCACAGGATCCCAGAGACAGCTGAACTCTGAGGAGTTTTGACACAATCAGGATCACAGGAAGGACAGGCTCCAGTCAGATATAGTGAGGGCAGGTAGCTCTAGAGATAATCAGATGGCAGGAAGCAAGCATAAGAACATAAGCAACAGAAACCAACATTACCTGGCATCATCAGAACTCAATTCTCCCACCATAGCAAGTACTGGATACAACATCACACCAGAAAAGCAAGATTCCAATCTAAAACAACTTCTCATGACAGTGATAGAGGACTTTAGGAAGGACATAAATAACTCCCTTAAAGAAATACAGGAGAACACAGGTAAACAGCTAGAAGCCTTTAAAGAGGAAACAAAAATCCCTTAAAGAATTACAGGAAAACACAATCCAACAGGTGAAGGAAATGAACAAAACCATCCAAGATCTAAAAATGGAAATAGAAACAATAAAGAAATCACAAAGGGAGACAACCCTGGAGTTAGAAAACCTAGGTAAGAGATCAGGAGTCATAGATGCAAGCATCACCAATAGAATACAAGAGATAGAAGAGAGAATCTTAGGGGCAGAAGATACCATTGAAAACATTGACACAACGGTCAAAGGAAATGCAAAATGCAAAAAGCTCCTAACTCAAAATATCCAGGAAATCCAGGACACAATGAGAAGACCAAACCTAAGGATAATAGGTATAGAAGAGAGTGAAGATTCCCAATTTAAAGGGCAAGTAAATGTCTTCAACAAAATTACAGAAGAAAACTTCCCTAACCTAAAGAAAGAGAAGAACATGAACATACAAGAAGCCTACAGAGCCAGTAGTGGTGGCGCACGCCAGTAGGATTTGCTGAAGGAGGCAGAGGCAGGAGGATCACGAGTTCGAGGCCAGCCTGGGCTACACATTTTATTAAAAAAAAAAAAAAAAAAAAAAAAAAAAAGAAGCCTACAGAACTCCAAATAGATTGGACCAGAAAAAATTTTCCTCCCATCACATAATAATCAAAACATCAAATGCACTAAACAAAGAAAGAATATTAAAAGGAGTAAGGAAAAAAGGTCAAGTAACATATAAAGGCAGACCTATCAGAATAACACCGGACTTCTCACCAGAGACTATGAAAGCTAGAAGGTCCTGGGCAGATGTCATACAGACCCTAAGAGAACACAAATGCCTGCCCAGGCTACTATACCCAGCAAAACTCTCAATTACCATAGACAGAGAAAACAAAATATTCCATGGTAAAACAAAATTTATACAATATCTTTCCATAAATCTAGCCCTACATAGGATAATAGATGGAAAACGCTAACACAAGGAGGGAAACTACACCCTAGAAAAAGCAAGAAAGTAATCTTTCAACAAACCCCAAAGAAGATAGTCACACAAACATGATTACACCTCTAACAACAAAAATAACAGGAAGTAACAACCACTTTTCCTTAATATCTCTTAACATCAATAAGAGGTTATAACAGAGAATGCCTACATGCATATACACGAGGAGCAATGATCTGGCTTGCCTTTCACCATTTGTCTTGGAGGGTCATGGGGGAAGTTTAAGACTGTAGTTTTGTTTAGACAAACTCAGTCAATATCTTAGCTCTGGTTTTTGCACATGTGGTGTGTATCTTCTTTATGACCTTAGGTTAATGGTAACCTTTGAAATGTGCCTTAAAGTTTTAGAAGTCTGCTGTTATTTCAGAAGCAATCAAGCAATCCTGTTAGAAAAGGAACTCAAATGTCTCTGTAGGAGTTGCCATTTGGAAGCAATGGTAGCCCTTGCATGCTGGCTTTTTCTGCAGAATAAATGCATACTATCTGAGTGTGGGACTCAGAAATTTTCAGACCCTTACGGAGTCACTATTTTTTACTTGTTATTCATAGTTAGGACACTAAGGCCATGTGTTTTAGGTTTTTCTTCAAGTAATGACTTTTAATATTAGAGAGGTGTTAATTCCTCTCTAATCTTGCTGTAACGACATCCCGCAGATTCTGATAGGTTATATTCCCATTCTTGAACAAAGTTCAAAATTTTTCTCAGACTAAAAAATTATGGTGTGTTGTAGCAGGAATGGCGAGGTCACCTCTATGTAAACGCTGGGGGCTGCACAGCTACAAAGGCATCTCCTACAGGAGGATCTAACGGAGGACTGCCTGAGAGAGCAAGGATTGCTGGTGCAGACAATGCCAGCCAATCAGGAACTGCCGTTTAGAAGAGATGCTTTCTTGGGGCCAATGGGGACTCGGATGGAGGGTTTTAAAGGAGCTTGCAGCAGTGTTCAGAGAGCTTGCTGCTGTGTTTCTCACCTGCTCCCAGAATCTGTGTCATTGACTGCACCACCTCACCTCCAACCCCCAAAGGAAGGTAGGGTCAGGAGGCGAGTAGTCTGAGGCACAGACATGTGTGTATGTGTGCAAATGTGTGTGTTTGCACACCATGGCATGCACTCGGAGGTCAGAGGACAACTTGTGGGAGGGAGTTGGTTCTCTCCTTCCACCAGGTGGGTTCCAAGGATCAAACTCAGGTTTTTAGGCTTTTTTGGTACACATGGCAGATGCGTCCTGCCTGTCCCATTTTGCCTGTTTTGGCTTTTGTCTCTGATCCAGGTACATTATTAGTTTACAAATATGTGGATTTTATTTTTAGGTAGTCTGCCATCTTTTCTAATCTTTTTCATTTATGGAGAGAAAATGTATACGTCATGATTCAAATACTTTTACATTTATTACAATTTGCTTTCTAGCCTAGAATGTGGTCCTTTTGGCAAATAGAGCCATACTGTACTGGAAAAGAAAATAAATTATA
This sequence comes from Mus caroli, assembly GCF_978045245.1. Taxonomy (NCBI): domain Eukaryota; kingdom Metazoa; phylum Chordata; class Mammalia; order Rodentia; family Muridae; genus Mus; species Mus caroli. The sequence goes on from NW_028227273.1 coordinate 62,623,189, forward strand.
TACCACTGTGTGGTGAGCTGTTCCATAAATATTGATTAAGTCAAGTTGATTGGTAGTGCGGTGGGGTCTTTTATGTATTTATTGATTTTTCTTTCTTTCTGTTCTTAGTAATTACTGAGAGAGAGATATTAAAACCCATGAAAAATAACTGCAGATTTTCCTACAGGTAGTTTCAGGGTTTAAGTTTCTATTGTTGCCTCTTGTCCATTTCTTTAAGACCATGCGGGATGCCCTGCTCAGCATTAACTGTCAACTTGACCCAGCCCAGAATCACCTGAAGAAGGTGTCTTAGTTGAGTAGTTGATATCATCAGGTGTTGCGGTAAATATTTATAGGCCGCTCAATACTCCCAGCTCTGTACCCTCCATAGAGCTCTGGATTCACAAATGAAAGACACGCCAGTTTAATTTTTATCATGCCTTAACAGTGCAACAGGGCTTCTCCCTAACTCCACATGGCTAACCCACTTTCCCCTCCAATATTCCTGAGTTATACTTGCTAAATCTATATTTCATCTCTGCTACCCTAGACCCAATCTGGGGAGTGTGGGGCCACTTACCCGGAGTCTTACCTGTTAGTGGGCTCTTTAGTCTGATCGCTCTGCTTCCCCATCATGGTCATTCTACCCCTTCTTTCCTTAGCATTTCTTGCCTGGGAATCCAAAAAGTCCTGCCTCTCTCCCCTTTCCCAGCCATTGGCCACTGGCCCTTCAATGACCCGGCAAAAAAACAACTGTTGGCAGGGACCTTCAGCGGATGTGCAAATTCCCACCTAAGCACAAAACAAACTCCCAATAATCAGGTTGGCCTGTGGGTGTGTCTTGGGTGGAGACTGTCTTGATTTGTATCTGATGTAAGAGGGTCCAGCCCATTGTGGCTGGTACCACCGCAGGCAGCTGCTGTATCCTGGGCTGTATCAGAAAGCTGAGTAAGTAGGAGCCTGAGAAAGAGCCAGCCAGCAAGCCGCGTTCTTCCAGGTTCCTGCCTCCAGTTCCTGCCCTGACTTCCCTCAGTGGTGGGCTGTGAACCGGAAGTGTAAGTCCAATAGCGTTTCTCCCTCCTGGAGGCGGAGCCACCAGACCACCAGCTGGGGGCCAAGTGTTCAATACACACAGCCTGTAGGGATGTAGGTTCAAACCTTCCAGGATGTGTGGCAGAGTAATGGCTTACATTACGAGATCACAGAAGAATGGAGGGACATTGGTGTGGAATGTGAGGATCTAAAAAATGTTAAGTATCTGAACAAGGGCAGAGACATGAGAACAGAGTGGGATTTGGACAAATATTTCTGAATCCGAAACACCAAGGGTTAGAGTGTTTTCTCACAGCAACTGTAGGTCACACCTACTCCAACCAGGACACACCTCCTAATCCCTCTCGAGTAGTGCTGGTCCCAGATGACCAAGCGGTCAAATATATGATGCTATGAGGACCTTTTTTTATTCGAACCACCACAATGTGTCTGTGTTCTTAACTACAGCAAGGAACATACCTTATTTTCTTTGCTTTATCCCTTCCTGCAGAACATCGATGTGGGTTTTTCTTTATGGCTTTTTCTTTCTTTCTTTTTTTTCCTCAGTTTGTGGCAATCTTACAACAGGCAAATCCATTAAAATCTACTCACACTATTTTCCCAATAGCTACGACGGTTGTTACTGGTTTTCTTTATATATATGCATATATATATATATATATATATATATATATACACACACACACACAATACATATATATATATTTGTTTGCTTTTCAAGACAGGGTTTCTCTGTGTAGCCCTGGCTGGCCTGTGGCCTGGATCTCACTCTGTAGACCAGGCTGGCCTCAAACTCAGAAATCTGCCTGCCTCTGCCTCCCAAGTGCTGGGATTAAAGGTGTGTGCCACCACTGCCTGGCTTCAGCAATATTTTAAATTAAGGTCTATACCTTGTATTTTAAAACATCTCCCTATCACACACTCATCAGTGTGGTGCAACTTGTATGCTCACCGGGAGACCAGAGATTTTATGGGGTTCACTTTATTGCAGCATTTGCTTTACGGCAGAGTGGACCTGTAATAGCATGAAGTGTGCCTGTGGATTTCAGGGTCTTGCATCTTCCTTCAGAAGCTGCCATCTTCATTGACTGTTGTCCATCTCAGAATTTGCCCGTGTTTTGGGGCTATGTTCCAATTATTCACAGGTAGGAGGACAGCCCCATGCCTTGAATGTGGGACCTGATTTTACCTAATTTTTTTTTCTTTCTTCTTTCTTCTTCTTTTTTTTTTTTTTTTACTTTCAGTCTCCAAAATAATGGGTTCCTTCATGACATTTTCATTTCGTTTCATTCTATTCCTCCAGGAAACTAGAGTCCACAAAAGCCATTCTTGGACTCTGTGTCTTTTCAGGAGTCATTTCTGAATGTCTCTTATTTTCTTTCTTTCTTTCTTTCTTTTTTTTTTAAAATACCCTGAATTTCTGACTCCAACAAAATTGCTATTTTACATTTTTGTTAATATGATTTTCTTGCATTCCAGGATATAGAAAATCTATTTTAGTCAATTTTCTCAAATCCCAGGTCGTGATAGCCTTCTCTCTCCAGGGAGTTGATACTGTGAACTGGCATTTGGTTAGTCATGCTAGACTTGACGCACCTGTCCATTGGGCTACGAGGCATTCTAGAAAGCTGTGGCTAATTCAGCTGCCCCATGAAGGGTAACGGAACTGTTACTGCAGCTGGAGAAGATAGTTCTATCCCTGGGTGGGCTGATCACCACTCAACAACCCACAGAGACGCTTCTGATGGTCGCCCATCTCACAGACAAGGAAGTGGAGTGCAGAGGTTCAACGGGTGTGGGTGAGGGCCAGGCTCTGGGCCTCCGAGCTTGACTCAGAGATATCTGACGTTGACAGGTCTATTCTTAGTGATAGTAGAAGACCATTTGGTCAGATACAACCACTTCCTGTTCTCAGAATAACCTTTGCTCCAGTCAGGAGCCCTACATGTTTCCCTGACTCCAGTGTCTGCTCTGTACCCTGTGGATTGGTTTCTGGATCCTTGTAGAAACCAAGATTTTAGGATGCACAAAACCTTTCCAAAGGATGAAGTCATCTTTGCTTACACCTGGCATGTATCCTCCATGCAGTGCAGATTGTTTCTGCAGTACTTCCGATGCATGATGTGTAGACAGGTCTGGCCATTGGTACTTCATATGGAGCTGTATAGCCTGCCTAGTGTTCAACTCCTGGGTGGGAGACTTTGAGTGCTCTTGCATGCACTGACATACGATGTACATGGACTAGATGCTTGATCAAAAGGAATTCTCCATGGAGGTATCACCCAGCCTGCTTCCTCCTGAGCCCTCTCTCCTTGACTTGTAGAAGTGTCTTCTGATATGTCGTTACAGGCTTGCTTCTCGGTATGTGTGTCTCAGTCAGTGTTCTATTGCTGTAAAGGGGACACCATGATCATGGCAGCTTTTTAAAAAAGAAAGCATTCAATTGGGACTTGCTGACAGTTGCAGAGTTAAGTCTGTTATCCTCAAGGCAGGAAGCATGGTGACACACAGCAGACATGGTGCTGGAGCATTCTACCTCTGGATCTGAAGGCAGTAGGAAGAGAGAAAGCCACTGGGCCTGGCTTCAGCTTCTGAAAGCCTAAAGCCCATACACAGGGTCACACCTACTCCAATCAGGCCACACCTTTTAATCCCTCTCGAGTAGTGCCGGTCCCAGATGACCAAGCATTCAAATATATGAAGCTATGAGGACCATTTTTTTGTTTGTTTGTTTGTTTTTGTCTTTCGAGACAGGGTTTCTCTGTGTAGCCCTGGCTGTCCTGGAACTCACTTTGTAGACCAGGCTGGCCTCGAACTCAGAAATCCGCCTGCCTCTGCCTTCTGAGTGCTGGGATTAAAGGCGTGCACCACCATGACCAGCTCCAGGTATGTTTTTTCAAGGTCCTGACTCCAGGCCAACAAACATGGCTCAGAAGATAAAGATGCTTGGTGCTCAAGGCTGGCCTCCTGACTTCAGCATCCAAAACCGAAGCACCTTAGTTAGGGTCTTATTGCTGTGAAGAGATACCATGACCATGGCAACTCTTATAAGGGACAACATTTAATTGGGGCTGGCTTACAGGTTCAGAGATTCAATCTATTATCAAGGTAGGATCATGGCAATGTCTAGGCAGATATGGTGCTGGAGGAGCTGAGAGTTCTACTTTTTGTTCCAAAAGCAGCTAGGAGAAGACTGGCTCCCACGTGGCTGGGGAGAGGGTCTCATTGCTTACCCACACAGTGACACACTTCCTCCAACAAGGCCACACCTCCTAATAGTGCACCTCCCTGGGCCGAGCATATTCAAACCACCACCCTAAATGTAGTGGTTTGAATGAGAATGCCACATCCCTTTCTCCAACCCTGGTAGGCTCATATGTTTGAACACTTGGTCCACAGTTGGTGGACCTAGGAGTTTGGGAGGGCCTAGGAGATTGAAGAGGTGTGTCACTGTGGGTGGATCAAGATGTGAGCTCTCAACTGTCCCTGCTGTGATGCCTTCACTCTACCATCATGGACTCTAGCCCTCTGAAGCTGCATGCCCAATTAAATGCTTTCAAAACTGCCTTAGTTATCATGTTTTGTCACAGGAATAGAAATGTAGCTAAGACACTATGTAAAGGTAGGTAGTGTCTGACAGCCATGTATTCCCTGTAGCCTGCACACACATAGAGTCCTTACATATATTCTGTCTGTCTGCCTCTCTCTGTTTCTCTCTGTCTCTGTCTCTCTCTGTCTATGTGTGTCTCACATGCACTTTTCTTTCTTTTTTTTTTTTTTTTTAACAATCCTATCTCCAAATACAGTCTCACACTGGAGTACCGGGATCAAGACTTCTGTGTGACTGATGAACTGATTCAGCCCACAGTGGTGACTCTCAAATGGCTTTTCAGGTGGCTCAGCCCCCAAGTCGCTTCCCAGACTTCCCCAGGTTCTAGGGTGGGGTGGGAGAATGCCTTGAGCTTTTGGCCCATCCATCAGTAGGATCATTTGTCTTTGCTTCCACCTCTGAACCCTGCAGAACTGTCTACTGGTTGAACTTGAGAAGAAAGAAGGTAGCTCTGCCCAGGACATGTGTCAATCAAAATCTTACTTTTAAAAACTCAAGTGAAAAGATCAAAGACTGTGGGTTGGGAGGTGGGCCAGGGCAGTGCCCAGAGGAAGGTGTCCTTCCAAATGTCACCAGCAGGGGTCAGACGAGCTCAGAAACATAAGCCCCCCCCCCCCCAAGACCCTAATCTCTCTCTCCCTCCCTCGGTCCCTCCCTCCCTCCCTCCCTCCCTTCCTCCTCCCTTCCCTTACCTCCTCCCTCCTGCTTTCCAGGTCCTTCCTGCCTTGGGCTGCAGCCCAGAGCACAAATTTGTAAAAAGTAACCACAATTTTGCAACAAGGGGCTGGGAAAGAAGAACATTCCCCCCCCCCCCACCCTTTTAAGCATGGTGTGGGGATGACTGAGTATAATCCACTTGTGCAGTGTCGGCCACTTGGGGACAGGATGGCCTCTGTAGGGTGAGGTGGAAGGACACTCTACAGAGAATCCCACTTACCACTGGATCAGCAGTTCCCAAGCCAGAGCTCCTGCTGAGTTCACATATAGTGCTTACACATTCCCTCAGTCCATGTCTTAGGAACGGCCTTCCCCGCTGTGACTGTGCTGCCACCCCTTCCCATTAAGGCAAGGGGCTCACTCCTTCCACTCACAAAGCCCCCATCCCTTCCTGCTCATTGAGAAGAGAGAAAAGGAGGAGCCAGAAAACGACCTGAGCGAAGTGTGTGTAGGAGGCACAGATCTTTATGTCTAGACCCTTGTACAACGGCCATGATGTGCTTGGAAGAACAGAGGCTGAGGTAGGCTGGAGGATGGCCTTCTAAGACACATCCTAACTTCCGGGACCATGAACAAGTGACCCCTGTGGCTAAGGGACTTTGCAGGCTTAGTTGCCAAGTTTAAGATGAGAGAAGACCCTAGGCTACTGAGCACAATTTGTCATGGCGTCTTTGTGAGGTCGAGGCAGGAGGCTCAAGGCAGGGGCTATGTGACCGTGCCTTAGAATTTCCCCAAACTGATGGGTTTGAATAGAATCATAAGGTAGTAGATGCCAGGAATATAATATAATAAATAGGATGCCAGGAAGGACAGAGGCCTCTGGATTCTGGAATGGCTGGGGAAGAGTCTTCTAGAATCTGTAGAGGAACACAGCCCACGCTAACCTCCAGAATCACACACTTTGTCTCTGTGCATTAGGAATTTTGCATGGCTTTCAAGCACTACTGTCTCCAACTCTGTGTTCGAGCAACAGCAAGGAACCCTTAAAGTGCTGGTGCCAGCTGCTGTCCTGGTTTTGATCTGGTGGGCTGGCCATTTCTTTCATTGACCATTGTTCCTTTTTCAGCTGGTGTGGCCCTGGCTAAAGAGCGATGGTTATATTAAAAAGGAGGGCTCCTAAGAACATACAAAATAGATGGGTGGCATCTTCAAGTGCGGGGAGTCTGTAGTTCCTGGAAGTGAGGCAGTTCCTCTGTTCTCTCCAAACCAGTGCACATGTTGCAATGTGGTATCCTAATCCAGACCTCTGCTCTGGCCTCTGCAGTGGCTGGCAGGACAGCGGATCCACGGGTGGCAGTGACGAAGGTCTGAGCCATGGCTATTCCCCCTGAGTATCGAGTGTGTTTTGTTCTTTCCTCCAGTCACACCGGGCAAGAGGCTAGGATGCCTTTGTAATCATTATCACAGCCCCTCGTGCCTTGGCATAGGGCAGTCACCTCTTCCTGGAAAGCTCGGGCTGCCTCAGTTGCTTGAGATCCAGTTTCTCCAGTTAAAGACCGAGTTGGCCCCGTGTGTCAGTGTCTTTACTGGCGGATTCACCAGGTCCCACTTTCCGTCCTCTCTGTTTTCCTCACAGAAGCACATGCCCAGAGATGGAATCTGGAAGAGGGTTTAGTATGTTTATAATATTCTGTTACAAGTCAATCAACGTTGGAGCATTTCTTAAACCCACTGAAAATGTGCCTCCCGGTCATGGAGGGGACCCAATGGTCCCAGGCTGCCAGGGAGCCATGGAACCAATGCCAGCACCTACCATTTAATTTCGCCTGGGGATGCTCAACGCTCCCAACAACGGGTTACATTGTTACCTAGAGATTCATTACAACTTGGAGTGGGACTGCTAAGCATTCTGGGAGCCATGGGTTAGTCCTCCTTTCCCACAGAATTACCAGGCCCACATATCTAAGGGGGTGGGAGACCCTGCCAACTGGCTATAAGCTATCTTACCCGTGCCTCAGCAACACAGAAAGGTTCCGGATTGCGGGTTTAGACTATAGGACAAAGCACAAGGTGAAACGTTGGACCTCTGTGCCTTCATATGTAAAATGGACCAGCCCATTGGACCCTTGTGTTAAGGCTTCTCTGTCCACATGCCTTTCTTACCAGTACTGCCTCACCCTCTTTTTAACGTCTAGGAATTCTTTGGTCAGACAAAATTTGCAAACATCCCAAGATGCAGGGAGGAATCTAAGCAGATGCTACTGCTGACTCAGGGGAAAAAAATCATCCCATCTGCAAACAGGGACTGCCAGGAGGGTGTAATGGGCTAGTCAGTGGAAAGCCTTGAATACTCAGGGTCCTGCATGCTGGTCCTGATTGGAAGGACCAGTCCTTTCAGTTATCTGTCAGCAGAGCCCTTGGATAAACTTCTGATCTGGGCTGTCTAATGTGGAGTGGGGTGGATGAAGACTCTTAAGTGGTCAGCATAAGAAAGTTCTAGAGTTTAGAATTTATAGGAATCATTTTTTCTCTTGTCCTTGTTCTCGTCTTCCTCTTCCTCCTCTTTCTCCTCTTCTTCCTCCTTCCCCTCCTCCTCCTCTTCCCTTTTCCTTCTCTCTTCCCTCCTTTCTCCTTCAACTGGGGTTCCCTATGTTGCTTAGAGAACCCGTAACTCATAAGCTCATGAGGTCAGCCTGCCTCAGCCTGCCGAGTAGCTGCAATTACAGCAAGCATGCCCCATCATGCCTAGCTCTCATTGGTAATTTTCTATACCAATAGAGTCAGGGTACAGGATCACTGGTTAATTATCTTGATGAGGAAGAGAGAGAGAACTGGTCACCAGGGGAAAAGAGCTAGTCTAAGATGAATAATTCATGGTCTGGCGACCTCCCTCTCTGATCTGCTGGAGTGCTATATTCAATAGGGCACTCAAAGTGCCACCAAAGCATGTTTGTCACCAGTTTGTCATTGGAGTCTTTCATGAGACTGGCCCAGCACCTGGTCATGCTACAAATAGCTACAGTGAGTTCCCATTTGTCCTTTGACAGGTGACTCAGAAGGTGAGTGGGTGGAAGTTCCTTCCATCTGTCAGTACCCCTCCCAGGCCCCCCTGAGGAAGGCAGGACCACACAGGGTCTAGCCTTCTCTTACTCAAACAGTGACTCCTGACTCCTCACAGGACCCTTATACTCTCAGAGCCGCAAGAGATGGGCTATGGGCTAGCTCTGAAACTTCTTGACATTGCTGGTTGCAAAGAACCGGGGAGACTGCCACTCGGGTGTTAGGGTGACAGGTTTACCCACAGCTCCTGCAGGTATGCCCTCCATGAGAGCAGATAGGCACATTCACATAGCCAGCCCTGGATTTGATGGATGCTTGTCATTCTATAAAGAGTGCCATGACCCAGCGCTTGCTTCACTTGGAGGCTAAAGAGGTATAAGAGGGTCACATACCTTTCTTACCAGTTGGGCGAAATCCCCACATTCTCTGGGTGGGAGCCCGAGGAGCGGCCTCGTGCAGGAGTCGAGCGCTGAGCTGTGGCTCACGATGAGGGTGATGCCCACTGTAGACAAAACACGTCAAGGTCAGAGCAGGCCCAGAGAGCACTTTGCAACATATAATCCTCTTCAATGTCTTATGGGTCCAGCTACCGTGCCCCTATGAGGTGGTGGGTAGGAAGTAGCAAGAGTAGGAAGACCCAGTCTTTTGCCATGATTTAGAGCACACCACCTTGTGATGTGGGGCCTAGGGCTAGGGTGTGGTGACTGTGTGCCAGCTTCAAGGATGGTATACGGATGATCTGAGTCTCTATCCTCTTGTGGCTGGCTGCCTAGGTCCTGTCAGCCACAGGTGGGTGTGTGATGGCTGCTATCCAGACCCGAGCCAATCACTTTATCTGGCTTATCACTGTGAGCCTGAGATGCTGCCTGCTTTAGATAAGGGTTAGCGGGACTTGGGGAGCCACCTCAGATGACATGATGGGATCCAGCACCTCGGTGTGGGTCTCACACTGGAGAGGCAGCGGTTGATGGTGTGGAGCCAGGAGAGCTGGGAGCATGGCTGGTGGTTAGGGTGGGAGGGCTGTGGCTCAGCGTCCTTTTCCTTAGGCATTGGCTACTTGATCCTTCTGTCATTCTGGGCTTCTCTTGTTCCCATAGTTGGTGAAGACCCTGATGTTCTAGGGCTATCCATGCTCAGCCCCAGAGCATGCAAGCCTGGTGTGATGGTTTGCATATGCTTGACCCAGGGAGTGGCACTATTAGGAGGTGTGGCCTAGTTGGAGTGGGTGTGGCCTAGTTGGAATGGGTGTGGCCTTGTTGGAGTAGGTGTGTCATTGTGGGCATGAGCTTTAAGACCCTCATCCTAGCTGTCTGGAAGTCAGTCTTCTCCTAGCAGCCTTCAGATGAAGATGTAGAACTCTTAGGTCCTCCTGTACCATGCCTGCCTGGATACTACCATGTTCCTGCCTTGATGATAATGGTCTGAACTTCAAAACCCAGTTCAATGTTGTCCTTTATAAGAGTTGCCTTGGTCATGGTGTCTCTTCACAGCAGTAAAACCCTAACTAAGATGGGCTACATGGAGTATGTGTGTATGCATCCACTCCCTGTCATGGTGGAGATGATGTACTGTCTTGGCCAGAGTATGGGAGTGAGGAGGTAGAGACACTAACAGGCCAGAATCAGCCAATCCCATCCCAGGGAAGCCTGAGGCTGTCCTCCTCAAGCCTGTGGGACACTCACTGTCCTGTGGGCATGTGTTGATGATCTGCCCCATGCTCACGGCGCATCTCTCCACGTACTGGTCATAGCTCTCAGCTGGCATGAGGGAGCAGCGGGGCAATGCTGGCCTGAAAGAAGATAGAAAGAGACATAGGCAGCTGGAGCAGCTGAGTGGGACCATGATCCTCTAAACAGCCTACCAGGCAGGGCTCGTGGGTTTACAGCCAGCAGGGGCTCCTGGATGTGTTCACACTGGCAAAGGGCTGTGGTACCACCAGCATGGAGGTTGAATGAACAGCAGGAAAGCTGTACATCTCACTCTACCTGGAGATAGTCACCCCAGGGGAAGAACAAAGCCACTCCCCATCACAAACCAGAGTCAGGACCCTCTTCTGGGTGAGGTCCCTTTGTGTCCATCCATGTAGGGTCAGCTTTAGCAGGAATACCCCCATCTTCCATACATGGTCAGGTTTCCCAGCCTCCCTCATCTCTAGGTGGTGTGTGTTCACTGTAGCTGCCTTCACCAGGAGTTTTGGGTTGGCTGAGCAAGACCATAACCCTGAAGCCACTTCTCATTGCCCCGATCCTGCTGGTACTATATACACAGCTCAATCTACCCTACTCTCCACTGCATGGTTCTACCTCAGTAGATAGATTTTCTTTAACAGGGTCCAGAGAAGAAATCTCTGGGTGGCAGAGACTTGCAAGGTACATACCTATAATCAAGATCAACATTGAAGTTTGCTTCTTTCAGCTCCTCCAAGGTCAAGAAGGTCAGCGTGGCCTTGCTGGCTTCCCACTTCATCCACTCGAAGATTCCAGGCTCAACTCTTATCTTCAGCTTCTTCTCCAGTTTGAGTTCTTGGGTCAATGGAAAGAAGCATTTGGAAACAACAAACCTAAAGAAACTCCTTCATCCTATATCCGCCTTGGTAGTGAGCATTTTTGTCAACTTGACTCAAGCTGGAGTCATGATGGGAAGAAGGAATCTCAACTGAGAAGACTGGTCTGTAGGCAAGTCTCTAGCTGTCCTGGAATTCACTATGCAGAGTCCTTGAACTCACGGAGATCTGCCCACCTCTGCATCCCACGTACTGCGATTAAAGGCATACATTATTACATCCATAGCCTTGATTAATTGCTGATGTGGGAGGGCCAAAACCACCGTGGGTGGTATCACACCTGGGCGTGTAATCCTAGGTGCTATAAGAAGGCAGGCTGAGCAAGTCACGGGGAGCAAGGCTATAAGCAGCACCCCTCCATGGCTTCAGCTCCTGCTTCCGGTTCCCGCTTTGAGTTCCTACCACAACCGATCTGATTGATGGACAGTGATGTGGAAGTGTAAGTCAAGTATGCCTCTTCCTTCCCCGGTTGGTTTTGGTTAGTGTTTTATCACAGGAATGGAAAAGCGAACCAGAACACCAACCCATAACTGAGTCCAAGGAAACATGTCATATATGTGACTCTTCCCTGGCAAACATCATCCTGGGATTCAAGCGAAGCACTGCTTTCTCTAAGACCCGGACCACCAGGCATTTGGAGGGATCCAAGGACTGACAGCATGCTGCCCATCAAGAGGGGCCATGCTGCTTGGCTACAGGGACACCGTAGGCAGTGGACTCACCCTGGGGTCTCACTATAACTCCATATACAGCTCACTTAATCCACACCGCAGTTTCATCCTTGATGGAATGATACAGTGACGGAGACAGGGAGTCCCAAGGGGGCGAGAGGTGAAGAGTAGGGGAGGAAACTTCTGGAACATTCTGATTTCTCACAGCTCACCCCTCCCAAGCACTTTCTATCTTGACCAAAAAGACCTGTCAAGTAAGGCTATCTGTGTTCAGACTAGGGGCAGGGCCTCTGCCCCCTGGTGGCAGGCAGGGTGCTGACTTTGGTCAGGAACTTTGTTCTGCAGTGAACAAAGAGGGTTTCTATCTCCTGATATGGACACTTCCATGACCCCCTAAGTGGGGGCAGAACCTTGGTGACCACCAGCCACCCACATGGCAATGTTGTCTCACTGGCTGAGAGGATCTGTGAATGGTTTCCTGACAGTTGGGAGATGCTGGACAGCTCCCTTCCAGAGCTGACCCTGCCCCGGGAAGTCACCCGTGGATCTAGAAGGGTTCTCAGTAGCTCCAGGTCTCTAGGCTTGTGACTGTTCATTCCCAAGTACCGAGACACTTGGCAGAACTGAGCCACTTGGCAAAGTATGATTACAGATGTTGACCCTGAGAGACCAGTGGTACAACCCTAGCACTTTGGAACATGAATGGCTCATTTCTGCCAGCAGCACCTCGAAGGCTGGCTTCTAACTGTCTTTCTTTGGCTTAGTTGTGGCCACTCCTTGCTCATCATCTCATTCACGCCACACCCTCATTGCTCTCCATGGAGAATATCCTCAAGATCAAGCCAGAGGCAAGGCCTGCTGAGCTTCTCACCTTCCAGGATGTGCTTGGCTGTCTGCACACAGCGCAGGGCTGGAGACGCGAAGACCGCGGTGACTCTGACGCCGCTGTCCAGCAGGGCTTCTCCTAGAAAACAACAGGTAGGAAACTCCCTTCATGCATCAGCCCAGGATGGGCACTTGCCTTGGTAGCAGGCAGGGATGGATGAGACTCTTACCCGCTGCTGTACACACCTGCAGGGTCCCCAACTAGGTTAGGATAGAACCTGCAACTGTGACCAGCAATGGTCTTGTAACTACACTATATTGTATGGTGGAGGTGGTGGTACAGGGGTTGTTGAGGCTGTAAGCAGTGGCGGTTTCTCCCAGCTGGCCACAGAGCAGGAATGAGCAGACACGAATGTGGTCGTACTTGGCATGTGAACCATATCCTTTAGCTGTGTTGAAAGATGGAGCATCCCATGTTACCAGACATGGGTGTAGCCTCAGAAGTGGAAAGTACCAATAGCAGCCAGGGGAGACCCCAGCCCTGCATCCCTGAGGACCTGAGCTCTGCCCATAGCCTGGGTGAGTCTGGAAGGAGGCCTGGGCGCCAGATAAAAGTGACTCTGTGGGCTGAAAACCTGCCATGCCCCACTCAAGTCACACCTGCACTATAAGCTTAAGGTGCACATAGGTCTATACCTTTGTGGCCATTTAGTTGGTCAGATTTTGGCTTGTGGAAGGACAAGCTGTAATCCAACCATGTTTTCTCTGTAATACTAGAAGCCTAGCTGGTGGCAAAGGAAACCCCATGGCACAAGAGATTTCTGACAAGAGGCTTGGGGTTGTCAGTTATGGGCAAGTTGGAATACTGACATCCATAGACTGGGACCTTAATCAATGGATCTGTGTCAAAGGCTTTGACTAATAGGAATAAAAAATATCAGAAAGTTGTGACTGTACCAAACACACAGATTTCATGCAAAATTTATGGGATACACACACACACACTCACACACACACACATATACATGCATATGTATATATGTATACATATATGTATACCCATGGATTCTGTGCCCACAAAGGATCCTGCCACCTATCCCCCAGCATCCCATGGGGTAACTGAGAACAAGTTAACGTAGGCTGCGTTCTGTACCAACATGTCTTCTGCAAAGGAGAAGGCTGAGTAGAGAGACGGACAGAAAGGGATGATGTGAAGATATCAGGGCAAGACCCCAAGGAGCAATAGGGAGAGATAAATCTTCCTCATAGCCTCAGAAGGAGCCATCTGCTTGAACCATGACCTTGGGACTTCAATTTCTGTCACCAGATGGTGGCAGGGATATAGCAGCTAGGGATACTTGTTACCTATGCCACACATCCCCGGATGCTCCCATGAATATACACCAAGAGCTGTTCAAACACCTTTGTAAGTATTTGGGTATGAGGACAAGACTTCTGGGACATATTTACAGGCTCACATGACATATGAGCATGTCATGTCTCCTAGGGAAGGAGGGGCCCAAATGGGCTATGTTCAGCTGGGGTATCCCAACCCCAGAACTAACTGTTGTCTGACTGGGAGCCTGAAACAGTCACAGTGTGAACCCAGCCTCCCACCCTGAGAGCTGCCAGTGAACCCCTGTGGCTCACACAGGGTGAGAAGCAGGAAAGCTTGTTCTAGTGGGTTCCTGTAGCTAAGCAGCCAGGGACTGGGATGTCTGCTTGCCCCCTTAGGCTCAGCTTTCTGAATTTGTACGATGTAACCAGAGAAGCATCACAATCTCTTAGATGTCACAGACGAAGACACCCCAGTCGTAAACTCAAGGGCATGAGTCATAGTGCAATATTACCTGTGAGGGTGTGTGTGTGTGCCTTTAAAGTGTGTGTGTGTCTGTGCATGTGCATGTGTGCACACATACTGGTGTGCATGTATGCTTGTGTGTGGAGGTCAGAGATCAGCCTCAGCAGTCATCCTCAGGAATGCCATTCACCCTTATATTTAAAATGGCATTTCTCACGGGCCTGGAGTTAACCTTGTAGGCGAGCCTGTCTGGCCAGGGAGCCCTGGGGAGCACCCTGCCTCTGCTTTTCCTCAGCACTGGGAATACAAGTGCATACCACCACACCTGGCTTTTCCACATAGGTTCTGAGGATCAAACCCAGGCCCATGTGCTCACTGGGCAAATACTTGACCAACTGAGCTATCTCCCCAGCTCGGTTTTAATTCTTTAAGTGGCACTCTTGGTGCATATAGTGTTTATTGCTATTTCTTCTCCCTGCAGTGTTCCTTCCCTATATTTCCTTGCTTGCATCATCAATTATGCACTCCTGGATCAGACGGCTCCACTTTTGGCCACTACCTGTGTGACCCTGGGTAAATGATCTAACATCTGTGGTGATTTGAATGAGAATGCCCCCCCCCCCACATATATTCAAATATTTGGTCCCCAGTTAGTTGAACTGTTTGGGAAGGATTAGAAGGTATGGTCTTGTTGGAGTGGGTGTGGCCTTGTTGGAGTGGGTGTGGCCTTGTTGGAGTGGGGGTGTGGCCTTGTTGGAGGAGGTATGTCACTGGGGATGGGCTTTGAAGTTTCAAAAGCTCATGCCAGGCCCAGTATCCCTCAGCCTTCTGCCTATGGGTCAGGAAGTAAGCTATCAGCTGCTGTTCCAGCGCCATGCCTGACTGTCTGCCTGCCAGCATGGTCCCTGCCATGATAATCATGGACTCACCCTCCGAAACTGCAAGCAAGCCCCCAATTAAATGCTTCCTTTTATAAGCTGTCTTGGTCCTGCTGTTTCTTCACAGCAATAGAACTGTAACTAAGACAATCTCCATTTCCTGGTGGGGCAGAGTAGGGAAGAAGATGCCAGTACTATCAAAGGATGCACGGCAGGGGCTCAGGGGATACAATGTAGTCATTATTGTTAGTGTTACTCTCCTGTGGGAATACTCTTAAACATACCGGCAAGTCTGGCCTGGAAAATTCCACAGGATGATAGCGGTGGATCGTTTTCAAAGTCTTTGATGCCGTTGCTCCTCCTTGGCAGGCTGCGGGGGAAGTTCAGGTCTGGCCTGTAGTATTTTCCTGAGGTAGAAACAAGTAGCAGACATCTGAGGTCACGGAGGCATATTCTACTCGTTACCCAAGACCCCAAGACAGAGATCCTCTCTGCAGGGAAGGTTATTGTCTGAGTGCTTGCCAAGGATGTCGTTTGTGAAGTGTTCTTATGATGTGGATTGACTGCATAGAACAAATATTGCAGGCCTGTAACATGTTCTCAACTGTACAACGCTTAGGTTTGCGCCCCAGGGGCCGGGAGCCCACTTTTTCCTTTTAACCTTTATCACTCACAGGGGAGAGAAACCTGCATCCCCAGGATAAGCTTTGGAGTAGTTATCAGTTAACCGGTTGCAGTGTGAAGCCTCCTGTGTGTGTTGCTGCCGGTGGGGCAGTACACATTGGCTGGAGGTGCTCTGCCATGGGAACTCTTCAGTCAGGTGCTTGAATGCAGGACCAGAAAACAGGGGCTGTGTGACACCCTGGTCCCTTTGATGTTGATCTCTAAGATCTGTCAATCTGTTAGAAATCCTGAGCCTTAGCTGTGTGACCAGAAACAAGTGGTTTAACCTCTCATTAGAGAAAAGGGGAAACCAGAATTGTAACCAATCACTGACCTGATGCCAAGGGCCTGGCTTAGGCATGTGGACAGTGTGTATGTTGGTGGGTTTCCTTATCCACATTAGTGGCCCCAAAGCCTGAGGGCACTGGCGTCTCCCAGCAGGAGCTATGCCATGGTCTAGGGTCCCTCAAGGACAGAGAGCTAATCTGTCTAGAGTCATTTGGACTCCACCTACCATCAGCAGTAGTACACTGCTGTAGCCAAGACTTCCCAAAGACCTGGTCCACTCTCTCGCCATGACGTATGACCAGAATGCCTCTCCTCGAGATGGTAGCCTGGGGTGGGAGCAATGGGACGTGAGTTATTAAGCAGACTCTGCAGTATCCACCAGCCATTGCCTAGGGTCGGAGCCTCTCCCAAGCTCCTCAGCAACTGTGGTCGGTCAGGCTGCCAGTGTCAGTGTGAGACTGGAGGATTGCTTTTATTTCTCCCTATGTTTAATTTCCTGGGCTCTGTGACTTCATAAAAGAGCTGGAAAGAGGATTGAGCCCATCACAGACACTTTTCAACTGTTTTGTCTCTTCCAAGTGTCTGTCTATCTGTCTGTCTGTCTCTTTCCTTCTATTATCATCTATTACCTGTCAGTCTATGGTGGCTGTAATGAGAAGTATCATCTATAGGCTTAAGTATTTGAATATTTGGTTCCCTACATCTGTCTGTCTGTCTATCTATCTATCTATCTATCTATCTATCTATCTATCTATCTATCTATCTACCTACCTACCTATTAACCATCTCTCTTCTTCCCTCCATCCCCTGCTTCCTTTCTTCCTTCTTTCTCCCTTCTTCCCTTCCTTCCTTCTTTCCTTCCTTCCTTCCTTCCTTCCTTCCTTCCTTCCTTCCTTCCTTCCTTCCTTCCTTCTTTCCTTCCTTTCTCTCCTCTTTTTCTTTCTCTCATATATCAATCTATCTATAGTTTACTCAGTTACTCTTACACTTCCTCTTCCAAGGAGCCCTCCAGGATTAGCCATACTTGAGTCCATCCCGAGGCAGCTTCCTCACAGTGCCCAGGTGAGTGTCTTGCTTCTGAACACTCAGGTAAGAAGCTCCCCCCACCCCTTCCCCACTTCTTCCTCACTGCCTTCCTATAGCTGGGCATTATGAATTAGGAATTATGTCATATTGCTTAGGGAACAGTGGCAGACAAAGTCTGTATGCATTCAATACTGGCACAGCTATTGCCTGCCTGCCTGCCTTCCTTCCTTCCTTCCTTCCTTCCTTCCTTCCTTCCTTCCTTCCTTCCTTCCTTCCTTCTTTTCTCTTTCCCTCCCTCCTTTCTTTCTTCCTTTCTCTCTTCTTTCATCTCTCTCCTTTCCTCCTTTTCTCTCTCTTTTTCTTCCTCCCCTCTCTCCTTCCCCCTTTTCTTTCTTTCTTTCTTTCTTTCTTTCTTTCTTTCTTTCTTTCTTTCTTTCTTTCTTTCTTTCTTTCTTTCTTGTTTTCAATATTCGAAACATGTTCTGATACTATAGCCCAGGCTGTCCCAGAACTTTCTATGTAGCCCAGGTTGGTCTCAGACTCATAGCTATCTTCCTGCTTTTGCCTCCCAAGTGCTGGGATTACAGATATGTGTTACCACAGCCAGTTCGAATCTTGAATGTTATTCAAAGGCTTGGATGGGGAAGGCTTGGTTGCAGCCCATGGTACTGCTAAGAGTGGGATCTTTTGGAGGAGAGCCTGGTGGGAAGAAGTTAGGTCACTGGACTTGTGACTTTGAAGGGCTCTTGGGATCCAGCACCTTCCTCTTTTTGCTTTCTGGCTTCTATCAGGTAACTGACTCTCCTCTACTGCCTGCTTGTATTGTAGTAAACTGCATCAGAACAAGCCCCAAGCAACCCATCAAATGATGATGGACTGAACACTTTAAGACCATGACAAACACAAAAATAAGCCATTCCTTTTTTTTTTTTTTTGAAAGCTGGTCATTTTAGGTACTTTGTTGCAGTACTGGGAAGCTGATTAAGACAAGATACAGTCTTCTATAACATTTTCCACGTCTGGTTGATTCCATCAGTGGGGGAAAATACCCCATGATTTAGAGGTACAGAGGCTGTGTTTTATTTTGTTTTAACTTTTTGCCTGACAGTGTCCAGCAGCCTCAGGTCAATGTGTGTGTGTGTGTGTGTGTGTGTGTGTGTGTTGGGGGGCAGCAGCTCTCTGGAACATTCCTTTCTAGGCTGTGATTGGTGCTTCACAGTCATAGGGTATGTGCCCACTGTGTCCTTGGGAGGCTTGTGTTTGGGGAGTAGCCCCAGGGTTCTTAGTGGTAATGCAGCAACCTTCAGGAGGGGCTCCTGAGGTGGGTGAGTGCATCCTCATGGTGAGGTTTGGTCTGTGGCTATGTATTGTAATGCTAAACACTGCCCCCCCCCCAAGGTCTGATTGCTCTTAGGGACCAGAGAATCCTCATGCACATCAAGTAATGCTATGTGACCTTGCTCCTTCATTAAAAACTATTAGTTGAGTAAGGATGTTGACATTTCATAGCTGGGCAGAAGAGAGATAAGTAGGGTTTCAGTTCCTAGACTTGGAGTCTGAAGAGACTACCAGGAGGGAGAAGGAGGTGGCGAGAGGAGAAGACACCATGGGGTAGGTGAGTCTTGAAAAGATGGCCATGAGGGCTGTCCAGATAAAGTTAAGAGCAGCCCAGGCATAACACAGCAGGTCTTAACTCAGGGTTATTGGCAGGGAAGTAGACATAATAGCATAGAGGGTAGATACCTGCCCAGCTCTTATGCTGATTAAGCCTTAGTATAAATATAAAAGTTTTGTATCTTTTATCTGAGAACCAAATGATCAAAGGTGGGGTAGAAACTCCCATTTGAGATTAAGTAGTTACTACAATATTTTCACTTGGGAGAAAAGCCGTACTCTAGCAGCCAAGTCTACCATGGTGTTATACCAGCAAGCATGGTTTACTAACAAAACAATAAACAAACAAACAAGCAAACAAACAATAACAACAACACTAGGGTCCTGTTACCTGCAAAGCTTGTATGCTGCTAACACTCTTTGACATTGACGGAGTGTGGGATTCTCCATTTCCCCTGCTACTGGCTTCAAAATCCTTCCTAGAGTTCAGGTCCATGGCTAGATTGAATGTATATGTCCTGTGGGGGAGGAAGAAGAAACTGTGAACAGAGGCATGACATGGCATCATCATGGTTTCTGGTCCTGGATGTTCCTGGGAATGCCTGCCTCAACCTCTGCAGTAAGAATCAAGGCCACAAAAGAACACCAAGCTGCAGAGTGGCCAAATCATGGCTCAGGAAGCCTGTGATTGGCTCATGGCTGTAGCATCACAATAAAGCCAGACCTGCCTCAACGCTGTGGCCAGGTGTTCTTCAAATGTGACTTTATTTTAGAGATGACAGTTTTTCCCTGTCGCTCAGGCTAGCTGAGAACTCAAGGCTCAAGACAGCTTCCTACCCCAGCCTTCCAAGTCGCTGGGACTGCAGATGTGTGTCTCTGTGCCAAGTTCTGATGTTTTCAGCATTGCTAAGAAGGTACCTTTAAGATGAGATTAGCGGCGAGACCAGCAAACCTTGAATAAAATAGATGATCCCATGCATGCGGGGTCAGGTGAGAGTCTTAAGGCAGGAGAGATGGAGGTCTCCATGGAGCAAGAGTGGATTCTGTCTCCAGGCTACCTTCAGACTCAAGCTATAGCCCCAGATCTTTCCTGGGCCCACCTGCTGGGCTGACCTTCAGACTTTGGATCTGTCAATCACAAACTTCAACAGATCCCCTCCTCATCTCACCCTCTACATCTCTATATCTTACTGGTTCTGTACCTTTAAAGAATATCAAATCTGTTTCTTTCACATATCATCTGCTGATTCACCATCTACTGTAGTCAAAGGTGTTCATCTGGTAGTAGTAGGGACATTGCAATAGTGACCAGACAACTCAAGAGCTAGAGATGTGTTCTGTGGGTAGTGGGTACTGATGGCACCTGAGCAGGTAACCAGGAAACTGTAAATTACTTAAAGTGCCAGGAAGTGAATAGGCAGTCAGGAACTCTGGGGACACACGGGTTGGGGGAGAGCCACAGCAAACTGGAAAGCGAACCCCAAGATATGAAACAGGAAGGGGTTGGTATGTACAGAGTTCCTTCCTGTTCAGAAGGACTAGGCAGGTGGCAAGAGAGGAGGGTGAATGACCAAGACAGAGCACGCCTCAGAGCAGAAAATGAGTGATTTTCCCAGGGAAGAAGCCATTTCTTACAAGGAGAAGTTTTGGTAAACTGTTTAAAAAGTAATGGCCAGCCCCAGTGACAGCTACTCATGCGGTTCCTGGACAGACGCATTGGGCTCTTCTGGGCTGTGTTCCATGCGAAGTTCTGCCTGCCACCGTCTATGTCCGAGCATCTGTTGATCTAGCAAGGTTATTCTCCAATTCCTTTATGGACAAGGAACAGTTGGATTCATTACTAGAAACGTGGGAAATGGTTACCACCCACTGAAAATGCAAAGGTGGTCATGGTTTTGTCAGCTGTTGAATTCAACAACTTAATTTATGCATCCACCCATATTTAGACTCTGGTCCACTTTTTGGGGGAGGGGGAGGGGAAGCAGATTGCATAGCTAGGTTTCAGAAGGTAGAGTATTATGGGCTGCAATAATGCAGGGGTGGTGCCCTGGTTGAGTGGGCTTCTGGCTATCTGGGGATGGAAGCAGCTCTCCCAAATTCCTCAAGGCTGTGATTGACACAGCCTGTGGGTGGATGAGGATGGAGGTGGGGATGGAGGAGCGAGTGGAGGAGGCAGGCACTCAGGGTGTGTGTGTGTGTGTGTGCGTGTGTGTGTGTGCATGTGTACATGGGTGCGTGCGTGGGTGGCTCAACTCTCTTGAGGGTTAGCAGAACAGCAGAGGCCTGCGCGTAGCTGGAGTGGAATGAGCCAAAAGAAGAGAGGCCGGGGTAGAACAGAGGAGCCTCTGTGGATGCAGAGCCAAGATGCTGCAGGCTCACCTGAGCTTTGTGCTTTGAGCAGGTGTAAGGAGCAGTTAGATATGGCAACGGTGTGAACAGCAAGCCAGACTCTGCTGTCCACAGAGTGTGAACCTCGCCGGGATGATGGGAGAATTCCACACCAGGCTTCTCTCCCTTCCTCTTCTCTCCTTTCCCCTCCTCTCCCTGACATCCTTTCTCTGCAGTCTTATGGATCATACCTGGGCCTCACACATTAGACCAGTGCTTTACCATGGACACAGATGCGAGCTCAACTCCCCGCTTTGCAGCTGAGCCACAGGACATTGCTCTTGAACGAGATGTGGAGGCTGTGAGATTTGACTTGGCCACTGGAAGCCTGGATCTCCACTAGTGACACCCGCAGTACCACTGAGCTAGTTTTGGGTGAATGTTTGGCTCGGGGTCACATGGGATCAGAGCCACTGCCATTTTCAAAGGCAATGCTCAGAAGGCTCCCCTCACAGGAGCAGACGCACCTCATTAAAGCTCAGGCCTTGCCTTGTTCTGCCCTGGGGTGCCCCGGTTATTCTGAATGTACAGAGGTCATGAATGCCAAGCAGTGACTGGTCACCATTAAAGATGGGTCTACTAAGCGTTCTGAGAGACCTCTTGGCTTCGGCCCCACCAAAGCTCTCCCATCACCAAAGCCGGAGGCATGTTTGTCTAAAGACACATTCTTTCTGTTTATTTCTTGTCTCTGCCAGGCACTGACTTGGGTAAACAAGTGTATGGGGAACAAATTACCATGAATGTCATTCACCCTTCTCCCCCAGCTTCTGTGGGGTTCTCAAACATGCATTTCCCAGGATGTCAGGTAAATCTCTTTGTTCCCTTATACCTGCCTTATAGCCTCTGAGCCAAAACCCTATTTTGATTTTTGATGTATTATACCATTAGTAAGTATCTTCTTCTTTTTTTAAAGATTGATTTATTTTATATATATATATATATATATATATATATATATATATATATATATATTAGCTGTCTTCAGACACAACAGAAGAGGGCATAATATCCCATTACAGATTGTTGTGAGCCACCATGTGGTTGCTGGGAATTGAACTCAGGACCTCTGGAAGAGCAGTCAGTGCTCTTAACCACTGAGCCATCTCTTCAGCCCCATTAATATCTTCTTAAAAAATTTTTTTTGAGACAGGATCTGAGGTATCCCAGGTAGGCCTTAAGCTATGTAGGCAAAGAGTGTGGGATTACAGGTTTAGGGGGCTCTGTAGATCAAACCCAGGGCCTTGTATGCACTGGGCGAGCCCTCTACTCGTTGAGCTGTGTGTTGATCCCTCCTCTCATTACTTTGGCCCCGATGTCTTTCCAACTTTTCTCTCCTGATGTCTCTTCTAGGTAAATACTTCATTTACCCAGTGGCATTCAAAGAAATGATCCCATCAGGATTTTGTCTGAAGTATCGTAAAACTGGAAGTGACTCTGAAGTTGAC
Source organism: Mus caroli (assembly GCF_978045245.1). Lineage (NCBI taxonomy): Eukaryota > Metazoa > Chordata > Mammalia > Rodentia > Muridae > Mus > Mus caroli. Next base: position 62,645,710 of record NW_028227273.1, read on the forward strand.
AGCTCTCTCTGACTCACTCTCCTCAACCACCCATGAGGTGCGTTTTTATTTACTCAGCCCCTTTCTGGCAGGCAGCAGCTCCCCACCATCCCAGCCCGAGACTGTCTAGAGCCACTTGGCCTCACTTGCCCTGAGTCTCTCGGCAGCAGCCTGACACCTGTGACCATGCTCTGGGCCATCTGTGACCTTTGTGGCGTTTTGATATAGTTCATGTGTTTAAATGTTTTATTTTACATTTATGGGAGCTTTGTCTACATGTATGTCTGTGCATTGTGGTTCTGGCTGATAGCCATTGAAGCCAGAAAAAGGCATCAGATCCCTTGGGACTGGACTTCCAGATGGTTGTGAGCCACACTGTGGGTGCTGGGAATTGAACCTGGGTCCTCTAAAAGAACAGTCAGTGCTTTTAATTGCAGAGCCATTTCTCTGGTCTCAAGTATTTTTTGATTACCCATAAGTTATGGCTCTCTGTCCCTGTCATTGTGACATGTCTTGTCTCAATTCATAACCTCTTATGGGCTCCTCCATGTGGACCTGGGCTGGAGAGATGGGTCGGCCATTAAAGGCGCACATCAACAAGACGTGGACTTCATGCAGTCTTAAGCTACAGATGCCAGTGGGATAGAGTGTAGGTGTCAGTAGATCCCGGAGCTGAACTGTGACATACACTGCAGCCACTGAGAGCCGCTTTCAATGACAGTGTCATACAGAGCAGATGGAGCTGAAGCATCCTCACACAGGAAGTGTAGGCTGCTCTCGTCTTCCTGAGGGCAAAGCAGTGGTACATGTGTAACATGGGGCCCACTACCCAGACAGTAAAACCATTGTTATCTCCTAGTGACATCTGTGAACTTTACAGTCAGAGAGGAAGTTGAGTTTGTCTGCTAGTCATTCAACTAAAAATGCAAGCAAGAGGTTGGTGAGCACACGGGTGGCAAAGGGACCAAGGGAAGCATGTGACATTTTGTCAGTTTTTTTTCCTCTTGGACTTAGGTGTGTCACTTAGCGGTTAACTGATGCCATAGAAGTGGATGAAGTTTCTATTCGCCTCTGTTCCTAGAAGGGGGCTCACCTCAGTGTGTGGCATTCAAAGACAAAGTCGCTGTGTTAGTGTCTGTCCTGGGCTTACTGTCACACAGCTTCAATGACAGAACAGGTTTCATTGTCTCTCTGCCCCGGAGTGTAGGAGGTCCAAGATCAAAGCAATACAGGAACTTGTGATTCATTTTGGGGACTCTGTCCTAGGCCTGGTGAGAAGCTAGAGTCTTCCCCCCTGTATCCTCAGTGACCTCTGATCAAAGTAATATTGGATAAGGGACCCCTCAATTGAAAGGTCTTTCTCTAATATAAATGTTCATCAGGGCTCCAGCATATGAGTGTTTGGAGGGACACAGTTCATCTAGCAATGGCGCGCCCTTGCTGTGTGGAAGCCTCAACCTGACAGCTCGCTTTGTGGGATTTGATTAGCTCTGTGGTGGGAGGTCTTCATGTGGTTGGAAGACAGCTTCAGCTTCTGTTGGGCTCTGATTCTCAGCCCCGGTCTTTCTGATCTGCAGCCGGGCTGTATACTTGTTCTGTGAAGATGCCTGAAACTGAGGTAGCGGTGGTCCGTTCCCCACAGCTATCTTCCAGTAATACGTGGTTTCCAAGTAACAAGTGGGTGGTGTTGGATCGGGACCACAGGGTCCTTAGAATCTTGCAGCCACCTGCTAGAGAGTTTACACTGATGCTGGTGGGGTTGTCTGTGAAGTACAATGTGTTCCCGTGGCAGCCACCTTCAGGGCTGGGGAGGTTCCTCTGAGTAGGAAGGGGCCTCTTCCCATGTGGTTTGCAGATCTCTCCGTGGGTGCTTCTTGCTGTTTGCATCAATCGTACCCTGTGTGTGTCCTGTGCCCTTGGGAGTTATATATGGAATGTATATACAACATATAGTCTGGCCACAGGCCAACTCTCTATGCACATAGGTGTCTGTCTGCATTCCCCACTGTTTAACAGTTTCACGGCACATTCAGATTTGCCAGGACTTCCCTTAAGACAGTGTCATTGTGTAGCACTGGCCACCTTGGATCTCATGGAGGTCGGCCTGCCTCTGTCTCCTAAGTACTGGAATTAAGTCTGGGTGCCACTATGCCCCAATTTGAAACCTCCTTAAATGTTTAGAAGAATATGTAGCAGCTTTAAAAGCCATAGACAGCCTACTGCCAGTTCCCAGCCTATGTCACACCACAGTTAGCCTGGGGTTGGGGGGGGGGCAGTGCTTGTAGTTATCCTATGAGGGTGTGTGAGTGTGTGTGTGTGTGTGTGTGTGGTGGGGGATGGGGTGTCGGTCGGGGTCGGGGGAGCTCATCAGATACACCCCAGCATTCATCCAGAACTCCCTTTTTCTTGCAACTTTTTTTTTTTTTAAAGATTTATTCATTCATTATATGTAAGTACACTGTAGCTGTCTTCAGACACTCCAGAAGAGGGAGTCAGATCTTGTTACGGATGGTTGTGAGCCACCATGTGGTTGCTGGGATTTGAACTCTGGACCTTTGAAAGAACATTCGGGTGCTCTTACCCACTGAGCCATCTCACCAGCCCTTCTTGCAACTTTTACGAATGTACAATGGTTCCTAAGAGAAACTGGTCTCCCAGGAAGGTCAGGGTCACAAGGTGGGGCACTTGTCCAGGTGCAGGTGACATATTGGCAGGAAGTAGAACCGTTGCTAGACAGAGTTTACTGCAGAAGCTTTGCAGTAGCCGCAGAGTCCAGGCTTGCCCCTTGGCTGATGGCTTCTCTGTCACAGTGAGGTCTTCTGCCCTTGGTGGGAGACAAGGAGAAGAGGGCCTAATAACCCCTCCTCCCCGGCTCCCTGGAGTTTAATGCCAGTCCTGTCCTGTGTTCTTCTGCTTGTTTTTGTTTTTGTTTTTGTTTTTGTTTTTTTTAGAGCGGCTAACTGACCATGTAGATTCTGCAGGAAACCAAAGCTTCCTTGATTTTGTGACGTTGTTCAGCCCTTCACCTCCCAGGCTGGGGGTTCAGCTTTCACAGGAGGGTGTGTGTAGCTCTCTGTACAGGTCCTTGTTGTGAGTTAGTGGGTCACGAGGGGACACCTGATATGAAAGCCCTGGAATCCGGCTGAGTTTTCTTTCCTGCATTTGCAGGTGTGCTCCTCAGGTTTTATGAATTAGCACGTGAAGCTAAAATGATGTGGGATAGCCCCACTGCGGAGCTGGCCGAATCCGTGCAGTTTAAAAGCTATTTTAAGTTAGTATATATACATGACAGATTCATAAGTGCATATAAGAATCCATGGTTAGCTCTGCTGCCTAGCATACAGGAAACCCACATGACGGCGCAGATCTGTGATACCAGTGCTCTCTCTGGAGATGGAGGCAGGAGGATTTGAAGCTCAAAAGGTCATCCTTGGCTATATAGCAACATAGTGAGTCCCAGGGCAGCCTTGGGAGGGGTGGTAGGGGATCTACTTTGTTGTCACTGCATTTAGTGGCACAGTCCAAGGGCACAGATGCTGTCCCTGGCCTGTCATGCAAACCCAAATGTAAGCTTAATTTTAACAGGAAGAACCAGTAGCCTAGAGGTCACCCGATCTCCCTTCATAAATACTTTCAGGAAACCCTCCATTTACTAAAAATAATAATTACTTGGAAAGTCCTTTTCCCCATGAAATCCTGTCAGCCACTAAATGGGCCAAATCAATCGTTCGCTTTAAATATTCAAAATACCTTGCTTCTTAATTTATTCAAAACAGAAGTTTTAGCTACTGGAACTTTTACCACACTCATTAACTGGCTTCCAGTAGGTGCATAAATAAAACAGTATGGTGTCCATAGCTTTGCCTTGTGATACAAAGAGATGCAGGGGGGAAAAAAAACCTCCCTGAATACACAGAGGCTAGGAGATCTGTCCAGCAAATATGTATAACACACATGCACAAAATGTTTATGCAAGTGCAAACACACAAACACACACACACACACACACACACACACACACACACACACACACACAGAGAGAGAGAGAGAGAAAAAAACAGTCATGGTTATTTCCGGCAGAGCACATATAGATTGTGGGTTGGAGGATGCCCCTAGGATCAAGACACGGGTATGGAAGTGGGGGAAAGGTCCCCATGTTGCAGCAAAATGCTTAGCAACATTGTTCATGGGAAACAGAACAGATAAAGAATGGAGTTGGCTAAGTAGCTCTGGTTATCTCTGTTAGCATTCTGTCTAAGCTCCACTTCACAGTTACCTGGCAACAGCCAGGTAGGCCTGGCCTGGCCCAGGATAAAAGGGGCTGCTTGCCCCTCCTCTCTCTCTCTTACTCTTGCTTCCCTCTTTCTTCTCTCCTGCCCTCTTGGGCTCTTCCCTTCCCCCTCTCTCCACGTGCTCATGGCCATGGCCGGCCTCTACTTCTCTACTCTCTCTCTCTCTCTCTCTCTCTCTCTCTCTCTCTCTCTCTCTCTCTCTGTCTTTCTCTGCCTCTACTACTCCCTTAATTCCCCTTTCCATGCCCTGAATAAACTCTATTCTATACTATACCTGCCATGTGACTGATCCCTCAGGGGGATGGGATGCCTGAGGCATGTGTCCACTGAGACACCCCCTTCCCCCACACCTCACCACACCCCCAAAGAACATATTCTATATCTCTTTATCTTTTTACAAATATGTTAATCTCTGTGTGCAGTATCAAAGTATCACCAAGTTTCTCCTTTTTGCTTATAGTTAAATGGAAGAGGAGACAGATACATTGAAGGGAGGAACCGATACATTTAAGAAACAAACATCTTGGTTCTGAAAAATTTGAAAACCCTTAGCCCAGATGGTGCTAGATACTAAAATAAAGAGATCCGCCAAATGAGCTGGAAGAAAAAAACCACCAGGCACAGGCCAGCTTCCAGGAAATACATTTTACCAACAACCACACAAGCTTAGGGGAGGACCCTAAGCATCAGAGGAGAATGCAGTGCAAGCCATGCCAGGATCACAGCCTTATAGGATCATTCAGTTAAATTTGTGTCATTTTGTTACAGAACAATAGGAAATTGCCAACCCTCCTTAGAAGGCTACAAGGGCTAGTTCTGACCTCTGTGTGCACTCTTTGATGTTCATGAGATGGAAGTATTCACAGTATTTGAGCATTATTATCTCAGACAAGTAATTTGAAGCAATTTGATTTCCTGAGGGTTATCAGCAGAAACCACGAATAGATCAGATGTTTGCCATGCATACTGGGAAGAGGGGGACAGGGAGATAATGTGGCCAGGGTAGGGACTGCAAGTCTTTCTAATGACAGAATGAGAAGCACTGTGCCCACTGTTTCAGGTGGTGACAGACAGAGAGAGGGTGGTTCTCACCTGTGCTTAACCCAGGTGTCAGCCTCATTGGCTCGCTCCGTGTAGTTCTCTGGCAAGAAGCCCCGGCAGCCAGTCCGATGTGAGATCCCAATGGCCCAGCCCTCACTGGCCTCTTCTTGCTGAGTGGGGTCCACGAAGATGTAGTCACCAGCACTGAGCATTAGCTCGTCTGCATTCTGGGGTTTGTACTGGAACAGTGCCTTCAGGGTCTAGAGAGGAGGCAGGAGACCCATGTCTTAGTGAGGGTTCTCTGTGAAGCAAAAGCCCCAGGAGGCCAGATACCAGTCTGTCTCGCCTTCAGTCTCCTCTGATGTGTCTAATGTCTCCAAGGTCCCTTCATGCCTTTGCCTAATGATACACAGTGTGGAACATAGCCAAATGCTGCAGCTTAGAAATCTTAGGGTGAACTTAGAAAGAAAGTTTAACGTCTATCTTCTTCCTTCTACCCATCCACCCACTCACTCACCAACCTATGTCTACATTCATTTGTCTACCTACTCACGTTTGTCTATTCTTCTGACCACCTACCACCATCTACCCATTCATTCCTCCATCCATCCACTCAAACGCTCATATTCCCATTTATGTATGTATCTATGTATCTATCTATGCATGTATGTACGTATGTATGTATCTATATATCTACCTACCTACCTACCTATCTATGTATCTATCTACCTACCTACCTATCTGTGTATCTATCTATCTATCTATCTATCTATCTATCTATCTATCTATCTATCTATCTATCTGTGCATGTATGTATGTATGTATGTATGTATTAATCCTATGCAGCTATGTATTATCTATGTATCTATTTATGTATCTATCTGTGTATGTATGTATCTATCCATCCATCCATCCACCCATCCATCTACTTATTCATCCATTTACCTACCCATTTTCTAATTCATTCATCTATTTGGTTACCCATCCATTCATTTACTCATCTGTCCACCATCCCATCTACCTAGCCACTCATTCTGTCCATCTACTCATCTATCCATTCCCTCTCATTCATTTATCAATCCATCCATTAAGACATTTATCTATCTACCCATGAATTTCTCCACCCATTTATCCATTCATCTATCCAAATATATATATCTACCTCCCTTGGTGTGTCACCATTTACCTTATGACAGGGAATGCTGTGCCTCCCTTATACTTATTCCCTGTGGGACATACTTTCTTCCTTAACCACACAGCTCTTAGGAAAGGAAACCTTGGCATGAAGCCTACCAAAACCATTACAGATTATAAATTAACAAGCAGACCATGTATTAACACACCTTGGCAACAGGCTTTCTGAATACCATGGGAGTGCTTTCATTGTCTTTTGAAATGATTGTATGTGCCCAACTCATCTATAAAAGGATGCTACTTCTAAACAGTAATAAGGAGAGGGCTCTAGCAGAGGGGAGCCCCCTCTTTTTGTCAGGGAAGATTGTAGGAGTGAGTGCTGTCAGGGGAACATTTATTCATTTCCAATCAGTAAGAAAGGCTGGGCCAGCCTACCATCCAGGCCAGGTTCTCTCACCTGGTAGTGCACAAAACGCATATCTCGGGAGTATAGGGCAGCTGTCCATTGGCAGGAGTGGCTGGGCTGGATGGCTCTGGCCAGCTGCTCCAGGGTCCTTTGATGGTGAGGGTAGAACTTATGGGCCAAGGTCAGGTGCAGCTGCTTGGTGCAGGGCTTGATGGTACAGTCTGTGGAGTCAAGAAAATGCAGGATGCTGAGTATCTCATCTCGAATGTCAAGCAAACATACATGTTAGGTACCCATTCTGAATGTCAGGTGGGAATAGGGGTGCCGAGAACCTGTCTCTGAGTGTCAATGCTACCTGCCTGGAACAGGCAGAAACCTCTCCTAGTCATGTGTCTGTTCTACTGCGCCGGCTCCTTAGTGTTGGCGCTTTCTTGACAAAGCAAGGACCGGGCTCTCCCTATGAGAAAGGTTGGGTGCTTGGGGTTTTCGAAAAACACAAAAACAAAAACAAAGGACAGGCACAGAGATGTAGCTCAAGGTCTTCCGAGCTCTTAGGCTGCAAGCTAGCTTGAAATGCAGTAAAATGGACCCTTTGCTCTCTGGTGCACACATGACTGGGGCCTAGACTCTCAGTTGGTGTTCTTTGGTTTTGGTTTTGATTTGAGACAGGATCTGATGTGTCCTAGACTGCTTTGAACTTGTTACATAGCTGAGGATGACTTTGAACTTCTGGACTTCCTGCCTCTGTCTCCCGAGTGCCAGGATCACCAGTATGAATCTACATCCCTGGTTTATGTGTTGCTAGCCATTGAACCCAGGGCCTCACTGTTGCTAGGAGAACACTCTACCCTCTGAGCTATGTCTCCAGCCCCGGTCAATGCCTCTTGCTTAAAGAAGGGTCTCCTTGAGCGATGGACATAAAACCTGCAGCCTGTCTAATGCTCATTAGACTTTCCTCACTGGAGGCCTGGTAGCGCTGAAGCCCAGTGCGTTGTGATGACCTCTGCCCTTGAGAACGCCTCAGCTCCAGGTTGGCTTTTGAGTCTTTCAGGTTGGTAAGCAAGAGAGGACAGTCTCTCAGGACAGTCAGAGCTGGTGTCAGCGGGACCACAAACATTATAGACTCTGCGGAGGCAGTCTGGTGTCTTTGAAGAAATGACAGACTTTGCTGTGGACCTATATCAAGGCTCTTCTGTCCTTGTCACCACAGGGGCCTTGGCTGAGAGTTATGCTGTGATTTAGTTTCCTTTGCGACAGCTAGGACTTGAGAATAAAGATGGCTAATTCCAGGACTCTGGGGTCCACTGTGCCCAAGAGCTGCTTGCCACCTCTTCATCCAGGTCAGGAAGCAAACAGGACGTGTTATTCCCCTAATGAAAGCAAGGAGGAGGGACCATGATGCTAGATGACATTTAGCAGCCAGCTGGACCCTGACCAGGTCCCTGAGCCCTAAGCTGGGGAAGCAGCCAGTGCAGGTGGCAAGAAGGTATGTATGTGTAGGAAATCCTTTTCGTGACACTTTTTAGTAGTTCGGGCGGGTGTGCTCCCCGTGTGAGTGAGCACAGCCTTGAAAAGACCTGGCCTGGCTTCCCCAGAGACCCAGGGGTGAGTCATGCTGACTCCTGAATAGGCTTTTGTTTTTCCTCTATTGCTCTGTGTACCTGGGTTCAGTTTCACCGAGAGAGGCAGTGTGGGCAGGGAGGGACTTGGGACACTTGAGCTGTCATCTCAGGAGAGTCTCCTAGCCTCTCAGGTCAGATTGAGGTTTAACCTGGAAAGGCAGGAAGAGCCTGCTCAGGGTATGGATGTGAGCTCAGGGCCAGCTTCCCCAGGAAGTGAGGCCTTGGTAGTATTCAAAGAGGCATAATGTAAAGTTTCAGGCCATCAGGATGGGTAAGCATGACACTTCCTTTTGCAACGGAATACCCAAACTGGGTGGTGTAAAACAACAGGCGTGTATTGTCTCAGGCCAGAAGCTCAAAAATCAAGATGTGGGCGGGGCCACATTCCTTCCAAAGGCTCTGGGGTTGGGTTCTCTGGTGTCCTCCAGCTCCTGGATTCCTGGTGGCCTCAGGCATCCCTTGGCTGTGGCTCCATCCTGCCCATCTCAGACTCTGTGGTCAAGTGGCCTCCTTGTTATCGCCATGTGTCTTTTGCAGGACCATGTTATTGATTTAGGTTTCAATCACCAGTTATTGATTTAGGATCACTTTACTCCAGAGTGACCTCATCTTAATTAATTGAATCTTTAAAGAGCCCACTGCTAAGTAAGGTTCCATTCTGAGGTTCCTGGTGGGAGGGGACCCTGTGTAACCTAGGAGAGGGACGCTGGGCAGGGATTTCTAATGGGCAGATTCAAGTTTCCTCTTTCTTTCTTTCTTTTTTTTTGTCTCTTTCTTCCTTCCCTCCCCCTCTCCCTCCTTCCCCTCCCTCCTTTCCTTCCTTCCCTCTTTCTTTCTTTCTTTCTTTCTTTCTTTCTTTCTTTCTTTCTTTCTTTCTTTCTTCCTTCCTTCCTTCCCCCCCCCTCTCTCTCTTTCTCTCTTTCTCTCTTTCTTCCTGCTTCTCAAGACAGGGTCTTATGTAATAAAGGCAGGACTCAAACTAGCTTCGTAGTGACGGCTGCTCTTGAACTTCTGATCCTCCTGCCTCCCCTTTCTGGATTACAGGTGTATGGACCTCATGTCTGGAGTATGCACCACTAAGGGTCAAACCACATGCCCTGGCAAGCACTCTACCAACTGAGATATACCCCCTGCAACTCCCCCCAGCCCCCTTTTAAGGTGAGACCTATAGGACCCATCTGGGGACAAAAGCCAAACTCGGCAGATGGTCATTAAAGGACTCACAGGAGCTGATCCATCAAGGCCTTAGATGTGGCTCTGCTGGGACCCAAAGGGTTCAGTGTGTCTGCCCACAGCTGGGGTTGCCTACCTGCCAGGACTGCCGCCTCTGTGGCAAACGCCATGGCGAATTCCCGGATGGCGTCAGCGGGGCTGTCGTTGATGAAGAAGCCGAGGTAGCTGATGGAAGAATGGAGAACAAGAGGAACCAGGGTGGGGAAGGAGCCCAGGATCCTGTCCCCTGCACGTCTCAGAGCCTCATACAAACACTCCACCTTCTGGTCTTCACACTAAGGGAAGAGAAGCAAAGAATGGGTGTCCTCAGGACTTGTTGAATTCATTCACCTGTTGAGAATTAAGGCTTAATCACTATGGACTAGTCTCTGTCCACGACACTGGGTTTCTCCCTATCCAGCCCCTGCAGTTATGGAGTGAAGGGTCGTCACCACCCCCACCTCCAAGTCTTCTGCTCAGTTATCTGAGGCATCTTGGAGAAGAGTCTTCTTGGAATATGATTTCCCCTTTACATGCCAAGGTTGGAAGTCCCCTGTCACTGCCCCCCTGTTGCCTCCTGAGTCAGCCTTCTTTCTTTTCCCTTTGCATATGTTAGCTTCTGGAATTCTCTAGTCAACTCCCAGGAAGCTCACAGTGCCCCCTGAGGGATCCCATCTCAGACCTCCAGAAGACAATGGTTTAGTTTTGACCCCAGAGAGCTCCCAGTCTCAGGCACTCAGGGAAAAACTTCTGGAAACTTCTTTCTTGCGCATCATGCTTTGTGTTCCCTTAGCACTGCGGAGTGGCAGGCTCTGCCCTGATGTCCCAGCAGTAGGTAGGTCCTTCTTTAGCTCATCAAGTAGAGGTGTAGAAGAAATGGCGGTGGGTCCTCCCCTTTGGCCTCAGGCCCTCTTCTCTTTGTCCAACAACTGTGCATCCTCTTTCCTTGACAGTGCTCCCTAGGGAGGCTGCTAACTTGGCCATTTTTTTTTTTCCACAGAGGGCTAGGTCCTAACTTAGGGAAGACCCTGGTTTATGTCCAGCCAAATCAGCATCCTTTAGTCCTTCATCACACAGGGGGGTTCTTGCTCTGTTTAGGACTTTGCTAGTCTCTGGGTGGACAAGGACCAGGGGTAATATCTGCCTTCCTAGAGGGGCATATCACCTTCATATCACCCAGATGTGCTCCTAGAGATATTGACAATAAGATGCATAGAGCCTGGGATTTTACCTTCTTCTGCCTGGAGAGCTGAAGACTCTAAAATGAATTGGGTCCTGAAGGATGAACTGAAGTTGACGAGGGGGAAGGAAAAGATCCCACAAAGCAGACAGCTCATGCTAATGTCTTGATTAGAATAAATCAGTTGTGTTCTATTGTTGCCAAGTTACCAGAGAACACTGCCGTTAGCTGAAGTGGTGAGCATTTAAGGCCTCTGGAGTAGACTTACCGTGAAAAAGTCACAGAGTGTCACGTGAGGGAAGACCTCATGTGCTCTGTTCTTTGCACACTGCCGCCTGCTCTCTCTCCAGAACTCTTGGAGTTTTTCCAGCAAGGGGCCCGTGGGGCAGAGGAAGAGAGCGTACTCCTGAGGGATGGGGTCATCCAGAGAAGGGTCATTGCAGTGACCATGCAGCCTGCAACAGAAAACCCCATCATATCAATCGGATGTGTCTCCACTGAAGACATGCAACAGCGGCAACACCAGCCCACAGTTAGGGATATGTTGATCTCACACAAAAACATCAGTGCTGTGGCCATCCCTTCAAGATGGCACCCAGTGGTGGGGCTGTTGGCTCTAGGCTAGACCAATGTGTACCTGGTATCAGTCCCATTACAGTCTGGCTCTGCAGCCAAAGGTCCAGATGACAAAGAGACCCAGACCCCAACCTTCAGAAGAGTGCTGGTCTTTCACATTTTAACTTTACCACTGACTTCAAATTAAATGGAAAAATTTAAATCACAAAAGATTGGACAACAGCCGGGTGGTGGTGCATGCCTTTAATCCCAGCACTTGGGAGGCAGAGGCAGGCAGATTTCTGAGTTTGAAGCCAGCCTGGTCTATAGAATGAGTTCCAGGACAGCCAAAGCTACAGAGAGAAAACCTGTCTTGAAAAAAAAAACCAAAAAAACAAAAAAAAAACAAAAAACAAAAAACAAAGAAAGAAAGAAAGAAAGAAAGAAAGAAAGAAAGAAAGAAAGAAAGAAAGAAAGAAAGAAGATTGGACAACATTTAAGTGAATACTAGTGGGGTTTTTTTTTACTCAAAAAGTATTTATTTATTTTGATGAAAAACAGCATTTATTTGTTGAGACAGATCTCTCTATATACCTGGTGGGCCTGGGGGTGATTCTGTTTGTCTCAGCCTCCTCACTGCTGGGACTGCAGGTGTGAGCCACCACCCCTAGCTAAGAAAACCACTCTAAATAGAAGAAAGATCGCCAAATACGAGCTCATCACAAAATAAATAAAATAAATAAAAATGGAAGAAACAGAACTTCTCTTATGGGTCAAATTAAGATAGGCATTTATTTCAAAGTTTCAATGTTGTTCTCTATTGTGTCAAAAGTACAGCGAGGCCACAGGTTGTAGCTGTGCAACCATTGCTTAGTGCAATCTGCCAGCACTTGCAGAGGAAAGCACTCAATGTCTTAAATGAATAATTCTACTTCAAGACAAGAAGAGCAAGAAGCATAGGCCAAAAAATTCACATGGGAAAATCTCTGTATGGCAATAGCTAAGCAGCAGTCAGCTTACTTGGCGCACACACTCATTCGAGAACTTCCGGTGACCGACACTTGCCTGTGATGTCTCATTATGCTAGGAAGTGGGGTGCTCTCACCAGGCATACATCTTGTATGTAAGCAAGTTCACTCGATAATCTGCGGCAGAGCTGAGCCTGCATCTCTTGTCTCCCCCTATAACTCTTTCCTGAGCTCATCCCAATGGTGCATTTGCAGCAGATCGAGCGAGCATGTGTGTTTGTATAAATCATGAGTTAGTTCAAGCCATTCCGTGACCTGCATTTTGGGCTCTTTCATGTGGAGAATAGACATCTAGGTACATTGCCAGAGTGAGGATTACCAAGGCTGCCTCACAACCCACCGTACACATATGGAACATCGCCTCTACTCATTTCCAAATCCAGGGACATTTTGTTTGCATTGCTGTGAAGAGACGCTATGACCTCAGCAACTCTTACAAAGGAAAACATTTCACTGGGGCTGGCTTACAGTTCAGAGGTTTAGTCCATTATTGTCATGGCGGGAAGCACAGTGGCATGTAGGCAGACATGGTGCAGGAGAAGGAGCAGGGAAAGCTCCACATCTGGAGCCAATGGCAGCAGGAAGAGATCCTGAGCCACTGGTCTGGTGAGCATCTGAGACCTCAATGCCCACCCCCAGTGACACACTTCCTATAACAAGGCCACACCTCCTGATAATGCCACACCCTATAGGTCAAACATTCACCTACACGAGTCTGTGGGGGCCATTCCTATTCAAACCACCACACCTCTCGACTACTTTCATGTTTCCAGAGCTTCCGGCACAGTGATCAAGAGCTCGGTGGATAGCTGATTTTTTAAAAGGTCTCTACATAGACATGGAACTCCCTCTGCCTGTGCTCCCTCTACTTGTGCTCCATCTGTCTGTGCCTCCTCTGCCTGTGCTCCCTCTACTTATGCTCCTTCTGCCTGTGCTCCATCTGTCTGTGCCTCCTCTGCCTGTGCCCCCTCTGCCTGTGCCCCCTCTGCCTGTGTGCCCTCTGCCTGTGTGTCCTTTGCCTGTGTGTCCTCTGCCTGTGCCCCCTCTGCCTGTGTCCCCTCTGCCTGTGTGCCCTTTGCCTGTGTGTCCTCTGCCTGTGTGTCCTCTGCCTGAGCTCCCTCTGCCTGTGTGCCTTCTGCCTGTGCTCCCTCTGCCTGTGTGTCCTCTGCCTGTGCCCCTTCTGCCTGTGCCTCCTCTGCCTGTGCTCCCTCTGTCTGTGCCCCTTCTGCCTGTGCCCCTTCTGCCTGTGCCTCCTCTGCCTGTGCTCCCTCTGCCTGTGTTCCCTCTGCCTGTGTGTCCTTTGCCTGTGTGTCTTCTGCCTGTGCTCCCTCTGCCTGTGTGTCCTCTGCCTGTGCCCCCTCTGCCTGTGTCCCCTTTGCCTGTGTGCCCTCTGCCTGTGTGCTCTCTGCCTGTGTGTCCTCTGCCTGTGCCCCCTCTGCCTGAGCTCCCTCTGCCTGTGTGTCCTTTGCCTGTGTGTCCTCTGCCTGTGTGTCCTCTGCCTGTGCCCCCTCTGCGTGTGCTCCCTCTACTTGTGCTCCTTCTGCCTGTGCTCCATCTGCCTGTGCCTCCTCTGCCTGTGCTCCCTCTGTCTGTGTGTCCTCTGCCTGTGCTCCATCTGTCTGTGCCCCCTCTGTCTGTGCCCCTTCTGCCTGTACTCCATCTGCCTGTGCCTCCTCTGCCTGTGTGTCCTCTGCCTGTGCCCCCTCTGCCTGTACACCCATACCTCTGCCTGTGCAGCCTCTAGCTGTGAGCCCTCTGCCTTGACACCCTCGGCCTGTAGTCTTATAGGTTCTCCTAGAACACAGAACCCCAGCCCATTCGCAGGCTTCTATTCAGAGTTAGAAGAGATTTGTTTAGTTTAGGTAGGGTTGGGCATGGAACCCGGTGGCATGACAAATATTGATTGCTTATTTGCTAGAGTCTAGAATCAATCTTATAAAACAGACCGCCAGACTCCACCATGAGGGAAAGTCTAGGCCAGGTCAACTGAGGAAGGAAGTCTCAACCTGAATGAATGACTGAGTGGCACCATCCCACAGACAGGGAAATGGGGGCCAGTGAGCTGAGTGCAGGCGGTTGGAGGGACCTGCATCTCTGAGCGTGCTTCAGGCACCAACATTCATTTCTCCCAGCTTCCTCGCTGTGGATATGAAGAGGCCAGCTGTCTCACACACTAGCCACATCACATGGCTTTCCCACCAAGATGGTGGCATGGGACGTGCACCGTCAAAATACTCCCAGATAAGCCCCTCCTTCTTTAAGTTGCCTTTGTAGGGCATGTAGAGAGCCCAGCTCCCCACACTGCTGAGCCACAGCCGAGCCCAGGATCTGCTTTTTATTGTTGTTCGACTTTCATTGTGGCTTCTTCAGATACGAGCGGGAGGGACTTCCCAGCTGCGTGGAAGGATGATGCCAAGTGACACCAAGGCTTGGGAGGAGCTCCTAAAAACAAGGACCCCCCCAATCTCACCCCCAGGCAGGTGACTGGAGTGTGAGTTAAGGAGGGACAGCTTTCCTTAACCCCACTCCAGGTGTACCCTTTGATACCTTGGGAATTCATGACTCTCTTTAAATTTTTCTCCATTGCAGCAGCCTGTGAGTATGTGGATCTTATAGCAACAAAAATGGCACCTTCCTGCTTATTTAACATATATCACAAACATGAATCTTTTTTTGAGTCAAATTTGGATTAAATCAGATGTGTGTTTGTGTGCGCGTGCACACACACACACAGACACATGCACTTCCTTGCACTTATGTGCAAGGGGTAGAAGCCAGGATGTTTGCAGGATCTGTGCAGAGTCCTAAATCTGGCTTTCAAGTCAGAAAAAAAAATCTCTAGATTCTCCTGTAATGTCTTAAAGGTGGGTTTCGTTGTTTCTCTGGGCTCAGAACTGGTGCAAATACTGGTGCAAATGGATGTCATTTTGAGTCACTTCCACAGGCACCCCATCCCACTCAGAAGACCCTCCTGGGGTATAGAGTCTCAGCGGTGAAGTCACCCAAGCCCCCCGTAACCCCGCAGCTCCCCTTCCGCTCACCAGTCTGCTGCCGCCTCGGCTGTCTTCCTCCCTGTGGCCGCTAGTGCTTTGAGCCTGTGGAACATGAACATGGGACAGTCAAGGCCCGGCCGTCTCTTCTTTGGAAGGGTTGGGTTCTGGCAGTGAAATGGCTGCTCACTGACACTGTGTCCTACCAGGGCCAAGCTCCTGGCCTTCCCATGAGTGCCTTTATGCCAAGATCTCCATCTTTCGCACAGTGACTCATGCCACACCCTAAATCCCATGGCGCTTAGAACCTGACCTCTGGTTTCTTGCCTTCCTCTCTCTGCACCCTGCTACCCTGCGACAAAGCCAACGCAATCCATCTACTGTGGATGCTCACCTGGCTGAGACAGGCTGCGTTCCTGGCTTAGCGTGTACTGCCCTGACAGGTGCTCAGCAGGAAGCATTCCTTACCCAACCACTGGGCAGACATATCCACATCCCTCGCCTGTGTCCCCCCACCCCAGCTGCTCACTGATGCTTTCCTCATGGCCCTGGTGTGTCTTACTCACTCTGGGGCCTAGGATGTAAATATGTTGACTTGAATTTGGCTGAGTTGGGTCAACAAGACCAGAATGGGCCACAGACCCAACCATCATTGGCTGATACAGCTGGTCCCCATTGGAA
The DNA here is from genome assembly GCF_978045245.1 of Mus caroli. Taxonomy (NCBI): domain Eukaryota; kingdom Metazoa; phylum Chordata; class Mammalia; order Rodentia; family Muridae; genus Mus; species Mus caroli. The sequence continues at coordinate 62,661,830 of NW_028227273.1, forward strand.
TCCAATGTAATGCCGCCCAGTAGTACTGCTATTTGTGCGAGGGACAATGGGGATGTAGCCACCTGGAGAGGCCACGACAGAGAGGTCAGAAACATGAGCCCCTCTGAGCCCTGCCTAAGAGCCTTAAGACACACAGGTGTTTATCGGTTTAATCTAGCAGGGATTTTGAAGGTGAGGCCACCCTACAGCTTGAGCAGAAAAACAGAGTGGGTCTCAGAGGCCTTGGGAGCTGGCTCCTGTCCTACCTAGGTTTGCCACAGGCTACTCTTTAGGCCTTGGTGTTCTCATCTGCAGCTGGATGGTGATCATGTGACCATCGGCTTCCTGGTGGGTTCTGTTCCCCATTTAGTGACCACGAAGCCCTAATGTTGGGAGGAGAAGAGACTAGCTTCAATACCATGTCCTCCATGGTAGCCAGGGTCTTATTATCTCATCGAAGGGCTATTTGGCTCACTCCCTGAGATCCGGGTTCCCTGAAGCACACCTCCGACTTGTGTCTCCGTGGGAGTAAGGATCTGAGAGGACCACCGCTAAGCGGATGTTCTAACCATGGTCAGTAGCTTCTCATTCCTCTCTGAGCGCAGGGGGACTTGGATGAGCCCGGTGGTGCTGAGCCAAGCTGTCTCTGGAATTTCTCATGCATTCTATTTTGTCACTAGATATTCCAGATATTTTCCCAAAAGACAAGTGACTTTCCCTGGGCTGCTTAGAAACTCAAATGGTAATTCTCGAGAGAGACCCTAGCCTTAGAGCCTCGTGTCAGAGTCAGACACCTTGAAATGTCACTGTAAGAGTCACCGATCTGCAGGAGGGTAACATTTGCCCTCCCCCTGCCCCCAACCCCTACCAAGTGGGCAGCCAGAGGCCCACATGGCTTCTAATGTGCACGTGTCTCTATCAGTCAGGCTCCGGGGCCCTGGCAGTTGCAGTACTCACGCGGTATGTGTGGGGAAGCCCATGGCCAGGAGGGGATCCAGGAGTGAGGGGGTGCTGCGGCCCTTGAGCTTGTTGGAGACCTTGGCATAGAGCTGCGTCTCCCCCGCAGCCATGTCTTCCTGCTTGCTGTACAAGAGGCGCCTGCTCACTGCAAGGACTAGATAAAGTGAGAGAGGAGAGGGAGGCAGGCTGAGGCTGTGAAGAAAAACCTCAAGCCTTTTTTGATCTCTCTGACACAAGTGAATATCCTGTTTGCACAATGTTCGGGGCTTGAATTCTCCTTGCCGGCCCACAACAGTGGCTTCCAAACCCACCAGCTTCCACAGTGCGGTCTGGGCCGAAGTTCATCACTGGGATCTGCTGTGTGCTTGGGAAGCACTTGGGAGGAGGACCTGGGAGTGTGGGGGAGGGAGGAGCAGAAGGAGAGAGCAGGAGTCTGGAACAGGCTTCTCTCATGGGTTCTGCCGGGCACCCATCCTCACCACCCTGGACCTTAGCCTCCATGTCTGCAGACTAAACACCGGTATTCACTCTATGTGCTCCCTCTGCTTGCTTATAAAAACTTTTTTAAAAAAAGATTTAATTGACCTGTTGTTGTTGTTTTGAAGTGAGAACTTTAAACATTAAGCACTACGTATGTAGCACGAGGGATTTCCGTAAAGTGACTCCATTCCCTCTTTCCCCCAGAACCAATGAAACAGTAATGTAAATCCCACAGCATTTAAGTTCTACAGCCACCTTTGTAATGGACAGTTGGCAGTGTCTGGAGACATGTGCAGTTGTCAAAGCTCTGAGAGGGGTGGCAACTAGCAGATGTCAACCACAGATGCCACAGGACCCAGGACTGTCTGTACAGCAAAGGGCGGTCTTGTCCAATGTCAGCAATGCAGGTTACGAAACCCTGCTCCAGAACTTTCCAGATCCTTAGAAGCATCCCAACCCCACCTTGACTCTCTCTCCCCCTCCCCTACAAATCTCTCTTGTGCGTTAATTTCAAGCCACATGGAACCAGAACACTGGAACACATGCTCTATCATGACTGGTCTCTTCTCTTCTCTTCTCTTCTCTTCTCGTCTCGTCTCGTCTCGTCTCGTCTCGTCTCGTCTCGTCTCGTCTCGTCTCGTCTCTTTCTTTTCTTTTTGTGATGCCAGGGATTGAATCCAGAGCCCCATCCACGCTAGGCAACTGCTTTAACCCCTTAGCGTTCCCTGTCTTGATTCTCGGCTCCAAATGATGTTTCTGGGATTCACCCATGCTCTTGCTTGCTTGCAGTTCATTGCCATCCTGAGTAACATCCTACTAAACAGTGCCTGATTCTTCCATCTGCTTCTTTGCTGAAGTACATGTGGGCAGAAGCGACAGTCTGCCCTCCGGCCAGAAGAGGATGAGAGGCTTGTTAGTTTTTGGGTTTTTTGTTTTTTTATTTTATTTTATTTTATTTTATTTTTTTATCACTCTGTGGAAGCTCTGGTTGACATCTTCTGCATCCTGTTTGAGAAACAGCTGTTTACCCATGCCAGTGAACACGGTCTCCTCCAGTTTGTTCTAGAAGTTTGTATGTAGTTGTCATTCCTGTTGAGCTCCGTGAGGGTTCGTGTATGGTGCATTACCGTACACTGTCACAGTTGTGTATCACAGATACACAATCACCTCGGGAATGGTTCCAGGTGGGGCTAAAGGTTGTTTATTCTCCGTTGACTAGAGATCAGCACGTGCCAGCGGATCGTCAGCCGTGTGACGGACAGATGTAGTTTGCTTCTGGCTCTTTCTGATTTGTTCATTTTAAACCACTATGTGCTCCCTTTTAAACCACTATGGTGTGAGAGTGTGCTGATTTTGCGTCTGTGAGGTTGTTCTCCGTTCTTAGCTCTTTTATGTAAAATCAAAGAGCGGGCCGCATATGTACCTAGGAGGGTGCAGGTGACTCACATATATGTCAGTCAACTGTCAATAATCGGGCGCTCTAACTCCCCAGGAAGGGCTGCTGCTTCAGTAACAATACTTGGGAATTGCACGACACGTGTGGAGTTAATTCAAAATGGATGACAGGCTTGAATGTAAAGTCTGATGCTATCAAACCCGTCAAAGAAAGCCTAGAAGAAAAATACGCGTTGTGTTTTCATTTATAAAACTTTCTTGGGGCATAATAGGAGAAACCCGCGATCTTTTATTCTTCCACATCAGGCTTCGTCAAAGTCGTAAAACATCTGCTCTTTGAAAAGCATTGTAAAGGAAACGAAAGGAAAAAGAAGCCACAGCATAGGAGAAAATGTCCCCCGCCTACATACTTGGTCTGACACCCAGAATGTACAGTGTATGCATGCATTCTTACAGCTAATGAAAGAACCAGGAAGCATGGAGAAGAGACAGGAGCAGTGATGAAAGATGCCCAATCTCATCCATCACTGAGGGATGTTGAAGAAGACCAAGCACAGTTCTATAGCACCTGCTGGACTTGGAGCTCAAGTCAAAAGGACCAATAAGGTCAGGCTTCAACAAGGCGAGGGACCTCTTGAAACACCCGTGCTTTTGGTGGGATTGTAACTCATCCAATTACTTTGGGAAACTCCCTGATGCAATGTCTTATAAAGGTCCACATACATTTACGACCCAACTAATTCTGATGTTTAGATTCTACCAGGGAAAAGTGAAAATGTGTGTCTCCACAAGAAAAAAACCATTTTTGAACGCCCATGGTGGCTTTACTCATTAGCATCCCAAATTGGAAACGATCTGAATAGTCCAACTATTGTGAACAGACACACAGCAGTTGTGCGCTCTGGGTAGCTGTGCCCACCCACAGGAAGCACCACAGCCCTGCTCCCTACAACACGAATGAAGAGAAGCACTCCCTGTGCTGAGCACCGGGGCCCAGGCTCCATCACACTTTCATATGGATTTATTTAGATGACATTTAGACATATAGCTTCAAAGAGCTGATCAGTGGTTGCCTGAGGCAGGGTGGGAGGGAGTTGTGGGCGGAGGGACCTGACTGAGCGGTGTCTACACAGGTGTCTTTTTTTTATTTTTTATTTTTTGTACAAACCGAGTATTTAGAATGGACACATTAGACAGCCTGTCAATTAAGCCTCAGTAAAACTGACCTTAAGAAATAAAAGCAATGCTAAAGATAACAAAAACCGAATGCACTAATTAATTACGTTTGCCAGAAACAATCCGTGAGGTGAGACGGAATCCGCAGATCATTCGGGAGAGAACTGACGTTTTAAGGGTAGTATGTCTTTGATTCCATGAATATGGTATGTTTCTCTGCTTAATTTCTCCTGATACTGGGTGGTAGTTTTCAGTTTCTTCTCTTTGTGTGTGTGTGTGTGTGTGTGTGCATGCTCTGTTGTGTACCTATGGGTGCGTGCATGCAGTGGCCTTATGTGGAGATCAGAGGGCACATAAGTAGCGTTGCTTCTCCCCTGCCAACTCTGAGTAGGTTCTAGGAATCAAATTCAGGTTACCAGGCTTGTATGACCAGCACTTTACCCACTTTTGATGCTATTATAAATGATATAGGTATATAATAAATTTTATGCATATAGAATTTAAATAATAAATAAATAATAAAATAAACTATGGATAAATCAATTAAATAAATAATAAATTAAGATAGACCATGCATGAATTAATTAAAATCAATAACAAAATGCACGAATACTGCATTAATTAATTAATATATTTATGAACATATGTATGACATAGGCTTTCATCATATAGCTAGGCTGGCTTGGAACTCATTAGGCAGTACAGTGTGACCTTGAACTCCTGATCCTTCTGCCCCTGCCTTTCAAATCTGTGCATTCTAGTAGGGTACCACCATGCCTAATTTTAAATAATATTTAATAGACATCTGTACTTAATCTTTATGTGTGTGGGTATTTTGCCTGCATATGTGCATGTGTACCACGTGAATGTCTTGTGCCCACGGAGGCCAGAAGAGGCCATCAGATCCCCTGAAACTGGAATACCAGTAGTTGTAGGCTACCGTGACCATGTAGACTGCCTTGTGGATTTGGGAACTGAACCTGGCTCCTCTGCAAGAGCTGTGGAACTCTCAACCACGGAGCTCCCCCCCCACCCCAAATGGCACTTTAAAACAATAACTGCTTCCAGTTTTGGCATTGATAGAGAAATACAACTGATTTTTGTATAAGGATCCTACACTCAAAGTGCTTGCTAGGTAGGTTTCCTTATTATTCCTGGAGCTGCGGAGATTCTTTTACACTTTTTACAGACTTAATGTGATCTGTTCTCCAGGTAACAGCAGCTTTCCTCTTCCTTTCAAGTCGTTGTTGTCACATTAGGGCTATATGGGATTCTATTATATCACAATTTGCCATACTATTCCAGTGCAGGCAAAATGGGCTTCTTAATGCTATACCAATCTGGTTTCCTAAGATTAATTATTAATTAAGAGTCATCTCACACACACACACACACACACACACACATGAGCACACACATGTATTCTTATGCACTTTACGACCAATCACTGGACTCAATGTCTAATAGCATGTGTTTAAGGGGCTCCGCATCAGTGTTTGTGAATTAGCTTGATCAGCTGCTCTTTGGTTTCTTTTGTTTGTTTGTTTGTTTGTTGTTTTTCGAGACAGGGTTTCTCTATGTAGCCCTGGATGTCCTGGCACTCACTCTGTAGACCAGGCTGGCCTCGAACTCAGAAATCCACCTGCCTCTGCCTCCCAAGTGCTGGGATTAAAGGCATGCACTGCCACATTCAGCTTCATTCTTGTTGCTCCATGGCTCTTTCACTTTTTCTTTTATATTTTCTTCTTTTTATCTGGTTTATCCTTTTTTCCTTCCAATCTTCTTTCTTTTCTGTCTCTTTAGCTTTCTTTCTGAGTTTATTGTACCATGTGGGATCCCAAATAAGACACTGAATGGATGTGATAGCTTCTCCATGCTGCTCCCTACTGTAGAGACATTTTAATATCTTTAAACTTTATTTAATTAATTCCCCCTCTCTATGTATATATAAATATACACACACATATATATATGTATATACACATATATGTATATAAATATATATGCACACACATATGTATATATACATATACACAGATATACATATTTGTAGGGCAGTGGGCTGTGCACAGACAGCCTAGTCTCCAGTTGAGAACAGGCCTTGAACCTCAGAGCCCCGGTGGGTGGAGATTTCCACCTTCATGGGATGGCAGGAGTTTGGCCATGCCTCTTGGGCACCTGGCTCCTGTCATGTAGCTACAACCTCTCACCCCCACCCCCTCTCCGGCAGAGAGGTGTGTGACTATCAGTCATTCAATGTCCCAAGCTTCTGGCTTTCTGGCTAGACTCCACCCCCACAGTTATCTGACTATAGCCAGGTATGCTCCTCCCCATAGTTACCTGATAGCCCATCCCACTATAAAAGGGGCTGTTTGGCCCCTCCTCCTTCTTTAATCTCTCACCTTTCTTACTCTCATCTCTAGCCCTCCTTCTCACACACCCCCCCCCAACATGGCCATGGCCGGCCTCTCCCTCTCTCTTTCTACCTTCTCTCTTTTTCCCCCACCTTTCTACAATAAAGCTCTAAAACCATAGACAGTCTCTGCTCATCAAGGCCCGCCGTGCTTGAACGCTTGGATAAGCTTTCCCCTAACGAGCTGTGTCTAACCTCCCACCAGAAGGCCTTCCTGTGCTCCAGCCATGGACCGAACCAAGGACTCTCGCCCACGTAGAAACCACACAGCCCCCTCTCCCCTTGCCCTCTCCTCCCTTCGGCCCCGGGTCTGAATGAGCCACCCCTGGGGCCCCCATTCTGTTCTCAGCTCTTCCGCGGCAGTGTCTAGCATAAGATGCCCAAGGCTGAGAACCTGGTACCTAGGACTGCCCCTTGTCCACCACTGCCGAGCTGGGGTTTAGTGGCTTCACACAGCCAGACACACACCTGGGGCCACGTGGAAAGCGTGCGGCAGTCCTCCCAAGTCCGCCTGCCCAGAGCACTGGAACTCTGGCAGATGCGGATTTTCCCCCACTCCCTTTATTCCCCCACACCCACTGCTCTGCATATATATATGTGTGTGTATACACACACACACACACACACACACACACACACACAACTTCTTAAATTATCACATTCTTTACTTTTAATTGAAATTTTTATCTGTGTGTATGTATGCACACACATTTGAGGGTGCCAGGAGGAGGCATTGGGAACCCTGAAGCAGGAGCTACAGGCAGTTGTGAGTCTTCTAACATGGGCCCTAGGAACCAGGCTCCATGCTCTGCAGGAATAACAAGTGCCCTTTGGAATTGGCTTTCCACATTTCCCAGCATGCAGTGCAGCGCTGTGGCTGTGAACTCACACCTGACTCTGGATTTGACCATTCTACAATCTACACCCTTTGAGTCATATCCCCCTACTTCCTCTCTGTCCACCTGAACTCCATGAACCCCACCACAACCATTATGCTCTCTGCCACATTCTTTTTTTTTTTTTTTTTGCATATCCCACAACTAAGGGTTAGCCAGCAGTCTCTCCACCTGGCTGTGGTGGAATCCAGGTCCCACTCATTCTCCCTTTCCACTCAGGGATCCAAGAGGAATTTTCCTGTCAACTTATTTATCTTGAATTTGAATGTTTGAAATAGACAAAGTTGCTATCATCAAGGCAAAACTCATCTCTTGCTCCAAAGGGAATTAAGAGATGGTTTCATTGTGATTCGGCTGTGAGTCACATGGCTTCAAGTTACTCCCGATGACAAGGCTTCACTGTGGAAATGTTACATGAACTTTTGATAGTCCCAGAACAAAAGGTAGTCTAAATGAAGGCATTTTCAAATACATTGCCAGGGACATCAGATAGATGGGTTACAGGAAAGCGGGGCTATCTCTTCTGTAAGTCTCGGGTGCCATCTGATGCCATGCTTAGCCTTAGGGCTGGTGGAGCTGCTGGTCTGCCGAATAAATGCATGGTTTTACTTGTTAGTTGAAGGAATGCCAGGTCAGGTACAGAGGTGAGCGACAAATGACCATGAAGGGGATTAAAGATAGCCCAAGATGATCTGCCTCTTGATCTGCAACATTCCAGCATGTGCAAGTGCACACATACTCTCTCTCTCTCTCTCTCTCTCTCTCACACACACACACACACACACAACATACTCTCTCTCTCTCTCTCTCTCTCTCTCTCTCACACACACACACACACACACACACACACACACACACACACACCCCAAACCTCATAAGTTGTAGTCAGTCTATAAAATTCTTCAACACAGGTGAGGCTTTGTGAGGTATGTGTGTACAGGGGCTTCATTCCACGTTACTCTGAGAAAAATGTAAATATGAGGTCTGATAAATAGCTCCGTTCAAATATGGCTTTTCTCTTCCAAATAATAACGTTGAGAAGGTACATTTATATCCATAATATATTGAAATATGATATGTTTTGACCCACTTCTCTGTGCTCTCAGAACTTGAAGCCAGGGCAGCAGAAGGGTGAGTTTGAGGCTAGCCTGGGCTACACAATGTGATGTTGACTCATAAAACAGAGGGATAAAAGGAAGGAAGGAAGGAAGGAAGGAAGGAAGGAAGGAAGGAAGGAAGGAAGGAAGGAAGGAAGGAAGGAAGGAAAAGAAGAAGGGAGGAAAGGGGAGGAGGGAAATGCTCTAGCTGATTTATTCCTTTCCTCATACCTTAAAAAAAGTTGTCTTTCCAGTGTGTCACAGGAAAGACACCATCCAGGTCGTTCATCCACAACACTGGCAGGAGAGAACAGACTTCTATGCAAATTATGCTGAGCAGGCCGAGACCCTTCTGACCTCCATCTTGCATCCTGTTGGCTCTCAGCGGTGTGTTTATTCAATACCATTTGAACACCTATGTTCACAATCAGTCCTTCCTGGTCCCGGTCACTGTGGAGGCCATGACAGAACATTCTAGATGATCGTCTAAGAGGCTCCAATCCACAGAAAGAAAAGAGAGCTTCAGAGATAAGTCTCCTGTCATTGTCTCCAGAAATGTTCATCTTGGGACCCGGAGAGTCGTCGGAGATAAGAGAGGACCTGCAAGCATGGGGGATTTCAGTGAATCCAGACATTAAAGGGTAGGGTAGGTGGAGACAGGCAGGAAAATAGTCATTTGGGGGGGGGGCCTGGACAGCCCCCCCCCCACCCGCCCCCGCACGCATGCGCACGCACACAAACACACACATACCTCAGGTCTCACTACTCCTGGACTGGTCTAGAACCTGTTCTGTAGCCCATTGGCCTCAAACTCATGATCCTCCTGTCTCAGCATCTGGAGAAAGCACACGGTGAAAGCACACCACTTCCAAACACCTCTCCAGCTGTTGTCATCAGCACAGTGTAGCCACTGGGGCTCACACCTGCTGCAGCCTGCTCAAACTCTGTGTGTCTAGCTCTCTCACCCAGAACCTAACGAACGTGTCTGCTCTGCTGAGCTCATTCTGTCCCGGGTCCGTCTATCAGAGAGGAAGCAAACTGGAATCCTTTCTGACACTGCAGATTCTCTGAGCTGCACCTCAGACTCCCTGGCCGCCTCTGGCTCCAGGCACAGGGATTTCCTAGGGGGCACCTTCTCTCCTGGCTTTGAAGTCATGGTCGCCTACGACGAACAACCTAACCCTTATTTCACAGGACTAATGCTGTCATGTCTTGAGGACTCTGCTTCCCAGAGGTCATACTCTACACCATCATCTTCATCTCCTCCAGCACTCTGTATGGCCCAAGGCCCACATAGTTGAACACAGATGCACTGAGCACATAGAGACTCCTGCACTATAGACCTCCAAGTCTCTGCTCAGTACGTGACATCCTCTGGTCTCCAACTTTTGTCCTCGGGGCAGCTGTAGGACTCAACCAAGCCTCAGTCACCTGTGCTGATGTGCCCTTGTGTGGGGCTGTCTGCTTGGCACTGGGTATGGCCCTGCTGTTCACATTTGAACAAAACGAGTGTCCTCGGGGCCTACATTCTTCCGTGACGCTCCTATAATTCTGCCTTTGCTCATTTACAAGCTGCTCTCTCCTATCTCTGCGCCCATACTACCAGGGCTACCTGATAGCCACCTTCAGATTGAGTTACAGAGGCGCCACGGTGATGCCGCTGGCTTCAGTGACGGAGTCCGCAAAGCTGAGTGACTTGGTAGAAATAGTTCTCTACTGGACTCCCCTTTGCCAGCTGCTCACCCTCCTGCTTGCTTTTTATAATGAAAACGGAAATTATTCCTGCTTCCAAGGATGGCCGATTCAGAAATGGTAAGTACGGGGATGGGGTGGGGGTGGGGCGCTTCCAGGATGCACTCTGAGGTACTTCCCGGCTTCCCCATATGGGACCTGCCAACCACGGCCTGCTGGGGAGGGGAGACTCCCCCAAAGCATATTTTCCAGAAGCTTAGAGTTGACTAATATTGTAAAAGTTAAAAACAAAAAAAAAAACAAGGTTAGTTTTTAATGGTGAGTAGCTCCATTTGGAATGTAAATAACCTTAACAGGTAGCCGGGAAGGAGGCAGGCATAGATTCTCGCCAGCCTCTGCGGGGAGGGCTCTGTGGACCTCAGCCTTGGTGGAAGCAGATTCCTCCAGCACCTTGTTGTGGACTGATCTGAGGCTCACCCGGGAGCACCCTACATCTCTGGCTCGCCCAGACCTGTCCAGAAGGTCTCTATTGTAAGAAACAGAACCCTGTGTGGGTTTGGCCCGAGCTGGAGGGTTTGGCCTGAGGTGGAGGCTCCCAGCCACTCCTCACTTGGCTGGGTGGCCTGGGTCCCCAGGGCTCGGATACTTTCTTTCTCAATTAGGTCATGCTTGCATGAGCCAGGAAAGGGCTGTGTTTGTGGGCCGCTACTAACACCGTGACAGTGCCCATTCCCGGGTGCTGCCTTCGTTTTGGGACACATAAATTGAGTATCGGAAGATCTTATGTCTATGACAGGTAAATCCTATGGCTAGAAAGAAACATCAAAATGTTGGACAAAGGAGAACCGTCTCATCCTGATGATCACAGTTTTTTCTAAGGAACAACACAACGGTGACTTCTGGGTGACAAATGGGGCTTATCTCTAAAAGCACCACTTGATTGGCTACACAGAAGGCACTGCCACTGTTAACTTGAAAGGAATTAAAATGCCGAGTTTTGTCAGCTCTAGAAGCCACTCTGCGATTTTCTGTGGCCTCGAGAAAGTTGTGTTCTCAGTAGACAGATATTTGCGACAAACCCACAGGGGGTGTGGGCTTCGTGTGGGGCTGAAAGGATTTAAAATGGGACAGAGGCACCCCTGGTGCCCACACTTTCCACAGGGACCAACCCTGCTCACCCCTGACTAAGCAGGTGGAGGTGGAGCCGGAACCCAACATCAGAGGCCCTGAGATAGTCACCATGGGGGAGAACGACCCTCCGGCAGCCGAAGCTCCCTTCTCCTTCAGATCTCTTTTCGGCTTGGATGATTTGAAAATAAGTCCTGTGGCACCAGGTAAGTGGGCCTTTGGGCTGCGGGCCTTGTGTAGAAGGGATGAATGTGGTCAAGTGTCTGGGGCTGGGAGGCGGGGGATCCCCTCGTACAGTCTCTCACTCTCCTACTCTGTCTCTTTTTCTCTCCCACGTCCCTCTGTCTGTCTCTCCTCCCCTCTGCTCCTTCTCTACAGTACTGAGCCTTACTCACACTAGATAGGTACTCTAGGACTTTGCTATGACCCCAACCCATCCTGGGTATCTTTCCATCACTGGCTGGACACTTTTTCTGATCTTGTAGAACCACAAAGTTGAAGGGTGCTAAGAAGGAGTCCCTTTGGCTCAGGCACTTGCTGAGTCTCTGCAGGCAATGTGCACGTGTATGCATGTGTTTGTGTTTAACCTCTCTTCTTGGGGGTCGGGGGTGTCTTCAGAGAACCAAACTCCACAGTGGCTCTGCTTCCCTCAAAAGAAGGTCAAATGGCCACCGCCCTTCTAGAAAATTCAGGCAAGCTGTATGTTGCCAAGGGTCAAATGTCAGGTTAGAACGAGTGGTCCAGCCATCCAAAGAAGGAAAACTGGTTTTATGAGTCACATATCTATGAAGGTAGCATTCCCCGCCTGATGTCTGCCGCTATGTGGTCTTTGTGCTGAGAGCTATCTGTGGCTTGCTAGTTTGAAGAACAGGGCTCAGGAGCAATGGGAAGAATGGGTGAGAGTGGGAACGTGGAGAGTGAAGGCTGTGCCTCTGAACGACGCGTATATGGGATCCCCAAACAATTCTTTTTAAGCCATCTGGGCTGCGGACAGAGTAAGAAGAACAAGGTAGAAGGCGTAGGTTTATGAATTGAAAAGACCCCTGGGTCTATCCCGTGTATGCTGCCACAATGCCAAGGCTTTACGATGCCCTTTCATTGGCTGTTCAGACTGCTTCATGCTTGCCACGGTCATGAGTGTCATCCTCCACAGGGTGTGTGGAGACAGGAGTCTGTGTATACCCTTGACAACGTTTAGGATACATTTCTGGAAGTGTGGCAAGAATTACTGTAGCAAGAATTGTATCTGCTTTTAAGCTGTGTAGCTACATCTCCGATCTCACACAAATGGGGAAGCAAACATGACCCGCTCCCTACCCCGTGCTGTGTAAGAAACCGGCCATCCCTTCCATCGTAAGCACCAGTGGGTGTGGTCATAGCAAAGTCATGGTGATGTTAGGATGAATTTAAGTCCACTTTTTTCATTTGTTCATTTCCGGGGAGGCTTTCCTGCTCGTCAGTCCTTTGTGGAGCCTCTCTAGAGAGATACATCTTACACAGCATCCCACGTGTCCAACCTTGGTTTCTATTGCTGTGTAAACATGGCCAGAAGCAACCTGGAAAGGAAAGGATTAGATCAGCTTCACAGTTTATAGTCTGCCATCCAGGGAAGTCAGGACAGGAACTCACACAGAGCAGGAAGCCAGAGGCAGGAGCGGAAGCAGAGGCCATGGAGGAATGTGGCTTCCTGGCTTTTTTGGGCCATGTTCTTATGCCATTCAGGACCAACTGCCCTGGAGTGACACCACCCACAATGAGCTGGGCTCTCCCATGTCCATCAAGGACAGGGATTTGTCACTCCCTGAACAGCAGGTGACCTCATCACCTTTGTCACTGCCAGCCCCCTCCCCAGTGGGTATTGCACTTAGTAGGTGGTTCCCACTAGAGCTGAAGAATCCAGAGTCTGGGAACCCAGTCCTTGAGAGCGGCATGCAGAGCCATGACAGCTCTGATCTGGAAGCAGAAATGTACTGAGCTGAGCATTCTGCTACTGGGCAGCCCCATACTGAGGATGTGGAAAACAAGGCACTTACATGGTGGCTTCTGCTCACATGTGGCAAATGGCCTGGAACAAAGGCTGCCGGTGGCTCTGTAGAGGAAGAGCCATCTTGGGGTGGCTTGAGAGAGCCCAGTGCCCTCCTTGCTTCAACCACATGGTATAAACCCTCCATGACAGTTGAAGGAAGTCCCAGGTCCCAGGGCTGCTGGGACAGCATGCCACAGCTGGGTGGCTCAGTCAACGGTCTCCTTGTCTTCCTTTTTGGGAGCCGGAGTCTGAGAGCCCTGATGTCAGTAAGGTTTCATTGCTGTGAATACACACGGGACGCTGTGCAGATACAGGCCCTTGGCTGATACCCTACAGGGTTCCTTGAATTGTGGACATATCACTCTGCCCTCTGCCTTCATCTTCCCATGGATGTCTGTTCTCCTAGTCTCTTATCTTTCTTCTATGCATGTGTCTGTGTTAAACCTTGCCCCTCCCTGAGGACACCAATCATACAAGATTAGCCGCTGCCCTACGGGCCTCATCTTAACTTCTCTTCTTTATGGCCTCCAAGTAAGATCCCAGTCTTGGCTGTTGAGGGTTTCTGTGTCAAGGGCTCCCAGTGAGGATCCTTTTCAGCCCACAACAATGTCACTTAAGCTGGGGCAGAGAGCTGGGTGAGCAAAGACTGACCCAGACAACGTGGTCATTCATCTAACCAAGTCAGTTGTCTTTGGGCCAGTGCTTTCTTTGCACAGAGGGAACACAGCACACATGGCTAAACTTTTAAGTTTCATGTCACTCAGAACTGATGCTCCCCAGCTCCCCCAAACCCCCATCCCTTTGGTTCTCAGACGGAGACGCAGTGGCCGCGCAGATCTTGTCCCTTCTGCCCTTGAAGTTTTTTCCGATCATTGTCATTGGGATCATCGCCTTGATACTGGCGCTGGCCATCGGCCTGGGCAGTGAGTACCATCTATTATTTAGTAGGCGCTCGATTACCTGTTCTGGCATTTAAACTTGCATGAGACCCTCCGCCCCCACCCCCTTGTCCAGACTTGCTGCTGCCTGGCCTTAATTACTGGTGGCCGGTGTCCTTTGGGTTTGATGGCTGTGGGTTTGATCATCCTGCATGAATGTCAAACCAGTGTGGGAATAGGCAGGGGCCGCTGGCTGTGCTCCAGGCTCTGCCACCAGGGTACCTGGCCGGTTAGAATTACTCAAAGGTAGCAGGTGAAACAGGACTCTGAGATGGGAAGGCAGAGGCTGGGGTGGGGCAAACAAAGCCTTCCATTCAAGTCATACCACGCGCAACAGCTATTTTTATAGGGAGGTATGTAGGGCTTTTGAGAAAGTGGGTCATGGCAAGGAAGGGGCTCTCTTAGAGTCTATAGTTTCTTATTTTCTCCTTCAACTAACTGCAGCACAGGGCAGCATATTTTGCCTCCTGCTCAGGGTTCATTGGCTTCAGGCCCAGAGTAAAAGGAAGCAGGGCGGTTGAGCAGCTGAGTGGTCCCAGTTGGGGCTCTTGCTGGGCCAGCTTAGTGCGTTGGTCCTAACCATGCAGTTTTGTCCTGTCTCTGAATCCCTGAGAGTCTGACTGCACTGTCTTGTGATTCCTGGAGGTAGTGATACTGTGGTTGTGGCAGCCCCACCTCTTGGAGTTCAGGATAGACAATATGACTGGAGGAAACAGGCTGCTGTCGGAGATGTAGTTTCAATGCAGGTTTCATTATTGATAGGCAAGTTCAAGGCCACAGGGCAGGTACATGGCTGTAGGTGCTGTGCACTGAAGGGGCCACTTGCTGGCATTCTCCCATCCCCTCCCTTTCCTCAGTCCACTTCGACTGCTCTGGGAAGTACAGGTGCCATTCATCTTTCAAGTGTATTGAACTAACAGCTCGATGCGACGGGGTCTCCGACTGCAAGAACGCAGAGGATGAGTACCGATGCGGTGAGTCGCAACCAATCACAGAGAGCGAACACAAGCCAGCAACGTGCCCTTCCTGTCCGATGAACCCCAGGCATAGCCAGCGTCATGCCCTGTCCTCAGCTGGGATGTGCCTAGCTGGGTTCTTGGAGAACTGTTATACATGTTTACATCCAGTTGGGGGAGCAGACAGGTTCTGAGTTGGGGGTGGGTGGGAACTGCAGCATCTTGTGGGGGAGGGGCTGTGGGCAGGAACAGGGAACAACGGGTCAGGTTAGAAGAGAAGGTGTGTGGAGCAAGCTCCGCTACAGCCTCTGCCTGTTCTTGTAATCATTGCCCTCCCCCATACCTGGCCAGTGCGGGTGAGCGGCCAAAGAGCGGCGCTCCAAGTGTTCACAGCCGCTGCGTGGAGGACCATGTGCTCCGATGACTGGAAAAGCCACTATGCCAAGATTGCCTGTGCCCAGCTGGGGTTTCCCAGGTGAGTCAAGGCCAAACGGCAGAGCAAAAGCAGCTTGATACAGAACTCTCTAGATGCTTCGACGAGTCACACTCTGTTCTTATAGCACCCTTCCTCAACCCACCCCCAATTCCCTGGCACGGGGAGCTGGGTCTCACAGACAGCAGGGCAAGTCCCAACCAGCTAGGTGACTCCACGGCATGAAGAACATCATCTATGAAGGGAGTTCTCAGGGCTAGTCCAAGACCTTAGATACAAAAGCTATTTAGACGTTTGGAGCTAGGGCTAGGACTGGGACGAGGACTGGGGCTCAGTTGGTAGAGCTCTAATCTGGCATGGCCAAAGCCATGGGTTCTGTTCCAGTGGAGTAACAAGCATTCGAAGTGACACATCTGTAATTCCTGTACTGGAGAGGCAGGAGCAAAGGGAGTTCCAGATTGAGCTGAAAAGTGAGTTCCTGTCCAAAGACAGACAGACAGACAGACAGACAGACAGACAGACAGACAGACAGAAAAAAGGAAGAAAGGAAAACAGTAATAGAAAGCAAACTGTTCATGTGCCCAGAACTTTTGAGTGGAAAAAGAAATACTCTGGTTGGGTGCCTTGCAGCTTAAAGAGCAGATGTTTGGAGACAGGCATCGGGTCCTGCTGGTCACATCCTGTACTCACATCCTCAAAAGGATGCAATTATTCAAAACACCCTTAGCCCCAGGAGACCACCCACCACAGCATCTTTCCAATTTCAGGGCTGGGAGCCAGCTGCTGGCTTTCCACATTGTAGCAGCAGGCTTTTGCCTGACCAAGGGCCCCCCTCTCCTTCATAGTCATCCCTATTGACTCCTGACCCCTGCCTTGCTTCCCTGGAGGCCACTGATACTGTAGGCCCCAGTTCACCACAGGCAGGTTCCCAAGTTCCTACACTCATCTTAGGAACTGAGAGTAACAAGCATGCAAGGTGACACATCTGTAATTCCTGTACTGGAGAGGCAGGAGCAAGAGAGGCAAGATTGGTGGTCACAAACTCTGAAGTATACCCTAGTTTGTTTTGTAACCCAGGAAGCAGGGCCCTTAAAACGACATGGCTACACACACCTCTGTCTGGGATCTAAACCAGTAGGATCCTAGGCACCCGGCAGCTGAGGTCCCCCAGGCCTCCCTCCTCTGTATGCCATGCCTGCCTGGGTTCTGAAACCAGTTGCAACTGAATTGCAGTGACAGCTGCGAAGGTTACTAAGAGACAATGTTGAGAATTACCTAGCTTTACTCCTTAAAGAAAAGGTAGAGATTTCAAACAGCACAAAACCCATGCACGTACACATGTATGCATGCACATACGCACGCATATACGCACAAGCCAGTTAGCTCAAATCTCGCTGTAGATTCAGGCCAGTCTTGTGAGACCTGCTGCAGTTTCTCCCTTAGAATGAATAATAAGCCTCCACTTTAAAAGGCTGTGGGGAGCTCTGTGGTCATTAGGGTGTAGGCGTGACCATGGCTGTGGTGGCGGTTGCTGCAGCTCTGAGGTGACCTGTGTAGGTTTCGTTTGTGACACTGAGACTCCCTCTACCCCAGCTCATTGCTCTGTCCATCTCCCTATGACCCAGCATCCCAGCAAAAGCAGGCTCCTTTATACCAAGGCAGCCAACTGCAGCCTCTCCCCCACCCCACCCCCCACGCCCCAGAAGGAAATGCCTGGCTAATATCTGGATGCCTTTTTCTTCAAACCCGTGCTTCCTTGAGTCCCAGTGGCATTAATAGCATTTGGGTGCTCTTCTGGGTGACAAACTGCTGGGTTAGTGAGAAGATGGCCACCTGCAGTACACTCTGCTCCCCACCTTCCTTGGGAACTTCCTAAACTCTGCATCCACCCCCCACCCCCCACTTCGCACTTTTCTATGGCTGGGTTTGTGCTCAGCCGTTCCACCCCATTCTTGTTTCTTTCAATCTCTCTTCTGCACCATGGCTGTGCATACCTGTCTCTTGGCATTGAGCTCATTTGCTTGGTCCCAGGGTCCTTAAGCCACTGCCTTCTATGACAGTGCTAGGCAAAGTGAAACAGGCTCTCAAATGTCCCCTCACCCTCAGGAGCCAGACATCCAGCTGCCTCCCCTGAGGCAGCCAAATCAAGAGCATCAGAGTGGGGTAGACGGAGACCTCCTAACTGTGGCAGGAAGTGGTCTTTCTTTGTGGCTGGAGCTGGGTGGGTGGGCAGGCCGGGCTGTGGACTGTGGGTCGGCAAGCGGGTCCCCAGGCCACAGCTAAGCTGGAACGCCTGGCTAAGATGTATGCAATTTATCAGGAAAATGAAGCCTTTGGTGACTTGGGGAGGACCAAATGAGGTCCCCATAGCTTGTAACCTGGTGAGTAGGGGTGGCTGGTATCTCAGTCACCCTGACTGTTGGGTCTGGGTTTCCAATGTGCCTGCAGCTATGTGAGCTCAGACCAACTCAGAGTGGATGCGCTGGAGGAGCAGTTCCAGGGCGACTTTGTGTCCATCAATCACCTCTTGTCAGATGACAAGGTGACGGCGTTACACCACTCTGTGTACATGAGGTAAGCAGTTAGACAGGTGGTACTGCTGTCTACTTTGGGGCCAGGCCACAGGCTGAGTTTGGGAAGCTGAGATGTACTCCGTGAGGGGAAAGAACGTCACCTCTACAAGCAGAGGTGGAGCTCACTGCTATGGTTAGGGTGGTCGTGCATAATCTGGGGTGCAGGGATGAATCCCAGCCCTGGAAAGTCTGGTTCAGTGGAGGCAGGGAAGAAAGCACCAGAAAGGAGCAGCAGTGACAGGCAGGTATGCTGTCTGCTGTCAGGCCATTGCTATGCCTGCCTCACAGCAGGGAGGCGTGTGTGTGTGTGTGTGTGTGTGTGTGCGTGTGTGTTTGCATATGTGTGTGTAATGTGTATATGTGATGGAGTGTGTGTGTCTGAGTGTGTGTGTGTTGGGTGTGTGTGTGTGTGTGTATGTCTGTGTGTATATGTGTGTTTGCATATGTGGTGGTGGTGTGTGTATGCATGTGATGTTGTGTATGTATATGTGTGTATGTGTGTATATGTATATATGTATATATATGTATGTATATGTGAGTATATATATGTATGTGTGTATGTGAGTGTGTATGCATGTGTCTGTGTGTGTATACATATGTATATGTGTGTGTGTATGTGTTATATATGTGTATGCACATGTGTGTGGGTTTTATATATGTATGCATGTGTTTGTGATATGTGTATGTATAAGTATGAATATATATATGTATGTGTGTATGTAAGTGTGTGTATGCGTGTATGAGTGTGTCTATATATGTATGTGTGTGTGCATGTATGTGTATGTATGTATATGTATGTGAGTATGTGAATGTGTATGTATGTTTGTATGTGTGTGTTTGCATATGTATGTGTGTATATCTATCCATGTATGTGTGTATGTATGTGAATGTGAGTGTGTGTGTATATGTGTTTGTATATGTATGTGTGTAGATATATGCATGTATGTGTGTACGAATGTGTGTGAGTATGAGTGTGAGTGTCTGTGTATTTGTGTGTGTGTGTGTACCTGTGTGAGTGTGATGTAAGCAAAGAAGCAGGGAAGGGAAGAAGACAGCATCCTTTGTAAAGCCTTTTCATCTTCACCAGTTGCTCCCAACCCCCAAAACTCTGGGGGGGAAAAACCAGGTTCCCTTAGCAACAATCAGTCCCCAGCTCCAAGAGAGCTCCCCACTGGGGTTCAGGCTAAAGCAGGGAGCAGATGCCACAGGTTCTCTGAAGCCAGGCTTTCCTCTGACACCCAGGCCCCAGGTTGGCATGTGTGACCTCTGGTCTATAAAAACAGCAGCTTATTGGCCTGCCCATGAACTGTTCCTTTCCGCTGCAGGGAAGGCTGCACCTCAGGCCACGTGGTCACCTTGAAGTGCTCAGGTAAGCGTCTGAATATGTAGGGATCCACTGATAGGGAAGACTGCATTGATAGAGTCACAGCCCCCATTGGGTACAGCTCAAGACCCCTTCTCTTGGATGCTAGTGTGGGGCTAGGCACCAGTTGTCACTGTCAGCAGGGACACTGTTGATGGGCAGGGTGACTCTGCATGCTCTTACACTAACAGCTCTTCCCACTGCCTCCCACAAACCCCACCCACCCTCAAGGCTTCTGTCCGCCTGACCCTCTCATTGCCCGAGATTTGGCAGTATTGTGAGCTCTGGGTAGGGCACAGGGATTTTGCTGGGGTGCTGACATTTCCTCCAGAAAAGGTCACAGAGTTTACCCCTAACCCCTTGTTCTTCCGTAGCCTGTGGCACAAGAACGGGCTACAGTCCCCGCATTGTGGGTGGAAACATGTCCTCGCTCACTCAGTGGCCCTGGCAGGTCAGCCTCCAGTTCCAGGGGTACCACCTATGTGGGGGCTCCGTCATCACCCCTCTGTGGATCGTCACTGCGGCACACTGTGTTTATGAGTGAGTGACTGGGCCTGCTGCTGTGGCTTCTGCTCTTCCCAGAGCCTTGCCTAGTCCTGGGTCAGGTAGAGATGGGATGATCTGGAGGTGAGGGCAAGTCAGCAAGCCATGTGCCTTACAGTGGATCTGTCTCTGCGTCTGAGAGTGACGTGAGCTGAGCTGGCACAGGGAAGGTAGAAAAGGGAGGAGGGAGCTCAAGGCAGAATGAGACCCATTGAAATAAGGGTCCTAGGTCCTCCTGTCGCTCTCTACTCCTCATCCATGGTATGACACAGCAGGATACCCTGGGTGGAAGTGCAGGGTATCCAAAGAACACTGAACCCCCTTGAAGCTGTGTCTGCCTTACTGCCCAATGGAGAAGGGCCTCTCTGCAGAGAGCAAAGCTTAGCCCAGATCTCAAATGCATATATCTCTGGGGTGTTGTGGAAAGAATGACCTGTCTGGGGGTATACACGAGTGTGGTCTGTGTGGGGCACAGATGTGTAGGGCATTGGGCCATCTCCCACCTGGTGACATCTCTCACCATTTCCCTGGGCTCTTGGGACACCAGAGTTCAACAGGGCTGGGTCTCTCCTGAGATTCACCTCTCCGTTTGTGCATTTCAGCCTGTACCACCCCAAGTCCTGGACTGTCCAGGTGGGTCTTGTGTCCCTGATGGACAGTCCTGTGCCCTCCCATCTGGTGGAGAAAATCATCTATCACAGCAAGTACAAGCCAAAGCGACTGGGCAATGACATAGCCCTCATGAAGCTGTCCGAGCCACTCACCTTTGACGGTACAAACGTTTAGGTCTCCGCCCCGCACTTGCTTTTAGCTTGTTTCAAGAGCTTGCCTGG
This sequence comes from Mus caroli, assembly GCF_978045245.1. Taxonomy (NCBI): domain Eukaryota; kingdom Metazoa; phylum Chordata; class Mammalia; order Rodentia; family Muridae; genus Mus; species Mus caroli. The sequence continues at coordinate 62,682,711 of NW_028227273.1, forward strand.
CAAGGCACTGTTATACTGTCTGCTTTACTATCCTTGCGTGGAAATTCCAAAATCGGATTCAGCTAGGTGTTGATGTAGGTGCATTGCATTTGCTCATTAAAGGTGTGTGTTCGAGAGCACACAATGTGCACATGCATGTGCATGCACAAATGTATGCATGCACATAGGGGACAGAAGTCATTCTTGAATGTTGTTCCTTAAGAAGCAGCACCTTGCTTTTTTGGGGGATTCAGTCTCTTATGGATCTAGACTTGCCTAATAGACTGACTGGCCAAGAAGCCCCAGGGACCCTTCTGTCTCTGCCTCCTCAGTACTGGGTAACACGCTCAATGCCACTACAGCTGCCTTTTTACATGGGTGGCCCAGATCAAACTCAGGAGTTCATGATTGTGCAGCAAGCACTTAGCCAGCACAGCCACCTTCCCAGCCCGAATTAGGTGTTTTCAGTGTGAGCGTGTTAGGAGACGGAACCCTTGCTTAAGATTTCAGCCTGTTACCTTCTTTAGACTTAGGTTGTCGACCTTGGCTGTCCCTCTAGTGCCAATTCAACCTCACAGCCTTCCAGTTCTGCTCTGTTCTCTCTGCCCTGTGCCAGCTGCAGATGGCTACCTGATGCCTCTAGGCGGCAGAAGAGAGCTGCCTGTCCTCAGGGACTCAGAGCACTTTGCTGTCCTGGTTTTTGCTACTTGCAGCCTCTTGTAGGGCATCCCCAGTGGAAGGAACAGAGTCCCAGGCTGGGGCAGCCTGAGGGCTTGCAAAGAGCCTCCCTCTTCCATCTGGAAGGTTCTAGGTAGCCCTGCTGGAACTCTCAAAACTCACAAAGCACAAGGCAGGAGGAGTGTTGGCTTAAGTAAAAGTCCAAGGCTGAGCACTCTGGAGGGCAGGCAGGGCCATTTCCAAGGTAGACTCCTATTCTCGGCAGCAAACCTGTGTGATTTCAAGGGCAACAGAAAAGCTGCTTAAGTGGGGGTGGGGGCTACTTGCTAATTATTGTTGGTGATATTTGATTCTAGAAAGGGAGTTGTCTGTAGTGTAGTTGGCTAAAGAGTTAAATAGTTAAATATGTCTCTATCCTTCTCCACTTTTCCATGATGACCATGCAGGATGGGGAGGAGAGGGTGCATCTCAGGTGCTGCTCACACAGAAGCCCTGGGCACATGCAGCTGCTTGGCTTTGCTAGAGCATCAGCGGCACAGCCTAGATGCAGGCCGGCTGTCATCACAAACACTTAACGTCTGGTCCAGGAATGATCAACTGTGGCCCAAGGGCCAGCCACATGTGACCCAATGCACATTTGAGCAAGTAAAATCTTGTCATAAATCCATCAGCCCCTTTGTGTATGTCTCCTGCGGTTCCAGCAACCGTGATGAGGTCCACATAGCTCACAAGCCTGAACTGTCTTCTGTCCAACTGTCCAGCCTTTTACAGCCAGGCTTGGCTGATGGGCTCTGGACTTCTGCCACAGTCTAGGGCTACATCTGGGAGATGAGTGGGCGTGGCTTCTGCTCTGAGCTAGCTCCATAACCAAGGCCCAACCACTTCCTAGGGGGTGGGTTTAGAGACCTGAACACAAGGTCAGTTGATTTCTGGGGCAGTGGCTTCAGGAACTTCACCTCATTGTGTCCCCTTCTAACAGAGACCATTCAGCCCATCTGTCTGCCCAACTCTGAAGAGAACTTTCCCGATGGGAAACTGTGCTGGACCTCAGGATGGGGAGCCACAGAGGATGGAGGTCAGTGGTCTGAAGCCTGAGACTAGGAGGGCCCCTCGGGATGCTTGGATGTCCCAGCTCAGGGTTAGGGATTGTTCACAACAGCCATCTGCTGAATAGCCGTGGGTCACCATGGTGCCACTCCTCTTTGGACAGTGTGATGTTTTGAGGTTTCATGAAGAAATGAGCTATAGGGGAGAAGTGTGGGTACTTCTCCATGGTGAGGCCTCCACCCAACCCTCCTTCCTGCCCCTTCTTACTCTACTGAAGCAAGTGTCTGAAGCACACCTTGATGAGCCTCAAGCTTGTACCAAGCAGTACAAGATGACGGAGTCTTGCCTGAGAACTGGCATGGTGTGTTATTTTCTCCTATGAGCTTGCTATAGAAGGCATGACCCAGCTACTTCCACTGCTTTGGTAGTGCTAACACTCTCAGTGATGGTCACGTCAAGTACTTGCCAGGGACATCTGTATCCCTTGCATCAAGGAACAGTGCTGACACAGTCTCTCCAGCAATGGCTTTCCTTTGTGCATTTTCTAGGCACAGGCCAGCCTGCTGTCACTAGAAAACTGTAGCCAAACTACTGAGGCCTGGATGGCTCTAAAAGCTCAAAAGGACAGACTTGAGTCCTCTATCTTTCTGAAGTCTGAGATCAAGATGTCCGCAGGCCTCAGGGGAGGTCTGTCCCAGCATCTCTCCAGTGTCTGGTGGCTCTAGCGATCCTTAGTGTTCCTTGGCTGGCTAATGTGTCAACCCAGACCCAATGTCTATGTGGTTGTTTGATTTTTGATTTTTTTTTTGTTTATTTGTTTTGTTTTTCGTTTTGTTTTTTCCCCTAATGTGAGCTCTGGGTATCCAACCTACCACATTCCATCATCTCAGTCCCTTGACCCCTGACCCCATGGCATCAGTTATCAGATCTAGAGCCTGCCCTAAATGCAAGGTAACCCGGCCTCCACATGGTACCTGATCCATACTTTAGCAGCTTCTGCTCCAAGCAAGATCACGTGTCTTGGTTGCAGGCAGGCAAATAAGGAGGAGGTTATAGTCAACCCACAAGAGAAGCTCAGGGTTCGCCTTTGGAGACGTGTTTGTGCAGGCTCTCACTGCAGCCCAGGCTGACCACAGGAACCTCACCGCAAGCCTCCTGCCTCAGCCTCTCAAACTCCAGGATTCAATGCCCACTTTGTTTGTTACCTTCCAGCCTCAGGGGTCACTGGTTCTGTAGGCTGGCTCCTCAGTTGTCTCTGGGGACGGTGACAGCTGTTGTCCCTTTACCTTTGCTCCCACGCTCCTGGGTTCACGGCCTCATCCCCGACTTCAAGGCTGACAGGCTGATCTGACTCTTGCTCTGATGGCGCCTTTTTCGAGTTGTTGATAGGTCCTTGTAATTTTCATGAGTTTACCAGCATCATCTGGGCTAGCTCACAACCATACCCTTGAATACCTTCATGGTTCCCTAGTCAATGGCAAAGCCACAGGTTCAGGGCCCACACCTGTATTTGGAGGGACACGTTACTGTTGACTGAATTCAGCTCTGTCCAGAGGTGGGCGGCCTTCAGGGCCTCAGTTTCCCTTTTCCAATGTGGACTGACTGGCATGGGTCGAGGCTTGGTTGGCTGTGGGACAGCACACTGAGCAGGGGATGCTCTGGGTGCCACGGGCTCCGTGACAGCTGTCCCAGTTACAGTAGACTTGGTCTTTGCTGTGACTGCTTCCTGTTAGGTGGAAAGTTCTATGTCCCCTGGTTCTCCTGACTCTGTTCTCTAAGCCAAACTCTGTCTCACTATGAATTTCTCACATTACTCTGAGGCAGGTGACGCCTCCCCTGTCCTGAACCACGCGGCTGTCCCTTTAATTTCAAACAAGATCTGCAACCACAGGGACGTGTATGGTGGTATCATCTCTCCCTCCATGCTCTGTGCAGGCTACCTGAAGGGCGGTGTGGACAGCTGCCAGGTAAAGGACTTCCAGTAGCCCTTGGGGCCTCGGCAAAAGGCCAGGGTCTAGTTTAGTGACCCAGCCCATGGGACAGGCCCCTGCCAGTTTCCCCGTGAAAAACAAATTTACATGGCACAAGGAAGAGATTTGCTTAAGATATCCCCTGGCTTTCTTGGTGGCCCAGCCTGTGTTTACCCAGGTTCCCAGTCTTTCAGGGCACACAGGATGTGGCCTCTCCTCATCTCTCCAGCCTGATTCTGAGTGGGAAAGAGGGCTGTGAGCTGATGAAGCCGGGCTTGCAAAAGCCACAGTGAATTAGACTCAGTACTGCCGTTGGACACAGTGAGTTAGATCTGGCTCAGGCAGACTCCCTCTCTTCCAGCTCAGTGGGCTACACAGGCCACCTTTGACCTAAAAGTGTAGTGTTTGGGATCTGAAGGCAGACATAGCCAGAAGGAAACGTTCCCATATGGTCAAGGAGCCATGTCTTGAGTCCATTCTAGAAGTATACAGGGAGAGGTGTGCACATGGTTCACCGGTGATATGACATGGAAAGTCTGTGCAGCCGGGACAGTATAGCTGTCCCAGCCTCTTGACCTTTGCCTCTTGTTGACCCTACAGGGAGACAGTGGCGGACCCCTAGTGTGCCAGGAGAGGAGACTGTGGAAATTAGTGGGTGCAACAAGTTTTGGAATCGGCTGTGCTGAGGTGAACAAGCCTGGAGTCTATACTCGAATCACCTCCTTCCTGGACTGGATTCACGAACAGTTGGAGGTGGGTGGAGTGAGCCAGTTGGAGGTAGGCGTTGACTCTCCAGCTCACATGTTCCCTGCACCCAGCTCTGCCACAGGGAGCCAGGAGGAGATAGACGTGGGTATCAGTCCTAGAACACAGCTAATCCCACGGGTGTGACCCAGGCATACAGGGGAAGGACCAAAGGAATGGCCCTGCCTGACTCAACAGGGAGAAAGGTGACCAGTGGATGAGCTGGGAAGTTGATCCCTTGCCGAGAGCCAGATCTGCTTTTCTTCAGGGAGGGGAAATCAGTACAGGCCTACAGAGGCTCCTGGTCAGAGAGGGGAAGACAGGGGAACTGAGAGTCACAGGGCACCAGACAGAGAGATGTTCTGATAGACACAGGCCTTGCTGCAATGAAAGTCAGACATCCACAACCCCCGTCTCTCCTGAGAGGGGAAAGGCTGTGGGGAAGCAAGGCCTGGCCACACATCAGGCGCTAGGCAAACATTTACTAACTTTATCTCAGACGGGTTTTACATCATTGCCTAGTTCAGGTTCAAAGATGTTTTCTGCTGACACAGTAGGAGTGAGATTTATGTAACGTGGGCAAATGTTTAAAACACAACAATCCCATGGCATTTGACGCACTTATGTGTGCAGCCATGCTCTCTGTGCGGTTCTAAAAATCCTCCTAGCATCCCAAGGGAAACACGTGTCCCTTCCTGCCCTCTAGTCTTCAGCAACTGGCTGTGAGGATCCAAAACATTTATAAGGTGTGTGAGAGTGTGTGTGTGTGTGTGTGTGTATGGAGTGTGTGTGTATGTGTCTGTATGTATATATGTTGGAGCAATATGTATGTGTGTCTGCGTGTATGTGGTATGTGTGCATGTCTGTGTGTATGTGGTGTGTATGTGGTGTGTGTGTGCATGTGTGTGTTATGTGTGCATGTGTGTGCGTGTGTGTGTGTGTGTGCTCAGTGTGGGAGCTGGGGATCAATCAAGTCCACTGCAGTATAGAGTGGTATGTGCTCTTAAGCACTGGGCCACCCCAAGGACCTTTTAAAAGGGTTCTTGTCATTTGAAGCAATTGACTAAATAAGAAAAGAAACCTTCAAGAACACCCTTAGCACCCCTCAGGGGTTAATTTCTGTTTCTTTGCTTTTTTTAAATGTTAGTTTTATGAGGTGGCTGTTTTGTCGGCATCTCTGTCTGTACTCCATGTGTGTGCGAAATACCTGGAAGGTCAGAAGCAGGCTTCAGATCTCTTGAAACTGGAGTCACAGACAGTTGTGAGTTGCAAATCAAACCCAGGTCCTCTACAAGAGCAGCCAGTGCTCTTAACCTCCCAGCTATCCTCCAGCCTTCAGAGGGGGTGGCTGCACGCATCACTGTGTCCGGTGCCATGAGATTGTTGTCTTTTAGAAAGCTCATCTATATTTTATAAATTACTATTACTAAATATAGTAATTATACTACTTTTTCATTATTGGTTTAACTCAAGGGTTTTTTTTTTTCCTTTTTTTAATTTTTAGTTCTGAGGGCTGAATGCAAGGTCTTGTGTGTACTAGGTGGGATCCCACCACTGAGCTACACCCCAAGCTCTTTTCTTCTTCATCTAAATGAAGAAAGACACTGAACATGTCTCTCGTGTTGGGGTAGGGTGGGAATGAGGTGGTGGCAGGTGAGGCCAGGACATGCTCAGATCTCAGCAACACTCGCCATAGCTGTGACTTTCCACAGCCTTGCTTCCATCTTTGATGCATGATGGAGCCCGTAGGGCTGGACCAGTGTAGGTCTGGCTGCCAGTCACAGGCCGGTAGGAAGCCACCAGTTGAAGCAGTCTGTTAGCACTATTATGCATTTCGTACCACAGGCTCTTCTTCAGTAAAGGGTTTAGCTAACACTTGTCTTCCCCTTGTGAAAGGGGCGTTTGAGCAGGTGATGCCCTTACACAGAGGGCACTGAAGGCACTGTGCAGACTGGCCATATGTCCCTGGAAGGTGTGGCAAGGGATAGAGGAACCTCAGAAAGCAAGTGTGTCGTCCTGTGGTTATGTCTTGGGACACAGGTGCCACGTGACTGTTTTGGAACTCTAAACCAACACAGAGCCAAGAAACTATTTCCTGATGCTTCATACTGTCCAAGAATATGGGGCAGTCAGGGACACAGGGCGGGCAGCCGTGACAGGAACAGGGACCTAGCCAGGGTGCTCCCTACACTGTGCTCCATGACGGATGCTACCACACTCCTCACGATAGATGGGATCTTGGATAAATGGGGGCTCCCAAACTAGTAAGGACTCGTATGAGTACAGCCACACCCAGATCAGAACCTCAGCACGCCTCCACCCAGAGGGATAAACAGATGGAAAACTTTTAGTGAACAAATCCTTCTTGATCATTTGCTAAAACCGAAGAGCCCCAGGACCTTCTTCCAGTCAGTCTCAATTAGGGATCTGGTGTAAGGACCAGGTGAACTTAACATTTTGAACATTCTTTTAGAAAGGCTGGTGTATCAAGTCTCATTGGCAAGCAGGGAAAGACCCAGCTGGTTTCTGAAGTGTCCTGTTGTCTGAGGGGCTTCACGATGGTGGCGGGCTGGGCTTTGGACAGTCTCTCGGAGCATCTTAGTCATCAGCTGCCTCTGACCACAGAGGACCTGCAGGAAATGTCACCTGCCAGACACACCTGCTTTTAAATCGCTCTCCAAGTAGCTCAAGGGAGGTCTGGAGGCCCCCTTCATTCTGTAGGAAGATTCCCAGGTTTGGCTTGTCCTCATGGGAGGTTCTTCCTCTCACTCCATGGTACTGTTCTATGCCAGGCCCAGGGAGTCCCCAAGCCTTCATCCTCACCCTACTGACCATGTTTCCTTATCCAGTTAGGACTTAAAACAAAATGTTTCTGTCCTAACTTAACCCTCGGGAGCATGCAGCCGAGCCGCAGCACCTTCACGTAGCACTCTGTGGGACAATCTTGGGTAGAGATGAAGAGTGCAAAGGGCCTCCTGGGTGGGAGCCATCCAGAGCTGGCAGACTTTCCCCTCCTCAGTAACCACTGACAACACCTGGTGGAAAAATCTGTCTGAGACATGGTTTGCAGGGGAAAACCAGCAGTCCCTGTTTTCACTTCTAGAGAGATCTGAAGACTTGAAGAAAAGGAAACCAGCCTGCCCCTGAGCTCCTGAGGGTGGTCACAGCCCGAGCCTTCCCTGGACTCCTGTGTGGCCATGTTGGATGCGAGTATCAGCTTTACTGCTCTGCCCATTGCACTGAAAGGGAGACAGCGGGAAGGGCATTCTCCCAACCCCGACACCTGGAATTGCTTGCTGCTGAAGCCCCTGGCCCCTGGGCTTTGGGGCTGAAACGACCTTGGAAGCTCTTTCTGTGCTTCATGAACCAACTCATGCACACACGTGGAACCTTTCCCTGCCACCACCCTAGATTGTCTCCTCAGAGTTCCTGCCAACACAGGCAAGCTCTCATGCAAAGCCATCGAACACCAGTTGGGGCAGCTACGAGGCCAGGAACTACTGGTGTGGATTGTTGAAGATGCAGTCACCTGTTTGTTCCCAGATCTCAGATCTCCACCCAATTGTCTCCTTCCCAGAGCTGGTTCCGGGAGTGGGGAACTTGGTCTGTGACAAATTCACTGTTTTCTCACAGGATTTGGTGCTTGATGAATTCCTCCCTTCTGGAAGGTGTCCCTTCGCTTAGCTTGGCTTGTCCTCGGGCTTGAGGTGGTGGGTGGTGGGCACGGAAATCATGGGCTCGCATCAGAAGTCCATCCTACACATGTCAAGAGTTTGCATTTTCCTGTTAGAACAGGTTTCCCAGATCTCAGAAGTATCCCATATTGCATTGTGGGATGCATAAGCAGAGTGAGGGACACAGGTCTGGGCAGAGACAAGACTGGACACTAAAAGCAAGCTGAATCGAGGAGTCCTAAGTGATGGGGTCTGCCTCACCCCCCTGCCCTGTGCACTCTGCTAATGGGTCATAGCTGATGGTGTCCGGGCCCCTCTTACATGGCTCACAGTCCTGTGGTTTCCATATTACCCAATAATAGAGGAGGGTTATGTGAGACATAGCCATAGGTCACTCAGGCTTGTCACAAACGATGTCTTCAGAGTAGGAATCAGTTGTTTTGTGGCTGTAACAAAAAGTGTATGTGTGTATGTGTGTGTGTGTGTGTGCATGTGGTGGTGGGAGACACATCAGCAAGACAAACTACTTTTGTACACACATAGCCATTGTACTTTGACTCAACCCTGTCCAGATTAGAGCCCCACACAGCTTTCTGTGAATAGAATACAGGTCCCAAGACCCACAGTGGGTACCTGAAACTGTGGGCAGCTCCAAGCCCTATACGGATGGTTCTTTTCCATATGCATCCCTCCCTACAGACGTGCTTCATCTACTAGTCACAGTAAGAGATGACAATCCTCACTGAAAATAAAGCACAGCAGTTATAAAAACATACGGCTGCTCACACTAACATGTTACACTCATCATCAACAGCAGTGAGGACAGGAACTCAAGTGGGGCAGGATCCTGGAGGCAGGAGCTGATGCAGAGACCATGAAGGGATGCTACTGACTGACTGCCTTGTCTTTCATGGCTTGCCCAGCCTGCCACCTTATAGAATGCAAGCCCACCACCAGCCTAGGAATGGCACCACCCACAATGGGCTGAGCCTTCCTCCCTCAATCACTAAGAAAATGCCCTACAGCTGGATCTCATGGAAGCTGTTTCTCAACTGGGGCTCCCTCCTCTCTGATGACTCTAGCTTGTGTCAAGTTGACATAAAACTAGCCAGTACAACAGAGAGCAGATGTCGCATGCTCAGAGATGTCAAGCCATGTCATCTGCAGCCTCTGCCACTTCAGGCAGAGAGCAGTCAGGTGGGACCTACTGTGGCCTCCTCCGTAGTCCCTCCCCCCTCCCTCCCCCTGCAGCCAGAGGCAATCAAGGGCTCCCCATGCACTGACCCAAGGCCATCTCAAACTCCAAAGTCACCCTCCTATCTAGAGTCTTCTTGCTCCATTCCTAACACTCAGATTAGGTCACTGGTGTGGTGTGAACTCCCCTCCCTGCAACCTCTAAGAGTCAGAAACTCCCTTCAAATCCCGAAACTGAAGGCTCTCTCCCTTCAGAACCCTGCCCATTGCCACAAGGATCTTAGTAAGGCTCCTACCTACAAGGCTGTTATGTCTTTCGTTATATCTGTAACCATTACAAAGTAGAATAAGGGTCATTTGGACATACGCATTGCTCTACCAAGATTCCACCCAATAAATGAAGCTCACTATCATTATCACTAGTAGGTGGGTAGCATATTCAGTGTGGACACACTGTACAGACGCATGACTTATGTCCTGGCAGGGTTAGGGAGGAGGAGAGTGGAAAGGCATGAGATTTCCCCTATAGTATTCAAAACAGTAACCGAAAACTCACCAGTAGTTTGTTTCTGGAATTTTCCATTTAATACCATTGGACTGTATTCAGTTGACTTCTTGTAAGCGAAACTTTGGGAGGAGGAATATTAGATGATGGTTGGGGGTGCTGTCTTTTCTGGTGGGCTTTGCCAGGTTCTCTTGGACAATACTTCCAGTTTCCGTGGGATAGAGGCAAGCTGTGAAGTGAGGTGTTTTCCTACGTAACCATCCCCCTTGAGAGAGCCAGACAGGTTGGAGAAGGAAGGTTTCAGCTTGCTGTGACCTCATCCTTTCCTGTCACTGTTGTTCCGATGCTTACAGACTGTCTTGGATAATACAGACGGCAGCCCAGCTAATCAGCACAGACTGGGTGCCTGGTCTAACCTCTGCACATTTCAATAGGCTTACCACTGTCATTGCGCTAGGCTGTGACAGCTTGGCTACTTCTTGGGAGCCATTCTTAGCAGAGCCTTCTTTTGACCCTCGTCAGGATTTCTTCCCCGAGGCCTGATTGTCCTCCTCGGGCCTGTTTCCCCTCCACATTCCTGCTTCTCTTCCCTAAGCCTTCTCACATCCCCCAGCCCACCCTGCCACAAGGCCTGCTTCACCTTCCTACTCCTCTGCAAGCCTTAGGTCCTTTTCCTTTGGCCTGGCACTCAAAATTCAAAAGAAAAGACCTGCCTAGAGGATCAATGTGCTAACTGCTGAGTTGTATTTCTTTAGGTTTACAGGATCTAGGACATCTATGTGGTCTTCATACAACATAAAGCATTTCAGCCTTTTCATAGTCTTTACCAGGAAGTGTGGGCATTTCTGTGAGGTTTGGCTTGCAACAGCTTGGACTCCACTGTCGGGCTCAGGCCAGAGGGAAAGGGTACTGGAAGTCAAGACAGCATCCAGACGCAGCCTTTCTACTTCTCTCCTCCCTGTAAACATCGGTTGCATCCCTGAATCCTCCAAAGCAGAGCTCTTAGGACAGCCTTATCCATCTGCCAAGCTGCTGGCCCTCGAATAAGCCTGATTGCATCTCATAGGTTCTCATCTCCCAAATGTTGGCTTTCACACGGAAATGACTAGATGTTAGTCCAGTAACGCTGAGAAATAGGACTGGCGAGTGATCCCTCTTCTGCGGGGAGAAGTCTAGGGTGTGAGAAAGGATGCATCTTCTTAAGACGACACATTGGCCCAGCACTATACGGACTAAGAATGGCTCATCTTAGTCTGTTTCAGTGGGAATGAAAGCCACACGGGACCAGACACTTTGGCATTTTGCTACTTATTCAGCGCCATCAGAGACACCCATGATCCAAGGTCCTGGCTGATTTCTTCCTCTAGGGCAGCATTTTGTTTTTCCCAGAGATAGCTGCTGGCTCAAGGCAGAGGTCAGCAGGGTGGCTGTGTTCTTCTCTTTCCAGATGTTGATCTGGAAACAGATCCTTCTATTTCTCTTTTCCCTATCCCCCTAATATAAGGTCTCTCGTTGAATCTAGAGTTTGTTGTTTGCTGACCAGCAAGCCCTAGCAATCCTGTTTCTGCCCTGCCCTGCCCTCCCCAGTGCTGGAGTTACAGGTGTGTGTGTGTGTGTGTCCATGTTCAACATTGTGTGTTTGTTTTAAACATGGGTAATGGGGATTTGAACTTAGGCCTTCATGCTTGCATGGCAGGCATTGTGACACACTGAGCCACCTGCCAAGCCCCTCCGTTGCCTAAAAATTAAATGTCACCAACTCAAGGATGTCTCACTGTGTCCCATCCTTACCCACATCCTGTAAAACAAAGCTTTAGTAGGCTTACCGCAGGCACAGACCACAGCCCGAGTCCAGGCAGAGCCTGTAGCGAACTCGGCATGCAGAGTCATGGCCTGTCTATCCATCCGGCAGTACCTTCTTTGAGAGGGGCTGGATGCTAGTTTAGTTACCCCTTCTGTGTGCTTATAGGGACTAGATCCTCCCTGGCGTTCATGAAACACCTCTGTGTTAGTTACTTCTCTGTTGCTGTGACAAAGCACCGTGACCAAGCAAGAGTTTGCTTTGGATTACAGTTCTAGATGGATAAGTGCATCATGGGAGAAAGGCATGGCGGTAAACAGCAGGCATGACAGCTGGAACAGAAATTGAGGACTTACATCTTTGGATGCAAGTATGAGCAGAGAGAGAAAACTGCAAAGGACATGAGGCTTTTAATCTCAAAGCCTGCCCTCAATGACATATCTCCCCCAGCAAGGATGTACCATCCAATAATGCCACCGACTGGAGACCAAGTGTTCAAATGCCGGAGACTATGATGGACATCTCATTCAAACCACTACATCCCTTCTTTCTTTATGGCATTTGTAAGAAATGTGTGCATGTGCGTGTATAAATTGGCGAGTATGAATTGTCCTTGGTACTACACAAGGACATTAATCCTTCTTGGCAGTGTCACCGTTTGTGTAAGAGGTTGTTCATCACTCTAAGCAGAAGGCTTGTTGGGAATGAAGCTGGCCAATTGATGCTTGGGTCCCTGGCACTGAGTCTAGGGTCTACACATGCTCACACATTCTGGTGGGATGAGCGAATGAATGGGCTATAAGAACAAGCCACCAACACAGACCACTTGAAGGCTATCACTTTGTGCATAAACACACTGGCTTAGACACAATGAGAAAAAACGGTGGAGAGACTTTAACATCACAATTTGCTTTAAAAGTCTCCATATCTTTCCACTCAAAAGTACAAACCTTAGCAGGTCAGTGGTGGCGCACGCCTTTAATCCCAGCACTTGGGAGGCAGAGGCAGGCGAATTTCTGAGTTCGAGGCCAACCTGGTCTACAAAGTGAGTTCCAGGACAGCCAGAGCTATACAGAGAAACCCTGTCTCAAACAACAACAACAACAACAACAAACCACAAAACAAAAAAAAAAGTACAAACCTTATCAGCAGGTATCGGGAAAATGGACTCCAGGACATCACCATGTAGACCTGGACTACATCCTGGGCTGCCTGGGTGGTGTGAGTCATGTAGAAGCAGTGATTAAGGGTATAGTTCATAGAGAAATGGTCAGCGTATGATCACAGAGGAGAAGGGGTCACAGGTCACAATTCAGTTATCACAGAAAAGAAGGTACAGGACAAGGCAGGTCCCCTCCATCTCCCCCTACCCGGTCCTCCCTCTTCTCCTTCTTCCTCTGCTAGAATTACAGGCAAGCCTAGCAGTTCTGTTTCACAGTTATTCTCTATAAGCTTTGGGGTCATGCCTCATGGACAGGACCTGGATTCTTGGCTTTTCCCACTGTGGTTTCTTGTCTTTTTCCTTTCTCTCCTTTGCACCTTGGTGCTAACAGAGGCTCCCGCTCTTGAGAGCTGAGCTTGTTGTCTCTTTTATGTGCAGTTTGGACATTTGTCATCTCCCTTTCTACCAAGAGTCACTAGTGAAGGATGCAGCCCTCTCTCTCCTTGCTCTCATGAGCACTGGGGTATCCTAGAAGGCATGGCTAGCGTGCAGGAGCTACTCTTTTGTTGGATCTGAGTCCAGTTCTCAGAACCCATGCTGGGATGCTCACAGCCATCTAAGTCCAGATCCAGGATGATCCGATGCCTCTGGCCTCCCTGGACACCCTGCCCTGGTGTGCACACAGACACACAAATATGCATTCATTAATAAAATCAGTCTTAAAAACTCAAGGTTAAATTCTTCATTTCATTGTTGTTACGATGATAAAATATTCTGGTAGAAAGGTCTGAAGTCAGAAAAAAGGGTTTATTTCATTTGATAGTTCTACATTACAGTCCAGAGGACAGAAACTTAAAGCAGCTAGTCACAGCACACAATCAAGGCAGAGATGCACGTGTGCTTATTTATGCTCAGTCCTGTGGGGCAATGGGCTATGCACAGTCGGCCTGGTCTCCAGTTGAGCTGAGGTCTTAAGCCCCGGTAGTGATAATTTTTACCTACATGGGATGGAAGGCGTTCCCTCATGTCTCCTGGACCCCTGGCTCCTGTGGAAGTTACTGCCCGTACAGCCCCCACAAGAGAAGTGTGTGGCTAGCAATTACATAGACAATGTCCCAAGCTTCTGGCCTTCTGGCTAGACTCCGCCCCTCAGTTACCTAGCAACAGCCCACTATAAGAGGGGCTGCTTGGCCCCTCCTCTCTCTCTTAAGCTTTTACTTTCCTTACTCTCTCTCTAAGCGTTTACCTCTCTCTCTCTCTCAGCCTTCACCTTTCTTACTCTCTAACTCTCTTTCGCTCTTTCCCTTCCCCCTTCTCTCCTCTTGGCCATGGCCAGTCTCTCTTTCTCTTTTTATCTTCTCTCTTTCCCCCTGCCTTTTTACAATAAAACTCTAAAACCATAGACTGTCTCCGTTCATCAGGCCCACTGTGCTTAGACGATGGGATAGGCTTTCTTCTAAGGAGCCGCTTTTAACCTCCTGTCAGAAGGCCTTCCTGTGCTCAAGCCATGGACCAGACTAAAGACACTCACCTGCATGGGAACCACCCAGTGCCCCCTCTCCCCCTGACCTCTCTTCCTTTCCCCTCCTGGCTGAGTGTTGCCCTGGGGCCTCTATTCTGTTCTCAGCTCCTCTACCATATCCAGTGTGGCATGCCAGAGACTGAGAACCTGGTATGGGGTCTGTCCCTTGTCCACCTTGTGTGGGATCAGTGGCTTCACACAGCCAGATGTCCACCTGGAGCCGCATGGAAAGCATCTGGCAGTCCACCCACCTACACTCACCCAGAGCACAGGAACTCTGGCCAGACATGGGCTCTCTCCCTCCCCCCTCTTCATCTACACCCATGGCCCTGCACAGTCCCATTTTATACTCTGTACTTACACAGTTCAGGATCTGCTGCCTAGGGAATGGTGCCACCCATAGTGGGCCGGTCTTCCTACTTCAACACAATCAAAACAAACATTGATCTAGACAATCCCTCACGGGGACTCTTTTCCTAGATGATTCCAGATTGTGTCAGGTTGACAATGCCAAGTGAATGGGGAGGTCCAGTTGCTGGAGTTTTCTCCCAGTTCTCAATTCCACAGTAAAAAGCTAGAGAACATTTCACTTCGTTTTAGGTCCTGGATGATTTTAGTCCTGGGAGATTTTGCCTGTGTTTATTTTTAAAGTTTTTGTTGTTGTTGTTGTTGTTGTTGTTTTTCAAGACAGGGTTTCTCTATATAGCCCTGGCTGTCCTGGAACTCACTTTGTAGACCAGGCTGGCCTTGAACTCAGAAATCTGCCTGCCTCTGCCTCCTGAGTGCTGGGATTAAAGGCGTGCACCACCACGCTTGGATAAAGGTTTTTGTTTTTTTTAATATATATATTTCGTTATATGATGTATATTGTGCTTTGTTTGAGATGTGAGGTATAACTGAAATATCTGCCCCACCCCACACTCCACCCCCAGGGCCACAGCCCAGACTCCCCTTGCTCCACCAGCAATGTCTCCTCCAATGGATATCTACACCTTTGTCATGAGCATATGTGTGAGATCTAGTCTGAGTCCTCAGCTGTTCCTTATTGACTCACATGTCTGCCTGTTTACTACTGCTGCACTGGCCCCAGTACAGACCCCACCACCAGCAGCAAGCCTAAATATCAGGGCCTCTTCCTATGCAGTCTGCTTTTAAGACTGTTTTGCCTCTTCTGTGGCCAGCATCTCTCCAAGTAGATCCCAAACTAAGCTTATTCATGACTACCAAAAACCATAGGAACTAGATCTGTCTTGGGAGAACTGACGTCTCTCTTGTCCAGAACCTTGGGGGTTTTTTTTTGTTTGTTTTGTTGTTGTTTTGTTTGTTGCTTTTTGTTTTGCACAAATGTCTTCTCTGTAGTTCATGTTTTTCTTGAGTGACTGTAGAAGGCTGTTGTGTTTTGAATGTTTCTGCCATTCTCTGGCACTGTGTAGAAGAGCAGTTGGCTTTCGTGGCCTGGCTAAACTCTTCTTTAGCTCTTTTTAGATTCCTTGGAATTTGTTCTTAATTTTGGTCCTAGAGATCAAACCCAGGACCTCAAAGGCACGTACTAATTATGTGGTACTCTACCCCAGAGCTGCACCCCTACCTCCTGGAGACCTTATATAGGTGTGGTCATGACATCTGCAAATGAATTTATTTATGCTCATGTGTATATATATATATATATATATATATATATATATTTAAATTATACACATATAACTATATTTTAATCACATAACTACTATCTCTATTACTACACTGGATAAGCATAAGCATCCACTCTTTATCCTCAATCTCAGGATAAAAGTACCCAGTCTTTCACCAGCAAATATGACATCACAGCGAGTGTTCTGTAGATGTTCTTTTTCAAGGAGAGATCATTTGCTTCCATAGCCACGATTCTAGGAGATTTTTTTTTTTAAGTCACAAATAGATGCCAAATCTTGTTAGTTGGTTTTCCTACTTAAGTTGATATGGTCATTTTTAGAGTTATAGCAACCTTGCATAATCAGAAGAAATCCTAATTGGCCTCACATATCCTTTTTATAATGCATGGCTGACTTAGGCGCCTGAGGTTTTATTGGAGAAGCCTGTGTCTCAGTTCATGACGATCGCTGCTCTGTTGCTTTACTTGTGTGTGTTGGCTTTGCCTGGCCTCATGGGTAATTGGGTGATAATGATCTCATAAATGAGTTAATGAGTATTCACCATTCTCTGTTTCCTAGGGAAATCATGTGAAATTGGTGTTAATTTAAAAAAAAAAAAGCTGGACCTAGAAATCCAACTATGAATTCAAATTCAGAGCAAACTTTCACCTTATTGAGTTTGGCAGTTTGCAATTTTTGAGGGATTGGTCTGTGTCTTTTTTTCTGACTATATCATGAGCAAAACAAGTATTTTTTCCCCCTGATCTTTAGATGGCTGTTGGGTCTGTAGTAATGTCTGCTGCTATAGTTGTTGTTGGGTCTGTAGTAATGTCTGCTGCTATAGTTGTTGTTGGGTCTGTAGTACTGTCTGATGCTATAGTT
This sequence comes from Mus caroli, assembly GCF_978045245.1. Classification (NCBI taxonomy): domain Eukaryota; kingdom Metazoa; phylum Chordata; class Mammalia; order Rodentia; family Muridae; genus Mus; species Mus caroli. The sequence continues at coordinate 62,699,500 of NW_028227273.1, forward strand.
GTGGCATTAGTTGCTTGTGTCTTATCTTTAAATTTTGTCAGTTTTAATGTAGGCTTGTCAATATTATTGATCTATTATTATTATTATTATTATTATTATTATTATTATTTCGATAGTCTCATTTTGCAGCTCTGGCTGTCCTGGTACTCACTCTGTAGATCAGACTGGCCTCAAACTCCCAGAGATCTGCCTGCCTCTGCCTCCCAAGTATAGAGGTGTGCACCACCATGCCTGGCCCTACTGATCTTTTGTCAGTAAATCAGTTTGTTATTGGTTCGATACTGTCCTCATTTCCAGGGTACATTAATGCTGTCACACAATCTCACTCCTGCTCCAGCTGAGCCCTACAAGTTCTGAAATGAAATGTGTCTTCATTTTCATTTAGTTCTGTGTCCCTTCAAGGTCCTTTTGAAACCCCCTTTTCACTTCATGGGTGTTTTAGAAATGGAGTGCTTGGTTTCCACCTGTTTAGAGGCCACCCACCCCCTCCCTCCTGTTCTTTGGTGCTAATTCCAGGTTTGATCCCACTACAGTCTGGGACATTTGACTTTATTTTTATTTTGTGGATGTGTGTTTTGTGGTCTCATCTCTGTAGGGTCTGTCTTGGAGAGCTGATTTCAGCTGCTGTTGGCTGGAATGCCTTATGCATGCCAGATAGAGTCCAGTGGGCAGTCAGACCTTCTATTTTTCTGTTGATTCCCCAACCCAGTTATTTTGCTGGTATCAATTGCTGGTTGGGACCCTGAAGTCCTCAGTGGACTAACCTCTCATCTCCCTTGTTTCATTTGGATTGTAATCAAACCCCTCAACACCTACAGTCTTTAGTGTAGACTGTAGAAGGAATGGCCAAGTATCTGGAGGTCTGGCCTCAGAAACTAGCTCTTCCTCTCACAGTTTTGGAAATCCTTCTTCAGGGTCTCATTTCATAGAAAAATAGAAAAGACCAAACGTGTCATAGAAAGCTGCAGAGGAACTCTCTGTACCTCCCATTAGAACACCTCACAATCATGGGGTCCCCTTTAGGACCCACTCATGGCCAGGCTGAACCAGCACTGAAGCTCCAGAGATGACACCTCCCTCTTAAGAGCTCGGGGTCAGGACTTACATCAGTTTGGGGGCTTTGATTCATGTCTTGCTTGTCTGGATAATAAATGGTGATATGGGAGGCAGAGGAAGAGGGAGGAATGAGGACAAGGTTTGGGATTTAGAGGTCTCCATATTGCCACTGATAGGCCTGGATATCTTCTGTCCCCTCATTGGACCTTGTGGAGTAAAGTGCTAGGATTTATGGGGTGGAGCAAGGAGGACTCACCAGGCAGGAATGGGTGGCTCCACTCTGCAGTGGCTCATATCTGAATGATTACAGGAGCCCACCTCAGGTCTATGTTTGACTTCAGGGAAGGTGTGCGGAAATGGATTCAGTACAAGCACATTGGTGGGGTGTGGGCTTGAGGAACCCCCCACACACACAAAGTCAAACACCAGTCCCATATCTTACCCGCTGACTCACCTTCCAGGAGAGGAGGGCAGTTTCTCCCACTTTGATCTGGGGAGAGCAAAAGTATTGAGTTGCACTGGTTGAATACTGCCCTTTCAATAATGGAAGTTAATTCTTCTCGCAGGGGTTAGTTAGGAAGCAGAACCCAGAGCGGTCCACAGACCCACCCTCTCACCCCGTCAGCTCGAACACCTGAGCTCACTCTTTCATTCTTCTCTTAGGCTGTTTTAAACTTCAGGGCCCAGTTCCTTTGAATGTAACACTCTAGTAGAAGTCTGCATGTATGATGATAATCCTTAAAGATCTGCAAGTCATGGTTCCAGTACCAGAGGACGTGAACCCTTGCTGCCCACATGGTGAGCCAGTATCACCTGTAGTCAGCAGCTGCTCTAGGGAGACCTGGATGGAGTCTGTGCTTCTGGGGGTCTGCGTCAGCTCAGAGCTGGTACTGACGGTCTCAGACGGGGGTTTATTTTTGACAGATCTAAACAATTTTGTTTAAACAATTAGTACAATTTTGGAAAAGAGTTTCCTGGTGACAACTGTCACAAGAATGCTCACGAGATGACCACATCAAAACTCTTCGCAAAGTACAAGTCTTCTGCAAATTGCCTTTGACCTCTTCCATAAGAATGGGTTCTACTGACTGAGAAACAATGTTCAGAAGAAAAGTTTTAGGGAGGACGATCTTGGATAAACACAAGGAGGGATTCAGGTGAGGCCTGACCCTACACCTAACACAGGTCACCAGGTTATTAACTACACCTATTCCCCACTTTCCAGGTGGAGATGGGTATACATCCCTTCTGTTAAAGAGACAAGCCTGCCTGCTTAGCATTCTTGGTTTCTCTAGCATTTATCTGTGGGCACAAGGACCTTGCACCCTCTACACTGCTGCCTCAAAACATTAAAAAAAAAAAAGTGTACCTTATGAGCCAGTTAAGCCAAACTGTTTGTCCAAACATTAGTTTATTTATTTTTATTTTTGTCGGGGGTGCACATGTGTCATGGTGGCTGTGTAGCTCAGAGGACAGCGTCCAGGAGTCAATTCTCTCTTTCCGCCATGTGGGTCTTAGAGCTGGCACTTAGGTTGTCAGGCTTGGTGGCAGGCACCTTTACCCACTGAAACCATCTTGCTGAGCCAAGCCAAGTTACTGAACATATGAATCACCACATGGTACTGCTCCCAAGAGCTCTTAAACTTAATTTCCTCTTGCTCTGAGCAATATTGCCTTGATTCCATATGTTCTCCTGGCCATCAAAACCACCATCCTACCTTCTGCTCCCGAGTTCAGCCATTTCACAGATATGTGAGGTGGTGCAGGGTCTGTGTGTCTGCGTCTGCATCTGCGTCTACGTCTGCATCTGCGTCTGCTTCTGAGTCCTTTTCACGGAGCACGATGACAAGATCATTTCATGGTGTGGTTGTCTGGAGACCAGACTTCTTAGAGAAAGGCTGCTCCACTTCTGGAAGGGGTAGCAAGGTTTCTAGGGTTCAAATCTCAGCTCGCACTCTGACACCCCTGCCTGTGGCTCCGAGTCTCCCCTCCTCCTCACTTCAGAGCACAGCATGCAATGCCCCTTCACATACTGGCTTCTTTTTGGACACATATCTCATAGTGGGTAGCTGGACGACAAGGCAGTTGTACTTCTAGGGTCTTGAGTTTCCTTGATGTTTTTATAGTGGCGACAGTGATCTGCATCTCTACCTGACCACTCACTGCTTTTCAAGTAGGAAAACTCAACCCCAGAGCTGGTGAGACACTGCACAGGTTCCCTCACCACGGGTGGTCTGTCAGTCAGCCCTGCATTCTCCCCTGGGGCCACTGACATGTTAAAGGCCTGGTTTATATTTAGTAGGTCCACTATTGTCTTCCATAGTGACTCTATACTGGAGAAATGGAGCCCTCACTTGCTGTCCCTGAAAGAGCAGCTTCAGCCACTCCACTGCCTACCCCAAGGGCAAATCCAGAGGCTCAGGGATCCCCCTCCTCAGCTTTTCTCAAAAGAAGTCAGATTTGAAAAAAGGAGCCAGGTATCTATGCAGAAGGTGGTTCACTGGGCACCCCTCCAGACCCACCCCAGCGAACGGCACTGGCTCTTGTGGGCCTCTGAAGACTTGATTTGTTATTTTCTTCAGCAAATCACAGCCCGGCAAGACTAAGGAGGGCTTCTGTATCCCTCCGATGTCTCCATTTCCTCCTTCCTCTGTGAGGCAGTGTGCTGAGGCTGGACCCTTCCCTTCCCATTTGTGTTTGCATGCATTTGGTCTGGGAGCTGTTCTGACATGGCCAGTATTTAACATGTTAGAGTATCCAGTCTTAGGTGGACTCTTCATTTGACCGTGTTCCAAATATGTCTCCTTGTGGTCCGTTCCTTTCCCATCTATTCTAGGGACTCACTCAATACATTCTGCATGCAGAGAGGCCCCTACTATACACAAAAGTGACATTCCACATACTTCAAGCCTTTCCCCTTTCTTTTGTTAATGTGCCCCTAGGAGCCTCCTTGCCTTTTCCTCATCTTCCCCTCTCCCTATCACAAGCAGCTAGCAGAACTCTTCTTGCTTCTCCATGTGTGTGGATGTTTATCTGAGGTCGACATAAATCATGAGCCAGTTGAACTGGTGGGCTGTGCTCCTTATGGCTTAGCCTCCACAAGCCTCTTCTCCTATTTATTCCACTGTTACATTGTTTCCACTCAGCTTTCCATGTTCGCACTGTGAACCAAGGAAGCCTCCCATACCTCAGTGTGTGATGAACTCAGCCCTCTCTGTGAAAGGCCCCCAGTTCTGCCTGTCAGGCCCTCTCCTATGATCCTGCTTAAGCAGGAGCTTAGGGGAAGAGAGGGTGATGCTTCTACTCTGATCCATATCCTGGAGGGCCTCTGGGGTTTCCTTAGGTTCTCTTCCATCTTCCAGGCTAGCACGCAGGACCCTTAATCTATCACTAAGGAAAAGCACTTCTGCTGTGGTTCATTAATCATTCATTCATTCATTCATTCAGGTGTTCACAGCTACTGCTGACGCCCATTGAAGCTGTGTGGTCTTGGAGCTGGGCCACTCCCAAAATGAAACAAAGTCTCTGCTCTCACGAAACTTGCAGTCTAGGTGAGGGTTACAAACAATGAGCAGAAACAACAAAGTGGCTGCTTGGGCTACATCACGAGATCAATAATGAAGGTGGAGGGGGAGTCAGAGGCTAGGTGCAGGGCATCCTCTCAGAGACTATGACCCAGGAGGCAGAATGCCTTTGGGGGGCATGGAGGCAGAGGACAGGGAACAGCGGGTGCCAGGCAGGGTGAGCCCACTGTGTCTGCTTTCCACTCAGCTCTACCTGATTGGCTTTCCTTCCCTTTTTCTTTTACTTTTCTAAAAGGACCCCACTGCAAATGGGGCAATAGTCTATGGCCACAGCACCCAGAATGTCCCTGGTCTCATCTCAAATAGAAAAATAAAGAAGGAATTGCTTAGGTGAGCTGGTCAAGATGCACGTACGGACATCAGTGAGGACTCTGAGCTCTTGCAGGTTTTCAGGGCCCAAGCTGTCAGTGGGGCAGACTCCCGTTGAGTATATTTCCTCAGTAAGGGACCAAAAAGCAACTTGGTCATATAGGCATGTGTAAGGATGAAGCAAATGATGCAAAGATGCACCCTACAGGTTCATCCCAGCAGAGGAGAGGAGCATGTCATCAGGAGACCCATTATGTGTCCCTGTCACCTTGTCGAGTCACACACTTCCCACCACCGGGTAACCCAGATCCTCCAAGTCGATGATATTACGCACATACCCACTTTGGAAGCACAGGGCCAGCAGATGGGGGTTCACCAGCTTCAGATCACTCGCTGAACACTGCTGATGCAACAGGCCCTGTCTGTGGTCTCTCGCTATGAATCAGCTCTGACTGAGCAGGCAGTGTAAGCCCAGCTGAAGGGTTTTTCTAATACCACTCGGGACTGGATCAAGGTCATGTCAGGGGAGATACTCAGGTTGCCCAGTGTATCTTACGAGAGGGACTAGCCTTCCCTATCAGTGCACTCTCAGCCTGTGACTGCATCTCAGAAACACCTTGTAATCTTACTCAGCATGGACCCTCCTTTGGCAAATGCTCGCTCACTCTAAGCAAATAGACCGGTGGTATAAAGTCAAGAATACGGGCACAAGCTCATCCATCACTCGTGGTCTTCCTGGGAAGCTGCCATGGAGCACAAGGTGATCTGTGTCCTCGCTGTGGTCCTCATGCTGGCCTTCAGCAGCCTTGCCCAGACCCAGGCCCAGGAAGGTAAGACAAGACCTCTTGTTTCCCACTGACCACGGCTGACAGACGCTGGGCCCCAGAGCCTATTGTGACCAGGTACTTCGTTCTAGCCTTTCCCTATGCAGCCAATGGTCTGGGCCCTTGAAGGCTGTTACCATTTACAAGAACACAAGAACTGGGATAGATGGAGCAGCGGGCAGGGCCCTAGGACCTATGAGGATGCAGGGAGAATGAAGCTTCTTCAGCTGGGCTCACCCTTTGTTGATGTGAACTGATCTTATACTGATCTTAGAGCCTCATCTCCAAACATGACATTCAGCCCGCCTCTCCCGGGCAGGCAGCCCTGCCCAAGTACTTGTGCTGGGACTGGGCCTTCAAGAGATCCCTCCAGATCCTGGGCCCTTGGACCCTTAGGATGCACCCAAGTCTGGGAGCCAAACCCCTCCTGGATCCCTGTGTTATCTCCCTAGTCCTCATCCCTCCTTGGGGTGGAAGGCCTTGTGACCTAGGACCTTTGCCGGTAGGATGGGGACAGCTTCTGCCCTTATGGGTATCAGCAAAAGGCTTGTGGCAGCGGCTGTGTGTGAGCTTCGCTTCGCCCGGCTGTGAAGAGCTCCGTTCTCAGACACAGTGCTAAGGAAGAGGGAACAGGGAAGTTTCCAGGCTGAGGAGCATTAGAGAAGAGTGAGGAATGTTCTGCTTACCCTTTTCCAGCATCACTGATGTCCCTTGAGTGGGAGGAGGTAGTTGGGAGAGTGGGGAAGAGGAAGGGACCTTATAACTGCCTAGGCCCCTCTGCACCAGTCTGTGACAGAGGACAAGGAGCCAGCTGGGGGACTTTGAGGGAGAAGTAAATGGCTTTGGAGTAGAAGGTGAAGGGAGGGGGGTGCATTCAGCAGCTGCTCTGTGCTCTCTCCAGGCCCCCACCCTTACCTCAGTACCAGCCACCATGCTTTCCTCTGCCCAATTTCCTGGACTGGGGCTCAACACCTGTTTCTGGGTCACATGGTGACCTTGTTTCCATAGAGGTCTATCTGTAGATACGTAGACATATCCTATAGGATATGGTGGCTGCCTGCACCTCTCCTGAAGGGAGCTTGCTTTCAGTAACTTCCTCAGATGACCACACAGGTGCAGGCAGGACAGCGATCTTTAAGTCCTGCTGGAAAAGGGAGCTGGAGGCCACAGGGGAGCAGCGACATCCCTTCTTCTTCTGGCTGCTGATTCTCCATGGCCTAAAGGGCTCCTTGTGACCCCTTATTGTCCTGTGCTGTGGCCAGTGCTCAGCTTTATATTAGAGGCCAGCACCCACACACACACACACACACACACACACAGGCCACCGGCAAGTAGATGACAGGTCCCGATCTTATCTTGAAAGATAAGAGTCCGTTCTTCAAGAATGTTTCAGGAGATCCTCACGCTAGGAAAGAGTCCTAGAGACAACCCCTGATGAATGCCCCCAGGCTTCTAGACCCTGATAAGTTCTTGGGACACTGTAAATGCTCAGCCTTCTCTACAGGGACCTTTCTCCTCCCTTTCAGTCTTGAAGTCCTCAGCCCATCTCGAGGGCTCCCACCAGCCCCAAGCATTGGGATGGTTGTACTGTGTGGCTCACGTCCTTCATGGGTCTGTTAGCCTCTGAATTCAGGTGCAGGGGTGGAGTCAAGCCTGAAAGTCTGGCAAGGTGTTGCCTTTTCCTTGGCTGGCTGTCATATTGGAAACAAAGATACATCCTCAGATGTATCCTGCTCACCCCCTTCCCAGAAGGGGGATGTAAGACCTCTGTTTTCACCTCCCTATTCCGTCACCGAGCACAGTGTCCTTGGCTTTTGCCAAGTCAGTACCTCTACCTAGCCATCCCGCATACTGCTCAGTATGTATTTATTAGGTGAGCTGAGTTTACTGACAGAGTGCAGAAGTACAACAATGAGCAAACAGTACATCACCTAACCGATGCAGCTGAGGAAGCTGGGGCCCTGGAACTGTCCCAGCGCCAGGCTTGCTGCATCTACAGATGAGGACTATCCCCTTGCGTATTCAAACCTGGCTTCCCCACAGGCAGCGTCCTGTTTCCTCATAGAAGGAAGCAGTGTGACAACCTCAGGAATGTGGGCCATGACTCACCCCTGCTTTTTTGTCCTCACTTTAGAAACATGTATCATGGCCCCCCATGAGAGGAAAAATTGTGGCTTCCCCGGTGTCACCGCCCAGCAGTGCGCGAAGAGAGGTTGCTGTTTTGATGACAGTGTCCGGGGATTCCCGTGGTGCTTCCACTCTGTGGCCATCGAGAACACTCAAGAAGGTACGGTCATCTCTCAGCACAGTAGGGGATGAGGCGTTAGTAGGGAGAATGGCATGAGACTGTGGGGCCAGTCGGTATCACTGGTTGGTCTTTCCTTGTCCCTGGATTCCTGTGACATAGCTGAATCCAGGTCTTGGGGGTGAAGGGTCAAGGCTAAAAGTCTGGCAAGGAAAGGGCTCATTTTTCCTTGGCCATTCCTTGGGAATGCTCACTGGAGCAGTGAGGGGTTGGCAAAGGAAATGCCAAGGCAGCCTCTCTCTGTGCAGTGTGGTTGTGGGGTTGTGTGCATGCTTGATGTGTGGAGGCCAGATGTCAACACCATGTCTCAGCACTCAGGAGCCACTCTTTTTTGAGTCACCCACTGGGATGAATAGATAGGCTGGCTGGCCAGCAAGTCTCAAGAGGCCCTCCTGCCTTCATCTCCACAGTACAGCTTCTTGTGTGGAGCTGGGGACTGAACACAGGTCCTCCAAGCTTGCAAGGCGGGCACTTTGCCAACGGAGCCATTCCCTCAGTCCTGAGTTTGTGCTTTGCAAACAATGTTCCCATTGCTGCTTTGAGCCAAAGCTTCCCACAACTGTTTGTGAAAGAGAAAGAAAGACAACACTTATTCTCACGAGTACCCTTGTTGTACGAAACCCCAAAACGACCACCAAGAAACCAACTCCAATGCTATCTCACTCGGGACCTTATTCAAGCTCAAGCTTGGGCCACACCGCCATCAGTGACACAGCAGGACAGGAGGGTGAAGCCCCGAGCCCAGTTGCAGGCAAGCATTTATAGAGGCAAGCAAACAAGCAGAGGGTGTCCAGCCTAGCGCACATCGGATGGGAGAGGCTATTATGGAATTTGTTGCCCTTTAAAAGAATTAGCTGGTGCTGGGAACCAAACCATAAACTTCACTTCTGCTTTCTTCCTGGTCAGTAGTTGTTAGGGAGTGACTCAGAAACTAGTGCTAGGTGCAGGCTTGTTGGTTAACTTAGGTCACCTTCTCTAAGATGGAGCCTGAACCCAAGATGGAGTTTGTCTGGCCTCTCACCCTTTGTCTGTTCTTCTCTCTTTAGAAGAATGTCCCTTCTAAGGTCCATCCTGAGAGAACTGGCTACATCAAGAATTGGCACCCTCCACCTGGGCACTGGAGCCACCTGGCCCACCTGCTACATACACACCTGTTCTGTGGCTGGATCTGGCTGGTGACACAGTTCAACCCCTCAGACTTTTAGTCCTCGAATTTGGCCTGAGAATTAAAAGAGACGAATGTTATTCTGTGTTTGTCATTATATATATATGCTATTTTATGCATTATACACACACACACACACATATATATATCACACACACACACACACACACACACATATATATATATATATATGCTATTTTCTTTTCTCTGATAGTCAAGGGGCACTGTTGTTTTGGTTATGGACTCCTTGTCATGGATCAACCCTTAACGGGAGCTGTCCAGCGGGGTGGGGGATGGGAGTGGGTAGCTGTGAGGGTGATATATCCTATAGCTGATGTAGTTCGGTTGTTGTCATTGATGTTGAGAGCAAGGACAGAGACACCCAGGGGAGGATGGATTGACCAAGAGCTGAGATCCATCTTCCAGTGATGCTAGGGTTATTGTCAGTGGGAGGACCATTAAAGACACAATGATGAAAAGCAGAAAAAAGGAGATTCATTTAATGTGGGCACACTGGTAAGGGAACAAGGAGGTCCAATGGTCCTCCATTCCATTCCTGCTCCACCTTTGGGGTCCTGTCATGAAGTTTAAGTTTAAATACAGGGCAAGAAGTATGCACAGCTAAGCAGTCTGGTCAAAGCACGGTTCTATCCATCGCCTTGTCTCGGCTCCAGTCTCTCCGGCAAGCGGTAAAGCTCTTCCATGGAGACAAGTTACTCCCTCTGCTGGGACTATGCTTCTGCCTCTCCTTCCCCAACATGTGATCCCTGGGGGACTTATAATTTCTTGGGGTATATGTCTCAATCTGATAACCAAATGAAAGGACACAGCTGTCCCTTTGCAACACCTTCACTCCTGCCAGGACAGTCCCACTAATGCCTTTACTGCTCCTAAGAGAAATCTGCTTAGGATTCAAGCCCACACGTGTCTGAATGAGTTCCTAATAAAAAGATGGTGTGTGCCGTCATGCATTAAACTGACCTGAGGCAAACAAATGAACTGGGAAATAGAATGAAAGCCAAGAAGGCAGAGGTTCAAAGTCTCCTCTTCACCTTAATTCTAACACAACCCAAATAAAGGGACAGAGAGTGGTCTGCAGCCGCTGCCACCACTGCTAGCCACACTAGATGAGGGATATCATTAAGGCAGGAATCACAGGTGCCACTGCACTAAGAGATTTCATGGGATGATGAAAGGGGACTCTTGGGGCCAGCCAGCCCCGCTCCAGGGAGCTCGACTAAGCAGGCATCTGGATCTCTCTTGCCATTTGAACCCTAGGTGCTTATATGTGTGGTTCTCAGCAGGAAGAAGGGAGGCTTGGACCCTTGGGCCCCTCTCTGTGTTAGTCAGACTTGAGGATGAGTCATGGAGAAATGAGAACAGCCGGGAGATGATCCCCCATAAAGAGAAGCACTTGGGACAGACAGAGCCTGTTCCCCATTACAAGCAGAGCTCATGGATCCTGGCAGTTGACGGCATTGTCCTCTGTAATTTCATATTCTGTGCCATGTGTGTGCTATAAGGGTCAGAGGGATAACCCTTACCTCTGTAGTGTGATACCCCTTACCTCTCCAATATGTCTGGAGACTATCCAATCATATAGACTATGTTAGTTATTTATCTCATTGCCTTAAGAAAACACCCATGAAAAAGCCACTTAAGGAAGGAGATGCTGACTTTGGTTCACAGTTGCAGGGACACAGTTCATCATCGTGGGGAAAACACAGGGGTGGGAGCCTGAGGGGTCACATTGTGGCTACAGTCAGGAAGCAGAGAAAGCTGTGTGTGGCTTCCCCCCCCCCAAATTTCTTCTTTTTATACAGTCCAGGACCAGCCCGGAGAATTAGAATTTATTGCTGCTAAGAACCACTGTGACCAAGGCAAGCATTTAACTGAGGCTGGCTTACAGGTTCAGAGGATCAGTCTGTTATCACCGTGGCAGGAAGTATGGCCCTACACAGGCTGACATGGTACTGCAGGAGCCAAGGGTTCTACATCTTGATCTGAAGGCAGCCAGGAGAAGACAGGCTCTTCTGCACTTGGCAGAGCTTAAGCAGGAGGAGCCCTCAAAGCCCTCCTACACAGTGACACACTTCTTCCAACAAGGCCACGCCTACTTCAACAAGACCACGCCTACTCCAACAAGGCCACGCCTCCAAATAATGCCACTTCCAAATAATGGGTCAAGCATATTCAAACCACCACAGTAAATCTTCCCCACATCTAGAAACTTCTTCATGGGCCTGCTCAGAGATTTGTTTCCATGATGACTCTAAATCCCATCAAGTTAACAATTACTCTTTTAAAAATTGCTGTATGAATAAGGCGATTTATAGAAGAAAAATTTTACCGGGCTTACACTTCCAGAGGGACGAGTCTATCAGAGCAGGGAGGCACAGGCTCAAGCTGCAGGCATGGTGTCAGGAGCTCCCATCATGCAAGGAAAAAACAGGGAGAGCAAACTGGAGACATACTTCATCCACCAAGGCTGCACCCACATCCTAAGCCTCCCCAAAGACCGACACTACCAAGTTCAAATACTCCCAAGGAGGGACATTCTCAATCAACCTACCACAGCTCCTGCTGTTGGTGAGAGGTGAACTGGGTTTGGTGGGATCCCATAAGCCTCAGGTTGAGAATCATCTACACAGCTCCCTCAGGCCACAGTCTTGGGACCAAGATCAGAGGGTCTGCATCATGCCCCTATGTCCCACATTTGGCTGAGTCACACATGAAGTGACAGCCCCAGTGTCCTCTGGGATCTGAAAAGCAGGTATGCCTTGTGCTATCTTCTAGGAGTTTCTCAGTGGCAAGAAGTGGGTTCCCCATGAGTTCCTGGTACTCAGCTCCTGTGCTTTTGCAGGAAATGTTAAAAACCTGCCAGCTCTCCGCGGGGCCAGGCCACACTCCCGAGCTACTGCAGCTGCCAGCAACTCTCTCCAGCTAGCCTCCACAGCATCTGGCTTGCTCTCGTCCCGGGAGCCGCTAGTTCCCTCACCGCCACATTCTAGTAACCAAATGGAACTGCCAACCTCGTGGTTGCATACCACAAAACCCAGTAATCCGGTATAATCAAGACTCTTAAAGCTTAATTAATCAATCAGATTTATGTATCAATAGTATCACAATTTACAAGATGCCTATACAGTAATTTCAGAGCCAATTGATAACGACAAAAGCTTTATCCCAATTGATCTAACCTCACGATGATACCACAACTACTTGTGGCTGGTAGACACCACTGCGGGATCACATCTGCAACCATCTTCCTTCTCTTCCTACTTGTCTCAGGAACTCTTAGCTCCGCCTCCCTTTCCCTGTCCAATCACAGACCTCCTCTGTACTGATGTAATTGGACAGGGAAAATCCTGCAACACCACGCCTCCCCCTTTTCTCACAGAGCTTTCACTCATGGAGAATGAGGAAATTACTCCCTTTCCAAACCCTCCCAGCCAGAGGTGGGTCTCATCCAAGGGGGCTTCCGCTTGAAGGCTATGGGGAAGAAACTTAGGAATCGTTCTTCTGGGTGATTGAAGAGTGAGTGCCCTCTGGCTTCCTGGACAGCCCCCCAAGGTTGGCCTTTGGCTGCGATGGTATAAGGGTGTTATGTGCTGCAAGCAGCAATTCTCTGATAATGAAGAAGAGCTCAGAGCTAGAGCCCAGACACCCCTGAGCTGCTGACTTGACCTCCCCACTCCCCATTCCCATCCCAGACTTTGTGTTAAGTAAAGTCAAGTTTTTCTAGAGCATAAACCACGGCATGATGGGAATTCTACTGGAATTCAGCACACTCCTAAGGACTCCATCTTCCCTCATAGTTTGATGAAACCGTGGTCCAGTTCTGGTTATCAGCAAGGGCACCCCCTGAGGTGAATAGATTTGACCAGTAACATGGCCAGTGGACCTGGCAGATCAAGGTGACTAAAGATAGATGGGATTTTTTGTTTGGTTTTGGTTTGGGGGCGGGGGCAGGGTTTCTCTGTGTAGCCCTGGCTGGCTCTGTAGAGTGTGGTGAAGCCTTCAGGGGTTTCCTCCAGATTGTTGAGCCTGTGCAGAAAAGGAAGCTGAAGCTGACCCAAGATGATCACTCCTCCAAAGAGCACAATCGCACAGCAAGCTGAGCAGCCGATGGCCTTGGACATGGATTCCGTAGGATGCTACCCGCTCGCTAGATGCAGACCTTCATCTGGAGAACTGGAAAGCTCTGGCTGCATCCTGCTTACCTGATCTGCCTGCTCGTGGGGATCTGTAGTGAGTGGGGTCCTCCTTCCATGACTGAGGAGAGGCTCTCCACTCGCAAAAAAACAGTGCGTGGACTTTGCTTTGACTTTCCCATTCCATTTACAAACAGCACTCACTGATGCCGCTAATACTGCACTGCAGGCCAGTATCCTGTCTGAGGGATGAATATATGCCCGATAGCCTTTTAAATCTAGTACAAGCCATGAATAATATAAATGGTTTTTTCCCCTTTTTCTAAATGATTTTGTGTGTGTGTACACACTTGATAGCTTTTTAAATTTAGTGCAAGCCACAAACAGTATAAAAATTTTTTTTCTAAATTGTGTGTGTCATATCAAGGTTTTTTTTCTTTTACTAAATTGTGTGTGTGTGTGTATGTACATACCTGATAGCTTTTTAAATTTAGTGCAAGCCATGAACAATATAAACACTCTCTTTTCTAAATTGTGTGTGTGTGCGTGTGCATGCATATGTGTGACTTGTATATGGGGGCCTGAGGAGGTAGCCAGAATAACAGGCAGTTATGAGCTCTCTCCTATGGGTCCTGGGAATTGGATTTGGATCATCTTTAATAACAGCAAACATTCCTTATTGCCCACCCAGCTTTTCAGCCCCACCTTATTTTCTTTAACATATATAGAATCCTAGGGTGCTCTGTGTTTGTGCGTATTACCAGCATAAATATACACATTGATGCAAAGCCCTGGGAATGGTTGTTATTCTAAAATTCCATCGCAGCAAAACTGCTCTTTGGGCTCATTGTCTTGTCGGAGGAGTATGAATTAGTTCTTCTCGCAGCAGGAATAACTTCCACCCTGCCAAGACCACTGCTGTGCTGTCTGTATAATTAAAGTACACTGTCCCACCTCCCATACATTTAAAAGAAAATCATGATTACAGTCATTCTTTCAAACACTGTGACTCTCAGTTTTCTAAAGGCAGAGCTCCGTTGGCGTGTTCAGGGACACACCCCTAAGTGGCTTGGCTGTGTACACAGGCCACCTCCTCAGGGATGCCGAAACAGGGTTCTGATTTTGAACAGCAATTAGTACCATGGGCACTGTTTAAGCTATTAACGATGAAAGCTAATAGTGTGTTGTGCAATTGCCACGTCACCCAGTCATTAATCTCTGCAGTTGGATCGATCTGAGGGCCCACCCATCCTTTGTGGACAGAGCTCTGCCCTGTACTCGTGGCCCCTCAGCCTTTTTGGCTTCGATTCCCTACTTTTTGAGAAACTCAAGGATTACGTATCAGAACTAGGGAGTGAGCTTACCATCTATCAGCGAGTGAAGAAGTCTCAGAATCTGGGACTTTAAAAACCAAGATCTGTTTAAAATAAAACGCCATCAACAGGTGCTGGTCAAAGGAGCCCCGTGGTGGAATGAGCTCAGACCTGGACACTAGATCTTAATCAAAGGCCAAAAACTTGTTTAGTTTTCTTGACATCTTTGTTAGCACAGTCACATACGGGAAACTGCTTATGGCTTGGGGAATAGTTTTGTGAGTAAATCGAGTTGGAAATAGCACAGTGAATGAGAAGGAGTCACTGTCCTCAATGCAGGCAGCTTGAAGGCACTGGGCTTGGGCTTCAGCTTGTGGCTCTGGGGCAGGGAGGACAAACTCAGGCCACACCAACCCAGCCTGGTGGTTCAAACCAGCAATCACAGCTATTCAGGAGGCCTAGCCAGGAGGATCATGAGTTCAAGGCTATCCTAGGAAACTTACTGACTTGCAGCCTTTGGGCCCTAATCATCAAAAGTTGGCTGTTCTTCGAGACTGGTTAACTCTCCTATAAACAGAAAGTCCGTAGAACTGAAGATGCACCCAGTGTAGAGAGTAGACACACCCAGAGGCAAGAGACTCTAAGACATGTTCCTTGTGGATGGCAAGGGAGTTGGTAATCTCTAAGCTGTGCCATATGACAAGGAGAGGGAAGGACACCAAGACAGAAATGATGGAGAGGGGTGGGCCTAGTGGTCCAGGTCAGTAGTTACTGCTGCTCTGGAAGCTGAGGCAGGAGAATCATGAGCCCAAGTCCTGCATGAACTATGGAGTATCAAGGCCAGACCAAGCAATTTGCTGAGAACTTGTCTCAAAATAAAACATAAAATGTAGGCTAAGCGTAGGATCAGTGGTAGACTGCTTGCTTAGTACATGGATGGCCCTAAATTCACCCCCCAGCACCAAGGAGTTGGGGACAGAAGTAAAAAGGGAAGGAGGAAAGGAGGGAAGGAGGGGAGGAGGGAAGGAAGGAAGGAAGGAGAGAGAGGGACAAATGGAAAGAGCCACAGTTCTGCCTTGCCTGTGGCAACCTCACACCTGGGGTTCACTGAGGTGGAGTAAGGGCTACACATATTCCACCTAAGATGCAGAGTAGAAACCCCATGTTCTGTGGCTCCTGGTGAGGACCAGGTGTCCTTACTCTCAAGGCAGAGGTGAGCTGAGAGCCAGGCTCTTGCTACAACTTGAGCCACTAACTTAAGTCTCCACTCTGGCACTTGAGACCATAACCCTGGGGCAGGGAAGGGCCCTGAGCATTTCATAGCTAATGGTCTGGTGTTCCCTTCCAGGCACTTTGGCTCCAGAAGAGAG
Organism: Mus caroli; assembly: GCF_978045245.1. Lineage (NCBI taxonomy): Eukaryota > Metazoa > Chordata > Mammalia > Rodentia > Muridae > Mus > Mus caroli. Next base: position 62,715,580 of record NW_028227273.1, read on the forward strand.
ATAGATGTTAACCTCTTCATCCCCTGGTGCTACATCACACTGTGTGGATTGTGCCTCCCCTTGGCCTATGAATCCTTCTGGTGCAGACCAATGGATCCAGATAATACCCCATACAATCCTGGCCTTCTTCTATTCAGTGTCGAACCAAGGGCCAGAGCAGGAACTAGTGCTCAAGTCAAGTTGTGGCTTTGGACCATATTTGCAGGGTCATTTATAACATTGGAGACTGATAATGCTAACTTAAGAAAACATCCTTGACTTGGTGGAGGTGGAGAGGGGCCATGTGTTGAACTACTTACTTCTTAGGAGCCTGGCGGGAAGCATAAGCGAAGGAGGAAGACAGCAACCCAGCAGGCAAGCGCCAGCCATTGAGTATCCTGGAAGGTTTGACAGCCATCAGGCAGATTGTGGCCAGGAAGGAAGGGGACGTGGTTTGTTTTAACGTCTTTTCTCGGTGCTTGATGCCAAGCTGGACTTTTCTATGCAGCAAACAGATTCGGTTAGGTAAAGCTATTATATTCTACGCATTTGTTGGGAGGGGTAGGAACCTCATCTGAGTTAGCAGAGAGCTTGCAAGGGCACACCTGAACCCTCTCATGTGGTAAATCCATTCACTCTGAGAAATGTCAGTATGTTAAGCTACTTGCAAGCCTGCAAGTCAGGAAGCTGGTGTCTACGTTACCTGAGTCTCTTGAGCACTGGTGGAAGCCTGGCCGTACCTGAGCTAGAGAAAAGGGTTTGATACTCACTGTGAAGCAAGCAGCAAAAATAGCATGACTCTTGTTCCCTTGCTTGGCCCTGAAACCACCTCCCTATAATGACAAGACAGGCTCAGAGAGTACCCCCCCCCCCCCCCCCGCAATGTATAACGCATTGTGTTAATGTAAGGAGCCCTGCCCATAGGGGTCCTTTGCTCTGGAAGTGACATCTTATCTCCCTCCCAAGGTTATCTACTCCACAAACATCCTTGAAGATAGTCCAAAGATAGGACTGTGCAGCTCTCCGGAGAGGGAGGGACCCCTTCCTAGAGTTACAGGGATTGTCAAACATCTTTCATCTAAAGGTACGACTGAGAACAGCGAGTTTGTGACTCACACAAGGATGATAGTGGCTTGCGCACGCGTATGTAAACACACACACACAGCCACATGAGGAGGCGCTCAGCCTAGTATGAATGAGATCCAGGCTTTGCCGTAAGGTGTGACGGCCAGTGTTTCTAGAGAGGAACTGGATCAATGTCTTGAAGCAGTTCTGTGGGTGGACAGTGGGCTGGAGACACACAGCTGGCTACACCTGGGTCAGCAGGGACAGGTGACTGATCCTCTGAGGAGATGTGCCTTACCTGTGAGCAGAAGGAAGAGGAATGTGTGTCTGGGTCACTCAAAGCTTCCAAATCCAACCGGGATTCATGGAATCCTTCAACACGGAGCACTGGTTTTAGGACTTAAGCCATGGGGAAGGGGAGGACGCTTCATATACAAGGCCTGGGACCATGAGCCAAAGAAACCCTGCCTGCTTTAAACTGATTTTACTGGGTGTATTGTTGCTGCAACCATGCAAATCATTAACATACTGGCCTGAAGCCAGAGGAATAAAGGTCCTGAGCCAGCAAGGGGTCAAATGAGAGGACCAGAAAGAAGACACAGGCGACGGCTGGGGCCAGGAGACTTGCCTAACCTGATGATGAGGCATGCCAAGCAAGTTAATTAGTAAGAACAGCATCACATATAAACTATTGGTAAGGGGAGGGGGGTGGCCAAGGTTAGCTGAGAGCTAAATCAGACAATGTAGGCAAAGACAACACAGGATACCCCCAGGCACAGCTGCCTTGGAACTGACAACCACAACCCAAGGGGAAGAGTTGGGCCCCCTGAAGCTGCAACCTTGACTGCAGCTATTTCTGAGAACTTGGCTGCAGCTATAGACTGCCCTAGTCCACTCCTACACATGGACACAGGACACAGACACAGAACTAAAATTCCCTTTGTCCTTTCACTAGGGCCTCTGAGAAAGCCTTGGGTCAGTCTGGCTCCCCACCATATACAAGCCAAATGAGAAACTGTAGGAAGCTGTATGTTGAAAGCTAACAGGAGTCTAGCAGGTAGCTGAGCCAACCCAGACGGAGGGGTAGGAGAAGGGCTCGGAGGGGCAATAGGGAGAAACTCCAGCCTGAATTCCCCTGTGACGTTCCTTGGAGGACAGATTTTCAAACAGCAACTTCTGAACATCTAAAGACAATATTAAGGGATGTTTTCACGGGGTGTAGTGCTCTGACTTGGCCCAGCCCTTTAAATATGTGGTTCTATTGCTTTCAGGTTTCCATCACTTGAGAAAAATGTCAGCCATTTACTTGATAGTTTCTCAGCCACTTTAGGAATTTCTTTTTTCTTTTTCTTTTTTTTTTCTTTTTTCCTTCTCTCTCCAGCCCTGCTCACTCTAGCCCAGAGATTTATTTATTTATTATATGTAAGTACACTGTAGCTGTCCTTAGACACCCCAGAAGAGGGCATCAGATCTCATTACAGATGGTTGTGAGCCACCATGTGGTTGCTGAGATTTGAACTCAGGGCATCTGGAAGAGCAGTCATTGCTCTTAACCACTGAGCTATCTCTCCAGCCCTTTAGGAATTTTCTTTTTTCTTTTTTTTTCAAATTATACATAATAAAGTTTCTTTTTTTTTTTTTTTTTGGTTTTTCGAGACAGGGTTTCTCTGTGTAGTCCTGGCTGTCCTGGAACTCACTCTGTAGACCAGGCTGGCCTCGAACTCAGAAATCCGCCTGCCTCTGCCTCCCAAGTGCTGGGATTAAAGGCGAGCGCCACCACGCCCGGCTACAGTTTCTTTTTTTTTTTTAAATTAGGTATTTTCCTCATTTACATTTCCAATGCTGTCCCAAAAGTCCCCCATACCCTCCCCCCCACTCCCCTACCCACCCATTCCCACTTCTTGGCCTTGGCATTCCCCTGTGCTGAGGCATATAAAGTTTGCACGACCATCTTTCCACTGATGGCCAACTAGGCCATCTTTTGATACATATGCAGCTAGAGACATGAGCTCCGGAGTGGGGTGGTGGGGGGTACTGGTTAGTTCATATTGTTGTTCCACCTATAGGATTGCAGTTCCCTTTAGCTCCTTGGGTACTTTCTCTAGCTCCTCCATTGGGGGCCCTGTGATCCATCCAATAGCTGACTGTGAGCATCCACTTCTGTGTTTCCTAGGCCCCAGCATAGTCTCACAAGAGACAGCTATATCAGGGTCCTTTCAGCAAAATCTTGCTAGTGTATGCAATGGTGTCACCGTTTGGAGGCTGATTATGGGATGGATCCCCGGATATGGCAGTCTCTAGATGGTCCATCCTTTTGTCTCAGCTCCAAACTTTGTCTCTGTAACTCCTTCCATGGGTGTTTTGTTCCCAGTTCTAAGAAGGGGCACAGTGTCCACACTTTGGTCTTCGTTCTTCTTGAGTTTCAAATTGTATCTTATATCTTGGGTATTCTAAGTTTCTGGGCTACTATCCACTTATCAGTGAGTACATATCATGTGAATTCTTTTGTGATTGGGTTACCTCACTGAGGATGATGCCCTCCAGGTCCACCCATTTGCCTAGAAATTTCATAAATTCATTCTTTTTCATAGCTGAGTAGTACTCCATTGTGTGAATGTACCACATTTTCTGTATCCATTCCTCTGTTGAGGGGCATCTGAAATTTTCTTAATCAATGTTTTCTGGCATGGTGATAGTCTGTCTGTCTTCCTTCCTTTCTCTCTCTCTCTCTCTCTCTCTCTCTCTCTCTCTCTCTCTCTTTCTTTCTTTTTAAAGTTTATCTTCCTTACTTGAGTTTCTGGGATTTATGTCTTTATACCTCCTGTCAAGTTTATTAAAAAGCTGACCAATATTTCTCCAATATTCATAAACAAGATTTTTCTCTTCCCTCCCACCAGTGCTCTGGTTATGTGACACCGTCTGATATTATCTCAGAAGCCACAGAAACCCTGAGGTTTCTCCAGCGCTTTACTCTTGGTGGCTTAAATGGTTAGCACCACACTGGCTTCGAGTAAACCAGGCGCTTCTACTATATCCATTGTCTAAAACTATACAACAAATAGTCCATTTCTGATGCATTTTTTTTTCATTTCTAGAATTTCCATTTTCACGTTTCTCATCCCTTGGTGGGGATCTGTTTACGATTGGCATTTCCTGGTCTGGTTTTCCCTTTCTGACTTTGTTTCTATCCACCAGCCTTTCTAAAGGTTGTTAGCAGCCGGGCGTGGTGGCACACGCCTTTAATCCCAGCACTCGGGAGGCAGAGGCAGGCGGATTTCTGAGTTCGAGGCCAGCCTGGTCTACAAAGTGAGTTCCAGGACAGCCAGGACTATACAGAAAAACCCTGTCTCAAAAAACAAAACAAAACAAAACAAAACAAAAAGGTTGTTAGATGTTTTTTCTTGCTTTGTTATAGGTACAGTAGATTTTGATTTTTGTGTTACACATCGTCATGGTTTGTGTCTGAAATGCCCACACACCCCAATCCCCCAACCCCTGCTCAGGCTCAAATGTTTGGACACTTAATCAACAACTGGTTTTGGAAGTTGTCGAACGTATAAGGAATACTGCCTACATGATAGTGGCAGGCTCCTGGGAGAGGCTCTGAGGCAATACCGCCTTTTACTCCGACCCCTCTGATTGCTTCCTGGTCTGGATGCCGCACTGCTGTGCCTGCCTTCTTTGTTATCGTGGACTGTGAAATCTTTCTCAAACTGTGAGCCAAAATGAACATTTACTCCCCGGAATTGCTTCTGTCAATATTTTATCACTGCAGGAGGAAAATTGACTAATACAAAAGACTTAGTATAGAGAGATGTGTTGTGATTAAACCTGCCCGTGGGTCCTAGCCTTGGTCACTTGTCTGGGAACCATGTAGAAGAATTTGTAGATGAGGTTAGACAAATCCTAGAATACCGCATGCAGAAATTAATGGGAAGTCCTGTCTGGAGTTCAGAACCCCAGTGTAGAGACGGAAATGATGGCAGCGAAGACATGAGGAGAAGCCTGACTTGGAACCAAACTAGAGGCCATTTGTGTTCAAGTCTGCCAAGGAATTTGGGTACCTTCTGCCCATGTTCAAAACAACCACATGAATCAGAATACGAAAGCATGGACTAATTTTCTTCGGTGCAGGAAATTTCAAGACAAGATAACATTCAGGCTGTGGTATGGCTGTTACTTGCTGCGTTTACCCAAACATACGGTGAGCATCCAGAGCAAAAAGCAAAGCGAAAAGATCAGAACAATGTGAAGTTTGGGAAGGGAAGGAACGGAATCATTATTTAAAGTTGTGCGTGAAGCAAGGCTGGGGGGAGCATCTCATTGTGGAGGAGTTTAGTGCTGCCCCAAAAGAGCCCTCCCAGCTCCGCAATGGAACAATAGAAACGCTGACCAAAGTGGCAGGCAGAATCCCACCCTTCAGATGCTATAGGGTATGAAATTGAAAACTCATTTGAAAGATTTCCATTCGAAAGAAGAGTCACCCTAAAGAGAGGAGTTGACAGAAGAGACTTAGCAGGGCCTGCTGCTCAAACAGAGCCACGCAGCAGGAAACAGTTGGAAGGTTCCCCTATGCAGGCATTGGAGTCCAGGGTAGCAGGGGTCCAAGGGACTTGATCTGGCAGCAGATTAACCACTTGGTGACTGCTTTTATTAAAGTACCACATGTAAGAGTCAGGGGACTGTGGACACTCGCTCTGTGTTTCTAGAGAAAAGCTGGTGAGACTGGGCAAGAGTCCTTGAAGTGAGCCCCCAGGGGGCTCATGAGTGAACTGGTAAAGAGAATCGTAAGTTGCAGTGGAGATGTTAGTGATATGGGATGTCTGCGGAGGGGCAGTGAGCAGAGCTGGCCAAGAGAGAGCCTGTGAGTGCTTTAAGTGGTAGGGCTATTAAAGAGGCTGCCCAAGCCTGTTAGAACCCCAGTGATGACACCATGTGCCCTTGGTGCCAGGCATTAATGTTAGGGGTTTTTTTTTTTTGACCAAATTTTCTTTACTATCACTCCCCCACCCCCCACTTTAGAACGGAAGTGTTGCATCTGTAGCATCGCAGATGACAAGTGTGTAATGTTTTAATTTTTCAGAGGTTCACACTACAGATTGCCCTGGAGTCTCAGTAGATGCTTTGGACATTTAGACAGTGTTGAGGCCCCTAAGAGCCTGGGGACATTTGAAGTTAGACTGAATACATTTGGCATTATGTGATGGCCATGGGCCTGTGGGAGGCCAGACGTGGAATGTTGTGGCTTACATCTGGAATGTCCTTCACGGGCTCAGATCACTGTTTTGGGGAGCACAGAGCCTTTGAGACATGTGACCTGGCTGGCAGAGGTGGGCTGTTCGGGGCAGGCCTTGCAAATTGGGCACCTTTCTAATTCTGTCCTGAGCTCTCAGTTCACCATGTGAGGAGCTCTGCCCACATTCCCACCATGACGGAGCCATGCTGCCAATTCTGCCTTGCTATGATGGAGTGAAATATTTCTAAAGCTCTGAGCCAAAAGAAACGTCCCACTTAAAAAAAATAGTAATTTGAAAAAAATATGCATCAAGGACCCGCACAAAAGAATAAACCTTCCTTCTTTTTTTGAAAAGATTTTTAAAATAAATTTATTTATTTAATGTATGTGAGTACACTGTCCAACCTTCAGACATACCAGATGATCCCATTATAGATGGTTGTGAGTCACCATGTGGTTGCTAGGAATTGAACTCAGGACCTCTGGAAAGGCAGTCAGTACTCTTAACCGCTGAGCTATCTCTCCAGCCCTTTAGGAATTTTCTTTCTTAAGTTGCTTTTATCGGGTATTTTGTCACAACCATGAGAAAAATAACCAGCACACACAGCACACAGTTGCTGTGTTACATGCCTGCGGTTTTTGTTACTTTCCTTAGAAAAGCATTGAGTTTTGCTTCATCAGGCTGAGCCTCGGTTGACCTCTGTCCCCTCACTTCTAAGATCCCAGGGTGTGATTCTATGTAGAGATGGAATAGTATGCGGCTGACTAAGGTAAAGCTGGGTCGGTTGTCTGTCTGATGGCGCCCTTATAAGAGATGCCAGGAATCCACAGCCAGCCCTGTCAGGTCACAGGAAGAGGATGCCTTCTTCCTGCTGAGGAGGGACCTTAGGAGAAACCTGCCCCTGCTGATACCTTGATCTAAAGCTGTCAGCCTCCTGAAGCTGGAGAAGACACACACTTGCTATCAAAGCCAGGTCTGAGGTCCTTTGTCCTGGCAACCATAGCACGGTAACTTGGAGCAGCTAATTTACTTGCAAAATGGCTTGATTCTCTCAAGACCTGCTTTGAAGTTCAGCTAGATTGGCCCTGGGGCACCTCCACTCTTGGGCCAGTTAGCCTGTTCCTATGGTGTGCCTCTGCGTCTGTCTGTAACCCATCCTTGGGTTCCTCGTAGTCTCCTTCCTCAGGCAGGGTAGAGTCTACCCTCTTAGAACCACTACAAAACCCGGAGTGCCCGGCTGCCTCCTACCTCGGGTTCAGACCATGGGGGAGCTTGGTCCTTTAAGCCTTATGCTGCTGCTTCCACGCATGCTCAGCCCCTTGGCAACCATCCCTTCCTTCCTCAATATCCGGTTTGTCTGGCCTTCAGGTCAAGGCAGTGAAGGATTTGACTAAGAACTCAAGGAACTCACATTTATGGTCTGCAGCTTCGTTTTCTTCCTTCTCCCACCCAGCTACCCAGGTTCTGGACCTGGTTCTTGTTTCTCTACTCTGCCTTGTTTCCCTCTTCTGGATTCCTGTCATTTGACAGGGCTTTAGAGTCCCCTACAGGAGAGGGTGGTCTGGACCGCTTTCTGTGTGCTCTGAGAAAGACTGGCTAGTACCCGAGGAACTCCAGTTTGCCTGAATAGATAAACACCATCTCCCCCAAGGTGTGCAGGGAGACGGTGGGGGGTGGGGGTGGAGGTGGGGGTGGAGAGAAGACATGAGAAAAATCACACCACGAAGTCACAGCTGGTCTGAGAGCATGCGCAGAAGCAGCAGCGTGAGGCTTGCACATGCAAGCCCTGGAGGAGGCAGCGGGGTGCTCCTGGTGTTGTAGTGGGGCGGGGGGGGATGATGTGAGCCCCCTGGAAGTCGGGCTGGAGGAGAAGAGGCACAGACAAGGAGAGCTGAGCTGCTGTGGAGTCGAGGGTTAGGATTTAAGGGAGCAGCTGCTGTGGTAGCCACAGAGAAAGTGCTAGAAGCGAGAGTGTACTGAACGGGAAAGATGCCCGTGTTTTGTCCGTGGAGAGTTCAGGTTCTGAGAGAGAGGAGAAGGGGAAGTTCCTACAGTCCAGGAGAAGATACAGAAGATACAGAGCCGGGCAGCCATCAGTCTGTATGAGACCTGCCTGGGGTTCAGAAGCCATTTAAGCCTGTACCAAGATTTGGGCCAATGACCTTAGGACTGAGTCCTTGACATCAGAGACGGATCAGTGGACCCCAGTGAGGCAGGTGCAATAGACGTGGCACAGTGCAGAGTCTGTATCCACAGCACCCATAAGTTTTCCTATAAAGGGGAAACTGTAGCTGTGGGGTTCTCCTGATCCTCTGTGATGGGCCCACAGTCTGGTCCCACAGATATGGTTGTCTATTGTTGTGCAGTACCCTTGACTTTATATGGAATGGGGCGGGGGTGCAGTGCTTATAATATGGATAGCCTGTTCATCAGGACACAGGCTTGTACGGGGGAAGGGGTAATGCTCAAAGGTAAGATAAATGTCTCTTCAGGGGACAGGTGGCGGAACCCCTGATGGGGCAAGGGAACTTGGGTTGGGATGTGGGCCAGAGAGGAGGGAGGAATGAGGATGTTCAAGAAAATGGGTTCTTGGCAAGTCTTATCATCTTGATGGCTGTCCTAGTTGGCTGCCCCTTGCTATGATAGCCAAAAGGAACTTGAATAGAAAAGCAATTATTTATCCAACACATCCCTATCAGTCAGTCATTGAGGGAAGTCAGACAGGACCACCAAGCAGGAACCAGGAGACAGGAACTGAAACAGAGACCATGGAGAAATGCTGCTTACTGGCTTTCCCCCCATGGCTTGCTCAGCCTGCTTTCCATCTCTTGCCAGATGACCCTGGCTTGTGTCAAGTTGACACCAAAACAGCACAGCAACAACAACAACAAAGATATGTAATAAGCACAGTGATAAAGAACCACTGGGATGTGCCACAGAGAAATAGAGCCCTGCTGGGTTTGCAAGGATCCAGGTGAGGCTTGGAGGATTTAGGTCTGTTCTCTAGAGCCTGGGATGGGGCCAAGGCTTTTAAATTCTGTGTCCAAGTCATGGACTCTGTAGCCTGTTGCCCACAGCTAGGCAGACTCCTTCAGCCCCAAAGGACACACACACACAGAGTCCCTCTCCTTCTCTCCTCTGACATTTCTGTTCTGAGTTGTCCTGATCCCCTGGGTTCTGTCCTCGGTGTCCAGTTTACAAATCCCCTCTCCGGGGCATTTCATGGGTGGGCATCTCAGTCCTAGGCACTGTGCGAGGGAATGTGAAGTATCTCCACAGGGCAAAGAGTGTCCAGCTTCAGGGATGAAGAAAGCTGCCTGCCCCGATGACGGCTCCCTTAGGCAGTTCTTGGGGCTGGCAGGGAACCAGGTGAAGTAGGGTGTGCCTTGCATCAGGAATGCAGACTGGGTTCCCTGGAGATGCTCCCCCTCCCCCGGGAGGCTCCTAGATGTAATGACCTTCTCTCTCTGTGCTCTTTGTTTCTCCACAGCGTCATTCACTTCAAATATTTAAAAAACAAAACAAAACAAATAAACAAATAAGAAACAAAAAACAAAACAAACAAAAAACAAAACCTAGAAGTCTCTACAGTAGGCACAAACCTTACCCAGAGTAACACCACGCAGCTAATCCCTTCCTGGGTGTGACCCTGTGGGTGCCCTATTCCAGTTGCATACGTGGCCCATTCCCCTTTCAGTAACCTGGCACGACCCAGCCTGACCCAGCCCATGTCCGGAGGGGTTTTTCCCACCTCCTCTGAGCCTCCACTTGGAGCCATGTCAGCTTTTCTGCACAAAGAACCTAGGAGGCTTGGGGCCACGAGTAAGGGACAGTTATCAGGGCCATTGAGCAAACAAACAGGAGCCAATAAAACGCCAGCTGGTGGGAACTGGGCATTCTGCAGGCTGCCCAGGTCCAGTGGAGCAGACATGGGACCTCGAGGTGCCCCCCTACTGGCTGTGGTCCTAGTTTTGGGACTGCATGCTCTGGTGGAGGGCGAGAAACCTTGTAAGTAAAAGTCCGTGGAGACCCAGCAGGTGAAAGGTGGGATCTGAGCCCCCTTGAGTGATGGGCTGTAGTTCATCTAGGACCTGGGTTTTTTTCTCTATGTTCCCTCAAAGGACAAAGGCAGGGTGACAGATTGCAAGGAGCTAGACAGCACCCTGCAGTCTGGGTGCTGCTGTGGGAAGCTCACCCAGAATCCCTTATTCAGAAGGGCTATGTCTACAGGTGTCAGCCTGGTTAGGAGGGCAGGAGGGCCTGCTGTCTTGGGCCTATCTTGTGACCTTGACTTCTGCATAGGTTCATAGAGTCACCCTCTTTACAGAAGGTTTGTGTCGCTTTCTTCCTTCCCTTCTCTTCTCTCTCTTTACTTCTTTCTTTTTTCTTTCTTTCTTCCTCTCTCTCTTCCTTCCTTCCTTTCTTTCTTTCACAAATGAAATGGTTTCAATAAAAGCCTCCCCTGGTTTGCCCAGGAGGAAGCCAGTTAGCTTTAACATGGGCAAAATAAGACCTCATGTCACCCCTTGGGCAATGAGATTCTGCAAGTGCCCTAAGCTCCCAGGGCAGGTTGGAAGAAGCATCTAACATGCTGGGCAGGGATGCCCATGATGGCTCGCTCTATCCACAGCCCCCTGTCGGTGCTCCAGGATGACACCCCACAACAGAAAGAACTGTGGCTTCCCGGGCATCACCAGTGAGCAGTGCTTTGATCTTGGATGCTGCTTTGACTCTAGCGTCGGCGGGGTCCCTTGGTGTTTCCACCCACTTCCAAACCAAGGTAACCTTTGGAGAGTCAGGTCTTTCTGCCAGCTGTCGGCTTAGGGCCTGGCCCTGGGCAAGGTCTACAGCAGGTGCTTGGAAGCTTAGCTGAGCTAGAGCTAGCCCAGGTTAACACAAAGGAAGCCTTAAATGCCTCTTCTATACCCTTACCCCCTCCCCGACCCCCATCCCATACCCTAGATCTACCATTGGCCTGTACTTAAAAATGTAACTTCCAAAGCAGCTTGGGAAAGGGGGGTGGAGGCATCAGATAAGATAGAATTATTACCCCTGCAAACAGACTTCAGACCTTCAGAAAATTGTTGATGCTACTGGCAGCTTTTATTGGGATGGGTTTCAAGCCAGGGCAAACTGTGAATACAATACGCACAAGAGTGCCAGCTGTGTGTGAGTTCACCGCAGGCATGGGCTTTGCCATTGGGGCACACTCATGGTAGGCAATATCCTCCCAAGTGATCAGCATGCTCTGAAGTAGGTTAGTGGCTGCATCCAGGGTCCCTTTCGAGATCAATGTCTTCAAGCTTCTGGGCGTGGTACAGTGGGCTGCTCTTATTTCACAGAGCTCAATGCTGAGTCCAGAGAGGGTAACGTGGTTTTCCCGAGGCCCCAGTTCTGCAAATGTTCTGTTGGTCACCTCCCAACATTAGTGCCCCCCTGTGGGGAGGACAACCAGTCCTTAGGAATTACTCTCCTGAGAGACGCCACCCCCAAGGAGCTCCTTGGGACATGCAGAGCCTGCAAATTCAGTGTCCCTAAGAAGGCAGACCTTGTGGCCCTCGGTGAGTGTCCAGCCTGACAGAGCCTTGGATGTTGCTCTTCCTCACGACTAGCATCGGAGCAGTGTGTCATGGAAGTGTCAGCTCGCAAGAATTGTGGGTACCCGGGTATCAGTCCCGAGGACTGTGCCAGTCGAAAATGCTGCTTTTCCAACCTGATCTTTGAAGTGCCCTGGTGTTTCTTCCCACAGTCTGTGGAAGGTAATGGTTGCCGGTGGGGCCTGCCTGGAACCTGGCAGGAACCATTCCCACCCACACTCACCTGCTGAGGGTCCCTCCTGTGTGTGTGTGTGTGTGTGTGTGTGTGTGTGTGTGTGTGTGTACCTGTGTGTCTATATCCGTATGTGTACCTGTATGTGTGCATGAGTACTGTTCCTGTGTACCTGTGTGTATGTATCTGTATGTATACCTCTGTGTGTGTGTGTGTACTCTGTGTATCTCTGTGTGTGTGTCTCCGTGTGTGTACACCTCTGAGTGTGTATGTATTTGTATGTGTACTTGTATATGTGCGTGTGTACTGTGTGTGTATGTGTGTACCTGCATTGGAGGTACTCTGCAGAGTTTGGGTGCTTCCCTTAGTCCTCCTCCCCCATAGTTTTTGAGACAGGGTCTCTCACTGAATGCAGAGTTCACCAATTGGCTAGGCTGGCTGGCTAGTGAGCTCCGCTCCAACCTGCTCCCCAAACTGGTGGGGTTTTTGTTTTGTTTTGTTTTGTTTTTGTTTTGTTTGCTTGTTTTCTGGAGCTGAGGACTGAACCCAGGGCCTTGTGCTTGCTAGGCAAGCATTCTACCACGGAGCTAAATCCCGAACCCCAACACTAGTGTTAAAGATATGCCCACAACACCTGTCTTTTTATGTAGGATCTGGGGATCTGAACTCGGACCCTCGGGCTTGTACAGCAGGTGCTTTACTCATTGAGCCACACCCTCCCCGTGCCTTGGCCTGCTCTCAGGGCCTGTTCTATGGCTACCCACACTGGTCAGCAGGCTCCCTTGGGAATCTCTAACGGTTTGGGGAGAACAGGCCCCATCGTTCCTGTCCCACTCTGTGCTTGTTCAGAACCTGTCTATGATGAGCCAGACACACTTCTGAGCGCAGGCACTCGTGCCTCCTTGGCGTCCTGACCAACCACCATGCTTTTGCATCTCCAGATTGTCACTACTGAGAGTCACTACGGCCGAGCCACCAGTTCCCTGGGAGCTGCAAGCCAGAAGAAAGCTTCAAGCAGACTTCATCAATCTCTGGGGTTTCTAAAACCATCTTGACCCTTAGCAGTGGCTAGACACAGCATTTTCCAAGTAAAGAAAAATTGAAAAACTTGGCAATTTTTATTTTGGTTTCCTTGAGGCAGACGTACAATGGTGGTGTGTACACACGGAACGTACAGGAATGTGTGCGTGTTTTTGGGAGTGTGTTTGTGTGTATGTGTGTGTGTGTGTGCACCTAGGTGTGAACACATGGAGCGTACACAGGTATATACACAGGTATGTGAATGCATGCATGTGCATATGTGTGTGTGCAAGTATGTGAATATGTGTGCATGTATGAAAACATCAGTGTGCACATGTGCATATATAAGCAACAGTGCATATAACACCCTTCCATCTCTCTGAGAGCCTCAAGCCACTAGTTACTTCTGGGCCACTCCAGCAACAACAGTGTTCTGCCTATGTGAACTTCAGAATCTACCATCTCTATGAGACCACACACTCAGTTCTCTTTAGAGAGAGCAATGGACTCCAACCTCAGACCCTATAGGATAACACATGACTGCTGATCACAGTTCCTCAGGTCTTTCTGGTTTATCAACTGCCCTGCAGGCTACCCACTTGTGATGTGGGTCCCTGGCCACTGGTTGCCTTCTCTTCTTGATGTGAACAGGAACAGTGGGGGTCTGGGCCTTGGGAAGTCACCCTGAACTGTGGTTTTTGACCTGAGAGCATCTTTAGTAACATTCGAATGGAGGTTGCTGAAAGGAAGCTTTGTCTTAATGAGGTAGTTCTGGGTAAGGAGGCCTCAGCAGGGACCATTCTCCATTGCATTGTCTAAGACAGTGGTTCTCAACCTGTGAGTGCTGACCCAGTTGACAAACCTATAGGTCCAAACATTAGGATTCATAACAGTAGCAATGAAGTAATTTTATGGTTGGGGTCACCACAACATGAGGGACTATACTAAAGGATCCCAAGATTAAGAAGGTTGAGAATCACCAGTCTGAGGACCATTGATGTCTCAAGTTAGAGGCCAGGAGGGTGTGGTGATGGTGTAAGGCTGGCTTCTGATATATTTCTCATCTCTTTTCCTTTCCCCAGCCTAAGCTGACTGGTTAGCCTTGCCCAGTGGCCCACTCCTGCTGCTGAGGTGGGGGTGGGTATGGGGAATGGAGGTTGGTAGGGAGTGGAGGGAGGTGGGAGGGTAAGGGGTCGGTCCAGGACTAGGGCTTGGCCCACGGGTTTGCTCCACTCCAACCTCACTTCCTTCTTAATCTCTTTGGTGAAGTGATTGCTCCATTTTCTGAACCAGTCATACTCAGCTGCATGGTCATCCAACAACAGTGCTATGGCTTGCTTTCCTATGAGAAAACACCGACCAAAAACAGCCCAGAAGGGAAAGATTTCCTTGGCTTACACTTCCTAATCATAGGCCACCGTGACAGAAAGTCGAGACAGGAACTCAGAACAGAAACCCAGAGACAGGAGCCAATGCAGAAGCCATGAAGGGTGCTGCTTATGCGATTGTTCCTCCTGGGTTGCTCAGCCTGCTTTCGTTTATGCCCCATGACCATCTCCTAGGGACGTGGCAGCACCAATACTGAGCCTCCACATCAAGAAAATGCTCCACGGGCCAACCCGATAGAGACATCTGGTCAGGTGTGGGTTTATTTCCAGAATAGCCCTTGCCTGTGTCGAGCAGACCAAATACAACACAGCTGTCTTCATCACTCTGGGCTCTGCTTGTCAATCCCAGGCTTGGAGCCTGCTTAGGCTCCTGGATACTCTTAACTCTTGCTTGCCCCACACTGACCTAGCCAACCGTGTGGCATCCCCTGCCTTCCCCGGAGGGCCACTAACAGCCTCTTGATCCAATCAGAAACACACCTTTCTTTTCCCTTTAGCTTCACTTCCTCGTCTCGTCTCCTTCTCATCTGTTCCCTCGGTGGCTTCTGCCTTCTCTGCCTATCCTTCTATGCCATTCGCCATCACAGGCACCCATCGTGAGTGCCACCGTACGAGGACACAAGAGGTGGAAAAGGCAGGGCCTGGTGGGAGGGTCTTGCAGCCCACAATCTGATAAGAAGCAGATGAACACGAGGTTTGGGACGCCCCTCCACCCACACATTCACCTGCCCTGGCTCTTTGAGTCTCAGACTTGCCCCATGTCTCCCTGGTCACACCCCCTCCTGCCCTTCAGTATTGTGAACTGTCACCATTTCTAGCCTCTCCCACTTCCCCAGACCCTCATGCTTGTGGAAACAGCTGGGGAAGGAGCCCAGGCTGTCCACGGGATATCCTTGGCTTCCGGTTAGTCATATGGACTGGGAAAAAACTTGCCTTGCTCCACAGCCCTGCTGGAAGGCACCCACACCAACCCTTCTTGGTCTCCTGGAGGGTTGGAGGACAGGACACAGTCCTCAGCCATAACTGCCAGGTTTTACCAAAAGGTCCATGACCTGTAGCCCTCATATTTATTTTGTCACCTCTGGCACTTTAATTAGATGTGCATGTTGAGTCCTGTGTGGTTGTTCCCACCTGGCAGTCCTTGTTCTCTAGTGCCCTCTACAGGCTGACTCCAGGAGAAGCCTGTCTCTAAGCTTCTCTGTCTCCACTGCCAAGGGCCAACCCAGTGTCTTCTCATTGGTAGAACTCACAAAGATAACAGTTATACCAGGGACCTTTGTTTAACATTAGGTGTATTGATGTATGAGTCACACTCCTTAAAATTTAAACAAGTAGCAGGGCAGAGGTGGCACACAACTTTAAATCAAGCACTCGGGAGACAGAGGCTAAAGGATCTCTGAGTTTGAGGCCACCCTGATCTGTAGAGCAAGTTCTAGGACAGCCAGGGGTACAGGGGGAAACCCTGTCTCAAACAAAACAAAACAAAACAAAAATAATAAAACTTAAGTAAATGCAGCAAGTTTGTCAAATGCACACAATTGTGTAAATATTATTTTAGTCAAGCACAGAGTATCATTTTGCCCTACTCCACCAAACCTCTTGATGCCCTTTACGGTTAGAGTCCTGCCCTGTCGCCTGCCCCTCCAAGGACCCAATGATCAACTTCCTTTCCTCCTGGCTCCATCTCTCTTAGAGCTTCCTGTATGTGTCCTGTGCAGTACGGAGTGACAGCTTGTTCTTGCAGAGCCCGTATGCTTGCCAGGCTGTTGCCTGTAAGGAAGCTCTGTTCTTTACCATTGCTGAGCCATGTTCGTTCCATGGTTTTGGATGGACCTCTGAGTTGTTCCCAGAGTTTACTTATAAATGACTTCACCAGAAGCCCCTGGGCATAAGTTTTTGGTCATACTTTGGTAAGTGGTTGATCTCTAACTTCATAAGAGGCTGGGTAATTGTAATCACCCCATTTCTCCTGGCCACCAGCAATGGGTGAGGTGATGCTCTCTGCGTCCAGAACCTTTTCATCTTAACTTACTTTCATCAATTAGCAAATGGTATTGAGCAACTCATGGGTTATGGGTTTTTTGTTTTTTGTTTTTTTTTTTAAACAACAGAAAGCCTTCTGGATGGTTCATTTATACTTTTTTTTTTTTTTTTTTTTTTGGTTTTTCAAGACAGGGTTTCTCTGTATAGCCCTGGCTGTCCTGGAACTCACTTTGTAGACCAGGCTGGCCTCGGACTCAGAAATCCGCCTGCCTCTGCCTCCCGTGTGCTGGAATTAAAGGTGTGTGCCACCACGCCTGGCCTCATTTATACTTTTTTAACATTAAAATATTATTTTTATTTGCTCATACACATGCCATGGAAGGTATGTGGAGTTCAGATGACAGATTATGGGTATTGGCTTTCACCTCCCAACACATGAGTCCTGGGGATTGAACTCAGGTCCTCAGGCTTGACAGCAAGCACCTTTTCCCACTGAGCCATCTTGCCAGCCCCAGCTTATACATTTTTAATCAAATGGTGTTTCCTTTGTTGTTTCATTTGTTTGTTTCTGACTGTGTTTTTACATCCAAATACAACTCCTCTATCAGAGCTGAGTGTGGTGGTTTGTTGTGAAGTATTCAGTAGAGAAGACTGCTCTGATATGGGCTTAAGCCAATAAAAAGTATTAGCCAACCAATAACTAGACTGGGTGCTCAGGATCCCAGTGTAGCCCGGAGCCTTTCTCAGCATGAGCTTTTAAGCACAAAAAAAACCACCCCACATCCTGGGTTGACATACTTCGGTTAACAGAACAGTTAGCCAGAAGTAGAACCACACAAGCCAAAAAGGTAAGTTTGGCACATTTACAGACTCTCCCAGAGCAGTGAACTTTGATGGATCAGGTCTTTGGGTTGTTTGTTTGTTTGTTTGTTTGTTTCTGTCAAGTGGTGCTGTCTATGGGCTGAATTTTTTCAGCCTGAATGGAGTCAGTTGTGCTGAGGTCTGGGGGTCTATTACAGGTTCACCCTGTAATTCCTGTGTTTGAGAGCCTGAGGTAGGGAGGTGTCTGTGAGGTTGAAACCAGCCCTGGCTGCAGAGTGAGTTCCAGGCCAGGCCAGGTTTACACACAACAAACCATTAAGTCCTCTATGGAGGTGTGCTGGGTAGCTATTTCCTTCTGGTCTCTGACTGCACCTTTAGTTCACTTAGGCAGCATCTGGCAAAGAGCAAATCCTTCTAATTTTGATGGATTTCGTGTGTGTGTGTGTGTGTGTGTGTGTGTGTGTGTGTGTGTGTCTGTAAAAACTCTGCAGCCTGTCTGAAACCATCTGCTTTAACCCAAGGCACAAACACTTCCTGTTAATACTTTCTTCTAGGAGAGCCGTGACATTAATGCCCACATCTCCTGAGTGACACCTCTTAGGGAGACCTGTGGGGTTTTCTGTCATTTCCTCCAGAGCAGCCATTGCGGTGTGAAGACTCCTTGGTGCATAAAGCTCTTTCAGGGTTCTGAGAGACTCTGAGCATGAAGTCCTGGGTGGACCTGCTCTTCAGAACTTCTGGTTGCTCACTGTCCTTCAGCCTCAGTCTCTGCCAGAACAATTCTGGTGTGCTGCTGCCGTCCGAGGAACTCATCTGTCTCACCCGGTTTTTGTATCTATTTTTCATATTTATTGATTACTATTATATATGTATGTGCTCACATGTGCCGTGGCACGCATGTGGTAGTCTGAAGGCAAATCTGTGGAGCCTGGTCTCTCCTTCCACCTTTACATAGATTCCAGGGATCAAACTCAGATTGCCTTGCTTGAGTGGCAAGCTCCTTTACCCCCTGAGCCATCCTGCGGGCCCATTGCTCTTTTGAAATGTCAACATTTCTTGGTGTGTGTGTGTGTGTGTGTGTGTGTGTGTGTGTGTGTGTGTGAGAGAGAGAGAGAGAGAGAGAGAGAGAGAGAGAGAGAGAGAGAGAAGCCTGATAATGACTGTCACATTTCCACTTTATAGAATTTACTGTTTTCTCCCTGAACAAACACACCATTAAATGCTGGGAACATAAGCAATTGTATTACTTCAGGATCCATGTCTGATATACATCAGCACATATGTGGCTATCTGATTACCTCTGCAAATCTGTCACCTTACTATCCTTGTCCACTTAGCTTCTCTTATCACAGTGGTGTTTCCTCTGCCAGTAGAGACTTTGGACCATATATATGTATACATATACATCATATACATATACATGCACACACATATGTACATACACATATACACACATACATATACAAACATACACATACATGCATACACACATATGTATGTGTGTGTGTGTATATATATATATATATATATATATATATATATATGTAGTTTTTCAAGACAGGGTTTCTCTGTATAGCCTTGGCTGTCCTGGAACTCACTCTGTAGACCAGGCTGGTCTCAAACTCAGAAATCCGCCTGCCTCTGCCTCCTGAGTGCTGGGATTAAGGTGTGCGCCACCAGTGCCCGGCTATAAATTAGATTTTGGATGAGACACCCAATACCCTTCTGGTTCCACTTCATGCTATGCTGCAAGTCCCTGTCAGTGACTTTGGGTGATTTCTACAATGGCTTGAAGATCTTTCGTGTTGATCACTGTAAAGGCGTGCCAGGTCACAAAGGGTGGGCACCCCCGGCTCCTCACACTCCCCAGTCCTTATCACTCAGAAGCCTCCTAATGACCCATGGGTTACTTATCATCCCTTCTGCTTTATGGCTGTGTTGTTTGCCCTGTACCTGGGCATACAAGAGTATTGATTACAATCTAAATAGCCCTCATAGCAGCAGAGGGAGCTGCCTCAGGATACTGCCTGCTGCTGCTTTACCCAGTTCTGTCCAGCCAGATTAGCCAGCAATTGCACACAGCCTTGGAGACAGTGTTCTAATCCCTTAGGAGTCCCATGGCTGCCAGAGTCAGGCAATCACCAATAACTAACGTCTGCCCTTACAGCACAGAGCTGGGGCACACACTTCTGATGGCTGTGCTTCGGACCAGGGCATCAGTGTTTATTACCGAAGCTTATTTATTCTGCTCGCTGTGCCCCTGCAAAGGCTACCCTCTGTCTTGTGAGGCACTAGGGAGGTGAGCAGGAAGAAGCCCCACCCTCCCCCAGTAGAAGAGGCACAGGGGAGAGAGAAACTCAAGGACAACGGGGGCCGAAAGTTCTGCCTAGGGAAGGACGCCACTGTGGCGTGAAGTGTGGGCTTTGACCAGCAACAGTGGGGCGAATCCAACTGGCCCCAGTGTTAAAGCCTGTGAAATTTGCTGTACAAGATAGTCATAACTGTAATGAATAGCAGCAGCACAAGGTCTCCTGTTCACCAGGGGGCTCTACCACACACCCTACCACCGGTATGTTTTGCCTGAGCCTATGGAGTCTAGTTACCTTCTGAAACTTCCAGCCCAGGAAGTCCTTCTTCATCTTATACATTGTTTCAGATTTTTTGCCTCAGCAACAACCAACTCGCTAAGTAGAGTCTCCCTTTGAATATGAAGTTAAATTATTAGCATCCAATAAGATCTGTCTTGACTTTCTCCTATCAATCATCATGAACATCATCTTCTTCCTCTTTTTTCTTCTTCTTCCTCTTCCTGCTTTTAAAACATACTTTATATATAGCAATACAATTTACATATAAGAGAATAATTTGGTATCATTTTAAGGAGAAGAAAAAGGGAATTTTCCAGGTTATAAAACTCCTATTGTTTTTTTATGCATTGTGGCAAATACATTCAGTGAGTAGTCACATCTAATTGCTGCTCACACTAGTGGTCAATGGAATTGAAAAGAAAGCCCAACTTGGCCATTTCCATTCATCAACCCCAGTGGTAGCACAAGGTGGTGTGCGGGAATGGTCACTTCCCCTCTAAACAAAGGTGAGCGAACTAGGCCCTAACTGCTGTCTGCAGATGGTCCTTGAACAGGATGCTTCTGGTTTGGGTCTCTTCCAGCATCTAACTCTGTGTCTTGGCACCCTGGCTTGTCCCATGTCCCATGCCTTAGTGGCATTTCTTGTCACTTTCCTTTTCGTAGCCATCACGCTGCTTCCACTTCTGCTCAAAGCCGCCTTTGCCTCTACCAGATGAAGTGATTTGCTAGTCCCAGGGTTGCAGAGCACTGGTTGTTCCCTTTAACCCACTGCACATGTGTGAAATAGACACCTCGCTTGCTCAATCCTTCCCAATAGGTCTAGCTGACACGGGGTAATTGCCGCCTGGGGTTGGAATTCAGCATGCCCCTCCACAGCCAGCATTTTTTTTTTTTTTTTTTTTTTGGTTTTTTTTTTGAGACAGGGTTTCTCTGTGTAGCCCTGGCTGTCCTGGCACTCACTTTGTAGACCAGGCTGGCCTCGAACTCAGAAATCCACCTGCCTCTGCCTCCCGAGTGCTGGGATTAAAGGCGTGGGCCACCACGCCCGGCTCAACAGCCAGCATTTTTATCAACAGTGGCCACTGGTTCTGTTCATGTCTTCTGAGGTACCTGGTTGGAGGCTGTGCACTCGGTGATGGCTAATAAATATTGACTGTTCTTCGTTCAATAGTATTTCTGGCTGCGGGAGGGAACTCAGCAAATATTAACTCTCTGGTAACCGCCCCCCTCCCCCAGATGTTTAAAAACAAGTTGGCCACAAGGGCTCTGGGCATGTGGCTAATCTGTGACGGACCTTGATGTTGTATTGTGGGAATTGGTGTTTGCTGCTAAGCCCAAAGACCTAAGGTCCAGGACCCCACATGGCAGAAGGAAAGAACCAACTCCCCCGAGTTGTTAGTGGCCCACCACGTGCACCCTGTGTACACACACACACACAAACACAAATACACATAAGAACACACACACACAAAGTAACTAAATGTAGTCACATCTTTTACGAAGAAGAAATGTCATTTACAGTATATACCCATAGTGCTATGTTCTCCAATGGCTGACAGCCAAGTTAGCATTTTGTGGGGAGGGGTGTTGTATATATGTTATTACTGACCCAACCAATTTACTCTTGTAGAGCAGATAGAAAGCAAATTCAATCCCCAATTTAAATAAGACCTGGTAAGTTTGCCCAAGCTTTTTTTTTTTTTTTTTTGGTTTTTCGAGACAGGGTTTCTCTGTGTAGCCCTGGCTGTCCTGGCACTCACTTTGTAGCCGAGGCTGGCCTCGAACTCAGAAATCCGCCTGCCTCTGCCTCCCAAGTGCTGGGATTAAAGGCGTGTGCCACCACGCCCGGCTTGCCCAAGCTTTAAAAAAAAAAAAAAAAAAAAATCAACTCCCTCTGGTAGAATGGATAGCCAAGTTGGCTCAAGTACTCGCCAGAGCACAGCCAGTGATCCTTTCAGCCCCTGTTTGGCTCTCCTTCAGCAGCTTAAGTGTTGTACCTGCTTTTTTAAAAACCTGTTTTCCTCAGAATCCACTGGGGGAGTGGAACACTTTTCCTTTCGTTTCTTGGCCAGGAATTGCCTGACTCTCCAAGTCAGGCATACAGTGCACAATGGCCAAGGAAGGGAAAATTTAGGCTTCTTCATGCCAAGGTCACCATAAACTCATGGATGACATGGCACAGAACATGCACTGGGAAAGACACACTCATTTACAGCAGAGATACATGGTAGCATGGCCGCAGGAGATGCTGGTAGACTTGAAAATGTCCTGGTCAAGCAATGTTACCATGGTGGGCTGCTTGTATTGAGAGTTCTACTAAGTTCCACTCAGATCACACAGGAGTGTGAGTCTCAAATGTGTGTGCCTGGGTGAGATAGGAAGATAAGAGTGGTCTTGGAACCCATTTCGTCCACCCTGCTATGATCTATCAAGATGTGCCTGACCAAAAAAAAAAAAAAATTCTGTCTATCTCTCTACCTATCTATCTACCCACCTACCCACCTATCTCATCTATCTATCTATCTATCTATCTATCTATCTATCTATCTGTCTGTCTGTCTGTCTGTCTGTCTGTCTGTCTGTCTGTCTATCTATCTATCTATCTCTCCCTCCTCCTAAAAGGCTCCAAACAATACATTGCTGTATTCCATCTTGCAAAATAATTGACAGAGATTTTTCTCTCCCCTTTCTTGGCCTCCCTTGACATTAGTTTCTGTGAATATAAAGTTGCAGAAGCTGTCCCTCTGAATATTTTGTTCCTTTGGATTTTAACAAATATCTCAATAAATGTACAAAACACTTTGTCTCAAAGCTTGAAAAGGACCGGTGTTAATTCCATTCTCTCCTGCCCAGCTGTTACACTTTGAGCGAGGAGCCCTTCCTGAGCTCTGCTTCTACTTAAATCAAAGTTGCCTCTTGTGTTGTGTGCCAGCTGGGGGGAAGGGAGATCCCTTCAATTGCTTATGGCCCACAGAGAAACAACTCACGGAAGCTGAGAAAAGACCATGCCATCCAGGATGGCTTGCTTAGCTGGTGCTGGTTCAAATGTCTAACGTCTGGTACCAGGCAGTTTCTTTTAAACATATTTAAGCATAGCACAACTTTGGAAAACTGTTTCCTGATGCCAATGAACTCAGACTTGTGTACAGGATCTGAAAGTCTTTACAAAGTAAGTATGACATTGTTGTAGACCCTCTGGATCTCTTTGTCTGTGTGGAACAGGTCTCTGGGGCAGGTGGGCAAAGCATCGGATGGAATGACAGACAGATGCACACAGGAGAGGTTGTGTAGAATCTGAATGTAATTTGTTAAATCGAGCATCAAACTTTTTATACAGAAGAAAATAGGGAAGTTGGGTGACACACCTGCAAGGTACAAAGAGGTTACTGGATTCTTTCACAAAACAGAGGAATACAAACACAGAAGGTCTGACAGGAACCACCTGGGATAGAATTTATTGTTAACAACTGGGATAAAAAAGAGCTCCACCTAAGATCCACTTAATCTTAGGAGCCAGGGTCAAGGGCTTCGTGCCCTTGCCATAGTTCTTATTTTAGTCTATTGTATAGTCCACCTTCCCCCTAGGCCAATGTAAATACGTGTGTATGGGTGTAACTCAGCTATCTATAGTTTTAAGTATCTACTCTGGTTCCTCCTTAGGTCTCAAACTTCCTTCTTCCTAGTTGATGGTAAATTCCTGTGTAAGGCAGTGACTTAGCTTTTATTCAAAGTGATAGTTTAATACCAGAGGCAATTTTGAATGTCACTGAATAGGCAACATTCTTACTGAATTCCAAGCCCATGCATGGTCTGTTCAAGGACTTTCTAGGACGTTGGAACACTGGTGAAGGCTTAGCTATGTCAGAATTTAATCTTAAAAGGCACTTATAATAAGATAATACTAAAAGAGAGCACATGGATCCATACACCAGACTAACTCGGGAATGGAATATGAGTATATGGGTTAGAGAGAACGTCAGACTCTAGGAGGTGAGTTTCCGTGAAACTCTCTGCCTCGTGAGTGGCTTTTAGGCCTCTCAGCCTGTCAAGCTGACTCGAACGGAGTGTGTGGCATGACATCGTTTATAAAAAATGGTGTCTCATGACTGAGACACAATGTTAAAGACACAGGTCTAAGGAGATGTGGATGTTTGGAGGAAGCAGACACCATGCCTGGTTCAGGGATGCCCCTGTCTTTCAGGGACAAATGTGAATGTGTCATATTCCTAAGTGCAGAAAGTGATTCTCACATAGGGCCGAGTCTCCAGTTTTGAGTACTAAGACAGTAGCCACCCACCACTGTCAGGGGGACATCAGACAGGCTCTGGTGTTCTGGGAAAATAATTTCAAGCTTTAAAAAGAACCAGAGCCGCAGCTTTGACTTCCTCCAAACATCCACATCTAGGTCCTGATGACTCAGAAGGGGCTGGGAGGCAAGAGAGGAATTCACAAGGAGGGAGGGAGGACCACGCCTAGCACAGATGCACAACGGGTGACAGGTGGCCAGCAGGAATTCCTGGCGACAAGCCCTGGCTTTTGCCTTCTTCCTCTACCTAACTGCTGCCTCAGATAACAGAGACTGATAACTTGAGAAAAGGGCGAGGTGAAACCACGTCTGGCCTTCACCTGCTCCAAGGCTGGGATGCTCGTGAGTGTCACCGAGCAGGCAGTACCACTGCCATACCTGTGTGACCCTCTCTCATCTAGTGAATTCGTGGCCGTGACTCAAGACCCACTCGAAATTCACTTTGTCCTGATGATTCTTTCATCGTATGTCGCAGTTCCTGTCTTCGGCTCTTTACTCCTCCCCAGGCTCTGACCTCAGGTGTCATGAGATTCCAGTATCTTCAGGCTGACTGTCTGGTCTATGATCCAGGCTATGTTTACTCTGATAAGGCCCTCCGCAGGCTGAATCTCTGATGCTAGAACCAGCCTGCAGGCTTGGACATGCCTGTCAGACCCTGCACACAGACCTGGCCTCCACTGGCCAGTCTGTGAGGGATGGCTCCTGGGCATCTATTTGGGTACCCACTTTTATACTTGTCCAATGTGGAAGCCAACTTTGAGCGGTTAGATGCAGCCATTTTGTGCTGAGAACCAGAGGGAACCAGAGGGTTCTCAGGTGGTCTCTGTACAATCTAATGAGATGCCACAATGCCAGGCAGTGAGGACCAGGCAAGGCAGACTACCAGCTATCTTCTGGGAGGTGGGACACACTGAACTAATGGCTGCTAGCCCCTGCTGCTGCAGTAATGTTAGCATGCACTCTGTCAGCCCACAGCTTCTCCCTTCCGAAGCCAGGTCTAGTCACCCCAGCCTCATCCACACAAGCTGCTGAAGGCTGGTTTCCAGTGTAGACCATTTACTGGGAGTAAGGCCAGGCAGACTCGGTAAAGATGAAGAGTCTGTATCTGCTTGGGGTAAAAATCTGTGTGGGAGGGGCTAGAGAGGTGGCTTGGTGGTTAGGAGCACCGGCTGCTCTTCCAGCAGACCCTGACTCAATCCCAGCAACCACACAGTGGCTCGCAACTGTCTGTAACTCCAGATCTAGAGGATCTGATGTCTTTTCTGACTCTGCATGCTCATGCATACATGTGGTACCTGTACACACACACACACACACACACACACAATTAAGCAAGTAAATTTTTAAAAATCTGCTCAGGTCTAGAAACCAGAGGTACTGAAAATAGATGTCTCTGGATGGAAGGGGGGACTTTATATTTTTTCATTTAAAAAACCAAATATATTAGTATTTTTATATATTTATATGTATTTAAATTACATATTTTCAAATATATAATTTATATATTATTTTTAGTAAAATATATTTTATTATAGTAATAGAATCTATTTTGTATTAATAAATATACAAATATATTTATTAAGTATATTTCATTAAAATACATTGAATAAATATTTCAGCTATTAAAGTGTAGCTAATGATAAAAAAAAATGGCTTTTCTGGAGAAAGTGCAAAGCTAGAGTTTCCACCTTCACAAGTGACAGACGAGATTGGTGGTGATGTGGACAAAGTAGCCCAGGGTCTTCTTCACTGTTCTCGGTGAGGTGCTTGAGACTAAATGTCCCTGCCTAGCCTGTGGCTCTGTCCAGCCAGTGGCCTTGCCTTACAGCATCACAGAGTCTGCTTCTAGACTAGGTATACAAATTGATTGACAGATCTGCTTTCAGACTGATCTACCACGGCTGTCCCCACCTCTTCCTGGTCCTTGTTTCCCTCCCTAGCCCTCTCCCCTCCCTCCCTGCCCCCCTCCCTGTGTCCCCCAACTTAGTACTGGGGAGGAGTCTTCTGAAATCTCACAGGATAGAGTCCAGAGTCCACAGAACCCAGCAAACACATGGCTATAAAAGGGCCGTCCTTGTGACCTTGCACATCCTGTGCAGTGGTCCTGAAGCTTGCCTGCTGCCATGGAGACCAGAGCCCTCTGGTTAATGCTGTTGGTGGTCCTGGTTGCTGGGTCCTCTGGGGTAGCTGCAGATTACGTTGGCTTGTGTAAGTACCTATCTGGTTCCCTCTGTCCTAGGCTGGGACCTCTACAAGGAGGGACACAGAAGACCTAGGCTAACAGAGCATTCTGTGAGCTTGAAAGCAGGGATGTACCCTCTGCATCGATTTAATAATGAATCACCACTGAAGAGGTACACGGTTTCTTGAGGCAGTTCTACAGAGAGGCTCTTTCTGATCCACTTCAAAGACAAGTAAATAGAGGCTCAGAGAGAGTTGACATACTCGGGACAGCTCTCCTCAGAATCTGCAGCGGGGTTGGAACCAGGGCTGGGGAGGAAGGGACAGCTGGGGCTCATCCTGTCTCATTCCTTTCTTTGCCAGAGATTTCTGAGCACACACTGAGCATCCTGGCAAGTTACCAGAACCAAAGGTGTAAAAAAAAAGAAGAGAAAAAGAAAAGAAACAGTTGAGAAAGCAATAGCTCAAGACGGTTTATAGAAACCCTTGGGCACTGGGTCACAGTGTTAGGTGAGAAGTACTCTGAGCCACTGGGTAGGACCTTCACCAGGTCACCCCTGACCAAGGTGAAGACAAGAGGTCCCCTGGCAGGCTTTGGAACCCTGCTGCCCAGGGCATGCCACCTACACAAAAGCCTCTGGGAGCTGGAGCTGCGTTGAAGTTTTGAAAGGTTCCTATCTCCCTCCCCTTCTCCCTCCCATCTCATGGGAGGCACAATGTAGTATCCTCTTTGGTGGGGGAGATAGAGAAGTTTGTTGGGTTTCCACTTAAGGGAAATCAGTTAGCTGATCACGTATGGATAAACATGCAATCTTCCTGGATCCAGGGGCCCTGCCAGCTGTTGGATATCTAGACCTGTTTTTGATCTCCTGACCCAGTGAGGGACACTGGGCAAATGGACAGATTCCTTGGGTTAGCAATCAGCAGTGGATGCATGTTATAGAAAATATTTAATTTTGACCTGGGGTTTCTACTCTGCCTTGACCATTTAGTTCCAGGATAAAAACACACACACACAACCTTTATATTTACAATAAGCGTTAAATAGCACAAGAGCTGGGCAGATACTTAGCCTCTATGCTATAGAATCTGCTTTCCTACCAATAACCCGAGTTATTACTTACTATGTTTCATCTAGGCTGCTCTTAACTCCTATTGGCTAGTCTTTAGGACTCACCTACCCCATGGTGGCTTCTCTTTCTCCTCCTGCACACTTTTCTTCCTTGTGGTCCCAATCCAACCCCCAAGCCCCAGAAACCTAAAACCTACCTATGTCTCTTGACTAGTGACATCTTTATTTACCAATCAGTAATAACTTGGAGCCAGGGTATACATGCAGACTCTCATCTCTGGGATGACCAGGTCTTGGGGGTGGGAAGGGGTTACATTTAGCATTACAATAAATCTCAAAAGACCAAATCTCTAAGGATACAAACCACAGCTATCCTTCTAAATTGATGAGTGAACACGGAGTTCAAGGTCAGCCTGGGCTACATGAGAGACTGTCTCTCTCTCACACACAAAAATATCCTTAGCCAAGTTTGAGTGTCTATGGCCATGAAACTGCCCCTTCCACCATAAACAAAGGTGGTCATACGTTAAGGCATTTCCCAAGAACTCTGATGGGGGTGTCAGGGCAGGGCATGGGGGCTCTGCTACGTGAGTTGGATGTTTCCGGTGGCATTCTTAGCTATGGAGTTGATGGCAGCTAAGGGTCTGTTAAGGCTGCATGTTCCAAAGGTTACACCTGATGGCCAAGGGATGTTAGAGATGCAGTGAAGGGTGTTAATGGAGGGAACTAAGGACAGCCAGGATGATTTGGGTCCCACATTCCCACCCTCCACTGTCAGGGAGATCTCTAGGAAGCATCATTTCCCAATAGACTGCTTTCCTTTAGACATGCCCCATGCCATTCCTCTGAACTCAGGGGGGATGGCTGAGGGAGTGCCACAAGAAGCAAGACAATACCCCAAACGAGTACTCTGGCAGCTGACTGTGTTTCATTTGGACAGCTCCAAGCCAATGTATGGTGCCGGCAAATGTCAGAGTGGACTGTGGCTACCCCTCTGTCACATCGGAGCAGTGTAACAACCGTGGTTGCTGCTTTGACTCCAGCATCCCAAATGTGCCCTGGTGCTTCAAACCTCTGCAGGAGACAGGTAAGGCCAGCCGGTGGTGCCCAGGGTGGCCCTGCCCTTCCATGTGGCTGGGCCCCAGCGGGACAATAGTATCATCAGTATTCCTTGGTGACACCTCATATCAGGGGCGTTGTGCCCAGGGCAGCTGGTGGCAGTGGCTGGCCCTTTCTACAAAATACATAACTGTGTTCTGAGGGCCAGGGAGATGATGCAGCATCAGTGAGATGCTTCTCACATAAGCAAGAGGACACGAGTTTGATTCACAAAACCATGTCAAAAAAGCCAGGTGTGGTGGCCATGCTTGGATCCTCCTCGCTGGGGAGGCAGAGACAGGCAGATCCCTGGGGCTTGCTGGTCAGCTAGCCTAGCCAAATTGTCAAGTTCCCAACCAGTGAGAGATCCTATTTGAGTAAGCCAGTGAGATGGCTTGGCAGTCAAGGTGCCTGTTCTCCATCTTGATGATGTGAATTCAATTCCTGAAACTGACATGGTGGCAAAAGAGAATTGACTCCTTCAGGTTGTCCTCTGACCTCTACAGGTGCACTGGCATGTCCCTCTTCACATATGCACACGGAGTAAATAAGCATGTGTGTGAACACACATAGACAGTGATAAGGTGCCACATGGGGGGAGCTGGTTTGAAACACAGACACACACAGACACACAGACACACACACACACACACACACACACACAGAGAGAGAGAGAGAGAGAGAGAGAGAGAGAGAGAGAGAGAGAGAGAGAGGGAGGGAGGCAGGCAGCAGACACAGTGATAAGGTGCCACATTGTGGGAGCTGGTTTGAAACACACACAGACAAAGACAGAGACACAGAGACACACACAGAGAGAGGCAGAGACACATAGAGACAGACAGACAGACAGGCAGACACAGTGATGAGGTACCACATGGTGGGACCTGGTTTGAAACACACAGAAAGAGAGAGAGAGACAGAGACACAGAAAGAGACAGAGAGACAGAGACAGAGAGGCAGATACAATGATAAGGTGCCACTTCATCGGAGCTGGTGTGAAACACACACACTCGGGGAGGGGGGAGGAAGAAAGAGAGAGAGAGACAGAGAGAGACTGTGCAGCTGTGTAGCTGATTTTGAGCCTGTTCTTAGCAAGCTAGCCATCCATACTCCCTTGTTACTTATGACTGTCCAGAGCTCACAGAAGACCCATAGCCAGGCGACTGTGCTTGTGCCCCACTTTGCCCCCACCTCCTATCTCTCTTCCCCCTTCCTCGGGTGGAGTCAGTTGCAGGGCAGGTACCCTGAGAATCCCTGGGTAGGGCCGTGTGCAAACAGCAGATGGTCAGGCACATGGGTAGTTTCCCAATCCTGCTTTACCCAGGCCCCAACCTACCACATCTCAGGGTAGCCACCCACTGTGAGCCATCTGTCACGTCCAAATGCTGGCTGAACTTCTAAGAAGGTTGGACCTCTACAAGACTTCTTCCTGGGCCAGCACTCAAAGGAGCCAGATGTGCTCTTTGGCCTGGGTAACAGAAGGCTGAGTCCCAGCTGAACGGAGGCAAAGCACATGCAGCCCCCCCCTCAACCCCCTTCAACCAAGCCAGGAGAGAGGACTGAAGATAGTCAGGAGCAGCGGCAGGAGCTTGCCACTGCCCTACAGTTGGCAGGTCCCTTGCCTCTGGCTCCTTCCCAGGTACCATCTCACATAACCCCCTGCCAGGACCACTAGGAGGGATCCAGTTATGTGGCTCGGTTCACCAGGAAGATGCATAGTTTCTCTCCCAGGCTTTAGAGGGTGGGAGGGGGCTCAGATATCTATTGTGACCCAGGAGAAGAAGGCAGACAGGTGCTGGCCTCAGAGCCTGTCTTGCCCTTGGGAAGGGATGTTAGGGCTGCATGATAATGACCCCACTCACCTTGACCCTTTCCTTCCTTCCTTCCTTCCTTCCTTCCTTCCTTCCTTCCTTCCTTCCTTCCTTCCCAGAATGCACATTTTGAAGCTGTCCAGGCTCCAGGAAGGGAACTCTGCACCCTGGACTCCTGCTGCTGATGGTGGCCAAGGGTAGCATGCATCCCCGATCTGCTCCCTGCTGCAGGCCAATAAAGGAGCCAAGAGTCCTGAAGAATAAAGACCTCACAGCCAACACAAGGCTGCTCTGATTGCTGAGACCTCTACTCTTGTGTTTATTTCCATGTGTCGCTCGCAGGGTGGGGAGGGTGAAGGGTCACACTTCACCGGGGAGAGGATGTCCCAGGCCTGTGGGGAACTGATTCTGAGTTCCGGTGTTTCTCTGAGAACAGCTTCATGCCAGGATCCCTTGAGGCAAGTATTCTAGTTCCCTTCTACTGCTGGGATGAAACACTCTGATCAAAAATCAACTTACAGGAGGAAGGTTTTGTCTGACTTACACTTCCAGGGCACAGTTCCATTGAGGGGAGTCACAGTGGGAATTTGAGCCGGAGCTTGAAGCAGAAACCGTGGAGAGTGACCCTCGATGGCATAGTTTAGGGTTCATGCTCAGTTGACTCGCTAATAAAGCCCAGGTCCACCTGCCAAGGGATGGTGCCGCCCATCATGGGCTGGGCCCTTCCATATCAATTAACAATCAAGATAACCCACCACCACCACCCTCACTCTCAGCCATTCCAACAGGCCAATCTGATTTGGGCAGGTCCTCAATTGAGGATGGTTTCTCAGGTGACTCTTGGATATGTCAAATTGAGCTAGCAGCAGGTAGAACTGTTCACAGCTCACTTGTATTGTCATATTTAATATCTGCCATACTGTACAAGGCTTTTTTTTTATGGATACAGAACAGTAGTCTATATATCACATCCTTACCCATGTCCACATTCTCTAGGCTGATTGGTCCCCTCTCCTCATTTCCAGTGTGGCTTTTCTCTGCACTCACCATGGGAAGGTTTGGGGGTGGAGGCACCTTCCTGTGCTGCATGGCTGATCCCTAGGTCTACTCCCACAGGGGACCATCTCAGGGCCACATCATCCAGGCTACTCTATGGCTCATTTACACAACACAGGGGCCAGGAAACATTGCTTCTCATTGTGCTGGGGTTTCCTGGTTTCTTCCCCCTGGGAGAGACCTTGGTCCCTTAACCACTGCACTAGAAATGATGGTTCAGTGTGATTTTTTTGGCAAGTCACATTTAAAACATATCACACTAACTGATTGTCACATTGACCATTGACACCCAGGGTGCACGGGGGAAAACCGTTAGAACCCACGTCTTAAAGGACCATCAGAGTAAACTCCAGAGACAGACATTTGAGCCTGTATGGTAGGCAAAGCCCCTGCCTCCTTGGCTCCTACTTGCTTTAATAAATAAAGGTTTATTGGAAGCAGGGCCAAGATTACAATGTAGAAGTGGGGTACTCTTATCCAAGCGCAGATTTTTGACATTTTATTCACTACATATCTATGTATTACCTTTGATTTTTAAATGCCATTTTGTCTTGACAGCTGAGTTTTCTGTACATTTTCATGTGAGGTGAACACTTTACCCAGCAATGTGCCCTGGTCCCCACGCTAATGACATTAGACTTGGGGCACTCACCTTTGTAGTGACATTTTTGAGGATTCTGGAATTTTGGTTTCTTTAAAAAAACAACAACACAGGAACATTGTAAGAATGTGCTTTTATTTTAATCCCAGGTGTGGGGTTGTGGGGCTGCTTCGGACTGTCCACAGCAGGTGACTATGATTTGCCTCATGCTCTAGCAGAGGCACAGTTTTGCCAGCTGCAGATAATTCCTGTGATTGTGTGATGTTTGAAATTTTGGGAACTTTTCAGAGGGTATAGAAATTCAAGGGCTTTGAGAGAGGGGGAGAGAGTGGGTGGTGGTTGGCCAGTTAGGGGGCTTGGTTATGGTTTGTTAGTAGCCATGGTCAAAGAAGAAACAAAAGGAAAGAATTAGATTGAGGGATCTCTTTCCCCTTTCCCTTTCTCTCTCTTTCTCTTTCCCCCTAATCCTTGCTGTTCTCCTATCTAGTGTTAGGGGGCATGAAACCAGGCAGGGTGATAAAGGCATAAAGGAAAAAGAACACACAAAGTAGCAAAGACTGGCTACAACCTTTAAAGCTCTCAGCACATCAGAAATAAGATACATTCGACAAGATACAACAGGAACTCTTTCTATAGGCACTGTATTCCCAAAGCCCTGACTTAGAGGGAAGCTGTCATGATGCCCTTGTTTAGAATCCAAAGGGGTCCTTCATCCTGTCTGCCTGCTAACGGCAGGAGGGACACTTGTGTTTACCTCCCTCTTAACTACAAACCCCTGACCCCAGACCCCCCTTCCATTGCAAGTGGGATCTGAAGGACTTTGCATGATTACTGAGCTCTCTGGTGCCCACTCCACACTGTTTTGTAGGGTAAGTGCCTGGCTCCCTTTGTCCTAGTCCCTGTTCTGCTCAGTGAGGAGGGACCCTCAGTGAGCCTCTGAATGGGGGAAAGAGTCAGTAAACCCGAGCATGGTGGGAAGGTTGTAAGAATCCCATTGCAAGCCGGTCATGGTGGTACACGCCTTTAATCCCAGCACTTGGGAGGCAGAGGCAGGCGAATTTCTGAGTTCAAGGCCAGCCTGGTCTACAGAGTGAGTTCCAGGACAGCCAGGGCTACACAGAGAAACCCTATCTCGAAAAGCCAAAATAAATAAATCACAAGGCTGGAGCCAGTCCTCCCCCTGGCCTGCTGTGGAGAATGGATAGAGACTGATGGAGAAGTCCCGGGCCAGGGCCAACATCACTGAGCCCTCCGGGCTGGCAGGATGGGTCAGGTTCTGTCTCCTCACCCACAAATGGGAGGTCAGGTTTGGTTGATGTTGGAGGTGAAGTACCCCCTCCCCTGGCTCTCTCTGGCACATAAAGTCCATGTTAATATTATTACAAATAAAATGCAAACCCAATTCCAGAGGGGCTCTTTGTACCGTTCTGTAGGATCCGAATTTCTCGGTCAGAGCTCAGCTATGCTAACCTTGGCTGTGTTAATCTCACAGTGGTCATCAGCACTGGCCACCTCCCAGTCTGAAGCTTATAGAAGAAAACTGGATCTTTCCACTTTCTGATCCCTAGTCAAGCCATGGGGTCAGTGTCTTTCTGAGGCTGGGCAACCCCTTCTCTGTGAGGCAAGGCATCCTTTGCTCCTGGGGATGCAGCAGGCCTGGTCTTCATCTCTTTTTGCTTACAGCACTCATCCACCTATCTCTGCCTGGCCTTCCTTCACCATGGGAGCTAAAAGGATGCTACACTTCTTCCTCAGAGACCTGGGTAGGACGGTGTAGACTTAGCTGAAAGCAATCTGGCAACATTCCAGGAGCTGCAGTGTTCATGGTTAACATCTTCCAGGCCTAAGTGAAGCCAGCTGTGAGCCCACCAGGACCAAATCAGAACCTCAAATAAAACTCACACGGCCCCGCACCGCCCTCTGCTGGCAGCCTGGAGTAGCAGCTGCTCCTTACCTCTCATCCTTGTCTACTCTCTTCCAACAGCATCTAATTACAAACCAGCCATTCCCTTGAGCAGCCCTAGCCTGTATGGTGCCCTACAGTTGTTAACTTTTCTGACACTGTTAATGGAGCCAGTGCTGAGTGCTGAGACCTTCTCAGCTGTGACTGGCAAGCCCAGAGTCACCTGCAGCATCCTGTCATCTCCAGTGGGAGACGTGGGACTCACGTGGGCCAAAGAAAAGTACCTCCCATTGTCTTAGTTAGGGTTTTACTGCTGTGAACATACACCATGACCAAGGCAACTCTCATAAAAACAACATGTAGTCGGGGCTGGCTTACAGGTTCAGAGGTTCAGTCCATTGTCCCAAGGCAGGAGCATGGCAGCATCTAGGCAGGCATGGTGCAGGAGGAGCTGAGAGTTCTGCATCTTCATCTGAAGGCTGCTAGTGGAAGACTGGCTTCCAGGCAGCTAGGATGCAGGTCCTAAAGCCCACACCCACAGTGACACACCCACTCCAACAAGGCCACACCTTCCAATAGTGCCACTCCCTTGGGCCAAGCATACACAAATCATCACACCCATCCAAGTCCATTTTTGTGCTGTTCCCTGTCTAAGGCTTGGGGTGGACATAGTCTAAATGCATTGCTCTGTGGGTGTTCAGAAACTTGGGGTACATCTCTCAGTACCATATGAATGTGGGGATAAGGCTGGCTTTGAGTAGATACAAGGTCAGAGGTGGAGGGAGTTTGTGATGTGTCAGGTGTCACCCATAGACTCCTGTCTCTGCCTGGGACAGTCCAGGGTCCTTTCTGCTCAGGGGGGGTTCAAATCTGTTGTCATGATTTGAACCCAGACCCTGTCCTGTGTTGTATCCTGACCTAGGTTATGTCCTGGTTTGCCTCTCCGTGGCTCCGATAAACATTGTGACCAAAACCAAAACAACTTAGGGCTTAAGGGAGGTTGATGTGGTTTTAACATTATAGTCTATCACTAAGGGAAATCAAGGCAGAAACCTAGACATGGGAAAAGAGGCCACAGAGAAACGCTGCTTACTGGCTTGTCCCCCGTGGCTTGCTTAGCTTGCTTTCTTATACAACCCAGGACCACTACTTATCTAGGGATGGCACAATCACAGTGGGCTGCCCCCACCCCCCATCAATCAATAATCAATAAAGCACCTTTCTGATTTGCCCACAGGCACTTTGTGAAAATTTATTTATTTATTTATTTTATGAGTTCACTGTCGCTGTCTTCAGACACACCAGAAAAGGGCATCCGATCTCATTACAGATGGTTGTGAGCTACCATGTGGTTGCTGGGAATTGAATCCAGGACCTCTGGAAGAGCAGCTAGTGCTTTTAACTGCTGAACCATCTCTCCAGCCCAGAGGGAGGCACTTTTCCAGTCAATGTCCCCTCTTCCCAAACGATTCAACCTTATGTTAACCTGACTCCCCCTCAAAAAAACAAAAACAAAACAAAACAAAAAACCCCAAAGTCCGGGCATGTTGCTTTTGTTTTCTGGCTTACACTGCCCTGAATTTCCCTAGCATGGAGCTTTATGGAACGGTATCCACTCCAGTGTAGCGATGCCCGCACTACATGGATGCCCACTCAGCCTGCTGGGCAGAACTCCTGTCCTTACAGGTGGCCTGTTTTTGGTAATTGCAATGAACGCTAGTGACCCGTCCAGCAGGTCCAGTTATTTGAGGGTCTTGAGGGGACCTTCTCCTAAGAACCAAATTGGGGGGGGGGGGTAGAGAGAGACGAGAACCTTGTGCAAGAACAACACGGAAACATTCTGAGTGGCATCAAGGTTCCAATGTATTAGCCAGGCCCAAGGTTTAAATGCACAAGCAAAAGGGGAAGTGCCTTTCAGCAGGAGGGATGGGGCAGTAGAATTGCACAAGCAAAAGGGGAAGTACAGTTACTTATCAGTGGGACGGGTGGAGCAATAGAATTGCACATTCTTTAGGCAGTTACTCGGGGAAGCAGGAACTTGGTGGTATCAGGGTGTGGTCAGGACATCTGGCGCTGACTTAGGGCTGGGACATCCTGTGGTTGTTCTCGGAAAGGTGTGTCGTGGCCCGCTTTTGACCCCCTTTTCTTCTGGGGGGGGGGAGGCCCAATTCAGAGATCAGGACAATTGTGTTGTCTTAATAGCTCCCAACACCCTAGTCCCTCATTACCTCCTTTGGGGTGTGGACATGCCAACACATATTGCATTAGTTTATCCCATCATACCTAATAGGAATGTATATATTTTTCAAAAGTTTGTGTGCAGACTTGACTATAGAGTGTGATGTAACAAGGAGCCCCCCCCCCCCCTGTGTTAGCTGGGGTTCATGGTGTTTGTGTGTGTTAGTCAGGAATTCATGGAATTGATGAAATTCAATAGAGGAACAGAATGCATGTATATTATAATAGGGGGATTCAATAAATTGTCTTATACCACAGGGCACTTGGGAAGCAGAGGAATAAAGATCACTGCAAATTCAAAGCCAGCTAGGTCTAGACAGTGAGTTATAGGCTGGGCAGGACTAGGACTACCTAGTGAGACCCTGCCTCAAGCAAGTAAACAAATGAAAACTCATCTCTCTCTCTCTCTCTCTCTCTCTCTCTCTCTCTCACACACACACACACACACCACCACCACCACCACCACCACCACCACCACCACCACCTCTCTGTCAATTCCCCACTCAGGCAGAGTTTGATATTTGAGGTGTGTTGCCAGGGACATACGCTCTTGGTCCTGCCCATTGCTTCTGAGATGGCATGTCCCCTTCCCCAGGATGACCCTCTTGTACATCTAACCTTCTTCCTGGCACAGAGATTACTAGGTGCCTTTCCGTGCAGCTGTCCTTGTGCCCCCCTGGTCTGGCTGCTGCAGTCTTTCTAATCTGTGACCCTACCCCTAACCTTAATCTGCCTCTCATGTTCTCTTCCAGAGGATGGATCTGCTCCACATACTGTGAGCATGCAGCTCCAGTGGCCACTAGAGGGCACCCTTAAGCACCCACAGGCATTTGTCACTGTCTTCTTGGATACATCAAAGGAGGTGGTAGTCTGGTCTCCTAGGTGACACCCCAGAGACAGGTGAGCCTGTGTGATTCCTTGCTCCCCCCGCCCCCGCCCCATTTCCATTCAGAAAGGTTTGGTGGGAGCTTTCAGTGCTGCTGTGTGTGTGTGTGGGGGGGGGGTAAGGAAGGTTTTTATCCACGGAGAGGTGGGCATCAACAGGAGCACCATGCTGGCTGCTCAAAGCAAGGATTATTCATGAAGAACCAAGTGCGGGCCGCAGCAGGTTACCAGCAAGGGCCACCACATAGCTAGAGGCCCCCTG
Organism: Mus caroli; assembly: GCF_978045245.1. Taxonomy (NCBI): domain Eukaryota; kingdom Metazoa; phylum Chordata; class Mammalia; order Rodentia; family Muridae; genus Mus; species Mus caroli. The sequence goes on from NW_028227273.1 coordinate 62,752,844, forward strand.
ACTAGTCTCAGCATCTCTGCCGCTCACTGTGGAGAGGAACCTCATAGATGTACAGGTTTCTGGAGCCCAGACCTCATGACTCAGGGAACGTTTAGACATGACCCCTAACTGGATAAAGTTCGCATCACACTGAGCCGCAGGCAAACAACATCCCGGGTGACTGATGGTGCTGTTTGGTTCATCCAGTGCTGACAGGCAGAGACCATCGCTGTTGCATTGAGAGGGGCCGCACTGAAGCAACCATGGCTTCACGTCAAAGTTTGCTGTTCTGTCTATGGAGTGGTGTGGATAGAGAGTGGAGAGTTTTATGTCAGCTTGACACAAGCTAAAATTATCTGAGGGAAGGGAACACCTCCGTAATATCAGGTTGCAGGGAAGCCCTGAAGGTATTTTCTTAATGAGTGATTGACAGGGAAGGGCCCAGCTCATGGTGGTGGCTCCATCCCTGGGTTCTATAAGGCAGCAGGCTGAGCAAGGCATGGAGAGCAAGCCAGGCAGCAGAACCCTCCTGCCTCCAGCCTCCTGTCCTGAGTTCCTGCCTGACTTCTTCCAGTGATGAACGGTGATACAGAAGTGTAAGCTAAGTAAAGCCTTTTCTCCCCAGGTTGCTTTGGTCGCGGTGTTTCATCACAACGATGGTAACCCTAACTAAGACAGGAGTGAACTCACGCTCTTTGCAAGATCTCAGGCTAGAAAGACTATTCCCAAATAAGCCCAAATGTTACCCCTGAGCCATCCCTGGGGACCTGAAAGGCAGAGGTGGAGAGAGAGTCCTGACAGCATTAGTCACAACTCTTGAGTTTTAGAGCCCCAGTGTGTACCTGTGCTTCCCTGACACCTGACTCTTACAGAGCCTTGAGCAGGGCACCCCCTGATGCAGCTGCTAGGGCACGGGGAGGAGACATGCGCAGAGCTGTCTTGGCTGTGCCTCTGTGGGAGTTGGAGCTCTCATGTTCCAGGGGTTTGAGCCTCACCTGGTGCTGTTGGAGACCAGGGTCACATGCCCTCAGCAGAGGACTGTGGGTTAGGTATCTAAGGGAATACAGCACAGAGACAGTTGCAGAGAGAGTGCTCAGAGAGCAGGCTGGCTCCACAGTGGGTTGGACCACGCAAGCGATCAGAACCCCTTACCAGGCAGACACACCCATCTTCAGCTGGTGGAAACGTGGATTTGACTCAGCAAAAAAACCTGCCAAAATCACTTGGAGCATTTGACACCAAATGCACATAAAAATTTTTATATAAAATATTTTATTAGCAGTTTTATGTCTTCCAAGTATCTAACTTTTTATATTAACACAGTCTGCTCCTTGAGCTCCCCCCTGCTGGGTTCCGTTTGTCTGTCTGTCACATTCTCATTCTCCTTTAGTTCATATTCAACAATAGCCATAAGAGACTTTCATCTCCTGCGCTGTAGGCGTGGATGAATTTTCTCTTTCCTCCTTGGAGTAAAGGTGACTGGGAAGGACTTGGAGGCCACTGGGCTACTGATGTGAAGGGCAAGCTACAGAATAACCCTATTGGACATGCGCGAGAGTGGGCCTGCCCATGTGCACAGCGTGCACGCAAGTGCATGTTCAAAATCACAGATAAACATTCAATCCCGAAGTACACAGACACCAGTGCGTCTGACCCGTGGTGGCCCACTAGTGCTGTCTAGGAAAGAACGGGGCCACCCCCACTGAGATGCAAGCAAGGCTGGCCTCTGGGTGGGCTAAAGGCATTCATCATGGGCTCTTGGGATGTAAATCCCTCAGGGGACAGAGAGCAGACTGGCCACTCCCCTCTGCCTTCTCTTGAGTGGTAGAGCAACTGACCGAGTAGGTAGCCACTGCACCCGAGTTGCATTTTGTGTTTGCACAATGACTGCTGGAAAAGCCAGAAAGCAGGGACTCAGACGTCTGACAGGGGCTCTGATGGCCCTCAGTACCTTGCCAGCCCCTCCCCGCCCCAATGCTACCCAGAGAAAGAGAGAGTAGCTGCCCATGGGAGTAAGCTCCAAAGGAAGGTGTCTTCCCTGGCCTCAGGGCCTGGAACAGGGGGGAAATCAGATCAATGAAGGTTTGATGGGTGACTACTAGATGGAGAAGCCAGAAGGGATTGCACTGTGCCCAGACACTTCCCAAGGGAAGGTGTTTGCCTTCAGTCTGTTTTTCTGTTGTCAGGGGCACACTTGGGTGTTTTCTGCTTTGCAGATATTGTCTGCCCTCTGCCTTGGGTTTGGGTTTCTCAGAAATTCTAAGCTTCATGTTCCATTTTCTGGTCCTAATGGGTGCCTCTCTCCACCTCCAGGTGAAGAAGAAAGATTCTTGCCCCTACTGTGTGCAATGTTCGCTGACTCATCCCCCCCCCCCAGAAGTAAAACCAGAGAGTTTAACTCTCTCTGGACAAAGGGCAGAAGAGGAGGCAGGAGAGGCTGTGGGGGGTGGGGTGGACAAAGAAACGGGTAGACAGAGGCTAGCAGCCCCACCCTTATGCCCGGCCTTTTCTGAGCCTCAATCTGACACAGCCCCACAGGCCTCTCTCACTGACAAGGCCCTGTAAATTCTGTCCTTGGGCTGTTGTTTTTTACATGAGGACTTTTATTTGATCAGCCAACAGCAGGAGGTGGTGTAGCCTTAAACCCAATGCAATCCTTCCTTTCAACTGAAGGAACTCACCTAGAGAGGAAAGGAAGGCTTCCAGGGAACCCAACTGTGAGGGAAGTCTGACTTTAATGTCCGTGGCAGGTAGGTGCACACTTCCAGGTATCTCCTACCATGACTAAGACCAATGGGAAGAAGAAGAAGAAAAGGGAATGGTCTAGAAATCCAGACAGCATCTCTGGGATTCAGGCTATGTATGGGGAAAGGCAGAACCACACACCATGGCCCCTATGGACAGTGGATGAGGGTCAAGGGTGCAGAGTGCCCTAGGATGGCTGTCAGCCTTCCTCGAGTCTGCAGAGCTTGAACAATGCTGGGTGACTTCTGACCCCTCGCCTGTTCTGGTCAACATCCTTTATCAACTTCCCAGGATACCCTGTCCTGCAACAGCCTGCCAACTCTTGTATCCTGAGCTTAGACTCTGCCCCGTGGAAGGATCCCATGGCACTCTCACTTACATAGGGTGAGTGACAAGCAGGTCTCAGGGTGGAGGAGAAACCTGGACAGGAAAGAATCCCTCCAGAGGCCGAGGAACCTTTCCAGAGTGAAACATGGGCCACCCTGCCTGTGACTAACAGCACAGAGCTCTCCGAGGAGACAGAGCCTGCCGGGCATGACCCACCATGCCAAGACATGCGTGCGGGCATAGATGGAATGGGTCCTTTGGCACCAACCCCACCAAGTGCCAGACTGAGGTCTGTCCACCCAACACCCATTCCTTTCAGACTTCACAGCTAATAGCAGCCAGTTCCTCTCTGGACGCCATGCCTAATTTATCTTGAAATTAAATGAAGACCTTTTTGGTGTTTTCTTTTTTAATGAAGACTTTTTTTTTTTTATAAAGGCGAATCGTGTCCCTGGTTAAAAGCTGAGTCTAGAAGGCAAGGCCGTGTTTGTATAGAACAAGCAAACCGAAAATTACATCATAATACGCATTTCAATTGTGTGTTCTCTATAAAAAAGATCTAGGAGTGTAAAAAATAAAAAGAATCTCTAAAGAGTTCCAAAGCACATTATCCATGCGGTAAGTAAAATTCGGACCCTTATCATTCTCTACAGATAAGATACGAAAGCATCAAGGCCACAGCCGAGGAATCTCAGGACCTGTCAAGACATGATCTAGTGCAATTACTTACAGGTGGGGAAACTGAGGCTCACAGGGGTTAAACTGACCTACCCTCAAAAATAGAGACTTCTGTAGGAGGCTGACCTTAGATGGCAGTGCTCTGGAAGAGGCGAGCAGCTGCATTTTCTTAACGGGGACATCCATGGCACCTCCCCTTCCACTCAGCCGGCCTGCCCATCCTTGACACCCCACGGCTCCCCTCAAGTTGGAGGGATACACCCAATATGTCCCCAGGCCGGCTTCCCAGGCTCGGTGGAGGTAGTTAATGTGATTCATGAAGAAAGGGGAAATGGGTCTTTAAACATCCACAGAGTGGATCGAGTATTTCTTGAGCAAAATGAAAGTGGCTGGAAAACTAGGAAGAGTTTTAAGCTAAGAAGCACATGAGAAAGGAAGTCTGGGAGGAGCCTGCCAAGTACCCCAGCACTGTCTGCATTGTGTTGCGTTGCGTTGCGTTAGTCCCTGCTGCCCCAGCGCAGCTGGTGTGGTGTCGCCCTCACCCGGAGCCTGCATTTGACCTTCTCTGGTTTTATTTGTGAGGCCTCCTTGGTGACTTGGTTGGACTCTTCTGTTTCCAAGCAAAAACACATCTTTTACCCTGAATAAGTCCCTCAAGAAGTACTAAAAAGATACAATCTCTCGAAGCGAATGAAATTTATCGACTTTGGCTCGGAAAGTGACTTCATCAGAAATGAGAGGAACTTTAGAAGGCTGAGACCTTAAGAGAAGACGGTCCTCAGGTGGCCTCTGCGCCCGCTAGGTGTGGACCTTTCCCCCCAAGATATCCACTTCTCTGGGGACCAACTCGGCCAACACTCCTCATCTGGGGCCAGTGTGTCCTGGACTCCGGGAGGAAGCCACTGTCCCCAGCTGGAGCACAGGATGACATTCTATGCCAGTTGTATTTTGAATCCCACATCTAAAAAAAAAAAAAAAAAGAAAAAAAAAACAAAAACAAAAACCAACCGTCCTACATCTTCCTAGTTAGAAAAGGAAACGAACAGTTTCAACCCGGCGGGCAGAGGCGCTCAACACTGGTCATCGTCGGACCTGCGTGGCCTCCAGGTTGGGTTGGGAGAGTCTGTGTCACCAGGAGCAGGTGCGCTGCTACCTCCCAGCAGTGCCCTTGGTCACAATGTCTGCTTTGCCTCGTCGCTGGCTTGGAGGCGGTTTTTACCTCTCAGCCCGGATTTTGTATCTGAGGACAAAATAGGCGATGAGCCGCAGGGAGATGAAGAAGATGCCCAGGACGATGAAATCCAGGTACAGCTTCGCATTCTCCACGTCCAGCTCCCGCAGGATGGCCTCTGACTTCTGGAAGTGGCACGTCTCCGCGATGTCACAGTGCAGGTCTTCTCGGTCCAAGCCGTAGATGGACAGGATGACCCCTTCGAAGCCATATCTAGGGAGAGGAGGAGCGCCAGGTGTGAAGGGCAGGCCTGGCTGAAGGTCACTAGGCTGGCTCTCCATGATCAGCGGCCCCCTCCCCTGCACCGCTTCCTGACTTTACTATGGCTGCTAGTCCTGAGTCGGCCCTGGACCAGCCTCCTACCTTTGTTCACAATCCTGTTTCTTCCAAGGCCACCAGAGAAAATGCAAACTGAAATGAACCCCGCTTAAGCCACTGGGGCGATAAATAAATAAATAAATAAATAAATAACATATTTGGCTTCCTTCTGAGCCTGCACACCTTTTCATGGTTAGGACCTGTTATGGGTTTGGATATCCTGGCAAGAACACTGGAGCATTTAAATAAAGCCTCTTTGGACCAGCCTTGTTTTGCAGAACAAAAGGAGGGATCTTCAGATGAAAGGCGCTGGTGTCCGGTTTCCCAGGATTGGCAAGCAGACAGGCAGCTGAAACTCTGTACAACTGGCTTTGTGTCTGTCTTGTTCTCCTAAACAATGTAGTGGGGTCTAAGCTGACACTCTTGGAAACTCTTGTTCCCAGCGTGGACCTTTGTGACTGCAGCTGAGGGTCGGGGGTGAGGACACAGGCCAAGTACTAGGGGCAGACATCGACTGCCCAGGGAATGCCCAGTGTGCAGAGTCACTCAGCAGAGGGGCAGAGACTCTGGTAGACCCTGGACCTAGGTGGTCAGAAAATCCTTGTTGGAAGGCACTGGGGTGTTTGAGAGAGAGCATGCTGTGCGCCAGGTGCTTGGTTCAGGTTTTATAACCATGACCTCATTATGGCACTTTTCCCATAAAATACAGACACTCCCTTGGGAACACCCAGAATAGGAGGGCATGTCATAGCATCTCCAGGGTATGAGACTATATGTGCTTGTGTGCACTGGAGAGGCACAAAACTAAGGGAGACATAGAGGAAGATCCTTGGATGCTGATTTAGCTCCATTAATGCTCAGTTCTTGGACCCGCCCCTTCTGCCCCCACACCCCTGCCACTACCGCCTGCAGGTACCTGACGTAGGAGATGTAGGACATCCACTGCAGGTAGGCTGGGATGGTGTCAAAGCTGACAAAGAATCCGGAGAAGAGCAGGACGGGGATGGCTGTCACGGGACCCACAAATGTCGCAACCTGGAGTGAGATGCAGCGGGACATGAAAGGCATTCGCTGCAAGGGGGGAGGGTTATCTCACCCACTCAGGTGACCCTGAGGATATCCCAGTGGCTGGAAAGGAAGTGTGTCAAAGGGCTAGAGTCTTCCTGGGCTGGCCAAGATGTCCAGGATGGTGACCAAGAATGTTCCTTGGTGGGGCCAAAAGTTAATCTCCTGAAGAGAGGCCCTGAGACCCCAGCTGAGGAAGGGTGCTAAACGAAATCAATGGCATTTCCTGAAGGCAGAGCCCAATATTTTCTGGGAGTGGTCTCTGAGGAGTCTTAGTGAGCAGTTTATAGCTGTACCTGGAGCTGATAATTGGGTAGGGCCACCTCTCTGGGGGATCCCACCTAGAGGCAAAGATGAGTCATCAACCTGCTGTGACACCAAATGCCAGAGATGGGTTTTGAGGACCCCATGGGGGCCCATCTAGTGGATCCCTCTTCTGGGGTCCTGCTGTCCCCTGAGAGCTAAGGACAACACCCAGCAGGCTGCAAGTGGCAGCTCCCAACAGCCAGGCTCTGCAGGAAAGACTCTAAGGTGTGGCTGTGCTGTGCGTGTTTTATGTGTGTATGTGTTGTTCATAAATGAGCTAAAGAGCATCCAGCATCTAGTCAGATACATCCTCTGGGGTCCTCTAGGGGGAAGGTCTGAGAAGGTGAGATGGAGGGATGGTGTCAACATTAGGGGACAAAGCCATCTATGGAAGCAGCATGGTTCTGATGTCTACATGGGACTGGCAAGGGTGCACAGGCCACATTGAGGTGAAAGGTCAACATAGGGTGACAGATACTCTTCCACTGGCCTGATTTGGGATTGGGATGTCCCAGCCTCTTCTCTGGGGTGTTGTCTTTGGCCCTTATGGCAATGCTATGAGACAGATACCATACAGATACAGGTTCCACCTCTGAGTGAGGAACCTAGACCCTGGAGAGCTGGAAGCCACTGTTGGGAACACCAGAGATGAACTGGGAAGCAGGTGGTACCCAGGAGCCCTTGGAACATGGCACGGGACCTTAAGAGCCTCCAATGGCTATGGTTTGTAAAGGCAGGGGAGGCAATTTGGGGACTGGAGATGAGGCCAGGCTCAAAGACACAGAGAAGAGCTATGTGAGGCTCTGGGTGAGATGAAAAGTGGGTATCCACCACTGGTGTGCCAAAGGGTGGCTAAGCGAACCTACTGAGGCAAGGCTAGAGGTGTGGAGAGCTTGGTCTCTGTGCCAGCTGTGTGATGCCAACAAGTCAAGGTCCTTAGTCTTCCCTACCTGTAAAATGGGTGTGCTTGGTATGACATGAGCTGACATTTAGAACTCATGTCTGGGTGTGTGCAGTATGTAGTCCCAGCCACCCTGCAAGTCCCTATTGTAAGAAGGCCATTCTGATTGTTGAAGATGCTAATTCGTTCCTGTGAGAACACCCTAGAAGTTAGACACCTATAAGTTAACAACAGAGTGAAGTGTTCACTGAGCCCCATAGTTAGACAGAGGAGACAGACAGAAGCCCAGTGCTGCTCAGCACTTCCTTGGCTGTACCTGCAGGGATGTGGATGCAGCTCCAATCAGTAGGCCTAAGGACTGGGCCACCAGTGACGTCATGGTACCCAGAGCAGCGAACAGCACAAAACGCACAGCGTCCGACGGCTGGGACGTCATCCAGTACACGATGCTGCAGTAGGCCACGGGGAACATGATCTGCAAGTACAGGGCCTGTGTCCCCGTAGGGTTCTGCTTGTCTCCCGCCCCCAGGGCCCTTACTCTTCTCAGCAGAACACTGGTGGAAACCAGTCCCACCCAGCTCTTGTGGGGTGTGGACAATGTCTGTTCCCTCTGGCAAATCACTGGTGGCTCGCATACCTGAAAGGGGACATCGGCCATGGTCTTTGCCAGGTAGTAGGCCTTCAGGCTGTACCAGTAGTTCAGGTGCTCCCGGAGGAAGACACTCATCTCCAGGGGAACTACAACAAGAAGGCAGGCAGAAGAGACTGGTTGGGTAGGCACAGCCAGGGATTCAGATACACACATGGATGAGCCCTGGGGCTTCTGACCTATGTCACAGTGTGGGCCCCCAACACGCCAGACCTCAGACTTTAAACAAAAGATGAAACCTACATTCACTGGTCTAGAAAAAAAAAAACCACCAGCTGTTTCTCTAATAGCAAGAGCTGCATCTTTAATCCTAGTACTTGGGAGGCAGAGGCGAGCAGATCTCTGTGAGTTTGTGGCCAGTCTGGTCTACAGCTCAAGTTCCTGGACAGCCAGGGCTATACAGAGAAACCCTGTCTTGAAAAACTGAAAAGGTACATTCCATGATGGTTTGAATGAGGAATGTCCCCTATAGGTGAACACTTGGTCCCCAGTTGGCTGTGCTGTTTGGGGGAAGTTATGGATCCTTTAGGAGGTAGAGCCTTGTGGGAGGAAGTACATCCCATGAGGGGTGGGGCTTTAAGAATTGACAGCCTTGACCCATTTCCTGTTTCCACTCTCCACTTCCTGCTCCTGCGGGTGCGCTGCACCTTCCCCACCATGACAGAGGCTGGCTCTGGGACTGTACACCCACTAAACACTTTCTTCTCTAAGCTGCTGTTGTTTGTGAGATTTTATTATAGCAGCAAAGAAAGAAATCAATCCAAGTGGTCCCATGAAGACCCAGAGTGGACCAAGTCCCTGACAAAACCAAGTGTCCTCATGGTGGCTAATGGGACCATTCTGGCCAGCATTATCTCTGATGGGCTCACCGGCTCTCTAATCCAAAGAGATTGGCCATAGCTGGCCGTCCAGGCTATCTGCACACCTGAACTCTACTGGTCAGATAGGTGCAGCCAAACTGAGGGTCTCTTAAATAGCAGACTTTGGGGAACTGCCTTCCATCATGCCCTGCTGCCTTTCACTGAGATCTGATCATCTGTACTAAACACAGTGTGTGTGTGTGTGTGTGTGTGTGTGTGTGTGTGTGTGTGTGTGACATATATGCAAATGCCCAAAGACCAGAGGCACTGGATCTCCTAGAGCTGAAGTTACATGTGGCTGTGAGCCATTCAACATGGATGCTAGAAACCAAATCCAGATCCTCAAAAAGGGCAGTATGTTCTTTCTCCCGAACCTACTATACTATAGTTTCTTATCCAACAGTAAACACAACACAACTTGTTTCATCAACAATATAAAGGTTGGATTTGAAGCATCAAGACCTGTAAAAGCCCAGCACAGTCCAGGCAAGGCCTCTGTCCCCAAGCCTGGGTAGGAGTCCCAGCTAGAAGGAACAGGACACTCACAGGTCAGAACGGTGGGCATGAGGGCAGCAAACATGAGGAACAGCATGGAGAAGAACAGGAAGCCAGAGTTGCTCAGGACCTTCTTGGCTTCATTCCCAATCCCCAGGTACAGCAGGCCAATGAGCAGGCCGATCCCAATGTGCGAGGTGATTCGCAGGTGTGTCAGGACCTAAGGGGGCAGGCACAGCTTTTACCCGGGGCACAGGAGAGAGGGGACAGGGCCAAGGCCACCAGAAGCATCGGATTCTGACTCCCATGACAGCAGATCATACGAGACCCCTGCCCTTTCCTCCAGGGAAATAACCAGAGTCTGTATCAAGTACATTCATTCATGCACACACACGTTCTCGCACACATGCATGCACACACGCATGCACACACGCACGCACACACGCACGCACATACACACTCTGAGCTCATGTACTACTAAAACTATGGTTTGTTGCTTCTATTCAAATCTAGCAAACTGGGCCTGCCTCCCGGCAGAGGAGACAAAGCAATGTTGGGGATGGTTCTACAGGAGACCCTCACTAGCTGTGAATTGGGTTGCTATGAGCCTGGGCCCACATGGTAAATCTCAGGTCTTCTAGCTCAGGGCCCCGAGGCTACACCTAGACTTCAGCCTTCCCTGGCAGGCTACCTAGTGGCCACTGGACCACAGTGTTATCAAACCTCCATCATCTCCTGCCTCCCTCTCTGCGTGAACCCAGTCCTCGGTCTCCCTCTGGCACTTTCCCGCAGGTCCATACTGGAGCTCTCCAGTTTGGGGTTTGGAGTGAGAAGAGAGATGGGGCCAAGCCCACCTCGACCCACGCAGTACATGTATGACATCAGCAAGACACACAACGAACACAGATGCCTTGGGGCCTTTTGTTACTGCAGCACAATAGTGATAGCTGACTGATGCAAACTGAGAAACAGCAACTGGAAAGTGTGCTTGCAGGAGGGGGCGAGGAAGCAGATGCCCTTACCGAGTCCCGCATGATGCTGAGGAAGGTCCTCTTGAAGAGGATGCAGAACTGAGTGAGGCAGCTGGCCGAGAAGCTATGGCAACCTTCCATGGAGGCGGAGTCCTGAGGAAGCACAGCGAAGGAAGGTGGTGAGTAAGCTGCTTGTTCGCCACACCCTCCCTGGCCAGGAAGGGCCTTTATGTAGCATAGCGTAGCATGTACATGCAGCACATGAGCTACCCGCAGGCGCTGTCTCCAGACCTCTCCCATCCCTTCACCTGCTTTACCTCTTCAGCAGGCCGGTGCCAAAGAAACGGGTTCACATCAGTGTCGCCCCCCAGGTCTCTCTTATAGTCAGCGTCACACATGCCCTCCCGCACGGCTCTCACCAGGCGACTGTTCTGATCCCCATACTCCCCTGATGCCACTTCCATGACTGTGGGAAACACAGAAGGTGACATGAGGCAGGGGCTTCTGGGAAGAATCACTGCGGTGCTGATGGGAACTGAAGGTCTCTGTTATAGCACAGCCCAAATGGCAATGTGAAAGCTTTAAAATGAGTTACACTTGGGGCTGGCCAACAGCCCCGGCAGCTGGTTGCCGACTGATGTCCGCTCACAACCTCCCACCAGTAAACCATTCATGGAGTCAGGAGGCCAGAAATGCAAACCCACAAATGTGCATGCCTCTTCACCATGACCACCTATCTGTACAGCATACACCAAATGCCTGCTCTGGACCAGCATGGGCTGCAGCGGAGGAAGCAGGGCTCCTTGCTCAAGTGCTGAGTATATAAAATGGTCCGCAGCAGAGGGCTGCTTCCAGCACTCAGGAGTTCACTACTCTGAGGCTGGGGACCATGGCCCACACCCCTCACCTCCCAGCAAGCAGCTCTCTCCTGGCTTTCCTCACTCACTTTCTCTGCCCTTCCTGGACCCTGTGCAAGTTCCCTCAGCCTAGACTTCTGTGGGTGACTAGGCTGACTCTTCCCACTTGCTCCGTGGTGAGGACAGTTTGCTGCCGTCTAGACACCTCTGTATCCGGCTCCTTCCTTTAGCACCTCCCTGAGTAGCACAGCCCTCATCTGAGTACCATGTCACTGATGTCCAGAGACTCCTCCTCCCTGGTACCCCTTAGCAAACCCGTGACCGCTTTTCTATGTGCACATTAGGCGGAAGCCAGGACATATCTGAACCAGCATCACGCAGAGCGCTGGGCAAGCCCTCAGCAATGCCCAATCCATCTCTAAACTCCTTGCCTAGCCTCTTCACTCCTAAAGTGCCACAGTCCCGCCAGAGGACCATCAGGGAAGAGCAACCTCTGGGAAGGGGCATGCTCACCTCACCAGATACCTCCACCTTCCCATGGGTCCACATTTCTCCCCGCTCCTGCTTATCCTCCTCTCCAGGATTCCATCTCCCTCCAACCCCCACTCAGTGGTGCCCATCACTGTTGCTCTGCTCTCTTATGTGAGGGAATAAGCCAATTGCAAACAAGACCTTTCCCTTGGCTTTGAAATGTTGCAGGATTTTCCCAGTCCAATTACAATAGTGCAGAGGAGGTCTGTGATTGGGCAGGGAAAGGGGAGGCGGAGTTAAGAGTTGCAGAGAGGAAGTGTCTCAGGGTAGGAGGTGAAGGAAGATGGCTGCAGACCAGAGTGGTGTTTTTGCCAGCCACAAGTAGTTGTGGTACCATAAGGTTAGATCAATTGGGATAAAGCTTTTATTATTATCAATTGGCTCTAAAATTATTGAATTGGCATCTTGTAAATTGTGATATTATTGATACATAAATCTGATTGATTAATTAAGCTTTAAGAGTCTTGATTTTACCGGGTTCCTGGGTATTGTGATGTGCAGCCGGGGGGTTGGCAGTTCCATTTAGTTCCTGGGATGTGGAATCACTGACTACATGGGTTTATGGCTAAGTACTAGCTGCTCCCAGGACAAGCGAGCCAGATGCTGCGGGGGCTATCTAGAGAGTTGGCAGTGGGGGCACACAGGAGCATGGCAGGGCCCCTCAGAGAGTTGGCGGGCAGGCTCCTTTTTGAATACTTCCCGCAATACTGAAATATACCCAGTTCTTCCCTTTAAGGGGCACTTTCCCCACCTGCCTCCTCCCCTCCCCACTTTGCGGCAGTCTGCTTCATGTAGGTAAGGAATGTTTGACAAGGGCCAAGATCCCCAGAACACAATTTGGAAAGTGACATATGGAACCCCAAGAGCTGTGTGGCCAGATGTCTGAGAGGAACACAGCTGTGGGAGAAAAGCCATAAACGAGGGCTGTCCAACTGGAACCTCTGGGTGGCTCTAAGTAGCAAGGGAAGCAATCAGGATGAAGGGTTGGTCCTAAGTTTAGTGACCGGTGTCCACATAGAAGGGTGAGGTCATGCAAAGACAGGGCAGATGCTGGCCATCAGATCAGTCCTCCGGGAAGAGAAGATGGCCTGGAGTTCTCATAGGATGGCCCTGCCCCATTGGTTAAGACATGCCAACAACTCCTGACACACACACATCACGTCAAAGTGGGACACACAAGACTGGGGGAGAGCCTCCCCTTTCCTTCCGGCTGGGCGGGCTCTACTCACCAAAGTCTGCTGGGTTGTGGTAGGTAGGGCAGTTCAGACCCAGATCCCTCAGATACGGCACGAGATTGGAGACCTTTCCCCGGTATACGCATTGTCCTTGACTTAGGACATAAAGCTAAGAGGAAGCAAAGAGAGAAAGGTATTAACCGCAGCCTTCACCTCTGCAGAGCAATGGCAGCTCTCACTCAGTCAGCCCTTCACGCATTTGGCCAGTGACTCATTCATTCATTCATTCATTCATTCATTCAGCCAGCCAGCCAGCCAGCCAGTCAGTCAGTCAGACAGTCAGTCAGTCAGTCAGTCAGTCAGTCAGACAGTCAGTCAGCCAGCCAGCCAGCCTGCCCATCGGTCAGCCAGCTTGTCAGTCAGCCAGTCAATTAGTTATTCAACCAGTCAGTCATTAATCAGTCAGTCAACCAGCTAGTTAACCAACCAGTCAGCCAATCACCCTGAAAACTAGTGGAAAGAATACAGACCTAGGGTCTCATTTTTTTCAGGCTATCTCTACCCTGTCAGGGATCTTAGGATGGAGTCTGGGGTAAGAATCCTGGGGTAGGTCAAGGACCTAGACAGGGGAGGGGGCCACACACCTGGTCAAAGAGCTCAAAGAGCTTGGCACTGGGCTGGTGGATGGTACAGACGATGGAGCGGCCACCCTGGGCCAGCCCTTTCATCAGAGACACCACTTGGAAGCAGGAGGCGCTGTCCAGGCCACTGCAAGTCAAAGACACCGTGAGATGCTAAAAATGTGAGGGACAAACTCAGTGCCCCAAGTCTTAGGGGTCCGGGCAGTCACTACAGAGGGAGGACCTGTAGCTGCACACACCTCCCCACCCCGCCCCACCCCACCCCCCAAGGCTGGGCTCTTCTCAGCCCCTGTAATTGTTCAAGGGTGATACTTCCACAGGGGCTGTATATGCTGTATGGTATTCTGACAAGGATACAGGAGAGAGCCCAGAAGATTCCCAAAGGCCCGGCTGTGGAATGGCGGAGGGGATCCCCACCTGCCTTGGGGAGAGACACCAGAACCGGCTAGGTAAATAGCTGGCCTCCAAAGTAAACAGCAAAGCCTGGTAGTCAGTAGTCACAATGCCACACCCTTCCCCCTACTTGGGCAGTTGGGGAGGGGGAGGGGTGCCCCTGCTGTTTATTGATTATATTGATGGCTTTTGTGGGGAGGCAGAGTCCTGAGGCTGGGGGGGGGCGGCGTGCCATGGCACCCCTGGGTGAGTTCTCTCCTCTCCTGCTTGAATTCCCAAGCCCCTCTTGCTTCCACTAGGAAGCTCCCAACAAGTGGGAGGAGCCACAGTGGGCACCTCTGAGCACCAGCTTTCTTCCAGGGCAGTGAGGCTGTGACAGGCAATTTTAAGGTTTCTTGAAGTTGTTTTGGGGGCCCACTGTGCGCTAGGCATTAGGCTGGGCTGAAATAGATGTGAACCTCCCTGGGATGCTAGGGATGGCTCTCAAGTTCAGTGGGCATCCACGAGACAAGCACCCGGTAGGAAGGAGACGAAGAAGTCTACGAGAAGTCAGTCAGGAGCAGCCCCGTGCAGCCAACCTATTTTGTTGGGAATGCCTGAATATAACATGCTTGGCAGAAAGGCAGGCTGATTAACTAGTGACCTGTGTATCTCCCCAAGGGTAAGCAGGTGTGCCCGGGACAGAAGTCAGGATTCACATGGTCACACGAAGGCAGTGAGCCACTTGGAATGGGAGGGACTGCAGGCCCTTTTCTCAGAGCACCCCACAACACTAGCCCTCAGGAAGCTACACCACGGAAAACTCGGGAACAGGGGAGCGTCGGACACTATGAAGGGATGTTTCCAAACTCCGACCATAGTTCCACACTCAGTACCCAAGGTCGCAAACACACAGAAGCCTCTGAGTCAGTGGCTTTGTCCTGTCACACCACAGATGGGGCAGTCTCTTGTAGCCCTTCCAAGGCCATACCAAGACAGCAAGGCCACCTCCAAAACCTCAGAACAGACTCTAGAAGTGACTCCCCCCTTCCCCCTGGTCAACAGTCCAGACCCCAGACACAGGCTTACCTGGTGGGCTCATCAAAGAACATGACAGGTGGGTTGTTGACCAGCTCCAGGGCAATGGCCAGGCGTTTCCGCTGGCCGCCTGAGAGGCTCCCCGTGCGTGTGTTGGCACAGGGCAGCAAGCCCAGGGCTGTCAGGATCTCTTTGACCTGTGAGCAAAAACAAAACAAAACAACAGAGTCTCTCTTAGGAAACAACCTTCCAACTTTATGGCTGTCAAGAACACATGCTGAGCCTGGCGGGATGTCCTGCTCTGCTGGGTATAACCCTGACAGTCCATACACAAATGTCTACAGTGCTGAGCTGTCCTAGGCCACCCCAAGTGAGTGGCCCTGTCTGGAGAGACAGGAAGAACTGTCAAGAGGCAAGAAGCAGCATTGAGGGTTCAAGCCAAGGGCTGGAGTCTTCGAGAATCCTCCAGCTGGTGAGACCTCATACCACCCTTCCCTTCTAAGCTAAGCCTAACATCTAGCACGAAGAAACGTCCTATAAATATTTGGTCAGTGGATGGATTAATGGACACATGAGTAGGTGGATAATCAGGCCTGTGACCAGCACCGACGTGTCATTGACCATCACGCTGTGATGACCTCAAAGTACCTTGCTGGACCCCCAACAGCTACCACCCTGTTTCTCATCTCACACAAAACATACGAACAATTCCCTTGCAAGTTTCCTAACGCACGCCCTGAGCCAGCTGTGTCATGAGGCCACTTAAACCATACACAGGTAAATGGATCAAGGCAGTGATCCGATCTGTATTATAACTGACACAGTGGCCACCCCATGCCCAGGGCCGTAGGGTAAAGGTTGAGAATAGTAACAGACATGGTTAGTTATGCAGAGAGTCCTCTGATTGGTCCACGATGGTGACCTAGTATTGGCTGAGGGAAACAAATGGGTCAGCAGGCTCTTGGGAAGCAGAGGCTGATCCAGCTACCACATCTCTGCCAGGCTCCTCTCCAGGGTGCTCAGTGATTCCCTCCAGAGTTTGCCCAGAGGCAGGACAGCTCTAAGACAGCCAGGCCCTGGTAGCCATACCAGAAGGATCTTGGCCAATAGCTTCTCTAGGGAGATGAGGTCATCTGAGAGGAGAAGAAGGCACAAAGGAGAAACTTTCCACTCTGGACATCTGAATTGTTTATGCGTGGTCTCTTCTTGCTCATACCCTCAACCCAGCACCACGGTCTCCTGGAATGCCATAGCTCTGGGAGATGGGGGCCAACCTGGGGACAGCTTCTGTGTGGCTGTCCTGGAAGGGCCAAAGAGGCAGGGCCATGATGGCCAACCTTATCTTTTAGGCATTTTTGTTTCTTGCTGCAGTGTCTGCTGTTTTTCTCAGCACAAGGCTTCCAAGCTCTTCCAGACACTAGCTGATCCTGCAGGGTGGCTGGGGTGGCTTCCTCCAGGGGGGCATTCCATACACAAAGCACACCCTGATTTCTTCAGGGAAGCTCATGGCAGGCAAGTGGAAACAGAGCCCAGCATTTGGTAGCTATCCTTCTGCCCACATGATGTATTTCTACATACAACCATCAGGCCTGGCCCTTTCTCTCCAACCTTGTCTTAGAAGTGACACTAACTACATAGGTTGGTTTGGGTATAAAAGTAGTTAGAAAAGAAAAACAAACAAAACAACTCCACAAGTTCATCTCTATGTTTCCCTAAATAAGCAAATGGAACAATACAAGAGAAAACAAAAATCCCCATGGCCACTTGAAATTCAAGTCCTCCTGGAGCCTCGCCCTCTGGGGACAGTTTCAGCAGCCCAAGACTGTCCATGGTGATCTCCCTCTCGAGGAAGCAGCTATAGATAGCAGAGAGCTCCTCGGGGTCAAGGTGCCATCTCTGGGAAACAAAGCAGGCTATGAACAGCATACTCCACAATGTGCTAGAACATTCCATTCCATTGTTCTCCCACACCCGATACACAGCATTCACCAAGGTGCTGCAGGGGCTGATGGGAAATGAGCCAGGGTAGTGTCCTGCTGCAGATCTGTCCTTGAGATGCTTGTCATGGGTTCTCAGATCTGAGAAATCCCATGGCAAGTGGAGTTTCTGGTCACACACACATGCCGGACATGGGATGGCCTCAAATCTACATAGTTGGCTCTCTGTGATACTCGGCATGGGCTATGGTTGGAGGACAGGTTTGGGCTTGTCTCTCTCGGAGACATTTCTTAGTGCAGAATAAATGGAGTCTGGGCATATGTTGAGAATCCTGTCAGACTGAGACCAAACTATGACATTTTCCAGAAAGTTCCAGGCTTCTCTAAAAGATGCCACTCCAGCAGCAAAATGGCCCAAGCTTCTGACCTTCAGGCTAAACTCCTCCCCAGTTACCTAGCAACACTGAAGACCATAAAAAGGGGTGCTCAGCCCCCACCACGCTCTCTTACTCTTCCGCTCTTACCTCTTCTCTCTCTCTCTCTCTCTCTCTCTCTCTCTCCTCCCCTCCCCTCCTCCTCCCCTCCTCCTCCTCCTCTTCCTCCTCCTCCTCCTCCTCTTCTTCTTCTTCTTCCTCTCTTTCTCTCTCTCTCTCTCTCTCTCTCTCTCTCTCTCTCTCTCACCTTCTCTCTTTCCCTCTGCATTTCTATAATAAAGCTCTTAAACCATAGAGTGTCTCTGCTCCTTCAAGGCCCGCTGTGCACTCTGGTCAGTGTTGGGAACTTCTTCCCCTATTCCCTCTCTCCTGAAACCCTGGGACTTTAGCAAGGTAGCTTGGCGGGGGGGGTCCCCAGGCAGGGCTGCCCCTTGGCCACCCCCTGAAGAGTGAGATAGAGGAATGCCCATCCAGGGATAAGTGGGTAGGGTAGGTAGCAGCCCTCCCACACCTGATCAGAGAATAGGAAAACTCTGGTGGGGCATAGGCCTCTTTTCCCTTCCCCCACTTTCCCCGGGCCCCCCTGGTTCCTCCTTTTTTTGTTCCCAACACCAAAGAGCATCAGAGGCGAAGATGGCACAGGAGGCCAAATGCTTGCCTCGCAGTGGTTACCCGCTCAGAGGCCCGAGTCCAGAGAATTCAGCTTCCCCAGCTACGTGGGAAATGGTGACCACAGAGCCACAGCTGTGGAGAAACAGCCAGTCTCCATCTCTCCATCCTGCACTCATAGAGAGCTTAACAACTTGAAGACTTGAATGATACTGTCTTCTTCAGCCCATGCTGCCTGTAAGGTGGTGGGAGGCCTGAGCATGGGTTATATAGGCTAAGTTATCTAGAGAGGGTCAGAGAAGCCAGGGCTAAAGAGGCTGGCCCCCTTTGTGGTCAGCTCTACTTCTCTGTAGGACCTTCCCCTTCTGGTCTGCTCATCTCCACACTATGAGAGTCTGTGGCCAGCTCTGACCTTGGGTCTCTGGTTTGAGGCCAAGAGACAAAGCTCCCTTCCCAGCTGCTCACCCTCCAGAGAGACCAGCCAGCATCTTCCACATCAGGGAGGAAAATCAACACAGCCACTATTACTTTACTTGGTGGCAACTGTCAGATACTGGCGAGGCATCACAGAGGATAGAGCTTTGGTCCCTTGTCGAGTCTGGGAGTCTGGTAGATGGGAGAGGCTAGGGTGGGAATTGGTCCCCAAGACTACCACAGTCTTCTAATAAGTCACCAGGAGCCACAAGGATGCTCTAAAGGAGAGAGGTCCCTCTGGACTCGCTTCTGGCTTCTGCGAGGTTCACCACTGTTCCAGCATGGGTGGCTTTCCTCCTTGCCAGTGAAGATGGGATGCCGGGCCAGGGAGCTCTGGGGCAGGTATCAGATAAAGTACAGAGGACCCCATTCTCTGGCATCAGTCATCTCAGGTTCACCTTGGCACACTGTGTTCTGACACTTGGTTTTCTTTTTCCTTCTTTCTTTCTAGAGCTTTCTTTTGTCATCCCAATGGTTGCTTGACTTAAGTCAGCTTGGGTTGCCATGACCAAGTATCCCAAATTGAAGGCACAGACACTGGAAATGCCACCTTAGAGTCTGAAGGCTGGTTGGTTAAGCTCAAGTATGACAGCTAGTGGCTCTCCCAGCCCCTCCTAACCCCTCTTCCCAGCAGTGGCTCTCCCAGTCCCTCCTGACCCCTCTCCTCCCAGCTTGCAGACAGTGTCTTCTCCCCGGGCCCTCAACAGAATCCTTCTGAGTGAGCTTTTGAGAGACTTTCCTCTTCTTGTAAGGACAAAGTGAGATTGGATCAGGGCCATCCCAATGATCTCTGGAAACAGCCTGTTAAGTCTGAAGTACTGGGCTTAGAATTGTAGCATATCATATTGGGAGGTCAGCTCTTAAGCCTTGTCTCTTCTTGTCTTCATTCGAAGGAGGGATGGAGGTAGGTCTGGGGGAGTCAGTGGGGACTTGGGGGTGGTGTCTTTCTAAGTCACATGATTCAGAGAAGACTGCTGGACACAGAGGCTCTTGAAGTTCACCCTACAGGATGAGGTCACAAGCCCCATTCCCATTAACTGCCCACATGGGGCCCCTGCACTTCCCATATCTTCTCTGTGTTGGCTACAAATGGTCCAGTATCTTCCCCTCGATCTCAGAATGAGAAAATTCCACAGGAAACATTTTTAGTAGTTCCAGGGAAGTTTTCACCTCAGAAACAAGTTCTTTGCCTCCACAGTGCATACCTCACTACCATGACAGAGAACCCCAGAGTGTGAGGGTCCTGTGAGAGAGGAGAGGGGGAGCCTCAGCTGCCTTGTCACAGCCAGCCATGTACACTGTATTAGCCGTTCTAGGCAGTGAAGGGGTTGGGGCTGAGAGTGTGACCACAAGGGCAGCAAATCCTGTCCCTGGCAACTGCCAGTCAATAGCACTGCCCCCATTGCCTGGCCTTGGAAGGTGTTAGAAGACACAGATAGCATCATGTAAAGGGGGCGGGGCTTCTGTGACATCTCTCTCCTGCAGAGCATTTCAGCAGCACCAGAGATAGCAAGAAACAGGCCAGATGAGCTTCCCCGGGTGGCCAGTGAGTATAGACTGAGAGGCATTTCCCCACGCCACCCTGGGAACCTCCAGGGTCCTGCTTGTTTCCCTCTCTGCTCCTTGAGGGCTCAGGGAGCCTGGGAACTGGTAAATGGGAGGAGAAGTCTCAGCTAGGCTATGATGTTTTTTATTTTCTTTGTAAATGGCTGGTTAATAAGACGAAAGAGCCCAATTTCTCCTTGCGAAGGTATGTGGGCAGAAGGGAGCTATTTTTAAACCAATGACTAACCATCCCCATTGTCAGTGTTTCTTTAAAAAAAGAATAGTTTAATCTAAAATATATTAAACACCCAAGGGGGTGGAGCCCCTGGCCAAGCCCTGAGGTTTACATCTTCTGGATATTGGGAGGGGGAGAATCCAAGGCTGCAGACTGCTAGATCTAAATATCAGTCTAGCCCCAGAGCCCCCCAACACACACACACACACACACACACACACACACACACACACATACACACATGCACGCACTCAAGGGGAGGCAAAGAAAATCAACAGAAAAAAATCCAGAAGGGAGGAACAAGCCCCTCCCCTCACAGTTCATATGTGCTTGCATCACGCTTTGGGCCACACGTATGGCTTGGAGCAGCAAACTCACCATCTCCCGTCTGCCTTCATCCTTCTCCTGCAGCTTCAAATGCGCGGACACCTGTGGGCAAGAGAACACCAGTGAAGCCCCGTCTTAGGTAGGGTCTTACTCCTGTGATCAGACACCATGACCAAGGCAACTCCTATAAGGATAACATTTAATTGGGGCTGGCTATAGGTTCAGAGGTTCAGACCATTATCATCAAGGTGGGAGCATAGCAATGTCTAGGAAAGCATGGGGCAGGAGTTGCTGAGAATTCTACATCTTGTTCCAAAGGCAGCTAGGAGAAGACTGGCTTCCAGGTAGCTAGGATGAAGGTCTTAAAGCCCACACCCACAGTGACACACCTACTCCAACAAGGCCACACCCACTCCAACAAGGCCACACCTCCTAATAGTGCCACTTCCTGGGCCAAGCATATTCAAACCATGACAGTTGGCTTCAGGAAGCATGAGGCTCACAGGATCCAAACAAGGTCCATAGCCACACTGTGGTCAAAACCACACCATGGTCAAAGCCACACAATGATTCAGAGACTCACCGTAGTAAAAGCCACACCATGGTCCACTGTCCCATCAACTTCTGAGCTACTTAATGGATTCATGACACCCAAGAGGTCTTGGTTTCCCACATCCAGGGCCTGATAGAGGTGGGTGTCCTGGGAGACTCATATGGGTCTGCTATGCTTCTGGTTATCTCTGGAATCCCCATGAGCTAAGCCAGATGTGCACAGCACAGAGACAAGGAAACCCTAGGAAGGAGGGTTTGAAACCGGCCTGGAAAGGAACCAGTTGTACACTCAGGACCTTGAAGTTGTCAGGCTGGGAGGATCCACAGTTGGGTGGCAGGATAAACCTCCTGGTTTGCTTACTCAGATCCTGTTTAGCAGGATAGTGTGGGGTCCCCAGCCTTGCTTGGTTAAACCCTGAGATAGACTCGCCTGGCCCAGGTTCAGCCCTGTTTAGAGTATACCAGATTCTGTGTTCTTGGGCACACCTGGACCTCAGTTTCCTGAACCAGCACAATACATTTAAAATCTACCTCAGTAATTAGTGAATTTGCTAAAGGGGTTAGGTCAGAGACAAGAGACAGGGGAGGGGACTGAAGAGGCCCTGGGCCTGAGAGTGGGACAAAGATAGACCTGCATTACCTCTACAAGGCCAGCTGCCCATCTTGTGACACTGAGTGCTGCAAGAACATGTCAGGATGGACACAAGGTAAGAGAACCACATAAAAATGTACAATTGCTGAAGGTGGGTAGCCAGTGGCCAGGAAGCAGGGGCCATGGGAGCCAGGACCTTGAAGTGTAAAAGGTGAGAAACATCCCAAAAGTGCTGTCTGCACAAGTTCCCAACTGATTATGTGATTATTATAAAACAGATTTATTTCACAGCAAGTCCCGGAGGAGACACGGTCACCACAGAAAAGGACAGTGAAGGAGCTGGAGAGTCAAAGCGACCACACGGCTCACCAGTGCCTCGCCAAGCACTAAGATCAGGTCACCCAACACACAGAGGGTCACTCAGGGACTCATAGGAGTAGACAAGTACATGAAGAACGAGCCCGGAGGTGAGGGAACCCTTCTCAGCAGGCTGCCTGCCGTCTGTGTGCAAATCCTTTTTTTTGCACTACCAAAACTCCAAGCCTACCAAAACTCCACTAGAGGCCAAGTAAGCAGGCAGATCTCCTGAAACTGTTCATGGACACTGGGTGGTAGACAGGGGTCCCCTTACCAGGTACTAGGGCAGAAGAATGAGTTGCAACCCTGCCCCTGCCTGGCCCTCTCTTTCTCTTTCCCCACAAAGCAGGTAGAAGAACAGATCTCAGATCTGAAATCTTAACCCACTTTTCCTTATTGATCTACGACTCCGCTGGAGTCATACAAAGGACTGTGTGGTGGACCCTGTCTGGGATTTGCCTGGTTCAAGTCGTGAACATGAGGGCAAGACCTCTCCAATGGAAGGCCACCAATATGAGCATCCCATCTGCTACCAAAGTGCAGAGCTTCATATGATGTCTTCTTCAGGACCAGGGGAGGCACAATCCCACTGAGACTGTGACAGGAAAGCAGAGAAATAGCACCAGCGAGGCTTGGAGTAAGCCATGATGAGCAGAGCTCATCTACCAACTAGAGCTCAGTGGTTGTTTTTTGCTTTGTTTTTTTTTTTTTGGTTTTTGTTTGTTTTTGTTGTTCAAGACAGAATTTCTCTGTGTAGCCCTGGCTGTCCTGGAACTCACTCTCTAGACCAGGCTGGCCTCGAACTCAGAAATCCGCCTGCCTCTGCCTCCCAAGTGCTGAGATTAAAGGCGTGCGCCACCACGCCCGGCAGTGTTCATTTTTTTAAAATTGCCCATTTATGAGACACTCTAGACGCTTCTTTTCCCAACAATGAGATCACGTAGTCTGTCACTGACTATGAGGTAGGCTTTTATAAGATAAATGGTCCTAGAAGCCCAGAGTTCCTGCACTGGTTGGGGACACTGTCTGTGGAGAGAGGCCAGCCTGGCTGTTCTGGAAACCAATGACACAGGCTCCATCTGGACACTTGCATGGCCCTGGCAGGGAAGGTATTTTTAAAGTCCTCCTGCACTTATGCACTGGAGTCTCGTGTGAAGATACAAGGAGAAGACGCGGGAGAGCGGAGGTAACCAGGGCAGACCTGTAAGGACAGCACCGGTGAGCCCCAAGGTCCAGGTCTTCCCCCGGTTCTTCTAGTGATCCTCCTCACAATTCCAGCAACACTGGGACAGTCTCACAGATGAGGAAACCACAGCCAAGGGGTTAAAGCATGGAAAGCCCATAGAGTTTAGACAGGAAACTCAGAGACTCTGGAGCCGGAGCTCTTCCTCAGAGTCCCCACATGGCTTTGGCAGCCCTACAGCCCTACCTCACGGCTTCATTCTTAAGATGTTCATCCCTGCTCCCTAGAGCCTGAACAGCAATGGCTGACTTTTACCTGGCAGACAGAAGAGTCTGATGGGGATCTCAGAGAATGGTCACTCCACCAAAGACAGAATGATTCAAGGACAGAGATGGAGGGTGCGCCTGCTAGGCTATGCCATCATGACTTAGACTAGAGTCATTCGGAAAGAGGGAACCTCAATTGAGAACATGGTCCAGTCAGATTGACCTGTGGGCAAGCGCCACCCCTGGGGGCTGGTGGTCCTAGGTGCTATAAGAAAAGAGGCTGAGAAAGCCATGAGAAGCAAACTCCTCAAAGCTCTGCTTTAGCTCTGGCCCCAAATTCCAAGGTGAAATAAACCCTGTCCTCTCCAGGTTGCTGTGTTTTATCACAGCAATAGAATGCTAACTGGGGGTGGGGGGTTGCTTAGGAAGGTGGTTACTATGGAAACAGTCATTCAACTTAGCGACCAATGATCTGAGAAACTTGATTGTGACTTTGCCAAACAAGATCTAGTAAAACACTGTGCAGGCAGCAAGACCAGGGTTGAAACTCTGCTAGAGAGAAGGGACCAGATATGGTCACGTCAGCGGGTCTGGGTAGTGCCAAGGTGCAGGGGTGGCTCACCATCATGGCCTCCTGAACAGTGAGGTGAGGCAGCAGCATGTCGTCCTGCATGATGTAGCAGGAGACCTTCCGGAAGCAGCGCAGGTCCCGGGGCATGCCATTGATAAGGACTGCCCCTTTCATGCCAGTCTCCCTGCCAAGAAAAGAAGACAGGTGCCCATCAGCCAGGTCCTTCAGGTGGCCTGGAGAGGCAAACAAGAGAGGGGGCCTCCCTCCCTCCCTCCTGGACTCTTCCCAGTAGAACCATTCACCATGGCAACAGGATGGAGCAGAGGGACCAAGTGATGCAGAATACCGCGCACTAGTACTCTACCTGCCGGGAACAAGGGATCAGCAAGGAGACAAGCCACACACCAGGCCTCTCCCAGACGGCGTGTTTATCACACCACTTGGAAATGGCTTTTCTTTGCCTGCTACACAAAGATGCCTGGGTATGTCCCATAGGGGATGTCTCTCAGTACAACCACAGGGCAAAGACATATACCAACAGCTACTCCATCTGCAGCCCAGATTACACCAACTGCCCTGGGATCACAAGTGTACCTGGCAGGTGCCTCAGGCTCAGATGGCTCAGAGACAATATCACAGCCATGACAGTTCAGCCCCACGACTGATCCAAGTGTGATCAGAGGACCTTCTGACTGCAGGTGAGAAGGCTGGGAGCCTCCTGTGCCCTGACAGGGATGCAAGACCATCCAACCTCCCCAGAAGCCTCCGTGTCAGCTCTTCCTGCATGTGCCCATTGGGCCTCTTGCCTCTTAGGTGTTTCTAAGCACCAAAAGAGCTTCCAGAGGCCCTCCATCTTCCTTTCCACCCAAGGACACATCTTTGCAGTTCTCCCTTCCTGTGCCCACCGAAGAACAGCAGCTTTATACCTGGAGGGACTAATAAACTCATTCTGGACTCCAGCCTCCCATGGCCACTGCCAAGGAGCAGGGCTTTGTGGTAGGTCCTGCTTTGCTCCCAGGCAATGGGCAGCTTCCCTGGCCTACTCTGGGTACCCAGCCTGGCAGGGCTGATTCTGCATCTCTGGGATACACAAGTACTCTCGGTCTTCTAGGAACTGCTAGGGGTAGTCTGAAAAAACAGCCAGCCCCAAGAAACTACCCCACTCTGCTCCCTCCCTGTCTCAATTCTTTGATCTTTAAATGTGCATGTCATAAAGAGGAACTTAGAGTGACGATTTTGAAAAACAAAAATCATAATTTCTGATATTAGGAAACAATTCAGCACTCTATGGGTTGGCGAGACTTACCTTTCTCCCCACTCCCCCAGTAACCGAAATCACTAGTATCACAGGTGTCTGTATTACTCTCAGGAACTATACCATGTTTGCAGTTGCATCCGAAATGTCTCCCACAGGGTGTGCTTGAACTGCTGATTCTCAGACTGTGATGCTGATACAGGAGGCTATGGGGCATGGGTGGATCAGGGCTATGGGGCCTGGGTGGTAGAGGAGGGTCGCTGAGGACAGGCCTTTAAAGGCTGAAGCCTGACTCTGCCTCTGGCTCCACTCTATCTGCTTCCTGGGCAGAGCCAGGAAGTGAGCCGACTTCACTTGTGGGACAAACCCAGTTGCTTCATCTGCCATGCCTGCCTTCCCGAGACTGTTCCCTCTGAGACTGCGAGCCAAAACATAGCCTTCGTCCCTTGAGTTGCTTCTGCTACAGGGATTTGGCTATAGCAACAGGATAGTAACTGACACATGTCCTAGGCAGATACTGAAACCATGCGGAGTTTTGTACACTGTATGGATGGTGGCTTTTCCTATGCTGTGTGTGTACAGTCACAGATGAGCGACCTTGGCATGACCTTGGCAATGGTGACTCCCTAAAGTCCTGAACAACCATGGCAAATGCGAGCCTTGGACACGGCAGCCCTTCATTCTCCTCTGTCAAACTGTCCAGCGTGCTGTCCTACTGACTAGCTGTCTTCTAACCATTGCTTCTGACCAGATCTTGACCTTGGTACATTTTCCTGTCCAGGAGGTGGACTGTGGGTTGAGCTTATCAGGAAGCTGCCTTGCTCACCTGCCTATGGTCTCTTCTTCATACCCTATTCATGTGCAGTCATCAGTAGGTGCAGACTTTCGGTATTGCTTCT
This sequence comes from Mus caroli, assembly GCF_978045245.1. Classification (NCBI taxonomy): domain Eukaryota; kingdom Metazoa; phylum Chordata; class Mammalia; order Rodentia; family Muridae; genus Mus; species Mus caroli. The sequence continues at coordinate 62,779,219 of NW_028227273.1, forward strand.
CTGTACTGCTTCCTCCATGGATTCTCAAGCTCTGGATGCAAGCATGCAGCACACACACACACACACACACACACAGAGGCATGCAAACACACATGCACGCAGGTACTCATGCACACACGTGGCTTCCCAGGAGCCCATGTGAGCAGAGCTTCTGGTAGCAAACCGTTGACAAAATGTTCTCAGTGCCCACACTGAAGCAGCTCCGTCCCTCACCCAGCCTTCCCGCTGGCCTCTGCTCACCTGTATCCTGCCAGAATATTCATGAGCGTCGACTTCCCAGCTCCAGAAGGACCCATGATGGCCACCAGCTCTCCACTGTTGAATTTCCCAGAGATCCCTTTCAAAAGGGTCTTGTATCCTGCAAAAATGCAGATTGGATTCATTTTTCTAACTGTTGTATGTTTTAGTTGACCCCAGTGCTGAACTGCTGGGGCCAAAGGCACAGTCTCCCACGGTATGGGTATGAAAGATTCACGGCGACATTTTAGGCTAGAGGCAGACTTTGTGCCTGTTTTATACACTGTTTCCCAGACTGTCCTCACACCTTATATTAGGGCACATGCATCTTGCTTGAGGTTTTCAGAGCACATGTCCAAACGGCATCCAAAAATCTCCATCATTCCCATCTCAAAAAGTGCTCAGGTGTATAGAGCCTATTTAGCCCTGGACCAATGGTCATCTTTTCCCAATAAAGTACACTCGTGCCTGCACTAACAGGTAATTAGCTCAGCATTTCATTTGCAAGATCTTTTTACTTGCCCCTTATAAATTTACATAAATATAAAGAATTTGTACACAGTTTATATACAATTACTTTTTGATTAGATCATATACTTGATGAATTGTTGATTGGTTTATTGGATAATTGAAAGGGCTTATTGTCACACAAGTCACATCAAATGTCTAGGGAATGTCTGGCAAGTGCCTTCTGCCTAGATCTTTAGAAGGGGACGGGACGGGGGTAGGGGGGGAGCCACACATCCGAAACAAGCCAGAGCACTACAGCTTTCAAGCAGACAGTGGAAATGTGTTATAAATGATAAATGAGAGCAACTGGTTCCGAGATAACGGTGCCAGCTCAGACGTGGTGTTTGGTGTGGTGTCAGATAAGAGCCCACCCTAGCGCCGACAGGCAAGCATTACATTCCAGCTCCTGTGTATAATGCCTAAAGAGACCTCATGAGCCAGGGACATGTGGGGAACTTACCTGGTTTCCCCAAACTACAGTGAGCACCCAAACCTCCAGGTCTGAGAAAGCTTAAGCCCAAGAGAACGCTCTCTACACAGTCTTTTTTTCTACACAGTCTGTTTTTCACAGATGGGACACTTGGACATTCCTACCTGTCTTCAGGTGCCACCTTAATTTGGACAAGGAGTCCCTGGAGCCTTGTTTAAGTGAGGCAGGGAGAAGCGGAAGCTAGAGCCAGGAAGCCTGCTGCTCAGAGACTGAATCATTAAGCAGGGGAGGCTGGCTGTCAGCTGTCACCCAGGAGACTGAGAATCATCCCAATGGGAAAAGGGGACCTGGGAACAAAGGGAGGGGCACCGAGGGGCAGCTCTAAGCTGTGGAGGAACCAGTCCCCTACACGGAGAGCAGAAGGAGGTGACTGAGCGGGGAAGGACAGCTCGCTGTGTCTGCCTTTGGTGGACAGACAAAAAAGCAGATGTAGACAGAGGTACAGCCAAGAATGGCAGAACCTCTTTCTGTACAAAGCCAAGCTCCTACAGGCTCATCAGACGGCATTCTGCCTCTTGGGGACAGTAGTGGACCTCCAGGGGCCCCAAATGACATCACCAAGGGGGTAGTAAATGCCCCGGTGCCAGCTCATTACTATACTTATCTGCCTAGGCTGGAGTTGGGGTTACTGTCGAGCAAACAGTGTCTTAGGCTGCTCCCACTCCAAGATGAACCCTCACCCTCTGCTGAGCCCCCAGGAGCTGGAAGCTGCCCAAAGCTGGAGACAGGTCCCTGAGATGGCCACCCGCTGAATGAAAACCAAAGATGGTACAAATTCCCTCTGTATGGCTCACAGGAGAAAAACACAGACGACTGGACACAGCTGGGCTTCCAGCCCCAATTAACAGATGGAGTGTGTGTGACCATGTCTAGAAGTCACCCCCTCACACGTCCCCTGACATGGCAGGCAGCTGCTACATACATTCCTTTGCCTACAAACAAATCAGTCCTGCCTCTGTTTTCCTCCTTTATCCATTTCCATGTGCATGTGTATGCATGTTCGCATGTGCATAGAGGCCAGAGGTGGATGCTGGGATGCATTCCCCATCATTCTTCCACCTTATTGAGGCAGGATCTGTCAATCAAACCCAGAGATCATGGACATGGCTAGTCTTGCTCTAGCTAGCTTGCACCGGGATGCCCTTTCTCACCCTCCCTAGGCTGAAATTATGGGTGGCTCCAGCATTTACAAGGTTCCCGAGGTTCCAACTACCTCTTCACACTTGTATGAAGCCCTCTGACCACAGAGCCATTTACCTAGCCCAAGCCTTTCCTCTTTACACAGGAAGTTGCTCCCTAACAATCCCATGAGCCTCAGCTTACCTACCACTCAAGACTCTCTCCAGCTGAGCTATATCTCTCGCAGGATGTCATCTCTGAGATGAGCTAATGCCAAAAAAGCAGGAAGCTGAGCAGAATCGCAATGCCAGCACCATTTCCTTGTACTGAGGGCGTTTCACAACCGGAACCTTCTCAGTCCACCAACTAAGGGGACGCTGGTGGTGTTACTCAGGATCGGAGCTACCTTTCTCGTTTGTGTGGAATGGGGCCTGTTTAGTGTCCCAGAAGGCAGTTTGGCTCACTTGGGTTGGACAAGGTATCGACTTTGCTCACACTATTGTTTGCCTGTGGTGTTCTGTACATTTTGCACACATAGAAGGATTCGGAGAGGGCTGGCAACTGCCAACGCCACCTAGCAACCCAGCAAAGGAGAAACAAGGCCAGCCTGAGGCAGTCCACAAACCTGGGCCCCCTGCATCTTTGCCAGCCTGGGCAGATCAGCCTGCAGACCTCAGCAGCCACTTTTCCCCTGACTCCTGTGAGCAGGCTCAGTCCTCACAGAGTGTAGCTGCTCAATCAGTCATAAAACCTGCTAAGCTAGATGTGTTATTCCCTTTTCTGTGGTGTGTTGTGGTCAAAGGCTATGCATGTCATGTCAAAGCATGGCATGTCAAAGGCGTCTCTTCATTTCAAGTAAAGGGATGATCCTTCATGTCCACATGGGTGAAGGGTCCTGTCTGTGTCTGGGGTACATGCAGGGCACCAGCTCTAACTGAGAAGCACTTGTGAAGTTAGACAGTTCTGATCCAGCTGCTTAAGCCTGTGGTCATTTTCTTTTTTTTTTTTTTTGGTTTTTACGAGACAGGGTTTCTCTGTATAGCCCTGGCTGTCCTGGAGCTCACTTTGTAGACCAGGCTGGCCTCGAACTCAGAAATCCGCCTGCCTCTGCCTCCCGAGTGCTGGGATTAAAGGCGTGCGCCACCACGCCCGGCTGCCTGTGGTCATTTTCAAAGAAGCCTGAGAGTCACGGGGCTTTTCTGTGCAGAGGGCTGTCAGTCTGGAAGGAATCTTGTCCCCAGCATCAGCCCTAAGAGAATCCACAGCTACCATGGTGGATGGACACTGTCCGGCAGGACAGTGTCTGCTGACTGGCACTCCAGGGGCCAAGCAGACAGAGGTCACCGCATATGTGGCAGCTAGAAAACCTCCCCACAAGGAAGGAAAGGGAGATGTATGTCTTGACGGTATGCTCTCAGCACCTTTGTTGGTAGAGAACCATTGTGGATTTCTGAGGAGCAGGCTGTCCCCAGGTGGAATGTAATCTATGACCTCAGCACCCCCAGAGGGGAAAGCAGGGAACAGCTCTTTGCTGTTCTGCGGGGAAGGGAGAGGCTGTGGAGGCCAAGAGAACTTCTGGGGCCTCAGGGAGGAAGCATCCATACTGCCTGACAGCAAGGGCCATTGAGTTCCGCCCACTCTTCCTGGGACAGGCAGAGATGGTCAGAAGACAAAAGTTCCCAAGGGCTGGAGCGTAAAGCCCAGCCAGACTCCCGGTGGAGACAGCCAGTCTGAGGTCATCTGCTAAGAGGCGAGTGTGTTTAGACCCCTGAGCCTCAGGGCCTGGAGCTGGTAGAACCTGAAAATGGTTGGGAAAGCAAGAGCGGCCATTTTTTCCCTAAGGCAGACAGGTGGGAGAGCCCAGGCTGAAGTAAAAGAATGTAAAGAAAACAAAGGCTGAGGATCTAAATGTCACAGACTCAGTAGGGGAGCAAAGGGGTGGGTAGCAGGGGTAGGGGAGGAGGGCGGGGAGAAAGGAGCAGACAAACTAACTAAATGCTAACTGCACTCCAACCTATTGGGACTACCAACACATGCACAGGGACATTCTCCAGCCGGCTATACAAAAACACACCAAGAGCACTCACAGCCTGCATAAATTCCATAGGGGCAGCCTATCCCTGCTACCCTGTACACATTCATCCATCACAGACAGGCACACAACTGAACCATATGAACGGTGTACACATAGGCTAGGTCCTGAGGTCACAGCCAGGCTTCCCCTTGCCCCAGCACGCATAAAGCTGACAGCTGCTCACATCTGCCTGCGGCAAGCAGCTTTCTATTAACACAGAACGTTTATGCTTCTAAAAAGCAAAGGTAGTCTCTTGCCAGGCTACTAAGCCAGGCTAGGACAAATTGAAAATAGTTCTCGTCCAAATGATGGCATGGTGCCAATGAGGGCTCCAGATAGGCTCCAAATGCCCCCATCAACCTTTACCTGAAGGTTGTCCGGCTGCCCTGGCCTGTACACCCAAGGCCCAAACTGCCTCTGCATAAGCCACTGTTCCCAGAACGAACCCAATCTCACCTCCCTGTCCCCCCGCCCCTGTTTCTACCCTTTTACCCATTTTGCTCCTATTTCATAGAATCTGGCACTAGAACAAATTGCCTGCCTTTTCTGAAGCAAAAGACCCAAAAACATACTCTCCCCTCCTCTTCCTCCTCCTCCTCTTCCTCCTCCTCCTCTTCCTCCTCCTCCTCTTCCTCCTCCTCCTCCTCATTTATCTTTCATCATTTTATATGATGAGTGTTTCGCCTGTATGTATGTCTGTACACCATGGTGCACAGAGGCAAGAAGAAGGGTTTAGATCCCTTGGAACATGTAGTTGTGAGTCACCATGTGAGTGCTGAGAAACGAACCCAGCTCCTCTGGAAGAGCAGCCAGTGTTCATTATTGCTGAGTCTTCCGGCCCCAGAAGTAACTAATCTTAGTATCCGGTAGCATTTCTTTCCTGCCCTCTTTGGGAGGGCTTCTCCCCCCAATGCCCAAGGACCTTCTGAACTGCCAGTCAGCCACAGCATGAGACAAACCTAACCCTGTCAATCAAATGGATGCACCTGGTATTTTGTGTTTCCCGCAAGACAAAGGGGCTTTGGAGCAATGATGGTGGTGGCCATGGGGTCTGAGACATTGTTTTGGTAACAGACATGTGAACCTGAAGGTGCAAAGGAATCTGTCTAAGTTGTGGGGACCCAGTACCAGAAGACATTGTGATGTATCCTCAGATGTGCAAATAACACACCAGTCCATTGGCTGTGCCTCTCTCTGGAAGAAGTGTAGGAAATCTCTTATGCCAGTCTATGGAGCTCCACCAGGGGCTTACACCAGCACTGTGCTCTGAAGTAATGCATAACAGTTGAGCAGGGAGCCCTGTGTCACTCTCTACCCAGCTCTACTTTAAAGGCTTAGCTGGGGTTACTTGGTCCCCCTAATTCTCTGTCCTGGCTGATGGTCTCCCTGTCTCCTGCTGTAGATTCCCGGCCCCGTATGTGTATGCAGAAGCCCTGTGCCCTGCCAACGCAGATCCAAGATGTCTAGTTGTACTATGCACAGGGCAACATCAAAAGAGAAAGGGCATAAATACATAAGTAACCATAAGGGAAGATGGCCTCTCATCTTCCCCACACCCTCAGAAGGCAGGCACACCCTCCTCGCTTCTAGCTTTCCTCTATACCTCATGCAACAGCTGGTGACCCATGTGACTGTTCCCTGTATGCCACTAGGTCTTAGGAACCAGGCAGAGAGACCCGTGGGCATTGGCCAGACCCTCCAAACACCTCTTTCCCCATGACACTCCATACTGGAGGCCCAAGGCACACACTATCAGCTGCCAGGTGGGTGTGCTTCAATGACATCTGTGACCTCCAAGGTGACTCAAGGGCTCTTTGTGTAGAAGGTTCATGAAAGAACGGGACATCATAGCTACTGGACTGTGCCTCATTCTGGATCTTTCCAACTACCAGCTCTCCATGGTAGCTAAAAGAGACTCATGCATGCCCTCAGAACAGCCCGCATCTCACCAGCTGTTGGTGCAAGGCCAGCATTTGTGCACAGGCCTTGCACTCTGCATGCTGAGACTCTGGTAGCATCTAATGTGGTCATGCCAGGACATGGAAAGCACCCTACAGACCTTTGGTGGTGGCTGCTGGCCCAAATCTCCCTTCCATGGCAACACCAGCTCTGGCTTCCCTGTCCTAGCCTGACATACTTGGCTTGCAACCATACTGGGGAGGGCACTCTCCTCCAACAGCCTGCCCAGATCTGTCAGCAAAGCAGGTTTGAAATCTGAGTGGGGTTCTGGGCTTGGTAGCACACATCTGAAATCCCAACTGCTCAGGACGTTGAGAAAGGAAGACCATACGTTCAAGGCTCAGCATGACCATCTCAGTGAGACTCTGACTCCAAAGAGAAAATAACAAAATGAAAAGGAATGGGGCTCCGTGGAGGGCGCTTGTATGTGTGTGTAGCTTGTTGTGTGTGTGTGTGTGTGCATGTGTGTGTTTGTGTGTGTGAGAGAAGCACTAGGTGCTCAAAGAAGCCACTGAGAGAGAACCCAAGCTCCATGCTTCAAAACACAAGGGCAAGGCCTCAGGAGGAAGGCCAGACAAGACTAGGATGACCTCCAATTGTCAGTCACTTGCACGTCCATGCCTCTCTGCCGTGAGAAGAGGTTTGTCTTGGGACACAGGTCTGATCTGAAGTACAACTACGGTACATCTTCTAGAAGCAAGTCTTGGCTGGTAACTACCGGGCCTTATCATGCTCAATCAGTACTTTACATTAGTGAGGTCTCCCGGAAGAAGATGGCAGCTCACTGCTCACTGCTCTCCTCCGACAGCCACAGACAGCTGGAGATGCTCAGATAAGCTGTACATGTGCCATGCCTGGGAGGCAACTCGGAGATGGGTACAGAAATGGCTCCTTGAAGGGTGGCTTCTACTCCTGTTCTCAACATGTCGTCAGGGAGGGGGTGAAGGCTACCTCCTGGACCACCCTCCCCTGGCTGTTCCAACAGCAGCCACTCTAAGCAGAAGCATCCTTCAAAAGGCCTGCTCGCTCTGGCAGCTCAGGCTCCTCCACACTCAGCATCTTCTACTCTCTCTTGATGGAATACCACTACCTTTCCATAGGATGAACTCTGCCTGCTTCAGCCTCTGGCTCTGGACCACATTCCATGACAGAGCGGTTCTGCCCATCACTCTTTACTCTCAATATCCCCTCAGCTGTCAATCTGGTCAGAGTCTCTCAAACATGTGTTGGCCAGGTCAATCCATCCCACCCACTCTTGGAACCAGTTTGTATGCCTCCAGGAAGCACACGGATTTGATAAGGTGACTAGCCATGCCCCCAACCATTTTGAGACCTGGGAACAGCTCCATGTGTCCCTATGAGTCATGCCTTTTCCCTGTAATTTGGAGACAGGGATACCTACTTAGTAGCCAGTGCTACTGAGACATGGTGGAAGGATTATAAAGCACTTGACGTATGGCTGGGCCCTACAGACCCTGTCAATACCCACAGCAGCTCTTCCTTCAGGAGAGAAAGGTCACTACATCCATCTGTCCCCTTTGGGTATTGGCCATTTCACACCCCTTAGAGAGTCCAACTAGTATGGTGGTTTGAATAAAAATAGGTCCATAGGGAGTGGCACTATTAGGAGGTGAGGTCCTGTTGGAGTGGGTGTGGCTCTGTTGGAGGAAGTGCGTCATCACTAGGGGGCAAGCTTTGAGGTCTCAGATGCTCAAGCCACTCCCAGTCTCACGTTCACTTCCGGAGGCCTACAATCCAGATGTAGAACTCTGAGCTACCTCTCCAGCACCATGTCTGCCTGCACACTGCCATGCTTCCTGCCATGACAACAATGGACCAAAACTCTGCAACTGTAAGCCAGTTAAATGTTTTCCTTTATAAGAGTTGGTGTGGTCATGGAGTCTCTTCACAATAATAAAACTAGAAGACAACTAGTAAGCCATATAAACAGGCCAGGTCATATTTCTGGGGGTCAAGCGGAAGGTTGTGGGACTGTGCTTGGGATCCACTATTGATTTGTGTCCTGATCCCTCCTCTTGTTACCAAAAATATCACTCAGTAACTATATCATCAGGTCTTTCGCACACTGCATGGATATTGCTGATTTAACTCATGCACATTCCTGGGCTGGCCTTTGGCTACATGGTAGGAAAAGGTCTAACTGTAAGGAGACAGAAAGAGCCAACTTGGGCGCAAAGCCTATTGAAGTGACTTTTCTGGGTACAGTAGAAGCTTTGATACCTGTTGACTGGGCACACCTGTGTGTGTGCACACATGTGCATGTGTGTCTGTAAACATAGAGGCCAAAGATTAACTTTGAGTGTCTCTTCTCATGAGCCACCTTTCTGCATAGGACATGGCCTGCCTCCCACTGGTCTGAGGCTTGCCCACTAGGCTAGCCAGCTACCTGACAACCCCAGGTATCTGTGTGTCTTGAAATTCCTTTAGCACTCAGACTGCAAGAACACATCACAACACTTTTTTGTGTATAGTTTCCAGGGCTCGAGGTCTTCTCGCTTGCCAGCATCCTACTAAATGAACTGGCTCCCTAGTCCCTGCCTGGCACAGGCTGCTTTTCTGAGATGCCCAGTGTCTTGGTGGACTGTTTTCTGTTGGCCTAACAGGAGGCTCAGAGGTCTGGCAGCCATAGTGTGCATTCTAGCTCAGTGGATTGTGAAAATGGTTTAAAGATGGCTCAGGGGCACTTCAGGGAGAACCAATCAAGAGCAGCCTGAGGACATCTTTTTGGTCCAGCCTCAGCTCTCCCTGCAGCTGGTCACTGACTGTTAACAGTTCAGTACTCCGGTCCTTTACTGTTAGTGTAAACCTACATCAGTGTCACTGTCTCAGTCAGGGTTTCTATTCCTGCACAAAACATCACAACCAAGAAGCAAGTTGGAGAGGAAAGAAAGATTTATTCAGTTTACACTTCCATATTGCTGTTCATCACCAAAGGAAGTCAGGACAGGAACTCACACAGGGCAGGAACCTGGAAGCAGGAGCTGATGCAGAGGTCATAGAGGAGTGTTGCTTACTGGCTTGCTTCCTCTGCCTTGCTCAGCTTGCTCTCTTATAGAACCCAAGACTACGAGCTCAGGGATGGCACCACCCACAATGGGCCCTCCCACCCTTGATCACTAATTGAGAAAATGCCTTACAGCTGGATCTCATGGAGGCATTTCCTTGAGGGAAGCTCCTTTCTCTGTGATAACTTCAGCTGTGTCGTGTTGGCACACAAAACCAGCCAAGTACAGTCACTTCTGTGGTTCCACTAATATGAACCATCTCTCAGCCACTGTCACCAAGTTTCAGACACTACAGAGGGAAGAAGGGGGTAGGGTCTCAGGAAAACAGATTAGAAAGTTAAAAGAAAATATCCTGATAAACTTACAAGGCTCAAGAGGCATCTCCCTGATGTTATAAAAGCTGGGGGGAAGAGGGACTCTCAAGGTGGAACTGTCTCCCAGTTGTGCAGGAAGCTCCAGTGAGGCAGCTTCTGTGACTTGTCACACAAGATAGGGTGAACATTTAATGATGCTACTGTCTGAATCACCTACACACCTATGGAAACCCTCACCCATGTTTCTGTCACTAACCCCAACACACTCATTGGCTCACCACACCCACTTGGGTGTAATCATTGGTGTGTTCTGATGTTAGTTCCCTATCAGAGGCATCCTAGTTAGTTAGCTTTAACTGTCAATTTGATACAACGTATAGTCATCTGAAGAGGGAGTCTCAATTGAGGGCCTGTCCAAATCAGACTGGTCTGCAGGTATGTCTTGGGGACTGTCTTGTTAATCGATGTAGGAGGGTCCAGCCCACTGTGGGTGGTGCCATTCCCTAGGCTATATAGGGAAACAGGTTGAAGGTGAACCTGCAAACAAACAAACAAGCATATTCTTCAATGACTTCTGCTTCAGGTCCTGCCCTGACTTCCCCCAGTGACAAGCTATGACCTAGAAGTACAAGCCAAACAAACACCTTCCTCCCCTAAGTTGCTTTTGTTAGAGCACTTTTTTCACAGCAACAGGAAGGAGACTAAAACACAAGGTGAATAGTGTTTGATCATGTCTCTCCAGGAAAACTCACGCGGCAACCATCCTGTCCAGTCGGAGACACCCACTCAGCCTCCTAGGCCTCAGCCCTTCCTGATCGCAGTCTCCAATTCTGCCCCATCCTTCACCGCTGCGGAATGTTTTATTCTCCTGTAGTTTCTCTTTTTACTGCCTAACTATATTCATCCTTAAAGAGTTTGAATATTTTTTTTGCATGCTTCTGGAATTTATATAAATAGTGCAGTACTGTCTGTCCCAGGGCTGTTTTTCTTCACTTGGTGTTCTAGAATATTCTATAGTGAGTGTTATCTGTGGTTTGCTAACTAACTCCTCTTTCTAGTGATTGCACACGGTGTTGTCCTTAGATTGGGGTGCTTCAGCAGTGGAAGGGACCTGCAGTATTGACCACTGTCAGGTCACTTCTCAACCATGAGAGTCACCAGAGCAAAGAGCTCCATCTGCCTGTCCCTGGGCTGTATCCCCATTTCTCCTGCTTGGGACACATGGCCCACTTCAGGCTGATGCTGGAAGCCATCTGTCACCTATTCTGGCATGGGCTATGCTCTGCCTCACCGTTTCTGAACCTGCTGTGTGTAAACCTTCACCAGGTCCCTAGGGAGACTCCCCTGCATCTTAATCAGCTGTCTGTCTCCACGTTCAGGCTGGCGTCTGTAGAGTTGTGCGATGTCTACTGCATACCCCAAGAGTTAATATTAGTCATGAAAACAGGAATAAATAAAGGAAGTTAAAGAAATGGCTCAGTGGTTAGGAACACTTGCTGTTTCTGCAGAGAACAGAAGTTTGGTTCCAGCACCCAGGTTGGAAAGCCCGCAACTACTTGTACCTCCAGCTCCAGGGGACCAGATGTCCTCCTCTGGCCTCTGAGGGTAGCCACACACAGACACACACATGAAAAGAGAAAGAGTGGAGTAAAGGATTCAGAGATCGCCGGGGTCATAAATGATGGACGCTGCCGTTCTTCGTGAAGTTGAAGGCCAGGAGGGTAGTAATGTGACTGGTAATTTATCGTCAGCCAATAGATTCTAACGTTGCAGAAAGATACAAGCATGTCCACCTCTGCTCCCAAGAGTGGATTCACAGCCCTTCATAATCTATAAAATAAGCATGGCTGGGCAAGGGCCTTTTCTAACTTAAGGAAGTATTCGTGTTCTAAACACAGACACACACGTCACTGTACCGTTAGAGGACATTTCTCACTATCTACAGGGCAAAATGACAAAGACAGTGAAATGCTCATGGGGTTATTTTTCAGTCTCTCATGTCAGTGAGTTAAAGCTATGACTCAATCAATCTCTTCCCCCTCCCTCCCTCTCCTCTCCTCCTCGCTTTCTCCTCCCCTCCCCCTCCTCTCCCCCTCCCCTTCCCCTCTCTCCCTATCCCTCTCCCTCTCCCCTTCCCCTCTCTCCCCATCCCTCTCCCCTTCCCCTCTCTTCCTATCCCTCTCCTCCTCCCCCTTCCTCCCCTCCCCCCCTTTCCTCCTTTCTCTACCCTGGAGCAGAGCTGCCCTGGCTATTGTTTATGCTCACGGACCGAGGTTGTTTTATGAAATATTTATTAACAAGTAAATTAGCAGAGAAGCATGGCTGCTCTGCCAGTTTCTCTCAGAACTGAAACGCTGCCTCAATAAGAATTCCTTTCGGAGCTATTCTAGACCTACTGAAGACTCCGAGGAGCTGCTTCTCAGGGATGGACACCGAGGGAGTCCTCCAATTCGGTTCTGTGGAGCACTTGCATGGTTGATTCACAAATCCAGAGGCCCTGCATCTGGAATGTGAAGACCACACCCCACCACGCTGGTGCTAATTCAAGCCTAGTGGCCTCTTCCATGATCTCTTTGCTTCAGCCATCCACACCTGCCCAGAGTCCAGTCCCTGACCTGCCAACAGGTTGAGTATGGTGGAGTGACCCTTTTGCTGACTGGATCCACCCTGGCCATTCCACCACCACACCTTCACCACACTTCCTTGCAAATACAAATCTCCAGAAACAGGAACAGATAGGGAACTGCACTGGAGATGCTAGGTTGTCCCCAGGATGGGACAATGACCGTTCTGCCCTCATCTCCACTTTGGGCTGCTCCCTCCTCTGGCTCTGGTAAGACTCCCACGTGCTTATCCAAGCTCTGAGTCTCCCCACGCTTTCTCCTCATGAATGACAGGCCAGCTTCCATCTCCTGTCTTCCTCCTGTCCCCACAGTTGGCCAGGGAAGCGCCCTGGCCTGTGCTTCATTGCAAGCACCAAGAGGCCCCCCTGGCCCCCCACACACACATACAGAAGGCCCAGCTGGCCGAGGAGAGCGACCATGGACCCACACCCCAGCTCTGCCTGTTTCTCACTTTATCCTAAGAGTCTGGAACAGAGAGATGTGGAAATGTCTACTGCCTTCTGTCCTGCGTGTTATAATCAAGTTCTGAGCAGCTGGCTCAGTGGGGGTGGGCACTGAGAGAGGCCAGTGAGGCACGGGTCTCTATGTCTTCTACTCAGCCCCTGCTAGCCCCTGCCTGAGCCCCATGACACATTCCCATCTTGGGACCACCTGACGCTTTGGAAATGGTTATATCATTTCCAGTGACAGAGGGTAAGTTTTCTTCCAGCCAAAGATAGAGAGAGTTTACAGATGAATACAAAGAACTCCCTAGTCAGAATGGGTCGTTCTTTAGACTTCCTTCCTGCCCCCTCCAACAGGACAGGGCCCTGGAATCCTGGGACGGATGAGTGTCTTCCGTACACAGGACATCCTCTGTGGCAGTCCTCAGTGCTAGCTGGCAGGCAGGGATGGAGATCAGAGCTACCTCATCTGGGGCTTAGACAACACGCTTCCCAAACCAGTAGATAGAACCCCATCTCCTGCCTCCCCACCCACTCTCCACTAAGCTCCACCCCCACTATACTGTGGGCCACTAAGGACCACTACACCAGCTCATTCAAACCCACACTAGGGGGGAATTAGAATGCATCCCTCGGGTCAGTGAAACAGAAATAAAATCCGCATTGGCTTAAATAATAGTAGCAGGAACTGCTGAACACAGGAGTTTTCCCTCCACTCCCTTCACTCAGCACCAGTGTCTGCTGTCCCTGACAGATGCCCTGGGGAAAACAATCTTCAGCCCAGATCCCGGGAAGGAAAGGGGCTGGGTAGCTCCTTGGCTTCACAGTGGAGACAGCATCAGGCCCTCTTCTCCCTTGGAAAGCACCTTCTGCATTTCTCTCTGATCCTCCAATGCTTCCTAGGGTGGAGGAGCCATTGACAAGCAGGGGCTGCCTAGACTACTGTGAGTGTCCCCCTACCCTGATCCTGTCCCCCACCCTGATGCCAGGGGAAGGATGAGCAGAGACACTTCCTGACCCTGCTTTTCAAAGGATCAAGTATGGCTCCCAGGAGGCCATACACTCCTCCCGGATCTGATCCAGCAGTTCTCAAAAGCTGAAGTTCCCCGCATCTGCATGGGTAGGATGGTGGGGATTCCAGCTGCTGCATATCTCAGATCCACTGGAGTAGCACAGAGTCAACACCACAGCAGCAAAAGAAATGTACAACACACAAACAGCTTCATGGGTCACTACACGGTCATGTCCTCTCTGAAGGGCTATGAGGGTGGGACTGTGAAGCAAACTGGGGATCACAAGTCCTCCCCAAAGAGAGAGTTCATGCTGTTAACCTGTTAACGTCCATGATGCTTACTCAGCTTCACCGTTTCCTCCCAGGGTCAAGATCTATCTCGAGGGCCCAACCTCAGTCCTCGGCCTCATGCGGCCCAGGATAACTATGCAGACAGCACAGCACAAAGCTGTAAACTTACTTGGAACACTGTAAACTTTTAGGGGAAATGTATAACTTGACTGTGGGACTCTCAAGCATGAATGCTACAGATGGCAATATCAAAGGCTGCACACACGCCTGTGAAGTGCTTGCTTCAGCATCCTTTCTAAAAGTCAAAGTATAGAGTGAGAACAGCATGTGTCTCCAGAACTTTCTACCTCAGCCTTGTCCCTGCCCCCAAATCCTGGGACTGTCTTTCCTCCCTGCACTATCCTTGATTGACAGGTCTATGGAGCAAGCACAAGGCTGTGGCCTTGATTTCCTAGGGAACACACAGGCCTCAGGTCCGACCAACCTCCCCATGGAAGATGGCCACCACTGCCCCATGCCCACCTATGGCAAGCTTGCTGCTGTCCTGGGAACAGGAAGGGATCTATTGCACATGAATGTCTTGATCAACGGGCTCTGAGAGGTGGTAGGTAAGCCTGGTGCTCTATCAGCATCCTGAGGGGTGGCAGCTCTACCCATGCTAAACACTCTCACCACGTACCTATGAAACTCACACTGGAAGGGTTTCAGAAACCCATATACTCCCTGACAGATGTAAAGAGTGTTGGGGTGAAGGCTGCCAATGGCAGCCAAATTCCTTCTGAGCCTACCCACAGCCTGATGCCCTCTTAAACCTACTCCCGAGCCCTCGGTCCCAAGGGTGGAGCTGAAGGTCACGCTGTCGAGCGTGAGTAAGCCTGGAATGTTCTGAGTGTGGTTGTTTGTTCTCCCCAAGCATGGTCTACAGGTGCCACCTGGGGAGACCTGCTGGGGGGGCCCCACCCCTTGAAACATCCCAAGCTCACCAAACCTGTCTCTAGGCTAACCGCTTCCTCCTCACAGAAAGCTACTGTAGGTAGGAAGCACGAGAGTGTTCAAGGTCACTGGGTGGCCCTGGTTTTTGGTGGTAACTGACTGTTTCATATGACCTCAAGGGTCAAACTGGAGGAACTCAGGAATGACGTCATGCCATGCTGGGCTTTGCCTTGGGGACCCCTCCTGTCATTAGCAGGGTCTCTGATCTTTGGACTCTCTTCTTTGACAGGATGAAAATGGTGTTTACAGGGTTGCTGGGGACACAGCCTGGCTGGCATCCTATCCTGACCCAACACTGCATCACATCCTCAGCTGCCTTTCTCTCCTACATAATCCGGCTCCCCTCACAGCCCAGGGCAAGCACACACAATGTGCTTACCCAGCACCCTAAGAGGGTAACCTGGTGTACTGGCTGGCTTTGTGTCAACTTGACACAAGCTTGAGTTATCACAGAGAAAGGAGCCTCCCTTGAGGAAATGCCTCCATGAGATCCAGCTGTGGGGCATTTTCTCAATTAGTGAGCAAGGGGGGGAGGGGGAGGGTCTCTTGTGGGTGGTGCCATCCCTGGGCTGGTAGTCTTGGGTTCTATAAAAAAGCAAGCTGAGCAAGCCAGGGGAAGCAAGCCAGTAAGAAACATCCCTCCATGGCCTCTGCCTCAGCTCCTGCTTCCTGCCCTGCTTGAGTTCCAGTCCTGACTTCCTTTGGTGATGAACAGCAAGGTGGAAGTGTGAGCTGAATAAACCATTTCCTAGAAGCAAGTTGGGTCATGATGTTTTGTACAGGAATAGAAACCCTGACTAGCCGGGCGGTGGTGGCGCACGCCTTTAATCCCAGCACTTTGGAGGCAGAGGCAGGTGGATTTGTGAGTTCGAGGCCAGCCTGGTCTAGAGAGTGAGTTCCAGGACAGCCAGGGCTACACAGAGAAACCCTGTCTCGAAAAACTAAAAAAAAAAAGAAAAGAAAAGAAACCCTGACTAAGACAGAGGTAATATGGTATCATCATCCCTATCTGGGTCTGATTTGAGGAATGAACATCCAAATGACTAGAAGAACCTTCTAGAATAGTCCCTGCACCTTCTTGACTCTGAAGATACCATTTGGCCAAGGCTCTTCATTTGAGTGCCATGAACATCTGGAGGAGCAGGTTGAAGGGTGTTCTGTTCCCAACAATGGAGCCCACTCTAGAAGTACACATTACACACAGACACGCTGAGGTAAGGTTAGAGTGGAGATGTATCTAAGGCTTAGGAAGTAGCATCCCAGGTCACTTTGGGCGCTACCACATACAGACTTGTGACCTTGATCGTTCTTGAACATGTATCTTGTTACAAAAGCAGTAGTGACACACATGGCCCAGGACAGGTTGAGCCAGCATCTACCAACGGCCATGCTCTTTGGCTTGGAAAACCTGGTATCACAGAACACTTTCTTGTAGAATGACTAAAGGGGCTTTTAATCCATTTTATTGATTCTCGTATTATTGGTTTCTGATGTCACACACAATACTGTTTATTCAGTCGTGCCTGTGGGACATAACACTTTGTAGTTGTCAAGCTGTTTGACCCACTAAAATATGGTTTATTGCTGTTCTGACGCTCTATTTTATAGACTCATGCAGTGCCCTGCTGGCAAGTTGAGAAGCGAGTTTTACACCTACAGTCCCAACCTCTCACTCCTTCCTTTGGCCTCTTCCTTTACTGGAATGGTCTTAAATGGTTTCCAGACTTGGAACCATTTTTAAGAGACAGAGAAGCAAAGTTGAAACTATCTTCAGGGTGTAGTTTAATTTATTTTATCCCCCTCCCTTTGAGAAAAGATTACAGAATTTACTGTAAACATTCACAAACCCAAGAATGATGTTCACACAGGACCTGGCCTGGCCTCAGGTGCCACGGCCGCTGCTCTGCCCAAAGAGCCGCTGTCCCCATTGCGGCTGCCAGTTAGAGCAGTGGGTACCACTTTCTCATGTTTGACCATGAAGATCCAGCCACAAGCCAGAAATACAGAGGGCCTGATAGTCTCACATCCTCCCAAGATGACCTACATTAACCTCTCTCAGGAGGCAGATTCTGAAGTGTAATGTTGCTTAGCCAGCTCTGTTTCAATGGTGGAAATTTCCACCTAGCCACTCACAAATGCCGATGCTTCAATATAAATAGTCTCCAAGATGCAAAACTCATCACCCAGTGACCTGAGAGTTCTCAGAGGGCCTCTTGGGGATGACACAGCTATGACCTGTCCCATACAGGGCAGGACCAAGTGCTAAGTGAGACATGTTTATCAATGACTCTGAAATGAAGGTTGACTCCATTCTGATATTCATCACCAGGAAGACACAAGTGTAAGTCTTAGAAAGAAAGGCAGTGGCGAATCTCTGGGAGACACAGCACGGAAGTTGTTAGGGACAGACACTCGTTCCTGGTGGTCCTTACAAGCCATGCTCAGCCACCTGCCCCTAATATGCTGATTAAAGAGACAAAATAATAGTGAAAGGTTGAAAAGAGAGCCTTATTCTATGTAGTCACATTGGAAAGGACAAACAGAGTTCCAGAGACCCCCCAAGTCCACCTTTGGGGTGCTGACATGAGGCTCAGGTTTAAGTAGAGGGAAGGGTGTCTATTAACTAAGTAGTCACAGTCAAATGTCTGCCCATCAAGACCCATTATTGTCTGGGCTCTGGGCTCCTCTGCAAGGAGGTCTAACAACTTGTCAGAGCCGTGTGACCTCCAGTCCTGGGGGACAAGTTCCTCCTTGGCTTTTTCCTTCTCCCAGGCTGAGATTCCTGGGGAAATTCCAATGTCTTGCAGACTATTATTAAAGTCAGATGGCCAGTACTAGTCAGTACTAGTCAGATGGCCAGTACTAGTCTCTCCAGGAAGCTCCTCAGACTACTCAGAATCCTGTGTAGCTCGAGGCTCCAAGCGCCAACATCTCCATCCAGCCCTCACAAGATGGAGCTGAGGACACTTCCACACAGGGAACGGCGGTAATCACAAACGCACACTTCCTTCTTTTGACAGAGGTTTCTGCCCACTTCCCCCACAACCCCCCCCCCCAAACAGAAGAGGTTTCTTAGTGTCAGGTGTCACCGTTGCTTCCCACCACCCATCTGTAGCTTGCTTCTATCATCTCTCTTGCAAAAAAAAAATGTTAACTCTACAATCACAAAATGAGGTGGAGAAGCAAGCAGGAATAAAAAGAAAACAAACAAACAAAAAAACCCAAAAAACAAAAACAAAAACAAAAAATACCCCGCAAGCCAGAGAAGTCACCAGCCCCAAGGGGTCTCCTTGCATTGGGTAGGAGCCCCAAAGGTTGAGCAGACCATATGTATGATAGTGCTTAGCACTTCACAGAGAGCCTAAATTAAGCCCAAAGGAGTCATCAGGCCAGCGTCTCAAGAAGTCCCTGGTCCCCAGGGAGGGCATGACAGGACACCTCCTGTTCCACCCTGTCCTGGGCCTTCCAGTTACCTAAATGAGAGGAAACGAGCTTTTCTTACATCTGTGAGCTCACAGACATAGCCAGAGATGCTACAAAACGCTCTCCTGGAGTTCAGCTATTGTACAATCTCAGCGGTCCCCAGGATGAAGTGACTCAGTTGGGGCAGGAAAGCCCTCCGGATTCCAGCTGGCTTAGTGGATCCACAGACCCAGTCTTAAAGGAAAAATTCCAGGGTTTGGGAACCCGGCCTGGTCCTTTTCTAGAACTGGTCATAGAACTGGTCTGCCTCTTACGTCTTCCGATGAACAGGAAGCAAACAAGATCATTTCCAAGGAGTCACAGACCAGCAGTGTTTCTTGGAAAAGGGTGTGACCTAGGGCTATGAGCTCTTTGACTTTAAAAACAGCAGTATAGAAGCACCCCCACCCCCCACCCTCGCGCGATTAGCACACACACACAAACATACAAGTCCTTTCAAAACTTCAAGGTCATAGCTAGCACACGGAGAAAGAAGGCTTCAGCATTCTGGTATCTGCTGTGTTACTCCCACTCAGCCACATCCCTCAATTAAGCTTAAATAGGAAACAACCATGTGCATCAATATATTCATCCAGTAATATGTCCTGCTTCATCTGCTTCAGAGTCTTCCTGTTGGAGAAGCTCTCAGTTCTGGGTGCCTTTTGGACCTGGAGGGGAGAATGTGACCCGGGCCTTTGCTCTTTATAAGAAGGTGCAGCATCAAGACCTCTTGAGCCCCCTAGAGCAGCAACATCCTCTTAGCAACAGTGCCTGGCGCGCGCGGCCAATCGCGCAGCTCCCCGCTGCCGCCAGCTGGAGGTTACTAGCGAGCATTGACCGATAGTAACCCCGGCGCGGGCGGCAGTGACAGATAGGTACGCACTGCGCCTGCGCAACGGCGCACACCTGCCCCGCCCGCACCTGCACACTGGAGGAGGCCGCTCCTTACCGCATCCCCTTCCAGTCACTGAGAATTCCTAAGAACTCCTGCAGGCAGCCTCTACGGAGTCTGCAGCCAGGGTTATTTGTGAGCAATGGAGCCAGTGTGTCCCCGGCAGCCTGTAGGATGCTCACAGAACCAAAGAAGGAAGGGAGGGATGCTCTAATTAATAAAAAACCGTTATGGGGCTGTAACTTGGTCAGAGCCTTCAATACCAGGCCATGTAGATGATAGTTGGCTGGAATGAATTATTCTCTCATTCATATTTATGTGTTCTCTCTCTCTCTCTCTCTCTCTCTCTCTCTCTCTCTCTCTCTCTCACTCCATGTGTTACTCCATCTTGGCATCTTGGAGAGCGAGCATAGGCCTAATGCGCCCAGCAGGCAGTGCACAGTTCTGGACTCCAGGTAGAGGTCAAGCCTGCCTCCCTCCCTACCTCCACTGACAGTAGGCAAAGAAGTCTTTGTGTGGATACCCACAGTGTCTGTCTCCTGAGCAAGAACTTAGTGCCAGTCTGGGCCTCCTGAAACATTTGGAGGCAGAGAGTTGAAGCCCTGGGGTAATGAGACAATGTGGGAAAGGAAACAGCAAACATTAGCCATTTGTAATTGAAAATAAACATGACTCCCTCCAAAGTGGGAGAGGAGGCATAAGACTGAGACCTCCCACAATCCATGCTGGGATGCCTGGCCCAGGGGCTCCTAGGCCAAGCCACTAGTTGCCACATGACAGATACAGAGCAGAAGATTCATGCTGCTTCTCGACTGGACTCTACCCTTACCAGTAACAGAGAACCTTCTGGAAGGTACGCCTGCCTCTCTGCCCTGTGACCCACAAGTGTCACCGTGTCATGCAATCTCCAAGCAAACCTGGGCCCTCGCCTCTCTAGCAGCCTAGTCACCTATAAAGGCTGCTCACCCTGATAAACTGGATTGCTGTTTGTCCCTGGTCAGTCTCTTATTCTGTGCACTTTGTGGGCCCACTTCGAGACTAAGATGGCTTGTTCCACAGAGTTCCAGAATCAGGAGCTGGACCAACTCACGAACCTTACCCAAACACTGATCTTCTTAGCTCAGAGGCATTTTCTAAGAACGAATCTTGTGTGTGTGAGCACACCCGTGCTGTCCCGGGAGTCTCGGTTCCTAGTGACTGTGGTAATCAAACAGACTGACTTGTGGGAAGGGATAGTGCAGATGGTTGGCCCCCAACATGTGGGAGTTCAGACTAGGGCAGGCCCAAGGCTCCTGTTGGCGCCGAGATCTAGATTCTAAATATAGGTCTCAGCTGGACCTAATCACAGCCTTGATAGGCCTCCTGGCATATCTGACTTTTCACACTGAATGCCATTTGTCCCACTGCACAGAGAGGTAGCTAACAACATACAGCTGGCTCAGAGGATAGTGAAACTATGGTGTTGGGTCATGTGGAACCAGCAGCCCCATCAGCCAGCCTTGGAAAAGCCCTTTAACACATTTTATCACGGAGCAAAGCAACGGCATCAGACATATTGGATTTGAAGGTAGCATTTCCTAGGCACAGCAGGGATTTTTTTTATCAGCATTTGTCTCATGAACAATGTTCCTTGTGACCATCACCTCAACCATATGTGGTGTAGTCTTAACTATTTAATCTGGCCCTCGCGGTTACCTCTTTTCCTTAAAGAAGCCAATCTGTTGCTGCCAGAACTCAATGGGAGCAGGTGTACGGTTACTAACCACTATTTTCCTGCCAGTCTACAAACAAAAGGAACGGTTTTATGTTCAGCAAACTGTCAGCTGTCGTTATTCCTTGAAGCAGGAGAGTGGGCTTTGGTTTAAAAGGCCTTTCGTCTCAGAAGGTGGAGGTTTCTGGAAGCAAGCCCACTGCTGAGGTGCTAAACGCAAGCAGGCAGGCACCCAGGACACGGGGCAAGCATGGCAAGAATGTCCTTAGGAAATTAAACAGTGACAAGGACACCCATTGGGCAGCCAAGTACAGGCCTGCAAAGCCATCCTGCAGAGGCCAGATGGCTTGAGAACGGGGGAAACTTTGGGAAAGTGACAAGGTCACATAGCCAGATAAAGAAACTGCCAGACAGAGTGTTCAGAAAAACAAGAACCCAGGGGCAGTGGCATCAGGACATCTATCCTATGTCCAGATGTGTCAGCCTGGACCACATAGTGCATTGGAAACTCTTGTCTCTGACTCTAGAGCTCAGTTGGAGATAGCCAGCTTGTCATGTGGGGGACTAATGGGAGAAGGTATGCCAGCCAGAGGAGGGGAGACAGGAAGGCCTGGATGCTGAGACTAAAAATCTAGCAAGGTAAATGGCTCTTGGCACTCTCAAGAGTCGTCCCCTGTCAATAGTTCCTCAAATTCTATTTTTAGACTACCAACGAAGTTCCTTATCACCAAGAGCACTGCTCTTAGGACCCTGCACATCACACATCTGCCTACCCATCTGCCCCCAGGAGTCACCAAATACTCGAGAGCAAGAACTGACCTCCAAGTTTACCCAGGCAACAGATGGGTACTGTGGTACTCTTCAAAACACTTAAGCCACAAAATGTCTGCAAGTAGCCCTGGGGCTATACACTGCCTGGAAGAGTTACCTACCACCCTAAATAAAGCAAACTACTGGGTTAAAAGCAATCTCCTTTGGGGCCCAAAAGAAAACCTAGCACAAGATAGGCCAAAAGATCAACAGAATTCTTCCTTGCTAAAGGAAGTGAGTTCCCCCCCCCTTAAAACCTGACAACCTATCACCAGTCTCAGGGCTCTCTGAAGCCTTTCTTTTCTGGGCTGGGCTCCCCTCCCCATCTCCGATCTTGGGCATTTGGTTGAAGTCCAAGTTTCCTAATGGAATTCCTGAAAGGGGCTTATTTAATGGCAGAGTCCACTCATTTTTAGCCAGCCTGTAATGACAGGCCTTGTGAAAGGGCGGTGGAAATTAAGAGAAAGCAAACGTTAATTTGAGAAGGGTGTTGGGTGTTCAACGGCCTTTTAGAACCCAGAAGCAAGCCAATACACATAATCTGGCTTGGAGCTGATCGGGCTGCTTAACGCCTTCCTGGTTTGTTGTTGTTGTTGTTGTTGTTGTTTTGAGGGGGAGGGTCTGAAAATGGGAGGCTTCTATTTCCGCATAGGCTGTGGTATACTCTACTCTATCCATGGAATGTGGCGTGTGGAGACATGGCCTGGCCTGGCTAAAAGGATATTAAAGAAAATGTCCTGGAGCCCCAGGCTTGATGGCATTTGTTCTCAACATAAGCTTCAGCGCTGCCTGATCTCTACAGGTGCACTTCCTTCTTAAGAGCCGTGTCATTTGCTGGGGAGAGTAGGTTCCCTGCCATCAGCCTCCTTCACTGACAAGGACACAGGACACAGGACACACACGTCTCTCCTGAGGAGGAGGATGGAACTGCAAAGCCCTTCAGATAGCCTTATCAAAGGTTACATCCAAGCAGGACCATGAGATAGGAAACAGGCCCGGCACTAGTAACTCCATCTATACTATGGTAGTCCAGGGTAAACCCCACCTCAGGGGTAAACACTCATGGGTCCTGCAGACAACTGATCTTGGTTTGAAATACCACAGACAGCAGGGTTTCTTTTTTTTTTTCTTTTTTTCTTTTGGTTTTTCGAGACAGGGTTTCTCTGTGTAGCCCTGGCTGTCCTGGAACTCACTTTGCAGACCAGGCTGGCCTCGAACTCAGAAGTCCACCCGCCTCTGCCTCCCAAGTGCTGGGATCAAAGGTGTGCGCCACCACGCCCTGCAACCGGCAGGGTTTCAAGGTGGTCTTTCCTTTGACCACGACCTTGAGATGGGTACAGGGATCAGAACTGCTCCTGAAGCATCTTTATGAGCCAAGCAAACTGAAGAAGTCCCCTCCGTCAGCCAGCTACGAAGAAAACCATTCAGTTGTGCTTGGGTTGCAGAGGGGACAGTATACAGAGTCCCCCCAGCCATCCTGTGACCTTAGCACACCACATTCTAATGAAAAAGAAACTACTGATGGCATAAGACCCCATCACCTCACCCTCCCCTTTTTGCCATGTGTATTCACTTTAGGGGGATTCTTGGTGACACCACGACACAGAAAGCACTGACTGTGCCTTCCATAGTCACTCTGGACTGAAGTGGGGAGGCTCCTCCCACCAGTCCCCTACCATGACAGCCAGTGTGACGGCACCAAAGGCAAGAATGTTCCAAGTCATTTGTCCCATCAGCTCACACTACGTGAGTGGGTTCCTTGAGGGAGAGTAATTACCAGATCAGAAGACGGTGAGATATTCCTTGGGGTGTGCTGTTCCCTCCCGAGACTGGCTCCTCTCACAATTATGTTCCCTACCAGGAATCTATTACATGATCTAGTTTTTCCTCCAAAGACATCATTAATCATCAGATGAAAACTTAAGCACAATTGAAAATACGTGTTTGGTTAAGTACCACTGTCAGTGCTTAGGAGTCTGTCAAACTCCCAGATGTCAGAGAGACAGAATGGCCTCACCTAAAGCTATGGATACTGTCCCTGCCGGAATCCCTTTCCTCCCAGCAAGGAGGAAAGCAGGCCTCACTCTGCCAGCTTTCTTCAACATGACAGTGTATTGATAGTGCTATTGTCTAAGGTAGGCCCAGTATAGTAGCGCCACATTCTAGGGGAAATCCAGGAAGAAACTAGTTTCCATGGGGGGGGGGGGGGGGCGTGTCTACAGAGTGGTCCAGCATCTATCTAGGTAATGGAAGAGAACATCTGGGCACTCCCTCTAGCTTTGACTTTGGGCAAATTGCCTCTGCTCTTGGACTCCTGTCACCTCTACCAATCTATAAGTCTGACAGGCTAGATGCTCCCAGAGCTCCTCCCTCCAGCAGTCCTCCCTCCAGCAGTCCTCCCTCCAGCAGTCCTCCCTCCAGCAGTCCTCCCTCCAGCAGTCCTCCCTCCAGCAGTCCTCCCTCCAGCAGTCCTCCCTCCAGCAGTCCTCCCTCCAGCAGTCCTCCCTCCAGCAGTCCTCCCTCCAGCAGTGCTATGGCAGCCAACCCAGGAGCTAACAGTCAGTCAGCTCAGCACATTCAGGGTGAATCTTAAAAGCCAACAACCAATCAACTTGATAAACAGACAGCAAAACTAATCAGGTAGCGGCATATGAGAAGTGGCTTCTACCCTGAAGGTCACCTTGGAGCTACATGGAGAGGATGGCAGATCCCAAATAACCCCTGTGAAGAAATGGCAAGAGGAGCTGGGAGATGACCTCCACAGCTCTAGTTACTGTTGGAGCCCGTGAGGGTCACTATCCATATGAGGGCAAAAGAGCAAAAGGTCCCACATGGTGGGGCGGGGACAAAGGAAGCAGAACTTTCAGACATTCAGGAGCAGAGGCAAGGAGTGGGGCCATGTGGGGAAAGAAAGGACAAGGAAGCCAGAGGTGTGCAGAACATGGCAGCCAGTCTGCTGCCTGGTCCTGGGGAAAATGCACACTTTATTGATTGCCTGCTTACTGAGTATGGTTCCAAGTTGAGAAAATTGAACCCCTAGGTTCAGAGTCATCAGGACATGGCACTGATGCTAGGAAGGAGGTTACAAGAGTGTCCGCAGCTCTAGCCGGGCAGTGGTAGCGAATGCCTTTAATCCCAGCACTTCGGGGGCAGAGGCAAGTGGATTTCTGAGTTTGCGGCCAGCCTGGTCTACAGAGTGAGTTCCAGGACAGCCAGGGCTACACAGAGAAACCCTGTCTCGGAAAAACCCAAGAAACAAAAACAAAAGAGTGTCCGAAGCTCATGTCATTTGTAGCTGATGAGACAAATGACTAGGTTTTTTCCTAGAGGTGGCCTGCAGGCTAAAGGACTATTTCCCAAGGCCCCCGAGCCCCCAGAAGAGCCTTCCTTGTTTCCCTGCTGGCTGCATGAAGATGGCCCACAGGGCTCAGAACTGGACAAGGCCTGGCCTCAGTGTTGGGCTTCACGGAGTTAGCAGTCACCACTGTGGTCTCAGGCAGGAGGATGAACCCGCCCTCTAACCATACTTTGCTTTAGTTTCCCTCCTATTCAGTGAGGAAGAGGTGGGTACTTCTTTCCGATATTAAGTTCAGACCTACTTGAAAAAGCATCTCTATTCTGATGTAGGTCTAGCTGCCAGGGAAGGCAAGGAACACAGAGGAGAGGGTACCTCAGAGATGCCACTGCAGAGGAAGGAAAGCAAAGCTGGGGAAGGCATCAGACAGCAAGCCACGGCCAGCTGGTGGAGGAGCCGACACGACACACCAGACTGAGCATATCTGTCATCCCTCTGACTCATGGGCAAGTCCCGTGGGGCTCATGTGCAACTCCTCCCATGCCTGAACCTACAGAGGTTACTACAGGGCAAACAGCCACCTGGCTGAGCATCCTCGAAGGTGCTGAGAAGGTGCTGTCCAGTTGTGTCTCAGCCTGTTAGGAATCCATGGCTGACTCTGGTGGCAAACATGACCTGTTTACGCTCAGAGAGCACGAGGCAGATACAGCCCCTGAAGGGTCCCCCCTCCTGGGCCCAGATTTATGTCCAGGGTTTCAACTCAAGATGCTGCCAGGGTGTGACAGTTCATCTTCAGTGACAGTTTGATGGATCCAGAATGGCCATGGAGACAGGTATCTGGCTGCTTCGGTGAGGGGTAATTACCTAGATTAGATTAAGTGAGCTGGGAAGGCTCACCCTAAATGTGGGCAGCACCATCCCCTGGGCTGGGGTCCTGAACTCAATAGCAAGGGGAACTGAGCACCAGCATCTGTCGCTCTTTGCTTCCTGAATGTGGGAGCCACTGTCCAGCTAACTTCTCCTGAGACATGACTTTTCTGTCATGGTGGGCCATACCCTGGACCTGAGAGTCAAAACAAACCCTTTCTCCCTTAAGTCTGGTGTTTTGTTGCAGTAAATAAGATACGCAACCAACACACAAAGATTCAAACATCTGAACCCCTACATAGCCAGCCATCTTCATCTACAGCCTGAATTTTCAAACCCCACCACGACACCGCCAAGACCACATATAACACTCACGCGGGGATTGCCGTGTGCTTCACGGGTCTGCTGCGGTTCATCTACACTAACAGACGAGCCCCTCTGGGTACATTTTTCCTGTAAAATCTGAATATTCCTACCTTTCGATTCCAATGGGCTTCACAGCCTGGACCCATGGCTGAGCCTGGCTCAGTTTCTTAACAAAACAGGCTGGCATGTGGAAACGGGAGTGTCGGATAACAGTGCCCTACAATCAGCCCTGAGAGGGAACAGGGCCTGTTCTTGGTTGTGCAAACCCAGACATAATCGTTTAACAACCACAGAGCTCAAAGGTCCTGGGGACTGGCTTCTCAAGTTTCCAAAATTTTGTTTGCCACTAAGACCAGATTGCCCCTGCCAAGGAGCTCACCGGCTTAGCTTTGAGAGGCAGAAAAACAAAATGGGGGTTGGGGGTGGGGAGGAGATGACAAATTTAAAAAGAGGCTAGCTTTTTAAAAAGAAAAAAGAAAGGTTGTATCAATATTTAAGTTTAAAAAAAAATCAATCTTTCGGTGGCACCAGAGTCACCTCGGATGTCCCAAGTTCCCTTTGGGTTTCCAATTAGCTATGCAGTGATTCAGTAGATACCATGGACCGTCTGGTCTCTTCCCTGACTACCCTACTTCTATAAGCAGCAGACAAGGCTGGAAAACAAGAACCAATCAGAAAGGCACTCAAATCTCAGCAAACATTGCGTAAGGGAGGTGGGCAACTCAGGAGGGTGGCCAAGCAACCGGGACATCTGCATATGTCAAGGGTCCTTCATCCTACGGTGCTTCAGGGGCCTCCTCTGCTCCATCTCCCCATTTTAGTGGACAGAGCTCATTTTATGACCATTTGCTTTTTTTTCTATAGGCCGCCAGCACTACACATTGAAGAGTCCTTCCAAGATCTCAAAAACAAGCTTGTTCTCAGAAAGGCTATGCCAGACTCTGGAATGCTCTTGAACAACTGAGACCTAGAAGGCAACACACTCTTTCCCTGAATGACCGGAAAACTAGTCTACCTTGAAAAAGGACCATCAACTGAGTGTTCATTAGGGGAGGACCCGCATGCTAGGAACAAGCTAACCCTGATGCCTGTGACTCTGTGAAACTCTTTATCTAGTCCCTATTATTAGGAATCGAAGATACGCAAAACTTTCATTTTAGTCAGGCAGTGGTGGCGCATGCCTTTAATCCTAGCACTTGGGAGGCAGAGGCAGGCAGATTTCTGAGTTCGAGGCCAGCCTGGTCTACAGAGTGAGTTCCAGGACAGCCAGGGCTACACAGAGAAACCCTATCTCAAAAAAAAAAAAAAAAACAAAAAGAAAGAAAAGAAAAGAAAAGAAACCCTCTCATTTTTCTGAGCACTGACTAGAATTTTTCCATGTGACTAGAGGTGTCAAATCACAATCAGAATATAGATCCATGAGAAAAACAATGCATAAAATTATATTCGGTATGTATCTCCTAAGTTGTCCAAGAAGCAGATGGATATCACAGCTTCATTCAGGTGCTGCCCCCAAGGTAGCTCATTACGAATATGTACGCCCCTATTGCCCAAATCCAAACTATATATGCAGTTAGAAGATTTTTCAACAGGGCACACTCAACCTGTACCAACACCACCGAAGTTTAGAACCTCTGTGAACTCTGAGACTTGTCTAATCGAACCTGTGTATTTCACAGGAAAGAAGCCAGCTGTGGATCGGCGAAATAAAATTAGCCAAGGTCAGCCTGCATCGGAAGAGAATAACCTCACAACTTTCCAAACTGCAGACCAAGACTCTCCCCAAACAACCTGTGGCTTCCTTCACGGGCTCCCCGCACCCCAGCCACCGAGCTGGGGGCTTCACTTCCTACCTTTCTTCTTCCACCAGGGCCCCTCGGGTACAGAGTAGGAGAGGTCCTTGAATTCGATGTTCACGGCTGCCCTCCGCGGCAGGGAGGAAAAGCGCTGGGCCTCTGTGAAGTTGTTGTCCACCTTCTTCAGGTGCCCATTGAGCAGGTCTGTCTCAACCTCATCCACGTTGCTGGACACGACCTCATCCACTGACACGCACACGGACTTGGGCTCCGTCATTGCGGCAGAGTAGCTGCTGGCATTCTAGAAGGGGCAGAGCAGAGGCAGTGAGGCACGTCGGGTGCTCTGGAAAGAAGGAACTATCAAGAGACTTGCCGCTGGGCTCAAGGTCATCGTCAATTATCCATAGAGGTACTTCCTAGACCTTTCTAGAATACCCTTGGCCAGAGGAACTCTCCCCCCGCCCCCCTGCCCACCCCCACCCCCTGTAACCATCACTTTTGCTTCTAGTAAAAAGGCACTTCAGACAAGACACCAAACACATTGACTGTCTTCCTTTAGGATCATAAAATCTAATCATAAAACTTCAAGAAGTGTCTTGCTTTCCTCTCTAAAGAAGAGATGGACCACTGTAGAGACTCACATCTTTCTGGTCTAGCCATAAAAACCTCAGGGAAGACGAATGGGGCTTATTTAGAATGAGCTGTTGTCATGTGTTCCTGTGTGCTCAGCCCCTGACATGTCTGAGACAGTGTTCTTAGAACAGTGGCTTGTGGGGCCTGACATATCTTACTGTTGCATTTTCTAGATCCCCTGTAACTCCACTCTCCTAACAACACCGGAGGACCAGAGTAGTTTATTTTCTCTGTTATTCAGGCAGGGAAACTGAGGCACAGGGAAACTGAGGCACTGGCAACTTAAGGAACCTGCGCCAAGTGCCACAATTAGGGGTGGAAATAGGAATAAGATCTAAACTTGAGCCATTAAGACACAGGGAGGTGCTTTTCTGTGTTACAAAGGCATACGTAGCTAGTATGGAGCTCACTATATTATCCACAGAGCCCCATAGCTTTTAAGCCTTTTTCATGCATGCAGCGGGTAGGCCAAGACCCAGGAGTATTTATGCAAAGCAAGGGGTTTGCTTTTCTAATGGCTTGGCAACCCTGACTTGATCAATAAGGTTCAGGAAACCTCCAACCGAGCCTTAAGGGGCACAAGTTGTACTAGTGTTTCTAGCTGTCTCCTGAAGCCTAGGGAGAACATCCAAAAGCATGGGCCATCTGCAGGCTCCTCTAGGCTACTGATAATGTATGGAAGAGAGCCCACCCCTCACCAGTTCTGGTCCCCAAGGCCACTGATCTGGTATGGCACAGTGATGTCCTCTCTTCTAAAAAGAATACACATGCTGTTCTTCTATGGTTTGTTCAGTAACTTTCTTAATATCGCTTATTATTTATTATATATTATTATTAAATAATATAGAAGAGAATAAAACTATAGCAGTCTGTCCATAAAAAGCATCCTAAAGGGTTGTGGAGGTGACTCAAAGTCAGTAGGATGCATCCCTAGCATGCACCAACCCTGGGTTTGCTCCTGAACACTGTGCTAACCCACTCTGCTGATGTACACCTATAGCTCCAGAAGCTTGAGAAGTGGAGGAAGGAAGACTAGAAGTTCAAATCCATCCTCCACTACTTAGTGAACTTGAGGCCAGCTTGGCTATACAAGATCCTACCCTATGAGCCCAGCAAGACAAGTCTCTTACCCGCCTACCCACTGAGAGCACACAACTGAACCATGGAAGAGCTGACGTTATTGCCACCGAGGTATTTGATGGGTTCAGAGCCTACTGGTAAGCTTTGGGGTTTGAATACTTAACAATGAATATAGAGTCTCTTAGAGATGGAAAATGGAGCTTTAGGCTTAAGAAAAAGACGCACAAGCCACAGATTCACACCCGCCCTCGTGAGCATATCCTGAGCCTCACAGACACTCTTACTGACTGACTGAAAGTAAAGGATGCAGAGGCAATTCTTGATCTCCAGCTTAGGACACTAGGCATGAAGCATGGATGCTCTTTTCAGTGCCAACAAAGCGGGTTCATAGGTGCTCCAAATGATGTCTGTGCTCAAGACTTTGAGACCCACGGAGCCTAGTGGAGAGCACCTGAGGCTGGCTTCTGTATCCACACATCAGGTGCCTTCCATGATGGGCCTCCTGAAGGGGTGGGTCACTCTGTCACACCTCTGTAGGAATGCACCTATGCAATTTAGAAAGCACCCAGAACGCACAGGGGCATTCCCTCGACCCATCCACGGTCCTTTGTGGCTATAACTGCTGTGGTAGCAGGTTCATAACCACAAGGGCTGTGGAGGAAGGAGCCAGGGAAGCGCCAGGTACTGGCTTTAGGGGCAGGCTGTCCTGTGGAGAGGCAATCAGATGAGGCCAGGTCACTCCCACCTCACCTTGCCTCTGTAAGTTTGGAAGTACTCCTGGCTTGGTGCCAACCCTAACAGAGGTGGGCAGCCCTTCTCCATCACGGTTCCCAGAACTCTGGAAATCAAGAAGGGATTGCCTCCTTCTCTGTTGAAACCCACAGGAGTAAGAGGCCTCATAGCCATCACCCATCCACCCCCTAACTGTGGCAGATATCAGACAGCTATCAGGCCTGCATCCCGATCTTTTCTCCCAGACCTATCTATGCGCATGTTCATTCCCTTAACAGACTGAACACTAGAAAACACCAGTCTGCTAGCCAGACACAGACATGGCCTGTGACCCTAGCCAGCTCAAATTCAAAACTGAGCCCAGGGAAGAGAGCAGCTGTCCCTGCAGGATTAGGCAAAGGCTGTGGGGGGTGGGGGGTGGGGGGTTATTGGAGGGTGGGGGCCCAGGACAAAGTCTGTCTGCAGAAATAGCCCAGGCTGAGATTAACAAGATGAGATGAGGGCAGGGCTTTGTGTACCATGCTCCCTGCAGAGGGCCTCTGTGAACAGTGAATCTGGAATATAGAAACCGAGACCTACAGTTATCATGTGGGCAAAAGAGGACAGGAAACAGGGTACTTGGCACAGATGAGACTAGAGAGGCAAACTCCATAAAGAGAGTTTGAAGATTGCTAGGGACCCAGAAAGGGAACCCACGCCCAGAGCTCCAGGCTCAGAAGGCGGTGGTATCAGTCACCCGCAGAACTAGAGACAGAGGAGCTTAATCAGCAGGTGGTAACTGAGTTGGAGCCCATTCTGCCAGCCAGTAGACCAAGCTGAGTGATTAGAACTGGGGAGGGAGGGCGGAAGAAGCTAGAGTTAGCTACTTAGGATGTGAAGCGTTCAAAAGCAAGACCACGTGCCTGCCCATGCTAGGCAAGAGACTGTAAACACTGACTAAGACCCAGCACGCTTAGTATACTCCAGCCTGCAGCCCCTGCTCTTAGCATTTGCACGGTACCAGTGGTGGAAGGGAGGTTACCTACTCCAGTCCGAAAGCAGCAAGGTGGCCGCTCTGGCTCAGGACACCCAGCTCCCTGAGGCGTCCTGAGCTGGCCTCCTTCCACCCAGCCATTTGACTGTTGCTTAGTTCACTGGACACAGCAGAGGTGTTCTTTAGAACTGAAATGCACAGGAAACAGGAACTTATGCAGCCTCCTTCAGCAAAGAGGGCAGCCCCACCCTTCCTCCACCGGTGTCCAGTGGCCTCACCCAATTAATAAAATCATGAAAACCTTTGTGATGAGACAGTGGCCTGTCACTCCAAAATAGACCAGCTCTCTGGAAACACAGCCTCTGATGCGAGCTGCTAGCTAGCAATGTAGGTTACAGCGAGCTCTGCCTCAGCCTCCTGAACTCATTAAAAATAAAACAAATACCTATCGGCTCCTGGTTTCCCCCCTCAACTGGTCCATTTCCCTACCTTCCTGTCTGGACACTGTGCCCTCTCCTTAAGGAATGTGTTTTTAAGGACTGAACAGACGGTAAAGGCAGGAAGTCCGTTCCTGGGAACTTTGTACAGAGGGGACCCTGGGGGGGGGGGGGCTGTTCAAGAGATTGCTCTCTTGGCAAAGTGTCCAGTAAGTTCCTCACAAATGCTGGGAAGCTAGAGACACCAGAGTAGTGGGGGAAGTTCACACACAACCAGCAAGCCTCACCTAGGCTTGGAAGACCCCTTTACTGAGATAGATACATTCTGACACAGAACTTCTCTCTGCACACTGGGGCAGGGGTCATCCAGTTTCTCTGTGCTTCCTCACGACCAACTAGGATATTCACCGAGACGGTATCCTAGGACATCCTGGGTGCATCCAAGGAAAACAGGCTAACCCATAATCAGAGCAATTTCCCACAGGAAAAGTGTCCCAATGTCACACTCTGAGCTAAGCTTAAAGGGCAGGTTACAATTGAGTGACCGCTCACAATGCCACAAAGGGCTGACCATCCCATGGAAGGACATGCCCACCATGTGTGTCTTTGCCACCTCAGAGAACCTAGTACTCCTAGATGCTCTGGCCCCCCTCCAGGGTGCTCCTCCAGACTTAGAGCTCACACAGACAACATCATCAGGACCCTAAAGCAGGAGACTCTTAAAAAGCAAATCCTGAGGTCTTGTTATAACCAAGATAGAACATTTTAAAAGTTAACTTCATCTTTGTTTTGTGTCTATAGCACCCGATATTCCTAGTGGCTTTCACTTCCTATTCCCAAACAGGTCCCAACCAGGCTGACCCTGATTGGCTTCGAAGAGCAGACAAGATCTGTGGACCCAAGGTGGTATAACCACAGACAGATAGACGTTTAAAACTTCAAACAAAGGTGCCAGGTTTCCAGGAAGAAACGTCTTTTCAAATATATCAATAGGTTTCCCGAAAAATAAAAGATAAACCCTAGCCATTATGAGATCAGTAACTTCATAGCAGGGGTCTAGGTTGTATCAAACCATAATATTATAAATCGTATGGAAACCTATATCCTACAGCAGTTTGGTTCATTTATCTACATGTTCAAACCAGTTCTGTGCAGAGAGAACCCATCAAACTTCCTCTCTTTGCAAAGATTGTCAATTATCATAATTTTCTGTTGCTAGTAATAATCTTCACATTGATAGATACGTGCACAAGGGCCAATTTTTCAGTGTTAACCAAGCCTCCAGGTAGAGTCAACTAGATAAAGGTGCATACTCGAATACTCAAGGAGAAGCGATTCCTGTTTTCATTGACTCTGGCAAGTCTGAAATGGAGCACAGTCCAAGGATGGGGAGCAGGTTAGAAGGGTCTTCCTTCCCGCCTCACCCCACCCCCTGCTAACCACCACCATCACCACAGTGCATCTTTGCTCCATTCTATCGGTTTACACAAAATCATTACATAATGAGTCGGCGGGCAGGGCTCGAGTTCTACAGTAACCTGTTTGGAATCACAGGATGCGGTTGTCAGAGCAGAGCATGCGCACAAAGCCGAGTGCTTTTTTTTTTTTTTTTTTTTCCTCTAGAGCGCAAAGCAAGAGGTAACTGTCGGTCAAATCCTGGGGAGCCTTGCTGACTTCAAATACAGGATGCTAAAAATGAAATAAAGGGGAGGGACTGTGAGATGTGGGCTTCTAGCGTATTGGGAAGGAACAGGCAGGCTAGTAACAGAGCAAGGAAGCAAAGAAAGGCACGATTCGGGTGGGAAAACGGAGGGCTTGCTGTTTGTACTCCACCACAGTCTGAAGTCAGCCTAAGAGGTTATTAACCGCAATGTCCGCTTGTTAGACAGAGCCGGTAGGGCCAAGGGTGAGACCAGACAGATGGTGGGTTGGTTTTTGTTGTTATATGTTGGCTTTCTCCTGGAGCATTGAGTGACCGTGCAAGAGGAGACGCTTGCACACCTCTGAGGAAACAATACTTGTCTAGCAATTCTGTAGCACCCAGGTCTTGTCCTAACACTGGTATCTGGGGGGAGGGGGGCGTGTAAATGCCCACACCCTGCCCTCACCCTGGCAGGGATCTGGGCTCGTCCTCCTCTGTCTCCCCTGGGACTCCGCTGCCTCCTCCAAGAGTAGCTGTCTCTGGGGAGCGCAGGAGAGCAGGCTCCGTTTTGTGGGGCGCAGTTTCTCTTTTTGCCCCCCACCACTGTGCCCAGCACTCCAGAGGGTGGCGCAAGAAGTCCCCCGCCGCCTGCCCGCTCCACAGAGCTCCTCAGAGAGATCCGACCCTCCCTTCCCTTGGGCTGAGCCTGCAGTCCCTCCCCAGTGCGCTTCCACATCTCCATCCCCTCACCCAGGAGACGGACAAGTCAAGGCCATCTACTTGTCCACTTGTGGGGTTGCTCGCTACCCGCGCCCCACTCCACCTTCTGGATGCCCTAAGCCAGTACAGGAGCATCTCAAAGCTCCAGGTGGCCAGGGCGGAGGCGAGCAGCGCCGGGCACCTCTCCAGAGCACCCCAGGTCAGCGCCCGGAGGATGCGCTCACAGGCTGGCTGGTGTGAGGACCAGCCAGCCTGGCTTTGAGCTTCCTGTTTCCTTAGAAGATAAAAGCCAGCCCCGAGTGCGAAGGATGTGCGACTCACCATGGCGGTGCCGACCGAGAAAGCGGCCATCAGACAGGCCATGCCCCGGGGGCGGCGGCGGCAGCGGCAGTGGAGACGAGGCTGCGGGCGGCGGGGACGAGGTTGCAGGAACGAGGCTGCGCTTGCTCCTGCTCCTCCGCGGCGCTCTGCGCGGGTTCCGACTGCGCCCCGGCCCCGCCCCTGCCCATGATTGGGCCGGGCGGAGGGGGCGGGGCGCCGACAGGTGCGCGTGCTCTTGTTTTGCTCCTGTTGCGGAGCGGCTGGAGGATGCTCTGGACCCGGAGCTGTCTGCTAGGCCTCTCCCAACCGCCTGGGCCTGGGAAGCCCACTACAGGATCCCTGCAGAAGCTGGGGCCAGCTCAACCCTAGACGAGCCAGTGGGGGCGCCCTACAAACCACGGGGTCCATGTTTAGGAAACCTCCCGAGATAACTTGAGATCAAAGGGATAGGGAAAAAGGCAGGTGGCTCCTTTGTTCTGCCCTTGTTATGCATGCCTTCCAGGTAGAAGCCCCAGGGACAAACGTAGAAGACAGCCCCAGGGTTTTTCCCTTAGCGCTAGTGTGGGGTGACCCTAAATTGAGGCAGTATGGGTGTTCATACTGATAGCACCTAGGTCTCCATCAGCACCACTCCATCCCCAAATAAGCCACAGGGGTGTTTCCAGTGTCTTACACAGCCACATTCTTGTACCCTACTGAAACCCCTGTGATTTGTAAATGGGCCATTATGTGGTAACCGTGGTGAAATCTTTAATCCCAACCTCAGATCCTAAACTAAGTCTTCTGTTGAAACTATTCTCTGTCACCCCCAGCACAGTAGAGCCACCTGCTCCAACACTTGGATGTGCTGGGGTGCTTTCTGCTCTCCTAGAAGGGGGCAGGCAAGTGGTTGTCACACCCTCAGATCCTTGACCTCGGCTAAGCTTCTCCCTAGAAAGGAAAGTAGGTGTGGCTGCGTTTGGAGGGAAGAGGGTGGGCTTCCATACTGGAGGGACCGATGGCCCTATCTGGTATCAAGAAGGCTGACAAAGCCAGGGCATTCTAGAAAAAGGCTAAGAGTACAAACCTCCCAGGGAGTGAGAAAGGTTTCTGGGGCCTGGGCTACTGTCTGCCCTGGTGCCCAACCACTGCTGTAAAGCAGCAAGAATGGACAAGGGGAGACACTGAATAATGTGACCAGGACACAGGCCATGGTATCAGCATGCCTGGTTTTGCAGATATCTACCCTCTGTCTGCTCTCCCTACTTCCAGGATTTTCTTCTGGCATTTCTCTCTTTCTCAAGCCCCTTCGGCTCAATCCCACCCCCATCCCCTCCCCCATTTCCACGCCCCCTTTGATTCACATTCCTTTGATGAACCTGTAATTCAAAAGTAGGACAATGAGCTTCCAGCCCCCAGCAGCCTCCATGCAGCCTGTCTACTGGAGCTTCAGATGGGAGGCAGGGCTTTCTGGGCTCCTGAGAATGCACAGGGCTCAGACAGAGACAGCCATGTGTGGGGTTCTCATTGGTGTGGCTCGGGCCACTGAAAGAGTTCCCACTCATATATGTGACCATGGGGTAGTACTCCCCCTGGCCACAATGGACCCCACAAGTGATGGGTGCTTCCTACCCACAAACAAGTATCTATTTCCATTGTTTACTCCTGGCATCCCCTTCATGCCTGAGCAGGAAATGAGAGAGTGGCAGAGTTGGACAGACTTGTGCCGTAAGTGACAGAAAGCCAGTTTTGACTGGCCAAGTACACTGTTTTCTGCAGTGAGTAGGCTCTGAACATTCTGTAGTGAGTGGGTTCTGAACACTGGTTTCATGTGCAACAGGGCCAAGGATAAGTACACACACACACATACACACACACACACACACACACACTTTGATTTCTCAGTACTCTGCCTTCATATGGTAGTTTCTCTCAGGGACTGTTACCTTCTAAGCTGGCTAGTCTTGTGTCAATTTGACACACAAACTAGAGTCATCTAAAAAGAGGGGACCTTAACTGAGAAAATGCCTCCATAAAATCTGGCTATAAGGCATTTTCTTAATTAGTGATTGATGGGGAGGGCCCAGCCCATTATGAGTGTTTCCACCCCTGGGCTGGTGGTCCTGGGTTCTATAAGAAAGCAGGGGAAGCAAGCCAGTAAGCAGCACCCTCCATGGCCTCTACATCAGCTCTTACCTCCAGGTTCCTGCCACCTTTGAGTTCCTTTGGTGATGAACAGCCATTTAGAAGTGTAAGCTGAATTAACCCTTTCCTCTCCAACTAGCTTTTTGGCCATGGTGTTTTGTTGCAGCAAGAGAAACCCCAAGTAAGACTATCGCTCTTCTATCCTATCAACTGCACCCAGTCAATGGTGCCTAGTCCTGATGGTTCCTCCCAGGCTGAGTCACATGGAAGGAAAAATCAAGAAGCTGAGTCCTGAGGCACTACAAAGGGAGCTACAGCCCACTTGCGGAGACCTTCTAACCACAAGTACCAGGCCAGTCAATGTGAAGCAGACACAACTCAGCATTGTCCAGGCCAGACACAACCCCAGTGGGAATTTCTGCCAAGACACGACCATACATAGATGGACCTAGTTGGCCTTGAGGACTTTTGGAAGGAAAGCCACTTCCTGTTTCAGCAAGGAGACTTTCCATTAATACTGTCATCCTTGATACCTTCGGGAGCCTGGTTTCCAGACTCTTATCCAATGCCAAAACCTCATATCTCTTGCAAGGATTCAAGCTTTGCTTATAACGTACCCATCCCCTCCCGTATACCCTGAACAGTCTCTGACTTACTTCTACCATGTTACAATCATTTCTAATAAGATGCAGGCATCATTTCAATGGCAGTAGCACTTAGAGGAAGGTTTCTTAAGCTGTGGGTCCATAGTCCAACTAGAACTGCCCTATAGAATGTGTGGGTCATGGAAACGTTGGCAATAATTCATTAGAAATCAATCATGTAATGAACCCAAGGATTTTCTGTCAACACTCACATTACAGCTCTGATCCTTAATATGCAACACACACTTTGCACCACAAAGGTCATCATACTAACAACATGTTCCTTCAGATTTCCAAATACTGTATGTTAAATGTTTATTGTACATACAAAGGTGTGGGCTGTCATGGTATACAAGTCGGCTCAGTCAGTCAACAGGTTCTCCAGCACAAGAGTGAGGATTAAAAAGAAAAAAAGACAATTAGACAACGTTGTAGTGTGACCCCAGTCAATTCTGAGACTAAAGGCAAATTTAATTTTCCCAATCCACTTTTTATACCATTTTAATTACATGCAGGTATTAAGGGCGAACAGTACAATGAGGAACTAAAAAGACAATAAAAGCAAGGAACAAGCAAGACAATAAACACAAAGCCCCACGATCACTCCAGTGATAGCTGTTTCTAAGGATGATCAAGATATCTGAGCCTACTTCTTTGTTCTACCCTAAAACCAGATTCTTACTTCCTTGTCCTTAGCCAATATCAGGTCCCTGCCTGAACTTACTTCTTTGTCATGGCCAATGTCAGACTCTTGCCTGAAACCCATTTCCTTGTCAGGGGTAAAGTCAGACTCCTGCCAAGTGGCACCCCAAAAAGGCTCTCCACATCCTCCCACCCCCACCCTCCACCCCCCCACCCCCCACCCCCGCTTCTAATTTAATAAACAAGGCTGAGCCTATCTTAGGTTGTTCTAACAAGAATGCCTTCCTTACCCGTATTTAAGACATGTGCAGTTTGTTTGTATTATATGAACAAACAGGGCCTTTTAGTGTTTGTTATTAACAAACATGGCCTTTCAGTGCATGCCTGTCTTAGGCTAGTAAGGCCATGTGCAGAATCTTACCTGCCCTTGGCTTGCCAGCCTGTTAAATTAATAACTCTGTCTGAGAGTTTGTTTTTTAGTTTCAAGCCATGTACTAAACATGTTGATGTTGTTAAAAGCAAGCTTTAACATGGTGGGCAGGAATAAAAGTATTCCCAGGACAAGAAGGGCTAGCATGATCAAGCTATATATGTCATTTTTGAAGCTTGACCAAGATGGATATACTGACTTTAGGCCATGAATAATACTACCAGCAATATCAGCAGTATCAAAGCTTAGCAGAGCAGCATTCTTTAAATTCATAATCTCTGTGTGCAAAGCTAAAACATCCAGAGAGGTCTTGGAATTATGCCAAATACCCTGCAAGTGTCTTTGAACCCTTTCCCAGCTATAGTGACTATCGTTGTAAACCTTAGGAGTAACACAATCCACTGGCATCTGGCATGACACTCGAGATGGCTCCTTACTTTCGGGCTCTGAACCTGCTCTCCGATCATTTGAATTGTATTATAAAGAACTTCAATCCGTTGTTCCAAATGCCTATCTAAATCCTCCTGAATACTCAGAGCATTAGTAACATTTTTTTTGCTAAATGGTTAACAAAAGTA
Organism: Mus caroli; assembly: GCF_978045245.1. Classification (NCBI taxonomy): domain Eukaryota; kingdom Metazoa; phylum Chordata; class Mammalia; order Rodentia; family Muridae; genus Mus; species Mus caroli. The sequence continues at coordinate 62,818,466 of NW_028227273.1, forward strand.
GCTGTCTTAACTTCTTGTGTCAAAGCAATTGAAGCAGTGGTACTAGCTATTAACTTAATTAAAGGTGCTATACCAGCAATAATGAAGCCCACTATCCTCTTGCTTCTACTTAAAGCCTGACACAATTCTTCCAGTACCTGCAAGCTTTTCTAGAACACCAAGGTCCTGTAATACTCACAGGCAACACAACAAAAGCTGGTTGATAAACCACCGTAACAAACATGCCAGGTTCCAATACATTAACACAATAGGAAAGAGTACAATCAATACAACTTAAATTGAATACTGTAGAACAAAAGTAATTTTAACATGACCAATTAATAAAAGTCCTAACACATGTACTAAGATTTTTTTTGAAATCCAGACCCTGTCCCAATTTTATCTATTGCTAACATAGCATTATAAAGAACTGCAGCTAACTTCCAAATATGTCTCTAAATATGTCCAGAACCAGCCTTCCAAGTGAAGTCTGTTATTTCCAATATTGGATTGATTCATAGACCAGCCCATGGTTGAGTCAGAATAGCTGGTCACATTCAAGGGAAGAGAAGAGTCATCATAACTCCTCTTTTTGATTAAGCTTTTGAAGGCAGTTTCCACAGTGTCCATGTTCTCTGTCCCACAAGGTCTGAAAGCTTGAAGCAAGGCAGCTTGTCCAATCTGGGAAATAGGCAAGCACAGGTGGGTCAGGAACAAATGTCCAACACAGCTTTCCTGTCACCATTGTCAGGACACTCAGCAAGCTCACAGGTCAGCATCATTCTTTGTCCCAGCATTAGCATGTCTCACCAATCACTCTGGCAGCGAGCATGCTCCTTCACCATCCTGAGGGGGAAAAAAACACAAACATGCCCTCTTCCCCATATTAAATACCTGATTAGGACCATGCCATGTGCCAGTATGTGGCTCCTTCCATTTCACCTAGGCATAAGTATGCCTGGTTGTAGGGTGGCATAGACACTCAGAGAGTTCTTTGGCATTCAAATTTTAAAATTTTTTAAATAAAAAGAACATGATTTAAATAAATTTGTGATGTACGGGGATATAACTCCCCCTTTTTTATTTTATGAGATAATTCCACCATACCTGTTTCTCAATGCTTTGTGTTTAGAGATTATAAGGGATTTCAGTAATATGGGTAATGTTTAATTGTTGACAGAAACTCTCAAATGCTCGGCTGCAATAGCCAGTTCCATTATCTGTTTTAATCTGACTGGGAACAGCAAGTATAGAAAAACAACGTAGACAATGAATAACTACATTTTTAGTTGCTTCTCCTGTTAAAACAGTTGCAACTACAAAGCCTGAAAAGGTGTCAATAGTCACATGTATATATTTTAAATTTCCAAAATCAGAAATATGAGTAACATCCATTTGCCATAATTGAATAGGTATAAGTTCTCGAGGACTAGCACCGTTATGTGGCACAGGTAGAAACTGAGGACTTTCAGGGCAAGTCTTTACAATTTGACATGCACAGTCTCTAGAAATACCAAATTGTTGTCTCAAGCTATTACTATTTTGATGATGTAAAGAATGAGATTGTTTGGCCAATCATTCTCGTGTAAGGCCTACAATCTTCCTGGTGTACAAATCTGCTGTGGCATTGCCTTCACTAAGGGGTCCTGGCAATCCAGTATGAGCTTTTAAATGACCTACAAAATAAGGAACTGTATGTTCTTTAAAATTGAGTTGTATTTGCATAAATAACTATAAAATTTGAGAATTGGCAGTATCTAAAAAAAAAAAAGGGAACAATCTCAAGTAATTGTAAACCATGAGCTATATATTGGCTACCAGTGTACAGATTAAAAGTTTGATTTTTCAGCATTTCAAAAACGGCAGCTACAGCACGGAGTTCAAGTATTTGTGCTGAAGCAGAGGGAAACTCAAGAGAATGAACATGTGGTCCAATCACATATGCTGCCTTCCTATTAAGTGAGCCATCTGTAAATACAGTAAGCACATTTTCTATGGGCATACAAAAGCATTGCATAGAGGCAAATTTAACACCTTGTCTTTTAGATAATGATTACCAATTTTGTCTAATAAATTTGCACATGCAATAGGCCAATTATCAGTATTTTGCAATAACCAATTTAATTACTGTTTGGAATAAGGGATAGATATTTCATCAGATTCTTTCCCAAAATATTTCCATGATTCTATCCTACAATTCTGTATTAATACAGGAACAGTTTCTTTCTTTTTTTTTTTTTTAGAATTAATTTTTTTATTAGGTATTTTCCTCATTTACATTTCCAATGCTATCCAAAAAGTCCCCAATACACTCCCCCCGCCACTCCCCTTACCCACCCACTCCCACTTTTTGGCCCTGGCGTTCCCCTGTACTGGGGCATATAAAGTTTGCAAGTCCAATGGGTCTCTCTTTCCAGTGATGGCCGACTAGGCCATCTTTTGATACATATGCAGCTAGAGACAAGAGCTCCGGGGTACTGGTTAGTTCATAATGTTGTTCCACCTATAGGGTTGCAGATCCCTTTAGCTCCTTGGGTACTTTCTCTAGCTTCTCCATTGGGGGCCCTGTGATCCATCCAATAGCTGACTGTGAGCATCCACTTCTGTGTTTGCTAGGCCCCAGCAAGGAACGGTTTCATAATAAGGTGATAAAACTTTCTTTGGAGATGAAGAAAGATGAATTCACATTAATGGTCCCTTTTGCTAAAGGTGAGGTCTTAGCCAATTAATATATCCTTTCTAATCTGGGAGGGGGGACGGTTAAATTAGCTTCTACCACTATATCCAATAAAGCTTGTGTAAAAGGGGCAGCGGGCCCATACTGGCCACAGTTGTTTTTTAACTTTTATTACTCTAGCTATCATCTTAATTACAAATATGGGCGTAAACCGGGTGTGGTGGCGCACGCCTTTAATCCCAGCACTCGGGAGGCAGAGGCAGGCAGATTTCTGAGTTCGAGGCCAGCCTGGTCTACAAAGTGAGTTCCAGGACAGCCAGGGCTATACAGAGAAACCCTGTCCTGAAAAACCAAAAAAAAAAAAAAACCAAAAAACCAAAAAACCAAAAAAACAAAAAAAACAAAAAAACAAATATGGGCGTGTTAAAATCCTGAACTTGCGATCAAACTGCAAACTGCAGCCAATGAAACACTGGCAGTTTAGCCATAATGTTTAAGTTTCTCTTGTAACACCAGAGCACAACCACAATTTGGGGAAGCAAAACCTAATTTTAACAGTGTAAACAATCCATTCTCCATAAAAATCAACACCCAAAGCATTACTTTCATGTTACAAAGTTTTAAAGTATCTCCCTACATTTTTTTTTGGGGGGGGGGGGTTGTTTGTTTGTTTGTTTGTTTTGAGACAAGCCTGCCTGCCTGCCTGCCTGCCTGCCTTCCTTCCTTCCTTCCTTCCTTCCTTCCTTCCTTCCTTCCTTCCTTCCTTCCTTCCTTTTTTTTGTTTTGTTTTTTGTTTTCGAGACAGGGTTTCTCTGTGTAGATCTGGCTGTCCTGGAACTCACTCTGTAGACCAGGCTGGCCTCGAACTCAGAAATCCATCTGCCTCTGCCTCCCAAATGCTGGGATTACAGGCGTGTGCCACCACTGCCCGGCTTATCTCCCTACTTTTGAACTACAGTTAGGGAGTCTGGGTCATTCTGAGTCGGCGGCCCAGAGCACGCCAGAACTTTGGAAAGCAAAACTCAACCTCCAACAATCCATTCTCTCCAAAATTCACCAAGAGAATCACCTCCATGCGACAAAGTTTGGCTGCCCATTCCTGCACAGGAACGCAAGATGGTGCAGCCTCCAATACCTCAAAGAGACAGACATTGCCCTAAATCCTATCTTTTGTGCTCGCTTAAATCCTATCTTTTAAGTTTGGTTTCTATGATAAGAATTACATAGAATGTTACCCAATTTAGATGTATCTTTAAAGACCTGTTTTCTTGGGTTAGCTCATGCCACAAGTTGTAGTTCTAAATTAGTCCAACCTAGAGTTACCAGTTTTTAGCTAACTTTCTGTTACCAATGTTACAAATTTTTAATCATACCAATAACTTATAAGCCAATAATCTATAACCAAGACGTGCAGAACATTTTCATACTTTTAAAACCAGTCAGAATCAAAAAGGAAATGGCTGCATACATACATTTACTTATTTAAACCAGACAAAATTCTTCTAACTGTAATTTCAAGAGAGGAGCACCTTGTCACCTGCTGAACCCAATAATCACAGTCACAGAGATTATTCTAGGAAAAACAGCCTTCAGTTCACTTACCATAGAAGTTGAGAAGCTGCTGGACCCTTTAAGAGCAGCTTTTGCACACAATCAGCTCCTAGCAGGGCTTCTCCAGCCATGCTAGACTCCTAACTACAGGTGCAGGGCTCCAAAGGCCAATTGAGACTGTTTTATTTATTTAATTATTTCTCTCTCTCTCTCTCTCTCTCTCTCTCTCTCTCTCTCTCTCTCTTAGTTTCTAACAGTTTTTTCTTTTGAACACGAAACACAGAACAATCAATCAAACCACAAAATGAAAACACAGACTTAATATAAACGGTTTTGACGAACATGGGTGGATTGACATGCCAAGGACAGACAATAGACAGAGAGGGAAGAGAATTAGATGTCCTGAAGGGACCCAGATATTGTACCTAAGAGACCCAGAACCAAGCATTCCTCCAGTAGGAGCCAGAAAGGAGGCAGGACATCTCCTGACCTCCTCCTGTCCCTAGGAGAGCTCTGAAACTGCTTATGTTCTTTCACCAAAGCATCCCCAGACAGTCAGAGAGGACTGCTTTTTTCAAACCCATTCTCTCATGTCTTGGGTGTAAACTATCGCTAGTCTGGGTCCAAAGACTAAAGCACCTATGAGAATTACCTTCACTTCTCTAGATTTTCACATAGCTCTAAACACATACACAAACACGTACACAAACACATACACAAACACATACACAAAACACATTTTACCTTTACCTTGTCCTTCTACAAGGTTTATTCACTGCTGGCTCAAATCTTGTTTACTTTCCTTTGCACATGCTTCAAGTTCCCTTGGTGTCCATCACTGTACCCAGCTTACTGGAGCCCAACATTGGGGCGCCATCTGACCAAGCCTACTCAGTCAGTCAACAGGTTTTCCAGCGTGGGAGTGAAGATTAAAAAGAAAAAAGACAGTCAGACAACATTGTAGCATGACCCCAGTCAATTCTGAGACTGAAGACAAATTTAATTTTCCCAATCCACTTTTTATACCATTTTAATTACATGCAGATATTAAGGGCGAGCAGTACAATGAGGAACAAGCAAGACAGTTAAACACACAGCCCCATGATCACTCCGGTGATAGCAGTTTCTAAGGATGATCAAGATATCTAAGCCTACTTCTTTGTTCTCCCTAAAACCAGATTCTTACTTCCTTGTCCTTGGCCAATGTCAGGTCTCTGCCTGAACTTACTTCTTTGTCATGGCCTAATGTCATGTCAGATTCCTACCTGAAACCCATTTCCTTGTCCTTGTCCAATGTCAGACTCCTGCCAAGCAGCACCTCAAAAAGGTTCTCTACACCATGGAAATGTAATGGTTTAATTGTTGGAAAATAACATCTCTTAATATTTTTCTGCCATGGTTCCTTAGCAGGTGTGATGGTTACGTTCATCAGCTTGACATAAACCTAGAATCACTTGGGAAGAGCGTTTCTATGAGGAATTGTCTAGATCAGGCTGTCTGAAGGGGACTATCTTGATTACACTAGTTGATATGGGAAAACCTAGCCCACTGTGGGAGGTGCCATTCCCTAAGTTTGGGTCCTGAACTAATAGGGATAGAGAAAGCCAGCCAAGTACTAAAAGCACCCATGTATTATGCATTCATTTCTCTCTGCTTCTGACCGTGGATGTGCTGGGGCTAGCTGATTTCAGTTCCTGCTGCCTTGGCTTTTCTGCTATGAAAAACTGAAACCTGGAATTGTGAACTGAAACAGACCCTTTTCGAGTTGTGTTTTGTTTTTATAACAGTGGGAATTGAACTGGGTTTCATGCACATTAGATGAAGAGTTCTACCATTCAGATAGATGTAATTATTATTATTATTATTTTTGCTGGAGCATTTTGCCACATAGGTATCAAATCCATACACCTCGGGACTGAATTAAGTTAGAGATACCTATATGTCTGATGTAGATGCATGTTGATCCAAGGTTACTTGAATCTACAGATGCAGAACACATAGAAGCAGAGCTGAGTATAGATGCCTCCAGTAGCAAGGCAACCCTGTATCTGCCTCCTTCTCATCCTTATTGCTTTCAGTCACAAGGCTACCAGAGGACCCAGTGAGGCAACCAAGCTATGAACCATCTATCCAGGCCACTGTGCCTTTGTCCAATCTCCACATCCCCAGCTCTCCAACAAAGCTTTGCAGGACAAGCCTCTTGTCCCTCCCTCGCTGGATGTAGGTCGGTTCCTTAAGATCCTCTGTGAAATGCTAGGTCTACTGTGGAATGTTATTTGGTGTGGGCTGACCAAGACAGAGTGGTTAGGACAGTCCATTCTCAAATCTAGATGCTCTGTTCTGTTAGCATGGCCAATCTGAGTTGATGGTGTGGGAACCTGAAGCAGCCTGGAGGCCTTGAGTGACATCCAGCCAGCCAGAGCCAGGTCATGGTCAAAATCTGCCACTCTGACGTTCCTCTATGGCACACGTGTTGTGCTGAGTTTTCACAAGCTGAGTGCAGGCTTCACATATATGTCTAATAAACATGTCCCTATATCTCATACCATCTCTGTGCCTGGGCTCCATGGCGACCGTCCCTGTGTGATAACGCACATGTAGTAACCACAAGCTAACACCTGTCTCCATGGCCGGGCTGTCCTGCAGCAAACCTCTGACTTGATACCCATGGGGCTCATAAGTCAATGGACCCTCTGCCATTTGACTGCAGTCACTGCCATTCTCATGGACTCCCACTGGTTCTGTGTGTGCCTTCTACTCAAGATCTAGCCCTAAGGCATATACAGTTTCTCCATGATAGACAAGTAGCTGCTGAGTGTGCTAAGAGGTGGTGGGGAAAGAGGCCCTGAGGACCTAGTCTCTGAATTGAGAACTCTATAGTCAGTATATGGTGTAGACACATCCATTCAAGACAGGCACCCAGGATTCTCCATGAGCCTGTGGCTTCCCTGATGAGCATCTGCCCGTAGTTGGACAAACATGGTGCTGGCTCAACCTCTTAGACTATCTCTTTCCTGGAAAGTCCCAGCAACAGGGCCAGTGTGCCTCCAGAAGAGTCCTCAAGGACAACCATTGTACCAATTCTCCTGTCGCTCCTCAGCCAGCCAAAGAGAACTCAGATGAGCTATCTCCCATGACTCCAGCCTTCTTTGCGGCTGAGTGATGTGACTTTCAACACTGACCTGGAGTTGGCTTTGTCGGGGGCAGGGCATGCCGCTCTGGATGGACCGTGTTCTTCTAGTTGGCTGTAGAGCTATGTCAGTATCAGCAGCTCTCTCTGACTAAGATTCTGCCTTGGGCTTAGCAGATCCAGATGTTCTGGGTGCCAGAGATGATCTCAGAACTTGGGACACGGGTAGACCAGAAGAATCCCATTCTCAGGGGACAGGAAGGTTTTGGAAGCCAAATATATAGCTCTGACTCCTTCCAGGAACCCAGTACTCTGGGGGGCATCACAGTGTAGGGTGGGGACTGTCCTGTATGTAGTTTTAGCCAGAGGCAAGCTGAGGATGTGGGTTGCTCATCGTTGGCATTCCCAAGTCTACCCTCTAGGTATCCATCCTGGGGATTCAGTCTCTGGAGCCATCTCCTGTAAGCTGCCTCACCCTGGGAAGCAGTCTTGTAATTTTTTTTAAAGATTTATTTATTCATTTAATGTATAGGAGTACACTGTTGCTATCTTCAGACACACCAGAAGAGGGTGTCAGATCTCATTGCAGATGGTTGTGAGCCACCATGTGGTTGCTGGGATTTGAACTCAGGACCTCTGGAAGAGCAATCAGTGCTTTTAACCGCTGAGCCATCTCTCCAGCCCTTTTGTAATCTATAAATGCATAGCATCCTTTGGGTCAGCTCTATTCCTCAACCTCCCTGGAAGTCAGCCTCAGAATGCAGGTGTGTTCACCCACAGCCAGTGGGACAGTGCCAGCCTGGGCTACAGTGTGCGCAAATAAAGCTGGTACCCAGAATCTCTCTGGTTCCTTCACTCAAGTGGTTACTCTCCCACCAGTTTAAACTCTGGTAGTCAGTGTGATTATGTGGCTGCCAGTGAAGACACATACCTGTTGCTGCAGACCCGTGCCTTTCAGTGTTGACACACCTCTCACTGCAGACACACTTTTGCCAGTGTGGACACTGTCCATCCATGTAGACACACACCTTTGGGCATGTGTGGGTGTGGATACATGCTGGACAGCACAGACAGGTCTCTGTCCTGCTAAGGTGTGCTGGGGATATTTCTTCATTTGACTCCTCTTCCTATTTTGAAGGAAAACACAAAACTAAAGAAAGCTGGTCACTATGGGCCCCAACGATGCTGTTCACTGCCCATGGCAGTATTAGGCATGGCTGATTAGAAGGCTTCCTTTCTTCTCCAAAGCTATAAGTCTGGGCAGAGGGTTGGTCATGGGAGATGTATTTGCATGCAGGACTGCAAATCTCTGGCCGCCCTTTGCTCCCACTTCCTACCACACCTCGCAAATATTCAACAGAGTCTCACTGTCCCCCTGGCCACAGCTAGACAGCCAGGTCAGGGATGGGAGCTGTGGAGAATGTAAAGACACATGGGAAGAGTCTGGAAGGGAAGACGGAAAGGTGAGATTTACTAGCAATACCCTGAGGGAATGAGAAAATACACATATCTACTTTTCAGAGAGAGGCCACGTGAAGAAATGTCCCCAGCACACAATGAAACACATAGGGACCAGTCCATGCTGGCCAGCATCTATCCACACTCATGCATGCCCAAAAGTGTGTGTCTACATGGATGGGCAGTGTCCACACTGGCAGAAGCATGTCTGTTTGAAGTGTGTCAACACTGAGAGGCACGGGTCCACACCAACAGGTATGCGTCTACACTGGCATGAGGTGTCTACACTGACAGCCACGTATCCATCCTGACTAGCAGTGCTATGCATTCACAGACTACAAGAATGCTGTGTTTATGTCTGGATATGAAATGCACACTGCTAAGAGCTTGTTTCTATTCTTCTTAGCCCGCAACATGGAAGGGCAGGTAAGGAACAACAGGACAGATATGCCAGAGACAGGCAGACCCTGGAAACTTCCTGGAAACCACCTTCCCACTCATAATTAGTGTTAGCATTCTGTCTAAACCCCACCACACAGTTACCTGGCAACAACCAGGTATGTTCCTACCCATGGTTACCTGGCAACAGCCAGGTAGGCCTGGCCCACTATAAAAGGGGCTGCTTGTCCCCTCCTTCCTCTCTTACTCTTGCTTCTCGCTTGCTTCTTTCTTGCCCTCTTGGGCTCTTCCCTTCCCCCCTCTCTCCACATGCTCATGGCCAGCCTCTACTTCTCTACTCTCTCCCTCTCTCTGCCTTTCTCTGCCTCTACTATCCTCTTAAGTCCCTTCCCCATGCCCTGAATAAACTCTATTCTGTACTGTACCTATTCTGTACTGTATTCTATTCTGTCTTGTGGCTGGTCGCTCAGGGGGAAGGGATGCCTCCACATGGGCCTGTTGAGGCACCCATTCCCCCATACTTCACCACATCCATATCTCTTTATCTTTTTATAAACATATCAATTAGAACTTCCTGTCCCCTGAAAAAGGTTCTTGCTCAAAAAGCATTGGTAACCTACATTGCTAGTTTTCTTTTCTTTAGACTATCCCTACCTAACTCTAGGGAGACACTCCACCCAGAGCCATTCGGCATCCCATGGCTCTAGCATTTCTGGGGTCCCATTCATTTATATGCTAAGAGGTCTTCAGATCACCAGAGACTAGCCTGGTCCCCAGAAGAAAGCTTCAGGACTGATACAGTGGCCCTCTTGCTTGCCCTAAGGGCAAGGTTGAACTGATGGCAGCAGGCCCCATCTCCCCAGGGGATGCGTTGCAAGAGCTCCTGGGGGCCTGAAAATGTGGACCCCCCAACCCCCAGAGTGGCTTTTCCCCATCTGTCACTTAGGGAAAAGTTTAATTTATAAATTAGGCTCAAAGAGAAATAAACAACAGCAATTAATATTGAAGTGGAACTGTTACAATGACACACCGTCATAAAGCACACACACACACACACACACACAGCCATTCTTCCTTGAAAGGGTTAATGTAACCAGAAAATACTAGAGTTCCCACTGCCTGCCAAATGCCAATGAACAGAGACTGGGCTGAATCTTTTAAGTTGTGTTTTAGTTAGAGAGCAGAGACAGGGACTGAATCTTACTCCAGGAAGGCAGGGTGAGGTGACACCCTAAAAAAACCCTGCTCTGTTCTAGTCTCCAGCCTGGCAGGTTTTAAAGGGAGGGCACAAAGGGCATCAGTCATTCTGGAGCCCCAGCTCCCCAATCTGGTCACACGGTCAGTCAACAACCATCTCTGATATGAGCGTTGTTTGTGCCTGTTGTAGTATCATTCCCTGCACTCTTCTTCCTTCACTCTGCACAGCCATGCTCAGGCACTCTGTGGAAAGCTGGGGCTAGTCAAGTGTCTGCTGCTGTCAATCCTGGGCCCTCCAGCCTGGAGAGTTAGCTCCGGGCAAGCCTGTCCTCATTAGTGTGTGTGCACTGAGCTACTAATACCATTTACCTATTGATATGGAATGGAATATGAAAGTACTCCTACCATCTCCTCCCCCTCCTCCCATCATCCAGGCAAATAATGAACGTTTGCAGAGCACAGGCAGTGGTGGGTACCTGAAACATTGCAATAACTCGGGCAAGGTGTTGCTCCACAGTGTTCACACTGTTTAAACACATCCCTTGTTTCTTCCTTGGCGATTTCATACTTGCATACAATGTATCTTCATCTTAGCTACCCCAGTCCCCCCTTCTGCTTTTAAGACTCTTAGACACTCTTGCTAGGAATAATAAACAGTGGGACAGAGCAAGAAAATGAAACAACAATGGGTGTATAGATTGCTTCTGTACTTCCAAATAAAGTGCCCATCTGCACAGGGAATTTACAAAATCCCCCTGGGGTGGTGGCTTCAGGAGGAATTTCCCCCTGGAGTGGTGGCTTCAGGAGGTAAAGTCCAGTTGTGATCAAAACATAAGAGGAAAAAAAAAGGTGGGGGGGGGATTTCATCTTTATATTCTAGAAGCGCACACATAGACATTGACCATAAAAATGTTCCAGCATTTACGGTTGCTCAAATGAGACTGGAACGCTTACAGGTAAACCCATATTGTTGTACAAAGCTTCATATAATCGTAACTTCAAATTCTGCTTGAAAGTCAAACAGTAAAACGTTTTTTTTAAAAAAAATAGGAAAAAAAATTTTAGGTTCCAGGGCCAGATAAATACTTAAAATTCACAAAGACAATGGCCCAGAAAATAAATAGATAAAGCGGGCTCATCAAATTGAAAACTGTTTATTCTGAAAAGATGATTCCTGGATCAGCAGAAAGCACTTGAAAAATCTCATGGCCAGTGAAGGACTGCGGTCAGGAATATTAAAAATCCTCAAAGTTTGGCAGTAAATTGTCACTTACATTAGAAAACAAGCAAAAAAATGTACCAACAGATATTTTATGGAAGGTAGCCAGATACCAATGAGGCTAAGAAGGCATCCAGCCTCATTAGCCACTATAGAAATATGCATTAAAGCATAATGAGACAACAGTCCACAGCTATCTAAATGCTGGGGGTGAGGGGGACGAAAAACAAAACAAACAAACAAAACCAAAACGGAATTCCAAGAGCAACAGCCACAGGTGTGAAGATGTGAAAACCCCATTGTGCAGGCTTAGCTGGAGATGTGAACAGGGGAGCCACTCTGGGAAAGCCTGGCTGTCTCTTTATAAGTTCAAATGATTCCCATCTAACTCAGTAACTGCACCACCGAGGCCTGGAAAGTCCTGTGTGCACAAAGCCCTGGACACCTATACTTATAGCAGGTTTGTTTGTGAGAACCAGAAATTGAAATCAGCCCAGGTGTTGCTCAGAGTGACCTTAGGTTCTGGTTTACCTAGGGACAAAGAATACTATGCACCAAGAACTCGGGAAACAAGACCTAGGCTGAACCAATCTCTAGAGTATTCACCTACAAAAAGTGAATCCCATTGTATAAGCTGTAACTTTCTTGAAGCAAAGGTGTTGCACAGATGGGACATCTTAGAGACTGGGCTTAAGAAAGAGATGGAAGTAGAGGGGGAGAGGACGTGACCAGAAAAGGCTAACAGGAGGAATCCTTTCAAGGTGATGTGTTTTGTCTCTAGGCTGTTGCCAAGGACAATGTTGTGGTTGTGACATTAGATCACTACTGTGCAAGAAGTCTCCGTTGAAGAAACTCGGGCAAAAGCTATACGGCTGGTTTTTTTTTTTTTTTTTTTTTTTTTACTGCTCTTTCTTAAACCTTCAGTATGAACCTAAACTGTCTCAGAAATAAAGAGAAATGTAACATCTGGGAAGTCACAGGATGGTGAGGGAGGCTCACACCCAGCCTGGGGAGAGGAGACATCACACGGTGTGTGGTGTTAGGATGGGGTGGGGGAGCTGTTGGAAGATAGGGAAAGGCAAGTACCAGGCTAGCCAGGACTAGAATAGGTGGGCTCCGGGTCAGGACTGAAAGCCACAAAGGTCAACAGCTAAGAAAGGCCATGGTCCCAGGGGACACTGGTTGGAACGGTCCTTAACGGACTACAGGCTGATGCGGATACTGGGTGTAATTGTTGTCCTTGACAATTTCTCTGCAAGAGTACTAGACCTGTTTCTGGGGCTTTTCAGGGAAGGAGCAATCCCAAAGGCTACACCAGCTCCCTACATATGCCAACATCCCCATAGCAGGGACCCCTAGATGTCTAACTTGATTAGATCCATGCATACCACACTAAGTACAAGGTCCTCACCCCACAGACCAAGTTCCCAGGGGCCACCTTTATCCTGATTTTCTTCAGTTTGTCCTCACCGGGCCACTGAAGTCTGTCCTTGCTTTTCTCTTGGCCATCTCTCACTGTATTTGTTGACTAAATAAAGTCCATAGAAGTTAAAATTCCCATGATTCTTTGCTGCCTAACGTGAACTTACACTTTCCTTGACTGTATCTAACTAGCAACGCCACACATTTCATTTCTTTTAAAGCAAATTCATGTGGCCTTAGGCATAGACACTTCTCACGAAACTGCACTGCTGCAAAGCACCCTGCGATCCATTCTAAGACCCTGCAAGTGACCAGGGGAAGGAGCCCCTCCCATTTAGGTGGGACAGGATTTCGCTTTGCACTGCAGACATGCAAAACCAACCCCAAACCATCCACGAGTATTCAGCTTCTGCTTTCTGTTTCTCAGAGAACGGTTTTAAATTGAGGCCCTATGCAGTCACGTGTTGAGAGGGAATTGCCTAATGGGGCTGTCTCTGCACCAGCAGGAAGGGCTGAGGTTACTTCAGGGCAGTTCTGAGGCAATCAAAACCCAGTTCACATCTTCAGAGCCGCAGGATAAAATCCACCTGTGTTCTGTTGTCACATTGTCACTAGACTGGACCGTGTGTCTTAAACAGGGCAGGAAGTTCTTTTTTTGTTGTTGTTTTGTTTTTTTCCCCCCGAAGACAGGGTTTCTCTGTATAGCCCTGTCTGTCCTGGAACTCACTCTGTAGACCAGGCTGGCCTCGATCTCAGAAATCCGCCTGTCTCTGCCTCCCAAGTGCTGGATTAAAGGTGTGTGCCACTACTGCCCAGCGGCAGGCAGTTCTTAATAAGCTCTGTGGGTCTTGACCCCTTTGGGAGGGGGTCAAAAGACCCTTCCCTAGGGGTTGCGTATCAGATATTTACAATGTGATTCATAACAGTAGCAAATTATAGTTATGAAGTCCAGGTGAAATAATTTTTTGGCTTGGGGTCATCTTAGGCTTGTGTGTCTTGTGTTCTGCTGTGTTAGTTGGCCGTGAAGGATATCTGGACCACCTTAGTCCAGATGCACATTTGCACTTCTAGGATGGGCATTGAGGTGTTTTTTTTTTTTTTTCAAGCTTCATTTTCACTGAAACACCCTTTGCACCTGTCTTATTCAGCCTTTCCATATAAGATGTCATCATTTTCCTAAGTGTTGTGTTTTGTAAAAAGATAAAGGAGGGAAGAGATATGTCTGGTGAATGTGCAGTCAGGTGTGGGGGTAGGGGTGCCTCTGTGGGCCCATGCTGAGGCATTCCTTTCCCCTGAGGGACCAGCCACATGAAGGTATAGTACAGAATAGAGTTTATGCAGGGCATGGGTAGGGGAGTTGAGAGGGTAGTAGAGGCAGAGAAAAGGGGGGTGAGCAAGCAGACCCTTTCTTTTGTGAGTCAGGCGCACCTGGCCATGGCCAGGTAACTGTGGGGCAGAGCTTAGACAAAATGCTAACATTAAGTCTTTAGCTACTAGCTCTGTTCTCCAAGCCATATACTCTCTGCTGGGAAAGGGGCAGAAGCTGTCACCCATAGCCAAGTTGCCTCTCACCCACTTAGTATTGCTGTTTGCAGTGCCTTCCTCTCTCTGGGCATGAGTTCTCGGAGCTGTTCCCAAATACCAGGAACCCAGATGGTAGCTGCAGCCACCCACCGCACTGAGGTCACTGGCCTGTGACTCTGAGTCAGGGGGTGCCAGCCCTCTCCCATAGCCAGTTTGGGAGCCCGTGTAGGACAGAGCTGGGAGTGTGCCAACTACCAGTTCCTTGAATTGGCCTGTCCACAACGAAGCTCACCAACACACCCAGTTACACAGTGAGAGTAAAATGTTCTTTATTTAAAAAAATAAAACAAAAACTGATCTGAATTGACCTTGGTATGGCTTGGGGTTTTTTTGTTTTTGTTTTTGTTTTATTTTGTTTTGTTGATATAGGGTCTCATTATGTAGCCCTGGTTGGCCCGGGGAACTCTCAGTGTAGATCAGGCTAGCTTCAATCAGTGAGGATTTAATGAACAGAACTATAGTGTATAGTCTAAGGAAGGAATCCATTAAGGATTGTGGCCACTGCAGTCAATTCCATATATACGAATGCAGGCTATACAGGTGAGACTGTATGAGGAACCCCTGATCCTAGGGAAAAACCCAGAGTCCCTCGGTCCCCAGGTGGCACAGCCCTTAGTCTGAATCCGCACAAATGCTTTCCACTTCAGTACCCCGTTTCTGATCTCAAGTGGAGAAGATGAGAGAGGCTACTTGGGCTGTCAGATAGCTGTGCTCAGAGAGGGAGGGAGTGTATGGGAAAATGGCTGCCTGTCTAGAACGTAGCTCTGAAACAGAGTCAGTGAGGGCTGGGTTGAGGCGGCCTGAGGTAGGCCCGGCGATGCTTACTGTCCTGAAAGACTTTCTGGGCTAGTGTTACCAGGGCAAACTCATGCCCTGTGCTTTGGTTTGAATTCATCCCCCAGAGTCCATGTGTTAGGATATGACAGGTGGGGCATATAGAAGGTTCAAGCTCCCCCTCTAGATGTGGGAGTGGATGTCTGATGAAAACGTGGGTCTGATCCCTTCCCTCCCCCTCTTACCACGTGAAACTCAGGTGCTTCCTGAATCCTGCACTTCGGTTTTGGCCTCTCCAACAGTAAAATAATACAGCTCTGTTTTTAAAGTTTATCCAGTGTTGGGTATTCTATTACAGTGGCACAAACCAGACCCAGACACTAAACTGCCCCGGGGCTCACTCGTAGCTGCATGCTAGCACCTTAACATCTCTCATACTGCTCCTGTGTAGCTGCAGTGTGGCCACACAATGCCTTCCTCTACACCCCCTGAGCCCCAACCCCAGACACCAAGCTGTCAGGCTGACACTCCCCAGGACACCTTGCTATGGTGCTGACCAGACACTCTGCCCCAGTCACACACTTACACAAAGACGCAAGGGATAAGCAATGAACACACAGAGATTCATCTTTATCATTCCCCTCTAAGTTTGCTGAGTAGAAAGCCCTGGACCCCATATTTGCATGTTCAGTGTGCTAAGGAGCTCCTGGAAGACTTGCAGTTTACAGAGGACCTGTGTGAACTCTGTGCAAATGCTACACACTTTATATGGGGGGGGGCTTGAATATCTGTGTCCTGGGGGTACCTGGAACCCACTCCTACAGAGGCTGAGGGGTGCCCATGCACGGGAAGAATCTACTAGTGAGGTATGGCAGGCCATTCTGTTTTGATAGAGCAGAGCCTCAGGGCTGTTGACTCCTCTGTCCTCATCAAACGCCACTAAAATTCATCCCACCATCTAGGTACCCATTTTCCAAAGCCTTTTGTCTTCAGAAAACAGGGAACCTTAAACTTTAAGCTGAATTTTATTATCTTTACAGAATATGCTGGGCTAGTGGAAGAAGAGCCCTGAGCGGCTGTCACGAGAGCTCTGTGCCCCCCAGGACTCCCATCGCTCAGGCTCCAGAACCCCCGTGCTCTGTAGTCCACTCATCTCCTCTGCCCATGGGCGATGATGCTCCCGGTCTGTGCCAGAGCGCCAGCCACCCCTCCGCAAGCTCGCTAGCACTTCCGTGGGTGTTTTGTTTAGAATGCAGCACACACTTTCCCATCGGGTGGGGGTTAGATTCCCAGGGCAGCCCATAAAAGGCCTGTTTTGTTCCATTTGCTGAGTGTACCACTGTGACTCTTCTGTGGCAGCTAGCAGTGGAAGTCAGGGCGGAGAGCTGTGCAGCGCTGCGTCTGTGGGAAAAGATGCCAAATCCAGGCTCTGTCTCCACCCCAGCACAAGACTCGGGCTGCTGGGACCTAATCTTCTAGAACCTACCTGTTTCAGGAGGTGTTTGGTGTGTGGCCAGCAGGGTAGCTACACTCATACAGCATCCCAGGAATGAGGACAGTTCTAGGGCTAGGGCGGTGATACAGACAGATGAGAAGAGCCAGGTCTAAGACCAGGCACCCATAGCAATTGAACTTTGGTGTGCACTGCAATTTCTCAAGGTATAGACATGGGTACTGCGGAGGTTTTAAAACCCCTCCACTGCAGAGATAGTAAAGTGAACCCAGACAGAGCTACTGGCCAGCACAAAGGACCCACCCAGGGGAGGAGGAGGCAGAGACAACTCTTCTTACATGCCTCATTGATTAGTTTTATCGATTAGGAGGGCTGTCATTTGACCCAAATCCACACTCAGCAGGACCCAACACCCTGATCAATTAGCGATGTCTGCCGTGGGAGAGGACAGGGCAGTGGGCCGAATATTTGCCAGCCTTTATGAGTTTCACTGGAGAAGGCAGGGCCTCTTATGGTTTTTGGACAACACCTCTCTCCCCCTTGGAAAGATGCACTCTTATTCACAAGCAAACACTTGTGTGTCCCTTCCAGAGTCCTTATGTCAGATGATATCTATGCAGTGTTAGGTAGTTATGACTGGCAAGACTGCTCAGTGGTTAAGGCTGCTCTTCCAGAGGACCCAGCTTTGATTCCCAGAACCCACATGGTGGTTCCCAACTATCTGTAACTTCGAGTTCTAGGAAACCTAATGCCCTTTTCTAGTCCCAGCAGGCACCAGGCACTTATGAACATGTAGGCAGAACATCTATACATGTAAGGTAAAATAAAATAAAATAACATTAAAAATTAGTAACAGCCGGGCATGGTGGCACACGCCTTTAATCCCAGCACTTGGGAGGCAGAGGCAGGCGAATTTCTGAGTTCAAGGGCAGCCTGGTCTACAAAGTGAGTTCCAGGACAGCCAGGGCTAGCTATATAGAGAAACCCTGTCTCAAAACAAAAACAAACAAAAAACAAAACAAAAAAAAAAAAAAGAAAGAAAGAAAGAAAAAGAAAAAGAAAAAAAAAACCCAAATTAGTTACACTCCGAGAGGAAAATGTCTTCCTTCCTGTGCCTTGTGTAGCCACGTGCTACCCTCATAGCTGAAATCAGGTCTGGGAAATCCTGTTTCTTGATTCCAGTATCCGAAGACACTCTGCTGAAGGGCGCGTGCCCAGTCATGCACTGTGAATCCCACGTGATTGTCTGCCATAATTTTATCTCTTCATGTCTTCCCATGCTTGTGAGATATTAATATACTTCAGAAACATTGTTGCCAAATGTTTCTGTTCTACAATCTATCTATCTATCTATCTATCTATCTATCTATCTATCTATCTATCTACCTACCTACCTATCTATCTATCTATCTATCTATCCATACTTCTTTATTTTAGAGTTTCCTGTATCCCACGAGAGCTTGAGGCCAGCTATGTAGCTGAAGATAACTCTGAACTCCTGTCTCTCCCGCCCCCGCATCCTGAGTGCTGGGATTCAGGCCAGCACACCCAGTTTTATGGGGTAGTGAAGATGGAGCCAAGGGCTTAGTGCTCACCAGGCAAGCACCACCTGAACAGAGGCACATTCCTAGGCCACAGTTCTGGTGTCCTTTAAAAGTACTCCTCACTTGCAACACTGAGTGTTTCAAGGAACTTCCCTGTAAGTAGTTTTTGGGGTGTTGAGAGATGCTTCAAATACTCAAAGACAGTGGGAGTCCTGGGGATTTCAGTACTCAGGATGCCCCGCTATGAATGGTTCCTTAGTAGCCTCTGCTCAGCATCGACAGGGAAAACAATCTAATATCGTCTACCAGCCTGTGACCGGCTCTCTGAAGAGCTGAATGTAGCAGAGTGCTGAACTCAGCTAGGAAGATGAGCTCCTGACTTTGCAGATGTCGGCTTGGCACTGAAACCCACTTTCATGCTTTCATATTTTAAAAGAACTTTTAAGTCACTTCACTGAGCTCAACACATGTGAGAAAATGTCACACGGGGCATGTGTCTGAAGGAAGGAGGGACAGGTGGTTCCAAGATGGGAGATAGAAGAGGAGAACGCCTTCCCTAACCTTTCCTGCCAGCCTTATCTGACCTCCCCTTGGAAGTTCTCAGGGGCAGCCACAGCCTCAGCTGTGCAGGGGAAGATACTCGTTATCCGGGAGCCCCTTCTAACCACCAGCTGCTGGTTGGCACAATGGAGGTCATGTGATCTCAAGCTGAGAACACTGGTTTCTCATTTGGCCTTATCACTCTGGCTCCTGGCAGCCCTTCTCTTCCCATGGAGAAACAGTCACCCTACCCACAAAGTCCAGGGCAGGCCCTGGCTGATTTGACAGTGAGCAGCAGTGGGGAGGGGGCGTTGTGGGGGTGGGGGAGGTGGGGGCGCTGACCTCCTCAGAAGGCCAACCTTTGCCTTCTCTGGCCCTAGGAGAATATGAATGCAGATCTCAGTTTACTCTCCTCCTAGGTAGGGGATGCTTTTTAACTGTTTCCACCTCTGAAAACCTCCTTACCCCACACTGGGCGGTCCCTTTGTTTGCTGAACAGCCCAAGTTGTTAGAGCTCAACCCCTGCTCTGTTTTGCCAGGACTGGAGCAGCCCCTGGGATGTTACAATTGTAGCAGTAAAGCCATGCAAGGTGTCTGTTGCATCATTCTTATTTCACAGATAAGACAGCCAGGGGCCCACAGCTTGTCAGAGCACGGGGTGATGAGGCAGCCAGATCCTGGGCGCCAGCTCTCTTAGCCACTCCACAATGGGCCTCCTTTTTCTTAGATATAAAAATGCTGACTCGTCAAGGTGTTTTTCTTAGCAGTCTAGACTCAAGCTGCCTCAAGTACATCCTGAAGACACTGGTGCACATGTGAATAAGCTATGTCTACAGCCCACCAGAGGGGCACTTTTCTCCTCTGGGGCCTGGGCTCCAGCAGCCATAGTCTCTACAGGCCCATTCTCTTCCTTGTTCTGCCTCCTACAGTATACGGCTCCACCAGGTGCCTGACCCTCCCCTGCTCAGGCCCCAGGACCTCCTGAACCTGATTCCTGCTCCCCACAAAGCAGCTTCCAACCCTGGGAGGCTAACACCTGCTCAGTCACCCAATGGGGATAACAAAGGTTGAGTTGTTCAGAACACAAAAGAAAGAGGAAAATCCCTTAGTCCTGAGCTGCATGCCACCTGCATAACAGGAAACTAAAGTTGAATTAAAAACAAGGCTTTTTTCCTTTCTTTTTAATAAAATGACATGCAACAATTGTAAATATTTATGGGGCCAAAGATGCAATTTTGATGTACGCAAAATCCGTATTTAAGATTTATTTATTTATTTTATACGAGTACACTGTCACTCTCTTCAGACACACCAGAAGAGGGCATCTGATCCCATTACAGATGGCTGTGAGCCACCATGTGGTTGCTGGGAATTGAACCCAGGACCTCTGGAAGAACAGTCAGTGCTCTTAACCGCCGAGCCATCTCTCCAGCCAAAATTCATATTTAGATCAAATCAGAGGTTTGTGGCTGTAGCTCAGTGCTTGAGGCACACATCCTGTGCCCAGCATCAAACAACAAAACCAAAAGCGAAGGATGGAGTGCGTTAATTAGCATATCTGTGGCTTCAACATCCATCCTTTCCTGGTGGCAAGGCTAGAATTAATGATTTTCAAATATGTTGCATCAGTGATGAGTTCAGCAAGCTGCTAGGCAGGGCTTCTGGAACTTGTCCCTCTTCTCTCTTGTCTCTTAATTTCCCAAGTACATGCAATTTGGTGTGTGTGGTGGCTAGTGTGAATCGTCTACTTGATCAATCTAGGATCACCCAGGACACAGAGCTCTGGGCACGTCTGTTTATCTTGATTATATTCATTGAAGTAGGAAAGCCTGCCAGCTATGGGTGGTGCCATTCCCTGGCTAGGATCCCAGACTACATGAATGAAGAGAGAGACCTGAAGAGCAGTAGGCATTCACCTCTCTGTTCTGACTGTGGATGTGATGTGATCAGATGCTTCAAGCTCTTGCTGCCTTGACTTGCCTTCAGCGATGGACTGTGATACCTTGAACTGTGAGCCAAAATAAATCTCTCCCTGAAATGGCTTTTGTTCATGTTTCCTCACAGCAACAGGATAGGAAGCCATAGAGAATGTATAGACAGTGTGTATCACCCCACACTTGTCTGTTGGAACCTTAATTCCCAATGTGTTAGCATTGAGTGAGGGTCTTTGGTGGCCATTGGGCTGCAGTGGACCTTCATGAAGATGAAGAGACATCAAAAATGTTGCTCATTCACTCTTCTCTATGTCATGAGGACACAGCAAAAAAACCAGTGGAATGGGCCAGGATCTGAACCTGGCCCTGCTGTGCCACCCAACATTGGCCTTTGTCTTAGTTGGGTTTTATTATTGTGACCAGACACCATGACCGCATGCACTGGTGGTCAAAGACTCCACAGTCTTACCAGGGGTCTCAGACAGGTTTTCAGAAAGGTTTTATCAAATCTCCAAGCAATACCCAACCTCACATACAACCTAATTATTTCAAAGGCTTACAATACTTCAAGATGCTTAAAATCAGACTGCCTTAGGCCCTCAACCACAAAGGCTCTATGTCTAGACTACACAAAGAAATGCTACAACTCAACAGCAAACCCTTCAGCCTTGTATTTAAAGATGTGTGCAGAATATGAACAGGAAACTCACATCAGGAATCCGGATGTCCAACGGACACCCAAGAGGATGCTCAGAGTTGTCAGTAAGTGCAAAGCTGGGAATTACAACACTTCCTCCTTCCATTCATTCATGCTACACAGTCAGCTTTCTGTTCTTGTAACAATACCTGAGACAACCCACTTTAAAATGAAAAAAAAAAAAAAACAAAAAAAAACAAAAAAAAAAAACCCAACCTTTATTTTCCTTTATTTTGGCTCATGGGTTCAGAGCTTTCAGTCTGTGGTGGTTTGAATAGGAATGGCCTCCATGGACTCCTGTGTTTGAATATTTGGTCACTAGGGAGTGGCACGATTAGGAGGCCTGGTCTTGTTGGAGTAGGTGTGGCTTTGTTGGAGGCAGTGTGTCACTGGGCACTGGGGGTGGGGCTTTGAGGTCCCAAATGCTCACCAGGCCAGTGGCTCATGATCTCTTCCTGCTACCTGTGTAGAGGTAGAACTCTCAGCTTCTTCTCCAACACCATGTCTGCCTGCATGCTGCCCTGCTTCCTGACACAATGACAATGGACTAAAGTTATAAACTGTAAACCAGGCCCAGTTAAATGCTTTTCTTTATAAGAGTTGCCATGGTCATGGTGTCTCTTCACAGTCATGGAAACCCTAAGACATTGTTGCTTGCTTGGTCAGTAGAGAAGCAGCACAGTGGGGTAGGTGCACAGGAGGAACCCTTTGCCTCCTTGGGACCCTTCAGAGAATTACAGGAAGAAGGTATATCCCTTTAAGGACACATCCCAATGACCTAAGATTGCTCACTGAGATTAACCATCTTGAAATATGGGCACACCAAGCTGTAACAAACCTTCTAATGCATTGGCTTTGGGAGACCTTTAAGGAGAGGTGCTGATACTAAGCTCTAGTTCCCTAATTGGTTCTTGATTTGTTAATAAAGAAGGCCAGGAGCCAATTGCTAGGCAGAAGGTACAGATGGGATCTCCAGGTTCCAAGAGAAAAAGGAGATGCAAGGAAAGAGAGAGAGGCTTTTTCTGCCATGTTTTAGAATGAGAAGCACATTCAGCAATCATCTTAAGATTTGGGGGAGCTAGGGCCTGAGGCCTCCCCTACGGGCGGGGGGGTCAAAGATATTTGGCAGGGGCTAATTTGGACAAGCCATTAAGCTTAGGGCAGAAGGAGAGACAGAGATAATACA
The DNA here is from genome assembly GCF_978045245.1 of Mus caroli. Taxonomy (NCBI): domain Eukaryota; kingdom Metazoa; phylum Chordata; class Mammalia; order Rodentia; family Muridae; genus Mus; species Mus caroli. The sequence goes on from NW_028227273.1 coordinate 62,841,210, forward strand.
TTGATAAGGGCATGCCTTTCCAGGCGGGAGGTATCTCCACGCAGCAATTGTGCCACGAAAGGCAAGCTGTAAAGTGACAAGCCAAGTGTGTGTTCTTTATCTGAGGATTCAAGGGTCTCAGGTGGGGCTGGTAATACAACCCCTCCCGGAGCAAGGGTCACAGGAGTGGGCTGAAGGAGCGGTAGACTCCTGGAGCAAAAATTGGGAGGAAGAGAGGCCTGGTCAGGGCTGGGGGCAGTCAATCCCAGAGCCAAGCCAGAGCAAAGGCGGTTAGAAAAGGAAGCTGGGTTGGGGCTGATTGTGATCGATGGATCCTGCAACCAAGCAAGGCGGGACAAAAGGGAACCAGGGAGGGGCCAGAATGTAACAGCTCCTGGGCAAGGTGGTAGCATGTTTTAAAAACTACACGTGGACTGGCGAGACAGCTCAGTGGGTAAAAACACTGACTGCTCTTCCGAAGGTCCTGAGTTCAAATCCCAGCAACCACATAGTGACTCACCTATAACCACTTGTAATGAGATCTGACGCCCTCTTCTGGTGCGTCTTTGGACCTGAGAGAGCAGAGTTGACTCTAGCGAGCAGGGGCCACCAGAGCGAGCAGAGGTCCTATAAATTCAATTCCCAACAACCACATGAAGGTTCACAACCATCTGTACAGCTACAATGTACTCATATACATAAAATAAATAAATAAGTCTTTAAAGAAAAAACAAAACCCTACACACAACAGGGAAGACATAATAAGATCTCAGCCCCAGCTCACACTACCCCAAGCACACAGTCGAATTCACTTCTGCCAAGCATCCTCCATGCAGGGCACCTTCCACAACAGGTATGCGTGACTCCTCTGTCAGCGGATCCTGTTAAAGATCAAGGGTAGGTGGTCCAGAAAGCAGATGGCCTGCATGTAGAAGTCAAGGGCACAAGGACAGACGTGGCAGTGTGCAGCTGTACCCTGGGCTCGACCCTGCCTTTCAAAATCAGGGACTGATTGTGTGACAAGGTGCATTTCCAATAGCATTTGGACATTTCAACAGCTCCAAATTTGTCTACTCTAATGATTTTCTCATGACAGAGAGAGAGAGAGAGAGACAGAGAGAGAGAGATTTACAACGTATTTCATTAAAACAGAAAACCTAGCCGATCAAATGTCAGCCGTTTGAGTGTTTCATGACAAGGGACATCACCACTGCAAGTACAGAAAAACCTGTTGGTTTTATTTTCAGCTGGATCTCATGAAGCGTTCATCTTGGCGATGAAAGCCTGCTTCCAAGAACACTTTTCACCACTTACAAATGGCCTATTTTCTAAAAAAGAACTCAGGACTTCTGCTGGAGAAAATCCACATCTCTAAGAAGACAATAAGATCTTTCCATCTGTCAGGCACTGCTCCGGGAACTCCTCTCTGGTCCTGCAAACATGGACTGTGCTCCTGAGAGAAGAAGCAGCAGCTTGGGAGGTGGGGGGGGGGGCAATCATTTGACTTCATCCAGCCAGAGAAAGATGATAAAGCCAGAGAAAGGTGCCTGACCTCTGTCTGACTTCCCTGCAAGTTCCGGGTTAGACCTGGATGATGCTGTTTCTCTAGACATGTGCGAGCTTCCTCAGCCTGAGAGGGGTAGGTACACCATCATCCCTACTGGGGAGGGCTCAGCAATTCCAAATCCTACCAGGAAATGAAAATGCTACAGTAGCATTGGGTAGTATGTGCTTAGATCTTGAATCATCAAGTATAGCCACTTAGAGGTTCTAGGAAAGCACAAGGAGTAACATTGTGTCCTGCTGCAGCCTCACACGGGGGCCCTAAAGGTTGAGATCTGCCCTAAGGACACCTGACAGTAGGAGCTGAACAGAGCACCAGGAAGCAGACAAGGGAGGACTCTTCACGTTTGGCAATGTGGAACCTGGTGTTGACACTGTGCACCCGAATGGCATACAGTGAGGTAGGCATTGTGGGGAGTCCAGAGCTATGGAAACTCAGTCCTCAGTCTGGAGTGCCCATCCACTGGTTATATTCTTCTAGAGATTCTCTGGCTCCCAGCTCCAAACTCTTCCAAACACCTCAGAAACCACTCTCAGCAACACAAAGGCCCCCCGCTCCTTGGTCTAATTTTCCGTATTAGTTCCTTTGCTTTACTGCGGTCACAAAATACCCAACAAAAGCCAGTTAAAGAAAGTAGGCATTTGCCTGAGATCACTGTTTGAAGGTACAGTCCACACGGGTGAAAGGCATGGCAAACGGCAGCTGCTCCAGTTGCATCTGCAGTCAGGAAGCAGAGCACAATGAGTGTCAGTGCTCAGCTTGCTGTCTGTCTTTCATCCTCTCTAGAACTCCGGGCCATGGGATGGTGCCGCCCGAGGAAAACTGTTCTCTGCTCTGTGAAACCTTTCTGGCAGCACACCCAGACGTGTGCTTCCATGATGATTCTGAATTCCCATCCTTTTGTCAATGAAGATCCATTGTCATAACAACTTTCAAAATGCAAGTCAAACCAGTGACTCCGACAGCAGTTTTTAAAAACCCACACATTTTAAGCCAGGCAACCCAGTTTTTACTGAATTGATTCTTGCATACCGAGGGATGGCTGTGGAGAAAAACAAGAGCGCTTTCCTTAATTAGACCATGGTGTTTCTGAAAGAGCAGAAAACTTGGTGTGTGCACTAAAAACCACCTTCATCTACAGCTTGTCTGAAATCAGAGCCAAGGCGTTTCAGGCAATGTTTGTTGGCACTGATGGGGACCACGGCTGATTGACGGGAAACCGTGTGCGGCTACACAGGTGAGCACGGTCAGAAATACCTCGGATTCTTCATTCACTCGATCTAATTGATTTTTGGTCATTGAGCACCCAGCATCGTTTTCCTGTTGTCTTTTTTTTTTTTTTTTTTAATTCACAACTCCTTAATTCATTTATGTGATCCACAGCTAAGAAGCTGCATCTCAGGGGCAAAGGGAGACTTTGCTAAGTCTCTCAGAATCCTTAAAATCAATTCGAAGTGTAGTGCCAGGGCAAACGGGCTTAGTTTGAAGAGTCAGACTGAATGTCAACAGCAGGCAGGCAGCAAAGCTTCGAAATACATCATAGATGCAGATAGCGCATGCGCGCGCGCGCACACACACACACATACCTAAAAAGTGTCTGGTGCATGTGCTCATCCACACAGTGCCTTCCCGCCTAGCATACTGTCCTGTCTTCCTGAGAGGAACCAACCAATTGTTGGAGAGAGAGACAGGAGGACATCACGACACCCCCTACCAAAGGGGCCTATGGGTTCCCTTTGTATGAGCTAAGACCCACCCACCTGTCCTGAAAAGCCTGTATGAGGAAAGCTGCATTTAAAAGGAGCGAGCACGCCCACAGAGGCAGACAGCTTCTGGGACAGGCGGGAGCCACAGAGCCGCTGAGGCAGCACCCTTTTGGGGCCGCAGACATCCGGCACCCTCCCAGCCGGAGGACAGTGGTCCGCCATGCACGGGAGCCCTCAGACTCAGGAGCAGGGAGCACCATCTTAGATCCGGGACTCTGCCGAACTTAGGAACTTAGTCTGCACAGGTGAGAGTGTGCACCACAGAAGCTGACAGCTTCTGTGACCTGCCAAAGCAACACAGCATCTGGGAAAGGTCCTGTTTTGGGCCTTCTTCTTTGGCCAGGAGGAGGTCCAAACACCAGATATCTGTGCACCTTCCCTGTAAGAGGAGAACTTGTCAGCAGAGAGTGCTCTAACCACTGAAACTCAGAGGAGAGAGCCTGTCTCCCAGGTCTGCTGATAGACGATAGACGGTAATCAGAATCACCAGAAGAACAATCTCTAAACAGAGACAACTATAACAACTCCAGAGATTACAAGATGGCGAAAGGTAAATGTAAGAATCTTACTAACAGAAACCAAGACCACTCACCATCATCAGAACCCAGCACTCCCACTTCGCCCAGTCCAGGGCACCCCAACACACCTGAAAAGCTAGACCTGGATTTAAAAGCATATCTCATGATGATGGTAGAGGACATCAAGAAGGACTTTAATAACTCACTTAAAGAATTACAGGAGAACATTGCTAAAGAGTTACAAGTCCTTAAAGAAAAACAGGATAACACAATCAAACAGGTAGAAGTCCTTAAAGAAAAACAGGAAAACACATCCAAACAGATGATGGAAATGTACAAAACCATACTAGACCTAAAAAGGGAAGTAGACACAATAAAGAAAACCCAAAATAAGGCAACACTGGAGATAGAAACCCTAGGAAAGAAATCTGGAACCATAGATGCGAGCATCAGCAACAGAATACAAGAGATGGAAGAGAGAATCTCAGGTGCAGAAGATTCCATAGAGAACATCGGCACAACAATCAAGGAAAATGGAAAATGCAAAAAGATCCTAACTCAAAACATCCAGGAAATCCAGGACACAATGAGAAGACCAAACCTACGGATAATAGGAGTGGATGAGAATGAAGATTTTCAACTCAAAGGACCAGCAAACATCTTCAACAAAATTATAGAAGAAAACTTCCCAAATCTAAAGAAAAAGATGCCCATGAACATACAAGAAGCCTACAGAACTCCAAATAGACTGGACCAGAAAAGAAATACCTCCCGACACATAATAATCAGAACAACAAATGCACTAAATAAAGATAGAATACTAAAAGCAGTAAGAGAAAAAGGCCAAGTAACATATAAAGGCAAGCCTATCAGAATTACACCAGATTTTTCACCAGAGACTATGAAAGCCAGAAGATCCTGGACAGATGTTATACAGACACTAAAAGAACACAAATTCCAGCCCAGGCTACTATACCCAGCCAAACTCTCAATTAACATAGATGGAGAAACCAAAGTATTCCACGACAAAACCAAATTCACACATTATCTCTCCACGAATCCAGCCCTTCAAAGGTTAATAACAGAAAAAAAACAATACAAGGACAGGAACCAAGCCCCAGAAAAAACAAGAAGGTAATCCCTCAACAAGCCTAAAAGAAGACAGCCACAAGAACAGAATGCCAACTTTAACAAAAAAAATAACAGGAAGCAACAATTACTTTTCCTTAATATCTCTTAATATCAATGGACTCAACTCCCCAATAAAAAGACATAGACTAACAAACTGACTACACAAATAAGACCCAACATTTTGCTGCTTACAGGAAACTCATCTCAGAAAAAAAGATAGACACTACCTCAGAATGAAAGGCTGGAAAACAATTTACCAAGCAAATGGTATGAAGAAACAAGCTGGAGTAGCCATTCTAATATCTGATAAGATTGACTTCCAACCCAAAGTCATCAAAAAAGACAGGGAGGGGCACTTCATACTCATGAAAGGTAAAATCCTCCAAGAGGAACTATCAATTCTGAATATCTATGCTCCAAATACAAAGGCAGCCACATTCATTAAAGAAACTTTAGTAAATCTCAAAGCACACATTGCACCTCATACAATAATAGTGGGAGACTTCAACACACCACTTTCACCAATGGACAGATCATGGAAACTGAAACTAAACAGGGACACGGTGAAACTAACAGAAGTTATGAATCAAATGGATCTGGCAGATATCTACAGAACATTCTATCCTAAAACAAAAGGATATACCTTCTTCTCAACACCTCATGGTACCTTCTCCAAAATTGACCACATAATTGGTCACAAAACAGGCCTCAACAGATACAAAAATATTGAAATTGTCCCATGCATCCTATCAGATCACCATGGACTAAGGCTGATCTTCAATAACAAAATAAATAATAGAAAGCCAACATTCACGTGGAAACTGAACAACACTCTTCTCAATGATACCTTGGTCAAGGAAGGAATAAAGAAAGAAATTAAGGACTTTTTAGAGTTCAAAGAAAATGAAGCCACAACATACCCAAACTTATGGGACACAATGAAAGCATTTCTAAGAGGAAAACTCATAGCTCTGAGTGCCTCCAAAAAGAAACTAGAGAGAGCACACATTAGCAGCTTGACAACACACCTAAAAGCACTAGAACAAAAGGAAGCAAATTCACCCAAGAGGAGTAGACGGCAGGAAATAATCAAACTCAGGGGTGAAATCAACCAAGTGGAAACAAGAAGAACTATTCAAAGAATCAACCAATCAAGGAGCTGGTTCTTTGAGAAAATCAACAGGATAGATAAACCCTTAGCCAGACTCACTAGAGGGCACAGGGAAAGCATTCTAATTAACAAAATCAGAAATGAAAAAGGAGACATAACAACAGATCCTGAAGACATCCAAAACACCATCAGATCCTTCTACAAAAGGCTATACTCAACAAAACTGGAGAACCTGGATGAAATGGAGAAGTTCCTAGACAGATACCAGGTACCAAAGTTGAATCAAGATCAGGTTAATGATCTAAACAGCCCTATATCCCCCAAAGAAATAGAAGCAGTCATTAATAGTTTCCCAACCAAAAGAAGCCCAGGACCAGATGGGTTTAGTGCAGAGTTCTATCAGACCTTCAAAGAAGATCTAATCCCAGTACTTCACAAACTATTCCACCAAATAGAAACAGAAGGTACTCTACCCAACTCATTCTATGAAGCCACAATTACTCTGATACCTAAACCACAAAAAGACCCAACAAAGATAGAAAACTTCAGACCAATATCCCTTATGAATATTGATGCAAAAATCCTCAATAAAGTTCTTGCTAACCGAATCCAAGAACACATCAAAACAATCATCCATCCTGACCAAGTAGGGTTCATCCCAGGGATGCAGGGATGGTTCAATATACGGAAATCCATCAACGTAATCCAGTATATAAACAAACTCAAAGACAAAAACCACATGATCATCTCGTTAGATGCGGAAAAAGCATTTGACAAGATCCAACACCCATTCATGATAAAAGTCTTGGAAAGATCAGGAATTCAAGGCCCATACCTAAACATGATAAAAGCAATCTACAGCAAACCAGTAGCCAACATCAAAGTAAATGGTGAGAAGCTTGAAGCAATCCCTCTAAAATCAGGGACTAGACAAGGCTGTCCACTTTCTCCATACCTATTCAACATTGTACTTGAAGTCCTAGCCAGAGCAATTCGACAACAAAAGGAGATCAAAGGGATACAAATTGGAAAAGATGAAGTCAAAATATCACTTTTTGCAGATGATATGATAGTATATATAAGTGACCCTAAAAATTCCACCAGAGAACTCCTGAACCTGATAAACAGCTTCGGTGAAGTAGCTGGATATAAAATTAACTCAAACAAATCAATGGCCTTTCTCTACACAAAGAATAAACAGGCTGAGAAAGAAATTAGGGAAACAACACCCTTCTCAATAGTCACAAATAATATAAAATACCTTGGCGTGACTCTAACTAAGGAAGTGAAAGATCTGTATAATAAAAACTTCAAGTCTCTAAAGAAAGAAATTATAGAAGATCTCAGAAGATGGAAAGATCTCCCATGCTCATGGATTGGCAGGATCAACATTGTAAAAATGGCTATCTTGCCAAAAGCAATCTACAGATTCAATGCAATCCCCATCAAAATTCCAACTCAATTCTTCAACGATTTAGAAAGTGCAATCTGCAAATTCATCTGGAATAACAAAAAACCTAGGATAGCAAAACCTCTTCTCAAGGATAAAAGAACCTCTGGTGGAATCACCATGCCGGACCTAAAGCTTTATTACAGAGCAATTGTGATAAAAACTGCGTGGTACTGGTATAGTGACAGACAAGTAGACCAATGGAATAGAATTGAAGACCCAGAAATGAACCCACACACCTATGGTCACTTGATCTTCGACAAGGGAGCTAAAACCATCCAGTGGAAGAAAGACAGCATTTTCAACAAATGGTGCTGGCACAACTGGTTGTTAACATGTAGAAGAATGCGAATCGATCCATTCCTATCTCCTTGTACTAAGGTCAAGTCTAAGTGGATCAAGGAACTTCACATAAAACCAGAGACACTGAAACTTATAAAGGAGAAAGTGGGGAAAAGCCTAGAAGATATGGGCACAGGGGAAAAATTCTTGAATAGAACAGTAATGGCTTGTGCTGTAAGATCGAGAATTGACAAGTGGGACCTCATGAAACTGCAAAGCTTCTGCAAGGCAAAAGACACCATCAATAAGATAAAAAAAACACCAACAGATTGGGAAAGGATCTTTACCTATCCTAAATCAGATAAGGGACTAATATCCAATATATATAAAGAACTCAAGAAGGTGGACTCCAGAAAATCAAATAACCCCATGAAAAAATAGGGCTCAGAACTGAACAAAGAATTCTCACCTGAGGAATACCGAATGGCAGAGAAGCACCTGAAAAAATGTTCAACATCCTTAATCATCAGGGAAATGCAAATCAAAACAACCCTGAGATTCTACCTCACACCAGTCAGAATGGCTAAGATCAAAATTCAGGTGACAGCAGATGCTGGCGAGGATGTGGAGAAAGAGGAACACTCCTCCATTGTTGGTGGGATTGCAAGCTTGTACAACCACTCTGGAAATCTGTCTGGCGGCTCCTCAGAAAATTGGACATAGTACTACCGGAGGATCCAGCAATACCTCTCCTGGGCATATATCCAGAAGATGTCCCAACCGGTAAGAAGGACACATGCTCTACTATGTTCATAGCAGCCTTATTTATAATAGCCAGAAGCTGGAAAGAACCCAGATGCCCCTCAACAGAGGAATGGATACAGAAATTATGGTACATTTACACAATGGAGTACTACTCAGCTATTAAAAAGAATGAATTTTTGAAATTCCTAGCCAAATGGATGGACCTGGAGGGCATCATCCTGTGTGAGGTAACACAATCACAAAGGAACTCACACAATATGTACTCACTGATAAGTGGATATTAGCCCAAAACTTAGGATACCCAAGATATAAGATACAATTTGCTAAACGCATGAAACTCAAGAAGAACGAAGACCAAAGTGTAGACACTATGCCCCTTCTTAGAATTGGGAACAAAACACCCATGGAAGGAGTTACAGAGACAAAGTTTGGAGCTGTGATGAAAGGATGGACCTCTGCCATATCCAGAGATCCATCCCATAATCAGCTTCCAAACGCTGACACCATTGCATACACTAGCAAGATTTTGCTGAAAGGACCCAGATATAGCTGTCTCTTGTGAGACTATGCCGGGGCCTAGCAAACACAGAAGTGGATGCTCACAGTCAGCTATTGGATGTATCACAGGGCTCCCAATGGAGAAGCTAGAGGAATGTACCCAAGGAGCTAAACCCTATAGTTGGAACAACATGATGAACTAACCAGTACCCCGGAGCTCTTGTCTCTAGCTGCATATGTATCAAAAGATGGCCTAGTCAGCCATCACTGGAAAGAGAGGCCCATTGTACTTGCAAACTTTATATGCCCCAATATAGGGGAATGCCAGGGCCAAAAGAATGGGAATGGGTGGGTAGGGAAGTGGGGGGCGGGTATGGGGGACTTTTGGGATAGCATTGGAAATGTAATTGAGGAAAATATGTAATAAAAAATATTAAAAATTAAAAAAAAGGAGCGAGCGCTACTATGGAGGGGTTTAGAAATCATTTTAAGCACATTATAGCAAATATCTCCACGGATAGAGAAGTAGTTGTTAATTCAGGCCACTCAAAAAAGCCAACTGGTTCACGCTTTAGAGACACAGATAGACGATTGTGTCTATGTGTAATTTTCTCAAGCATGCATGCACTTTTGGACTCCCCTGCCCCCTCCACACACACACACACACACACACACACACACACACACACACACACACACACGCAGCACACCCGCAGCACACCCACACACACATCCAGGATGTTATTTATGAGCTGAAATCAGTTTCTCCAGGTGCTGGGATGTCCCCAGAGTAGCAGTTTCCTACATGTTACCCCATCATTCTGGAAGAGTTAATAAAACTTCTCAGACAATACCTGCCTCACTTTCTCAGAGTCATTTTCAAATTGGTTAAGTCAAGCCAAACACTTCTAGAAAGCTCCCAGCTCTTTCTATCAAGAGGGTTTTACACAGCTTCCTCTAGTGGAGGGCTTGGGGAGTCTGAGGTGGTAATCTGGAATGTTCTGGAGCCATACAACGCTTCACAAGGAACAAGTCTAGCTAATTCCCCTCCAATGTCTTCTGGACTCTTGGTTATTGGTTATTCACAGCCTCTAGATCAGAGGTCCCCTCTCCCTGCCACCACACCACAGCTCTCCACAGTGGTGTGGTCCAGATGGACCTAGGTGTGATCCTTTCAACAGATACCAGACCCTTTTAGGCTCAGAAAAGTTCTCTGTTAGATGACTGACACCAGGAATTTCCAGTTACCAACCCAGCCAGCCACTTTCACTGTATCTGCTATGCCCTTCTCAGAGTCCAGGGGGCTTAGCCTTTTCCCACGGCAGTCTTCTCTCCCTCCAACTCAAATCATGGACCACAAGGAGTCTCAGAGGAGTATAACTCAGAGAGGTGAGAGGTGCTATCTATGAGAGATGAACAGAGAGGGAATCAGGGCAGGCTGCTGCATCTCAAGCACAAAAACATCCCTGTGTTTTGTTTTTCTTAAATGTATGTATACACATACACATACACTGTAGCTGTCTTCAGATATACCAGAAGAGGACACTGCATCCCATTACAGATGGTTGTGAGTCATCATGCGGTTGCTGGGAATTGAACTCAGGACCTCTACTTGCTCCAGCCCCACTTGCTCCAGCCCAAAGATTTATTATTATATCTAAGTACACTGTAGCTGTCTTCAGGCACACCAGAAGAGGGCATCAGACCTCATTACAGATGGTTGTGAGCCACCATGTGGTTGCTGGGAATTGAACTCAGGACCTCTGGAAGAGCAGTCAGTGCTCTTAACTGCTGAGCCATTTCTCCAGCCCTGCATCCCTGTGTTTAAATGAAGACTCTGTCATTCAGAGTAAGGGAAACTTTAGTTGAACTACATGTGCCTGGAGGAGAAGAAAGATCCAGAACAAATAGGTGGCTATGCTGTGTACATTATTTTGTTTGGGGCATGGAGCTACATGAGTCTTCCACTGTAGCAGTAGGAGATGGACTCCACCACATCCCAAATCACATATTTAGTAGATAGACAAGGGGCGGGGATGAACATCATTTAACTTTACACATGAAAGTGTATCACCTTTAAACAAGACTGCGTGCAAGTCTAAAGACCCCTCTTTGAAATGAGTTCTCTCCCATAATTGGTTAGAACCATCCAGAGGGGGAAAATATTATTTCTGGTTTTTTAATTTATTTATGTAGAAAAATCTAATAAAGCACATTGTGAACATTTTTTTTTCTGGCCATTTCAACATTTCAAGGCTTCGTAAATGACAGGAAGGTCAGCCAAGCATGGCAAAAGCCATAATGCTGGAATTGTTCCTGATTTAAAATGCGAGAAGAGAAATATTTCCACATCCTCGTGTTTCAGTGGAGCCAAGAACACTGTTGCCTATTGTCAGCAGCCTTGGCCTTGTCCAGCCCAGAGCCACCCAGCCACTTCACACTGCCACCAGCACAGATCAGCCGAACGCTGAAGCCGGTCCTAATCACTAAGCAGGCAGTATATTAGTTAAGTTCCAGAAAATTCTTTGTGTTAGATAAAGATGCTACGCTTCCTCAGTACCCCCAATGAGATCAGGAGCAAACATGGGGCTCTGAGTCACTTTCCAGGACAGCTAGAACACTGACCAGATGTGATCCAGTCTCCTTCCCTGGTCCCCACCTACAGTCACACACAGTCTAATGCAAACATGCCCAAGGGCTCGGGACTCATTACACATGCAAGTGTCTGAAGGAAGGCCAAAGCAAGGACTGCTGAAGGCCTCATTGCAGTTGGGGGACATTTCTAGTCAGGTTACCGGAGCCTACTGTGATGGTCCCTGCTGGTCTTCTTTCTGCATCTTTCATGGAAGGTTGATGGTGACAACAGGAACAGGGGAAGACACACGTAAGTGTCATTATCTATTCTCTCTGCTGGGGCACGCCCAAACCCGTGTTTAGTGTTTATGTTTCTGTGGCCTCATCCCTCTGTCACCCTGCGAGACAGTTGGCAGGCAGGAAATGAGCGATGGCTCAATGTTTGCTGAACTCCTGCCCAATACTGGGCATTGTCTTGAGTTCCAGGATGAACAGATACGGCTCTGTCTCTCAAGGACCTTATTGTCCAATGCAGAAGAAAGACAAACAAATAAAAACAACATTAAAACAATGTCCCAATCAAAGCACAAACGGGGCGCACCAGAAGCAAGAGAAGCCATTTATGTGCTATAGCATCTTGGTGGGTGGTAAACGTGACCAGGGCACTTTGGAATAGTTGTCAGTTCATTTGTGATTTCAGAAGACCTGCTGGAAACTGATGTCTGTGTGCTGTGCAACTCCTAATGTGTAAAAGTGAAATTCATGCAAACAACCATACGAAAGGAGGGCGAAGACCCTGGAGCAACAGGTGAGTCTCTGACGCTCCTACCCTGCCCAGGTGAGGAGAGTCACGTGCAGGTGCCTGGTCGCAAGTGACCCATGCCATAGCTGCAACATTGAAAATCATCACAACAATGAAACAAAACAGAATGAGAGATCCCAAAGCAGAGAGCAAGACTTTGTTTAAATCTTTTGCCTCAATGAAAGAAGTACTCACTACTCCATTGACCAAAATAAAGATGAAAATAAGGTAAAGAAAACACCCCTCACCTCCCCATCCCACCCTCCACCCTCAGCAATGGGCAAAGAGGCCCCTTGTCTTTGGTGGTGCTCTTATATTAGGGACAGAGCAAATGGCAGTCCTTTGGCCATCCTAGTTTGATGCTGGGCTTGGCAGCCAAAGCTGTCTTGTGCCTACGACTCATAAAAATCAAATCAAATCTCTGATTCCTGATTGTGAATATAACACAGCCGGGTGCCTCAAGCCCCTGCCATCTTGACTTCTCCCACCGTGATGGACTATGCCTTCAAACTCAGAGCCCCAAACAATCCCCCCTTTCTTATTTTCATCTACCTTCCTGCCCCACAGTAGCAAGACCTTACAATTAATGCAGAAGATGTGGCTGTTACAGATACTAGGTCTACTAAAAGGAAACACTTTGACACTTTGTATCTGGACACCAAGAAAGATGTTTTGATAACTGGCTGGACCCCACTCCTGGTACCAATTTTCTGTGTGAGTTTTATCACTGTTATGACCAAACATCTGACAGAAGCAACTTAATGAGGGGACAATTTTTATTTTGGCCCACGATGTCAGAGGCTTCAACTCATAGTCGTTGCTTCTGTTGTTTGTAGCAAATGGTGCGGCAGAATGTCACAGTGGACAGAGTGTGGAGGAGCAGGGCTACTCACATGTGTGGTGCAGGGAGCAGAAAGTGTAAGGACAAGTGACTCATTCTGGTCCCACTTTCTAAGGTGCCACTCCCTGGAAGTCAAAACAGTCAATACCTAAGACTATGAGGGTCATTTATAGTCAAATGTGCTAGTGCGATCTTAAAAGTTTAAAAGCAATTAACATTGGAAATTTAAATATCCCTGCCTCCATGGTTGCTAGACGATGCAGAGAGAAAGTACTAGGAACTCCTTTTGTACTTGAGAGCAAAGCATCTGCTGCTGCGGACCAAATAGCCTGCTCTAGTTCCAAAAGCTCCTTGACTCTGCCATTTCAGCTTTGGGGTCCTAGAGTGTTGTGAACAATTGTCAAACTGTGGTTGAATTGGAAATGCAAGAGTTTCACACACACACACACACACACCATCAGTACAATGATTCTGTGTAGTTTAATTGGTAACACAAATTTTTCAATAGAAGTGTCTATTATTTATAAATTACACACATTCTGTTTAGCAATAAGTAGAGGGAAGGGGGGCTGGAGAGATGGCTCAGAGGTGAAGAGCGCTTGCTGCTCTTTCAGAGGACCTGAGTTTGGATCGCATCATAATGGGTAGTTAACAACTGCCTGTAACTCCTGCTCCAGAGGATCTGATATCCCTTTCACCTGTACAGATATAGTATTCACGTGGCAGATAGACATGCACACATGAAAGAGAAAAAATGAATCCTTGTGAGAGGAGGAACAGAACAGTACACACACACACACACACACACACACACACACACACACAGAGGACATAGACATATGCATGCATACATACATGCATGCACACACGGACAGGGTGTGTCTGTTGAGAAGGGAGCTAGTTACTGAAGTTTTCACATCTGGACTATGGCCTTCCCAGCTATCTCCTGCCCAGCCTCATCTTCTGAGCCATTCAGATGTCCCAGCACCCAATGCTTGTCCATATGCACACCAGTTCCGAGTGGTAGCAGTTGGAACTGGAGTGGGCCTGTGGCAGAGTCAAAGTTGTGAAGAAATACCAGGAGATAGATCCTCAGCCTCCAGGGAGTACAGCCCTCAATCCCCTGACCATGGCCCAACGAGCCCCCTAGACTGCTCATCTTGAGAAGCTGAAGACCCTTGCGTGTTACTTCCAACCCCTTCCCTGAATTTGTAGTCCTGGACTGCAGCATCCTGGTTCCCTCCACAGTCCATGCAATTCAGGGCTCTCTCATCCAGTAATACGACAGGGCTCTGGGTTATAAGGGCCTGAGACAGCCCTGTTACACTGACCTATTAAAGCTCTGGGAATACGGACAACAGAGAGACTTCAACAGATGGTTGTGGAGATTAAATGGGAGCATAAGGGGAAGGGCTGTTATAGCATTCACGACGAGGCACAGAAGGCACAGGGCACAAGGAGCCGAGTCCTCAAAGCCAGAGTCTGGGAGGCCAAGGGCCACTCTCCAATGTAGCATCAGCAGATGAGTGTCCCCAGAACTTGCCACTGTGTATTGTTCACAGAGGCAAGCAGCTTGCTTGATGCCTTCTCTAGCCCATGGCCCTGGGCCAGTGGGGCTGGTGCTTCTGCATTCTCCTTTGTCCTCTAGCGATGAGCTGAAAGCCATCTTAGGGTGTGGCCGCTTCACAGAGTGGTCCCATATGAACCCCTGTCCTCAGCTGTGATTGCGGATGAGCACCGCAGTCATTGCCTTTCGTGCCTGCCTTCTGTCTCACCGGCATCTGCACCTGAGAGTGGGTGTGGTTGGCACAGAAGCTACAACTGCCACCAGCGTCTACAGGCTGGATACAGGTTGGGTCAGTTTGTTGTCACAACAGCTGTGGAAAGCAGGGGGGCTAAAAATCAGTGTGTACCACCCCCACCCACCCCCATCCCCACACCCCATCTGGACAGACTTCTCCTTCCCTTTCTAGTTCCTGCTAAGGCAGTGATTCACAGTCCTCTCTGGGTCAAAGGTATGAACCTCAATGTCCTGAAAAAAATCCCTAGATTAAGCCTGTGTGGCTGGCAGGAGAGACTGGGGGAAAGTTGATTGTGGGGAGATATTGCCAAAGGTGGTCTCGGGTTTCCCTCGTGTTCTTCTTCTGGGCAGATGGGGTTGGTGGGAAGTTGAGTGTGGGGGTGAAGGGTTGGGGGCTACCTCTGAGGGGAAACGGGTCAGGAAGCTTCCCTGACAAGAGGTTAGCCACCTCACCCCCCTGCCCTTGAGGGAAGGTTTGCCTGAGGTTACTATCAGGGACAGCGAATAGCTGTTATATTGGGGGCAGTGGGGGAGGGGATCCCCCAAAGTTTCAGGACAGGGTTTGTGTGTGCTCATGGAACTCGGGCAGTTTGCTGTCTCCCAGAATTACAGGAAGAACCTACCATCCACAACCCCTGCAGTCTTGCCAAGGGGGTAGAGGTGTTGCAAAGAGGACAGAGATTCCTTCTGTGTTCTGTGGTCACCGCAACCTGGGGTCCTCACAAGCAGCTTGTGAAAGAAATTTTAAGTCACTGTTGTCCAGAATGCAGGGGTACCTGTGAGAAATCGCAGGTGTGCCGCTCAGGGATCCACCATGTCTGAGTCAGAGTGGGTGGAGGAAGGTCTGACCAGTAGAGTGGTTATTGGCAGGACCTAGCCAGACCCCCAGATATCTCCATCCCTGCTAGCAAACCCTGGATGAGCTCCAAGACTGGAATGTAGGCCTCCCGGGCTGCCCCACCCCCTGAACTGCTTGACCTTTCTGCCTCTCATAACCCAATTCTTGATGCTCCTTAGCAGATCTGGGATGGCTTTAGGCACCCAGTGATCCCTGTTCTGTACCAAATTCTCTGGGGACAAGGATATGTGTTTTGTTCTTTATTCTACCTGCCCCCCATAATGGCTGCCTTTGCAGTCTGGAAAAACAACCAGAGAGATTATAGGAGGTACACAGATAGTGTTTTGGTAGGGTATGGTGCCTTTCCACAGGAACTCATGTCCCACAGAGAACTATGGACACCGTTAAGCTTCAACTGGCCTTTGCTGACAAATGTCCTTATATGAGGCTGTGGTGGCCTCTTCACAGGCTTCTGGTCTTGGCCTTTTTCTGTATTGGTTACTGTCAAGTGATCTTGCAGAAAACTCCTTTGTGGACTCTTTGTTAGGGCCAGCACAAGGGAATCCATTTGATTTTCACACCTTGACCTTTCTGGCTTAACCAACATCTCGGCTCTAAGGGCTCTGCCCACAGCGCCCTCTAGTGCTGAATCCCCAGGATCCAGACAGCAGCCTTCAGCTCTTGTCATTGCCAACCCTTACAATCCATTCCCTGCAGCAGCAAGTATCCATTTTGGGTTTGAAAACTCCAAAGAAGATTCAAGTCTTGGTCAGAGCAACTGGAGAGAAGCAACTGTCTTATATCCTCCCAGTACTTGAAGGACTTGAAGGACATGGGTCTGTGCTCAGGCTAACTCTGGTTTGTCAAACCAGAAACTCCTCCCTCTCCCAGCTATAAGCACTCTCTCCCTCCCTCTCCCTCCTTCCCTCCCTCCCTCCCTCCCTCCCTCCCTCCCTCCCTCCCTCCCTCCCTCCCTCCCTCCCTCCCGCCTACCTCTCCTGAAGCTGTGAAGGACTGGGGTTAAGCAGATGTGCCATGTACCCAGAGTGTGGCCCAGAGCAGCCCTGCATCACGACATATCTCTTTCCCACTCTATAACTAAGCAAGTCAGTTGCCCTCACAGCCAGAGCATCCCAACCCTGAAGACTGGGAGAGGCTCCTCCTATGGGCTGCCCCAGGAAAAGCTGTACCCTTAGTCTCTGTGGCCCTTTAATACTGCCTTCCAGAGATGGAGAGGCACCATCCCCTGGGACTTTCCTGAGTGGTCTCTCTCATGTTCAGTCTCCACTCTGTCCCCCAGTGTTCTCCACAGAAGGCCGTAACTACAGGAGCATCTCACTGCTGGGGACACCAGCAGTCTGTTCCCTGCTAAGCTTGGCTCCTATGGACGCTAGTCTCCCAATGCCTAGCCACCGGGCTGTCTGGGACCAATTGATTGAAAAATTAAAAGTCCCACAGGAATAAGGTTGTAAGTGCCTGCTTCCCATAAAACGCCATTTCTGGGGTAGCAGGAGGAGGGTCCCTCATCCACGGGGCTTGAAACTGGAAGTGGCTTGGGAATGTTTACATATTTATAATTTGGTATCTCCTGGTTAAGACCCAAGTTTAAAGGTAAAGTTCTGTTTGTGTCATGAACTCACTCACACCCCGCAAGAGGAAGGTAAGCATTGTGGGCTTAGTTTTTGTTTTTTTTAATGTACCTATACTTCATGACAGCCTGTCTACTGAATGAGGTCAGGAGTGGAACTTTCCATATGTAGTGTCTCTTACTTACACACACACACACACACACATTTTGACAGGAGAGCATCATGGATTTCCCATGTTTGAATAATGGATGCATGGGCTCTAACAAATCCAGCCCATAGGACCACAGAGATGAAGTGAAGGCACAGCTGTTGGCCATGTTCTGGACTTTTCTCTCCTGGGAAGTTCTCATTGCTGCCCTCTCTAGGAACATCTGTGTACTGCAGCTTCTCTGCCTTGCTTAAGGCTCTTGCCAGAATCTCCCATCCATCCCAGGGCTGAGAAGGCCCCAACTCAGCTTCTCACCTGGATAAGGACGTGGCTTGCAACCCGGCCTGCTTTTCTGACCACCACCTCATATCTGTTCTGCTGAAGATGATGTGGACAAGGATTCAGGGCACGGTTGGTTAGTACCCGTGTAGATGCTGTGTAACTACTGCGCAGATGCTGATTCTGAACTCTGCGTCTGTGTGTGTGTGTGTGTGTGTGTGTGCGCGCGCGCGCTGGACTAATTTCCCACCCAATGTACTAGGTAGGAATTTATCTCTTTCCCTCTTGATTGTCCTGTTTGTTCCTGTTTCTGTCTTTCACGTTGCAAGATCCAAGGAGAAGATCTGGATTCAGGGACTCTGAAACCATTGGGATCAACCTTGATGCAAACCTGAAAACACAGACTCCTAAGCAGGGTATGGGCAGTCTTAGAGAAAGAAGCCTTGGCAGCCCCACTCTCAGACTCCTGCCTGGTCCAGGTTCTCTGAAAGCCCCACTTGGGGCCCAGCCTGTGCATCAGTGGATACAATTTGCTGTCATTTCTAGAGATTCAGAGCTTGAGAAATGGGAACTGATACTTCCCTAGAGGAGGACCAGGAATTTCAGCCCCAAAGACTAAAGGCATCAGTGTGATCCATCTACCACATCTCCATCTTCCAGGTAGCATGCGGATCTCCCTTTTGTCCACCTGAGACCTTGGCCCAGCGTGGAGTTACCATGGTTACCAACATGCTTGCTTTAGCTGGTGTGATGGCAATTTCTGCTACTCTAAAACGGGATATTTATAAATGCTTTTAGAGATGTGTAAAGTATGGAGCAGAATATGATCAAAGAAGGTCTATGTTCCCTCTCACAGTTACTTACAGTCTGTTCAACTGAGAGACCCTGAGCTAGGATTGCCTGACCTTTGTTCAGCTCTGCCTAGTCTGGGTTAGAACAAGGTTCTCACCCTGAAGGGAAACCAGAGCTGGAGACAGGGAGAGGCTGGCTGCCACAGCAAAGTCCTGTCTCCCTGGGCATGCACAACCATACCCCTGAGCACTGGCATGGAGAGCCTTTGCTCCCTGCAGGTCCTGACCATATGTTCTTAATGTGGCAAAGATGACAGAGGAGCAAGGGGCACTCGGACCCTACATGCTTCAGACTGGGGAGCACTCAGACCTTACACGATTCAGACTGGGGAGCACTCAGACCCTACACATTTCAGACTGGGGGGGGGGTACTCAGGGCCTACATGTTTCAGACTGGTGCTCAGGGGTCCTGGGATATGAGATGTGAGTCATTCTGGCCAAAGAGGAGCTATGTTAGGGAGAGGCACATTGCCAAACTGTTTGAAATACTGACTCTCAAGAGCTAAAAATTCCCCCATGAGTCTCATCTCCCAGGAAGAGATTTCACACAGTTCCTATACTTTGCAGGAGAGATTAGAGCTCAGACAATGGGGGTCCATGGTGGGTGGGAAAACACCTTGAACAAAATTGCGTAGTGAGGATTTTGGTTTGTTTAAAAGACACAGAAACAGAAATGTTCTTTCATTTTAATCCCAGGTGTAGGGGTGTGGGGGCTGCTTCAGACTGTCCATAGCAGGTGACTATGATTTGCCTCATGCTCTAGCAGAAGCATGATTTTGCCAGCTGCAGACTGTTTCTGGGACTGTGTGATGTTTGGAATTCTGGGGACTTTTCAGAGGGCTCCAAGCAGCATGGTGGATTGTTGGTGGCAGTTTGTGAAGTAGTTGTGCACAGTGAAGAAACAAGAAGAAAACAGATATCCTGACGGCAAAGTTCAAACTCGCCCCCAAGTAACTCGAAGCCCCTATTCAGCAGGAAGTAGTCTAAGGATAATGCTGCCCCTCTTTAGACTGCTAATTTTTTTTCAGGGCACACTTTTCTTTCCCCTCTATCATTTTATCTCTCTTACCTAGTATTAGGGGGCTGAAAGAGGGAAAGAAGAGCCCACAAAGTAGCAAAAGACTAGGCTACAAGACTGCTTAGCGTTGCTCTTTATTTAAGCCTGATCCTCATGTGAGTACCCCACAAAAGGCTTGGGGGAATCACTGAATCCCCTTGTTCTTTCCAAAGTGGCCAGACTGAATTCCCCTCAACTCAGCTTTGCACTGTTATCTGCCCCTTTCATTGGCAAATTGAGGGAAAATGGCTTTGACCCTAATCACACCAGCACGTGATGAACGTTTGTCCACCTGGGCCTGGGTGATGCCACTGCCGTGGGATTATGAACACACCTGGTTCTACATGGCTCAGGCTCTGGGTCAGGCTGCATATATTTTTAATCTTTGGGGCCTGGGCTCTGAGAAGCCAAGGAGAGACATTCAAGTATCATTAACCAGGTGACCAATCGCCACTAATAACCCTGGATTTTTAGGCTTGAGTGGGCTTCACTGGGGGATCCATGCTGTCCCCTTTCCCAGTACTATCATATACAGAGGCCAGGTTTACTGCTACTCAGGGACAGCCAGGCCAGTGTCTTCCTCTGTGCCCAGTACCATGGACAGTCAGGGTTCCTTCAGAGCAAAGGGTAGCTTAAATGTGCATCATGTGTAATGTGGCACTGCTGGGCACATGGTAAAAGATCAATAGACAGCATGAAAAATCCTGCCTTATAGGGCTGAGAGATGGCTCAGTCAGTAAAGAGCTTGCCACACAACCTTGAGGACCTGAGTCTGATCCCCAGTACCTATGTAAAAAGCTGGTCCCAGAGGGCAGGGGAGTGACTGGAAACCACCAGACTTGGAGTTGGTACCAGGGATTCAGTTCCATGCAGGAGCTGCCAAGCTGGCAAAGTAACACAGAGATTTTTCCCTCTAGGAGTCATGGCCCTGTCATGGGGGGTTGGGGGGAGTTTGGAGAGAATTCAGAGAGGAGCAGGGTGAGAGGAGAAGTAGACTGGGTCTAAGAGATGCCAAGCTAATGAGAAGAAAAAGGTGGGCTGATCCACTGGAGCCGGGGCAGGACCTGGGAGTCTGCTCCTCTGCGGGATGTGATGTGCAGGCTCAGGACAAGACAGCTTGCTGCAGCCTTGCAGGGAGCGCAGCTGAGTACCCTGAAAGATCAACCATAATTCAGAAGGGAAACCAGCCCTGAGTCAGGCTGTGGCCATAGAGAACTTGAGAAGCATCTGCCAGGGAGTCCAGGAACCCCAAGCCACACAGTGGACGCTGTGTTTAAAGTGTGTTGACTGCGGTAGCCAGGTATAGCAGGGCTCCCCACTCACAGTGCCCATGGCTCCTGCTACCCATTGGTTCTTGCTTATCCCAGCCTCTCTTCCTTGTGGCTTAGTCGTGTGGAGTCAAAGGAAGCAGGAAGTCGACAGAACTGGGGTGTGTGCCAGCACCTGGGAGTCACCCATGCACCGAGCGACCGGGGCTCAGACACTTGTCCGTTGCTCAGAGGACCTCAAGATCCATCCTGGACCCCACACTCACACTAACAAAACCAGCACACACCAACAGACCCAGTAGCTTTCCATGGTCCTTCTGTATCAGAGTAGGGGAGCCAGGGTGCTTCACAAAACAAATGGATTAAATTAAATTTGTAAACTTGGTTTTAAAAAGGTCTGAGGGGAATTTAATTACCAGGATGGTTGATGAGGCTTTCCTGGCCAGAGTTTGGTCAAACATGCAACAAGGGCCCCTTGGAATGTGATTTGAAAATTCCCAGATGTATGATAAATAAATAAATAAATAAATAAATACTCCTAAGTTGAACTTACTTAAGGAAAATGAAGTACCTCTGAAAATTAATCTTGGCGGAGTCTATATTTTCTTGAGAAGAAGTTGGTTATTTCATATGTGCATGTGTGTGTGCGCACGCGCGTGCGCATGTGCGAGTGCTGGTGTGTTTGTGTGCATGTGTGTCTGTGATTGTGTGTGTGTGCATATGTGTGTGTGCATATGTGTGTGTGAGTGTGTGTGTGGTATGTGTGTGTGTGTGTTATGTGTGTGCATGCGTGTACATGTGTATAAGCACACACATGCACATGTTTGTGCTCAGCAGCTTCCCAGGAGGGGAAAAAAAAATGCCTGACGGGACAGCAGTCAACACCAGGCTGGTGGCCAGAACAAGGTAGAGCTGAGATGGCGACTTTGATTTTGTGGCCCCCTCCTCCCTGGGCTCCATCTCCTACATTCTTCACCAGCAAGAGTTGAATTAGCAGACTGGAGAGATGACTCAGCAGTTAGGAGCACTGACTGCTCTTCTAGAGGTCCTGAGTTCAATTCCCAACCATCTGTAATGGGATCTGATGCCATCTTCTGGTGTGTCTGAAGACAGCTACAGTGTACTTCCAGACAGGAACTGAAATCTGAGACATCCCAGAGTACCCCGGTCCTTCTGCTCTGAGGAAGACCCTTTGTGGCTTAACAGACACACATCTGGTAAGTGATGATCTGTGACCGTCTGTGACAGTGGGAAGGGATGGGACAGGTAGCACATACCTGCACAGGGGGAGCCAGACTGCTTTGGGGAATCTCGATTAGTAATGGTGCCCACTCTGGAGAAAGAGATCCATGAGCCATTCCCTGGATCTGACTTCTACAATAGCTGCTCAGCTCCTTAGGGAACCTGGGTGTCATTAGAAATAAGATTTATCACCAAGAAATCCCATGGGCTGCTAGGAGTCGAGATCAATAGCAAGCATCTAGATAGTTCGATAGACAGAAAGAAAAAAGGCGCAAAAAGGAGGGCTCCCAGGGGGAAGCCAGCGACTTCTGTAAGGTTAACTCATTTATAGGCTCTGATGGAAAGTCAAGTGGCTACTTCCTCCCCTGAAGCAGCTCCAGAACTTAGCATGGGGAGCCAGAGGCCACTCCAGCTGCTCTGGTGACATCCTTGGCCAGGGCTCCTGTAGCTTTAATTTTCTTTTAAGCCTACTTTTAATGATGGTTCTTAAATGCTTTAACCTCCCTTCTAGCCCATCATCTGCCAGAGGCAGCAGAAAAGAAAGGGTACGTGGTGTGTGTGGGGGGAGTGGACCTGTTTAGAAATGGTTCTTTGGAGCAAATCCCATCTGCATTGTAAGGAAATCAGTATTCACTTCACAGGTCAGCAGCAGCAGCAGCAATAGCAGCAGCAGCTTGATCCACTCGCAAACACTTCACGGATACACCGGCAGTCCAGTTTGGTAGAGTTGGGTTAACAAACACGAATTAGCAGTGGCAGCAGCACTACCTAGCAGAGACAGCCAGGCCTCAGTCTCTGCCCAAGTCATCAGGAGGGACCAGAGCCAACAGGAATGCCAGGAATAGTTCTGGCTGAGCCTCTCAGAGAAGTGAAGATCAGAGAAAACATGAGACCAGCAGACATTGTCCAGCTAGCTCTACAGGCAAGCCAAGCTTGGCCTCCATTATAGTCTGTTAGATCCTCTTGATGCTCTCTCCAAACATTACGGGGTCTCCACGGGTCCTCCTTATGTCTTGCCTCAGTACGTGAGACTGTCTTAGCTGACATCACTCTGCCAATCAGCCTGAGTCCATGGAAGCAACAAGAAACCGCAGCACACCACCAGAAGTTTTTTGCTGCATTTCTCTCTATGGAGTCCAGACACATACAGCTCAATTTTGCAATGTAAGGTGAACCAATACATGTGTGCCATTAGCAAAGAATCCTTCATCACGTGTCCTCTTACGTGCTTGTTTTAGCAGAACATCCTTTCCTCTGTGTCTGCTTCAGCGAAACGCTCCTTCACGTGTTTGCCCCAGCAAAAAAACACCATCCAACACAACAGAGTTTTCAAAGAGCCCTTAAGTTTCCACTCCAGGCTCCAGCCCCGGCTCCTGCCCTGATGCCCACATGCCTGCCCAAGGCTCCTGGAGGTGGAAGCTCCAGCAGCACTAGGCTCTAACAGCCCATCCAGGGACATCCCAGGTTTGCTGGGTGGAAGACTCCACTTACCTGTCCCAGGCCCTGAGACTCATGCAGGTATACCCAACTCCTTCTTTCCCTCTAGGCAGTTTAAGCCCATTGTGCTCATCCCAGTACGTGGGCTTCCCAGTCCAGCCACTGCTTGCAGCAGCCACGATTTCACTTGGCAGATTAAGCAAGAGCCATTGTGGCCAGGGTTGGATTGGAGGCCCCAGGTGCACCTGACAGAAAGATGAAAGAACCCTAGCAATCCTCCCCAACCATCTTTTCCTCCTAAATGGAGAGGGGAGGGGGAACGAAAGGGACTGTTTTCTCTAAAATGTCTGAGTAAAGCAGATGTTGCTGTGAAGTGGACGTTGCTGCTGCTGCACCTTCCCCACACACGCCATCCTGCACTTCCTGTAAGTCAGAGTGCTGAAGAGAACTACAGGGGCTGATTCTCAAAGCCTAGTGCCACCTCTAAGGCCCTGTGCCTACAGAAAACCTTCAGATTCATCTTTGCTTAAGGGCAGGAGACTCAAATCCAGCAAACAAAAGAAGCCAGAGCCCTGTTTGCTTCAAAAACACAAGGGTTCCTGTTACCCTGGATGGAGGCTTGGCTCAGCGCGCCATCTAGTGGCGATACTGGAGAGCTGCAGGTTGGATCAGGTAGTGGGTCATCAGAGCCACCTCCCATCAGAGCACACTTTCATCAGACCTTCATCTCTGTGGGGCCCTCCTCTATCAGACCTTACCTCCATCACATCTTCCCCCATTAGACCTTCTACCTCCCACAGATCTCTTTTAACAGCCTCTCCACCTCCATCAGGTTTCCTTCTCCAACAGCCTCTAGCACAAACAGACCCTCCTCCATCAGACCCGGACCTCAATCCAATTTCTGTTGTGTATCATTTCACACCCAGAGAGATTCTGTGTCAGGAAGATCAGGGCCAAGGTAAGGCCTTCCAGGGACCCAGGCAGAACCACAGCAGGAAAAGGATGACCACTCTGTGGATATTCTGAAACCCACAAGGCTTTCCCCCCGGTTCCTCAGGAGGTAGAGGTAGACTTTACAATGGATGGGTTAGTTCCATTTGACAGTGGATGGGTTTGGTTCTAATTCTGGTTCCTTGACATACTTTATAAAACTTGCCTAACAGATAAGTTCAGATCCTAAGCTATAAAGTGAGAGTCTCACCCCCAGAGGCCATGGTGAGCGCTAAGTGAGGAAATGTCTGCCATCCTCCTCCCCCAGCAGGAGTCATGACTATCTATGGACTGGAGTCTCCAGAACCCTGAAATTTGTCCTCACAGCTGGCACAGCCTGTCATTGAGACTGTGTGACTGAGGCGAAGTTCGAGAGAGCTGTCTGGTCCTGGGCTCAGTACCTGGCTTTTCTGAGATTTTATTTTTCTCAATAATAGTCAGTGGAAGATGCCAGGCTGATGTCAGAAGAGATGGATGACACAGAGGTGGGGGTGGGGAGCCCCACCTCAGCATCTCCCTGGAGTGTCTGGCAAAGAATCAGTGCCCAGGGATGGTCTGCTACATGAACTGAGACACACGGGGGAAGCAACATGGCAAACCACTTCAGTGCCAGGAAAAATTTATTGCTCAAAGGCGGCTAGCCACACAGACTCCCGGTTGTCATTCTTACCCCCAAGAATATGCAAAAAATCGAAAGACTCGTTTCCCCCAGATGATCTGTGTAAGTGACAGTCACATTCAACATAAGCAAGCACATTAATTAAATGCTACAACCCTGTTATGCTTTTATATTCCCTAGGGAGAACACTATTGTCTCAGGTGATAACTATGTAACCAATGCGGGTCTTTCAAATCAACAAAGTAGAGGACCTGTTAGCATGGTACTCACCTCCCCCACCTCTTCCCTGATTCCTTGTGATGGAGTGGGGGGGAAAAATCACACCTTATCTTCATGGAATTACATGAAAAGTGTCCATGGATGTGCTGGGAAACATGCAAGAAGTGTTACATACACATCATATGACTGCGACTCGTTAGAAAGCGTTCCGGTTTCATCTAGGTTGTCCTGAGTCACTGCCAGGCAACTATGAGACTCATGCTGATAAGGAGAGCTGAGTTAGTGTTTGTGCATGGAAAGCCACCCTTGGAGAGTTTATCGGATGGATCCATTCGTGAACGAGCATCACGGGAAATGTCTGTGAGGATGTCATTGTCAGAGAACAGGAGTCACAGGAGCAGCTTGGATGTCAAAGCTTGGAAGGCTGTGGTAAGTGGGGCCATGTTTGTGCTGGGTTTGAGGATGAAGACCACTCTAGGGCTCTGCCCACACCAGGGCAGGCCCATCACCAGCCTGATGGGTGGTACTCTGTGTCTTCAGGATCTTGGGGGCAGACAGAGGTTTGCTGTCATCGAAGGGTCTCATCCTCAAGTGCTGGCACGGCACTATACAGAGTTGGACTCCCGTCAATGTTCGATGAATTAGCCACTGGGCGTTATTTACAGGGTGCTCTGTGTGGGGAAGGCAGTCACTGGATCAGTCCACAGGAGGGAAAGGAGTTCACAGAGGGGGCCCTCCATGTCCTCAGACTCTGCAGCCATAGATCCACCAACCAGAAATTAAAGCGCTTTTTTTTTTTTTTTTTTTAAATGGAGGCTGGAGAGTTGACTCAGTGGTTAAGAGCACTCACTTTCCTTGCAAAGGACCTGGGTTCAATTCCCAGCACCCACATGGAAGCTCACCACTTCCCCAGGCACTAGGCATGTGTGCAGATGGAGCATTCATATGGATAAAATAAATCTTAAAAACAAAACAAAAACAAAAGCAAGTGTTCCTGAATCTGGTGAGTTAGCTCAGTGGGTAAAGGCACTTGTCACTAAGCCTGATGATTGGAGTTAAATCCCTGGAACCCACATGGTGGAAGGAGAAAAACCAATTCCTGTATATGGTCTTCTGATCCCCACTCCCCTGACCCACATACACACCGTTCAAATAAATTAATAAAAAAGAATCTTAAGTTGTCTGCTCCAAACACAGGCAGACTTTTCTGGTGATTTTGTAGCATGGCCACTGGGTGAGGTCTCTTAATTCAGCAAGAGGTAGTTTGAAGCATCTAGGGGGAAGTGTGTGGTCTATATGCAGACTCTGCCCTCTGTGGGAGCAAACTAGACTCCCCTAAACACCAGAGTGACTGACAACTTCACAACCGAAGACCTTCAATTTAACTCATCAGTGCTGGCCAGAGCATTGTGGTGACACAATGGACCCAGCTGGACTCCTGTGTCATGAAGGACTGTCCCAGAGGCCATAGGAGATGAGGCTGGAAGCCATCCTTGGGTACCAGGGTCACTGTACCACCGCTGGCTACCTGAGACCATGGTGTAAATGGCAGAACTCTTTGCTGACCTACAAATGGTCCCTGCTCCCTTTCTGACAGTTCTCAGCGGCTTTGGGGGAAGGAGAAGTTTGTCAGTTACAGATCTACCCCTTGCCAAGCCTACTCTGCCATCTCCAGGGGCAATAGAGGCAGGACGTGGCATCAGACATGCTCGCTCTTACCCATCTCCTGGTCAGTTGGGTCTTCTATTGAGAGAACACCTGGTAGCTGAAGTCGTCGGTCTGGATCCGAAGATTGTACTTCTGCCTTACTCTCTGGTAACGCAAGATCAGAAGGGTTGTGGCCCCTGCCACTACCAGAAGTGCAGCTGCCGCTAGGAGAATGATGTAACCAGTTCCCAGGACTGGCTTTGTACATGCCTGTGCACCTGTCGGTGAGATAGGTACCAGGGTAAGAGAGGTTTCAGGGTAAGAGAGGTGCCAGGGTCAGGGGAATTATGCATCTATGGTTGGCACCTGGCCCAGAAGTGTGAAGCAAAAGATTGTGGGGGTGGGGGTAGGGGTAGGTGGGTGGGGGTGCGGGGGATCTAAAGTGCTCAGTCTCAATTTCTGAGCAGCTTGCTTGGAATTTGGTTTGAGGCCCTCAAGGCAAAGGCCTGCATGTACGTGCGGATCAGCAAGGGAGGCACGGGACCCCCATCCAACGAGAGCAGCTCAGCCTGCAAGGGTCTACCCAGAGGTAGAGCTCTGTGGTCCCCTCACAGCTAGAGAGCCAGTCAGCTCCTCATGGGGAGACATGGGGGTTGGGATACGTGGTGTGTGTGGGGTTACCACTCACATCAGAGGCCAGGACCTGACCCAA
Source organism: Mus caroli (assembly GCF_978045245.1). Classification (NCBI taxonomy): domain Eukaryota; kingdom Metazoa; phylum Chordata; class Mammalia; order Rodentia; family Muridae; genus Mus; species Mus caroli. The sequence goes on from NW_028227273.1 coordinate 62,869,188, forward strand.
GCCAGAGTAACAGCCAAAGTCCGGGAGAGTGTAGACTCCAGAGAATGGAGGGGGAAAAAAAATCTTTTAATGGTTGTTTGAATGCCACGATCAGAACAGTGTAGTCATAAGAAGTGAAACATGGCCTCAACATCCATCAGTATGCGAATGGATGGGCCAGCTGTGACCAGGACACACACGGACTGGTTTGTTCGGTTTTGCCCATTCGGTTGGTTTTTTGAGATACAGTCTCACATTGTAGCACAAGCTGGCCTGGGATATCACTGTATAACATCAGTCTCAGCAATCCTCCTGCCTTGGTCATCCATGTGGTAGGGGCTATGGGCAAGAACCCCACTGTGTCCAGCTTATACAATGGAATATTGTCAAGCCACCAAAAGGAGCTCTGATGTCACACTGCCATGTAGGAGACAGTGTGTAAGGGAGTCACAGAGGGACCATGGTTAGTGAGACCCATTCATAAGAACTCTGGAACAGGCAAAGCAGAGACAGGCATAAGGCTGTTAGTGCTGGAGCCCAGGGAAGAGGCGGATGTGGGGCAGGATGGATGCTCCCATACTGTCAGGGCTGGGAGAGACAGCTCAGGAGGAAAGAGCCCTTGCTGAAAAAGCATAAGGGCCTGAATTCAAGTTCCCAGAACCCAAATAAAGGCTACAAACCTGGACTCCTAGTACTGTAGGGGTGGAGGCAGGAGGATGGCTGGGGCTGGCTGCCCTCAAAGCTCTAGGAGCAGTGAGTGACCTTGCCTCAAGAGACTAAGGTAGAGAGTGACAGAGAAGGACATTAATGTCCTCATCTGGAGACACACACACATGCCTCACATTATAGGAAAAAAGATTTAAGCCTCCAGCCAGCCCCTGGCCTGCCCTCCAGTGGCCTGGCCCCATAAATGCTTTGTGTCTGAGAGGGACACATTATGGAGGTCGTCAATAACAGAGGTCACAGATGGACCCCAGCTATGCTCACCTATCCCCATCCCCTCCACTTTTAGTACACCTGAAAGATCCGACTAAGAAAGAGCTTGGGTAGCCTCTAGCACTCAAATTCCATTTCCCTTCCCCATGGGACTTCTAGGCCCTACAGTGGACACTGTGCTGTCTTCTAGGAGGTGGCCTGAGAGGTGTTGCTATCAGCACAGTTGCCCAAGGTGGTCCTGCGGTTCCCTTTGGGCCATTTAGACAAAGAGCTTCAAACAGGCAACATTGTTGCCTGGACATGCTGGGGTGGGATACCACCCCACTAGCTGCAACTATGTAACTTTCTCCGGAGTGTGGGTCCCCCTGCCTGGTTAGTCATCTTCCAAGGGACACAGAGAGCTGGCCCCAGAATCCAGCCTCCATGGACCTCCAGGAAGAGGCTCTTCCCAGCAAGGGTCAGGGTATTCGAGTTGAATATGTTAAGGCAGAGGCAGGAGACCTGCTCTGTTGGAACTGTGGAACAGACTGTGACAGCCCGGACTGTCAGCCCTTGAGAACAAAGCCCCTGCCCTGATGCTGCCTATCCAGTTAGGTCCTGATCACCGCAGACAAGGTGACTAACTCAGCATGGCTCAGGGTAGCGTCTGCAGGCCAGGCTGTCTCCTGATTGGCCCCAAAGCAGGTAAGCCTGAAACAGAGAGCAAGCTCTCAGAAACGCTTGTGCAATTTGACACAGTGAGCGTGTCCCCTGGCATGGGGCCTCTAATTGTTCACGTGAGGCTCCAGATATCACAATGTGACCTTTGTGGGTCCTGAAGTCAGACTCCATCTGTCCATGAAGCAGGGAGAAGTTTTATAAGTGCAGTAAAGCAGGGCATATAGAACACTCCTAACTGCAGAGTGGAAAGAAAAGACAACCAGCGAGCCCCCAGCATACACATGAACCCATACTGGCCCTCCAACATGCTACGTGTGTGTCTTAAGCAATAGAGACAACCCCACACACTATATGCAGAGCCTTAACATAGCAGAAGCCAGTCTTCCTGACACAGATGGCCATGCAGAGTAGAAGCAAGCTCCCCTGGTACTGGCAATCCCAGCTCAGATACTCGAGAAGTGCCCACTGGCTTCAATAAATGTCCTGGACATTTGCACACACCCTGGTAATCTCACACTACCCATGTCTTTGCCCAACGGTGTCAAATAAGCAGGTTGAAGAGTAGATTTCTAAAGCAATGGCCCCAGGAGACTCCCAAACTGGCCTCAATGCATGCAGCACATATTCAAGAAGGCTGTTTCCCTACATGAGATGCGTGTGGAAATTTGTCCCCCATGAAAAGATTCATTGAAGCCCAAATCCACTTCTCTGGAGACAGGGCCACTGTGGAGAGGGCTAGTAAAGGTGCAGCCACACTGGAGGAGCTGAGCCCTCACACAGTAGGACTAGGTTTCTTATAAGTTTGCTGCAGTGAGATATAGCTACGGGCTGGGGAACCCAAAGATGGGTCACAGCCTGAGGAACTTGGAAGAGGCTGGATGGACGCTTGGCAGCAGGTTTCAGAGGAGGGGGCCTGGCCACACCCACATCTCAGGCTGTGAGAGAATACAACTCTGTGGTCCTACTGTGGTCCTGTGGCACCAAGTCTATGGTGTTTTGTCACCACAGCTCAGGCGGCTACTTATGTACTTATATACATGGGGCAGGGGGAGGAAGAAGAGGAAGAAGAGAAAGAAGAGGAAGAGGAGAATGAAGAAAAAGAGGAGGAGGAGGAAGAAAAGAGAAAGAAGAGGAAGAAAAAGAGGAAGAGGAGGAAGAAAAGGAGGAAGAAGAGGAAGAAAAAGAGGAAGAGGAGGAAGAAAAAGAGGAAGAGGAGGGGGAAGAGGAGGAGAAGGGGGAGGAAGAGGAGGAGAAGGGGGAGGAAGAGGAAGAAGAGCAAGAGCCTTTCTCACAAAGGTGGTCCTGACCCTTGGGGACAAAGACAAGTAGAAGACTACAACCAGCCAGCTCTGCCTCTGAGACCCAGTTCACAGCAGTTCAGTTCCAGCCATATGAACACGGTGACACTCATGCTTCCCTGAAGGGGCAGTGATGTTGACAGTGGAGATAGAGGCCAGACCCTGAAGGAACACATCTGTTGACCTCTCCTTGATCCTGGAGGCTCTTAAAACGCTTCTGCTAACCCTCCTCCTGCAACAGAGCAGCCCTTACCAACTGGAAGTACATGTGTGGAGTGGGGCTTTGCTGCCCGTTTGTTTGAGGATGTTGTGGAAATAAAAGCTACAAGACAAGAAAGCTGGTGAGGAGAAGGAGAGGGACAGAGAGCTTTGGAGATACAGCAGTCACTCTCTTGCTACAATGTACTCTGCGCTGGCCTCGTGTAGACCTCTGCTTGTTACAAATGGAAACAGTCAACCCTTATCCAGAAGCTTCCACGGGCCATGCTCTGAAGTAGAAAATAATATCCCCACTTCACAAGGGGGAAAGGAGAAACGAGAGCTAGTATGTTCAGCATCCCAAAAGTATCAACGTTGGCCAGGTTTTTAATTAAGCGAGCCTCTCATATTAGGGACTCTCAAAGGACCTATATTTCACACCAGATACAATCCTGGGAGGCAGACAGGGCAATTATGGACAGATAGCTAGAGCCAATAATATCTCTCAGGAAGACCACACAGCTCAGGCAGCAGTCTAGAAACAAACTCAGGTCTATTATCCAAGCCCAACACCTCTCACTCTTCACATTCTCTGACATCCATGAACAAATGAAGAGACTCCACTTCTGTTAGTGAAAGCACGATACATACATTCCCTTCCTTCTTCCCTTCCCTTCCTTCTTCCCTTCCTTCCTTTCTTCCTTTCTTCCTTTCTTTCTTTCTTTCTTTCTTTCTTTCTTTCTTTCTTTCTTTCTTTCTTCCTTTCTTTCTTCCTTTCTTGAGACAGGGTTTCTCTGTATAGCCCTGGCTGTCCTGGAACTCACTTTGTAGACCAGGCTGGCCTTGAACTCAGAAATCTGCCTGCCTCTGCCTCCCAAGTGCTGGGATTAAAGGCGTGCACCACTACTACTCTTTCTTATTGCCGCCCCAGGTCAACCAGTTCTCTACTTAAGAGGATGAGAAATTGAGAAAAGGTGTGTGGTTCCTGAGCCTAGGCCAGCAGCTACACAAGGATCCCCACCGGGGTCTCAGAACCTAGGTTAGCAATCATTTGTGGACCTCCCTGCCCCTGCCCAGAACACTCTTGGATCAGTGACTCTGTGTGTGTGTGTGTGTGTGTGTGTGTGTGTGTGTGTGTGTCCGTCCATCCTTGGTGACTGTGCCTAAGCCTTTATTTTCCCAGTGCTCAGATGAAAAGCAAGAGTTGAGAAACACCAGCAGGTCCTACCTGTGGACTCCCTTGCTCACTTATCAGAAACCTAGTTCCACCTGAGCCTGAATTTCAGCTCCCAGCTTAAGCATGAATCCGAGGGACTGTTGCACAAGAAAATGCAGAGAGGTACAAGATCATCAAAGGTTAGGAAGGAGAAATCACAGAAGAAAAAACAGCCCAAGCAGTGAGAAAAGCTTAGATCTCTTTCTGGCATAAAGATGAGATGACATCAGGGGACATGGAAGAAGGAAGTGGCTAGGGATGGCACAGGATGAGCCTTTAAGAGGCTCCAATGCATTCTTTCCTCCCTTCCTCTCTCACTGGCCAGAATTGACCTCCCCAGCCATACTCAGCTGCCTAGAGGTTTTTGGTTTTTCGAGACAGGGTTTCTTTGTGTAGCCTTGGCTGTCCTGGAACTTTTTGCTCCAAGCAGCCATGTGTTAGCTAAAGCCGGAAAACTCTCCTACCGTAGAGCAGAGACAGAAACTAGGAGGCATCTAGAAACTTCAGTGTCAGTACCCAAAGCACACAGATTCCCCACATTTTCCAAATAATTAGATTATATAGATGGGGGAAATATGTTTGGAAAATTGACCCTGGAACTACATTAATATAGTCTTCTGGTAGGTGTTTATACTTGTGGCAACTGAAGGGCTTCTTTATTCATCATCTATATTAACAACTTTTCATGTAGATGTGCAGTTACACATGTGTGCACATGCAAGTACATGCATGCACACATGTGCACACACACATACACAACTGCAGCTGTCTGTTCACAGCCTGGGTCCTTTCTCTTTGCATCCACTTGACAGGTTTACTCGGGGTCAAAGTCCTTCTCAGCTTCCTGAGACTTCTGTCACAGCATCCTTCAGCTCAATGCTCTGGACTTCTGGGAGCTAGGATTCTTCCCCATAGCATGGCCACAGAAGTCAACCCCACCTCTCAGGGTGGCCAAGAGGGACAAATCCTATCCTCTAACCCCACATGAGCACCAGAGAGTCTTGAGGAAAATTTTAACCACTGCTGTGAATCTTTTAGAAATTTTTTTTTCTTTGAAAGCTCCATATTTCAAACAGGCACTTTGTAAACTAGGCTGGGACTAGTTTCCTTACCATTGAAACCCAGGGGACTCACCTTCAGTCCGATGGAGGGGCCCCCAGGTCATCTGGTGCAAGGCTTCACTACTTCTCAGCAACCGGAAGTCATTGCAGCTCTGTTTTGAGAAGAGAAACCTCACATTAGTCTCATGGTTCTTTCAGGGCGTGAATGTCCTGTGTTGGGTTTTCCCTATCTGGCCCTGATTGTTTGGTCCTCTGGGTGAGTCTAGATGTGGACTCTGGTGGGACACACCAGCTTGCAGAGAAAAGGGTTTGTTTGCTTGGTGAATCTCAGGGCACAGTCTATTGAGGGAGGCCAAGAATGGAAGCAGGAGCTGAAGCAGAGGCGACGGAGTAGCGCTGCTTGCACCCAGAGCTTGGTCAACCTGCTTTCTTATCCAACCCGGACCGCATGCTCAGGGCTGCACTGGCCACGATGGGCTGGGCCCTCCCACATCAATCATCAATCAAGCAAATGCCCTACAGAGTTGCGTACAAGCAAGCAGATGCGGGCATTTCCCTCTTCTAAATAACTCTAGCTTGTGTCAACTTGATGTAACCAAACCAAAGCACCACCTGAAGCATGGCGTACAGTGGGTACACATAGAGGAAAGACGGTAGAAATATGAGCCTCTAAGCCTTCCCTAGGACCATGCCTTAACCACACAACCTAGAATTCCTCTTGGGTCCTCCAAGGGCTCAGCCAGGCCTTCAAACTCACTGCCTGGCTCACTGGTATGGTGCAGTCTTCTTCCTGGATACCCAGCACACACTACAGTCTTCCAAGAAAAAGTTGGCATCCTAACTCCAGCTTTCTAACTCTGATCGTTTTAGTTAGGATTTCTATTGTAGCAATGAACAGTCATGACCAAAAGCAACTTGAGAAGGAAAGAGTTTGTTTGGCTTACGTACCCAGAGTCACAGTTCACGGAGGGAAGCCAGATGGAGAACTCAACTCAAACGGGAACCTGGAGCCAGGAGTTGATACTGAGGCCATGGAGGAGTACTGCTTACTGGTGTGCTCCACTTGGCTTCCTCAGCCTGCATTCTTATAAAACCCAGGTCTGCCAGCCTAGGCACAGCACCACCCACAGTGGGCTGGGTCCTCTCCCATCCATCACTAAGAAAATGCCCGGGCCTCGAGAGATGGCTCAGCAGTTAAGAGCACTGACTGCTCTTCCGAAGGTCCTGAGTTCAATTCCCAGCAACCACATGGTGGCTCACAACCATCTGTAATGGGGATCCCGTGCCTTCTTCTGGTGTGTCTGTAGACAGTGGCAGTGGACTTAGATATAATAATAAATACATCTTTAGGCGGGAGGGAATGGGGCCTGACCGAAGTGAGCAACCTTCGTTCCCAGCAAGCACATGATAGCTCACAACCATCAGTACAGCTACAGTGTACTCATATACATAAAATAAACAAATCTTAAAAAGAGAGAAGAGAAGAGAAGAGAAGAGAAGAGAAGAGAAGAGAAGAGAAGAGAAGGCCCTCTAGGCTTGCCTACAGCCTGATCCCTTCGAGGCATTTTCTCCGTTGAGGTTCCCTCTTCTCAAATTATTCTAGCCTGTGTCAAGTTTACACAAAACTGGCCAGTTGGCCTTATTTGAAAAGATGTGCAGGTTGAGATGAACTCTAACCCCAGGAGGTGAGACCTACTAGGAAGAGAGATCTGGGCACGTACAAAGAAAGAAGTTTTACAAGTCAAGAAATGGCAAGGCCACAAGAAGCTGGGCAAGGCCATGGCAGAGTCTCCTGCACAGCGCAGCTGGGGACCCAGTCTGCCAACCTCACTCAGTGTTGTGTGTTCCGGCTCACTCAGTAGTGTGTTTCTAATATGGTAACAGCCCAGCTAAAACACATCTGGAATCTGGTGGCCCTGGGACTAATGGAAAGCCTGCTCTAAAGGAATTAGGTGGGGGAGGGGAACAAGGTCAGGGTCAGGTTGCAAAGAGAGGCAGCAGCAGCCCCTGCAGAGACAACACTGCTATAAGCACTAGCCCTGTGCTTCTGCAAACTGGAGCAGGCGCCACAGTGAGTGTCCTGGGGAGTCAGCTGTGTTTGCAGGGGGAGTCACTGTGTGAGAAAGCGGGATGGTTGAATTATCCGGCACTGTGTCTCTTAGCCACACCCTGCTAATGGCCAAAGACTTCTAAAGACCCCAGAGTCCAAGTCTGTCAGGGTACAGTAGCAAGCATGCCTCCCATAGGAGGAACACACATAGTCTGGATGAAGAAACAAATTATTCCTAAGCTCCTTGTCGATGCAGCACACAGGAGAGAAAAAAGTGCTACGGAGGCTGAGAACTGCTGAGGCACTATTCATTTCACCAAAATGTTTCACATGTAAGCTCCAGTGTCACCGGAGGGGACTGCTACCACAGCTGCCTGGGGTGGGGTGACAGGACTGGTTAGTTTTGTTGTCAAGTTGACACACCTGGAAAGAGAGAACCTCAACTGAAGGCTCGCCTTGATTGGATTGGTCTGTGGGCACATCTGTGGGACAGTTTCTTCGTTGCTATTTAATGTAGAAAGGCCCCGCCCACTGTGGGCGGTGCCATTCCTAGGTTTGAGCAAGCCAGGGGCAGCAAGCCAGTAAGAAGTAATCCTCCACCATTATTTGAGCTCCTGAGTTGGCCTCTTTTGATGATGAGTTATTACCTATAAGTTAAAAACTTTTCCTCCCCAAGTTCCTATCGGTCACAAATTTTATCACAACAATAGAAAGCAAACGAACAGAAAGCTCAGGTGTAGCTGCAAGAGGTCTAAAGGGAAGAAGAAGGAACAAGAAAGGGTAAAATGTATGTGCACATGTATGTATATGTATGTAAGTATTATGTATGTATGCATATATGTGTATGGTGTATATGTGTGCATGCATTTTTGTGTATATGTATATGAATGCAAATGTGTGTGCATGTGTATGTGTGCATGTATGCTTATATTTATATGTATATATGTATGAGTGTATGTATGCTTGTATATATATGTATATATGTATGTATATATGTGCATGTATGCTTGTGTATATGTATATGAATGCATGTGTATGTGTGCTTCTGTATGTGTACATGTATGTTTGTTTATTTATGTATACATATATGTATGAGTATATGTATGTTTGTGTATATATGTTTTGTGTATATATATGTATGTATATATGTATGTGTGTGGTGTGTCTGAGTGTGTGCATATGTACATGCATGTGTTTCTATCTGCATGCATATGTATGTATATGTATGTATGTATGTGTGGTATGTCTAAGTGTATATGTGTATGGTATATAAGTGCATGCATATGTTGGTACATGTATATGTGTATATATATATATATATATATATATATGCATGTAGGTGTGTGTGTATTTGGTATATGTGTGTACGGTACATGTGTGTATATGTGCGATGCAAACTGAAAACTGAACCATGGGGGGAGGAGGGGGGTATGGGGGCAAATAAGAACAAAGCTTAACAATAAATCCATCTGAAAATGACACAATGACACTTATTTCTTTGCATGCAAACCAAAAAGTTAACAACAGAACCCCAGGAAGAACACATTTGGCCTGAATCACAACACCCAATATGTGCCAATCCCTGTCCTGGGCCCTCCCTTTAAGTTGCCCCCTCCACTTCCCACCCCTCCACCCCCCGCCCCTTGTTCTCTTGCTTGGGGCAACTCCTCTACCAAGGAAGAAAGCCATCCCCCAGGAAGCAGAAGAAGGAGCCAGCGCTTACTATCCTGCACGAGTTCCTGGGGTTCTCCATGCACACTCTCAGCTTGCAGTGCAGGTAGACGATGGAGTTGTTGATGAAGGAGAAGATTCTCAGCTTGAACTGGGCCTTGCTGGAGTTGCCATTCTGAATCACACTGGTGTAGGTGTTGGGAACAGGGCAGCTGAGGGAAGGAACAGGGCGCGAAAGTCAGTTGTTGTTCCAGCTGCTGCTCAGGCAAGATTCTTGTGAGCATCCACCTCCCACAGGCAATTCTTGGAAGTCGCTAGCTCCAGGCTGCTGCCTCATCTAGCCCCAGCCTCGACCACTCAGAGTTTGCCTGGAGATTCCAAGGGGTTCAAATCGGCAACGGGGCTGGGCAAGGGAGCGTGGCCTCTACCTGTTGTTGATGAAGCCAAAGGTGATGGGGTCCTTGGCGTTGCTGGAGGGGGTGGCCCAGCACTCAGTCAGCACGACCTTCAGACTGCTCTTCTGCCTGTGAAGCCCCACCTCAATCTTGATCTCATCGCTGGCGGACACGCTATAGTTCTGAGGTATGGGAGAATCGCCAATGTACAACTGCATTTCTGTGACAAAATTTCCAGTACCGTGGAGGTCTTCGATGACGGTGTAGACCCTGTAGAGGGGCAGGGGATAGAGGCTCTGAGAAACTTGCTCTATGAAGTTCTTTCTTCCAGTTCCTCCCCACCAAAGGTGATTCTAGGGAGGCACAGAAGTCAAGGAAGACCAGCAGGTGACAAGAGGCGATTCATGCACAGCTGGCTGCAGCAAGGAGCTAACTCCTCTCTGTGTGGGAGGTTGCCCTAGAGAGAGGGTGGCTGCCATGGAGGTTGTGGGTCTGACGAGCTGGAGGCTGCTGCCTAGAAGCTGTTCCTCCTAGCTGATTGGCCCCAGACAGAGAGGGTATTTGGTCTTCTCTGGTTAATCCTACAAAGGACTGGGGACAGAAATGTGGGAAGCTGGCACAAGTTCTGCCCACTTGTGCAGTCAGACTCAAAGCCAAGCAGAGGTGCTAGAGGGATCCCAAGCGGCCCCCACTTACCCCCACTGTGGGGTGTAGCCCGAGGAGGTCAGAAGGTCATTCTGGAAGGCACAGTGGATAGGACTGAGGAATTGCAGGTGGTGGATGACACCCTCTGGGGACAGGTCGTTCCTCAGTGTGGTCGTCACCACTGTGGTGGTCACATTCTAAGCACAAACAGACGAGATGTAAGTGATCTTCTGGGCCTGAGGGGGCCCAGACCCCAACTGCCGCTAGATTCCAGGGACTGTAGGGGTATCCCCAGAAGTGTAAAACTCCAGACAAGTGTCCCTGATGTCACCTGCTATAGATTTGTCTCCTGATGTCACCTACTGGAGATTTTCATGTTAGGCATTGGTGTCTACCTCTCTCTAGCTTCTATCCTACACACCAAAAAAAGACCAGTCTACCAATCACATATATGGCAACATATGTCCTTGGATCAACCTGTATTTGACTGTGTCACACTGTATCTAATCAATGGCATTCCCTTTTCTCTCAGCACTCCCCAAACTCAGCTGGACTGAACTGCCAAATTGGATATTTGCCTCTGAGAACAGAGACGACCCTAGCCCTCCATCTGCCGGCTCCTGCATCCATCCCATCCCTGCAAAGAGGTGCTGATTCCCTGGGAACAGCTTGGCATGTGGAGGACTCTAGAGCGTGTGTTACAGTTACTGGTCTTAAGGCTGGCATCCTAGTGATGCTCCTTAGACACAGGAGCTCATGAGAGGCTGCTGGGGCTGTATTGGGCCCCTCACAGTGGCTGCGCATTTGTGGACAACTAGGAGGCTTTAGGAAGAGGGGCCTTGGGATGGGGGTGGAGCTCAGCGGAGCACTTGGATCTTAGTACATGCTGGTGCTCTCTCTCTCTCTTCCTCCCTCCTTCCTTCCCTCCTTCTTTCCCTTTTCTCTCTCTATCCAATCTCATTTGCCCTATCTCCCTCTTTTTTTCTCTCCCTCCTCCCCACCCCTTTCTCCATCCCCTCTCCCTTCCTCTCTTTCTTCCTCCTCTTTCCCTCCCCTTTTCTCTTTTCTCTCTCTTCTTCTTTTCCTTTTCCATCTCTCTTCTCCATCCCTCTTTTTCTTCATCTCCCCCACCCCCTTTTCTTTCTCCCTCTTTCCCCTCCTTTCTTTCTTCCTCCTCTCCCCTCTCGTCTCTCCCTCTCTACCCCTCCCCTTTCAGCCTCCCCCACTTCTGGCCACCACAAGGTGAGCAACCTTGCTCCATCATGCTCTTCTGCCCTGAGCAACAGAGTCCACCAACCATGAACTGAAACCTCTGAGTGTGAGCTAAAACAAACCTTTCCTTCCATTAAGTTGATTTGCCGCAGATATATATATATATATTTTTTTTAAGACAGGGTTTCTCTGTGTAGCCCTGGCTGTCCTGGAACTCACTCTGTAGACCAGGCTGGCCTCGAACTCAGAAATCCGCCTGCCTCTGCCTCCCGAGTACTGGGATTAAAGGCATGCGCCACCACGCCCAGCTCTGCCGCAGATATTTTATCACAGTGACAGAAACCAGACTGGCACACATGTAAGCTCATACATACATATAGATAAATGTGTACACATGTGTATTCACACATGCATAAACATGCACACTCATGCACACACGTGAGGAGGACTCTTTAAACCCTGACACTGGCCAACCCCAGTCCTTTTGCACCAGAATAATTCTGCAGTATGGGTCTTGCATCTACTTTAGGATTCCAGTGTGCCAACTGTGACAGTGTGGGCCTGTCTGACTTCCTCTTTCGGGGTCTCTAGCTTAGAAGTCAGAGGCCCAGGAGTGAATAAGAGCCTTCCTCGTCTCCCTACCAGGTGCAAACCCTCCCCACACTGAGGCCCCTTCCAGTGGGTGGCTCACAGCAGCCACATGTACTCACACTCTGTAAGATGGTCCCACACTCGCCCCAGCCAGCCACCAGAAACACGTGTGTGCTGTTGCTTCTGCTCACGTTGCAGGATGGCTCTCCCAGGTACAGGGAGGCCTCAGGTATGGCCTCCTGCTGCAGAAAGCGCTTCTGGACGGTGATGAGCACCGTCTCGATCTCACAGGACACGCTAACGGCATCCGTCAGGTTCAGCTGCAGGGGCAGGTCCTGGGCTGTGGAGCTGGCAATTGGCACAGGGACACCCCTAGTTCCTGCTGGGGTAGGAGACCACTCTGAGCCTGGGGTCTGGGTCGTGTTGCCAGAAGGGTCACCTGCAGGTTCCAAGGAGACAAAGGCTCAGGGTGAGGCTGTTTGGGGCTTGGAGGGACAGAGTAGACATCTGTGCTCTAAGGCAGCCATACTCAGGAGCTGCCCGCTTCAGCCACAGAGCTGCCACACTTAGCACAGAACAGGCTACTCGGCTTTCTTTGGTGTGTTTGCAGGTCCATGTATGTAAGGTATATGTGCATATACATATAAGGTATGTGTTATGTATGTATTTGGTATGGTGTATTGTGTGTGTGTGTGTGCACCTAAGGTATATATGTGTGCATGTACTGCTTGTGTGTGTATGTGTGTAGGATGTATGTATGTGTGTATGTATGTGTAGGGTCTGCCATGGATGTGCTAGGCATGAAGGAAGAAGTAACCTGCCCTGGAGTCTGAGACCTATCTCTAAGTAGAGTCCCAAGGTGCCCCCTTGGGAGCCTGGCTTCCTTCTTGCCCCCAAACTCACACCTTTGTAACATACAGGGAACCTTGGAAAGGTCTCCCATGTAGAGGTCACCCACATCCTGGACAGCATGGCTCCCTCTACCATCCATTTCTGCAGGCTTCCAAGTTTCAGCCAGTTGATCGCATGCTTGTACCCACACTGGCAGGTGCTGGATTCGCTGTCCCTGATGGCCAGCTCCAACATGATGCGACCTTCTCTGTACTCTACTTCCCCAGGCAAAGCAGCTCCCCTGTCCCCGACTCTGTTTAATTACACAGATGGTTGTCTCCCTCCCCTGGACACATATGAAAGAAGAGGGAGGGCCAGTCACACACAGATACCACACACACACACACACACAGACCCTACACATACATACACATATACACACATACATCCTACACACACACACACACACACAAGCAGTACATGCACACACATACATGTACACACATATACCTCAGGTGCACACATACACAATACACCATACCAAATACATACATAACACATACCTTATATGTATATGCATCTATACCTTACATACATGGACCTGCAAACACATACACATATTACATGCACACACACAATACACCACAACAAACACATACATATACAACACATACTCTACATATATATGCATATATACCCTACATGTATGGGCATGCAAATACACACACATGTATATACATGCACATGCATCCACATGCACATACAAAAAACTTGTCTAGGTCATAAAAAAAACAGGCTGACTTCCTTTGGACAAAGGCCCTGTTTTCTTAGGAATGAGCATCCATAGGAGAGATGATGAGACCATTCCAGAAAAGGCTTATGAGACTTACCATCACAGGACCTTCCAGAATATTCCACCTGTGAGTCAGGTCCTCCCCCATCACAGCTACATGTAAAAGACCCGAAGGTGTTCCTGCATGTCCCAGGGGCACAGTCATCCTCTCTCATGTCACACTCGTTGTAATCTGAAAAGCATTGAGAGAAGAGTGGAAGCCATGATGGACCAGCGAATGGCCCTGGGGTGGGCAGTGCCATCAGCTGTATGCACAGTCCTGCTGGGACAGTGCATCTCAGGAGGCAAGGTGGAAACATATCCAGACAACAGACCACACGGATGTGGCAGGCTCAGGGCAGTCCATGAGACTCTTCAGTGTGGCTGGGGGTTGCTGTGGGAGTGGGGAGGCAGAGCTATGGTAGGATACAGCTATAAGACAGGGAAGGGGTTCCCACAGACCTGAACCCACTTCAGCCCACTGCTAGAGCCAGGAGATGCACAGGACTGGAGGCCTGAACAGCAAAGCACTGAGCCCAGGAGACCCCCTTCCCCCCCTCCTTGTGCCTTCCAACATTCTGCCCATTCAGTCTGTCACCCCTGCAGAACAGGGATTTGAACCAAAAACTCAGAGGGTCTTTACAAAGCAGACTTCAGGGCCGTGGCTGTGGCTCAGTGGTAGCACACTACATACTCACACAAGTTCATACACACATGTGCCTGCTCAGCACAAAAATACATATATGTGTACTCACATGTGACACCCCACTATAACTCAGCATATGACCTTCCAGCACCTTCCACCTCAACAAACCTATTCATAGATGACAACAGCCTACAGTGTAGAAGGAATTCAGCATACCCTTTAGCCCAGGGTATCGGTCATTTCCAATTACTTGGCTTTGGAAGATGCTCTAAAGATGGCTATCCTTGCATTTACTATGGTCTGGACTGAAGTCCCTTCTCTCAGGACAAAGTCCCAGAATGCACTACCAGGCCAATGAGAAAGATGCTATAGATCACTGGGTTTCCAAAGAAGGTGAGGAAATCCTACACCATGAGCCCACTCCACAGACTCCACGGCCCCAGCTCACCGTGCTGTGTTAAGATCCATGCTTAGCTCAGAGAGAATCTTGGAGCTGGCTTGTTTCAACTCAGTTTTATTTATTCTATTTCTTCCTTTTGTACTCTGGGCACAGGGATCCATGTCGTCAGTGATCAGGTGACTTGTACTGCTTTGGGGTTTTTGTTTTGTTTTGTTTGTTTGTTTGTTTTTGGCTTTTCTTTTTTTTTTTTTTTTTTGGTTTTTTTTTGAGACAGGGTTTCTCTGTGTAGCCCTGGTTGTCCTGGAGCTCACTTTGTAGACCAGGCTGGCCTCGAACTCAGAAATCCGCCTGCCTCTGCCTCCCGAGTGCTGGGATTAAAGGCGTGCGCCACCACGCCCGGCTGTTTTTGGCTTTTCGAGACAGGGTTTCTCTGTATAGCCCTGGCTGTCCTGGAACTCACTCTGTAGACCAGGCTGGCCTCGAACTCAGAAATTGAGGCCTCTGCCTCCCAAGTGTGCTTTGGGATTTTATCTGTTAGTGTCCTGTGCACACTGGGCTGTCAGGCTCAGTATTTGTCATCTCTGTGTGGTCTCACTCTGCACTCAGAGCTGTTGACTCTTCACTACTTTGTTGGGGAAGTTTTCTTCTATCATTTTTACAATAGCGACTTTACTCTGCTTGACGGGAGGATTGATATCTTCAGGTGATTCAAGTATCACAGTCCTTTCCTCTGAAAACCTGAGCTTACTGAGGGAATTCTTCTCATTCTTCAAATAAAAAAACATGTTCAATTTAAAGTCTTCATAGAAGAAATAGAAGAGGAGGAGGAAGAGGAGGAAGAAGAAGAAGATAAAGAAGGCAAATAAAATGAGGATAAGGAGGAAGAAAAACAAGAAGAGAAAGAAGAGGAAGAAGGAGGAAGAAAAGAAGAAGAGGAGGAGAGGAAGGAAGAGAAGGAGGAAGAAGAAGAAGAAGAAGAAGAAGAAGAAGAAGAAGAAGAAGAAGAAGAAGAAGAAGAAGAAGAAGAAGAAGAAGAGGAGGAGGAGGAGGGGGAAGAAGAAGAGGAGGAAGAGGAGGAGGAGGAAGAGGAGGAGGAAGAAGAAGAAGAAGAAGAAGAGGAGGAGGAGGAGGAGGAGGGGGAAGAAGAAGAAGAAGAAGAAGAAGAAGAAGAAGAAGAAGAAGAAGAAGAAGAAGAAGAAGAAGAAGAAGAAGAAGAAGAAGAAGAAGACGACGAAGAAGAAGACAGCTATCTAGGAGCAGGCATGGTGGCACAGGCTTTTAACCCCAGCACTTTGGAGGCAGAGGCAGGTAGATCTCTATGAATGTGAGGGTAGCCTGGTCTACAGAGTGAGTTCCAGGCCAACCAAGGCTATATAGTGAGACCCTGTATATGAGCCAATTGTTATTTTTCTTTATATCTAAGGAGGGAAGAGTCTAAACTGTCCATCTCTCCCTGTTTTCTTCACTGGTGCTTCTGCTAGGATCTCTGTGGACTCTTCCTGGACACTCTGGCTGCCCAGAATGACTGATTTGTTCTCAGCTCATCAAAGCCCTGGGTGACAAGGAAGGGACATCCCTAAGACTTTTAGAAGGTTCAACCCTTCAGTTTTAACACTAGTATGGTAGCAGTAAGAAAGACAAGGAAGCCACTTCAAGCTTCAGACCGTTCCTGGGAATCCCCACAGAGAGGCTCAGAGCACATCTTCCTAACCAAGAGCCACAGCTGACTTTGACTGGGGCAGATTAGTCTCAAGCCCAGCCCCAGCATACCTTGCATAAAAGTTTTGCCTCTGACCACCTCCAGCATCGATGTGTTCTGTAAGGCATCGAGGAAGCCGGCAGACACCTCCCTGACATCAAGGTCCGCTGTCATTAGCAAATTAAACTCCACCACGATGCTGCCATTTGTGATGTTAGTGATGTCCACACGGATCCTGCCTGCATCCATGTGCTGACGCAGCGTGGCTGGCAGAGAGTCCCGCACCTTCGAGAAAACAGGCTGTGTGAGAAGGGCTGCCTGCTGAGGTCACAGGCCATTTGTCCTAAGAATAGATACTCCTGGTAATTTCTGCCTGGCATCCAGGACAGGTTTGTGGCAAGAAGGTCCAAGTCTCAAATCAGTTCTTGGCCCTCACAGGCCAGCCCAACACCTTGGGTGTTGATGGTGCCTAGAAGAGTCCCTTCTCCCTATAAGCTGCCAACAGCTGCAAACAGCTGCCCTTGAGGTGAACAGGGGGCAATGCCAGCAGAGCCCCATCCACACAGGCCTGTAACACAGAAGCTCACAATGGCAGTTAACAGTCACCTGTTCTTAGTTCAGAGGTAGGGAGAGTGGGGGGGGGCTGAGTGGTCCTGAGGAGGAAGACCACCTATGCCCTTTGCTTTTCTAGAATGTTTCTTTGCCTCTAATGCTTCAGGACTTATCCCCATCCCCACCCTTCTTCTTCCTACCCACCTGTTTTCAGGCTACTTCTGAATGAGTGTCTCCAGCAGCCAGCCCTATCAGGACACAAACACACAGACACAGATACACACACACACACACACACACACACACACACACACAGAGTTCCTGCCTCTGAAAGGCTTGCTTTTGTCTTCTATGTTTTAGAGCACAGTCATATGACACAGGCTACATCATTCTGATCCAACCCAACACAGTTTAAGACACATGGTCTTATGACAAACCTTACCAGTCCACGTGATTCAAATTACCCTGGAAAAAGTGCCTCCAGGGACTGTTAGAGAAACCCATAGGGGGCAGTGCCCCATGGCATGAGCTCCTGGCCTCCCCTTTCCTCCTCTGGGACACCCAGGGCAGAGAAGCCCCTTGTCTCCCATCAGAGGCTGGGTATCACCACCCCCGCCCCTGCTGACTTTGGGGGGCTTGGGCAGACAGCCACTGTGCTTATCTCGGGGACACCTGCTTCTCAACCCCCTCCCCTGATTTCCTTAGATAGATCTGCCAAAGCATTGGGTCACTATTCAAATGTCACCATTTCAAAGTGATCTCCAGGCAATGCTCTAAACCCTGCTAGGAAATGATGAGCCATTAGCCCATCACCTCCAGAGCTGGGCTTGGTATCTTGAATGTGTATATGGTACACAATTGTTTTCTGCCCTGAGACACTAGACAGGTAAAGCAACTGTGTTCAAAAATGGGCCAAGAATGAAATAGTCTTAAAAGGAAAGGCTAATCTAAAAACTTGGGATGGAGCTGCTGCAGTTGGCCATCAAAGTGGGGAAGGGGCTCAATCAACATCTGTTGTTGATGTTGTATACAACCATTTAAAGAGAGGTGATGCATGTTATCCATCACCTTTGAAGACTCTTGGATCCAGGTACTTGGAGAGTTGAGAAATCCAGGATAAAGAAAGCAGGGCCTCAGAGCCTCTGGAGCCAGACTGGCACAGCTCCTGTGGCTGCATCAGAGAGTAGCACCCATTGGCTTCTGGACATACCAGCATGTTAATCAGAATCAACACTAGGTGGCACTGTCCAGCCCTCCCGTTAAAACTCAGACTTCCTGGCTAGGTTGAAATTCCCCCGATGACTAGATTATAGGTGCTTTATCTATACTTTAAAAAGTCATGCAATCTAGGGCTGGGGCTGGGGCTGGGGCTGGGGCTGGGGCTGGGGCTGGGGCTGGGGCTGGGGCTGGGGCTGGGGCTGGGGCTGGGGCTGGGGCTGGGGCTGGGGCTGGGGCTGGGGCTGGGGAGAAGTAACTTGTAAGGGGTATAGGGTACCCTGAGGGTAATTAAACATTCTGAAATTAGATGGTGGTGGTAGCTGCAGATACTTGCAAACAATATAAACCACTGGATTTTCACACTATCACGCTGTCTGAAATGGAGCTCAACTTTTAAATATTAATTTATGTGTGTGTGCATGCATGCATGCCCACATGCATTCAGTGCATACATATTACAGGGGATGGAACCTAGAGTCTGGTGAATTCCAGGTAAACATTGTAACACCCTTAGCTTTCTACTTTATAAATTTCAAAGCAGGTCTCACTAAGTCATCCATGCTAGTCATGAGCTCTCTCGGTAGCACCCATAGGCTTTAAACTTGGAATCCTCTTGCCTCCACTTCTTGATTATGGCTCTGCACCAGCAAAACCCTGGTTAAGCACTTTGTTGAATATAGACAGGGCTTTCTGCTCCACAGGGAAGGTGAAGCAAGATGCACAGGGGTATGGCTTCTGCCTCCTCCAGACAGGCCACAGCCAGATAGTTCAGGATGCTTAAACCTGCTGGAGTCTGACCCAGCTTCCCCCAGAAACAGGTAATCCACAAGACCCATAGGTCTTATACCTAGTTGGCAGCATGTAGAATCCCCCTGCCTCCTTCCTTTATTCCTGTGGAGTAGGACTGACCATGCTAACTCACCGTTCTGAAGAACAACTCTACGAACTCTCGGTGCTCCCTGCTGCTGGTATTGCGGAAGGATTCCGAATACTGCATGCTCGTGATCTGGACGTTCCCGGCAAGTTTCTGGGCCACTGCAGGATGGAGAATGCATTAAGTCACAGGCTGTCATTTCAGTGTCCCTGATGGCTACAGGAGCATCAAAGCTGTCCTGGCTCCAAAGAAGAAACAGAGACTGGGCTGCCCACAGCCATGGCCCACCAGGCTCCAAAGGATATGGAACAGCATGCTGCTGGCTGGCGTCTCTTGAGTTTTTACTGCAAGCCAGGCAGCTGGCTAGCAAACCGGGACAGTTGCAGAGGAAACAGGCACCAAGAGACAGTCAAGGCCACAGTGTAAACCAGATTTACCTGGATACCAAGCTCAGAGCTCAGCGCCTATGCCTCACTGGGGGGGGGGGGGGCTTGTTCAGTCAGCTCCTTTCCCGCCCTGTGGTCATACCTCTCTGTGGTCTAAGGGTGGCCCCACTTTGACCTGGCCTATTCTCTGTGAGTTTTTGCCTTTTGGGGCTTCTAGGAACCCATGGAACATGCACATAGACTGGAGCTTAGACTATTCCCAGTCGCATCCTGGCTTCTGGCACGTCAGTCTTTACACATTCAGCCCCTTCCCTGAATGGCTGTGGCATGCCTGCTCCATGTAAGGAGCCTGGGACACCAAATGGGAATGACAACCTTCTCCCCCTGGTGACATCCAGCGCACCTCCCAAGAGAATCTCACTCAGTCCTAAGACAAACTGTAAAGCCATCTCACTACTATTCCTGATGAGCCTCAAACCCCGTGTTCTTGGGGGAGAGAGGACAGTGTTATTGTATCAAGGGGCCAGAACCATGGTCAGAGGCACACACAACTTAATGGAAGGGCTATAGCAGCAGCAACGGTAGGAACAGACACGGGGCGCGTCTTAGAGCCATACACACCCATAGACAACCCCTTCCTTCCAGAGTGAAGGAGACCTTCAGGGGTCTCCTGGCTTGGCTCAGACTCAAGGGCTTTTCCTGCCTGACCACCCTCTATTCCAGATGGCCATGGGCTGTTTTAACTGCACCCAAATAGGTCACCTTAGGCATCATCCAAAGAATGTACCCCCAACCTCTAGACACAGTACCCAGAGTGTGGGAAACTCCCTGTGATGTGAAGACCGTCTACAGCATCACACACATAGAAGAGTCGTGTGTTGGGAAACGGATGTCAAGTAGTAATTAAGAAGCAAAGAGGGTGTTAGCTGACTTTGTAACTGCGGGAAGGACTGTCTCCCGTGTAATGGGGTCCCTGTGTTGTTGTTCAAGTCTGACACCATCTCCTCCCAAAGTGAGCCAGGTCGGTTGAAGCTGAGAAGGTATGGACACCCAGTGCCCCAGAGTCAGCCTCTTCTCTGCTCAACTTTCATGCCTGTCTGCTTGTCCAGAGATCCTTACCTGTCCGCACTTTCAGCTGTGTTCTGGCACCTTCTTTCCCACACACCTTAGCCACAATCTCCACCAGATACAAGGTTCCCCATTCCAGTCCCGACAATGTCACATTATTGTTCTGGGTCTCCATAGTCATGGCAGGACCCCGAGGAGAGACCCATGTGAGGTGGAAGGCAGGGGAGAGGTGGATGTCTGCAGGCCACTCGAGGGAGAAGCTGGTACTGGTCACGTTAGAGACCGTGACCTTTCCAATGGGTCCAGGAACTGGGAAGTGGGACAAAAAACGTTGACATGAACATCGATCCCCCTACATCATGGGACAGGAAAAGAGCTTCCAAAGGCCCAAAGTCCAATACTTAATGCGGGGAGGGGTGAAGGAAGCCAGTGATGCAGACTCTCATGACCCCATTACAGAGACAGTACCCCTGTGCACAGGACCTTGTGGGACCCTTAGCTTGGCTTCTTAATGGAAGCCCTGTGTTATGACAACAGGAATTGGTTCCTGGGATATTTCGTTCCAGGGATGGCTCATCCCCAGCCCTGGGGTCCTAGGCTGCCTCAAACCATTCCTCCTCTGCAGGTTCTGGGTGGCTCCTCCACAAGGTGATCTAGCCTAATCCTTTACAGGTGTCCCAGGGGCAGACATTGGCACTGCTGGCTTGAGAGTCCCTCTGACAGGGAAGTCTCTGACTCCTGTGGGATAATCCTGGCTCACAGGGTCCTGGAGCCCGTGTTGTACCTCAGAGTTTCCAAGGGTCACCCTTGTCAGTGGCTCAGTTTGGGCAAAATCCACAGTGGATCTGGCATGGTAAGCTGACCAAGGGGCAGGGGACACTGTCAGCTAGGCCTCATGAGCCTCAGCTCACATGCTGGTTGGAAGGGTCATTCATTCCTTTGTATTCCCAAGACCTGGTGACAAGCTAAACCCTTTGTGTACCACCTGGACCAGCTGGGGGTTGCAGAACAGCTGTGACATAGATAACTGAAGTACACATGGGGGTATTGAAGGCTGGGAGATGTCAGGGTTGCATAATCGGTGGAGGTTCAGTGTGGCTGGGGTGAGGAAGAGGGAGAGGGCTTGATGGGGTCAGCAGGAAAGCTGAAGTTTGGGAAGCTGGGATAGTATAACACTGATGACAGATGAGGGTGCAGTGCTGCTTGGAATTATGGGATTGCTCCAGTACTAGATGGGATACATACTCTCTAAAGTCCCCCTCCCTCCTGTCTATCTTCTCCCTCAACTGTTGAAAGCCAAGGGCTCATAGGAAGTAAAAAGGGAGAGAGCTGGGGATGAGAAGGGAGCCTTTATTCTTTCTGACTAGACCAGTCACCTGCTGCCAAAGAGAACCACACTATCCCATGTCTGAGCCCACCTATGTTCAAGATGAGAAAGCACAACCGACATTTCTGGCAAGTCTGATGCCAGGGCCCACACAGGCTGAGGTTCCAACTGGGGTCCCTGTCCCCAGATGACTTACCACAGGCAGGGGACTCTGGAGTCACATCGGTTGGGGCTGATGGCGGGCCTGGGAAGGAGGAAGATCGAGGGTCTTCATTTGGTAGTCTTATGGAGTTTGGAAGTGTCTTCCAAGTGGGACTGGAGTGCCACACAACATAGCCCGTGGTTGTAGCAGTCAGGAAGGGTGGATCTTTGGTGATAAATTCCTGTGACTCTCCAGTGGTGTGCAGTGGGGCATCTGTGGTCCCCTGATGGGTTCCATGGGTCTGTCCTGGAGCCCAGGGAACAGAGCTTGTCACCCCACTGGTATTTCTGTGGGTTATGCCCAGGTTTGGAGTCACGTTGGGCGCCTCCATACCTTGTCCTGTGCTATTCCTATCCTGCCTGACTATGCTACCCCCATCTCTCACTGATGGGGGCACTGAGGTCCAGGTTTGACTTCTTGCTGGGGTGCTCCTTGGGTGCTTGGAACTTAGTGACTCAGTGAGGGTCTCTGGGCCAAAGGTTGTTATTCCCGTACTGACAGCTGGGACTGTGACCTTCGTTGTTACAGACAGTCCATCTCCTGTGGGGATCACCATGTCACCTACAAGATATATCCACTGTCAGATGCAAGAAACAGCCATCAGAGTCTCCTTACAAGCAAGAGCCATCCCTAGAGAAAGACACTGCATTGCAAAGATGCCCTCAACCCTTTGTGAGTCTGGAGAGATGACTTAGCAGCCAAGAACACTTGCTCTTCTTCCGTGACACAAGTTCGTTCCTCGGATTCAATAAGCAGCTCACAGTGCTCTATAACTCCACCTCTAGGGAATCTGGTGCCCTCTTTGGACCTCTGCAGGCAACGGCATTAGTGTACACCCATCTACATAGACGAGCATGCAGATACATAATTAAAAGCGAATCTATAAAAACAGAATTGCCCCGTCGCAGTGGTGTGGACCTGTAATCCCACCTCTGAGGAAGCAGAGGCAGGAGGATACCTGGGGTTCAGTAATCAGCCAGGCTAACCTTATCTGTGAGTTTTGGATTCCAGTGAGAGGAGACCCGTAGTGTGTACACACAGTTAATCCTAGCACAAGGTGTCTGGTTCAGCCTCTACAAGCACATGCACATACATGTGACTACCACACACACACACACACACACACACACACACATATGCACACACAAGATGGGGGGAGAAGGAGGAGGAGGAAAAGAAGAAAGAAGGAGGAGAAGAAGAATGAGGGAAGGGAGGGAGGGAGGGAGGGAGGGAGGGAGGGAGAGAGAGAGAGAGAGAGAGAGAGAGAGAGAGAGAGAGAGAGAGAGAGAGCTCCTTTCCCCCAGCATGCTCCCAAGGCAGACTTGACTAATCAGGACAGAACATCTGATATCTGTAAGGGTAGACTTAACTAATTGGATACAGAATCAGATATCTGCAAGTATCTGCCTTCTGCTTCTTAGCTCAGCCCTTTCCCCCACTAAAAGACTTGGAGAGTGGGTAAAGATATGTCAGGACTAGGACTCAGGAGCCCCTTACCCACCCCTGGAGGTCCCTCATCTAGTTTTTACATTCTCTCCATCTTGAATCCATTAAGAAATGATTTCCCACCACTGCCTGCCCCCCCCCACCTCTCCCACCCCCCCCCCCCGATCCTGGGGACATTTTGTGACTTTCTTGGGCTGGGGTACTTTGCTTACATGGATTCTTGTGTGTGTGTGTGTGTGTGTGTGTGCACGCGCACGCGTGCATATGGTGTGTGTGTGTATATATATATATATGTATATACATACACACAAATATATGTACTCTAATTTTACAGCTGCCTTGGAATTTGCATTTGCTCTTAGGTACATTTATCATCACATTGGTTCCTTCTAAATAAAAACCAACCAAACCAACCAAACCAAAACAAAACAAACAGAAGCACTACTGTAGCCCTTAGCACTATGCCTGTCGAAGCTGGCCCTCCCACCCCAGGTCTCAGAGCCCTGCTGGGCATACATACCCTCGCAGACCCTGCCAGCCCTGGAGGGGCTGGCATCCCTGGCTGTGAGGCACTGGCACGTGTAGGAGCCCTCCAGGTTGATGCAGCGTGCGCTCGGGTGGCAGTCATGCTCCGAGCTGTGTGCACACTCATCCCAGTCTATGGGAAGAGGGGGGAGTGTTAGTGAGAAAGGGGCCGGACTGGTCAGGAAGACAAAATCTCTCTGCCCTTCCTATAGAGAACTGCTGGGCACGGATGGGCCTCCTGAGGCCCAAGTCTGTCAAACACTCAACGTGAAAATTCTCTCTTTGGATTGGCAAAAAGAATTAATAACAGGGTTGGTGAAGCAGCTCCAAGGTGAGCAGCTGACTGACAGACATTGTAGTACCGTGCCCTGACCACCAGACACAGGGATCTCCCTACCCCGACCTCCACCACCTCTCATCCCTGCCCTATGGACTCCTCCTTTTGCGCTGTGTGCCGGACCAGTGACTGTAAAAGGCAGTCCAGAGGGAAGGAGCCCACGTCAGGAGGAGCCTGTGGTTCTGGCCCTTGCTTCTCATAGAGGAGCCCGGGATATGATTTACACTTTTATTTTATTTGACTTTCAGGTAAAGGGAAGACTAGCTCAAACTGCTGCTGCCTGAGCAACTTGTGAGCTGTATGCATGCCCCCCTCCCCCCCTCCCCCACTTTGCCCTAAGAGACGTACCTTGCACGAATGTCCTCTGCTGGTCAACCTGGAACACGTTGCTCACAGACAGGGGGAGCAGCATGGGCTTCAGTGTGTGGACACCCACTGAAAAGTCAGGATCTTGCAGGGTGAGTCTAAGCGTCACCACTAGACTCCCTGCCTGCAGAGACACGATCTGCATCCTCAGCCTCCCTTGTCTGTACAGGTCAGAGATGGCTTGGGGGAAGGAGTTTTCCACCTAGCCGGGAGACACACGTGGCTGCTCAGATGGCTGCTGGAGATGCCCCCCTCCCTTGCCCCGACTCACAAGGGCCACCCAGCTCTCTCTGGAACAGCTGTGGAGTCCCACAGTACCCACCACAACCCAGCCTCTGGCTACTCATGGACAGTCCGTCCAACTGTCCTTGAAGGGAATGTGTGGCTTGTGGGTGAAATAGGGAGCCAGTCAGCTTGATTGATGAGCTTACTGACAGGGAGGGCCAACCAAGAATGCCCCAATGGCTGGTAGCAGTGACCTCCTTACTGGGGAGACACCAATCTCTCCCCTACCATCCCATGAGCAGTATGACTAGCTTAGGGGGACCCACAATAACAACCGACAAAAACCTAGCTAGCTAAGAACCTTCAAGAACTGCCCCTGGGAACCAGGCAGGGGGATCATATCTAAGGTCAGCCTGAGCCATATGGTGATCTCTAAGCCAGCCTAGGATGTAGAATGAGAGCCTGATTAAAAAAAAAAAACTACAAATAAAAGAAGCTGGTGCTCTTAGAGGCTGGTATCAGGGGCAGCTCCTCAATAGTCTGCCATCTCTGCACACCCTGCACATAGAAGACCCTAGGTCTTTTTATTCTAGACTCTTTCCAGGGAGGTTGGTATGCAGAATAGCCTGAGGACCTCAAGATGGTGGCTTCCTCTAGAACAAAAGACAAGCCCTTCTACCATCGGTGTAGCAAACAGAACCTCCCCTTCTGGAACATAACTCAGGGTCTATAAGATCTGGGCTCCCTAAGTCAGGAGTTGCTCAGTTGAAGGATGCCCCCCTTTGCAGACATGCAAGTCTTCATAGATAGTGCCCTGCATAGCGTCTGGGAAGGGCAGGATGGGGAAACCAGCTTTATCTGATTCTTGGGCCACCTGCTGTGCTGTGATGGCACTCTACCACTAAACTAGAAACCTTGTGCTTTCTAACAACATCAGCAACAGTATTATCAAGCTAGCTTGTGATTTTCCAAAGGGGTAAAATCCCAGGCCCTGGATAGCTGGAGAAGGCAGCTTTCTCTCCAACCCAGAACCTATGTTAGCTAGAAAATACTAGCTTCGTTCTCCAGGCCTGGTGCCAGTGTCTCCTGCCAACCACAGGGGGCAACAGATGCTAAGACTGGTGGCAGAGACTTGCTCAGGAAGCTACTATGAAGCTACACAGGATAAGAGCATCCCAAGGCAGATTTGTATAGTAAGTCCAGCCAGATGATCAAGGTTCTAATTTGATGGAAGATTGCTATTCAAAGAGGGGCCATATCGGGGGGTGTGACCTCTGCAGGCTGTTACAGAATATATGACTTTGCCCAGTCACAGGGAGGAGCCATGTGCATGTGTATGTGAACATGTGTATGTACATGTACATGGGTGGGTATGTATGTGCACATGTAAGCATGTGTATCACATGTGTCTACATGTGCACACATGTGACTGCGTGTGTGCATGCATGTATGTGTGTGTTTGTCGTTCATGTGTGCATATGCATATATGTGCGTCCTTGTTCCGAGTACTTGAGGGCAAGCCAGCGGTCTGCCGTCCTGCTACCTCATGAAACAGCTGTCGAGAAAAGTTCCAGAATTCCCCGCTGCTGCAGTCAAGAATCTGCTCTGTCAGGTTACGGTCCATGATCCGTATTGTGACTTGGAAAACCTGGGCATCTGAGACAGAAGGGACACAAATTAGCTAAAAACCTGGGAGGGGAAGTCACATGCTGGGGTTAAGGTATACCTAGGTGACAGAATGCTCAACTAGCATGCACATGGTCCTGGCCTTAGTCACCAGCATCATTCACTCAAAAAACAGCTATGAGCATTCTTGCCCTTGCTTTCCTCAAAGCCTCTTCTTTTATTGGTACATCTTTTGAAGAAAATAAATCAAGAGATCAATTTTAGACCGAGGTGATCAAACTGGAGAAATCTATACAAGGAATGGTAACGCTGATGCTTGCTCTATAGTAAAAGAATCAACCCATGTCAGATGCATGCTGTCACCTGGGACAGGGACACTGAGTCACCAGACTTGTAGGAGCTGGTTTTCAGGTTGCACATGTGGGGTCCCAAGGCCCCTCCAGCTGTCCTTTCCTGGCGTAGGAGAATGTGCTGAGTACAGGCCCTGACCAGGTCCTCATGTTCAACCACTGCCCATATCTCTACATTAGAGTCTGCTGGTCCCAGTCTGCCAGGACCTTTTGGGTTTCAGCACAAAAAGTGCCACCACTTTGACCCTTGCCATGAGGTTGCCTCTCCTCAAGATGTTAGGGGCCTATGTCTCTTTTACAAGAGTAAACCCAGTGTGCACAGGCACTGGGTGAGCACCGCTGTAGTCTGTTATGCTCTCTAACTATTGACAGCCACAGATTAACTCCAGCCTGGGATGGAGAGCCCCGGGCCCACGGGCTAAGGACTCAACCCAACAGATCACATGTTGCATGTCACACAGAAGCCACAGAAATGTTGCCAGAGCTGCAGGGAGGTTCTTGTGCCTGGGAGTCATTCCTTCCAGGGGACACCTGGAACCGGCTCCCCACATGCTGTTTGCCCTGCACCCAAACCTGCGATAAGCTTAAGCCATTCCTGGAAGGGAGAAGATTCTGTAGTGACAATGAGTCTGACCCTAGCCTGCAGTTACCATCTGTGCTAGGGGAGGGACAGATCTGAGAGCCTAGGACCTCAAAGGTTGTGGAGTCCCCCTCCTCTTTTCACACCACAGCCTCAGAACTAAGGGAGCCACCTCATTATCTTGCCTAGTCTGTAGGTCGCCATGACCAGGCAGAGCCAGGCAGGCAACCTATAAAGACTGGATGTCCACATCAGCTGCCACCGAGTGCCCGAGGTCTGAGCAATATGCATGTGTCCTGTAGGTTTGGAAGAATCTGTCCAAACCTACTGGTGCAGGCAGAGTGGATGCTATGAGCCACAGGAAATAGGATGTGTTTCCATTTCATCAAGACACCCCTGAGCCACCCAGCCCTGATAGCAGGAGGCTATTCAGACCGTCCTGGAGGAGTCTGTGTGGCTGAATGTCTGTGTCACACCGTGATCTGTGGGTACCTCCTTCCTATACCTGACAAAGTTCATGTTCGCCAGACTATTAGAAAGCAGGTCTTCACAGAGCTTGTAGGTCAGCAAGCAAGGAGCCCGTGTAAGCACCATGCAGCACTCTGTCCAGTGTGGGATCACCAGAGGATCAGAGCTCATGCAAGTAGACAACCCTCCCGCTCTGCATTCAGGAGGAATTGTGTGACATGCTAGGGTCCCAGAACTCTGGGACAGAAAAGCCCACTCCAGGAAGCACGGCTTTCAGACTAGTGCCTTACCTGTCTTGACAACCAGTGTGGCAGAAACATTGGCCTGGCACCCCAGGTAGCTAGTCCTCACGCTGTAAAGTACTCCAGCCTCCAACTCAGACACAGCCATAGTGTGGCCCCTTATCCAATCGCTTCTGAGTATCTCTTTGCCTTTGTACACTTGAACGTGGAAAGTGTGGTTCTGAGTGGAATTCAAACTCCAGGACACATGGAAACTGCTGCTGGTGACATTAAGTGCCATGAAATCTCGGATTGGAGGGCAATCTGGGGAAAAATAAACATGGACTTCAGAGAGGAGGCATCTCAGCTTTCATCCTACCTGCTCACCCAGCAGGGTGACCAATGCTCAGAACAACACTAGCTCATCTTACAATAATTAACTAATTTACTTAGTTTAAAAACAAAGGTTGAAGGCTGAGAAGATGGCTCAGTAGATTAACTGATTGCCTCAAAAGTGAGCAGGTGTGTGTGTGGGGGGGAGCAGATCCTCAAACCCATGTAAATGCCTGGTAATCATGGCAGCTGCCTGTAACTCCAGTACTTCCTAGATGGGGATAGGGGACCACTGCCTCTCACCTAGAGCAAGCTGGCTAGTGAAGCTAGACGAATCACACTGACAGGCTCTGGCCCATGAGAGACCCTGCCTCAAAGGGTATAGTGGATAGAAATTGAGGAAGACTCCTAGTGGCAAGCTCAGGCCTCCGTGTGTGAATGTGCATATGTGTATGGGCACATGCATGCACCAATAAATACAGGCACATGTGTACACACACCACAGAGGCATAGACACTAAAGCGAGTTACATGGTAGGTAGGAAGTCATCTGGTACTGTTGCTTGGCCTCTGCATGCACCCACACACAGAAGTTAGAACAGTCTATGGGAACCATGAAACCATGACCAAAAGAGGCCTATAGTGAAGGCCATTGTTCTGTGCTGTGGCCAGGGTGTGTGTGTGTGTGTAAAATACGGGCTTGACATGTGTTGCCAGGCTACGGTCATGCCAACTACGTGTCCACAAGGATTTTATCCTGATTGTCTTTAGCCATTGGCTTGTGAGTCAGACAGGGTTTCCTCCACAGCCCCGTTTTCACTTTCCCATCTAAACATGAGTTCTGCAGAGCAAGCAAAGTACTAAACAGCATCCACTCTATAACTAAAGTGGAACTCAAGCTCTGCTTCGGGTGGACCAGGAGCTCTGGCTCCCTGGTGGTCGGCTCGCAGTGGGAACTATGTAAGAAGTGGGTGCTATCAGAGTTTCTACACCAGAATTTCAGTTCTGCTAAAAAGAATAAACAATCAGGACTTAAAAGTATTTTGTAAAAGCCATACTAAAGGGGGAAAACCCTCTTAAATAATATGGTTTCCCAACATCTTTTTTATGAGAGCTTGTAAGATACAGTTGGGGAAATAAACCAGTCAGTAAGGCCACTAAGCCTTGTGTGCAGTTTGAGGCAGAACGTCCTGCTCCAAAGCTATTCAAACACAGGGCGGAGAATGCACGGTGACCTTGAGAGAGGCCAGGGCCAAAGCCCCAGGGCTCTTATGTAGAAAAGAGCTGGTGTGATGAAATCTAGGGTGGTCCTACATGTAATCACAGGTGCCTTCATAGCAGAGGGTCAGAGGGACAGTTAACACAGCAAGAACGAAAGGTCACATGAGGACAGAGTGGAGAAGGAACCGAAGGCGCTGACATCAAAGGCTAGAGAAGTGCCACGAGCCAAGGAGTGCAGGCAGCCATCAGAAAAGGCAGGGAGCGAATCATCCCAGAGCCACCCAGAGGACCCTCAATCCAACCATCTGGCCCAGTGATGTCTGTCGTGAGCTCGTGGTCTCCTGGACTTCGAGAGGACGGTTTCCGCGATTTAAGCTGCACTGTCCAAGGTACTTTGTTCCAGCGACTACAGGGTGGTTATACATCCTCAAGTCCTGTTGAGTGAGTTTCCAGGCAGCCTTCCACACTAGGCAGAAAAACTTGTGAGGGAGCTCCAGCACCCTAAGGCCAACCTGTCTCTGTAGAACCCTTCTGTGGTGTTTTAAGATAAAAACACACCTCACCACCTCTTTCCCAGGAACTTGGATCCATCCTCCACCAATCAGGATGCCTCCTTCCAATGATTACTCTGAAGTTTACCATGGTCCTAGGAAACAGCGTGAGGTTTCCCACGATCTGAGAGTGTCCCCACACCCTCTGTCCTCCATTGTAGGGGACAACATCGTCACCAGAACACCTGTGGCCCCCTGAGAGAGACCCCAAAGGTCTGTTCTGATGACTCTCCTTCATGGAAGAAAGGGACAAGGAAGGTTGTTAGACCATCACCTGAGATCCCAGCCATGTCTTCCTTCAGCCCTGCTCCCAGCTGGAAGTGTTCTAAGCAGGTGCTAGAAGATAGAAGGCTTACTGGATGGGGGCTATGTCTAAGCAAGTATGGGGGTGGCGTCATCGTCCACGCTGCTATGAGATTTGTTGTTGATGTGGCTGTTTGGGAGCCATCCCATATGCCTGTGGGTGAACCTATGCTAGGCTTGGAGCCCTCTCTTCGGTCCATTGTTAGAGCCTTATGTCAGGTGTGTAGATCTCTGTTCACACAGCAAAGTGCTACAGAAAGAAACCCTGATCTTCCAAAATCCAGGCCAAAAGCTCTGTGGCTCTCCCCATGCTGTGGCTGGGGACAGAATCCCAAAATTCAGTGATCCTTTTGGAGCTGTTCATCAGAGTCACCAGGGCTATGGTTCTGGACTCTTGTTCCTTCTGGGTGGCCCTGAGCCATCTCTTTCTGATCAGGGACACGGGGACACCACTTCATGAGATCTCTCTGTCAAACTCTGTTCCTCTTTTCTTTTGCATCCAGCAGCTTGACACCCAAGTCTTGTGGAATGTGAAGCATCGAAGACAGACTCAAGCAAACATTCCGGTTATTGAAATCAAACTCAAATGGGAGCCACAAGGATTGCCTGAGGGATCATTCCTCTTACTCCAAGCCAGCCCTGTTCACTTTGGCAGTTGGCACTCCTGCCCCACCAGGCCACAAATGGTGGCAGCTAAAAAGCTGGCAGGTGCCAATCAAGCATGGAGATTATATAGGGGAGGATCCAGACCTTCCTCAAGGCAGGACACATCCCTAGAATAGCAAGGGCAAATCATGCAAGACTTCTTTTGGCTGTTGTCTTGTGCAAGAATCCAGCTGCCCCATGGACCATCTGTTGGGTGACTAATTTCACAAGAAATGCATCTGGAATTTATGCTGTATTTTCCAGCGACTTGTATGGCTGAGCCAGTCCAACAGATTGCCCCTTTGTATTAGCTTCTAAATTTAAAATACATGCAGCAAAAACTGGTTTGAACTCTCAAGTCTGGAAACACACACACACACATGCACATGCACACGCACACGTACAGCCCTCTTCCATCTAGAGAAACCTTCCTTTGTCTTGTCCCCCATCCATCCTCAGTCCTTGATATGGAAGGCTACTAGGGGCTTATTCTGCCTATGGCACAGCCCAATTTAACTGGTAGCAAAAGTAATTGCAGAGAGAGCCTAGCATCTTATCAGACCATTGACCACAGTCAAAATGACAGTGTTACAGCCTGTCTACCCACTACAAGGACAGGGTACTCAGAATCTACAGACCAGGGAATCTCTGAAACATGAGAGCACACAGCAAGCTCCCTGGAATTACAGTGTGTGAGGTAGGCATGCAATTTTTCAGAAGCCTAAAGTTCCTGGGCTCCTCAGATAGAAGGCCTTTGAAGGCAGAATGGAGTTGCTAGTTGTCTGTCTTCATTTGCAAGACCAGGGGACCCTAGGAATGGAACCTTCAAGGTCCTTATATTGCAGAGATGCATAGTGCAACCTCACTATGTGTCTTAGTTTGGGTTTTATTGCTGTGAACAGACACCATGACCAAGGCAACATTGTTGTCTTATAAGGACAACATTTTATTGGGGCTGGCTAACAGGTTCAGAGGTTCAGTCCATTATCATTAGGGCGGGAGCATGGCAGCATCCAGGCAGGCATGGTGCAGGAAGAGCTGAGAGTTCTACATCTTGTTCCAAAGGCAGCTAGGAGAAGACTGACTTCCAGGCAGCTAGGATGAGGGTTTTAAAGCCCATGCCCACAATGACACACCTACTCCAACAAGGCCACACCTCTTAATAGTGCCATTCTCCGACCAAAGTATATACAAACCATCACACTATGTCTGGCATTTTCTCAAGAGATCTGAGCCCTGGGGTATGGTCCACTACCTTTCTGTTACTAAAGTTGAGTGACATGACCTGTCACCTTCAGGGGAAAGAGGGACACAGGGAAGTTTCAGCAGAGCTCATGCACACAAAACTCCATGGGTTTCTCCCACTAAGAAGGGAGATGGTGGCATGAGGTTTCTATCTAGGTCTCTAATCCTTCCCTACCCAGCACCATGATGCACCATGAAGTAATGCACTGTGCGTGGAATTGAGAGATCTGGGGAGAAAACACCAGGAGATTAGGTGACCACCAGGGGCCATAGGAGGCTAAGAGATGATACTTCACATCCTATCCAGAATCCAGCCAGGGTACCCTTAAGAAGAGACACAGAGTCTCCAGGTTGCAAAGGGCAGAGCCAGAGCTGCCTTCACCCTGGCTGTGAGGTCCACTCTGCTGTCTGTGTATATATACACCTAGGACCACTCTCTGAAGTACTCTTAGCCCTACCAAGCACTAATGGGGTCAGGGCTGACAAGAAGAGCACCCCCACTTAAAGATGAGTCCCTGTCACAGGATCTCATGGACTTTCCAGGGAGATAGTCACAAAGTTCAGTCCATAGGATGGCATGGGGTCTCTGTCTAGGTCTCAAATTGGTCCCCACCCAGCACCAGGAAGCACCGGAGATAATGCACCCCCCTGGGCTGAGGGAGGCCAGAATACCTGTGATGACAAGGGGTGGAAGCAGAGGCAGAAGGAAAAACGATACAATTTAAAGTAAATAGCTCCAGAGCTCTCAGAGATAAGTGGTAAGGACAGCTGAGACACAGGCTTGGACTTTAAAGATGATAATGAAGAGAATACCACAGTTTAGAGACTGGAGACTGGATATTAAGGAGAAGTTACCTTGGCTACAAAGGGACAATAACGGGGTATGTTATTTTGGATATCAGAATGAAGGTTTGATGCTTATGGGAGGTGGGAGGAAAGGGAGGCTGGCCAAGCTGGTGCAAGGTAGTGCAGGGGTGGGTTGTTGTTGTGGATCACACACTAGTGTGTGTATGTGTGTGTGTTCAAAGTCCCCATAGCCTCTCTGTCCCCACCTCCAGCTTGGTCTTTATGATACCCATACAAAGCCAGAGATGAACCAGGTCATCCCTTTGGGATTGATATAAATGTCCCTTAAGTCTATCTCCGTTTGTTCTAGAATATTCGATCACATTGTCAACTGGAAAAGTCTTGTTGTAGTGTGGCTCAGCCCTTGTACATACCTTTAACCCAAGAACTTTATGTAAACAAGAGCTAAATAAAGTCAACCATAGGTCAAGAGGTAGAGCAAGAAACCAGCAGACAGGGAGTAAACATAGGAAAACCCAGGAAAGAGAAAGGAGGGTCTTTGAGCTGAAGGGTATTTAAGATAGGAAGAAGAAGAAGATGATGAAGAAGAAGAAGAAGAAGAAGAAGAAGAAGAAGAAGAAGAAGAAGAAGAAGAAGAAGAAGAAGAAGAAGAAAGAAGAGGAGGAGAAGGAGGAGGAGGAGGAGGAGGAAGCAGAAGCAGCTTTTTCTTTCTGGGACTTCGATGGAGTTGGAAGGTCAGCCAGGTGCTTTCTCTGCCTCTCTGATCTAACAAGGCTTTCACTGCAGCCTCTGGCTCCTGGGTCTTCATTGGGTAAGATGGAATGTTTGTGATTTTTCTTTTTAAATAACATCTTTCATCACCTTGGGAAATTTGTAACTGTCCCTTTCCTGTGCCTCCCATGCCCACTCTCCATGTGTGACTGGACACTGCATTTCCTGTATGGGCCATGCATTAACCAGACAGTTGCCATGTCAAGGATTGACTGCACACCGCTAGGAGAGTAGGCAAGGCTGCAGGGACCCAGCAGCCATTCTGCACCCGGGAGCAGAGGAACCAAAGGGCTGTACAGACAGCTTATGTTTAGACAACATGGCGCTGATGGATCTGCACGTCCAGAGGCCTAATGCTGGATGTCTAGCAGGGGCTGGGAATCAGCACAAAACGGCCAATACTGACATGCGGGATGGGGGGGGGGGGGATATGTGGCGATGGAATGTAACCATTCCTGCATTCCTGGAAGAATGTCAATTTGTGTGATCCCACTTAACTATGGCCTTGAGGTCAGAGCATTGTGCCTTCACCAGCTTGCGTGTGTGTGTGTGTGTGTGTGTGTCCGCCTGAGACCTGTACATTGGCCTGTGTCTGTGCCTGTATGTGGCCTATGTGTGCCTGCATGTGCCTAAGTGCCTGCTCCTGCCTTCCTTCCCAGTGGCCTGAGTGTCAATGAATAAGTCTCCCTTACCTGTCCATGACTCATCAGGTTCTCTTCCACCTCCCAGCCTACCATGACCTTCCTCTGCTCCTGGCTTTGGAGCCTAGACCTCACACACTCGTGGGAAGATAGCTGGACTACTTGAGGCCCATACGCCATCTACCCTAGACCTGCTTTCTTTATCCCTCTCCTGACTCCTGAGGACTCCAGCAGTACCTTCATCTGTGTGGTTCAGCCGCTGGGAAGACACACATTGGTAGGAGCCCTCCAGGTTGCGGCACTGCTCTCCTACAGAGCAGGCTTGCAGCTCACTGTGAAGACACTCGTTCACATCTGTGGAAAAGGGGGAACTGGTGAGATAACCCTGAAGCTATTTCAGCCTGAGCATGCTCACTCAGTGATCCCAGGCAGCTGTATGGGATATGGCTGTATGGCGGCTGTATAGCCCATGCGCACGGCTCTGGGGCTGGCCTGAGCCTCGGTGGTCATAGCATGAGAGGTCTAAGAGTAAACCAAAGGAACCAGAAGTTTCCTGAGCTGAGAAGAATCTGGAACATCGCCCAACATTTCCAGATGGCCTGGCCCTCCCTCTTGTGTCTGTCGTCCTTCCCCCCACCCCCCAGAACACTGGCCTCATATAAAGCCACTCTTTCCAGGATGAAAAGAGCATATCTAAATATGTTTACACATAAACTCATAGTCACCCACAAAGCACCAACCCCTTCTCCTGGGGGAAAGTAAGTGTGTGGTCTTTAGCTATTTATCTTCATGCATATTCTACTTTCTAAACGTGATTTATGGAGATAAGCAATTGGATCACGATGACCTCTTGATACAACAGGCTCCAACCTAGAGCCATACCTTGCCAATCGGGACCCTCCTCCCCTCCCCTAACCACCCAGTGAAAATCCACAGAGTGTAGGCTGCTTTAACAGGAGCAGCTCTAGCCTCAGAGTCGGCTTGGCAGTGTCCCCAGAGGGCAGGCTCACCTTGCACCTGGATGCTGACCACCTCATAGACCCGATTCACCATGCCATCCAACATGACGGAGAAATTGGCTACTGTCATGAGCCGTGGAAAGCCCACCAGTAGCCATGACACAGTGGTGAATGTGTCCCTGCCACCAGTTGAGGTCAGGTAGTGTACAGCTGGGTTCAGAGGCTGCAAGGCACTGGTAACCTGGGAAGCAGAACCAGAGGGATCAATGGTGGAAGGACATCCCGTGCAGGGGGAAGGAGCCGGAGGCAAGGGACGCTGAAACACACACACACACACACACACACACACACACACGCATGAGCACACACACGCACTTGTCTACCCAACAGTAAAGAAATGTTATGAGGCTGGGTTGTTTGTCTAGCATTCATGAAGCCCCAGGTTTGATCCTCAGCACCACATTAACTGGGCATAGTGGCATACACCTGTAATTCTACCACTTGGAAGGTGGAGCCAGGAGAATCAAGTTCAAGGTCATATTTGATGACCTGGTGAGTTCAAGGCTAGCCTGGGCTACAGGAGATTGCTTATAGGAGATGAAGATGATGAAAAAGAAGAACAGGAGGAAGTAGAGGAGGAGCAGGAAGAAGAGGGAGAGCAGGAAGAGGAAGAGGAGGGGGGAGAGGAGAAGGAGGGAGAGCAGGAGGAGAAGGGAGAAGAGGAGGAGGAGGAGGGAGAGGAGAAGGAGGGAGAGCAGGAGGAGAAGGGAGAAGAGGAGGAAGAGGGGGAAGACGGAGAGCAGGAGGAGGAAGGGCAGGAGGAGGAAGGAGAGCAGGAGGAGGGAGAAGAGGAGGAGGGAAAAGAGAAAGAGGAAGGATAGGAGAAAGGAGGAGGAGGAGGAGGAGGAGGAGGAAGAGGGCTGCTACAGTATCTTACATTTGTGACCTTCCCAGAAAATCAGAGTGGCTTCAGCTTCTATATGTAGATTCAGCCCCACACAAACTCAGGTGTGAAGCCCTGCTCTCCAGCATCAGGTGAGCCTCAGTTGGACATAGGTGTGCCTGGATAAGCTGAGGGTGGACCTTGATGTTGTCATGATTAAAAGGGTACATTTGAGCTGGGTACAATAGCATATGCCTGTATCCTGGCCACTTGAGGGGCTAAAGCAGAAAGATCACCCAGTCCCAGGAGTCTGAGACCCAGCCTGAGCGACTTAGTGAGAGTCCACTTCAATCCATCATACGGCAAAATGTGGACACACAGCTGGACATGCTCAGAGTAAGGACAGTGTGACGAGGCCTAGGGGATAGATGGCCATACAAGCTAAGAGGAAGAGCTTTGCTCTTTTGGGCTCTCAGTCTCCAGAGGGAACATCACTTACCCTGATGACAGATTTTTCTAGCCCATGGAGCCAGAGAGAGCCCTTTCTGCCAAACCATTTATAGCCAGTAACGCTTTACTGGGGTAGCCCCAGGTGGCCTGCAAAGCTGTGGACCTCAGCCCCCACCCCTGCAGAAACCTGGCCTCTTACATAGAATAATATAGGTAGGGAATATAGAGGTAAGGAGTGGCCACTAGAAGGTGAGGCCTCCAGCTCTCCTATGTTATTTTAGATCGACAGTACTTTGGTTTTTTGTTTTATTTCAAATCTTTGTAGGATGCTTCCCGGTTAGCCTGCATCTCAGCATCTCGACCCTAGGGACACCAGGCATGTTGGCACTGCACACCCCGACTGGTGTCTCCAAAGCAGGTTTGTAAACAGACCTGACTCTGTGGGGCCAGAGACCTGGATCCCTTCCCAGGAGACAGAGTGTAACTAACTCAGGAGGTAAGCCAAGATCCACCCATCCCCTGTTGGAACCCTTTAGTTGCCCGGGAGCCTGCAGCTGCTGTAGCCAGGAGCCTGCCTGGGCAAGCTGACTCCCTCAGGAGGAAGGCAACTGCAGGGTTACAGAAACAGTGGGTTCAAGTGACAGGTCTCAGGGCCTAGTGTGTCAGGAATTGCTACAAACGCCTTGTAGGCTGTGATGGTTAATACTGTCAACTTGATAGGTTAACCAACAGACGCTCAGAGACTTGACACTTTCGGTGATTAAATCCTGAGGTGAGAAGACACACTCTGAATGTGCACCGTACCATTCCATGGACTGCATCCTGTGAGCCCAAATTAACCTTCCTTCCTCGAGTTACTCAGATACGGTCCCAGATATCGGTTCCCAGATACTGTTTAAACCACAGCTGCTGCTCCACATGGAATTATGATCGCTTGCATTGAGTGGATGAATATCTCAGGCACAGAGAGGTGAAACAATTTATCCAAGATCACACAGCAGATGCCAGGCTGGGCTCTGTACCCTGGTGGCCTGGCTGCAGAGCTGGGCTCCTATTGGCCCCATGGGTTGGCTCTCAACAAGCCAATAGCAAACAAGGATCGTGGGCACCACAGAGCTTCTAGGCAGAGGTAAGATTGCAGAAGACCCTCTAGGACAACAACATCACCTCACAGGTACAAGGACAGGGTTAGCGTGCCTGGCTGGTAGGTGTAGTGACTGAGGGATCCCGTTCTTAGCCTTGCACCCGTGGGACATTGTCTGTGGGACCTAGAGATGCAGAATGGAAATTGTCACCCCTTGCTGGACTCATTACGCTGTGGTAAGCCAGCAGCAGGGCAGCAAACCCCACTGGGCCCTCCATGTGTACAGCCTTTTATCCACAGTTGACTGTAAGAGAGCAGGCTGCTGTTAAAAGGCATAGCGGGTGTGTGTGTGTGTGTGTGTGTGTGTGTGTGTGTGTGTGTGTGTGTGCCCTGCTGCTGTTTAAAGGCATAGTGGAGTAGGATCCCCAAGTCGGGACAATGCTGCCATAGAGAGATATCCTGACTAGAAATAGCTGTGGTATGCCTGAAGTATGGCTGCAATGAAGGGGTCTCTACCAGGGTAGCTTTGACCTCAAGGGATATTGGGCACTGCCTGGAGCCATGTTTGGTTGTCATACTGGGGGATGCTCCTGGCCTAAACAGGACACACTAGGATTCTACAAAGTGAGAATGGGCACTTCAGGGTTGGGGGCTGAGGGGCTAAGGCCATACTGAGCAGCTCAAGGAGGCTTGCCCCATCCCACACACCAGGTGCAGACGTCAGAATTCAAAATAACCACACTCTGATCACAGACATTCTACTGTGTCTCTCTGGATTTTGGTTTGTTTGTTTTTTGAGACAGTCTCAAGTAGCCTAGGCTGACCTTGAACTTGCTATATAGCCATGGATGGCCTCGAACTCCTCCTGATCGTCCTGTCTGCCTGATCGTCCTGTCTGCATGCCCCATGGGTTAGGGGTTACAGGGGACGCTGATTTACTTTTGTTAAGAATTCAAGTTTGCTTCAGGGTCAGTCACTCAGGACACTGAGGGGATGTCTCCCCTCTCTGTCTGCCCAAGGAGAAACATGACATTTGTAACCATCGCTCACCAAAGAGTAGAGCAGGCGAGTGTGGTTCCGGAGCCCAGGGTCCTCTCGCTGCAGGTCCTCAAAGCCCATCTTCACCAGCACAGTCACATTGTACCAGCTCACCATGCTCTTCTCTGTACCTGCAGGTCAGAAGCCAATGAGTTACAATCCTGGGCACAGGGCACAGCCACCAGAGGCCATGGGTGGTCAGCAGGGCCTGGAAGGCAGGAGATCACCTTTCTCTATAAAATGCCTGCAGGGAGCTTCCTGCTGTCTGCACTCTTCCTGTTGCTAAAAGGACCACTGGCTCCCACCTGTGAAGTCAAAGACCTTGCTTGAAGAGAGACCCTTGGGACACAGTTCAGTCTTTGTTATAATGTAACATAAAATCAGTGCAATACACTGTTGCTTCCTTACACTGACAGCAAATGGTATTGAAGAGCAAAAACTTATAATTTTGGGTCTTATAGCATGTGGTATCTACGTTCAAGAAATTCAGGGCTGAAGAATAGACCCAGGCGGGTCCAGGTACAGCCAAACCCACCCTGTAGCTAAGAATGTCCGGCCATAAAAGATAAAAAAGAGAATGCAGGAACTAGCCAGGGCTATCAGGACGGACCAAATGGCCATCTGGCAGGATGGCATCTCCTGGGCAGCGCCTCTCTATAGCCCACCATAAATCATACATTGACCAGGTGTCCTGCTGACCTGGAGAAGTCCCAAGCCCTTGTGCCTCCCTACACCTTAGCCGGCACGTACTACCCTGTTAATTTGTAATCACCTCGCCGGCATTTAAATAAGCCAATCATGTGTAACTGCGCAAATTCTTTCAGCTCCCCCCCCCTTTTGGTTTGTGGTTTTTGCCTTTATAAGCCTGTAAAAAGTTTGGGCCGGGGTCGAACTCCTCTGCCCCCTGCGCAGTGCATGAATTTTGACCCCAGCATGCTGGCTTAAGTGCTCCTTTGTTGTTTGTGTGTTTGTGTGCCATTAAAGCCTCGTGTAGTTACAGCAAGTTCAGTCTCAGCGTTCTACTGGTTGCGCGCCTTCCCGAGGGGGGTCTTTCAGTATGGTGTGTGGTATTCTCTGTAACACCATTTACATTAGACGTCACCTGCTGTCTAGGTGAATAGTATTAGTGCCTGACATTAGAATGTCATACGTGACTGCATACTAGACAGTGGATGCTGTCACTTGAAGCACATGTAACATTCGTATATCCAGTCTATTCAGTTACCCTTAGAAACAGGAAACATGGGTTCCAAGACTCCCGGGGGTCACCAGAGTCTGCAGATGTCCAAGTCCCATGTAAACTGAACAAGTTGGGCTGGAGAGATGGCTCAGTGGATAAGAGTTCTGGATGTTCCTCTAGAGGACCTGAGTCAATTTCCAGCACCCACACAGTTGCTCCAACCGTCTGTAACTCCAGTCCCAGGCAAGCCCCATGCCGCCTTCTGACCTTGGTGGGTACCATACACACAGGCAAAACACTCATACACATAAAAAATATAAATAAATAAATAACTATTTAAAGTGGACAAGGGTTTGCATGTCAGCAAACTCTCTCCCAGACTCTCTAAATGTCTCTGGATAGTGCTGAGTGCAATGTAAATAAATGCCCGACAGTCTCTGTATATGCATTGTTTAGGGAACAGTGATTTAAAAAAAATATCATTACAAGTCTACTACCAATGTGCCCACATCAGGTCTTCCTGTTTAGGACACACATCAACCACAAAACATTTTTCAAATGTTTTAAATAATTCAGAATACAGAGCCTTTAAATACGAGGGCCAGCTGCAGTTCAGGAGTATAATGGGAATAGAGAAGAATTATAATATATTAATCCTTGATACTATATGTGGTAAGTTAATGGCTATATACTAATAGGACAATATAGTACATGTGGTATATATGCATATATATATATATATATATATATATATACATATATATATTAGTTTTCTGTATTTCTTGAGTTATGTGCATTGGTCCACCTCTGTTCCTAATACAGCCCCCTAGGCAGAGAGAACTTTCTGAAAGAGTGGGCACATGTGCCAGACTCCCTGAAGCTGCTCTGGGCTGTGAGATATAAGCAGGTCTGTGTTTCCTCAAGGGATACAGTTCCAATAAGCCCACTACTGTGCCAACCCTTGCCTTCCCTAACAAATGGCCATGGCTCTGCCTGCCACTGCTTTCTCCCCACACATTTAACTCTCTCAGGGCTCTAGGGACCACCCGTGGGAACAGGCAGACCCCCCTGTCCACCCTACTCCCAGCTCCAGGCTTCCCAGGGAAATGTGGCTACCACCTTCCCCAGATCGATGTTGTCTGGAGACCCTCCTCTTTGCACCCCTACCTGTGGGAGTGGGGGACACACAGTGACGGCCCCCTGGCCAGGAACAGCACTTCTGAAGTCCAGAGCAGTCTGTATCCAAGCTGCATGAAGGGCTAAGTGGCTCTGCTTCAGCTGTTGGGCAGACCCCGGGCCTCGATGCAAACTCCCGGGACCGGTTCAGGGCTGGAGGAATGAGACAAGTTAACCATATTAAGCAATAAAAGTAGGCTCAGTTGGCCTTGTGCTTGCCAACAGGAAGGCCTGGGCTCAGCCCCCAGCACCTGCTAAGACAAGGGGTGTGTGCGTGCGTGGTGCAATGTGCCTGGAAACCCAGTGCTCAGAGGAATCAGAGTTCAAGGTCACCCTCAGCTATGTAGCAAGTTCGAAGCTACCCTGGGATACACAGGATCCTGTCTCAAATGCAACCATGGGGGCTGGAAAGGAGGTTCCACGGTTTAGAGCGCTTGCTGTTGTTGCAGAGGACCAAGGTTCAGTTCCTAGTACCTACATGGTGGCTCACAACCACCTGTAACTCCAGCTCCAGGGGAATCTGATAACCTCTTCTGGTTTCCATAGACACTCCACACATGGCAAAATCAGACAGACACACATACGCAAGAGTAAAATAATTGGATCTGTTTGGTTTTTTGGTTCCTTTTGTTTTGTTTTGTTTTGTTTTTTTGAGACAGGGTTTCTCTGTGTAGCCCTGGCTGTCCTGGAACTCATTCTGTAGACCAGGCTGGCCTCGAACTCAGAAATCCGCCTGCCTCTGCCTCCCAAGTACTGGGATTAAAGGCGTGCGCCACCATGCCCGGTATGGATCTGTTTTTTAAAGCAACAACAGATACTTTTAAAAAAGGCATCAACCCTAATTGAACTGAGGGCTGTACACATTCATAGTTGATGCTACTTTCAGTTTCAGAAGTTCCATCTGTCCCGATTTGGGCAGAGACCCTGAAATTGTTGGAGGCTTGCTTACACTGGCTCTAAGACCACTGGGCTTCTTTTCTATTAAGGCAGCTTCAGGGGAGACCCCAAGTGCTTTCTGTCCCTCCAGTCCTAAGGAGTCCAGTTCCAGGGACCTTCTACCCATTCCTAGGACCAATACATACACACACACACACACACACACACACACACCATGTTTACGGAGCATTTCATTGAAACCAAAGAAGCTGTTTGGTGCCTAGTCCACAGACATGGCTATGCCCCACCTCTAGGAAATGAATTCCAAAGCAAACACACTAGCAATCCCTGAAGGTAAGTGAGCAGGGTCAGAGTCTCGAGTGACTGGTGGGCCTGGGTGGGGCCGGGTGGGGTCTGGGTGGGGCCTGGGTGGGCTCAGAGAAAGTTGCCTTTTGGAAGAGATTGCACCTGGGCCAAAGGAAGCTCATAACGGCCCTGCAGTCCTCAGCTCTGAGGTAAGGCCTGCTGGCCAAGGACCACGTAGAGCTGGTGTACCACCAGGGTGGAGTGCAGGCAGAAGGAATCCCACGGAGGCCATTACTGTGGGACCGGCCAGTATGTTTGGGATCGGGTGGTGATGGAGACACTTTTGGTGCCTTCAGACACTTTGACCTACTCCGTGCTCCCTTCTCTTGCACTCCCTGGATCCCTGGAGCTGCTGGAGTCTTCCAGCTGGAGTCAATGCCATGACTTCAACATTTGCTCCCTTCTATCAGCTGTCTTGCTTCCTGGGGACAAGGGTCACACATTTACCAACATTCCCCAAAGTGTTCAGAAGTGCCGTTCCAAGCCCTTCAAGTGTTAGACAATGCCAACCAATAGTTATGTTCTGAAGAAACCTGTGGTGGTCTGAGTGACAATGGCCCCCATAAGGGTTCAGATACTTGAATATTTGGGCCCCAGTTGGTGAAATTGCTTTGGAGGGATTAGGAGGTGTGGCCTTGTTGAAGAAAGTGTATTGGTGAGTGTTTCTCTATTGATGGTTCAAAAGCCCACACCATCTATAGTTAGGCGCCCTCTGCTGTGTTGCTTGTAGATCAAGATGTAAGCTCTCAGCTACTGCTCCAACCCCACGCCTGCCTGCCCGCCCGCCTGCCTGCCTGCCTGCCTGCTTGCCTACTGCTATGTTTCCCATCATGATGTTCATGATGGTCACGAATGCTAACCATTTGAAACAATAAGCCCCAAATAGATGCTTTATTTTGTATGTTTCCTTGGTCATGGTGTCTGATCAAAGCAATAGCAAAGTAACTATGACAGTATCCCATGAGGCAGGAGGAAGGTTAGCCAGGGCCTGGGAGGGGTGGAGAGGCAGCCCAGAGATGCTATAGTCTCAGAGACAATCCTCTTGGGTCCCCCAGGGTTTCTGGAGATTTCTGTAGCTAATGAAGAGAACTGTGGCCTCACTTCTATTGGGAACAAGTCCCAAGGACAGCCACTCAACCAAAGCAAATATAGCGTACAAGGTAGCATGGGCCCTGCTCAGGAAGCTGAGCCTTGTGTTTTGCTATTTAGAAACACATGGTGAAAGTCATGATTAGTAACATTGTCATTTCCAAGCTATGGGCTTGGTCCTTCATTTCCTCAATATCTAGGCGCATATACAATGTGTCCAGGTCGGAGAGAAAGGATTGAGCTGAGTCAAACTGCAAGCCAAGCAAGGAACATGTGTGTGTGTGTGTGTGTGTGTGTGTGTGTGTGTGCAGTCTTCCTGTCAGGAGCAGAACAGATGCTCATCTGACAGTGTGAACGCTAAAGAGGCCGTGGGCCAAGCAGATAGAAGAATGGGGGTGGGCTGGGCTGGGTAAGGTGTTCTGACATGAAGGCCAAACACTGCAGGAGGTTTGATATCAGCTATGCTCCGGGTTTCTGGGCTGTAAAGCATGTCCCCGTGAGTAAGATGCTCACTGTGGAGAAAACTGATCTGCAGGACCTAGGCACATTTCCTGCAGATCTAAGACAATTCTAAACTGGAAAGATTTGCCGAAATACAGGGGGGAAAAAGAGGCTACCTCATAAAAAGCGGAGAGTTGGTTAATATGCTAGCCACACAAGTGCCATGACCTGAACTCAGAAGTTCCAGAAACCCAGCCTTGCATAGAGGTACACACTGGTTATCCCAGCTCTTGGGAATCTCAGACAGCTGGATCCCCAGGGCCATGGGCTAGTCAGCATAGCTGGATTGGAGAGAGCTCCAGACAGCGAGAGACCCTGTCTCAAAAAATGGAGATGGTACCCAACCTGAGGTTGTTCTCTGGACACACACACACATACACACACACACACACACACACACACACACACACACACACACACGAAAAGAAAAAAAAGAAAAGAAAGGAAAGGAAAGGAAAGGAAAAGAAAAGAAAGGAAAGAAAAGAAGAAAGGAAAA
The DNA here is from genome assembly GCF_978045245.1 of Mus caroli. NCBI lineage: Eukaryota > Metazoa > Chordata > Mammalia > Rodentia > Muridae > Mus > Mus caroli. Next base: position 62,913,893 of record NW_028227273.1, read on the forward strand.
GAAAAGAAAAGAAAGGAAAGGAAAGGAAAGGAGAGGAAAAGAAAGGAAAGAAAAGAAGAAAAGAAAAGAAAAGAAAAGAAAAGAAAAGAAAAGAAAAGAAAAGGGCTCTAACAATGGTTGCCTAGCAACAGTGGGGTTCTGGAACCCAAGTTCCTCATCTTAACTTTATTGCTGCTGGGAATTCCCCTTCCCCCAGGGAGGGCTGGTGACTAACTCTGTGTCCTAAAGGAATAGCCAGTCAATTTGGTAGAAAGTCAAAAATCTCTCCTTTCTCAACTCAGTGCAAACAATGAAACAACGAGTCAGTGCTCCTCAGTGCTTGGCAACCCAGCAAGTCTCAGTTCAGCCAGACGGCCCCAGAGATTCCTATTTGGACCACAGCCTCCAAGACTGCCCAGAGCTAAGGAATCCCTGGCTGGTGAGCACAATCCTTCTGGGATCCCCCTCCCTCTGATTCTCAGCCTGGTCAGCACAAGGCATCTCTGGGCATTTGCATGAAGATGGGAGGTTGGAGGTGGGCCTGGTCCAGCAGGGTTTATACCAGGAGTCAGAGTTCACCAAACTGCTAGCAGGCGGGGAGGGGCCATACAAACCAGGGATGCTGCCCACAGGGCTCCATCTGCTGGAATCTGCACTGAGGACAGATCCAATGGGTAATGTCCATCGCATGCAGCGTTCGTGATAACTAACCGTTAGAGGCAGTTGATGGCTGATTGGGTAATTACGCATCTATATGTGACAATTCTCTGAGGCCACACAATCAATGGCTACAGTAATATTATTGACAAAGAAGTCATTCTGGGGAATTGCTAAGTGATTAGGAAACAAAATAAATCAACAGAAAGTTCCAGCAGGGCAGCTGGACTCTTGTGCAGTGTTGGCCCTAGGGCATGATGGGACACATCTCTAGAGATGACTTTTGAGTGGCAGACTTTTCGGTGCTTGCTCTCTGGTCTTTGCTTTGCTTCTAAAATCTGTACCTGTTGAGATCACATTTATAACTATATATTAAACATTTTCAATAAGTGAATAGATGACTTAGCATTGAGATTCTTGGGGCTGGAAAGAGGTGATGACATTGGAAGTCACAGCAAGTATGCCCTGGGTGTCATTTCCCTGGTTTGGATGGCTGCTTACTGAGTGGGAGGAGAAAGAAAGTCATTATCTGGGCTTGCACCACTGGCTTGGGGAGAGAGGCTCCAAACACCAGGGCTGAGAGACAAAGGCTGTCCCCACTGAGGCAGAGGTGAGTGTGTCTTTCATCTTGTGTTTGCTCCTCTGCAACACCTGTGGGCCCAGCTGGAATCAGGCCTTGTTCTGCATACATTGGGGCCTTGGGCTGGAGCAGTTAGACAGTGGTGAGTTCACCTCAAATTAACAACAGGGGAAGCTGTCTGCCCACACCTGTGGTGTCAATGCTGCCCTGGAGGCAGCATCAAGTCACCAAGGGGGTGTCCCTGAGACACTTAGGTGCTCAGTTCTCAAAGATAAGATAGGGGACACTACAGTGGCCCCACAGGGCATATCAAGACACCAAGCTTTGACACCAGCAGGGACCTCCCTAAGGGAAACCCTGGTGTCAGGATAAAAATGATAAAAAAGACAGAGAAGCTATGGGCCTGGAGACAAAAAGCTGGGGAAGGAAGGAGGCCCTTCCTCAGGTACTGATTTTGTCTTTCCATTGATAAAGACAAGAGACCTCAGGCCCCATTGATGAGGCCAAACGGCTCAATCCAGCCAGCATGTCTTTTCCTACTGACACCTGAAAGATGACCAACCACTAAACCATGTCGACTCAGGGACAAGATGGTCTGTAACCTGTTGCCAACTCTGTAATGCTGGCTCATCCTGGACCCTGCAACGAAGCCACAGATCCCAGTTTCTCCTGAATGGAGGAAGAGGACGGTGGGAAGAGAACCCTTCAAGCTTCAGAGGGTGACAGAGGAGCCTCTGTTTCTGTCACCACTGATGTCCTCTGTGCCCTGAAATGCCTCCTCTGCTTCCCTCACTGGGACTGTTAGTCTCAGATTTCAGACTCCCTTATAGCAAGCTGTATTGCCTGAACTGAAAAACTTGATTCCTTGATGTGGGACAGAAGGAAGGACTGGGCACTCTTTTTTAATTATTGTAGAAGTATTTTGCATATTGATATTATTAATATTATTAATAACCTAGCACACTCTTAATGGCTTGTTAGTTCTGAGAGAACTCCGACTCCATCCCAAATCTAGATGCCCTTGGATATATACAGGGTTGATGCTGGCAGCAGCTGAAAACCTGACTCTGTTATTAAGAAGTGCTTGGTAGGCTGGTAAGACGGCTCAGTGAGTTAAGGTGCTTGATGCAAAACATCAACTTGAGTTGATCCCTAGGACCCACATGGTGGAAGGAGAGAACTTCCCCCTGTAAGTTGTTCTCTCTCTCTCTCTCTCTCTCTCTCTCTCTCTCTCTCTCTCTCTCTCTCTCTCTCACACACACACACACACACACACACACACACACACACACACACACACGTGTGCATAAATAATTTTGTCTTTTTTTTCCTCTGGAGTTGAGGACTGAACCTAGGACCTTGCACTTGCTAGACAAGCACTCTACCCCTGAGCTAAATCCCCAACCTCTGAAATCACTTTAAAAAAAAAGAAGAGTGTCAGCCCAAATGTCCACAGAGGAAGGAGGAATTCCAGGGCTGATAAAGAGGGAGTCTCAGACAGTCACCTGCATCTCAGGGGCAAGGCTGGCCTCTGGATGTGTGCTGTTCACCTGTTCCTATAGAGCTTGCTGCCTGGAGATGAGAGGGAGATAGGTTTTTGGGGTTAAAACCACCCTCCTTTCCAGACCACGTCTCTCTGAATACAGCACAATGTGAAGCTCCTATTCCTGTCTTTCTGCCGTTGTGGTGACCCATCTGACTGTCCCAGTTACCGTGTGACTACACAGCTCAGGGTCTACTGCCAGTCTGACCACAGTTGCACCGCCTGCAGGTCACTGGTCTGTCCCACACTGTGTTCTGGTGGCAGACCCAGGAACCTCCTATCCGCCATGACCCAAGAAGACCTCATAGAAGACCATACTCGATGCCAACGTCCTTCCCTCCCCCACCTTCTTTGGGCTGCTCCCTAGCTGCCCACTGTCCTATTTGGCTGGGCCTGCTAAGATCTAAGAGGTAGTGCACTCTTCAACCCCACAGGGCCACTCTCCCTTGAGAGACCGGCAGAACCTTTGGACTATACAGAAGCCCGTTTCAAATGATATTGACTCAGAACAAGCAAGCACACACACCCACACCCACACATACCTTTGCTAGAAGACATACTTGGTGCACCCTGCTCCAAATTAGGAGCTGGGTGCTGCGCTCCAAGCCACACTCAGCTCTGGCTATGACATGGGCAACCATATGGACCACCTAGGTAACCGACCTGCACATCCTACAAACCTGCGCCAAGGAGCAGAAGGCCCAGCACCTCTGTCTCTTTCTAGTGGAGACCAGATTAGGATTTAAGGTGAGACAAGAGTTCTATAGCAGCCTTGGGAAGAGAGCGCCGTCTCCAGTGTTGGAGAGGTTGGGACACTGTGTCAAACACCACTGTGTTAGAATCATTCAGCATTATAAAAAGCCACAGATGCTCATGTTGGACCTTGATCAATGCTGCCACCAGCTCTGAGGCTGCTGCATGGTGCAGAATATCCCAGAGGCCCTTGCTATACAGTCAGCTCTGAGTACCACTGAGGCTCTCCAGCCCATGGTATCTCTCCTGCATGTTAACAGGCTGATGATGGCAGACATAGTGGTATATTCCTTTAATCCCAGCAGTCAGGAAGCAGAAGCAGGCAGATCTCTGTGAGTTCAAGTCTAGCCTGGTCTACAGAGTGAATTCCAGAACAGGGAGGGCTACAAAGTGAGACTCTGTCTCAGAGAAACAAACACTAAAAATCAAAGGGCTGGTGATTCTTGTACTTCACTTGAGCTATGAAATCAGAAATCTGGGGATGGGTTCATGAAAAGCACCCCAGAAACACTAAAGTTCAAGAAAGACGGAGGTGTAATGTTCTAGAAAGATCTAGGATTCCAGGGAGACATCGCAGGCTTGCACACACAGCCCCAGCAGCTTCTCCCTCCAGGGGAAAAGCAGCTCAGCCCAGCCCTACCCCATCGCTTGCTCACCCGTGCCCCCCCGCCCCCCCAGTGACTCACACAGAACGCAGTAGAGGCCAAGTTGCTCAAAGCCCGCACAGCAGTCAGTCACATTCCTGGACTCAGGGACATCCATCGCCAGGTACTGGGTCCGGTACACAGTCTTGGGGCACTTTTTCCAGGGGATCCATCCTCCGCAGTACACGTAGGCTGTGTGAGAGGTCTGCACAGCCTGCAGCTTCTGGACACTTCGGGTCACCGGGTAGCTGCAGAGCTGGTAGCTCAGCAGGGAGAGGCCATTTTCTACAAAGAAGACCGCCAGAGGATGTATTAGCAAACCAAGGCGGCGAAGCACTGGATTAGATCACTGTGCCCTGTATGAGTGCTGGCTCTTGGCAGCAGTAAGCTAACTGAGGTCTCTACTGTCGAACGGGCCCTAGAACCAGCCCAACAGTCCTAGTGTGGCCTTTGCCTTTTCAAAAACCAAACCCACCCCTCTGCTTGCATAAACACATAGCCATTGACATCGGCCTGTACTCGAAGAACTCTCATCCTGTTCAAAGCCGGGAGCCATCCAGGCTGGATTTGACTGTAATGTTCAGCCCAACCAAGCACATAGACTTGGAGCCCAAGATCTGGACACCATGTCCCAGTTGTCACTCTGCCTTTGGTCCCACTTGCTGCAGACTCTCTTACATATCAGTATCCATAAATCTGAGTCTGGCCATGTGGCCCACAGACAGGCAAGAATCACCCAACAAGTGTGGACTGTGGGTCCAGGGATGGTAACAACAGCTTTTTTTTGGAATGGAATGGAAGATGGATAACCAAACATTTAATCTATGTCTGTATGGATGCATGCATGCATGCACACATGTACACACATACATGCATGTATATGTGTATGTGTGTACATGCATGTATGTGTGTATTTTTGTATGTATATATGCATGTGTGCATTTGTGCACTTATGTATGTATTTTTGTATGTATGAGTGTATCCATGTATGAATGCATGCACACATGTAAGTATGGATGCAAGTATGTATGAACACATGTACACACATGCATGTATATGAATGTATGCATGCATGTATGCATGTACATATATATGTGTGAGTGTATATATGCATGTATGGACATATGTATATATGCACCATCATCATCACTGTAAGAGGACACAACTGTCCTTGATGAAGGAGGCCAGCCCATCTTAGCTCATCTCCTCAGGCCTGCCCTGGGCCTCCCTCTGAGGCTGGCCTAGGGCTGAGAAACTGTCCTTTTCAGCGGCAGCAGCATGGCTTCCCAGACTTGCATGCCCGTGACATTTTCCAGCCCCTCACCACTTCATGATGGGCTGCCTCCCATGAAACCTCTGTCACTTTATAGCATAGAAATGCTAGGGGTCAAGGTGTGTCCTCCTAAAAGATGCTAGAACCTCAGAGCCCAGGCACTCAGACAGCAGCCCTGTTGGGCAGACCCTGGTAGGACTGCTATCTTTCTGAAAATAGGAAACTGGAACAGGCACTTAGGCACATGTGTGTGAGCGCACATGTGCGTGCATACACACACACATACACACATATTCACACAAGGAGAGAGAGAAAGAATGTGTGTGTGTGTGTGTATGAGAGAGAGAGAGAGAGAGAGAGAGAGAGAGCCATATGAGGGAGAAGGCAAAGATCAGGGTGATCTTCTACAGGCTAAAAGGTGGCAAAGATTTCTAAACACATCAAGAACACAGGCTTGGATGGACTCAGCCCCCATGGTCCCAGAGAGAGCCAGGCCAACACTTAGCAGTAGAGCCAGGTCCTCAGAGCTGTGGGAGAAGCCACTTAAGCTTCTTTACCTCAGCAGTCCTGAAACTCTCATGCAGGGCCCATGAATGCCCCCTCTCAGCTCCCCGTCAGCTGCTAGACGGCTCGATACACCAGCATCTTTGAATACTCAACTTCAGAGCCCCCTCGCCCCAGTTTCCCCAAATGTCGAGGCCTGCAGAGCCCAGGGCCGCAGCTCCCATCCCCACCTTGAGGACTAGTGTCTGGGGAAGCTTGGAGACGGAAGTCATCTCAGGAGCAGCGGCCATTATCACCCACTGGACCATGAAGTCACCTCTGCAGAGCCTTCCCTGGCCTATGGCAGACCACAGGTGGGGACAGCATGACATCTCAGCCGCCACTGTTGGGGGAGGAGCACTGCAGCTTCCTCCCAGGTAGACACAGCACAGAGTCCCACCTTGGCCCCAGAGTCCTGGGCTCTGCAGCCACCACCAAGGGTAGGGAGCAGCTCTAGCCCAGTCCCTGTCCCCCATGGGGTCAGCCTGGCCTTTGGAAAGCCTATAACTCCTCCTCACTGAAAGTGGTCACAGTCTATTCTGGAGAGAAACGGAGGCTCTTAGGACATGAATGTGGCCAGAGACCAAGCTCTCAGGGACTACCCAGGGGAGGGGTGGCAGAGAGTAGCATCTTGACTTTGCGGAGTCAGCCAAAGCTGGGGTAGCCTGCAAGAGCCTACTGGAGTTGATGGAGATTCTTCAACTTAGCCTCAGCAGAGACGTCAGCCATGTTCATGAAGGACACAGGCTCTAGGGAGCCAGCTGCCTCCACCGGATCCTTATAGGGTCAACAGTTCCTCCTACACACACACACCCAAACACACACACACACACACACACACACACACACACACACACACACGCCACACCACGCACACACACACACCATGCACCACAAACCACACACACATACCACACACACACACACACACCACACATACACACACATACACACACCATACAACACACACACACACACACACACACACACACACACACACAGCCTCCTCCATCTCCAGAAAAGCCTGGGAAACGTTCATCTTTCTTTGCTTTTTATCTTCTACTGAGGTCACTGTGCCATCTTCAACTCTGGGGACAGGTAGAGCTAGGGTAGAAACCCCCTTACAGGACCTGCTGTGCAAAGTCTCTTTCAAGAGCCATCACAGCAGGAGGTGAAAAATCGCACTGGGCTCTAGGCCAGTGGTTCTCACCCTTCCTAATGCTGTGGCCCTTTAACACAGTTCCTCGCGTTGTGGTGACCCCCAACCATGAAATTATTTTCATTGCTACCTCATAACTATAATTTTGCTACTGCTATTAATCGTAATGTAAATATCTGCGTTTCCCATGGTCTTAGGTGACCTCATCAAAGGATTATTTGACCCCACCCCCACCCCAAGGGGTCACAACCCACAGGCAAGAACCACAAACACCACACTAGAGTGAGTGCGGTTCCCAGTTCACTCTCCTCCCCCACAACCCTCACATTGCTCTACAAATGCCCACTTAGGTCATGAGGTCCTCCTTGCTCCTGAGAGTACACCCTGGCCGACCCCCTGCTGAAGGCAAGTGATGCTTGGCTCCCTCCTCAGAAGCATGCTCAGTGCAGTCACGCCTGGGATGGAGCAGCCCCCAGGAATATGTCATACGTCTGTCTCCCAACCCTGTCATTCCTAAAACAATTTCTATGTCCTGCAGTTATGGGGTTAGGTTGTAAAGTTAACACCTTGTACACAATGATAAGCCAGTACAGGTTCCACAGTTCTGAACCATGAGTAGGCAGGCGACCCCAAGGAAGGCTGCACTGTGTCCTGTGGTCTCACATGAACAATGAGGGGGTCACAGCCTCCTGTAGGAGATCCCCCGTGAAGTTCCTGATGTTTCACTCTGTCTATGACTAAGCTATATGGTACACACACACACACACACACACACAGCACAAAACAAATTCCCAAGTACAGTAAAATCCTCCTCTGGACAGAAAACAATGCAGACCAGGCTCAAAAATGGAGGAGACTTCAGAAACAAAACAGATCTCTGAGTTCCCAGCCAAGTCAGAAAGATTGTAAGAGGAAAGGGACCAGAAGGTTTGTGATCATAATTCCTTGGAGTCTGGGGTTTGGGGAATACAGGGTCTGGTCAGGTATGTTGGGTTGGGTTGGTAGTTCTGGGGATAGAACCCAGGCTCATGCGTGCTGGATACCCTGAACTGCGCCCCAACTCCACAGTGTCTTTTTAAAGACCTTCTGAGCAATGAGTTTCCCCATGCTTGGCCTACTCCCTCGCTGCACCCCCTACTCTGCAATTCTGTACTTGAGAACATGTGGCCGAGGGTGAGTCTGAGCCACGCTGATCTGTAAGCCACCCTGCTGCCCTTCCCTGATCTGTAAACAAGACCTTCGTGCTGGGTACCGAATTTTACACTCACATCCCTCCCTCGGAAATGTAGCACTTCAGGCCTAACCCAGCCTCAAAATCTGCTTCCCAACCCCACGGACCCTACACATTGGAGGCACACTCCCATTGGGGAAGCCCTCATTCTGAAAGCATACCCAGTGCTCGGCCGCAGCCTGTTGCTAATGGTACAGACAGTGTGGCAGGCAGGCCGGCCAGAACAAGATACCTCTCTCAGAGAAGATGCTTGCTGGCCAGCCAGGGTCCCAGCAGTCACTGCCCTTTCGAGACCCACTCTTAGAAGTCCCTTCTCTGGATTCACCCCTAGATCCCTCACCTGTAAAGCCACTGGCCTGGCTCAGGTCCACAGTACAGGCCAAAGCCAGCAGGAACAGCCTCAGAGTCCGGGACATCATCCTGTGGTGGTGTGCAGACAGGGCTTGCGACTTCTACTGCAGTGTCCTGAGTCCTAAGCCAGGCTCCGAGGATTCTGAGCTGCCCCAGCCTGGAGAAAAGGTCCCTCTGTCCTCTGTGCTGTTGCTAGTGGCAGTGACTTCAGAGGAGCACTCACTGGGAGCAGTCCCTTATGGCTGCTCATTAACGCCAGCCACCGACCGGCATGGCTGTGTCCCTGGGGGCACCTGCATGTCAGAGCCTATTCTTGCTCTGAGCAGATGGGATCTTTGAGGAAAGGTGAGCAGTAAGCAGCTTCGGCCACATCAGTGAGTCTCATCTTGTTTGTACGTAGAAAATGCATTTCAGACCCAGATCTGACTCTCCACATCGGACACGAAGTATTCCATTACCCAGCTGCTCCCAGCTGGCAGGAGAAGACAGGCCCACATCAAAGTGTCACCTCGGCTCCAGAGGGGAGCCTTCACACCGCTCAACAATAGAGGTCAGAGGTCACAGCCAAGTTCGTCAGCTCCGCGAAGTCCCAACTGGGCATGGAAATGCTTGCGCTCACAGAGACTTTCTGTGCCCATCGGGGTTCAGAATGGAGAAAATATGAAATGAACAGCCGGAGGTGAGTGGGCAAGCCAGTGACCGGACAGCATCCATGTGCCATGTTAAGTGGAAAGTGAGCTCAGTTATGAGAGGCCAGAACAAAACCTCCCACAATTTCCCCACACGAAGGTGCTGCCGTGGGGCTAGGTGAACTCAAACACATCCAGGAATGGTAGAAGAGAGAACTGTCCTGAGGGTTGGTAGAAATGTTGATGATGTAGTCTGTAGTTATTAGTTATCATGTTATGCAGAAAATGGACTTTTAAAGTTTCCGTCTGGTCTGGGGCTGGGGCCCAGTGGGTAGGATGCTCACCTGGGTTCAGTCTCCAGTATTTTAGAAACTGGGTTGGCAGCGCATGCCCATTATCCTAGGACTTAGGAGACAGAAGAAAGAGGGTCTGAGGTGTATTGTTCTGTCTTGTTCTGTGCTATACAGGGAGCTCAAAGGCTAGCCTGTGCTACATAAGGACCTATCAGAGAGACACACACATAAATATACACATATGTACACCTAAATACACACACAATATATAATTGTACACATAAATATGCATATATATACATATATAAAAATGCATATACACTTGTACACTCACATAAATGTACACATGCATATTCATATAAAGATGTTTGTGTACACATACATAAACGTGCACACATATCAATATATGTGTGCAGGGGAGGTGATTGTGGGGTGGGGGAGGTGTCCCCATGACCACTGTGGCCAGCAGAGTGACTATCTGCAGGAGACAAGAAGGTAATTTGGTTCAGTTTGACTAAGTGGGTGGTGTTGGTTCAAACTTCAGGAGTCTGACCCTGAACAGTTTATTTTAGGCATATTTAATCACAGTGCACTTTGGAGAAAATTTTCTTGGTGCTAAGGAACTCAATTCTGTATCCACAATAAACTATGAAGTAATCTAAGTCAAGGTCAGACATCACTACATCAAAACTCTTTGTAAAGTGCATTTGATACATTCTACAAAAATGGGCTCTACAGATTGAGAAGGCCAAGCTTCTGATAAGGGTGGGGGGAGGACCCAGTGTGGTCTTAGCCACATTGATAGTTCAGAGGTCTCTAGGTTATTGATCCCACACACCCCCAGCCTTCTAGCTGGATAACAGGCTGTGTATCCTTTCTTTGAAGGCACAACCTTGTGTATTTAACATCCCAAGTTCTCCTGGTACTTGAGAACACATGGATCCCCATGCCTCCTACATCTCCTCTGCAGTTACTATTTAAAGAAAAAAAGTGTGGCCGTAACAGAGGCCAACGATGAATGCACTGTCTGTATGTCTAGCCTAAATAATATAGGCAGGCATAACAGTTATAAGAATAGCTAACTGTCTTAGTCAGGGTTTCTATTCCTGCACAAACATCATGACCAAGAAGCAAGTTATGGAGGAAAGGGTTTATTCAGCTTACACTTCCACATTGCTGTTCATCACCAAAGGAAGTCAGGACTGGGACTCAAGCAGGTCAGGAAGCAGGAGCTGATGCAGACAGAGGCCATGGAGGGATGTTCCTTACTGGCTTGCTTCCCCTGGCTTGCTCAGCTTGCTTTCTTATAGAACCCAGGACCACCACCCCAGGGATGGCACCACCCATCACAGGCCCTCACACCCTTGATCACTCATTGAGAAAATGCTTACAGCTGGATCTCATGGAGGCATTTCCTCAAGGGAGGCTCCTTTCTCTGTGATAACTCCAGGTTGTCTTAAGTTGGCACACAAAACCAGCCAGCTCACTAACAAAAGGCCAAGGAAAGGGGGAAACCATGTTAACCATGGTGGACATTCAAAGGTCACCTTCGAGATTTTGTTTATCTCTTCATGCATTATCATTTAATTTGACCATCGATTGTAAGAGACATATGACATTGACAACCAAGATTGTGCTTGAGTAACACTCTAGAGTAGCTTTTGTAAAGCTGTGCTTCCCAATCTGCCTGTCTCTTGGTTGATTTCCACTAATATTTTTGCCATCAAATTAGTAGTTTTACTAATCCTGGAGGGCATCTTTGAGACCTCACTGTAGTCCAGGGCCTTGTAATTCCTGGGACTGGTAATAAAAAGAATCTTTGGCATGGCAAAACAACATCATGCAGTCTCCTATCAAAGGTGAGCCTTCCATCCCCTCTGACGATAGGCGTTTGGATTCTGCATGGGCAGGCTAAGAGTCGGCATGCAATGCCCTCAGCAAACGTAACAGCATCAATTTGGGTCAGTGTGTTCTTGTTGTCTTCCCAAAGCACCGGCTTATTCTTTCTCCTGGGGCATCTCCTTTTGATGGGTTTGTCTGCTCCCTTCAGATACTTCGTTTGTCAGGTGGTCTGTGGGACGCTGTCCCGGTTGGACTCAACAGATTGGGAGCCATGTGGGACTTTGTTCATTTTCTGGAGAGACACAGGCATGTCTTCTTCCTGATGTTAGGAGAACATCTGACCCTTCCCATTTAACGTGTATACTAGGCAGTGTCTTCTTTAGGGTAACCTGGTTTGGAGCATCAGAGGAATTACTATCCTTTAGAGTGAAAAATGTAAAATTAGCATCGTTGAATATGGCATAGTGTGTGGATATTTAGGTGGATGTATATACTTCATATGTATATATTACTATATAGTAAATACTGTACATATCATATACATTATATAAATAATAACAAATCTTGTCTATATTACATACACTTATAAATAATAATATTTATTATTACTTACATATTTATTATATATTGTGTATATTACATACAGTATTTAAATAATACCATATATTATTAAGTTATTTATATATATACTAATATATATATATATATATATATATATATACTGTTAACATTTAAGTATTTAATGGTGTCATTACACAATAGTTTGATTCTGTGAATTGTAAGGGATTCCAGTAATAGGATCAATATTCCATAATTTGCAAAAATTCCTTGAAGCGTTTGCTATTGCAAGCAGGATCATTATTGTTTTTTAGTTATAACGGGAATCCTAGAAAGGAAAAGGTGTATAATAAATTATTAATGGAACCCAAGGTTGCTTCACACCGGTGAGCAGAAGCAACAGTCACATTAGGAAAAGTATCAACCATGACACGAACATACTGTAAACATCCAAATTCTGAGGTCCGAGTAGCATCTGCCCCATCTAATCTGGCATTAGATTTTAACCTGCAAGGACGGGTTCAGCCACTAGAGGGCAGTGGTGTAAAAGAAGAACAAAAAGTTGACTTTTTTTTTTTTTTTTTCTTTTTTTGCCTCTTAAGCTTAGCGGATGGTAAGGGACCTGGCAAATCAGAATCAGCAGGAGTATGAATTATGAGACAAGGCTGAGCTTATTGTCATACAGATTCCTGAAGAGAGAGAAGTGACTGTGAAGTAACATGAGCGGTGGGCTTGAGGTTAAGTCTTGCAGTTTCAGCACCGTATGCAGTCAGTTCAAATATTCAGTGGTTGATAAACACCCAATAAAAGCTGATTGGTAACCTTGAGTTCAGACTGTTGAGTTGGACAACTGGGCAGAGGGAGTAAATTCAATCGTTTTTGTGGGCGAGATGGAATTGCATTGTCCTTTTGAAGAGCCATCTATAAAAGCGTCCAGAGCAATCTCTGCAGGGTTTTTAGATGTAACTTTGGGTAATATCCAGGGGTAGCTTTAAAAAGCTTTGAAGGGGGATCTTTAGGATAACCATGAACGACAGATCTTGAGTAGCATGCAAACGCAACCTGCCAATTATCATCAGTGTGGACCAAATGACCACCCTGCATTTATTTCAGAGGCACAGTGGTTTCCACAGGCTTCTCACCAGTAAGGTAAGATGTGTCCTTCAAGTCATTAGCAAGGCAAGTGTATAATTTCTTGCAAATAGGAGTTACAGATTGTTGCAGAGAATTACGACATGCATAAATTTGTCTAGTACCATTACCTTGTTGATGTGTGATTCCAGTGGGTGGTGAGTAGGAAAGAAGGCTAAATAATTGATAAGGAAGTGAGGGATCCATTCTAGGAGCTACTGCTTTATTTAATAAACTCATAACTCTCTCTGCTTTGGGTGTTATGATTCTTATAGAATTTAGCCCAGGGTCTCCAGGGAGCAACTTAAAGGGTGGAGCCAAGTCTTTAACAGTGATAGGCAGATAAGAGCATACCCCAATAGACATGGCCCCCACAGTTCTGTAAGTAATTGAGGGTACATTGTTTTAGAAGTTTTAAGTGGAGACAATAATGGAGATTTTGAAATCTCATGAAAACGTTCCTGGTGATAATTAACTCAATCCCGTGTGCACGACAAAGCTTACATGAATCTCCTCGAGGAACAACTAAATAAAGATCAGACATGATGACCTCGAAACTTTGTAAAGGACATGGTACATGTTCCATAACGTGTGTTCTATAGATTGACGGAGAAAAGGGTCTGGGGAGGATCCATCCTGTAAGGTCTCACTATACTCAGACAGTGCAAAGATCATCAGACTATTAATCCCATCCACCCCCAGCCACTGTATGGGTATCAGGTTATACATCCCGCCCTTTGAAGGAGCAAACCTGTGTGTTTAATATTCCACACTACCTTAGCACTTCTTTATGAACACAAGGACCTCCATGCCTCCTACAAACATACATGTGCACATGACATATTCCCATGTGCATATACACATAAACATACACATTGCACACATGTACAGATACATAAACATACATATTTATATGCACACAAATGTGCACATACATGCATCTAAATATAGACATGTACATACACATAAATATATACATGTTCATGCATGTAAACATATACACGTACATACCCACAAATATGCACATGTTCACATAAATATACACATGTACAAACATAAACATATACATATATACACATAGAAATATATACATATGCATGTATGTAAACATATACATGCATACACATAAACATACAATGTACATGTGCATATAAATATGTACATTATACACATATACACACATAAATACACATGTGTATACACATAAATATATACATGTGCATGCATGTAAACACAAAAATACATACACATAAACACATACATGTACATATACACATAATTATGCACATGTACACACATAAATGTACCCATGTATACACACATATATACACCTGTATTTACATATGCATATACATGTAGATACATAAACATATACTTGTACTCATATAAATATACACATGAACATACATAAATGTACATGTATGCACATATATTTACACATATGCCATTATTAGCACATGAACCCGAGACCTGGTAATGTTCTTCAAAACCCCTTGGGGAAACACTGACTCTCTCCCAGTGTTTTATCACAGAGTAGCAGAAACTCTCATTTCACCCCAGCTGTCTAGCGGGAGATCATGAAGATAACCCACATCAGCAGTTCAAACATCCCCTTGCTGGCTACATCCTCCTGCCTCTTGGCCAGCTCAGGACCTCAACCCTGCATGCCTCCCATATACCTCAAATCGGCCAGCCCTCTGCTTTCCCTGCCTCCCCGTAGATCACCTTAGGCTGCAGGCCCATCGCTTCAGGAACACCCGGGTCCTGTGACCTCAATTGTCTTTCTGTCCCACCTTTTCCTCCAGCCCATTTGGCAAAGCACGCACAGAGATGCACAGAGCCATCTTTCTGTTTCCATGGAAGCCTGCTGGAGAAAGTCATGTGACCATCTGGATAAGGACTCAGTTATCTAACTAGCCTCTACATTCCCTTCCTATCCTACTTCCTGAATGACTATTTCACATATTTCCCCTTTCTAAAATCTACTTCCACTCTGTTCCTACCTCAAGCCATGTAGCACATTTATGGAAGACAACTATATGTGCTGTTCTCAATCCCATGAGCCTTCTGTGCTGTCCCCTTCCTCCCCTTCTGTGCTTGGGACATTGGGGATGTCTCTCCGTACCTAAGCCCTGCTCGTACTTGGACTCTCCCACCCTCCCAGTCTCCTAGGGCGCTTCCTCCTGATTCTATCTCTGCATTCTCTTCTGAGAACTCTCTTCCTCTCTTTGTTGTTTTGTTTTGGAGTTAGAATTTCACTATGTAGCCCAGGCTGGCCTGGAACTGGCTATGTAGCCCAGGTTTGCTTCAAACACAATGGTTATTCTGCCTTCATCTCCCAAGGACTGGGATTGCAGGTGTCTATCATCACGTGTATGTAGCTAAATCTTAGTTTGACTGATCTTCTCATCAGTCATTGGCTTTTAGACATTCTTTCGTCTTCCCAAGGGGTGGGGGGAGAAGGCAGGGAAGGAGGGAGGGAAAGAAAGAACTCTTTCCTGCCACTTCATAAATCCCTTCCTTTCCACAGCCCACATGCCTACTGTCTGTGTTTCCCTGGTTCCTCTCACTCTTTTACCTCTTTCTAAGTAGGAAAAACCTCGCAGAGATGCATCTTATGCATGAAGCACATTTATCTCAAATGCACAGCTCAGTGAAGATTTACACGCAGCCACTGCCTTAATCCAGATATGCAGCATTGGCAGGAATGTGATGTACCTGTCATTTCACCAGGTATTTCCACTCGATAGCACACCTGGTGGGCAAGTCCACAGCAGTGCTTTTCAAAGGCTTGTTTTACTTGTGATTATGTGTGCCTGTGAGCGAGGATGTGCCCATGTGAGCACAGTGCCCGTAGAGACTAGAAGAGCGTGTCGGATCCCCTGAGACAGAGGTGGATGCTCGGAATTGAACTCCGGTCACCTGTAAGAGCGGTGTTTGGTGTTTGCTCTTAGCTGCTGAGTCATCATCTCTCAGAGCCTCTCCGTGGTGCTCTCGTCTCTCTTCAACTGCGTAGAGCTTCACTTAGCAGCTGTCCTGCCATCGGTGGACATTATCCCTTTGTGCTTACAAGCGACACATGAATGAACACTTTTGTATAGGCGTCATTTGTGTTTCTGACTGTGTGCATTTGGCATGTGTTTCTCTCTCTCTCTCTCTCTCTCTCTCTCTCTCTCTCTCTCTCTCTCTCTCTCCCTCTCATTCTGGGAATTGGACCCAGGGCCTCACTCATGCTGGGCAGGTTGACAAGTATCTGTTGCTGAGCTACAGCTTTGGCTCTCAGCTCAGATTCTTGAAAAGTAGCCAGAGACAAAAGATATTTGCCATTTGTGTTACTGATTTCTCCTGAGAGAGACTGCGACAGTTTGCATTTCTATCAGGGCTACTGAGGACATTTCTACAGAATTACTGTTTTCCCATGGACTTGCTATGAACATAGGTGGATCAACTTAATTATATGGAGATTTAATGGATTTATTCCTTTAATGGATATATATATGTATATATATATACATATATATATATATCACCTTTCTTTAAATTTTTGAAGCTTCATTGGAATGTACTTGACATGCCATGATATATTGTCACAATTTGATGAATTTTGCTGTATGCATAAAACCCATATTTATAATCAAATAAATATACCTATTCTTCCCCAAAGTGTCCCATGCTTCTTTGTAGTCTAACCTTCCCTTCACACCCCATCCTCAAGCACGGATCTCAAGACTTCTAACATCTTCTACATCCTTGTCCCAAGGGCTCAGGGGTATGCCTATCATTATAGAGGAAGCTAGGCTGACAGCCCCTTAGAAAGCAAGGCTGGAATCGGCGTGTGAATAATTAATCACAGAGCACAGATGTGGCTCTGAGATGGAGAGCATGAGCTTTTTTCAGAGGACAGGACCTGGGTTCAGTTTCCAGCACCTGCATCAGGTTGCTCGCAACTGTCTATAAGTTCAGCTCTGAGAGATCCCACAGGCATTTCTGGCCTCTGCATGGGCATTTGCGTGCATATACCCACACACAAGCACACAGTTACCTTCAGAGTCAAAAATAAACTAAATGTGGAAAATAAAAGATGGCAGCAGCTGCCAGCACCTACCGCAGAGCTCCGAGGAGTCTGAGAGACCCTCGAAGGGCGATGCGGTGGCAGAAAAGGTGTCTGCAGGTCCCTCCACAATAGATGGGGGGTGAGGGGGGGCAGGGTGGCAGTCTTATGGGAAGATGCTTTTAGAATGTGGACTCACCAAATCGGATGGAAAGATGGTGGAATGGAGCCCCATGTGGGAAATGATAAATCTATACCCTCTGCTACCACGTCTCAGCCTGCAAGCACAAAAGTCGTTGCTGAGGAGTCCCGGGACTGCCAGCACTGGAGACAGGGAGAGGTGCAGCTTGACAGATACACATCCAGCTCCCACCATGGCCTCTGCCTGTGCTGTGTTACCCTACTGGGAGATAGAGGAAGCAGACAGCCGTTCAGCCCACAGCCTACAAGCTCAACAGTCATGCCTGGTGAGCGGATCTTCGGGCACAGAGGACAGGGTGATTTGCAGAGGCCTTGAGCTCCCTTGGAAACACGTGGTAACTGAAACGAGCTGGTCCTATGCCCTTCAGCAAGCACCTCGCTGTTGCAGAGGCCTGAGCTGCTTGCCCTGGGAGAATGCAGGGCAGCTGCCCACAGCCTCCAAGCACGAGAGCGGAGTCTGGTGAGCCTCGGGGTGGCAAACATCAAGGGCAGGGAGGTGTGCAGCAGTCAGGAGATTGCACAGAACCAGCACTCGAACCCTCTGCCTAACTGCTACATCATCCTGATTCTGCCCAACAGCAGGATATCTGAGAGGAATCTCAGCAGTGATTTCGTATTTATGGTGCTTCAGAAACCAACCAGACCAACAATTCACTGCAATGAATATCTGCATACAAAGCTATCTGCGATGTCTCTAATGCTACAGTGAACAAATCCATGCTGACGTGCATGGCCCATGTTGACGTCCCTTGGCTATGCTGCCTCCGGGAGGCTATATTGATTTGAGTAGCCTGCTTGGCCCCTTAGGCTGTGCTAATGTCTAGTTCATTGATGTGAAAGGCCTGTGCTTATGCCCAGGGCTATAATGGTGCCTGGGGCCATGCAGTGTCAGAGGGTATGTTGGTATCTGGGGTCTGTACTGCCATTGGAGACCATGTGGAGGTCTGGGACACGTGTTGTCACCAGAGACCATGTGGATGTCCGTGATGCGTGTTCCTGCTGACTGTAAAGGATGGAGAAGCTACCTGTGTCACGGTATTGGTGACTGCAGACTGACTGTTAAGAAAGAGGGACATAGAAGGCTTCTGTGGCTAGCCTAAACAAAAAGACAATTAGTTAAGAAAGAAGAGGGACCGGTACTACAACAGATGTTCCAGCTGCCAATCAAGCTCATGTGGTCACTGTAAATATTTAAAGCAGTGCAGACAAAATTATGATGTGGCTTTTTTTTTTTTTCAGAAGAATGGCAGGGTTGTGCATGGGACAGAGGAGAAGGAGGCTAGCTTTTTTGTTTCTTGTCTGTTTATTCCTGATAGTAGCATTTAACCTAGAGCCTCCCACATCCTAGGCGAGCGCTTCAAGCACTTAACCAGCTGTTGTGTACCACCAGCCGGCTTTGACCTTCCTGTGAGATGAAGTCTCACTAAGATACCTAGGACGGCCTTGGATTTCACTCTCCAGCCCAAGCATGCCTTGGAATCCACAAGCCTTGCCCCCGCCCCCCCGGAGTAGCTGGGATTGCAGGTCTAACCCTCCAGATGTTCATCCTCCACAGGGTAACTGGGAGGGCCACATAGCTGGCACACCAGAGGAGCCGGGGAGGCAGGTCCTTTCTTGAGTCCTGTGTGGCTAAGATGTATCGACTTGAACAGACATCACACAATCTTTTCAGACGGTCTGGGACAGATCTTGATGTGTGGCTTTGTCAGACCCAGCTTTGAGACCGTGGGTCATAACCCTATATGGGTCATATACATGTGGAAAAAAAAAATCGGAAACCGAGCATCTCAGAACGCACTCAGTGCGATGAACTTGTCATTTAAAACTGCCGCTGCCCTGTCCTGTAAGTTTAGTAGGTTGTGTTTTTATTTTCATCTGCTTCTAGGAAGTTTTAACTTTCGTCTTGACCTGTATTTTACTCTGTCAGGAGTTGTTCAGTTTCTAACAGTTCATAAGCTTTCTATTGTTTCTGTCTTTATTAAAGTCCAACTATAAATCCATGGTAGTCCGATAAGATGCAGGGCGTAGTTTCAATATTCTTGCATCTGTTGAGACTCACTTTGTGACTAAGTATCTGGTCAATTGTGGACAAAGTTCCATGAGGTGCAGAAAAGAAAGCATATTCCTGGGTGGCTAGGTGAAATGGTCTGTGAATATCTATTAGGTCCACTTGGTTTATGGCATCAGTTGGCTACAGCATTTCTCTGTTTAGGTTGTGTCTGGATGACCTGTCTATTGGTAAGTGTGGGGCACTGAAGTCACCCCCTATCAATGTATGAGGGTCAATATGTGACCTTAGCTGTAGTAGGGTTTCTTTTATGAACTTGGGGGCCCTTGTGTTTGGTGTGTAGATGATAAAAATTGTAATATCCCTCTGGTGGGTTTTTCCTCTGATGAGTCTAGGGTGTTCTTCTCTATCCCTTTATATTAGCTTTGGTTTGAAGTCTATGTTGTCAGATATTGAAGTGGCTATGCTGGCTTGTTTCTTAGGTCCGTTTCCTTGGAATATGTCTTTCCATGCTTTTACCCTGAGGTCATGTCTATCCTTGACGATAAGGTGTATTTTCTTAAGGATGCTGAGTCCTGTTTTCACATCCACTCTGTCTGTGTTTTTTTCTTGAGGAACGGAGACCATTGGCGTTGAGAGTAAACCAGTGGGCAACCTTTGCTGATTCCTGCTATTTTGCTGTACTATGGGTCTCCCGCTCTTTTGATTTGCTAGTCTGACATTATTCTTTGCATTTTCTAGGGTGTTTACAGGTTGAAGTCTTCCTTCTTGCACCTTCTGTAGGGCTAGATTTATAAATAGAACTGCCTGAGTTCGGTTTTTTATATCATGGAACATCTTTCTTTACAGTGATTGTAGACTTTGCTGAGTATAGTAATCTGGGCTGGCACCTGTGTTCTCTTTAGAGTCTATAGAACATCTGTCCAGGCCCTTCTGGCTCTTAGAGTCTCAATTGAAAAGTCAGGTGTTATTCTAATAGATCTGCCCTTATATGTTATTTGTTTTTTTTTTTTTCCCTTGCTGGTTTGAATGCTTGCTCTTTATTCTGAACACTTGGTGTTTTGATCATTCTGTGCCGTAGGAGAGTTCTTTTTGTGGTCCAGTCTATTTGGTGTTCCTTCTGCTTCTTGTACCTTGATGCCCCTCCTTCTTTAGCTGAGGGACATTGTTTTCTATGCTTTTGTGGAAAATGTTTCCTGTGTCTTTGACCTGGGTTTCTTCACCTTCCTCTCTTCCTGTTAGTCATAGGTTTGGTCTTTTCAGTGTCCTAGATTTCCTGGATGTTTTGTGCCTGAATTTTATTATTATATTTTTTTAGATTTAACATTTTCTTTGACCAAGATGTCTATTTCTTCTACCATGTCTTCAATGCCTGAGGCTCTCTCTCCCATCTCTTGCTTTCTGTTGTTGAGGCTTGCCTCTGAGTTTCCTGTTCGTAAAGGCTATTTTGAAGTCCTTGCCCTGTTCTGGAGCTACAGTGCCTGTCTCAAGGCCTGCTGTGGTAGGGCTGCTGGGCTGTAGAAGAGACATACTTTCCCTGGCTGTTATTGATCCCGTTTTTATGCTGACATCTAGGCATCTGAGTTTGGGATGGTTGTACGTCTAGGTGCTGATATCTGCTCTTGTCTTTGTTGGGTTGTCTTTTCCACTCATTGGTGTCTGTTGCCTTCTCTGGTTTTTAGGAGAGTGTGGTGGCTGTGGGTTACCTGGTAGAAAATGCTTCTGAGATCCTGCCAGGTGGGGCCACTGGGGTTTCCACATAGGATATGCTTCTAAGTATCGGGAGTACTGATACTTAGGGATGGGGATGGGGTAGAGTGGTTAAACCGAGGGGGTCTACAGGGAGTGGAAGCAGGCTGTGCCACCAGGATCTGGTGGTCCCCCAAGGATGGGGCATAGAGGAAGAGGAGGCCATGGCAGGTGGTCTGTTTCTGAGCTGGGGAGGGGACTGGGAGTTGGCCTTGAGGAAGAGGAGAGTGAGGATAGCTTCCCTGCTCTCATGGGCCATTGTGGCTAGCGGGTTCTCAGGGCGTCCCACAGACAACTCTCTTCCTGCCTCAAAAGTATGCCAGTGCTATTCTGTCAGCTGTCCGAGACACTTCAGCATCTTCAATTCTGTGGGCTTTGTTTTGTTCTGTAGAGACCAGGAGTCTTAGTTAGGGTTTTACTGCTATGAACAGACACCATGACCGAGGCAACTCTTTTTAAGGACCATATTTAATTGGGACTGGCTTACAGGTTCAGAGGTTCCGTTCATTATCATCAAGGTGGGAGCATGGCAGCATCCAGGCAGGCATGGTGCGGGAGGAGCTGAGAGTTCTACACCTCTATCCTAAGGCTTCTAGCAGAATACTGGCTTCTAGGCAGCTAGGATGAGGTTCTTAAAGCCCATGCCCACAGTGATATACCTGCTCCAACAAGGCCATACTTCCTAATAGTGCCACTCTCTGGGTCAAATATATTCAAACCACCACAACAAGTCTTACTCTAGCCCACACTAGGCAATCCTCTTGGCTTAGCCTTACAAGTACCCAGATTACAGATAGCAGCCACCACCCGTGGTTTTCTGCTTTGATCTTGTCCTTTTTTTCCTCTTTAGATGTATTTATTTTTACTGTATGAAGGTTTCATCTGCATGTGTATGTATACACCACATGCATACCTGTTGGATGGTTATGAGCCGCCAAGCCAGGGCTGGGAATGGAACCCCAGTCTTCTAGTACAACAGCAAATGCTCTTAGCTGCTGAGCCATCTCACCAGCCCAGTCTCTCCTCCTTCTGTTATGTGCGTCTTCCTAAGTATACCCAAAAGATTTTCAAGTCCTTTCAATATACTTTTTTTTAAAGATTTATTTATTTCATGTATGTAAGTACACTGTAGCTGTCTTTTGACACATCTGAAGAGGGCTTCAGATCCTATTACGGATGGTTGTGAGCCACCATGTGGTTGCTGGGAATTGAACTCAGGACCTCTGGAAGAGCAGATGGTGCTCTTAACCATGGATCCATCTCTCCAGTGCCTCAATGTACTTTTAAAAATACCACCCCTTCTGTTTGTTGTTCATCTGCAGACAGGGACGTTCTAGGCCAGCCTGCGCTACGCAGTGAGGCCCTTGACGACAAAGCGAAAGTTGGCGTATTTTTTTGTGGTTCCTAACGAGGCGTCTTATTTACTCTTCTAACTTACCATTAGCTCCATCTGTTTCCTGCCAATCACCCCACGAGCAAAGCAGAAATAATCATGGATTCCCTAAACACACCACGGCACTAAGGAACGCTCTCGGAAATCACACCACTCACCCATGCTACTTTATTTAAGAAAATATTTTCCAAAGCCACACATCTGTTACCATTCTTTTAGATTTTCTTTTTAAATTACATTTATTTATATACTATGTGGGTATGTGTATGTGGAAGGGGGGACATGCATGTCACTCCATGCACACGAAGGTCAAGTAGACAACGTTGGGAGTCAATTCTCTCTAGCACGTGGGACGCAGGCTCAAACTCGAGCCATTTGGCTTGGAGGCAAGTGCTTTTACCCACCAATCCATCTCACTGGTCCTGAATGGGCTTCCAGATGTGGTCTTCCCCAGGGCCAGAGAAACGGCATAGACACATGGTAATGGTGATAGAAGTTTCTCAAACTGGACCCCTTTTCTCACCAAGGAAACTTGTTTGAGTCATGAAAAAAAAATGGTTGAGGGGGAAACCCATCTCACCACATTCGAGTTGATTCTAATTTCCTTTCTGTTGAATATTTAACATGCTATTTGCATAGCTGTCTTAGCAGAATCAATCCCTGTGTTTTATTGAGGATCAAAGAAAAAAAATTGTTTGCCTCCTAGGAGCCCAAAGTAGAGTCGGCCCTGTAGATTAGAATCAATTCAGCAGATGGAATATAAACCTTTGAAACATGTTCTGCCTCCCCTGAGCACGTCGCAGCCATTAGCGATAATGGGAGCCCTGTCCGTGCATGGCGGGGATACATCTGCCAGACTCCCAGCCAGCCCCACCCTGGCTTGTGCAGGCCTGGTGACCTTCATGGTGGAGGAGGGCTGAATCTAGCTCCAGCATCTCCTCGCCTTGGGCTGGAATGCACAGGACAAACACAGGCATGCATAGTGTTCTTTGCCTTGAAGGGCTGAAACTCAGTCAGCTCAGGCACGAGCAAAGACGAGACTCTACCGGTCCTTCAGAGCACTGTACCATCTGGTGCTCTGTGCGATCTCCCCAGAATTCGGGGAGCACTGTGAGACGGAAAGATGAGGTGCCTGTCACCGTTTCATTTCTTTCAGTCACTTTTGTGTGCCTACCAGCATATTTCAAACAAAGAGATGAATATGGAAAAACATCTAAGACAAGGCATTAAACGATCCCATGACTGTGCTCTCAAACATCAGCCCTGTTCTCTGATCATGTGTATTTCACCGATGGATTTTGCTTTTGCAGATTTTTTTTATATGTATATGTATGTTTGTGTGACATGTTTGTATGCCACAAATGTGCTGGTTCCAGTCAAGGCCAAAATAAGGTGTCAGGTATGGTGTGTGTGTGTATGTGTGTGTGTGTGTTTGTGTGTGGGTGTGTGGTGTGTATGCCACACACGTGCAGGTTCCAGTGGAAGCCAAAAGAGGGTGCCAGGTACCCTTAAGTTACTAGGGCTATGAGCTTCCTGATGTGTGCGCTGGAAATTAAATGCTGTTCCTCTTCAAGAGTTCACATTATTGACCACTGAACCACCTCTCCAGTCCTCCTCTCTTAACTCTAAGAACAAGGAAAGTAGAACACACTTTAAAACACACACCGGCTTCCTCTCATCACATCTTTGCCATGGAATGGGTCCACCTTTACTCTTCCCTTTTGGTCACACAAGGACTCGAACTTGACACGTCTTGAAAGACCATGTGCTTTCCAGAGGTCCAGCTGCACTGGCAGCCTAGTGCTGTAGACCCCAGAAATCCTTGCAAGACTCTCTCTTGGCTTCTGTAAGCCAAAGTCAGGAGGAACTGTCAGGGTCTTTCCTGCCTGCCGAATGTCCCAGAACCTTATTCATGCTGTCTTCAGTGTGAAGAGCGCTGGAGCGCTTGTAATCATGTCTGCCCTCCTCAAGTCATTCGAAAGAGAAGGCAGTCTTGGAGGGTAAGTGATTTGTAAAGTTTAGTGATTTAGGTATTCAAAGACTGACGGAGAATAGAAGAAGAGTAGATTTCAGCCCTTACTCTGTTCCCGGGAGCTGGCCAGAGTGCTGAAGCCATCAAACATTGATAACCACCACTTGAGCCTGCTGGCTGTGTGTCTCCAACAAAGCTGCCTCAATATACCCGATAGGCTAGCAATAGTAGCCCCAGGAAAGGGTTGGGGCGGTCAGAGAGTTCCCAGCAAGTGCCAGGCTTAGACTTATGGCCGGAGGCATGTAAACAGCTAGTGGAATTTCAAAGTACATAGCATCGGATTGTTCCCAGACCTGGGGGAGCTATATTTAGCATAGGCAAGTTTGCAGAGAGCTCAGAAGGAGTGTGGTGCCATTCAAAAAAAAAACATTAATAGTACAGGGACTCGGGGACAGGCAAAGACTTCTTCAGTATCAAGAATCTGGGAAGGAAATGTGTATTAACAGTCTTGGAATGTGGGGTGCAGTGAACCCAAGAATCCAGAGTTCCAGAGATGGGGGGGGACTCCACATTAAAGCTCCCACTGGGTTGCCTAGACTCTCTCAGCATCTTTCCCTTGGAAAATTTATTTCAGGCAGATTATATCTGTCTTTTCCCTTCACTTATGTGTAATTAATGGTTCTAGAAAGTTCCCAGTTTATCCCATGCTTGTCTTTCCACTCTTCCCAGAGTGGAAACAAGAAAGAGGTACCCACTGGAAAAACCTGGCCTTTCCTTAGGATGCAAAGGACCCTGGGCCCACCTCCCCCATCCAACTCATTTTCTTGGTCAAGGAGGCAGTCGGGCTGCATGGCTCCTTTCTCTAGCCTGAGGTCCCACTTCCCTATTAACACAGACACAACCCTCTGTTGAAGCTTGAAGGATAAGGTATTTTCTGCTTGGCATGTTTTATGGCCTGTTATTATCTTCTATACATGCCTCGTGCCTCTCCAAGGGGTACAGGAGAATGTGTCTAGTGTAAGCACTGGGGAAGGTCCCCTACTCTCCACAGGGTGAGGGAGAGATCAGCCTCGTGAGAGAATATATTTAAAGCCACTCCAACCCTAAAAGAAGTCGAGACAACAAGGATTCTTCTCCAGCTCCGGACTCTTGCTTGGCCCCCAGGAAGCCACTGCCTACATCCCCAGGGAGGCCGTCTTTGGGTTTGGGTCTCTGCAGTGCTGTCTCCTTTAAGCCTTCTCACCATGGCTGGAGGGGGGCAAGTGTGATATATTCCACCCCCACCCCCACACACATCCTGCTCTATCTGCTGTTCATTATGTGTGGGGGGAGTCTGGAGGTGGGACAGACATTACTTATTAACTACAGTAGGAGGATCAAATCAATCACTTTCCCCTGACTCCCTCAAACATAACAACAACCATGATCTAGTTCTTCCATTGGGTGATAGAAATCAGAATTATACGTTTAAATAGATACAAAGGAAAAAAGGGATAAAGTCTATATATGCTCAAAGTGGGAGGAGTTCAAAGGCAGAGGAGGGGGGGTTCAGTGGAAGAGTCTCTTCTGGGTCATAGCCTCTGAAGATCAGAGGATGTACCCCAATTCTCATCCAAGTCATAGACTCTGGTCACAGATGAGGTGGAGGTGTGGTGGCAATGGATCCCTTGGTCCTCTAGAGTCGTTCATGTCAGCAGCACTCCCCAGGGGATCTTTTAGATGAACCCTAGAGGGTATCTGAGCATCTTTACAACAGAACTGAAGGTCCACACCCCACATCTGGGCTTCTCACTGTGGGACCTGCCCTAGTACCCTAGGCACTGCAGAGGCCAAGAGCAAAGTGGCTTAAAGGGCCAGGCAAAGACCACCTCTGAGCGTCATCTCCTCAACACCATTCACGGCCCCTCCCAGAGAGAGCTGCATGGTATGATTTCAACAAATTCCCCTCCCCAAGGAAACAACAGGATATCAGAAGGATAGGCAGATGGGGGAATGTCAGCAATCCAGATGCACAGAGAAAGCCTCTTGTCAGGAGGAAGGCTGATTGATGCAGGTGACAACCCCAGCTATGCACACAGCACAGCCAGCTCACCTTGCTGAGCTCTGGACTGGCTGAGGTTCCAAAGGCAGGTCTCTCATGGCCTCTTCTCGGAAGCCCCAATTCCACCCATCAGCAATTGCCCTTGAGTGTGAGTCCGGGTTGATTTGCTGTTCTGTCCATGGGAACCCCAAGGGCCTTGCGGCTTTAACAGGAAGAAGTCCTCTTCATCTTAGCAGCAATTGTTTCTTCTTCTCTTCCTGCCACGGTGATTAAATTAGCAGGCTGTTCTCCTTGGAGGACATGTATCTAGGCCCCAGGGGACACTGCCCACTTGCCTGCCTCATAGGTTTGGAGAAAGAAAGCATGGTGTGTGTGTGTGTGTGTGTGTGTGTGTGTGTGTGTGTGTGTGTGTGTGTGGTGTGCCTGTGTCCCTCACCTTCCCTATCCCCAGGATCTCTCCCACCTGGGATGGCCACCCAGCCAGAGCAAGGACCACAGGAGGAGCGGCACGGGGGCTCAGCTGTAGGAAGTCTGGCAGGTGGCTGCGTACAAGCTGCTGCCCACCGTGGCCCCACTGCTGACGCTGCTGGTGGGACACTTGAGGGGCTTCATGCTGCTGTCCCTCTGGATGTTCAAGTGCTCCAGCCTCCAGCGCTCCCAGCATTTCCGAAACTCCATCTGGACCTTCCGTGGGAAAAAAAGAGAGGGAAGAAAAAAAAAAAAAGCCATCAGGCAAACCAACTGCCCACAAAATGGCCCTGTTATTACATTAGCAGGGAAGGGGAAAAAAATCCACTGGATTATATTACAAGACACGAGCCAAGGTCTTCAGGCGCCTAAATTAATATCCCAATAAAATTGTTTATTGTTGTCTCCTATTTTCTGCCTCTCCTCTGGAGAGAGATGGGCTTGATGACCTAATTGGCCCTTTCTATCTCTAAATTCAGTGATTCAGCTAAGTACCTTTTACAATCCATCACAGTTTTATTCAACGGAAGAGAAAGAGTGAGGTGGAGAGTGAGAGCGAGGTTGAGCCAGAGAAGATGGAGTCTCGCTTTATAAAAGGCTCTCCCTGTGTGGCTTGGACAATTGAAAGGGCAAGGCACACCCCACCCCTAACCCTGGCAAGGACCCCCCCCCCCAGCAGTCTAAACTCCCTGAGGAGGCTTTTCCTTTGTTCTGTTTGGGTCTGGGTTTATTGTTGTTTCTTTTCTGACAGCAAAGTCTCACTAGGTAGCCCAGGCTGGATTTGAACTCTCCACCCTCCTCCCTCAGCCCCCTGAATGGTGGGAATGACAAGCGTGAATTATCAAGCTCAGATTTCCCTTCTGATTTCCACTCAGTCCCTGAACCTCCCAGGTCAGGGAAGATGTGAAGAAAGCAAGGGGGATTTCTGTGCCTGGTTTTGGATCCATCCCATGCAGAGAAACTGATGGGAGCCTGGCTGGACAATCTGCCTACGGAGTTCAGCCAACTCAGATTCCCCATTGCATTGAGCTCAGGCATTCCCCAAGGGAGGGGACTTCTCAGCTGGGTATATGCTAAAGGATCAGATTGCTGGGGCAGAAAGTTACACAGAACACGGAAGGGCTCTGACCTGATGCCCACCATCCCTGGTCCCTGGCTCCATCACAGCTCTGTGACTTGGGCTCCAGAGAGGGTTGTTACAAGCTGTACAGCACACCCTGACGGCTGGATCCCTCTTCTTCTGGGAGCTATTCTTGTTGTCTGCTTTTCCCTCCTTGCCACAGGCTTTCCATCTCAGACTGTCTGGGGACTGTGTTCCTTTTAGTCCCAAGCCATCAGGAGGGCTGGCTGCCATCGGCCAGCTGTGTGCAACAGGCTCCCTGCCAATGCCTCTACCTGCCCCAAGGCAAACACTCTCCTTTTCTACTCTTTCCATGTCATACATCAAGCCTTAAGCCCAGCCAGACACTCTGTGTGGCCACAAGCCATCCCTTACAAGAACTTCGGTGCTGAATGGAGCTAAGATTGCCCAGCGCCTGCCTGCCAGGGCGTCTTGGTGTCCCAGACAGTGGCGTCATGGAGCCCAGCCCTGGAGGGTGAGGGAAGGAGGTAGAACAGATGCTGCCTTGCCTAGCTGGGCTTGTGTAGTGCTGACAGCTGGGAGAGAGACATTGAGCCCAAAGATGGCTCCCTTCTGCACAGCTGCAGGAAAGCAATCTCTTACAGTCTTCTACTTGGAAGAAGGGAAAGGAAACGGATACACTGGGGCACAGCCAAACCAGCAGCAGGACTTAAAGAACATGGTATCCCTCCATCCTGGCTCCCTTAGTACTTTTTCAGAACCTCCATGGTGGCCCCAGTCATCAGAGTTGTTCTCAAAAACCACTAAATTGCTTCATAAACGTGAGGAGAGGACCTGAGTACTGGCTGCCCCTCCAGAGGACCCAGGTTCGAGTCCCAGCAACCATATGTGGCTCAATACCATTGGCCCTCAATAGCTCCATCTCCAGGGGGATCCAGTGCCTTCCTCTGGCCTCCAGACATGCACATGGTCCACAGACATACATGCAGGTAAAACATTCCTACACATAAAACAAAATAAGCCCAGTGCTGGAGGGGTGTTTGTTGGGGAGAGGTGGATCTCTGAGGTTTTAACTAATTGATGAACTCTGGATTCAGCCAGAGTCACTATCTCAAACAAGGTGGGGAGTACCTGAGGAAGACACTTGGCACAGCCCCCAGCTTCCACATGTATGTGCACACACGTGTATACATACATAGCCAAAAAGGGACACCATCTTGGTTAACTTAGGGAAGCAGCCACCACTCCTCAAGTCAAGGTGATAACACAGAGGAAAACATATAAATGTTTGCCCAGGGCTCAGCTAGGATTAGAGCCCAGGTGCAGCCTGATTCCAACCCGGCACCTAATCACCGGCTTCCTGCCTGCTGCAGCTCTAGACGCCTAGCAGGTCTCTGGCCATGCCTCCGTCTCACTCAGCAGAGAACACTTGACAGTCGTGACTGCATCTTCCTCCTCTGAGTACCCTTGCTCCCAGCACAGTGCTCAGCACACAGCGGACTCTCGCTGCAGGCTGCTTCAGTGAGTCAAATGAACGGCCACTCAATGAATCTGCCTCTCACACCAGGTCCTCTTGTTGATCAGTGAGAGAAGTAAAACAAAGAATGATTCTGGGGCTGGGGAGATGGCTTGGTGGGTAAAGGCTTTTGCCACCAAGCCTAGTGGCCTGAGTTGGCCCATCAGAACCTACACAGAAGAGAGGGAGAATCAAATCCCCCAATCCTCTGACCTTCATCTGTGATCTATGGTGTGCGCGCGTGCACGTGCGCGCGCGCGCGCGCGCGCACACACACACACACACACACACACACTGCTAATAGCCCAATGAATGAATAAGTGAGTGAATGAATGAATGAGTGAATGAATGAATGAATCATCTGGCCTGGCATGAGTGCCATCTGATGTGCTAATAACCCAATGAATGAATGAATGAATGACCTGGCATCTGCTCCATCCAATGTTAACCCTTTCACATTCCAAGTGCCCTCCCTGACTAAGTACCATCCAGGTTTGGTAAATCTTTCTCACCTCTACTGACCCCTGGGTAGAAGAGAAAAAGACCTCAAGGTGGTTAGCCTGACATCACACAGCTTGGCAGAGCAGAACAGAATGAGCCCTTGGGGCTCCTCGGCTACTTCACTTTGGCCTCTGACACAAGCCACAGTCAATCCATCGCCAGTCCCTCCCCTCCTCTGTCCCTGCTGCTACCCACCAACCAGCAGCTGGTGCAGGCCCTGACAACCACATGAGACAAATGTTCAGGCCATCTTCTCAGGTCACAAGTACCTGGCATTGCCATGGCAACTCCGGGTATGGAGAACAGCTCTTGTGGGCAGAGGCCACCAGAGTGGCTTGGACACATGTGTGTCAAATCACTTTGCAATAAATCAGGTGTGCCCAACCTGTAGCCTAATGGCCCAGTGCATATTAAGACAGCACCGAATGTAGCCCAAATCATTTGTGGATGACAGTGATATGTGGCAAGGTCTGAAGGTTGGACACCCCTGCTTGAAATAGTCAACATTAACTCTTTAATGCAAGGCTAAGTCATACCTAAGCTCTTTTTTTCATTTGTGTGTGTGTGTGTGTGTGTGTGTGTGTGTGTGTTGGCGAGGAGACTACAGAAAATATAAAGTCCAGATGTCACCTTAAATCTCAGCCATAGTGAAAGGACCATCAGTTTCAACTAGAAAGACTACATGAACCCTCACTGCATAGCCCCCACAGGGTCCCTACCATCCTTCCTCAGATCTTACCTCATTGTTGACAAAGCAGTACAGGATAGCCACCATCAAGCCCTGGAAACAAGAGGCTTGTTAATAGGAAGGGAGCCCAAAGGAAGCAACTGGACAACCAGCCCCTGATACCCCTCTCCTCAGATAGGGCATCCCAGGCAGGCTTGAAGATAGATAAGGGTGGTTTGTTTTCTTTTTAATCTTCCAAAATAATTGTGTGTGTGTGTGTCCATCTGTGAGTCTGTGTGTATACTTGCACACATGAGCGGATATGTGTATGTGCATGAATGTGTGTGTACATGAGTGTGTGTGTGTGTGTTTATATCCACCTCGTGTGTGTAGGATCCCTTGGAGGCCAGAGCATCTTATCCCCTGAAGCTAGAGTAGCAGGCAATTGTATATGAACACACGGATGCTGGGAACCAAGCCTGAGTCCTCTGCAAGAGCATCAGATACTCTAAACAACTGCTGAGCCATCTCTCCAGTAACAGTTGCATCATCTAATGCTAGTGAGGAGGACCAATTCCTTGTTTTGAACCTCTGTGAGGTCTGTGTGGTACACTACCTCTTCTGACTTAAGATATTCCTTCCTAGAAGGAGGGAGGACATTCATAAGGCCCAGGAAGTTCCTGGAACTTACAAAACTCAGGAAGTTCAGAAAGCTACAAGGCCCCTCCGCTGGGTTATATGAGCAGTCAGCAGTTGCAGAGAGGAGACTGCTCTGTGGAGCTACCTAGAGATTGTGCAGGGAGATCTGGGCCTGCATCTTCCATGAGTTATCAGCCATGGTGGGGTGGCCTTTTCAATGATGCAGCTGTCTTTGAGCCTCCCATGATCCTGTATCCAACCCCAAGAAGCTCATTGGTTCAACTGGACTTCAGTTGTATCATTTCTTTGGTTGTCTGTCAGTACTCTATCTGGGGTGGATAGATGTCTGTCTGTTCATGTCTCCCTAGGAAAAGCCACACGACACCCTGGAAATCTTGTTTTAACATCTCTGGGCTTCAGTTTCCAGTTATGTCAAGTGGGGGCAATCTCTCAACTGTGAGTCCTGGGAGAACTGAATGCATTGTGTGCATAAATTGCCTGGCAGGATGCTAGTGGGTGGCCGTTTCTTTCTCTAGACTCCCAGACACCCAGGTCCACACCTAGGAGGTCTTCTTGTCCTATGGACTTCCAGAGAAGACTGATTAATATGTCCAAAGACCTGGGGACACTCTCTTTGGCTCTGCTCCAACTGTGTGACTCGGGGCCAGGCTTGCTTTCCCAGGTCTCCATCTGCACCATGCAGGCTGGTGCCCACCCCTCCCTTACTTTGGGACATCCCAGGAAAGTGGCCCCAGGTTTGAGTCACCTGGAAGGAAGTGAAGGAGAGTTCTGTGAACAGCTTGATGAAGCGTAGGGTTCCTCGGGCGTGTTCGTCCATCACAAAGGCAAAGATGACTTCATGTGTCCCCAGAAGCGGGATAAGAGTCAGAGTGGACTTGGCAAGCCTGGAGAGAGGGTGAGACCACCGGGGTCATTCTGGGTGTGTGCACAGACTGACTGTTCTTTCCTCTTTGCATCTACACCGCCTCTCCCTGTTTCTGCCCAGTCATGAACACGCTTCATTGAAATACCCTGGACTGGCTGCTGGGGGTGCGGGGGGATGGGGGCAGAGGTCAAGACTTCAAAGGTCCAGGGGCTGCTTAGAGTGAGGGGAAAGGTTAGAGGTTATAAACCAGGCCTGGATGGAAAAGAGCATTTTGCAGGGTTCCAAACAGAGTACCCCAGTTTCTCTGCTGGAAGGGAAGGCCGAGGGGGCCCCTGTAGCCAGCTTGGTTAGTGTACCTGCATTTGATGTCAGTCTTGCACATGAGATTAGCCTTCAGTTTGGAGACCACAATGCAGATGACCCGGATGAAGATAAGAAAGTTGACCTGCAGAACACATGAGTGGAGGTGGGGAGGGTTCGGAGCTCTCAGTCTCTCTCCCAGCCATCAGTCTGGTCACAGTCCAGGTCCACCAGCTTCCGCTCCAACCCCCCAATCCTGTCACTTACGCCGATAGCAAAGAGAATGGGCAATCGGATGATGAGCCAGTAGTTCATATTTGAGTTCCTAGTCCAGCAGCTGGAGAGGAAGAGAGAGGCACACAAGGCAGCCAGCTGGAATCACAGAGCCCTCGGGGGCTAGGACAGGACAAGGTACATGTGCACGAGGCCAAGCAAAGCACTACATGCAGCCGCAGATCCATGAAGAGCCCTGCAAAGGGCAGCCCACGCCCCGCCCCCTACCCAAATCCTCAATACAGGGTCACTCACAGAGCTACCCATGCCTTCCCCCCATCTTTATGGACCTCTGCAAACAGCCACATGCGCGCCCAGATTCATATACAGAACAACAGGCTATTCACTCTGATGTTCATAAAACCCATCAGGGAGGCACCATGGACTACGAAGGCCAGAAATATTGATCATCCTACCGTGCCATGACAGGTTCAGGGAGTGGACATTAGAGACTGACTCATACGCTAAACTCCTGCTGACCCCACGGATCCTCCTTGACAGGCAATAAACGTATGCTCCAGGGTTCAAGACTCTCAGAACTGAGCAGCATGAGACCCTAGCGCATCACTCTCCTGCAGCAGGATGCTCACTCACCCCTCGTCCTCATAGAGATACTTGACAATCCCCCATGGGATAACGAACAGCAGCGGAACTCCTAGAAGAAGGAGGGAAGACAGTGAGGAGATCGAAGCTGGCAGGTCCGAGCTGCTGCCACAGTGACCAGGTCCTCTCCACACCCCAGACCCCTTGTGCCCCAAGTCTCTGTCCCTTCCTGGCTCTAAAACAGGCTGGCTGAATGCTGGGGAGAATGGAGGATCGGGATTTCACAGTCACACTCCACATCCTTCGTACTGACTTCTTTGTAGTCCAGACCCTCCATGTATCAGGCCCTCTACCAGGATTTGCCTCCAGAGTCTTGGTTGTGAGACCTCAGGATAGACCCTCAAGTAGCATAGGATCTGTACAACATTGTGGGAAGGGGACCAAGAAACTCTGATACTCCGTCCTCCCTGTCTTCAGCCCATACGTCCACCTCAGTCCACTCCCTCAGGGCCCACATGCTCCTTCAAGTGTCTGTTCCTTCCCCCATGCAACTGTTCTGGGCCTAGAAAACAGACATGCCCCCTATCCCGGTTACACAGAAGCCTACCCAATCAACAGACACAGCAGTTATGCTTCCCAGTGAGCACTGGGGTTTAGATAAGCATTGGTGTGATACTTG
Organism: Mus caroli; assembly: GCF_978045245.1. NCBI lineage: Eukaryota > Metazoa > Chordata > Mammalia > Rodentia > Muridae > Mus > Mus caroli. Next base: position 62,948,027 of record NW_028227273.1, read on the forward strand.
TAGATGTTGGAGTCTTCAGAAGATAGGGACTGGGGGAAGTCCTTCCCAAAGGAGATTTGGGGACCCTAGCCCATCCAGTCTCTCATTTTTGCTTCTGGCATGAAGTGAGCTATTTTCTCATCTCTATGCACCCCATCACCATAACATGGCACCCCCACAAGAGGACCAAAGTAATGGGTCTGTCTAATCTTTGACATAACCTGCAGACTGGTGATCTTGCACATAAACCTTTTCTCTTTATGAGAACCATGCCCTGGGTGTTTTGTGATAGCAACGCAAAGGTGACTAAGATAGCTCATAGATAGCCACTTGGGTGCTTCCCAGGGATTAAGACCTCTTGGCATTTGAGATTTTGTGGTTGTTGATGAGACAGGATCTCAAGTAGCCCAAACTGGCCTAAAACTTGCTATGAAATCAAAGGTGGCCTTGAACTCTTGATCTTTCCCCATCTACTTCTTAAGAGCTAGGATTATAGAGTTCTGTAGTTTCTCTTGCTCTCTTTCTCTGTCTCTGTCTCTGTTTCTGTCTCTGTCTCTCTTTACTAAGTTGGGGGAGTGAAGGAAGGGGCAGTTGTCATACCAATTGTTGTCTTTGACAGCCAACAGAGAGGTCCCTAGAGTACAGAATTGAGGACTCCTGCCCACAGCTTCATGAGTGAAATAGATTCCCTAGCCAAGCCCTGGATGACAGCAGCTCTAACAGACAGCTCCAGCTGGACATTCTGAGTCAGGGCTGTGCAGCTATGTTGAACTCAAGAGTATTGAGCCCAGGAACTGTGAGTTAGAAGTTCGATGCTCTAAGTTCAGAGGTCATTGTTATACAGGAATGGAAACACAATCCAGCTGGTTTCTAAGGTCTATAGAGTAGAGCAGGAGCCCTGTTCATCCCGGAGCTTGGTCTGTGCTGGTAACTGGCGGGTGGGCTGATCACCCTCTCATGGCAGACGAGGCCACAGATCAGGAGGAAAGGACTGTAACTCCAGCCACCTTCAATGACTTTCTGCATCAATATTCTCATTACCTGCCTCCTACCTATGCCTTCCTCAAGTGAGTCTCGCGGGTGTATGAAGTAGGACACAGTGTGCATATTAAGGTGCATGTGTGTGTGTGTGTGCGCACATGCACACTTGTGTGTTGGAGGCCTCACACACATGTGTATGTGGTGTTGGGACATTCTCCCAGGTATACATTTCCAGTCACCATCTATCTTCAGTATCCTTAAGTTCCCAGGTCCCACACAGTCATAGCTGCTGAACAACTGGTGTGTCTGGATCACTACACTAGCTCATGATTCACAGAGGCAAGGAGTTCAACAGTGCACAGTTGGCCCACACCCATCAGATCTCCATGCAGGTCCATTTACTTAGTTTACTATTAGTATTGTTTAAAAGTTTCACTACATTTATTGTGTGCATGCGTGCATGTGTGTGTGTGTGTGTGTGTCCCTGTCTATGTTTGAGGGTGAGTGTGCAAAAGTGACCATGGCCAGGTATGTGAGGGCCAGAGGATGACCTCAGGTGATTCCTAAGGATCTGCTATCTTGTATTTTTGAGTCACGGTCTCCCACTGGAACCTGGGGTTTACTAAGTAGGTTAAACTGATTGGCCAGGAAGTCCTGAGCATCCTTCTGTCTCCCCAGCATCTTTCACAGCTTCTTTGTGGGAGTTCTGAGGACTTGAACTCCCATCCTCATGACTGGGTACTAAGCACGTTCATCAAGGGAGCTATCTCTCCCCATTCTGTTTATTTTTACACAGACCAGCCATTCCAACACCCATGATGTTTTATAACCAGGTCTTCATGGAACTGAACAGATAATGGGAAGACCTAGGAGGGGGCTGGGGCATAGCGTAGACCCTGCCCCATAGAATATGCCCAGTAGGGATGGAATAAATATATCAACGAGAAAAGGGAAGCTCTCTAGACAAGAACACGACATTTCTTAGGCCACTCATGTACAGGAACTTCCAGCTGTGTGTTCTGCATCAGCAGTTGTTCTTTCTCTCTGAGACCTCACTCCAGTATGAGAGAGCTTGCTCACACTGCTAGCTACCCCTGGTGAGCTTCATCCATTCATTAACATCTGGTAAACAAGGTAAAGAAACAGGAGCATAGCCCGACCAGCAGCCAAGACGACATAATCCTTGCAGGCTGCATTTCATCAGTTCAGCTGCACAGCTGCTTTGCAGCATCCTGACTTGGGCAGGTCTCTGTGACTCTTGTCTTCCCTCGGACCCTTCTTCTCTCTACCTCACTTCCCCTCCAAAAAGATGTTATGGTTGGGAAAGAATCCCCCAAGGGTTCTGAGCCCTAAGCAAGGATAGGCAAGAAAGACCTGGCACCCTTCCCCATCATCTCCTTTGAGAACTCCAGAGCATCCTCTGTTTCCACTGACTCCTACCAACTCCCTGCCTTTGGTTGGTCCTGCCCTTGGGTTGTTATGGTGACAGATACAAACAGCACTGATGTTATTTCCCAGAATGGACAGACACTATTTGTCCCCCACACAGAGGAAGCCCTTCCCTGAGTTCCTTAATGGTCTGTCCCTGCACCCCCCCCCCCAGGGAGCATCAGTCCTCACTCTCCAGATGCCCCACCTGATGGGGTTGCCTGGCAGGATAGAGAGGGTTAGGAAGGAAGGAAAGATCTAGTAGAATGGGCTGGGTCTTGGAGGAAGAGGAAGGACAGGGACCATCAGGGATCTCTGTATGCTGAAATCAGGGCCTTTTATCTGTATAGAGATCTAAGTCTCTCAGCAGAATCAGCAGGAGACTGAGTGGAAAAGCAGAAGCTAAGACCTGCATTTGACAAGTAGACGACAAGGCCCAGAGCCAGGAAGCCAGGAGCCTCTTGTGACCCAATACCTACTCTGTCTTTAAGGCCCTTTTGCTCTCCAGGCCTTAGGAGCCTTAATACTTGGATCATGATAACCCCCCATTAGGGCTCTTCAACCCTGAGGTGGCTTCGTGGAAGGTAAGCTGGCAGCTTCTTGTAAGAAGGATGCTTCCAGCACCAAGTAGCATTTCAGAAGGACCTGTCACCCTTCCCCCATCTCTTCCTTGGAGCAGGACCAGGATGGGAGAGCTCAGTCTACTGTGATTAAGCTGAGACGTCTCTGGAAGCCAAGGCTAGGAGGGATCGATCGGAATAGCTCTAGGGACTAACGGTTCGGCACATGGACGAAAACTCTGGAACGTCAACAGTAGATTAAGGAGGGCTGAGCACAGGCCTGTCTTCTGTCCGTCCCAAGTGGGGGTACCCACTGGTCCCTCTAGGAGGGGTTGCCCTCATCTGTCTCCTCACCCCAACCAAATTGCAACCCTCCCCATCCTCCACCAGACCCCCATCCATCGAGAGGTAGAAAAACAACCAGAAATGTTCCAGCCAAAAAAAAACACCTGATGGTTCTCAGTAGACTTTTTTGGCTAGAACCTTTCCAGCCGGGCTCCAGGCACACCTACAGTTCACCTTTTTCTTTGCCGGCCACCCCTCCCAGATTGGCTCACCCCCGAGTCCTTTGCTTCATCGTCACAGTGGTATCCTATGTTAGCCCGTACCCTGTTCACTTGCCTACCCCTTGCCCACTGTGAGGCCCAGGATGTAGCATCTCCCACAGAACTTCTGATTGCCCTGCACTGGGGATGAAGTACTCTCCAATAGGACCTCAGGAGAAGAGGTATGTGAGGACAGTGTCCTGACTTCTAGTGGTGTGGTGGGGCTGGGGGTGATATTTAGCTATATGAGAATGGCATTTACTAAGAAAATGTAGATACCATATATATAATATATAATATAAACATATGATATGTGATATGAGATCATGGTATATGACATGTGGTATATGGTATACATATATATGGTAGGGTGGGGTCTTCCAGCCCTTGCTGCAGGTCTCCATGAAGGTTGTAAGGTGAACAACTGTGGGCCTTACCCCAGCCTATGCTCAGATACAGCTTGAAGATGCGCTGCTCCGAGAACACCGAGAAGGCCAGCAGTGTGTATAGATACACGCCTTCCACCAGCAACCAGTAGTAGTTGGCTGCCACGCAGTACTGCATGAGCAGGAACACCAGTCGGCAGCCTAGAGAGTCCTAGGGACAAAGAAAGGTCCCATGGGAACAGTAGCCCTGCCTCTTGCCCCACTTGTCAGTCCTCGATGGTCTGGCCTGGCCACTGTCCTACCATGGCTAACATGGGGTGAAGGAGCTTTCATATGGCCAGGGTCACTACTGGGAACTCTCTCTGCTCTGGGTCATTGAATCCTCTTTCTTCTGAGAAGAAAGCACCTGCAATTGTCCCCATGCTGGGAGGAGAACTGAGCCCTGGAGAAGTCATGGGATGTGTCTGGACTAGTATGCAACCAGTACAAGGTAGAGCTGAGACTCAAACTCAGGTCTGCATCCAGAGAACTCCCGTATCAGACTGAACTCCCTATGGCAGAGACTCTTACCTGCCCTAGGTGGACTGCCTCCTCCATCAGACTAGGGGCTTCTTAAGCTGTTCAGTCTCATCAAACTAGGCCTGTCGGGGTAGACGGCCTCTCACATCAGACTAGGGTGTACTCCCATGGTGTATTGCCTTCTCCCATCTAACTAGGACTATTCAAGTTAGACTGCCTCCCTCATCACGCTAGGGGCTCCCCATTGTGTACTGCCTCTACCATCAGACTAGGAGTTTCCCATAACACTAGGGATTCCCCATTATTGAGTGCCTCTCCTATCATACAGTGACTCCCTAAGGTCACATCTGGGCTACTTTTGCTTTTTTCCGTCCAATGGTTATGTAGTAGACTCTTTGACCAATGCCCTCCCCTCCCAGGCTCCCCCAGGCTGCACCACCCACCTGATAGGAGAGGAGCCCATCCCACTGGTGTTGCTGGGCAGCTGTGCTATACATCCACTTGAGGGCAGCATCTTTGATGAAGACGGACAGTGCTCGGAGGATGAAGGATGCAAACAGGTTCAGGTGGATGTGGTTCCTGGTGCAGTGCAAGTGTCTAAGGGAGAAAACAGAGCCTGTTCCTGGCATGACAGCCAACACTGGCTCTCCAGCCAGTACCAGTTCTCTGGTCAGCCCACATGCATACACATCAGGCATGTATCCACCTCTGGGAATATGCTCAAATCTTCCTTCCTCTGAGAATGTCTTTCTTCCTCACAACCTTGAAAATCTCTGATGCCCTGCCCGTCTACAAGGCCCTCAACTTGGTAGTCACGGCTCACTTCCACCCCTTGCTGTGGTGCCATCTTTCATAGTTATGTGTAACCAAAGCAACATATGTGTCAGGATCAGTCTTCCTATGGGAGATTTGATTCTGTAGGACAGGATGTTTCTAGACTGTTCTCTGGGGCAGAGTAACTCTAGGCACACAGTAGGAATTCAAAAGGAAATGGGTACAATGTATCCTCTCAGGTGAAAATATGTAGCAGAGCTGAGGAGATGGCTCAGGGGGTGAGAGTGTTAGCTGTGCAGGCATGAGGACCTCAGTTCGGATCCCCAGCAGTCCTGTGGAAAAGCAAGCCTGCACACCTGTAACCTCAGCACTGGGGTGGGGTTGGGGCGTAGAGAACACAAGACCACTGGGATGGCTGGTGAGATGGCTCAACCAGTTAAGAGCTTAACCACTGGTCCCAAGTTCAATTCCCACTGGTTCTTCCACAGGTCCCAAGTTCAATTCCCAGCAACCACATGGTGGCTCATGACCATCTATAAGGCAATCTGATGCCCTCTTCTGGTATTTGGGTGTACATGCAGCAGAATACTCAATCAATTTAAAAAAAAAAAAAAAAAAAAAAAAGACCGACTGCTGGGGTTTGCTGGCAGCCAGCTCAGCTCTATGTTCAGTGAGAGATCCTGTTCTCAAGCAAATATGGAAAAAATATGTCGCTCTGAGAGTGACAGAGTGGGACACCTGATGTTTCTCTTCTGCTTCCATGTTTGGTATGCAATCTGTGTGAAGAGCACATGCGTGTACACACACACATACACAACTGTGTGGCAAACTGGGAATCCAAGGGCACTTCATTTGATAAAGGCTACCTCCCAAGCAAAAGCCAACATCATTCTTAACGGAGGAACTCAGCGACTTTAAATTCAGCAGCCAAGCAAGGATGTGTCACCGCTACTGACTATTTACAGGTCTCACCCTACAACAGGGCCACAGAAGAGGTGAACCAGAACTGGTTATGGCTTACAGATGAAATCTTCAGAGAAACACCAGAACAATGTATGGATGAGCTATAATGTCTCAAGGGTCCCAGCAGTGGGTTCCCTAACACATTCTAGCAATAAGCAATAAAAAGAAATGGAAGACTTGTTCATAGATTCTATTTGATTTTCAGAAACTATCTCTAACAAGAGGACTGATAAGGTCATTGTGGACAACATGATAAAATTGGCTCAATATTGCTAGAGAAGTCGTAAGTTCATGGAAGATACACAGTCACACCATACTCAAGAACAGAGGTGCCACTAGCCTATGCTGAATAATGAATTCAAGCAGCTGCAATAAAATGTCAACTTTTTTCAGGGTACTGAAAAGATTTACAAAGAATAGCTAAAGGTCAGGGATAGTGTAGGTAGTCAAGTGGCCCTTTCCGATAATCCCAGCACATGGGAGGCTGAGGCAGGGGGATCAGGAGTTTGAGGCAAGTCTAGGCTACAAAGCAAGACAGGGTTTCAGCAAAACAACAACCCTCAGCTGGGCATGATGGTACACCCTATAATCCCAGCACTTAGGAAGGTGGAGGCAGGGGAATTAGGAGTTCAAGGCTAGCCTCAGCTATACAGAGTAAGTTCAAGGCTAGCCCAGTTTCCATGAGACTGTCTCAAAATAATCAACATGCAAAAGGAATCACAACATAGGAGTCTCTGCCTTAAGAGAGCCAGGATGCCTCTGTGTGTAAGTACACATATGTGTGCATGTTCATGTGTGTGAGTGCATGTGCAGAGGCCAGAGGACAACTCGGGGTGTTAATCCTCCCCTCCTGTCCTGTTTGAGACAGAATCTCTTGTCCACCACTCCCCACATCAGGCTGGCTGGCCCCTGAGCTTCCTTGGTTACTGCTGTCTCTGCCTTCTGTGCCTCTGCAGGAGCACCAGGCCACAAACACATGCCCACAACCACATGTGGCTTTTCATGGGTTCCAGGGATTTGAACCCAGGTTCTCATAGTGAGAATCAAATGTTTAATCCACTGGGCTATCTCTGCAGCCAGAGAGTTAGGATTTATTTTTATTTGTCCTTTAAAAAAACATTTTATTACATTAATTGGTTTATTGTTATGTGCATATGTGAGTGAGTGTGTGTGTGTGTGTTTTGGACCACGCATGCCTGAACACTTGTATGCCCGCCAGAAGTCTGGGAATAAATTTGGAGGAGTCAGTTCTTTCCTTCACTGTAGATCCCAGGAACAGACTTGGGCCATCAGGCTTGGCGCAGGAGCCTTTACTATCTCAGTCAACTTGCTGGTCTGAGACCTTACATTTCTATTAAATCTTTAGGAGACAAGGTGCTGTGGTTCAGGACTAGGCTAGCTAAACAGACCAATAGAAAAGAATTGTAAATGACAGAGACCACCTTACAAATCTGGGGACTCTTGCGGCATCTTCAGTGGGAAAAAAAGTAGTGCCTATCAATTGACAAAACTAACTTTTGTTAATCAATAGTTCCTATTGATATGTTTTACTTATCAATAAACTTGGTGACTGACCACTTTTGTTTCCTTACATGTAGAATGCCTGTGAAAAAGGCACCATAGAATGATGAATAAGCATAAATTAAGTGTGTCTCATTAACACTTAATACTTAGATTAAGAATGTCTACTATTAAGTAGGTTAATATCCAGATAAATGGCTATAACAAGCTAAATAAACAAAAATTTTTTTTTTTTTTTGGTTTTTTGAGACAGGGTTTCTCTGTGTAGCCCTGGATGTCCTGGAACTCACTCTGTAAACCAGGCTGGCCTCGATCTCAGAAATCCACCTGCCTCTGCCTCCCAAGTGCTGGGATTAAAGGCGTGGGCTATCACTACCCGGCATAAACTAATTTTTAAAAAAGGCAATGAACAAAGCAACTCATAGACTAAAATATGAGAAGAAAAAACCCAAAACAAACAAAAAACATACTGGGATTATAGGAAAGGGCCAGTTGACTACCTATACTACCCCTGACCTTTAACCTTTGTTTTGACCCACGTAATCTCTCCAGGGGTCAAAGATAAGCAAGCTACAATCATAAGGTCTTTTACATGCTTTACAGATTAGCATTGCTTAATTCTGAAAATGCTAAGTGTGGGTGTGGTATGAAGCTCAGGGAACCTTCTTCACTGGGTGGCCAGAGTGCCACCTGGCAGTGGCCACCTGGGAAGCAACCTAACACTTAGTTAACCAAACACTAAAGGCCAGGTGGTTGGGTACTGGTGGCATTTTTACATCTGTGGGTACGCCCAAAGGAAATACACAGGCAAGAATCACAGGAGAGCCCCGTTGTTTTGTAAGCTTTGTGAAGAGAGAGAAAAATCCACAAAACACATAAAAAAAAATGACACTACCTGCGTCTGAATGGCTCTCATGAGAATGTAAAGATAGATTTCCACCCCTGGAAACCACAGCAGGATACAAACACTTAAAAGTATCAGTGGGCCACCTGTGTGTTGTTATAGACACTTGGCAAAGGGGCGCAAGGTAACGAGAAAGAGTGGGAATTATGCCCTTAAAGAGCAAGAATCAGCTCCTGGTGGGGGGTGGACATGGGGACTAGATGGCTGTCCTTTGCTTTGTTCTGTAGCTTAGGCTAGTCTGGAACTCTCTATATAACCTAGACTGGCCTCCAGTTTGTGGCAATCCTCCTGCAGTGACCTAGGTGCTGGACTAGAGATGTTTGCCAGCACACCTGGCATGTGCTACTTTGTGATATGGCTAGCCTGGTTAGCAAGCTCTCTGGAGATCCTGTCTTGCATGGCCTTCTGAAGCTGAATTAGAGGCAAGCCACCATACCCACAAGGCATTTAAGTGGCTGAAACCGGTCTTCACATTGATGTGGCAAGTGCTTTAACTGCTGAGCCGTGTCCCCAGCTCAAAATGCCTTAGTTATAGGCATTTATTTCTATATGTATTTCCTCCTACACTTCTGAATCTCTGAAATCATTCATAATAAAAGAATATCTGATGTGATTTGATTGGGAACTATCTCTGAGATGTGCAGATTTGGTTTGTGGTGCTATCTCGGGAGTGGTGAACACTTTAAGGGGGCAGAGCCAAATTGAAGGAACTAAGTCACTGTGCAGGGGTGCCTCTGAAGGGTACACTTAATCTTCAGTCTCCCCCTTCTCTGCCTCCTGTCCGTCAGGAGATGAACAGCTCCCTCTAACACACACTCTCATGGCCAGGAGCCAATCCCATGAAAGACCAAGTGGCCAAACACTGAACACTCCAAAATCCTGAGCTCAGACAAATGCTTCCACTCTGGAACTGTTCTTGAACATATCTCTCAGGTACATAAAAGTAGCTACACAACACTCATCCAATGAATGCATTTACTGAGCACTGACTGTATGTCCAGTGTTATGCCAGAGGCGTTAGAGTCAAGAGAAAAACCATATTCCCTGTTTCTATTAACTGTGTATTCTTAGTAATTTTAAATACGTGTGTGTTGGGATATGAGCACATGAGTGCAGGTCCCACAGAGACCAGAAGAGGGCATCAGATCCCTTAAAGCTGGAATTATAGGTGGTTGTGGGCTGAGCTGTCCAGCATGGGTACTGGGAATTGAACCAGGGTCCTCTGTAAGAATAGGACATGCTCGTAACCACTGAGCCATCTCTCCGGACCCACATCTCCTATTCTTGATGCTCGATAGCCTGAGGTTTCTGGCCTCATAATTCTCCTGACCCTAAACTCAGTTCCCCTCATTGATCCCAGAAAGATTAAGGAAGTTGCTTCTCAGACGCTCCTTAGCTAGGTTAGAGCCAAGAAAGAACTTTCTGCTGGAGTTAACAAGCTTCAAGACAGAAGAATCTCTAATCGCGGAGACTTTCCAAAACTCATGCTGAGTTACTGATTATTAGTAGTAATAGTGGGTGGGACTTCTTGGAATTTCCCAACACCTTACCATCCACTGTTATAGTGTGCATGTGTGTCTGTGTGTGTGTGTGCATGCATGTGTGTGTGGTATGTGTATATGTGTGTGGTATGTATGTGGTGTGTAAGTGTGTGGTGTGGTATATGTGGTATGTAGTATGTATCTGTGTGTGTGTGCATGCATGTGCATGTGCGTGCACATGTGAGTGGTATGTGTGTGTGTGTGTGTATGTGTGTGTGTGGGGATGTATGTGGTGTGTAAGTGTGTGGTGTAGTGTGTGTGGTATGTAGTATGTGCTGTGTGTGTGGTATGTACTATGTGTCTGTGTGTGTATCTGTGTATGTGTCTGTGTGTGTTTACAACCTCATGTTTTTCATAAAGTTCTAGTGAGAAGGACCCTCTGGTTACTTTGGTTTGAAATTCCTCTATTAAGGAACTGAGCAGGAGATAGCCCCCACCCTCCCAGTCTTGAGCCCCTCCTTACCTGAAGCCAACAAGGATGGCTGAAGCGATGACCAAGGCAGAGAAAGAAAGTGCGTACCCCACCGTGTAGATAATGTACAGGGACAGGAGCTGTTCCTCAGGAAAGTTCTGTGTGCACAAATGGACATGGGGATGTGTACATGGCCTGCAGGCCATATGCGTGCACGTACACTCATCTCCCAAGTGCCTCATTCTGGGGTCTAAGGATATGCGGTGCTCTGGGGCCCCACTTGGGATTCCAGAATAAAAAAAGAGAATGACCCATGGACGTGGCCCCAGGATGTTCGCGACCTGGATCCAAGGTGAGTACTCACCACCTTTGGCCAGACAGCAGGGGTACAAAGTTACTGGAAGCAGGGGGACTGATGATGTGACAGCAACCTCCCCACCCGAAGCCTAGAGCCTCTGCTTCTGTGAAGCAGGGACCTAGCTGCCCCTCCCCAGGCTCAGAACCCTTCAGCTTACTCTCTCCCCTCGCTTAGACTCTTCACACTCCGACAGGTCCCTCCAGGGCAGGCTGGAGTTATCCTTATGTAGCCAGAGACCCTCAGCTGTGCAGAACCGGTACACATGGCCTTGTAGCACTGAGCAGGGAGACAGGACATCTGAGGCTCAGCCTAGAGATGAGCAGCCCAACCAATGTTGTCTTTGTTCTTTCCTTTCTTGGGGGCACCCTGCTCCATTAGAGCTGACTCTTCTGAGTTAGTAACAGGAATCGCATGCGCACACACACACACACACACACACACACACACACACACACGCATGCACACACGCATGCACACAGCACCCATTATGATCCAGGCATACAAGAAGGTATCACCAAGATGAGGGTGACCCAGCCACTCTCAGCTATTTCTCCTAGCCACCCAAAGACACAGTTGAGTGAATCTGTACCTTTTAGACAAGATAAATATATTTTGGGAATATGTCCTATCCTCCTGCCTCAAATCACATGATCGACAAGGTCTGGTGCAGGGCAGAAGGGGTCCTGCCAATCACAGTCACCCTCCGTGATTCTGATCTTCCTGACTCGGGGTCCCTTGCCCTCCTATATTCTTTGACCGATAGAAAGGTCTAAGAACAAAGCTGGTACTCAACTCCTGAGACTGGATGTTAAGCAACCTCTACTGAGGGAGCCCCAGTCTGAGGAGACATGGCCTGTCCAGGGAGCCCCAGTATGAAGAGACATGGCCTGCCCAGGAGCCCCAGTTTGAGGAGACATGGCCTGCCCAGGGAACCCCAGTCTGAGGAGACATGGCCTGCCCAGGGAACCCCAGTCTGAGGAGACATGGCCTGTCCAGGGAACCCCAGTCTGAGAAGACATGGCCTGTCCAGGGAACCCCAGTCTGAGAAGACATGGCCTGACCAGGGAACCCCAGTCTGAGGAGACATGGCCTGCCCAGGGAACCCCAGTCTGAGAAGACATGGCCTGTCCAGGGAACCCCAGTCTGAGGAGACATGACCTGACCAGGGAGTCCCAGCCTGAGGAGACATGGCCTGACCAGGGAGTCCCAGTCTGAGGAGACATGGCCTGACCAGGGAGCCCCAGTATGAGGAGACATGGCCTGACCAGGGAGTCCCAGCCTGAGGAGACATGACCTGCCCAGGAGCCCCAGTTTGAGGAGACATGGCCTGCCCAGGGAGTCCCAGCCTGAGGAGACATGGCCTGCCCAGGGAACCCCAGTCTGAGAAGACATGGCCTGACCAGGGAGTCCCAGCCTGAGGAGATTTTTTTAAAGACCTCTAAAAGGAACACAAAGTCTCATGGTGCTGTTACAGCTATGATTCTTGGAAATTTTCCCTTCAGATTGGGAAACAAAGCTTGCTCCTTCAAGTAACCCCGTGTTCTATAGTCAAGAAGGACACAGCTCTTCGAGACCTGCTTCTCTGAGAGAAGGCAACACCTTCCATCAGCTCTCAGAGAAGAGCAGCGTGAAGGGAAACCCACAGGGACCTGACTACACCCTTTCTACACCCTTTCTACACCTAGCTGGGGGTGGGCTGTCACCTGTGGTCTTCACACTCACTCGGGTTCTGAGGAGTCCCAATCATGCCCGGCTGTGGTAAAAAGTATTTTAAAAATCCCAGCATGGGGTTCCTTCCCTCCTTAATGGTTTATATACCCAGATGATAGACGTGCACACAGCCTTTATATTTATTCTGCCTTAATCAGCACAATAGCTGGGCGGCTGCCTACCCTCCATGCTGTTAGACTCTACCTCCTCTCCATAACCCACGTTATTATTCACTGCTTCATCTGGGCTGCTCTTAGCTCCAATTAGGCAGCCCTCTGAGCCACCTTCTCTTGGCCTCTAGCTCATGGTGTCACTCCTTCCTCCTTTCCTGTGCATCCTCTCTATCATATGGTGGCTTTTCCTCTCCCCTTCTCATGGTGGCCTCAAACCTGGGAAACCTAACCCTGACCTATGTCTCTTCTCCCCAGCTATTAGCCGCTGACGTCATTATTTACCAATCAGAATTAGCTGGGGGCACTGTCCCTCAGTGTCTTATGTACAGACTCTCTAGTCTTTGGGGCAAACAGTTTTGGGGGGCCCAAATTAACATTAGAATACAAATGACATTAGGCCAACCCACTACGTCCTACTGTGGACCTTTCTAGGGAGATGATGGAGATGAGCGATTTTTTTTTGCCCCAGACTCCATGTAAGAGCAGCAGACAGCAGAGTGCTCACTGTGCCTAGGAAAGGCCTCAATCATTGCCTCCCTACAGGAGAACGTAAATCTATCAGCAAAGCCAAGGAACAGGGGTGGAGGTCAGCAACCAGGCAGTTGAAGGAGGGGCATTAGCACAGGAGAGTGAGGAGGACTGCCAAAGTCGACGGCTGACTGTAGACGATCCCAGCACTCGGGAGGCAGAGGCAGAGGCAGGCGGATTTCTGAGTTCGAGACCAGCCTGGTCTACAAAGTGAGTTCCAGGACAGCCAGGGCTACACAGAGAAACCCTGTTTTGAAAAACAAACAAACAAAAGACTAAACGACTTGAATTGGCAAGATAGATCAGTAGGTAGAGATGCCTGCTACCAAGCCTGCTGCCCCAAGTTCGATCTCTGGGACTCACATAAGAGGAGGAAGGAACCAACTCCTCCGAGCTGTCCTCCGTCCTCCACACGGATGCTGTCACACTGCCTCCCCTAAATGAGCAAATAAATGGAATACAAATATCTTAAAGGGCAAAAGACTTGAAGGACCAGCTGTGGGCTGTGTGTGGCAGGTACTGTGGAAAGGAATGGCGAGAATACAGAAGTCACTCAGAGCCCTTGGTGGCCATGGCTGGTGAGTGTTAAGGCGAAGATATTGTCAGTAAGAAAAGGCTGATTAATTCACATATACATATATACACACATACATATATACACACATACACATATATACATATAAACAAATATACATGTACATATACACATGTGCATATATACATACATCACATATAATATACACATCATATGCATTATACATACACATATGTCCTATATATCATATATACATATATACACATATATACATATATATGTGCACATATGCATATATACATATGCACATATACATATTCATATACGCATATATGGCAGAGTAGCAGTTGTACCCTGTGGGAGGCACACCCAAGGGACCCCTGCCTTCAGGGGTAAACTTTCAGTGAAGAAACCCAACTTCCCAGCTTCTGAGGCCATTGTTATGTGCCAGGGAGACTTCCTGTGGGTCCTGTAACAACCCTCTTCCAGTGCAATCATGTGCTTGTCAATCAGGCCTTATTCTCAACACCAACCCTGCCACCCAGCACCCAGTGTGCCCAGTCTTCACACCTCTCTTCTTCTTTCTCTCTTCCCTTCATGAATACTCCCTGAAGCAGGGGTCGCTCTTGAGGAGGGGGAATTTATTGAAATAAATAAGCTTTGTAGTGTTATCAGTGTAAGAAGAACCTCGTGTGTGTGTGTGTGTGTGTGTGTGTATGTCTGTGTGTGTCTCTGTGTGTGTATATGCATGTGTTGTGTGTATCTGTGTGTGTATATGCATGTGTTGTGTGTATCTGTGTGTTTGTGTGTCTGTGTGTATATATGTGTGTTGTGTGTATATCTGTGTGTATGTGTGTCCATGTGTATTTGTGTGTGTGTGTCTCTGTGTGTATTTGTGCACATGCATGTGTGTGCAGGGACACATAAGTGTGTGCATTTGTGCATATGTGCACGGAGGCCAGAGTTGATGGTGGATACCAGGTGTCTCTCCCACAGCCACCTGACTTTTGGAACAGGGTCTCTCACTGAAGCTGGAGCTCCCTTGGGCTAGCCTAGCTGACCAGCCAGCCCCTCCCCTGTGCAGGCACACCCTACTACACCCAGCCTTTTACGTGCCGGGAATCCAAACTCAGATCCTCTTGATCTTTAAAGCAAGCACTTTATCAACTAAGCCGTCTCCTCGGCCTGGAACCTACGTTTTCAGACTCTGACAAACCCCCGAGGATCTGATGGCACCTCTTCCAGCAGCAGGTCGTGACCTGAGCACTGGGGACATCTCTAAGGAGCTCACAAATGGCTGGGGAAAGAAGGCAGGCACATGCTCTCATTTTAGTGTCTCAGAGGGCCACCCTCAGGTCCCCAAATACTTCTGGTGCTTGGATACTTAAAATTCTTTCTGGGAGTCCAGTCTTCTGGTAGATAAGAAGCCTGCCTTTGGCTATAGATACACCCCGATGGTAATGGGGACCTGAGCCAATTTTGTGGGAATGAACAAGTATCAGGGCCTGCTCAGCAGCCTGTCTGAATGGAAGGGTATAGGGAGTAGGGTAGGGAGAGGGAAGCTTGGGAGAAAGGAGAATGGAGAAAACACAGCAGTAGACTCTTCCCAGAGCTGGCACAAACCCCAGCATACAGTAGGCACCATGCACACAGTAGGCACTGTACCTTACATACACAGTGCACACAGTGGGCCCTGTACCCTATATGTACCATGCACACAGTAGACACTGACCCCTACATGCACTGTTCACACAGTAGTAACTTATACCCTCCATGAACCATGCACACAGTAGGCACTGTGCCCTCCATGCACTGTGCACACAGGAGGCACTGTTCAATTGTAGGCTTCCTCCCTGCATGTATTGTGCTTGCTGAAGGCTATTTACTCACAGAATCAAGTTTTGAAAACCTACTGTACCTTAAACATCATAGCCACCTCACCAGGGAGGCATGGTTAACCCCACTTTACAGATGAAAACACTGAGCCTCTGAGACACCAAGAGGTCTGTTCAGGATCGTGGAGATAGGAAGACACACAGGCAGGATTCTAACTCCCAGCTCTCTCCCTCCAAAAGTCAAAACTTAGCAACTGGGGTTGTACCCAAGAGTCAATCGTGGCTAGGTACCTGGGTTTAGATTTCCACACATGCCATTGTGACCCCCAGACAGCCTGCATAGCTCTGGGATCTCTGCTGAGGGCCAGCTTGGGTGTGTGTGTGTGGGGGGGTGCCTCTCTGGTTTAAAAAGATCACTGTGTCCCAGAGAAGCCCAGACTGCAAGTTCATCTGTCAGTTAGCCCTCATTAACATCAAATATTAAAAGTCACAGCTGGATAACTGGCTAAGCCCATGGTCCCCAAATGCCCTTCTTGGCTGGAGGTAGGTGGTCTGGATAAAGCCCTGCTTATCAGCACAGCTTTATCTGGCCTATGAGGAGTTGGCCAATCATAGCCAAGGGTTTGGCTCGGTCTAGTCAATACACGGAGACAACCAGGCGGCCGCATGCCAGGAGGCCCAGTAGTATTTCATTAAGTCAGACCCTCGTGCTGGAAATAAAACCCCCAATTAAACACTTTGCCTCCCGGAAGCTGCCAGGACGTCTGTAATCAAGCTAACAGCCACCCTTCCACGTGGATGGAGGGTACTCAACGCTGTGGAGAGCTGCTCATGAATCTATTAGCTCCTGCACCCTGGCAACAGAGGTGCCCAGTGAAGGCCGTGGGGTGCGGAAGAGGGACCCATTTCACAGATGGAGATGCTGAGGCTCAGTCAGGCTGGCACCTCTCCTGTATGTGACAGGATGGGACAGGGTAGCAACGAAGGGGCCAGCTCTGGGTTGAGGAACAGAGAGGCCTGGAACATTAAGACTTAGGAAAGGAGCAGGTTCTGAAGTCCAGACTCAGGTGCAAATCTTGGTTCCACTCTTAATCAGCTGTTGCACTTTGGGGGTATTCTGCCGCTTCTCAGCTTTCCCTGTCTATAAAATAGGAACTATTCCCAGCAGAGTGGGCAGGACTGCCTGGTGTGCAGTCACACAGAGGCCTTGCCACCTCCCCCAGCTTTACAAGGCCTAATTTGGGTCTCAGACTCCCCTTGGTAACCCTGGCCTGCTTTAAAAGCTCCCATGCTCGACATTACCCAGGGGAGCCTGAGCCGGCCTATCAGAGTTTCTAAGAATCGTGAGTGATAAGCCACTTAGCATTTTATGACCCTCATATAATTAGAGTTAAGCTAACAAACAGGTAGGAACCTGGAGAGGGCTGCTAACGAGGTTGGGCTGGCATGGAAGGAGTGGGTCCCTGCGGGAGGGTAAATGGAGCTGCTGAGAGCCTGAGACAGCCAACAGGCTAGCAGGCCGCAGAGACCTCATCTTTCTGTCACGTGTGGACCAGACGCTTCCACTTCCCATTCACCTGCTTCTGCTCTTTCTACACCATCTGGGGTCCCAAGTCCATAATGACATTCCAGACTGCAAGGCCTGGAATGGTTTTCTTGGGACCCTGTGCACGCACCCCTGAGGCCTGAGGTCTTGACCGGATGTTCAAAGTGCTCCCTGAGCACTCTCCCTCCTCCTCTCTCTGCCTATGACTGTCCTCTCTGCCTGGCCCCAATGCCACCTGCCCTGATGGCACACCTCAGGAAAAAAAAAAAAAGATGTCTCTGACTTCCCCAACCTATTTCCACTAGGACCCTAAAGTTGACCTTTCCAGCTCCATACAGCTCCCTGGCATATGTCACACAAGTGTGTCCCCAGGTCCTGACAGGGACTAAGCTGGGCTATGGTCATTGGTTTGAACATAGTTCTTTCTGAGGCCACCCATTTCTCTGCTTTGCTCTCCACCCCAGAAGGCTGACTCCTTTAGATTTGCATCACACAGTCATTACCGGGTTTTGTCTACAGGTGACACCCACCGGCAGAAGACCCTAGGATGATGTAGAAAGAACATGCCCACAGCTCTCTCACCCCTACCTGCTGGAGTCTGAGGGCTCAGGCCGTGGCTTTGCCTCTCTGTGGGCACCCTGGTGGTAACTCCAGCTAACTTGAGGACCTCTGGCCCCTAGCCTACTCCTTTCTCCTCAGGCCTTTGGAGGTGCTTAGCTCCACTAAACTCCCCTCCTATTCCTCACTGGGCATGTTTCCTAGAGAACCCGCCAGAGACAAGGCCTCCCTGTCCCCAGCTCCTGCTGTGAGGCATCTCCACTAGCTGCTCCCCAGCTAGGCTAAGAATGTTTCAGAGACATCCCCCCACCCCTTTGCTCATTCCCCACAGCCCTGGGCGGGACCAGGGAGCCCCTCTGGTACAGTGACAGATAGCACTGTGTGAATCCAGTGGGCGTCTCTCTGGGGGTCCCCAACTCAAGAGGGTAGGCAGAGCCGGTGATCTGGGTGTCGAAAAACGGGTGGGAAGGAGTAAATTAGCCTGGTGAGATGGAGGGAGGGTGGCTGGCAGGGGGCCTGTGCGGAGGCCGTTATCTTCATGGAGAAAGCAATAAAACCGTGTTCGCTCATAAACGGGCACCACCAGGACCTATTTCCTGCTCAAATAAAATTAAAGGTGATGGATGGAGTCGCAAGCGCAGGCAGAGCTGGGGGCGCTTAGCGCTGAGTGATAGGCTCTGTCCCACGCCTGGCTCCCGGGGGTCTAGAGGCTCAGCTGGGATACCCAAGCAGAGGTCCCAAACCTTGGAGGCAGGGACCATGTACGCCATGTAGGAAGGTGCCAAGCATGTAGGGAAAGTGGGAAAAAATGAATGGAGGCTTGTGTCCCCCGCACTCCCCCCCCCATCTCTAATCCTCTCCTATCTACATTGCTTGGCTCCACTCCAGCTCCCGAGTGAGCCTACGAACCAAAACACAGAGACCTCTAGGAACTATTCCAGACCACACAGCCTCTTGTGTCATCAATAAGCAGAGGCACGGGATAGCATGGCTTAGAGGGAATGGGCAGGATCCCATTGCCCTCACTAATGTGTCCAGACAATGAAGGTCATACAGACCACTCACCTGTCTCCAGACCCAACGCCAAACGTGACGGCACTCCCCAGCTCCCCGGGAAGCCTGGCTCAGCAGTTCAACAAGGAGATGCAGATCCTTGCCCAACCTCCTGGACTGATGCCCAGGTCTGCCAAACCAAGCTAGCTGTGTGTCTGGGAAAAGCCACGTTGTATTTCTGTCCTTTAGCTTCCTCACCAAGAGGGAAAGTGGGAGGAATCGTCTCAGAGAGCTGTGGGCAGGATCCAATGAGTGTCTCGCCTGTCCACAGGCAAAAGGCGCTAAGGAATTCTGAGTGAAGGGCCACTGAGCCACTGAGCCACTGACAGCCTGCCTCTTTTACATTCTGGTTTGTCCTGAGGAACACAGGAGAGATGGAAGGAGCCTCACTAGAAGATCCCTGGGTTTCATGCTGAAGTTCATGTCCGGCCCACCAGGCCAACTCTTCCAAGAAGACCCCTGGCTTTTCCCAAGCCTGACGTCATCCCTATGCTTGCTCATAGGCTGGTTGAGGATGATGGCTAAGCAAAGTGCCCAGGGTTCCACCTGTCTCCAGCTCATTTGGAGCAAGAGACTTAAATCTCTTGGGGCTCCGGTTTCCTCACACAGACAGGTCCATGCCCAAGGCAGCTGTCAGGACAGGACTGGACACAGATAGTGGGTGAGTACTAACTAGCATTTCCCTCTCAAGTATCTTCTCTCGGCTGGGCAGGTGGCTGGGTCTGTAACATGCTTGCCATGGAAGCTTGAGGATCTCGGTTTAGTGTCTCAGCATCCATGTAGGAATGAGGGTAAAATAGCATATGCCTGCGATCTCAGTGCTGGGGACGCTGAGACTCGTGGATCCCTGGGGTTCACTAATAAGGCAGCCTCATCAAAGGTGGACAGTCTGTGAAGACAGCCCAAAATTGTCCCTATGGTCTCTACATGGTGGATCCCACACATGTAATAAACATGTACCTGCACACATATGAACACACACGTGTGCACATGTGTACACATACGGAGACGCACTCACATACATACATACACACACAAAGTATCTTTTCTTCCCTCCTGGACACTGGGACTCTTTCCAGCAAGAATGCTTGGCCCAGTTGTCCCCCATGGAACCTCAGCATGTGATTGGAATGGAGCAGTAGACGTGGAAGTTACCACTGCACTCATGGGCACCCTGGCCCTTTGGGGGATTCTAGAGGGCAGGACTCTCTCACCCACCCAGTCATAGCTTTCCCTGTGTAGAGTCTCCCCTCAGGCAGAAGTAGGCTGGACAAGGTTGGAGGGGCCAGCCCACCATTCCTTTGAGCACTGCTCCCTGTAAACCTTTAAAAGTGTCAGGAAGTGACAAGCCAGCACCTCTTGGTAATGCACACATGCACGTGTGCGCGCACACACACACACCCACAGGTACACACATGCACACACACACACACACACACACACACACAGGTACACACATGCACACACACACACCAGACACTTACACACACACATATAACAGACACATACACAAACAGCAGGCACACATACACCAGACACACACACACACAGGCATGCACACCAGAAAATGACACCTCATAGGTACTTTCCTGCGCACCTATGATCTGTTCCTCCCTCCTGGCTCCTTTGCTGATTACCAGGTCAGAAGGGTCTCATTGCTGTCTTAAGGCACATCCACCCCTGCCTGCACAAATACCAGACTCAGGACACCTCAGGCAATTCCGACCCCTGTCATTGCTGACTATCCAACCACCACCCAGAGCAGGTGCTCTACCCTCCAGGAGGCCTGAGGACATTTTCGGGTGCGGGAACTGGGTCCCAAAGGAAGGGAGGCCATGTCCCATCCTGCCCCAGCATCCTGGGATCAGGCAGGGGACCACTCACCACTACTGGCCCAGGGCAGGTACCAGGGGCAGCTGACATTCACGAAGGAACCTGGGGGCCCATCCGGCCAGCAGGCATAGTCATCAAAGGTCCGGTTGCAGAAGAGGCCTGTGGAAACAGTAGAGCCACCTCTGAGTCCCAGGCTGCTGCCATCCATCCTTCCCAACTTCCCGGACCACAGGAAGCTGTACTCCCCCTCAGCCCCTGCTAAGTGCTCTCTGGACGCTAAGCATTCTCCCCATAGGGCAGGGACCAAGGAAGGATCCCATTACTCATCAGGGGCCGGACCTTATCAATTTCCTTAACAATTCTATGTCTTCTGTGGGATGGAGGCATCCCCTGGTCCACGGAACTTTGTTATAACAGATGTTATATAAAAGAAGGAATATAGCTAGGGCTCAACAGATGGCTCCTATAAGGCATTTTTTGAACCATTCTTCACAGATGGGAGGAAAATGGTGGCTTGAGAGGCTGAGGAGCCCTTCCCCTGGTTTCTGTTATGATCAGAGACAGTATTTGAACCCAAGCCCAACTGGCTCCAGTTCTGTGTTCTTTAAATCACCTTACATACTCCCCCCAAGATTTACTCCTGTTGGCTTGGTCGATAGGATGCCTGTCTCATGTGCATAAGGCCCTGGGTTCAGCCCTCAGCACTGCTTCAGCCAGGAGTGGTGATACATAGGCACCGAATACTAACGTTTGGGAGGTAGAGGTAAGGGGATTGGAAGTTCATATTCACTCATGGCTACATAGTGAGTTGGGAACTAGCCTGGGCTACATGAGCTCATGTCTCAAAAAAAAAAGCTTGATTATAAATGTGTCAGTCTATACATAGCTAAGGAGGGGCTGGGGAAAACATGGAACGGAAAGTGGGGGTCCTGCTCTGGGGGTAGAGACAGCAATGAAACAGCACCCACAAAGCTGCCTGAGAGAAAACAGATGGGAAGGGGACAGGAAGGACTTCAGTGAAGACACAGTGTAGTCACTGGGATAGAGGTCCAGGCAGATGTCGTTCCAGAGAGAAAAACAACACCAGCTATGGACTGGGGATCGTCAAAGCCTCTTTGGAGGTGTTCAGGAGTACAGGCGTGAGGCCTCATCTGGACTCACCTGTGGCCAGGAGTGGCGCTTCCGTGAGGAAACGCTGGCACTGGCGCCGGTATTCTCTCCATTTCTGCACCGTCTCTGAGAGGGACACCGTGGTACCCTACAAGGGAAAGCAGAAATAAAAGCAGAAGCCCTGTGGCTCCAGCAGCCCCTTCTGGTCCCACTCGACTCCCACCCTCTTGGTTTCTTAACCTCCAGTGGACCAAAGCCCACCAGGAACCTCTGAAAGGGGAGAGAGACGGTGACTGCCACTTTGGGGATCCAGGCCTTCTGGGGTATTTATCCTGCACAAGGCTGCCATCTAGTAAGTACCCAGAGAGTGTCTAACAGATTAAGGCTTAAGGAGGTGGGGTGAAGGAGAGCAGAGAGGGAGAGTGTGTGACTCATTCATGGTCCCAGCTGCCCTTCATCTACCCTCAGCAAGGAGAGACTTCCTGAGACACAGCTGCATCACAGCCTGGGCCTCCTCCCCTCCGGATGTCTGGCTGCACTGCCAGCCTGGAGATATCTTGCTTCCAACCATTCTAGGAGAGCCAAGAGAAGACTCCATCAAAGGCACATGGCATCTCGGGCAGCAGAGCTAAGGCCAGCAACACAGTCACCTAGCTCAGTGGCTAACCTGCAGCATCAGAGGTTGCAGGATGTGGTCTCACAGAGGGCTCATACAAAGAGCCAGAATTATCACCCACTCTCCTGCTAGACTCGATCGATCGCTGCCCTCCAAAGGCCACCGTCCCACCGCACAGTGTCTCTTCTGACACAACACAGATCTGAGATGCAGCCTGGCTTCTACGTCCCAGGAGGATACGGAATAGTAAGGACAGGGTGAAGACGGAAAAGTTCCAGAACTCTGAAGTTGTTTGTGCCTGTCCTGGGAGGTGGCCTCCTCCCCGTGATGGAGGGATAGGAGCCTAACTAAGTTTAACAGTACTGGCTTTGGAGTATGTGGCTGTAACAGATGCACTCCACTGAGCACGCCCCCTTGCTTATTTCTGAGGGCTCCCTTTAGCTAGCCTTGAGCTGCGGTGCTTTTTCATTTGCTTCAAAAACATCCTTCAAGATTATAAATATGACCTGTTTAGGAGTGATAGCTGTCCAAATGATCAGAGAACCCCCTGTATCGAAGTTGGGACTTAGGCGAAATTAAATGCATCCGCAAATCGTGTATGTGCATGTGTGCTCACAGGAGAGAGCACGTGTTGCCACAGTGAGCAGCGTGTACATGGAGGTCAGAGGGCAGCCTGTAGGAGTTGGCGCTTTCCTTCCAACCCATGTGGGGCCCTGGAGATGGGACTCATTCTCAGACTTGGCAGCGAGCACCCAACGAGTCATCTCTTCAGCCTAGACGTTCACCTTTTGAAGCCACAAGTTGCACACAGGTGCTGAAATCAAACAGCTGATTTTCAGATGCCAGAGCCCCGGAGTCTTAGTCCTATTCCTCACCCCACCCCACCCCACTTACATACAGCAGATCTGATTTCTGGATGAGCCTGCCCTGGTTTGAGATGTCCTATGACATCACCAGAGAACAACACACAGTGACCTGGGCTTGTTCCTGGTGACATGGAAAGTTCCAGAAGTGGGGGTTGGGGTGGGGAAGGTGGGTCAAGCTTGCTCTGAATGTCACCAACATCTCTGGAGATGAGTGTCCTTCCGAGAGCAAAGGTCAGCAGTATTTGCTCAGAGAATAAAGAAAAGGAAACCAGAGGTGGCGACAGCAAAGGTGGATTGTTCTTGGAGCCACTGCTGTGAGGTGGTGCACTCATCGGACTGAGCCATGGTGGACTGGTACCACCTCCCTCACTTCCTTCTCACATCCTTCCTTTAGTCTCAGTGCCCTGAAGGCAGTGGAGCAGGTGAGGGCAGGCAGGGATAGGGGAAGGAACCCCCACCATGTCTGTTCTTCGTAGGACAAATGGCAGAAAGCAAGGTCACTGCTGGGAACTGGAGCAGCAGGTGTCTAGCCAGGGAGTGAGGAAGAGGCCCAAGAACCCAATGAAGAAGAGGGAATGGGGGCTATAGACAGGACCTGGATGGCCAGCTACCATGAGAGCATCAAAGACGCTTTGACTCTAAGAGCAGAGTGAAGATAGGAAACTTAACTCCAGCCTGAGGCTCTGTTAGGACAAGACCCTAAAGCCACAGCTTGCCAAGTTTCCATGGTGCTGAGTAGAGGAGAAATCCAGAGATGGGTAGAAACTGTGCTGAGTCTTCAGGCTGAATGGAGTTGGGGCCAAGAGCTTTGCAGGACAGATGTCGTAAGAAGACAGTGGGTGTATGAGCTCAGGGAGTGGTCAGGCCAGGTCTCAGTGTTGACCTGAGGGGTCATCTCGGGACTGAGGGGGAAGGGAGGTTTGGGAAGGGGACATGGAGGCTGGCCTAGCAAGGAAGGTGGTCCTTTCAAAAGGAAGGCACAGCAAGGACAACGGTGTTGTGGTGAGCAGGCTGGGGAGGTGGCTCAGTACAGAAAGTGGACCCTGCAAACCCTTGAAGGCCTAATTTCCACACCGGGAACCCAGATAAAAGACTGGGCACAGTGGCACATACTTTTAGTCCCTGTGCTAGGAAGTTGAGGGGACAGGAGGACCCCTGAGGCTCCAGAGAGCTTGAAAAAGAAAAAGGAGGGTCAAGGCAAGCGAGGATGATGCCTAGGCGGAGGGGACAGTAAGGAGGAGGCGTCCCTAAGAGAATAAGATCAAGGAGTTCACAGCCAGCGATGATGCGCCCTGTAAGCTCTGTCCACAACCTGCACCATGGCGTAGGGCATCCTCCACTGGCTCAGCCTGAGCGTGAACGAACGCACGCCAGAGTTTTTCCTTTTCTGGCGGTCTGTTGGGTTGAGGGATAGGAGAAAAGAGAGCCCAGTCTCACCTGACTACAAGAGGAGGAAGGAGGGTGGCGGGCCTTCAGCAGGAGCAGACAAGGCTCTAGAGCCTCCCAGCTAGGCACAGCCCTGCAGATTCCCTTTCCTCCTGGCACACCAGAATTTTTCTCCTGGTCCCCTCTCAGAGCCTGGGTCACGTTTCCCATTGCTCAGCTCTAGATTTTTTTGTCCACATTTTGTTTTCTTAAGGTCATTCCTAAGATAGCTGACCCAGACGGATGGGGCAAGGCAAGGTACAGGCAACTCTGTCAGACTTAGGGAACCTCTCACAGACACACTATCACAGGCTACATCCCTCACCCCCTCAGGGATGTTCCTAGCACTGAGACCCTGACATGGGGTCTCCTGACCCCACATCAACACACACAGACAGCCAGGTGCACAGGCACTTGCTGAAACATTCTCTCTCTCTCTCTCTCTCTCTCTCTCTCTCTCTCTCACACACACACACACACACACACACACACGACCCATACAATCACACATAAACACTGCCACAAGCACTGTACTTTTCCCCTACAAGGTTACATACCAGAAGATTCCCATTCACCCACCAGGCTGTTATATACAATCCCATACCTTCCCAAAAGCACAGTATAACAGGTAGGATATCAAGGCACACACACACACATGCAAGTACACACAAGCACATGAACTGTTGGACACGTGATTATATGCTAATACATTGCTGCATACATGGTGACACCTATCCACTGTGACACAAAGGGTCCCAAACAAACACAAAAAGAAATGGAGCCTCTTATACCTTGGACACCTATCTCCAATCTATCTCATATGCATCTCTGTGTAACACACACACACACACACACACACACACACACACACACGAATTTGCTGAGGACAGGTGCACCAGACACTAGAAGACAGGATGTGGTTTCTTGGCTGCTCCTGGACAGCCCTGTGCTGGGTCTGTGTCTGGAAGGAAGCCCAGCTAGGGACAAAGTCTACCCAGACCAAGCCGGAGCCTCAGCCCCCACTGCCCTTTGTTGGAGTACAGAGGCCAGGGGCTTGCAACAATCCTGCACCAGGCTGTACTCTGCAGCCTGGGGACACACCAGGTTCCAAAGGACATTTCTCCCAGAGGCCTCAAGCTGCCATTTCAGAAATGGGTCCCCTGAGGGACCCTCCATCCCTCCATGTCAGACCCTATGATCCCTGTTTTACTGATAGAGAAACTGGGTTTAGGATCATCGAGGGTCCTGCTAAAGAGTTCCAGCAAAGATCAGACCTGACCTCAGACCCCAGTTCCACCCGGTTGGAACGTCAAGTGTCAAATGCTTGCCTAGCTTCTCAGTAGCCCGGCTCCCTCATAGAGAGTCTATGGGTAGAAAGGAACAGGGTGAGAGGAGTGGTCCTTCCCAGAAAGCACACTGGAGCAGCCTAGGTCATGTTTGGCACAAGTTAGCTCAACCATCCCTAAATTTGCAGGGAAGCATCTTCTGCCCTCACCAGACCTGCTCCCTCGACCTTCATGCCCGCCCCGCAGGAGGAAGGCATGGGCCAAGAGCTGGGGTCCCACTCCCTTTCTCCCCCATCCCTAAGCTGCTGTACCCTATCACCTAGGGAACCCTGTTTCTGAGTACTCACCCTACTGCGAGTGACAGGAAGGTGATCTCACAGACAGAAAGTAAAATACAAAATTTATTCTTGAGTCTTTCCAGGGTCCATGCGGTTGTGCTGTAATTATTGCAATCTAACGTTAAAGCTGCCTGTCACACACACACACACACACACACACACACACACACACCTCTGCAGGCGGCTGCCGGAGACATTAGTACTCCCCATAACAAGAGCACCCCATCAAAGCTCCAGTGTGTCTCTTCAGCACCTGCATTTCTGCTCTTATGAACCAGGGCTGGAGTAAGGTTCAAGTTGCTTGACATTAGGGGAGGGAGTCTTGCAGGGAGAAGAAAGGAAGGTCTCAAGCTTGGCTCTGTCCCCTCACTCTCAACCTAATCAGCAGCCTAGGACCAGAAGGCTCAAATCCCCACCATCCTGTCTCACAAGAAGGAACTAAGCAGCGAATCTGCAGTTGTGGCTGGAAAGATCCCAATCTCACCAGGAAAGCCATGGCCTGCAGGGGAACAGAGAGGCAGTGCCAGAGACTGGGAAGGTATCTCTTGGGGACAGTTGGCCCTGGAGAACAGGGAGAGGACTAATCTGGGAAAGGGTTTGGGAGCTGAGACAGTGCACTTCCTGGGGAGGCACCTCTGCCCACAACTCGGTTCTCAGCCAGGTCTGAAGTCTGAGCCCTCCTATGTCAGACTAAGCTCAAGCCAATGCAGGCCCACTCCCCAACAGTTAAGTCCTTTAGCTCTGGCGGTGGACACAAGACACGATGTGTAAAGTACTCCCTTCTATAGGAACACTGCCCAGCCTTGAGCCTCTTCTATGCAAGGGTATCCTGGCACATTTGAACAACCGCCCTCCATACAAGCAACTGCCCATCATGGCCAGGGCAGGAGCCTGGGGCAGGATTCACAGGCAGGTCAGAGAGAGTCAGAGAAGAGCCCACAAGAGTCCAGCTGCGACCTAGTCTTTGGTGACACCAAGGAGGTTGGATGTTCTGGTGACCCTCGGTATGCTTTCTGGTGGGTTATTAATCCAAGGGGGTCTAGGATAACCAATGGGTATTAGCCGAGTGTATGAGAGGGCCTGGCTGATCCAGAAGGAACAGGGAACCTGCTGCATGTTTGCTGCAGAGGCTGGGGTGGAGGTGGCAAGTCAGTGCCACCTGGGAGGTCATCAGGAAGGACAACAGGCTGCAAAGGTCCCTGGGGCTATGAGTCAAAGACTGTGATGAGGTGATGGGCGGAAGAAGCTGCATTTCGTTTCTACAACCAGGCCCCTTCGGTCCTCTAGAGCTTCCTGGGTACCCCATACACAAGGAAGCCCAGGACAGTGCAGGGGAAGGCACCGCAGGGGTTCTGAGTACGGAGGGAAGGCAGGGTGCCAGTGGGTTTGGAAAAGGAGTTGGGAAAGTAATAAGGGACAAAGACAGGTCGCAGAAGTCAGAGCAGGGCAACCCTGGGGCAGCTGGTGCCCTAACAGAGCAGCTGGAGCCGAGAAGTGAGGCAGCTCTTCAGGATGAGGGTAGTCAGTCACCTCATGTCCAATCCCCACCCGGACTCCTCAACTCCTCTGTCTCTTTCTCACCCGAGCCTTGCACTTCCCCTGTCTGGGGTCCCGGAGTTTCCGCTCAAGTCCAGGAGCCCCTCCGCTAGCTCTTGTGCCCGCAGAACACCGCAGCGTCCCCCTCCCATTTGTCACCGGGGTCCCCAGGGCTCACCTGAGGGCGGGGGCCGGCCCTGCCCACCGCCCCGAGCAGCAGGAGCGCCAGGCGCAGGAGGCTGGGGGTGCTGGCCATGGCGGGGCGCTCAGGACTGGGTCATAGCTGCCACCTGCGGAACCGCGCGCCGCGACTGATCCCTGCCGGGCTGCGGGGGGAGGAGCTGGCGTGGGGCCGCCCCGCCCGTCCGCGGGAGGGATCGGGCGGGGTCCCTGTCCTCTTCCGCCTGGGTTTCAAGAGGCCCGGGGCCAGACCGGCCTCCAGCGTCCCGGGCCAGGAGATGTTCGGCACTGTGCTCCCCGCGGGCTCCACTCAGGTTTAGGAGCCGCAGGAGCGGAGCTTCCAGCTCTGAGCGCCTGTGGTGCGTGCGCCTGGCCAGCTCGCTGCGACCAGTGGAGCCCGCCTCCCACCCCCGCACCCTGATCTCCTCCTGGCTCCCCCTCAACTAAGGAAAGCCACGCCCCCACCGAGTCAGTGCTTCCAAAAGGAAACTGAGGCCAGGAAAGGTGTAGGATTGGTACAAGGTCATAGTGTTGGTCAGACTTCTGGAAAGTATCCCACAAGCTGCTAGTTACTAGGGAAGAAAGATCGGACTAGCTGGGTGCCACCTACTTCCCCAATCCTCTCCTCATCCCAAGCCCAGCCTTCTGGACCTGCACAGCAGTCAAGGTGGTAGGGATAAGGACAGGAGATCCCTGAAGAGTCCTCAGGGTCCTTTCTATCTAAAACTTTAGAAATTGCAGGGTGAAGAGGGTTGAGGCTGGATTCTGTTTTTCTAGAACTTTCCAAATGTTCCCTGTCCACCCCTTGCTGTCCCTGGGCCTGCTACAATGTGTGCCCTGACTAGCTTACCCTATGCACTTCAGTCTGTCTTCCTACATTACATCTTTGCCCTTGGCTGCAGTACAGGTCGGGAGAGCTCCAGACTCCTACCTCTTCTATGAGTTAATAAGTGGGACAGGCAAGCCGAGGTGTACCACTAACCACTTGAGGAAGGCAAGAGGATGCCCCTCTCCATGAACTAGTATAAGGAAGTTGGGTGTGGCTCTACTCAGCCCTGGACTTGCCTAGGGCTAGTCTGGACCAGTCTGGAAGAGAAGAGAGACTGGATGCATAGCTGCATCTCTTAGAGATTACAGAACTTCCCAACGTCCTGCAGGAAGTGGGTCTGTACATCCAGTGCTCAATCCCGCGGAGGGAGACAGCCAAGAGAGGTGCCGAGCGCACTCCACTCAGAGAGAGAAGTTCCCTTCTGGTGAGCTCTGCCTTTGAGTCCCTTGTTTTAGCCCCAGCCCGAGGTCAAGCAGGTTCCCCCTGTGTGCCACATAGGCTTGGCTATTTAGCTGCCAGGACCATCCATCCAAGTAAATGATCTAACTAGGGCTTTTACGTAAAGCAAAGCTGGAGGTTCAGCCCAGGTTGGAGTGAGTAGCCATTCTCTGATCATCAAGGTCTCCAGATCTTTTCGCTTTTCTGGTACCAGCATCTACCTAAATGACCCGAAGTGGCTTGCTTTAGAACCAATCAGGACATCAAAAGTCCAGCTGCAGGGAAGGACCAGCTGATTACCCAGAGGGACCTGTCCTGAAGACAGCAATCATCAATTCCCCACCTGCTCATCAGAATTTAGTCACATGGCCACCCCTAGTTTCAAGAGAGGCTGGGAAAGGTACTTTTTATTTTGGGCTGTCACGGGCACAGTTAAGCAATGTACCTTTCGTTATTCTGCTTTTTATAGCTAATAACACCACACCACAGACTGAGCACTGTGTTTTGTTGTGTTAGACAAGCTCTCTCTATATAGCCCTGGCTATTCTAGGACTCACTCTGTAGATCAGGCTGGTCTTGAACTCACAGAGATCCACCTGCCTCTGCCTCCCAAGCACTGGAATTAAAGGCGTGTGCCACCACTGTCCCACAAGTCTGAGAATATTTTGAAGAAAATTTTACTTGGGCTCCTGATTCTGATATAAAGGTAAAGAACTACAATCAGAAGCATCCTTCACAGACTTCTGGAGTGGTGAAGGGTATCCTACATGGACCATCAGGGTTTCTCAATATACTTAACCATACTGGCTTTGAGTATGAGGGCCTACCTTGTTTGTCAACCTAAATAGAACCAGCACTCCCCTAAGGGGCTTTCTTGGTCAGATTTTTTTGAAATGGAAACCCCCACCCTAAATGTTGGTGGCATCTTCTGGTGGCAGCCTAGATAAGGAGCATGGCAGAAGGAAGGCTTGGATTTTTGCCTGCTTGTCTTCACTCTTACTGGCAAGTTCATCTACTCTACTGTTACTACTGCTATGTTCCCTTGCTGATATTAGAATAAACTTTAGGCTTTCAGCACAAACTGAAGACCAGAAGCTCTCCAAGAATCCTACAGGCCTTCAGGGTAAATGACTAAGGCCATGACTGTTGTTACACCCAGTCTCATGGACTGAGGTTCCAGAATCTACCAGATTCTCAGCGTCTCTGGTGTGAGTCAGCCATTATCAGGCTGCCTGAACCATGCATGTGACCTACTCTAACAGGCCCTTTTCATCATCACATAATTTAATTTCTTTTTAATTTTATTTTTATTTTATGTGTATGTGTGGGTGCCTGCATATATGTATGTGCAGCGCATGTGTTCAGTACCTGTGGAGGTCAGAAGAAGGCATCAGATCACTTGGAACTCAAGTTATAGGCAGTTGTGTGCTGCCATGTGGGTGCTGGGAATGGAATGGAGGTCGTCTGCAAGAGCAAGAACAACCGGTGCTCTTAACCACTGAGCCATCCCTCCAGTCTTCATGATATATATATATATATATATATGTGTGTGTGTGTGTGTGTGTGTGTGTGTGTGTGTGTGCACGCGCGCATTCTATACATTCTATTCCTCTAGAGAACACCAGTACAGAGAGAAAACCCACATCAGAAGTAATCTATTAGTTCATGCAACCCTAACTGCATCCACTAACCCATTCATCCCTAACTGAATCTACCAACCCATTCATGACCATGTGTTATTTCCCTCATTATTGTGACTCATGATCCTGACAAGAAGCAGCTTTAGAAAGGAAGGGGTTATTTGGCTCATAGACTGAGAGAATACAATCTATTGCTGCCATGCTGCCCCCTGGGGGGCATGCGCTCAAGAGCAGCAGGTGGTTGGTTACATTGTATCCCAATCAATAGAAAGAACCCTTGGTGGTCTGAATAAGAATAACCCTCATATAGGCTCATCTATTTAAATGTTTAGTCATCAAGAAGTGGCAGTACTTCAGAAGGATTGGGAGGCTTGGCCTTGTTAGAGGAAGTAAGTCACTGGGGGCGGGCTTTGAGGTTTCAAAAGCCCAAGCCAGGCCCAGTGGCTCTCTCTCCCTCCCTGCTTTCTAAGGATTTGATATAGAACTCTCAGCTCCTTCTCTAACACTGTCATACTACACTAATGCTCTGAAACTGCAAGAAAGCCCCAGTTAAAGGCTTTCTTTTGCAAGAGTTGCCATGGTTTACAGCCCTTTGAATGGAACAGATGTGGAGGGGGGCTGCACTCCCTCGGAGATCCGCAGATTCCCACAGTGGATGTCTGCTCAACCATGTGCCCAGTGCTGACTCTTTTTCCTTTCTTGGTTCATTTTCTAATAGTGTGGCTTGGGGGCAAGAGCTTCTTGGGGCTCACTTCTCAAATTAAAATAAAGCATTTGTGTTCTTGTACATGGGGTGTCGATATGTCTGGGTATGTATGGGCAGGGTGCCTGGTTTCTCCTTTAGAATTTGAAGATCCAGAAGTTTCTCTGTGTGCTGTGATGCTACCTCTCATCTCAGTGTGCATCACCCTGGGACTTGTTAGCAACATCACCCTGGGACTTAGCAACATCACCCTGGGACTTAGCAACATCACCCTGGGACTTAACAACATCACCATGGGACTTAGCAACATCTGGGAAGGTGGGGTCCAGATGCAAAATTTTAGCACAGCATACTTCTGCCCCTAATGTGGTTCCTTCCAGTTTCTGTCTCAGAATGATAGGTGAGACCCTGGTTCTCTGCACTTTTGCAGCCATGGCTATTTCCCATAAGAGTCCATGGGGGCACTTGGGAAGGACTCATCTCTGTAGCTAAGGTGTCAGGTCCCCTGTTCATAGCAATCTGCCTGTTGTGATTAATCTTGTCAACATGACTGGCTTCAGAAACACCTAGAAATAATTTCACATGTCTGTGAGGATGTTTTCAGAGAGGTAGTATTATAAAGATTTTTGTTTGGGTGTGTGTTGGGGGAGGGGGTTGTTCAAGCACCTGCTGGAGCAAGAGTTAGAGATAGGTGTGAGCTGGCTGTCATGGGTGCTGGAAAGGAACTCCTGCCCTCTGGAAGAACAAGCCAGTGCTCTTAAACACTGAGCCAACTCTCTGGCCCCTCCCAGAGCGTCTCACCAAGATGACAAGACTCACTCTGAATGTGGGTGGGACAGATCCATGCACAAACTCTCCCTTTACCTGAAGAGGACAGAGTGAGCTAGGCACCAGCCTTCCTCTCTCTCCTTCTCCCTGCCCCTGTCCCTGTCCCACTCCTCATGCCCCCTCCTCCTCCCCCCTCTCCTTCCTGATCATGGACACCTCTGTTCCTGCCACCACAGCTAGAGCACTCCATCCACCTAGATGAGCTGTAGCCTCACACTGGGAGCCAGAATAAGCCCTTTGGTCCTGAAGTTGCTTTTTACCAGTGTTTTTTGTCATATCCCTGAGAAAAGCACCAGGCCTAGCCTGGCCTTCTCTCTTCATTCAGGGTCCTGGAGGATTAACTCTCTCAAGCCCTCCTCTGATTTGTCCCTAAAGCCATTCATACACTGATGTTCCATCCATTTCCCCATCACAAGCCCTCCAAACTCATTAGCTCCCCGGAGGCAGCTGGAGCCTGCCCTGCCTCCCTCTCTCCTGCTACTTCTCATGTCTCCTCTGGCCACTCTCCTGCAAACAACAGCCCTCTCTGAAGTTTCTCTATTCTTATCTCCTGACTGTTCCTCCATTCCTAGCTCAGACAGCCCCCTTCCCAGGAGTAGTTCTTCATCCCTGCCCCTTACTCTTCACCTCTGACCCTCACTCTTCACTCCTGCCCCTAATCCCTGTTCCCTCACTCTTCATCCCTGCCCCTCACCCCTAACCCTCACTTTTCACCCCTGCCCCTTACTCTTCACCCCTGTTCCCTCACTCTTCACCCCTGTCCCTCACCCCTGCCCCTCACTCTTCATTCCTGCCCCCACTCCCGACTCCTCACCCCTGCCCCTCAATGTCCTTTCAGCCAACATAGATGCTTACTCTGAATGGCTCTGGAAGGCTGCACTGGAAGCCTGTCTTTTCTAAGATCTCTGACTCGGAGTCTTGGTGGAAGAGGGATCATTACTACTTTAAGGACTCATCGCTCTTTTTTTTTTTTTTTTTTTTTTTTTTTTTTGGTTTTTCGAGACAGGGTTTCTCTGTGTAGCCCTGGCTGTCCTGGCACTCACTTTGTAGACCAGGCTGGCCTCGAACTCAGAAATCCGCCTGCCTCTGCCTCCTGAGTGCTGGGATTAAAGGCATGCACCACCACGCCCGGCTGACTCATCGCTCCTTGTTTCCCAGGGTTCTTGGTCCCTTTCATTACTACCACTGTCAGGGCACTGCGAAATTATATAGTGACAAAAGTGTTATGTCACATCCCCTGTGCTGCTAGTTTGTCCTCTGTGGACATTACATATCTTGGTAACAGGGCATCATCTAGACCAGTGGTTCTCAGTCTTCCTAATGCTGTGACCCTTTAATGCAGCTCCTCATGTTATAATGACCCCACCCCCAACCATAACATTAATTCCGTTGCTACTTCCTAACTGTAATTCTGCTACTGTTATGAAAAGTAATGTAAATATCTGTGTTTTCTGATGGTCTTAGGCAACTTCTGTGAAAGGGTCACTAGACCTCTGAAGGGGTCACAGTCACAGGTTGAAAACCAGTGGTCTATACTCACAGATCCAACCTGGGAGTTCTGCCCCTATCTGTGTGGCTTTTCCATAAAACTGAACGCTCTTGGAGCAAATGCAAGTCTCCTCAGCCATTTCCCAATATCTTGTAGCAGCACAGGTCCTGGCCAATGGTAGGGTCTCAGTAGGTGGCTGTTGCAAACTGTATGTAGGGATCCAAGTGCTTTCTAGCTGCATGGGCTATAGAAGGTTCCGAAATCCTTATTAGGGATGGGCTGCGGGAGAGGGCAGAGTGTGCCCTGAGAATGCACACCCCTTCCCTTACAAGGCTGGCTAGCAAGCCATCCTAGAACAGGAGAAAGGATGACTCCCTAAGGAGAGAGATCTGAATGGATGAAATATTGTCTGCTAATTAGCAAGAATTATGAGGGGATGGGACTATGGCTCAGTTGGTAAAGTGCTTGCCTTGCAAGAATAAGGATCTGAGTTCAATCCCCAGGAACCCATGGAAAAAGCCAGGTACAGTGGTGCGCCCTGTGGTCTCAGTGCTGAGGAGGCAAAGACAGATGGATTTCTGGGGCTCGCTGGCCAGTCAGCCTACTTGGTGAACTCCAGGCCAGTAAGACTCATTTTTTTTAAGATGGCAGAGATGGCTGTATGGTTTAGAGAACTTGATGCTCTTGTGTAAGACCTGAGCTCTCTTCCCAGCACCCATATCAGATGGTACTCTGGCTCCAGGGTATATGGATGCCCTCTTGTGGCCTGCATGGACAACTGTACACACATGCACATATACACATCCATAATTAAAATCATAGAACAGATAAATGGCTCCTAAAGGACAGCACCCAAGTCTTCTGGTCTACACACACACACACACACACACACACACACACAGAGAGAGAGAGAGAGAGAGAGAGAGAGAGAGAGACAGAGAGAGAGAGACAGAGAGAGAGAGACAGAGAGAGAGAGAGAGACAGAGAGAGAGAGACAGAGGCATAGGGAGATGAGAGAGAGGGGCAGAGACACACAGAGAGACAATAGCCTTAAAGGACAGCAGCTACCGCCTACTGTGTCTCTAAGGGTCCCCGATCTTACAAAGCATCATGAACTGTTATTGTCATGCACCTTTTATAGATGAGAAGCCCAGGGATCAGGTATAGAGAATAAGCTGTTCATGAGATCAGAACTATGAAACTGCAGCCCACGAACCCCCAAAGCTGCTGTAGCAAGCCACTTGATGCCTTGCAGCCTGGGGGACTTAGGCTCCCTCCCCACAGCGGGGCTAGTGAGCGCCTCCCCAGGAGGGCTCCTCTTCCATTGGCCAGAGTGAAAACACCTGTTCCCACCCTCATGCCCTGGGCTTCTTCCCAGGCGCTTGAAGGGGTCTCACTTTCCGTGAGGATAGCTTCACTCTCAGCTCATCCTCAGAAATATGAATGAGAGCCTCAGCCAGTGAACCTGAGGAAAAGACGCTGGCAAACACTTCAGGGATGCAGACTAAGAGCAGGCCACCTCTCTGTCCTTACCCAGGAAAGCCCCACCCTCTGCAGGAAGAGCTGGACAGGAGTTGGGGCAGACCTCTCTCTCTACTTGGGAAAAGGCTGGAGAAAAAAGAATACACACACACACACACACACACACACACACAGAGAGAGAGAGAGAGAGAGAGAGAGAAGACACTAGACGTGTTGTCCCAAGCTACTTCCCAAAGAAATTCACCTACAAAGAAATTCAAGATCACATTCTACTCCTGAGGGACAAGATGGGGTGGGAACTTTTGTCTCCAAGCCTGCTATCAGCACACAAACATATAGATCTTAGAGACTGACAGTCACGGGTTCAGATTCAGACCAGCCACTTCCTGTGCAGCTGTCATAGCTAATTCTGACACAGTGTCTGTGAAGTGTAGGTATGATGAGAGCATTTGCTGGCCTCAGGCTTAGCAGTGTCCACCCCCTGCTTGTCACCAAGAACATGAAGCCTGCCCCCTAGAGGACACGGAGACCTCAGAGTTCCAAATCCACCTTCTGCCTGGAAAGCCTGCACGCTGCAGCTCCTGTGTACAAAATCTTGTCGCATAGGAGGCCCCTGCAGGCAAGGTCTTCGATCTTCAACCTCCTTCAAGAATAAACCCCACCCTAGGCACCACCATCCCACCCCATCCCCTGGCCAGAAAGACACTGGCTTCTAACCAGAGGTTACTTTTATTGCAGTTTTACAAATGAGTAAAGTTGGAAAGAAAGAAAGAAAGAAAGAAAGAAAGAAAGAAAGAAAGAAAGAAAGAAAGAAAGAGAGAGAGAGAGAGAGACAGAGAGAGAGGGAGGGAGGGAGGGAGAAAGAAAAGGAAAGGAAAGGAAAGGAGAAAGAAAGAAATGTAACATGGCTTGAGATAGCCCATGTAACTTGGCTTGAGATAGCCCATTCGAGGTTGGATGCAAACTCACCAAGCCTGCACCCCCACAGACCCCACAAGCCACACTGTTCACGCTGCAGGAGAGTTGACAAGCAGAAGCAGCCCCTGCCCAACACCTGGCATCAATTAAGTCTTCAGTCAGTGGCAGCTTTAGCTCTGCAGTGAAACCCACAACCCAGTGGGGGCTCAGCAAGGCAGCAGGTATGGTTCCTGAGGCCCATGTGCCATTGCACATAACTCTATCTGTCCAGGTGACTGCTACCAGGACCCCCAGTTCTAGCAGACAAGGAGGCTCGCCCTATCTAAGGACCCTTTGCCCCATGCTTTCTCACTGCAGGCTACCCTCTTTGTTCCCCATTCACGGAGTCAGCCAAGCTTACCAGGTACTGGGTCCTGTCCAGCTCCGGGCAGTCAGCAGGGAAGATTTACCACCTCTTGAGCTACCGTGATTATTGCTCTCTTGAGGGGTTGCAGCAGGCTGTATTTTCAAAGTGTCAGAGCGTCGTTTGCAAAGGGACTTCTGTGTCGAGAGAAGTCAGTGAGATCACAACCCCTTTACGGGGCTGGGGGGTGGGGGGTGGGGAGACTCGAGATCCACACGCATGGGGATTTGCCTGAGGTCACTTAGGAAGATGCAGGCAGAGTTCTTGGAACTCTGGACCAAGAGAGAGGAACCATGAGATTCCTGATAGCAGAAGAACTGTCCCTTTTCCACGTGGATGCACTAGCCTGAAGTGTTTCAGGCCTTTGCCTGTTCCCAGAGTGCAAAGAAGGTGACAGAAAGCCCAAGGGACAAATGGGGCCAGGTTGATGAGCCATAAAGCATCCCCTGGGGAGATGGGAAAGTGCCTTTCGTAGGACCCATTTCTTCCTCTGGACAAAAAGAAAGTCCTGCAGAGCTGGCTGGATGCTCCCCAGATCTGGGCATGGCCTGGTGTGTTTCAGCTTCCTGGGGCAGCCATAAATGCAGCCCACTGTGTGCAGCTTAACAACAGACATTTCATCTCAAAACTCAAGTGGCTGGGAGGCTGAGGTCGAGGTCTTGCATGTGTGGGTTCTTCTGAGAACTGGGGAGAAAGGCCACTCCAGATCTCACCAGTTTCTCGAAGCCTCTGGCAGCCCTTTGATTGTGGATAGCCTTCTGTGCCTTTGCATGCTTTCTGCATGTGCTGTGTGGTCTTTCCTAAGTGTGTGTCTCTCTGTGTCCAGACATCCTTGACATAAGAATTCTGGTCTGTGGGCACAGCTCAATGATAGAGAGGTTTCCTGGCATGTGCAAAGGGCCTGGGGTCCATCTTCGGTGGAGAAAAAAGAGGAGGAGGAAGAGGAGGAAGAAGAAGGAGAAAGAAGGAGAGGAAGAAGAGGAAGAAGGAGGAGGAAGAGG
This sequence comes from Mus caroli, assembly GCF_978045245.1. Classification (NCBI taxonomy): domain Eukaryota; kingdom Metazoa; phylum Chordata; class Mammalia; order Rodentia; family Muridae; genus Mus; species Mus caroli. Next base: position 62,985,757 of record NW_028227273.1, read on the forward strand.
AAGAAAGAAAGAAAGAAAGAAAGAAAGAAAGAAAGAAAGAAAAAAAGAAAGAAAGAAAGAAAGAAAGAAAGAAAGAAAGAAAGAAAGAAAGGAAGAAAGAGGAAGAAAGAAAGAAGATGGCTTACCTAGGCATAATGGCATGCAGCTATAACCCCACCACTTGGGAGGTGAAAGCAGGAGGATCAGAAGTTCAAAGTCATCCTTGGCTATGTAACAAATTTGAGTTCAGCAGCCTAGGCTGTGTGATACCCTGTCCCAAGAGAAAAGGAGAAGAGGAAGGTGGAAGAGGAAGAGGAGAGGAAGGAGGAAGAGGCAACTCCATTAGATTCCAGTCCACCTAAGGATCTGACTCAAACTTGATTACCTCTGTAAGGACTTTATCTCCAAATCAGGCCACACTCTAGGGTCCCAGGAGTTAGGACTTCAAGAGACCTTTTTAGAGTGAGACTATTTGATCCAGAAAGCGCCGGGACACTACTCCTCCCTCCCTTCGGTGTTTCCTGTGAACCATGGGAAGGGGAGGAAAGTAATATGGCTGCCCACAGGCCTGGCCCACAAGACTGCTTGCTCTCAACCTTCTGGTCCCTCCTCTTCTGCTCTGTGCAGTATGCATGATCATCAAAGAGTGCCAAGGCCCTAGAGGGTGGCCAGAACCACAGAGCAGGAGACTGGGTCCCTGCATGCCTGCATGGAGCAGAGCTTCCTGGCAAATCTGCATTGGTATCATGGTGATCCCCTGGGATTTGGAGGCTAGACAGCCTGGAATGTGCCCTTAGATACAGGACCGAGGTCTGTTAGTCCAGGCCAAGGGCCCTTCTGAAGATCCCTTCAGAGTAGCCGCCATTAAGTGGAGGGTTTCCTCACTTCCTCCTAAGGTCCTCTCAGTTATGTCTCAGGATGACAGGATCAGAAAGGGGATTTGGGTCTGTGTCAATGTGGCTCCTCCTGTGTAGCTCACCTCCAGAGTTCTTCACACATAGGACTTTCTCTGTGGAGCGAGAGGATCTTGGGAGGGTGCCCCTGAATTGAAGCTGTTTATGGGAAGAGAGAAAGCCTATCACTTTTTTACACACCCAGAAGACAAAGGAAAAGAATGTCACAAGGGGTGAGCCTTCTCCTCAGAGCTTTTCGTCTTCCCCACAGCTGAGAAACTCACCGTGACCAAAACAAGAAATGAAACCAATGTCAATCTGAGTCAAAAAGAAGGGGTTTCCTCAGACCGACATTCTGGCCTAGTGGCAAGCCCTTTGCAGAGACCGGCAAGTGTGTACTCTCTTCAGAGTGTCGCTCACGTCAGGGAGAGAGGAAGTAGGGACTGGTGGGTCTTCAGAGCTTTTTGCTCCGGCATTGGTGTGGGAATCTGGAGGCTGAGAGAGGTCATCAAAGAGGTTTTCCTGTGCCTGGCAGGTTCAGGGAGTAGGAACTCTTGGGGCAGACAGGACCCAAGCACCAGCGGACAGTCATGCTGGGGCCTTCTGAGTCAGCTCACTCTTGGGTCTGCGTGTTCACACCAGGGTGAGGGCGCATGGGGGAGGGGAAGGTATTTGTGGAAGTCAGGAGATGACCTTGAGGACATGACCTTGAGGGGTGCCATTCTTCTGGAGGCGAGCCCTCTTTAGTTTGTTGCTTGGTTTGGGGGATGGGGTCCCTCTCTGTGTAATCCTTGCTGGCCTGGAAGTTATTATACACACCAAACTGTCCTTGAATTCACAGAGACTCTCCTGCCTCTGCCTCCTGAGTTCTGGACTTAAAGATGCATGCTACCATGTCTGGCTCTTTTTTTTTTTAATTTCTCTCTCTCTCTCTCTCTGTGTGTGTGTGTGTGTGTGTGTGTGTGTGTGTGTGTGTGTGTGTGTGTACACATGCACCTGTAGATGGGAAGATGGGAGAGGAGGGGATTGGGTCCCCTGGAGCTAGAGTTATGGGCAGTTGTGAGCCACCAGATGTGGGTGCTGAGAACTGAACTCAGGTCCTCTGTAAGAGCAGCAAGCCCTCTTGACCACTGAGCCATCTATCCAGTCACCACCTTCTTTTGGGAAACAGGTTCTCTCATTGGCTTCAGGGTAGCCGACAAGGCTAAGTTACCTGGACAGTGAGCCCCAGACATCTATCTGACTCTGCGGTTACAATCACATGCTACATCCTCAGTTACCCCACCCCCACCCCCTCCCTGGGATCACACTCTGGCCTTTTTTGCTTTGGTGGCAAATACTTCAATGACTGAGCCATCTCTCCTCCCCTGGTCTCCTCCCTTCTACTAATTGCACACAGGCTGGATAAAATCGCCTCCTCCCCAGCTTCTGTGGGAAAGACATTTGGCGATCTACTCTCTTTTCCCCCTGATAAAAGAAAACAAATGCAAGAAAGCAACTCCTGGTGATTCTGGGCCAGCTCCTCTCAGCAGCTGGAACCCTGGACCTTGGCCTCGGGTTCGAGTGCAGATTCTGCATCATCGTGCTGAGTTTGCAGCAGGATTGGACTACCCCAAAGTCATCTCCCGTGCCCTACGCAGGACTACAGCCTAGAAGCTCCTATTCCTGCCTCTGGTCACTTGTTCTGCACCACTCTGGCTTGTTCCATGGAAAGAGTCAGACTCTTGCTGTTGGCCTGTGACTGTGGAAGCGAAACTTTAGGTCTCCTGGTGTTACTCAGGCCTGACCCTAGACACAGCTCAAGTGGACCTGTTGTGATGGTTTGGACATGCTGGGCCCAGAGAGTGGCATTATTAGGAGATGTGGCCTTCCAGAGGAAGTGTGTCACTATGCAGGCAGACCTTGAGATCCTCCTCCTAGCTGCCTGATGACAGTCCCTGGCTTCCTTCGGATGAAGATGGAGAACTCTGAGCTCCTCCAGTGCCATACCTGCCAGGATGCTGCTGTGCCTCCTGCCTTGATGATATGCCTTGATGAACATCAGAACCCATAAACCAGCCCCAATGAAATGTTGTCCTTTATACGAGTTCTTGGTCATGGTGTCTCTTCACAGCAGTAAAAACCTAACTAAGACACCTGTCATTTCTAAGACCCCTCCCCTACCTGTCCCTTCCCCTCACAAGACCAGCGCCAGAACCACCCTCTTTCCTGTTCTAAAAGTACCCTCCCCACCTCCACCTCCACCCCAGAAACTCAATGATGCCTTGGCTTATGGCTCATTTGCCAAATGGGAAAGCAAACAAAGCTGATGAACCTCTGGGGCACCTGGTAACTCACATGCCCACCCCTCCCCAGCCAGCTGCTCCTGAGGAAGGAGATGGGTGGGTCCTCAGAGGGCAGACTCACAGAATTAAGTTTAAACAGAACAGTTCCCTACTGAGAAAAATCTGACAGTGTCAGTATATCCTCAGATGGGGTGCTGGAGGCAAGACCTCGAGACTGGCATGGCTGGGGGTCAATCCCAGGGCTGATGCCTCAGATCTTATGTGACAGACCCAAGGCAATGAATGTGTCTCTCAATGGCAAGCCCAATTCAGTCAAGGGCTTGGAGACCTCTTTTTTGTACTCCATAGTGTGGCAGAATGACTAGCCAAAATTTCATTTTGGCTCATGGTTGTAGAAGGCTCAGCCCTTCGGGTCTGGCTCCAGGTGCTGGGGCAGAACAATCATGGTGACAGAAGTATGTGCCAAAGTGGGTGTCCATTTCACAGCAAACCAGAAAGTGGAGGGAGAACGGTTGGGAGAGAGAGATAAAGACTGGGACCAGACCTGACCCTCAAATGCATGCCTCTGGTCACCAAGGAGGCTTCACTCACCTCTCAAGGTTTTCAAAGCCTCCCAAGATAATACCACCAACTGGGGACCAGAGATTCAAAATGCGCGTGCACATGTGTGTGTGTGAGTGTGTGTGTATGTGTTGTACACACATGTGTATGTGCTCAAGTAGATTTTGTATTCAAACAAAAGCCTCCCCCCGCCCACCAAGGGATTTTTCAGTCTGGTTGCCAATGGTGTTACTCAAGCCGAGCTTCGGAAGGTCGTGCCTTTGCAAGACTGGACTAACATAGCTATTTGTCAGTACTGGGAACGGTTGCAGTAATGTCAGAGGTTTGAGAGGCCCAAGGAAATAGCCACTACTTGTCACACTCTTGACATCTACAGGACACTAAACAAAGGAGTTGGGGTGGGGGTGAGATTAGCAAGTTGTACTCCATGCCTTGCCTGGCGACACTGTTGCGGTTCTGTATGGACACACCTTATGACCCCAGGATGCTGTGTCTGTGAGACGCCTTGCAGGAGTTCATTATCTCATCCACCATGGGGCTCCTGGGGATTGAACTCCAGTCATCAAGCTTGATGGCAGGTGACTTTACCTCTGATCTTTCTTGCCTGTGTGTCCCCAGTGCTGGTCTTATTGGTGTGCATCACTGGCAGTCTGAATGATGGCCACATACCTGCCCCTTTGGTCATAACTTCATCTGATGACATACCTATGACCCATAGCTCTGACCTCTAGGCAAAGGTCATTCTCTGTGCCTCCCTATCAGGGACACTCTGACTCACCTGAGTACCCACTGGGGCTTTAAATAGAAGCCGCGGTGAGGAAAACCCGACCAACTCATCCAGACAACGATGCTCAAAGCTGCCATTGCTGAGAAGGCCTCCGGCTCCCGCTCCCAACGTCGTTTAGGGAAGGCCCTACTTAAAATGTTGGAAGCCAAAGCACAGAGGTGGGGGTGTGAACATGTAACGCCACCCCTAGCTATTAGCTATATGATGGCCAGTGAGACAGGAAGTGAACTGGAAACTTAAGGGTTCTTTGGAAAGTCAGTCGTGTCAAATGGTGTTTCGCTGGGGCAGACACATGAAGGAGTGTTTTCCTGATGCAGACACAGGTGAAAAAAAAATGTGTTGCTAAAGCAAGCATATGAAAGGACTCATAATGAAGGATTCGTCAGAAATGACACACATGTATTGGTCTGCCTTACATTTCATGGTTGAACTCCATTTGTCGGGACTCACTCCACAGAGTGTTCTGGCAGCTTCCTGCTGTTTCTGTGGACTCTGACCGATTGGCTCCAGCTGACATAGACTCACATGGAGTTTTGCTAAGACAGACTGACTTGCTGAGGCAAGACCTGTGATGTTTGGGGAGTATAAATAGGACTCAGTGGACAGTGACAGAGGAGGCTGGCTTGTATAGCTAGCTTTGCAACGCTTCTGGATCTTGCATCTTCACTGATCTTCACTTCATTGAGAAAGCCATGGCAGAGAACTTCTGGCAGAGGCCTGGCTGCCTCGGCTAAGTCATGCCACTACTGCTGATTGTGTTTGCTATCCTGAGACTACTGAACTAGACTACTGATGTATTTACGAAGTGTTTGTGGGTGGATTGAGCTGCCTCTGCTGAATCCTGCAGAGTGAGCTGCTGATTTCCTAACAATGCAAATGGGATTTGCTTCAAAGAACAATTTCTAAATGGATCCACTCCCCCTATATCCTAATAACCTTTCTTTTCCACTACCTTAGGTGGGTGGTGGGCTAGCAGGGAAATTAAAGCGTTTAAAAACCACTTTTAGAATTAGGGTTGAGAAATTTTTAAGCTTATAAGGGAGAGTCAGGAATGAGGTTTTTGTTTGCTTTGTTTTAATGGTGTATCTCCTGGTAGGCTGATCACACTCTCAAGAGGTCCAGATCTCAAGAGTTGCAGAGCAACAGATGTTGGCATGATGGTAAAAGAAGAAATCTCCAAGTTGGAAGAGAAGGGATGGGGGTTGAGAGGGAGTCTAGGGAAGAGTTGTGGGGAGTGACTATGTTCAAAATGCATTGTATGCAATTCTTGAAGAATTGGTACTTTATGTTGGAAGAACTGAGTCTCCATTTCCACGCTTCCATTACTCTTTGTCTCAGAGGCAGATCACACACACCCTGTGTGTGCACACATTTGTTTGTATGTAGTGCATGTGTGTAGGTCAGAGGTCAACCTTGGATGCCTTTTTAAAACATCTTTTAAAAATTATTTATTTATGTATGTCTATGTGTGAATGTCAGATTCAGTCAAAGGTCAAAGCTACATCAGATCTCTTGAAGCTAGAGTTAGAGACAGTTGTGAATTGCTCATTGTGGGTGCTAGGAATCAAACTCTTTTGAGTTCTGTAAGTACTACCACCGAGCCATCTCTCTAGCCCCAATCTTAGATGTCTTAACCTCAGGAGTCATCCATCTTGCTTTTTGAAATATGGTCTCTGGTTGTCCTGGAGTTCACTGATTTGTGGAGGCTGGTTGAGCAGCAAGCCTTGGGGACCCTCTTGTGTCTGCTTCCCCAGTGCTGGATCACAAGTGTATGCCATCTGTTAGTATTCTGTCTAGACTCCACCCCTACAGTTACCTGGCAACAACCAGGTAGGCCTGGCCCACTATAAAAGGGGCTGCTTGGCCCCTCCTCTCTCTCTCTCTCTCTTACTCTCTTGCCTCTCTCTTGCCTCTTGCCCCCTGTTCTCCCTCTCTCCATGTGGTCATGGCTGGCCTCTACTTCTCTACTCTCTCCTTTTCTCTGCCTTTCTCTTCCTCTACTACCCTCTTAAACTCCCCTCCCCGTGCCCTTAGTGAACTCTATTCTATAGTATACCATTGTGTGTCTGGTCCCTCAGGGGAAACGGATGCCTCTGCATGGGCCTACAGAGGCACCCCCTTCCCCCACACCCCGCCAGAACATATTCTTGTAGCTCTTTCTCTTTTTGTGATCACAACACCATCACCACCCTCAGCTGTTGATGTGGATGCTGGAGAACAAGCTCAGGTTCTTGTGCTTGTGTGAGAAACATGGCTACCGACCAAACCATTTCCCCTTCCCTTTGGGTCTCTCCTTTCTCAACGCTGCCTCCTGCTCTCAGGGTTGCTGGGCAGAGAATACACACCAGAGAGTTTTGGAGACTGCCCAATGTGAAGGAAATGGTCTTGGTGACACCCGTGGTGTCCTTGAGGCTCCATGGTCGTCACACACTCAAAGCCTTTCTGTCCAGCTGTGCCTCTCAAAAGTCCGTGATGGAAGCCAAACCAAACCCTGACACAGTGCGTTTGTTTATTATTATTATTATTTACTTATTCATTTGTTTCTTGCAGTGCTGGAGATCGGACCTATCACCAGTCCTGACACAGTTTAAATTTTGCTTCTCTACCACAAGAATGCCTTGATTGACTCGCCCTTTTACAGCTCAAACTAAATTCTCCTTTCTAAAGACATCCTCCAGTCTTCCCAAAGAAAAGGCAGGCTTCCTTCCCCTCTCTGTTTCTCTAGCTCTCCATCCTTAGAACAATGGCCACTTCCTGGTTTATATGCTATCTTATGGACAGAGCCGGAGTTCTGTGCTCTGATAAGAATCTGAGATCTTGGTCCCTCCTGCATTCCTCCTAGGGGTTGGCACGGAGTTTAGAGTGTGCGAAGGGCGCACAACGCCCTCGGGCCTGGTGGCTGAGAATTGGAATGGACCTCAGAGGTGATCAATGTCTTCCGAGCCTGCAGGCGGGAAGATGAGTGGCCAGGCTCCGCGGATCAGGTCCATAAACATCTTTTTGACAGAACAGACTAACTTCAAAGCCTAGCAATTTTAGATTATATTTGCATTGGAGGCTTTTAAAGTAGCAAAACTTTAGATTTATGTCTTTGTGAACAGATGTGGAAAGGAAAATCAATTCCTTGTAGGATTGGCTTATTTGTTTTTTATCTCAGTACTAAATATTATGCAGCAAGTGACAAATTAATACATAAATTGACCCGGAGACATCTACATACTGGATGGGTGATCAGAATGGAGCGAGTGGCTCTAGCCGCTCAGAGTCAGGAAGAATGGATGCTTGCCTGTCAATCAGATGTTTCCCAGCAAGACTGGCAGGAAGTCAGCTTGAGTGGGAGGTGGGAGATGCCCACAGGCTTCATGGGGGACAGGTGGCATGCAGGTAGGCAGTGCTACCTTATGACACTGGCGTTGAATGTGTGATTCAACGGTGATCCATGGACAGTTGGGAAGCATCCGTTTGCTCCCCACCTGTGTCCTTCCATTCTCCCCGAGAATGAGTGGAACAAAGAGGGGGATCCTGGTGATGTAGCAGTGCTGGCACAGGTGGCCTGCGGGGCTCTGCTGGCAAGGCTGAGTGATATGAGCGAACAGAAGTGTGGCCTTACTCTTTAGGGTCAGTCCTTGCCACCCCATAGCTCCAGGGCAGAGCAGGTAGACAGGAGAAGCAGGAGCCAGGGTCACAGAGACAAACACACCTGCCCATCCCTGGGCCAGATATTCCACTGCTCAGGATTCCCAAGCATAGGAGGGAACCGAGGGGACCGTGGGATTTGAGAGCCACCAGGGAATGCCACAGCTAGCTCCTGCTGCCAGTCGGAACCAGCTTTCAGACAAAGCAGATGAGGCAGAAAGAGCAAGGCAGTTCTCTAGGAAAAAAAAAAATTCCATGAGTGTAGGAAAAACAAAAAAAAACAAAAATAACTGCTTTTCCCAAGAGAGGGCACATCAAAGAGGAAACTTTTGATATACTCTAGCTAAATGCCAAACAGCCAGTCCAGCTCTGGAGAGAGAGACAGACAGAGAGAGAGAGAGAGAGAGAGAGAGAGAGAGAGAGAAGAGGGGTGTGACAGAGTATTTTTATTTGTCTGGCAACCTCTCTTTGGGTTTTATCATGACAGGACACGGATGTCCTTTAAGGCTCACAATGGAAGAGGGACAATAGAAAAGAGGCAGTTTGCATAATCAGGAAGGCAGGCATAGAAGCCAGAAATGACAGCTGGATGTCCTCATCCTCCAGATACCCGGGTGAGATCCCCAGTCACTTTTCTAAAGAGGCTGGGGGTTCCTTCCTGGCTACAGAAGTACCGGTGATTGATCGGAGTGAGGAATGAAAAAGAGCTCCCCCACCCCCACCCCCCCCCCCCACACACACACACACACGAGAACACCATCTCGAGGAAGCTGTGAAGGCGCCGGGGAATTGGAGCCTCGAGTGTCAAGTGTCCTGACTGGGTCAAATAAAGATTTCTGTCTGGAAATAGAGAGGAGGTGATTTAATTGGTCGGCCCCACCTTGACAACTATTCAATTAAAACTTTATAATGAAACACCTGTAACAGTCGCTTCCACTGCACCCCCAGAATCCCCGGAAAGGTGAGCAAGCCTTAGGGGAATTGGGGTGGGGTGGGGACAGCAATACCTCTAAGGTTCCCATTCTCTGGCTCATCCCGGGGTGTACAGAAGGGGTTAGGGCGATCTTTACACCCACAGCTCCTATAAGGCATAAGTACTGATTCAGAGTAGACAGAGATGATTTTTATGTCTTGAGTATCACCCCCCCCCCCAAGTATTTATATTCATCTCAGAGGTTTGTATGTAAATCAACACTTGAGTGTTCAAAGGCTCTAGGTCTCTTTTGCAGTCAACGCCAGATGCAATGGGTCTAACTTTTCCCCATGTGCTCAAGGTATACAAAAGTAATTTTTTCAAAGGCAAAAATATGGCTCGATCCTTCAAAAATTCCTAGGGAATTTATGGCCCTGAAAAAAAAAAACAATTAAGAATGGAGGATTTCAAATTATAGTTGCTTTTGCATAGAGGGGGGCAGCTTTTCCAAACCTGTACGTGCTGCCATCAGACAGGGTCCTCCCTCAGAAAGGGACATCTCTTCACCTGGATTCTCACAGGTGAGAGCCTGGGCCAGCGGCACGCAGGCTTTTTGATTAAGTTGTTCAGGTGTCTGAAGGTGGGCGGGGGAGGCAATGCAAACAGCCTCATGACTGGATTTAAAAATCAAAGCAGGTTGGGAAAACAGGGAGGGGAAGGGAGGAGAGGTGCCTGAGCTGGCTAGTCCAACTCAGGTCCCAGGCAGTCTCCTTGACTGACTGCAGGGTTTAGTGCTGGAGGGCTGTCTGTCTGTCTTCTGTCAGGCAGCCCAGCTTCTCCCTTGGTCCCAGGCTGTCTCCTGTGTCCCAGAGCTTTTTTTAGGAACCCCACCCCCACCCCCACATCCATACCTCATCCAGTTGGTGGCTAGGGAACCCTAAGACAGGGAGAAAGAGAAGGAAACTTTTGGAGTCTTCAATGGGCTGAACATTTTAATCAAATCCGGAACCACTACCTACATCAATGGCTCAAGAGCCCTGGACGCTCCGAGGACACACGTGTTGATGGTGGCTAATGCCACCACGGGTTATCTTTTCAACGGTTGTGTCTTTTGAGTCTTTCTAATTAGGCTAATTATTAAAGATTTTTTTAAAAAAACTTAACAAAAATGCCACCATTGGAGATTTTATTAGCCACCTAGGTTCAAGTTATTAACTTACTTTAACGGTGAATTGTTTTTTGGCTCTTTCAAATTCAAAGTAGGCTTGAAGGGTGGCTCAGAGGTTCAGAGCACTGGTTGCTCTTACAGACCCAGATTTGACTCCCGGCCCCCACACAGTGGATCACAACCGTCTATATGTGCAGTTCCAGGGGATCCAGGGCCCTCTTCTGGCCAACTTGGGCACTGCACATGTAGTGCACATAAACACACATGCAGACAAAACATAGCATCATATAAATATAATAAAGCAGAAAAGAAACCAGAAAGATCACCACAGTTCCTAATTTATTTTTTTTTTTGCTCAGTAAATTTGTTTTTTAAGTTTTTACCCCTTTATCTTTTGCCCGATCACTTTTTTCTCTTCTCTCAACGAATGCATGTTGAATTAATTAATCAAAAGATCCCAGCCACAGACTTGCTACCCGCCTCAATGCTTAACATTCCTGAAAGGAAGACACACACGCAGCCTTATATCTGATATGACTTAAACAGCGCAACAGCTGGGCCACTTCCTAACCTCCATGCAGGTAATCGACTTCCCACCGATAATCCCTAGTTATCATTTACTTAATCCTATATTCTACATTGGCTGTTCTATCCAGTTGGGCAGCACCCTGGGCCACCACTCTCCCAACTCTTACATGGCAGCTACACAGAGATCTCCCTGTCCTCCACTCTTCTCAGGCATGACGTCTTTCCTCTCCTCCATATTCTCCTCTCTTGGTCCCAAAGTTCTGGAACCCTAAAAGTCCCTCCTCTGTCTGCCCTGTCCCGCCATTGGCTGCCAGCATCTTTATTTACCAATCAGAACCAACTGGAGGGCAGGGTCTCTCAGTATCTTACCTGTGGACTCTTGGGTAGCATTAGGCCAAACCCACTACAAATTTATATATATATATATATATATATATATATATATATATATATATATATTTGACTCGTGTGCACATGCATGTGTGTGTGTGTGTGTATGTGTGTGTGTGTACATCTGTGTCTGTGAGTACAGGCACATGTTTGCCACACCACAAATAGAGAGGTCAGAGGACAAACTTGGGTATTGATCCTTACCTTTCACTTTGAGACAAGGTCTTGAGGGATCTAGTTGTCTCTGTGTCTCCCATCTCACCATGATCACACACACACACACACACACACACTATAATAGTGCCCAGCTTCATCTGTGGGTCCTGGATATCTGAATTTGGGTCTTCATGCTTCAAGCGCACGAGGCAAGCGCTTTACGAACTGAACCACTTCCCAGCCATTCTCTTCCAAGTTTTCAACACAAAAGAAACAAATATGCAGCTGGACTCTCCAGACTGTGTCTTCACATTTCTCTCTGTGTGTGCATGTGTGTATGCTATGAGTGGGGTATGCGTGAGTGTTGTTTGTGTGTTGTGTGTGTGATATGTGTGTTGTATTTATACATGTTGTGGGTAGTTGTGTGTGCACATACATCTGTGTGTGGTGCTTTGAGCATGTTAGGCAAGCACTCTACCACTGAGGAACACCTCCAGCCCTCTTTGGACTCCTCCAGTTGATCCTTCTCAACTTAGTTTGCTGAGTCTCCAAACCCTCCCTCTTGGCATCTTTCAGAAGAGCTGCTTTCTTCTTTTCTAATTGACAGCTTTCCGGTTCCAACTCGGAACAAAGACCTCCTAACCATCTCACCCACCTCTGGCTGATCAGCAACCCAGCACGATCTGTAGGTCTGTCCTGTGCTCTGGGATTCTAGCCCCTCAGACCTGTCCCTCACAGATGGTCCCACCCTCTTCCTCATGGCCGAATTGCCTTCAAGCCGAATTGTCTGCTCTTTGCTGATTCCTTTGTCTTGTTAATACTTGTGGGTACCAAGGCTGATAGGCTGTGCTGTGCAGAAGCTTGCTGGAGTGTGGGGGTGGGGAGCACTTGACGGGTTAGATAGCAAAGCTGAAGTTCCGGTTAGCTCCTGGAGGCCTTTGGTATCGGGAGGGTGTTGTCCTAATGATGGACACCTCTGTCCCTGGATACTTCCTGTCTTCATTCCATTCTCTCCTGTTCCTTGATTCGTGGGCTGTTTAGACACTTGGTTCTGGGTGGTGCTGCTACTTTGGAAGGCTGTAGATATTCAGGAGGTGGAGCCTTACTGAAGGAAGTGAGCCCCTGGAGGTGGTCCTTGTGGTCTATGGCATGGCCTTGCTTCCTGCCTGGTCTCTGCTTCCTGAACTACCCATGTGTGAGCCAGTCTCTCACCTTCCAGCCAAC